>NW_022882938.1:1470000-2940000 GCF_011952255.1 Bombus vosnesenskii
AAAAATTGAAAAAGATTTCTCGGTGCAGGAAGATATTTGCTTAGAACTCGACCCTTGTAATTTCCCCTTTACCAACGAAAATGATAGCTGTACACGTTCTTGCCTCGCGTTTGGAGATATTCATGTCGTGTAGTGCTATACACACATACCGGGAGTACGATCATGAAAAGGTATTTCGTAGTCCTACGAATTTGTGTAAAAGGAACATATCCCGAACCGAAAAGAAGAGAACGTAGGAGGAGTCTTGTTCGAGAGTGTAGAACTCTCGACTTCCGCGAAAAGGGCCAGAGTTCGAATCCCCTGCTGCGGAAAATGTTTTCTATCGGAGGAAACGCTTGGGATTTGCTACAAATGAACTTTGCCCGGCTGCGACTGGTGATTTTTGTCGAACTAAGAAACGATAACCCTATGATTGGAAAACAAACGAAAAGAGGAAAATGAATGAAATGAAAATGTGTAGAATTTTGAATACTCTCGCTTTGGAACTTGGCAAGCAAAAGCAGCGAAAGATATAAAATTTTCGACAGCGACGAGGAAATATATAAAAGAGAACAAAAGCGTAAAATTGCAGAAAAGTTCACGGAGAAAATAAAAATCGTATCGACGAGAAACGAAAGCTTCCCTTTCCTTGTAGCTGCACGGTAGTCGTTAAGATTGGAGAAAAATGTAGGAGAGTGACGCTAAAATTTCGAATAAAAGAAAATGCACAGAAGAATGCCAAACAAGAGAAAAATAAACTAGAGAATATAAAAATAAAGAAGGAAATGAATACCGAAAGCCACCGCAATATCCTGCTTACGAATTCGCCGGAAAAATGACACGATCATGGATGAAGAATGCAAAGTAGCAGCGACAAACAACCCCCTTCGTCTTTCGTTCCGAATTCCTGGAAGGAATACAAAAGTCCAGCAAATTCGGTAAAATAAATCAATGTCTGGCTCGGGTAGTTATTCGAGATTACGATATGGGGAAGAAAAGAAGCAAGAAAAACAGGAAACTTTTCCCCCTGGTGTGGCGTGTGCAACTGTGCATATTCGAATAAAGGGAAACGAGAGAAAGAATAAAAGGGGAAATGGCCCCTCGATTCGAGGGGAAGTCGCGTGCAGCATTTGAGACAACGGGGTCCCGTCCGTGGAGGATCCACGAGGATCGGAGAACGATGGAACTTCGGCGTATCGCGTGGCGTTCATTCCGGATTCATCCCGAAAATGAATTTTAGATTGCTGGCAGTGCCGCGTATCCACAACTGCGTGCGGCTCGTAATTCCGGCTTCAGTATAACTGGCCGGTACAAGTAAATAAATAAGCAAATAAATGAATAAATAACGTGGGCCAGGCCTGCGGGAATTTATCCGCTGATTCCGACGCTTGAATCCCAGACCGGGCTGCAATTTACGATCCTATTCGCGAGAACTCGAACCGCCTAGCGGCTTTCGTTCTCTCTCTTCCTCTATCTATCTATCTATCTATCTGTCTACGTCTGCTATTCCCCGTGTTTTCGCGATCGATTCTCGCGATTGTAAATCAACCCTATTTGTAGGGAGGCAGGCAGGTGTTAGAAAATTGTGATAACTCCGTAGACTGGTTAACGAGCCCGTGGTTTACGCTGCGCCGCGGTCTTATCGGATGAAATTCGAATAAGGAAGGGGTAGTTTTGGAGCTTCTTTCGGAGCTTCCTATCTTTTCATTCATTTCGAGGATATTTATGGAATGGGTGGAATTAATGGATAGAGTTGAGAAGAAGGTACCCTAGTGGTAGTTTTAATTGATATTCTAGTCGGGTTATAGAAACTTGGAGTTTCATAAAGTTTCCCTTTTGAACGTTGCGATATGACGTGTAATCTTGTTAAGTATAATTTCAACGTGTATATTTTGATTTAACTCTATGCCTCTTTTCGACTTCGTAACTGGATATGTAAGTGTAAATTGTGTGATTATATTTATAAAAATCATTATCTGTACGATTAAAACATACGTAGGGAGATGCTTCAATGGTTTAAAAAAGAAAAACCAGTCACGTTTATTTACTTGGCTATTTAAACCTTTCGCTTCGAGTGCCGCTAATAGGCGGCGATCACGCGACGAATCCTGGGTTCGGTACCCCATATATAGGGCATACACCAGTGTCATCTGTAGTCAATAATATATTTTTTCGTTATCGGCAGAACATTTTCTGTTGATTTTATTGATATATTGGATTAATCACTTCTTAAAAGTTACTCATTATTGAAACAACATCAAAACGTTTTACGCAATATATATCAAACATCCAAACGATCGTATACTGTTTCGTGCTAAAAAATCTGTTAAATCCATTGACAGTGAAACGATAACTCATATACAGTTCTTACAGGAATTATTGTTATTTAAGACTTAGGAAAACGTATATACAGCAACCACGCACACTGTGCGCATTTCTGTGTCAGTGACAGTACTTCGGTACTACGAATTTGCATAAATATCCGCGGCCTTTTCATCGGTCAAATATTCCGAAGCGTACGCACTGTATTTTAAACGACTTTTTATCAAAGTTCTCGAGGAACTAATCTAATGGAAGATGAAAGTTCTCGCGCGAAGTAATTAACAAATTCGCAACATTTGGCGTTGGAAAATTGTTGTCAGTTGTTCCGGCGGAAGCTGTGGAAAGATTCGATATCTCGGATATCGGCTCCGGTTCGCAATTACCGAACTGTATATACGTTCCAGGGCGTATCGCGGCTTATTACATTAAACAAGCCGCGTAGCAAGTAATTGTTCCGGTAATAACAACCCCAGCTAGCGCTGGGAAACAGAATGGAAGAGAGAGTAGGCGAGAGAGAGAGAGAGAGAGGAATAGAGATAGAGTGGAATAGAGATAGGGAGAAGAGGTCAGCATTAATAATTTTCCGAATAATAACGCACCCCCACGAGCGTCATATTTTCGTGACAGCCCTTTGTTCGTCGGTGTTGGAATCTAGACCATGCCGATGTCACTTTGGCGCACAATTACCCGGGCAAAAGTAACAAACGACTGGGTACGATGCTGTTGCTCTCTTGGAAAGTGATTCTCCGTTACTAGAGAAAAATTTGTATCGTGTTATTTGTTGGAGTTAAAACCAGGATAAACTTTGTTGTATAATGTTATAGTAGCAAATGGAAGAAAAGCGATGGCGAAAGAAGGAAATAAAGAGAGGACGAACGAGGAAAGAAAGAAGAGAGAGGAGTCAGAGGTCGAGTTTTCTGCCTGGAGATCGTGCAACGTTTTCTAAAAAGTCGTCGAATTCATTTTTTATCGGTTGTTTATCGTAATATGGCTACATTGTCGCATCAGATGGAAATAACTTGTCACGTTTTATTAAGAATGTTTCTTATGCATATAGGGCGAAGGTCGTAGGTTAAAAGGGAATAGCAGCGCAAAACAGGTTGGCAAACACTGAAATTGGGGAATAGAGATTTAATTAGGTCAAGTATATCTAATAACAAGTGCAAATATTAATTAACTCTGCAGAATCAGGATCGATCCATAATCAAATGCAGGTTTTTAGTATTATTACTACTACCACGTTGAATTACCAACAGTTAATTCGCACGATCTGTCTGTTCCATCGAGAACTCTGAGAATGGTTATAATGACCAATTCATAATTTCTCAGAGAAATTTTACTGTCATACCACGATGAATTCTTTAGTATTTCACTAATATTTTATAAATTCTACGTATAAATGTTCGTCTTCTTCCTCGTATATCGTATCTTTCATTTTGACTTCTTTGGTAGTTTTATACTTTAGTCATAAATGATTTCAGTATTAAAAATAAAAATAAAAAGAAACACCTGCCAAATGCGAATTATTATTCCTTCGTAAATGGCATGAACAAATGTTACAGAATATTTTTTCATATATTTCGCTTTTACTTATTTACATAATACTAGTATCAAAACTAAAGATAAACAAATTTGCCAAATCGTACAGCACGATTACTCCAAAACCGTAGCGATTTGAACGAGAGGCCTTTATACTGACATCGGTGACAAACACGTGCCACCCCCGGTGCATCTTCAACGAACTGGATTAGGCGCGTGCGCGCATAGGTTCGTTGCGTACCAGTGTATTATGCATCACGCATAATACCAGAAGTGCACAGAGACAAATTGGACGACGACAAGGGGGAGCAACGGCGCTGGTGCAGCGATGCACGCAGGAAGGAAATGATAAAGCAACAACGTGGCCTCGAACGGCTGCTGGATTACAAACAACCGTCATACACGTAAGCAATTCAAGGGATGTGCCGAAAAGTGGTTTTAAATTGATATTCACCAAGGCTTCACGCTCTTTCCACGTTGTTTCTTTCCTCTTTGCTTTACGTCGCGACAGAATAGCGTGCTCGCGAACCTCTACTATCACGCACAACTGGAATCTTTGTTCGTGTGTTCGGAAAAAGGGTGCAGAGTGTGCTATGCACTTGCAAATTGCAATTTCGCTTCTCTTTTAAGTGGAACTGTGCTACGTATTTCTTTTTACTTTCATGAATTCGAAGCAAGGAATTGTCTCAAGGAGAAACGATACAGGATATTGGAAATTTGTTATTTCACAGTTTCGTTATTTTTGAAAATTTAGTTTACAGTTTCATTCTATGTGAAAATTTATTTTACGTACGTACGATGCATTTTTATCTTCGGATTATTTCTCAGTGCACGTTCCTTGATTATATGATATTTTAATCTGGTTCTGTTTATAAAATTAAAGCTACCGCTATCGATCATGTTATCGGTAATACCGACACGTTATAGATAATTCGATATACTGGTAATACCGTGAACGTATCGATAAGTTATATAGGATATGAAGTTTCTTCAATTTATCAAATAATATACACAGGATCGTATCTACACTTGGAATGGAATGCGTTTCGAGAACTTTATTTTCACGCTGCTCTATTTCAAATCTCCAAATAAACTCTTTTCGTTCACGCTTTATCATTCTGACTCAAAGCTGTGACAGCTCAAAAGTTTTAATACAATCAGTTCATATATAGGTTGTTCAAAATGTGTCTTTCTTTTACAACAACACATCTTTGTACAAACATGAAACTTAATCTGTCGAACGTTATGATCTTTATTTTGATAGAACAAAATGGAGCATACGTAATTCGATAAAATAATATAAAACGGAAAATGTTGTGCATCCATTATTTCCTTATGAAACGAAAGAAACTTTTCGGACGACCAATACGTAGTATCGTGGACAAATGGCCTAAGAAATATCGGGTGAACCATAAACAATATTGCGAAAGAGCCTAAGTGCCGATAGACCAAAAGGGTCTGGGAACTTCAATGGACCGAACGGCCCATCAATATGTCATTGATCCTTCAATCGAATAGTTACGCAGAAAAAAAGGTCTACGTGACCATGGCCGTGGGCGGTTGCGGAACACATACGTGGTGGGGCTGTGAAAAAGGAGAAAGGGATGCTTAAGGGAGAAAGATGAATTAACAGGCAGTCGTGAGTTGATAAGTCAGTGGTGTCAACGTTGTCGAGAAGAATGGTCCGCATGAAAGAGGGCGTTGGTGACGAGAGTTGTAAATTAACTATTTAGTTGCTTAGTTATAGCACATTACTGTATTTAGTTCACGTTAAATAACCATCGTTTCCTGTTTAATCCATCCTAAATAGATCTATCGATCAATAAAATTAGCATATAGGATAGAAATCATTGGGAACTCTAATTTCTAAATAAATAAATAAATCCTACATATATACTCATTTTAATATAACGCAGATAAAAAAACGTAGATTATGCGATTATAAGACAGTGATAATACTATTGGAAAAATGCTTTGCCACAAATTTGATCAGTATTTTTTGACTGTGCGTTAGAAATTTTTTGATCCACCGACATTTATCATTTTATAGAACCAAATATACGTACGTAGTTGAAGAAAGTGGTGAGCGATCTTATATGTGCTTTTAACACTAATTATAAAATCCATCCATCTCAGTCAAAATAATATGATTAATCGACACTTTCCCAGCTTAAGTGTATCATAGTTTGCATTATTACATTATTGTGTTTATTCCGAAGAAAGTCCTTCTCGAAAGAGTTAAAACTCTTCGTGTATTGAATAAGCATAAGGTGAATTAACATCTCTGCCAATATCTGTGACACTTTCCTGGATCTAATGACCTTTGAAAACTATTTTCTTTCAGTCAATTTTACTTGCTCTACTTTTTAAATTGTTCCGATCCAAATTATCTGTACATCGCTGTATTAAAATAGGACGCTCTGTATAGTTGAAAGTGTCAGTTAATAGTGGATTTAAAATATCGACAAGGCCTGAAACAGAAGGGATTGAGCTCGAATATGGCGCACTCTTTTAGATTTAGACTAATGGAAACGGAATTAGAGTTGACGTCCTTTTTCTCAACGTTTGACGTTCGATTTATTCCCGTGTCAGGTTTATCGACTATAAATTCTCCGGGAAATTTAGAACTTTCTACATGACATATATCGTGACCTTTATTCACTTTTAACTTTCTATAATTAAATTTATGTAGTTTTATTTATAGGAAAGACTAGCGATTACAATTTTTTCCAATGGTAAAAACAGAAATTGAGAAGAATTGTAATCATATTTTTTAGTGGACAACGAAATAAAATTTTATTTTATTTGTTAAAAGCCAGTGCGGAAACATCGATATCCTCTTCAATTCTCGTTGAAAGTTTTTTCTTGTACGATATTACGGATGATCTATATCGCTCCAGTTAGATTTTTAATGTGACATTTGAAAGAAAAAAAGAAAACAAAAGTGTAGTCGATTTCGTTAAAAAGGTTACATATTCTAATTAATAAATAAATCGAATTTGTTCACGAAGAAACAACCAATTGGATTATTCAGTTCGATTCGTTATATATTCAATTAACGAGGAGACCGTAGAAAAGTCTGCATTTAATATTTCAACCCTGTATACTGCGACTTGAATGTTACACACCAGCGTTGGTAGAAAATTATTTACCAAATTATTTACCAAAGTATTTGCCAACGAATAAACTAATCCATTATTCGTCGAAGTTGTTATTCATGAATAATAAATAGGTCGAATTTATTCGTCACCTTGTTACGTTATTCGAAATAATCTTATCCTCAACGTTAGGCTGCAAAATTTTGCACAAAAATTCGAACGATTCTTTTACCGTGTCAAAAATTTACGAGCTCCTATAGTCTGCTGAGTCCTATAGAACATTAAAATTCCACTTAATTCAAATCATAATTTGAAATTTATATTTATGGCGCTTCGAAGAATAAGAAAAATATCTTTTTAAATGGAGAAAAGAAATAGAAATAAAACTTTTAAAAGTGTAAGTACACATCTTACGCCAGTACTGATGGGGCAAATGACCTCGACAGTTCAACAGATTTCATACAGATACTTCATCAAAACTTGGACAATTCTATCCACACAACGAAAACTCTTCTTTGTGAGGGAGCCGCGTATACCAGAGCCATCGAACGATTCTTCGACCGTGTCAAAAATTGATGAGCTCTCATAGGACGTGAAACGGAAGTGAGTTAACGTAGTATCGGATGCGTGACACGTGGACCACGGGTATCGAGTTAAACGCGGTGTACAGCCGTGCGTGACGGCCGACTAATTTATTCAGAAGCGTCATAATTGCGATATCACGGGGACTGCCATTGCGGATTACCGCAAACGGAGTCTGCAGCCACGCTGAAATTGCAAAACCGACGGCCGATTGTCGTTTCGGGACGCCAGCGTGAAAATCGGAAACGGCCGCGCCAGGGGAAATGCTAATTTCGCGATTTGTAACGCGTCGTTTTCCATTTGTAATCGACCAGTTTCTATTGGATGATATTCACACTCGGCCACGCGCGTCTATTGTAACTTCTGACCTCGTATTTCTTATTTTTCTTATTTTCCTTCGGTTTCCTTTCCTTTCTTTTCCTTTTTTTCTTTCTGGCTACAAGCGCGTTAAATCAGCGCGAAAATTTTACAAACTTGTTTCATCCTTCCCCTTTTATTTCTCTAAATTTTGTTTGACTTCGTGTTTCCTTATCTTTTCGCTGTTCGACTAGCCTTTTTTTTTTCTCACGATTTAACGCGAAAATGTTCAAGCGTTTATCTATCCTCTCTCTCTCTCTCTCTGTTTATTTAAAAAAATTTTTTTTTAGTTTCCCAGTGTCCTTTATTCATTCACTTGCTTTTCATCTCTTTTTTTTTCACGAGTGAATGCGAAAACATCCAAACGTTTCATGTTGTCCCTTTTTTATTTTGTTAATTTTGTTCGACTCCGTGAGGGTTCGTATTTGTGTTTTCACGTGCCAGCAATTCGTTGCTTTTTAACAGACCTACTATGTTGTAATCTGCACGGCAGTTCGTTTTCCAATCCTCTATTTTTCTATGTATCCTTTTTTTTATTGTTGTTTCAATTTTGTTACGCTTGTTTTGCTTTATTTTTTTCACGCGTTTCCGGGAGACGAGTGAAATTTGTTGTTTCGGCAGAACAAATACGCGTGGATGGGCGCATAGGTCGTTTACCGGAAGCGTGAGCTGTGGATAAGTCGAATTTGCGGGCATTGTAGCGCGCGTACGATCGTTTCGCGAAACTTTCGTGGACAAGTTAAATTTGTAGCAGACGGTTCGATACGAATTAACACGTTCAGTGCCACGCACGTCTCATCTTCAGTCTGAACTTTTCAGCTGAGTCACAGACTGTCTGAATTCGTATAAACGTCTAGGTTGAACTAAAACTCGCATGAAAACTTCACAATCTCTTCGGGGATTGAATCCATCTTAAGGCCAGAAAAAGATTATTTTTATATTTCAATTATATTTCTTTCAAATGTATTTGTAAGCATTAAGCGAGACAGATAATATTGGAAATTATTTTGAGATACTTTTACAGATTTTTTCTTCATTGCCATTGTAAAATTTAAATAAATAACGATACCCGGATATTATTTACATTGTAGTATAGAAACAGAAATTAGGGATACGAGATTATTCGTCCAACCAAAACATAGGAAACGAAAGAACGTTATGAGGATTCGTTGGTGGATCAATGATCATTTGAAATCCTTTAGAACGATCAAATTTGCAACCAGTTAGCAGTCAGACAACAGTGAAGCATCAAGTACTCCGGAAGCAATCAGGCATCCGCCGGTAGTCTGTTTGTAATTGGACTGCGAGCATTGAGGTAATTAGGCATCGGTCTGTCAAACGTATCAGTTATAGCTACAGTCGGTTATCACACACGTTCAGTTGCAAGTATGACCAGCCTTCCTCTTCAAAGCTCGCGTGAATTTCTTTAATATTCAGTTCCTCGCACATTGAATATAAATGTCGAGTGTACAGAATAATAGGAAAGAACTGCTGAAATAACTGTTAGTCTAACGTTTCTCCATGAATCATAAAAAGTTTGATAGGGTTTTAAATCCAAGTCTAGCGAGTAGAATCTAAGATCTAATTTCAATCAGTAGTAACCGTAATTTATGCACAGACCTTCCAGTGTTTTATTATCTTCCATTGACCTTCTTCATTTCTGTAACTTGTGCGAGTTCCGATAGAATTTCGAGTGAAAATATCCCGCGCAAATTCGAAATCTTATTTTCATCAGTAATTACAATTTATACACAGACGTCTTTCCCTTTTTCCTCTTTGGCCTTCTCCTTTCTCCGTCTCTACGAGTCACGTAAGACAAACGACGATTGACGAAATTGGACAAAAGCAAATTCAAAATCTTATTCAATTACCACTGTATATACGACAAATACAAACAGCATTATACGAACGTTTCTGCCCTTGGAAGGAGGAAAACTACAAAGGACAAAAAATCACTTCATCCTAAAGCCACATCCTCAAAAAACAATCGAAACCAAAACTTCTCGAGCAAACATCTCCCTCCATCTCTCTCTCTCTCAAGCATCAACTTTTCAACCCTCGCCCCCTATCGACTATACTCGAAAGTTGAACAGTCTCCTCGCGAAGTCGATCCTCGAGCTCGCAAAACAGCCAGCGTCTCGCAAAAAATCCAGCGATCCACCTGTCAGCGAACCTTCGAAATTATACTTCACAAACAGGGGTGAGTCGGCAACCTTTCGCCGCTGCATGCACAAACGCTCGATAATAATTCATATCGCGTTTTCCCCCGTGTCGACGCTCGCTTTTATCAGGCTGGCGTTCCTTCTTCCCCTTGGCGAGGCGAAAGGCAGAAGAAGCGAGAGATGAAGGGGTGAAAATAAGTGGAAAGAAGGAAGCGGAAGCTGCGCGAGAACCATGGCTTTTGTGTCCACGTTGGTCGTTCTCGAAAACAACCGTGCGTCTTCGAGATTTTTAAACATTTTCTCTCTATCGGTCTGTCTGTCTGTCTCTCTCTTGTTCTCCTTCTTTTCTTTACATCAAATCCATTGCAACCTCCTCGGGGACTTACGGTTTTTCCACGACTGTTCCTGGTTTTTCGGTCTGGGTTTATGCGCTTGCTGTTTCTCCCGTGTGGCAGAATTTGAGCCGACGCGAAGTACGGAATTCGAACAACGATTCGGGACGAAAATCAAAATTCACAGGCTACGTTTGCCACGTTCGTACGTTCCCAGGCAACGTTCGCACGTTTGTAGGCCACGTTCTCACGTTCCAGAGTGCGGCGTTTGAACGTGGATTCGGGACAAAGATAAAAAGATACACATAATGTGCAGTTTTCCTGAAACTCGATATCAGGGGATCTGAGGCGAGTGAAAATATCTTGAACATTTATTTCTTTGTCTGACCACATACATAGTGACGTTTGAGTAAATGATACCGGTGCTGGGAACAATCTCCTCATTTTTTCGTGAGTGTCGTGTAAAAATGATTTATCCTTCCTTCGGTTTCGTTAGATATTTTGTTGATTAAGTAAAGAAAGCAGAGATTATGTGCAACTTTTAACATTTTCGCGGAACATATGTAATCAGAAATCTGGTCGTCAACCATCGATTGGCGATCGCCAATCACGAACGATCAAAATTGCGGGCTTGTCCGAACTGTTTCTTTAAAATTGCTCTTCAAGGATAGAAAGACATTTTTAAATTGGAAACTAATATGGTACATATTTGACAAGTATTAACAAACAAGAACGTATAACGATTGAGCGAGTTAATTTTCAAGCAATTGTGCTTTGATCTACAAACGATTTTTATCGATCCTCCATCGAGTTTCAGAAGAATTCTTGTTTATATTTACATATCTTACAGACTGATGATATTACCGAATAATAAGATCAAAATTGCACAGCGCACGGTGTGTCGGTAATTTTTCCTTTGCCTTTTGTTTCTTTTTTCATTCGTTCTTTAGATCTAATTTGGTTCGCTTTGTTCGTACAGTTCGCTGCAGGATGTTGCGATTTCGATGGAGAAGCTGTGTGAGAAGTCACGAGAGCGAGGCAATTTTCGACGAAAACGGGGAGAACGTAAGGAGGATTTCTATGGATAAAAAGAGAGAAGAGGAGTTTAAGGTCCTGCCTTAGGGTGAAATTGTCGATGCGTACAAGAGGGTCGTGGAAGAGGGTTCTTCTTCTTCGAAAGAAACGATGTTCATGTATTTTCTTCTTTCTTTTTCTTTTTTTTTTTTTTTTTTTTTGAAGAAAAAAGGAATCGTTTGCAAATGTAAATATAATTAAGACAGAATGTTAACTTTTCAATTTTCTAAACTATTATATTACACTTGCAGAATTGAAGGATTAAATATAATTCGGAATTATATCATCTATTATTTTACCATTATCTATCACGAGATTTACAAAGGCCGGATGGATTCCGAGGGAAGAATCAAGGAAACCCGAGATATTACAACAGCAATGAAGCGGACGTCAGTATATAAAACTCGGGGAAATTTAATAAGCTAGGCTAAGAACATTCCTACACAGAGAGGGTATTCCTAGGGTTAATGTTGCACGAGGAAGATCCGCGGAATAGGAAGCTTTAATATCAGCCTCTTTCTCCCTTATCCCACAGCAGCGGCTTATAAAGCCACGACAGAATATCCAAAATAATCTTTCGCCACATAGTCTCTCTTTTCCTTCTTCTTTCTCGATTTCTTTTTCTAATAACGCGGCCTTTTCGTTCTCCAACCCTCGAAGTTCTTATTAAAATATTCGCAATCTGTGCTCTACGGAACGATGGATATTCATGGTCGTTTTGTGGTCAGAATATTAGTCAATTAAAAGAGAACAGTTTGGAGGTGAGAGGGACAATACGAAAAATTCACGCACAAGATAGAAATTAGGATAGTTTCGATGGAATATGAAGTAATTATTGTTATTTGAGAGTATAATTATCGTGTATCTTGTATAATGAATCGTTTTTCTGTAAGTAGGTAGGCAAAAATTAGGTTTCGTTAGGTTGCGGTAGGTTAGGGTTAGGTGTTAAAAAAATTAAAAATTGGAAGGTCGTGATACGTATGTATCCTGTATTTTAAACGAAACAGATTTATGCAAAGCATGAAAAAATTTAAAATAAAAATTCCAAGGGTGGGGGAAAATTGAAACTGCCAGTACGTTCATACGAGCGCATATCGAATTATAATAACAAATAACCTGGCATGACTATTCGAGAATTAAAATTATTATATCGGTGGAAAATTGAAATGGTTAAAACGTCATCTATATCTAGAGCAGGAATCCAAAAAAATTAGGAAATCAAAATTTGCAGTTTAGTAAGTTCCCTAATCTTAATTCTCCTGAAAAAAAAAACGACAACCAAATCTGATCCCTCCCCACCTCTCTCTCTCTCTCTTTCTTCCTTCAAATTATTTTCCAATTATTATAATAACAAGTAATTTTAACAAATATGAATTTTACTGACATTCTTCGATTTATCAAATCATCCGTGAGGCTAAAATAACGAGACACACGATCGGAATAACTTGCAAGGAAAAATCGTCCCCTGGTTCCTCCGTGAGGTCGCTAAAATCGCATCAATCGCTGAAACTCCGGCAGGAACGGGACTCATAAATGCAAAGCAGGGCCATCGAAGTTCCAACATGTTCGATCGCAAAAATAAGAAGGAAGGATCAAACGGAAGAAGATAAAATGACGAGATAGATGGCTGCGTCGATGAATAATACATCCTTGTGGAGGTCTTGCCGATACATCATGCCGAATTCGCGTCCAAAAAGGGATTGCAACTTTGCTGTAAAGACCTTTGGGAATCGTATCGTGGTTTTAACCGCTCCGAAGAAACTAAAACGAAGTAGCAAGACTTTAAAGATGATTGCTTGCCCATCCCTCGTTTCCAGTCTACGTTTTGCGTCCTTATTTCGTTTATTTTCGATTTTTACTTCACTTATTTTCGGTACTCGTCGAATAAATTGCATACACAGCTTGGGAAAATGTTTGCGAGCTAAGAAAATTGGAGAAAATAAAAGGGAAAAAATTAATTTGATTCTGGTAGAAATGCAAAAATTACTTCTATACATTCCTGGCTATGCGTATATATAGAAGGGTTGGTTTTACGTTCCATAAATTTTCTTTAAATCCATCGGACATTTTAACTGTATAATAAGCTCCGAGAACGTTTCATTTTATCTCTGTTATTAATCCGTTTCAACAAAGAAATGGAAATCTCGATTATTTCCTTTTTCACATTCGACAGAGAATTTCTTAAAACAACCACGTTTAAAAGAATTTTAATTCATTTAATTCTCAAATATTTTATAAATTCAATGTAAATAATTCCCTTTAATTAAGATAATAATTAATAATACTGATATCAAACGTCTAATTTATATTGTAGGATCTCGTTGATGATATATTAAAGATAAATAAAATGGTAATAATTTTAAGTACCAAAGCGAGAAGATTTCGAAAACAATGCGATCAGCCTCGTCGTACAAACGGACAAAATTGTTCCTCAGCTAATTAATCTGATTATCGGCGGACCATGGGAGAAATTTATTTTTCGTCGTGGGACCAAAGCTCTTGAGTATCGCGAGGCAAACAAATCAACGTTCTTCCAGATTCAAGGGACAAATAAGCCGATGGAGGGAATGGATTCGATAGATCGAGCGCTTTTATGAACAAACAAATAACCGAATCGAGATTTCACGGTTCTCTCTTTGCCACTCTCTTCATTAAATTGGATTTACTGTATTTTCGTAGAATCATTCGCGAACAAATAACGAGACATAGCCATTTGATCTTTAAATGAAAACGGATTTAATGGACGATAAAAGAGTGACAGTAACAAGAGAAACATTTGTTCCTAGGTGTTTTAATTTCTAAAATATAATTTTCAAAATATGACTTTATTTCTCAATTTTTGAGATCCCTTTTACAACTAGTACAAAGATACAGCTAGTAGAAAGATATACCTGTTGAATATTTCTTAGGAAATTATTTACTGTTATATATTATATTATAACGTCACTAAATTCGGGTTTCAAATATTTGCTTGTTGCATTATTGGCTTTTGATGTATTCGAGAAAAATGAATAACATATTTCGACGTAGAAAATGTGTTATAGTCTTTCCCTCTTTAACGAAATATTTGAAATCGTTGCAAGTATGCACCTAATGACGTCAATCTTTGATTCTTCTTTTGTTTCGTGTAATTTTTGGCTCCAGCGAATTTTGTATATTAACAATAACCCGCATCAACATCTATTTTACGTATTTAAAAATCCTTAAAACAAAAGAACCAACACTTTTAAGTAAAAGATTATGTAAAACAGCAAAATCACTATTCAACTTGTTATCGACAAAGCAATGTACTTCATCGATAGATAAACCATATGAAGAAGAACCGATAATAACGATTCTCCTTTCGGATATCCTTAAACAAATCCTAGATCTAATAAAACACAACATGAACGTCACACTTACGTGTTTAATTTCTGTTTTTGATTAATCCACGATAGTTTGAACAAATGTTCTTTGATACTCGTCGAGGATCTGCAAAGGAAAGAAAAGAATCTTTAAGAACACTGGCGAACCACATAGAATCATATTAATTCATGACAGAACGAGATGGTAGAGCGACGAAGAAACGCAGGATTTTCACAGTAAAATTACGTTCTCCATAGAATAATACTGTTCCTGTGAGAACAGCGAGTAAGGAAAGTTCGATTCACGTCCGCCATCGCGATTTCTGACAGCTTTTCACGTGACAGCATTAATCTCTCGGCTCTTTCCTTCCTTTCGCTCCATCTTTCTCCCTTTTATCATAATAATTCCACAGCTTCTTGAGCTGCGCATGCCTGCAATTACGCCTAGCGATTCCATAAAATTTTCCACCATTATTCCCAGGAACTATCTTGCGAATCCTTCATTTTTCTTTGTCTCGTAATCCACAGCGTCGCCATCCTTTCAGCCCTTCACTTTTCGATTATCTTCTCGGACGTCTTTGGCTTGCTCCTTTATCTTCCATTTCGAGTGATCATTGTTTTCCGCTTGGTTGTTCATCCGACTACTTTTGTTCATGTTGCTTCCCAGCAGTTCTTACTTTGTTTTCTATCTATTTTTTTTCCCCTTTCAATCATATAATGTATCCTTTCGAGTTTCGTTCCCTTTAAACTCGTTCGCTTTATGAAGTTTCCCTGCTACGTTTCCTTTGATTTTCTGTTCAATTTCCCTTCTTTCCTCCAACGGTTGCCTTCTGCATTCTTTTTTTTCTGTTTCTCAGGTATTTCTTTCATTTTTGTACGAGTTACATTGCTTCGCTTCCACTATAAGGACTCTCTTGTATGTAGTTTGTATTGTTTTCGAGAGTTTTCCCCTTTTTTTATTTAACGGTCGTACTGATTTTTGTAATTTCCTTGGTCTGCAACGAGAATCGTCTGTTTTTAACATCTTTCACTACGAAGTTTAGGTTAAATGTAACCTTCAAAGACTACCATGAGTGAAATCTCACACTATATAAGTTTCTTTGTGATATCGAATAATTGTGTTCGTTCGATAACGTAATTGCGTTTAGTTCGACATTATTTCTCTACAAACTCGATGTCCTTTGATGTTAGCTTTCCAGAATTCGTGTAACATAATTACGAATAAATAGAATCTAGAAGACATTCATTTTAAATATTGTTGTTTGTTGAAAACCATTTGTCCATTTATATTACTATTTTCTGTGTTTACTGTCTGTACGTAATTACCTAAATAACAAACGAGACACCGGTAGATAAATTGCCAATTAAATATTTACAATGGCCCGTGTTTTCCCAATTCTAATGATTTAGTTCGATTCGACGCATCGTATTTGCGTTCTCATTATTTTTCCCAGCGTTCACACATTGCTTGCCCGTAATTTCCTGCATTTGTCGTTTAAGATCGCGTGTGCACTCGATGTTCGCCGAATTTGCCACGCTTTATCACGTTCGTCGTGCTCGTTACCCTTTTGGTCGTAGTTCCTCATTTACCCGGGCTTCGTTCCCAACTCCCAAAAAGAATCAAAAATCTTCTCCATTTTACCGCTCTAATTAAATGAAAAGAGAACGAAGACGAGATAATTCCTAATGAATTCGCTTCTTTTTTTCCCCAACCATTCTTAATTTTCTTCTCCGCCAAAGAAAACTAAATTTCATAAAAATTAAGGTCAACAAAAGTATTACTTTTCGGCAAAAGTTATAATTCAATCTGCTTCGTGACAGATTTTCTGCAATAGTCAGAGCGACAGGACAATGTTCTCCGCTTTCAGATTTAGGGAAACAGATTTAGTACAGTTCAGCAGAGTTAGAGTTCAGTTCAATTAAAAGTAAACATATTATAGCAAGCGAATCTTTGTCCTGTTTCTGTTTTACCTATTTCTTGGAATTTTAAGACTGATTTGTAATTGTGACAACGGAATTTCGATTAGGAATTTTAATTAATTAGAAAAATTAAGTAACTTTGTTTCTCTTTCTGTAAATATCTCGTCCAATTTAAAAGTATTATAATCTAAACATAGAATGCTGTCTCCTTACTGCTGCAATATCTTTATATCATGAAAAATGAAAAATTGTTTGTTAAGAGATTTTAATAAAAAAAAAAAAAAAAAAAGAAAACGCAATACAGTTTTACTATTTAACAAACACGAAAACAAACGTGGAGGGATATCGTATGAAAATTTGTCCTCGTTTCTATGCAAGAACGAAGGCTCCAATAAAAAAATCCCAGATTGAAAGTGCTCGGTTGTCGGCGATGCGTAAGGAAAACGTTCTCCACCCTCTTCGCCATCTCCATGACGTCTGTTCGATGACAGACACCGTTGATCTGTTCGCCCTCGTTCTTGCTCTCGCGTGTCGTCTCGTTTTCTCTATCAAACCACCTGGCCGGTTCCCTTGTCGTCTCTCTGTTGCCTCGCCGACTGCTCGTCATGTGCAAATGCGTTTCTGAAAAGCCTCGCAGCCTGTCTGCGGCACGACGTGCGACGAATTCTTCGGCCAGCTCGTCTGCATCCTGTTCTACGCAGTGTAAAAGGAGAGAGAGAGAGAGAGAAACTGAGGAAAGGGTGACAGTACGAAAGAAACACAGGGGATAGGGAAAAGGTTGGAGCAGGTATGGAGGAGAAATCGGCACGAAGGCGAGGGAAATATTGAATCGAGAACAGGGAAACGCAGTGATTCCACGCGCGTGAGTGAAATACGTTCGACAAATCGCGTATTTGTATATGGACTCTATAATGTTACTCCGTTCGTTCGTCTCTTCTTAAATCTCTTCCGTTTCTTTTTCTCGTAGTATAAACGGCAGTGAAGAGTGAAGGTAAATATTTGAAAACGAATCGAAATTATTAACACGAATGTTAAAAATTACAGTTCAAATACATAGTTCGATTCGTTTGATTCTAACAGTCGAGATAGATCGAACACATATTTAGCGAATGAAATTAATTTTTTTATACTCGATGTTTTGTTGCTTAGTAGTCGAAAATTTTTACGTAAATATTTCTGGTTAATAATGTTAAAGTAATTACCTCAAGAAAAACTCTACACCTTTCCTTTTGTATATCCCTGACCTGGAAACCGCTGTTACGAAGAGAATAGAATTTAGTGAAAAATTCAAAATAAGGAGAGATCCATATTATTGTACCCTTGAATATAAATATTGTTTCGGACTAGAAGATCTAGAAACAAAAGAGCTATAAGTACATTTCTATTGTTGTTTCTTGTAGCCTTCAGCTAGAGCTACACACCAAAGTTAACTTTTTGGTACTGTTTTTTTGCTATAAATATATGAACGTGCTCCCTTTCCTCTGTTGTATTGTAACACTGTAAAAGTGAGGATCTGAATCAGCATACACTATACCTGTACTTATACCTATACTGTTTTCAATATATTTTTCTATTGCAAATTCATCCACTCGTTCCTCTATCAGTCAACCTTAACAAATAATGTACAATTCCTCAAAATTTCCCGCTAATCATCAGTAGATACAATAACAAAATATTCGTTTTCAATTTATTTATTTACAGTGGTACCTACACTTGCGAGGATTATTAGCGACTACAATTGTATTCCATGAATTTATAGAATATTATATTACATTAGTACGGTGTTGTTTGGCTAGAAATACGTACGATATTCGCATTGTATTAGGTATATTTATACACTTGATTATATACTCGAGTACCATTATTTCTCTGCGGTTAGATTAGTTGGAAGAAGTTTGTGTCTTTTAAAAACTGTAAGAGCCGTTTTACTTCTTCCTTTTTACGTAGCATCGTCTTGAGGTTTGGCATCGGCTTGGAATGTTGCGCTGTTTCCTTTCGTTTTGAAACTTTGGGTATTCAATTAGCAAATGTGTTGTAAATGTGTTACACTTGTTCGATTCTTCTTTTGCGATTAGATAGATGTGATTAATTTTGTGATGTTTCCCAACCAATGAATTTATAGCTCAATTGGAAAATTTGTTAATAGAACAATTATCGACATTCTTACGCAATTTCAGATTGCCATCAGTACGAATCTACAAAATCCAGAGGCACTAATCGCAGAAAAGAGTAATATTACGCAATTCTTCGTGCGTACAAGAAGGATAATAAAACGCGATGATGCGCGTTTCTCGTATAGTAGGTATTTTTCATGGCTCACCGGGGTTATGGGCACACGAGCACGCACACCGCGTCATTATTTTCCGCTGTTTTTGCCACGGTTTGAAGTTTTCGTTAATTACCATTGGTAACTGAAAAACGCGCTTTAATTATTCGTCCGGAGAAATAATAGACGATGCTGGACTCGATAGAGTAACGCATTTATCCTCAAAAAAAAACATATCAGTTTTGCGCGACGAACGATAAATTCCTTTATCAACATACAGTCGCAATTTTTGCAGCTCCCCCTCCGCCTACTCTGCGTAAAGTAATTACTATATTTGCGTATCTCGTTTCCAAATATTTTATTTACCTTGCTACAATCAGAAAAATTAACAACGACGCGTCCATACGAGCCTGTCATAAAAAATGCATCCGACAGAATAATTCATATTTTTGTCAATTACACAAAACGTGCCGCGTTTTGTTGTTATAACTTGTATTTTTTTTTTTCATTTCTCAAATGAGAAATATTGTCGTTGTCAAATATTTTCTATACGTGAAAAAGTACCGGTGCATTTTTTATCGAGATACTTTGCTGCTGGCGTCAGAGGAGAAATTTCGCCCAGTATAAAGAGTTAGTGTTAGTGTTATACTTCGATCAATATTGTAAAAGCCAGTTTAAGTATGCGAGATAGGCAGGCTTCACCTTCTATAATGAATTCAGGTAGACCGCCGTTTCTTCGCGATTTTTCCTCACCAAGCTACACGATAGTTCGTAAATAGACGATTTTTCCATCAGAACTTAGTGATCCTTTAATTTTGTGCAATACTTGCTCTGAACTCGTATATTTATGTAAATTCTATAGAATTCAAACTATCCGCCAACCGACGTTTTTACTTTTCTTTTGTTTTACCAGCAGTCATTTGCTGAATAGATCACGAGAGAAGAACGGTAATTTAGGATTTAGAAAATCGACTCTTGATTTTCCAGGTAAAATTTGTAGTATATTTGTTATTAACTGTTATTGTATTTAATTGAATTATTCCCAAAATAAACTCGATTTTCCAGAATCGATCGTCTGATTTATCCTACGAATTTACGTTATTATATATACATATATACAGGGTGGTTGGTGACTGGTGGTACAAGCGGAAAGGGGGTGATTCTACGCGAAAAAAGAAGTCGTAAATATAGAATAAAAAGGTTTCGTTTGAGGGTTTGTTTTCGAGAAAATCGACTTTGAATTTTCGCTCGGTACGCGTGCACTTTATCACGTCTCGTTATAACGGATCTCACTGTAGATCGTTGTCTCGATGGAAAAATAAAAAAAAAATTAAAAAAAAATTTTTTATTCTATATTTTCGACTTCTTTTTTCGCGTAGAATCACCCCCTTTCCGCTTGTACCACCAGTTACCAACCACCCTGTATATGCGTGTATGTGTGTTGAAGTATGCTCGAAATATGACAGAATAAGAGAGAATAATCATAAACGATGGTTACACTAAAGTGCCTTATTCCAAGAACCACCCCTTGGAAAACATCGTGCAGATATATTGCGCAATTAACAACCCCGCAAACGATCATCGATAAAACGTGCGCCGGAAGAACTCAGCGGGGGAGTAGAGCCGGAAACTTCCAACCAGAGAACGGAACACCTAATCCAAGCCGCAAAACTATAAAAAGTACAATCATAAAGACACTCGAAAACCGTCTAACGAATCTCTTCGCGCGATATTATGGCGAGCAGACACGCGTGCCACGACTCAGAGCGAAGAACGAGAGAAACAGAAAGCTAGGGAAAAAAGGTAGAAAGGAAAAATGGAAAAGGAGGAGAAGAGAAGAGAAGTTTCCTGGCGTACGATAAAGTCAGCCTCTTGAGGTAAGCTAGCAGCGTTTAAAACGCAGTAAGGACGAGCGTTCGTCTGAAAATGTCTATGAATTTTTCCTGCGCTGGAGTATGTATTGTCTTAGCTAAGTCTGTGCGGCCTCGTAAGGCGCGCAAAGGCGACGTTGTTTCATTAGAAAATTCGCGTTTTAACCAGCGCGCTGGTTCTTTCGTTTTATCGAGGTGCCCTCGGCCTCTGTTCTCTCGAAATTTCTGGTCCGACGCGGACATGTCTCGCGTTAAGCTGGATTATATTCGAAATGAGCGAATGAAAATGAGTATTTTAAGTGTTTCGAAACAGCTTCAGAGGCTCGAAAACGGTGCTGAAATGTTCTGAGATTAGTCAAGACTGGGAGTCTAATGTTTTCAAGGTGGAAGAAACGCCATGGAAGAAAATATAAATTATTCTTGATATTCAAAATTCAGATTACTCGTAGTATTTGGTATTTGTAGATTTTATTCGAAGCGTATAGAAAAAATTGAAGAAGAATGTGGGTAAAATATTTGTTGAATATTTACGACAAATATAAACTTTTATCTATAAATACAGAAGAATGTAGATGTAACGCTTATAAAGTATTCACTGCAATTAGACTCATCTTGAGTACACTCGTTTAAAATATACAGTTTTATTTGAGAAATACTTGGAATACGGTGATGGATAAAATATTTCTAAAGTATCCAGGATAATTCGGACTATCTAGGGTATCCACGACATGAAATTTCATTGAAAATTCTTAGAGGAATTTTTGGATATAAAATACTCGAAACACGCACATCTAGGATACACTTAACCTACAATTTAAAATATGTAGAACGTAGAATACCAAGGACATCTGGAATATTCAGGTAGCAGGATACTTAAAATATTTAGGACACAAAGTATAGAATATCTATACTATAGAATATCCACGATATTTAAAAGAGATCAATAATATCTAGCTTCATTCGATTCTAATAAGGAGAATTCGAGAGACACAAAGAACGGAGTAAGAAAACAAAAGATTTAGGAAGGAGCAGAAGAAAATTCCGAGATGAAATGGAAAAATGTAAAGCATAGTCACCTCGTAATATCGTTCACGGGTCCGTAATCGCCTAAAAGCTAGTCAGGAATCAACCCGTACGAGGAGAAAAAGTTTCTCGAGCTGTGGAGATCAGTATCTTCGGTTCACCCGGTGTGTATCGATCCAACACGATGGAGTAGAGAGCACGTGTACCGCGAAATTGCAGTTGCCTCCGCTCGTTCGTCGTCCCACGCCTTATCTCACCGCCGTGTCGGTTCCTTTGCTTCCTTCCTGATTTTCTACAACCACCCGTGCACGTCGACCTTCTAATTATGAGGAATTACCGCCCGGACTTAAATGATAAGAATCGCGACACCTGACCCACGAGCTCGTTTCTTTGTCGGATCAACGCGACGCCTTTATACCTGAGGAATTTAGTAATTCAGAAGTTTGCGATTCAGCGAAGATTGGAGGAAATCAAGTGGACGAAATCAAAGAGAAACTTCGATTGGACGAAAACAAAGAGAAATCGTCGAGATATTTCTGAAAAGCTTTTTCTGTCGAGATCAAGTTAATCGTACCGTAAGAATTATTATCGAGATGCAAAGAGCTAACACGTGTTGTAGCGAAGTTACGTTGTTCGTATTTTCAGTCATTTTCAAAGTCATTTTCAGTATCATTTTATTTATGTAAATTTTTAATAGAGATATTGTTCGGTACACGCAGTTGCTAAAAAATTCGTCTCGCTATTTCCTCGCCATGTTGGTAACAAGCATCTGCTCCATTCACTGTCCTCGTCAATTGTAATCCCATTTTCTAGAATTATGTTGTCTTCTGTTCGTATTACTTACTTTCTCAACTTTCCTTTATCCGACACCGTAACAAAGATCCACGCGATTTCTTCGTACTAGGGGAATATAGTAACTTAGAAGTTCGTGTTTCAGCGTGAATGGAGAAAATCAATCGTGCAAAATCACAGCAAAACTTTTAACCCATGCGAGACTCTTATTAAATGACACGAAAATTTAATACGCTTGCACGTAATTCATTAGAATATAGCTGCTACATACACGATAAATACGGCGGAGTACAAATGCGTTTTGCAGCCACTGTATATCTGCAAAAATCTACTAATTCGTCGATTAACAATTCTCAGCGGTACACTCGCATCAAGGAAACTCATCTTGGACAAAATGAACGATTTTCCAAATATGATTACCATTTGAACGAATACGTCGGCGATCTCGTTATTTCTCGTTCAAACTGTATACTTTGAGGAACTAAAACATACAAGTCACAACTATGTACATATGACGTAGGTGCAAACTGTGTACACAGAAACAAACTACGCTGACCAGTCGACCAACAGGTCAGGTCTGCGGTCCATGTATTAAATACGTGGGAACGTGACAGTGTTTCTTCTGCAAACGCGAACGTCAGCGTGTCTATTACACAGCGGAGCTATACATATATGTATATTGCCGGACTTGCAACGCGTTGAGTCCATGTAACACAGCGATCCTGCTGAACTATGGGGCCTGCAGATTAACCGTGTGCATTACCCATGGCGCTTTCACACAGCTGTGGTTTTATTGAACTATGGATCCATAGGTTATTATGCCCATTAACCGAGGCTTCTGCCGTAGTGGCAGTTTTATCGAATCAACGACACACAGATCGTGATATTTATGCAGCGAGTGTGCACAGGGTTCCGATATAACGATGATCGCAATTCGACGTTAACGATCATCGCACTCAAACCGCCGCCAATTCTGCTTATTATATACGTTTCAATGCGAACCCACGTGTAATGCTCGGTTCTATTGACTTGTAAACTTACAAACGATTCCGATCAATTGCATGAATGACGAGAAAGAGAGAGAGAGAGAGAGAGAAAGAGGAGAGTACGATCAAAAGGTTGGTCGAATTTTCTATGTTTGCGTAACACGGATCGCTATACGCCAATAGGAATTAGTCGATTCGTTCATTGCGATTCCTGTTTGTTTGTTTGTCTATTTATTAAGCCGTGTCATTTGATCTCTTCTGTATAGTTTCTCGCCATACGTTCATTCTACTCATCTATCATTTTCTCTTCGCGCTATTTACTCCGCGTCGTTCCCGTAATTTCATCTAAATCGTTCCGCTTAACATCGATCGATTTTACTTCGTATCCAAAGTGATTCGATAAATACATTTGAAATATATAAACGAAGAATACAATTTTAGCTGTCACTAAAAATACTTGTATCTAGTAAGTTTGTAAGCGTGTAAACACTCAGATACGATACATAGAGAAAGACACAGGAAGCGTTAAGTACCGTGGCAAATGATCGTAATATTTCAAAATATATTTATCGTTACTCGAACCTGCCCTAATACGAGTGTATTTCCGATTCAGTGATCTTAAACTACATACGTGTAACTTATCATGTTAATCTATAGTACAGTATTTTCGTATATCGCTATTTGTAAGTACCTACATAGATCTGCCGAACACTGTTATTGATAGGTTCAAAGTTTAATAGGAATTCCGTTGAACAGGATCAGGGAGGATATTAAACACGGTAATCCGTCACTCCGCAGTCACACAGGGATTTCGATGCGTGGCATCACTATCCATCGAGTGTAATAATCTGTAGAATTGTTGAATGAAATTGGTAAATATAATTAGCACATATCAAGTATAATATACTAAATGTCATCTGTGTGATGTACGAATATTATGCTATGTTGTGATATTACGTATTATATATTATATGTAAAAGCATCATTGCATATAAATCGTTGTCTTTTCTTTTCAACAGAATACAATGCACCGAGAATATCATTCAGTGTCACATCTTGATAATGTACTTTGGTCGATTATATTGCACGATAAATTTTCACTTCTTCGTTGAGAAATGGATTGAACGTCTTTTTCTTCTTCTTAGCTATTGTTATTTTTATATCTCCAGAATTATCTGATAATTTTTCGTTAAACTGTGAATTTCCATAACGTGAATCGTCTATTCATGGTATTGGTATAACAGCAATAACTGAACGACATTTTATAAAACAATAAACAAGTGCTTACATATTTTTAACAGTAGCACGTGTCTTGCCACCGGACTATATTTATTTATTTTTAAACCTATTTTTGTTTGTTTTTAAAATTTCTCTCGGTAAATTGTTTCTGATTTAATAAAAATTCTCTTCTGGAATAAAATTACGCTGTAAATTCTTCGATGTATTTCGTATCTTGTTACATAATATCGACACCGCTTTTGTTCTAAATTTTTTACATTGATTGTGAGTCGACTAAAATCGTATCATTCCTACCATTGGCACGGATTTTCCTTTCCCCATTTAACGCATGCTATTTGGTGCTTTATCGATCGGATAGCAGTCATCTATCGTTCACCGATCGAATACGTTGCATAGAAAAATCAAGTAATTTGCATTTCACCGTTACATCGAAATGCTGCCGACCATATGCTAACGCACAGCAATAAAAGTCGTTTCGCGGGTGCAACAGACCCAATTTAGCCACATTAACCATTCAGCAGCGGTATAAAAAACGATACGTTGTTCCAATCGCGCCTGGATCGTTTCAGCTCGTCGATCGCAATCGCATTTTCGAAAGCACGTTTCATCTTCTCTCACATCGAAAATCATTCGAATGCATTTTCCATTATTTCTCTCTCTTTCTCTTTTTTCTCTTTCCTTTTTTTTTTTTTTTTTTTTTTGATTCATTGAATTTGTTTTCCACGCGATCAATCGATTCCTGGAAGTTAAAGTTGTTCTCGGAGTACAGTTTTCAAACTGTAATTCATATTTTCAATTCGGATCTAATTTTGAAATCGAAGTTGTTTTTGGAACTCGATCTTATAATTCCAATTTACCTTCAAGAATAGAACTCAATTTTGGAACTCGTGTTCGCGCCAGCAACACAATTTCGTAACTCGAACTTCACTTTCAATTAAATTGTATCCACAAGCCACGTTAATTAACGCGAATCGAAAGGCAGAGAAAAACGGTAATGTCGCGAACGTTGTTTCTAAATAGGAACTTTTATTATCTTAAATTGGAATTCAGATTGGGTCTTACGGCTAAGAGTTTGAAACAGAACCTAGGGCGGAAACATAAAATTTTCAACCCAAGTAAAATCCTAGGATCCAAATTTATGAAACTAAACGGTCTTTTCGCTTCTAAAATTCTGCTCCGTCCGTTCATGCCTCAATCTCCATTCCTAAAGTAGCAGCCATCTCTCAGAGCGAGTGAGTCTCCGTTTCTTAATGCCAGCCACTTAAAGGATAGGTCGGAATTACCACGAGGCAAATCTTTGCTCGCGATGAGAACAAGCTCCGGGAAACGACGAAATCTCGAGTCAAACGTAATTTCGCGAAAGTTATTACGAATGTACCGTGCGAGACGACGAGAGAGCGGCTAAAACGAGAAAAACTGACAGAGAGATTGAAATTCGAAGCTGGCTATCAACACAGAGTCAACGAGAAACGTCGCTCATTTTTGCGAATTATTATTCCGTTGCGACTGTGCCTCGTGAGAAATTGCTTCACCATGTTAAATAAAACCTTGTGCATCCCTGTTCGCGATCTTAATCATGTCGATTGTAATCTCACGAGATACGCCGATTATTATTTCAGCGTGATATCGAGATTTTATTCTCTTAATGATGGTTTAACTATAGGTCGATTGTAAAATTTCCGAGCTAATTGTTTTTCATCGTTCTCGGTTAGTCGGTTGAACGAGAAACGTAAAACGAGAAAGATGAATACAAATTTAATTTGATTAGCGTGTAATATTAATAGTAATACCTTCATTAAAAACTTGGTAACAAACTTTTGCCGTTTCCTACTGACAAGCATAAAGAAACGTTTCACGAAACGACCGAAATTACGAGATCTCCTAATAAATGGTAAAAGCGCGGGAAACTTTGAAATATCTCGTACATCGTGGTTAGGATATTTTGTTAACGACTAGCCCGTTTCGAAGATTCCTTCAATTTTAAACGGTCACGTAATGAAGTTCTAATTGCAATTATTCATCCACCTTCTGCGATTAAACTTCGCGAAGGATGTAATTTCACTCGATTTTTCTCCAACCCGTTATCTCGTTATTTTAAAATTATATGATAATTACAGAATATAAAATCGTATAATAACGACGTTGCCTCAAGTGCAGAATTTAAAAAATCAACGTCGAGATTCTCAACAGTTTTATTTTTAATCAGACCAACTCAAACATGGAATATATTTCGCAAAAATCAAATCTTTCGCTGTAATATACTTATTATATATCCATTAAAATTAATTATTATATATTTCGATCGAGGAAGAATATTAAAAAATTCGGCTCAGCTTGTTAACAATCGAGAAAATAAAAGAGAGCAGAAATATTCGAACTCTAATTTCCCTTAACGAGCAACCATGAAACAAGTTTGAGCCATTACCTTTGGTTCGAACAGTGGCGAGCACCGCGTGCGAAATTTATGTCGGACAATTAGGCGGCATTTAGAAACTGCAACAGAGTTTTCCTTAATTTCCGCCGGAAGTCGAAGGTCACGCGTCCCTGGGGACAATTTCAGGGGTCGGCGTACGTGTTGTATGTACCACGTTCTCTCAGATAACCTTCCAACCCCTGCAGCTGGAGGCGTGGAGAAGACGAAAGAAGACGGCGTAAAGGGATCCTTTCTCTCTTTGTCACTCTCAGACGACCTGAACCGCAGTGCGGAGAAGCGTGAAGCCGGTTAATCGCACTTGGCTCCACGACCTCGTGCACCAACCCTAATTTCCTAGTCGGCTGTTTAAAACTCTTCCATCAAGTAGTATTTACGAATTTTTGCTTCTCAGATCTTCTTAGGATACGTTTATTTTTTATCGAAATTTTTATTGACAATAAATTCATTATTTATTTATTGTAAATGGGTCGACTAATTTTATATACGTAGATGATGAAATTCTATGTGGGACACGACTTGCATAAGTAATATTATTTTAGCGGTTAAGAACGTCATAGAGTGTTAAATAGACGTTACAGTTAAAACGAGACACTGAATGGCCAAAGATATTAAAAGTATCGGTGAACTTGTTACGTAATTTAGATAATTTGCTGATGACATCAATGTGTCCGAATCGAGTTTGCTTCTGGTTTTTGAACTTTTTACCGCTCCATGACAAATCTTTATTAGCACTTGATTAACCGTCGTGATAATAAGATGAAGAATATAGTGTCTTTCGGGACATTTTAACTTTTCTGTTTAGTAGATTGCGGGGAATTTTGATATTGGATATTCTTTTAATCAATTAAAATCTATTTTGCTGCAAGTACATTGATTACACTTATAGAATGGTAGATAAATCTCTCGATCGAATGGCTTTTAAGAAATTTTGCTTTTTGGATATTCTTCCAAACTTCTCTATTCTTCTATCGGATACTTATATATACGGTAAATCTCGTTTTCGCATCTTCTAACTAATATCAAGTTTTTATTGAAAATGGGTAATATATTATTGAGATATGTGTAATTTTGTGTGCTACACTGGATTAGCTGCGTAGTAGTGACACACATATATGAGTATGAGCGTGCGCAGCGTCTCGTAAAACAGAAGAATGCAACTGTTCCGTACGTATGGTGGTAAAGACTACTGAGACGCGTGCAATGTGTATCTACGAATATCTTGTAAATCACATATTAAATAAATCTGAGACTATTTTAATATCATTTCTACATGTAATGTTAGTGTTCCCACACATTTATTTCGGCGACTAAGATCCACAATTCTCAACATATATAATAGCAATTGCATAGGAAAAAATTGTATCACGTACTCTTTGACGACTGTTCCTCTATATCTTATCTCGACGAAAATTTCTATTTATCGCATAAAAGTCTTCCTTGGAGGGAAGAAAAGTCCAATTCTTTGGATCTTTGAACCTAAAATAGCAGCTATCGATCAAAATTTTTCTATCAAAATCTACCAAAATTTACATCATCCCTCAGAATAAAAACTAAACTTTCGACCTTCTGTTCTCTGAATCGGAATATCGCGTGGAATGCTGCGATCGATGAACAGAGACGTTGCGCGAATGGTTGAAATCGAAGTGTTGCAGACGAGTGATAAGGGGATGAGGGAAGAGGGTGTAAAGCGATACGGTTAGAAAGAGAGAGAATGGGAAAGTTTGCACGAGTGTAGCCTGCTGCGGAGTATCAGACAAGCACATGGAGTTTCGGGGAGGCTGGCAAAGAGTAACGGAGTGCAGAGAAACGTGCTGCGGAGTGTCAGAGAGTACGACCGGAGATACGGGATTGCCTTGAGATACTACGTATAGAACACGATGCCGGAGGATACAGAACGTTTCGGAAATAAAACTTCCAAGGGTATAACGTTATGGTGTCTACGGAGTGTTACATCGAATCGGAATCTTTTATACCCTCGTATCACAGTAAAACGGGGAAAAACATACAGAGAGTGTTGAAGAAGCAAAGAGTTAGGAAGAATGGCTGGCGATTTTAAAGAGCGATAGTTGCAAGTAGTTGTAAGTAATATTTTTTAGTTTTTTCCTAATTTGACCGAGCATGTAGTTGTCACTGATAATTTTACCTCTTTGATGACTAGACTGGGGATTTTTATATTAGATTTTGATATGTCCGTGTCACCTTGGATATTTTATGTATCCATTATGCGATTATCTTTGTTCGTTGAAATTTTTTATAGACACAGAAAACACATTTAAATTTTCATAAACATTCGTAGACTATGGATAAATGAGGGATGAACAAGACAGAACATTTCTGAAGAAACGAACAGTGAAATTAACGATGTCCCGAATTTTATTATCGTATGAATGAAGAGCACAGGGGAAATGGAATACGACAAACAATGGGTATCGTTGATCTTAAAAAAAAGCTATGGTGACGATTTGCATACCTCTGTTCATTACAATAGTCACTGCAATGTGAAAGTACGTGTTCGAGAAAAAGACACTTGTACTACTCTCTCATTTAGCAAGACACCCCAAATGGAATAAAACCTGACACCGTTGCAGTTATGTCAACGTCGCCGCACCACATTCAGCCGCATTCCACTTGAAAAATTTTTCCTTTATCAGACTGCACTTCACTCAGATGTCTCTAGACATTTTCAATCTCCCGTTTCTCCTTGCTCCTCTATTTTCAAGAATGTTTCCTCCGTTCTAGTTTAGCTTTGGATAACCACGCGTGCACGGCTGCTTGAGTAACAAGATCTCAGTGTCACTTGTAAAATATCTGCAGGGATACGAACAAACTAGAACAATATGACCGCGTTTACTGGAGACCCGATAATTATCGAAAAATCCAGTAAAGCGCAATAAATCCGAAGATCTCATTTTCATCGAAATTCGGGCGAACGAGTCCAATCACATCGGCTATCCGAGCGTCGCTGTGTTTCTCCGCGGCCACAAAGCTAATCTAAGTAACGCCAAGCTGCGTTTCAATTCCCGATCCGTTTGATCCGTGGACCGCGATGAAGCAATCAACGTTGTGGCCCCGTCGTCATCCCACGACAAGTCTCTCCTCTCTTCTCCATTTTTTTTTCTCCTCCCCTCTCTGTCATCGTATCGGCTCGATACTTTCGTCGCCCGGTGTATTCAACGATCCTCGTCGGATGCAATCATCTTTCGAAAGGTATCGAAGGTCACGTTCCCCGGCGTTGCACGCGCTGCGGGATGCATACGAACCCGTCGGATAACCTTTGACCCCGTCGAGGATCACGAAGCGTTGTGAACAGTCGAGCCTCTCACAGGGGCAAAGGACAGAGTTTCCGTTCGATTATTTTTTTCTTCTTCTTCTTTTTTTTTTCTAATTTTCTTCTCTCTCTTCTACGCGACTGTGCTAGAACGGAGGACTGGTCAGAGAGGCCGATGACATGTGGAAATTACGCTTTAGGCTTGGTTCACACGAGGCAGAAGTGGAATCGTCGTGGAAAGATTCGAAGTTCGATAGGTTTCAATTTTGTTCGAGAATGCGTACTTGGTGAATTCACAATGGGATCTTCTGATACTATTCGGTGGAAGAGATAGGAGGCAAGGCACATAGGTGGCACATTTGGTGTAAACTGGCTCACGAAAGTATTATATTTAGATAACTGACCGTGGGAAACTTTTAGTTATATATTGAGTGTGTTATATAAGATATTTTAAAATTTCACTAATGCTGTTATGAGAATCGGCTATTTAGATCATATTGGTAAAGCTTGAAGGAAAGAAAATATACAAAAATTATCAGATACTTAGTACAAACACGTATTTTACACAAACCACAAAAATATTTAAATAATCAATTGTGTCTTTATAGGAGGTACGAGGTATTTACTCGAAGCATTGTACGTAGTAAAAAAATTCGTCGACATGAAAAAATAAAAACTCTTCTGGTTGTTGAACGTATTTCACGTCGGTAAATGATAGTGGCAATTAACTGCAATTTACAGCGTGGCGCAGCAACAAATTCCTGGATGGTGGTACAACAGAGGGATAACATCGACGAGCAAGAGTTTATTAGGATCGTTACTTTGACAGACCGGTGGACCATAAACGAGGGTGTCGTTCTAGCCGCGTGATACGAAAAGGCGCAGCGTAAATATCGATTTTTAATTAGTCCAATCCTATTACGACCGTGATGATTCCTAAAGGCCAACCGTTGTCTTCATGGTGGAACGCGATGAGCACATGGCCATCGTAATCTGATTATCCGTGCAAACAGTCGAACCTGTTACTCTACGTTCTCTTCTTCTTTCTCTTTTTTACTTTCCTCCTTTTCTCTGATAGAGAAAAAGAGTTTGAAGAGACAGAGGTTCTTACAGAATACACTGCGAAGTCTGAAATAACGTGTATACAGGGTGTTTTGTCTGTTTTGAATTACTCAACAGTGAAACCATCGATTTCTAACGTGTATCCGAAAATATATACACAAGTTCTCGAATCTTTTTGTATTATCAACTTATGTGGCACCTGAGCACCGTACGAGCACACCAAGAAAAATAAATTCTTAAGATTAGTAATTGTTACGAGGATCATTATGTATTTTCTAGCATAGAATCTAACAGTGCAATATCAAGTACCGTACAAAAACTATCAGAAAACTAGTTATAGTATGTCCAAAATCCACTCGAAATGATTGTTTTTTAATGTTACTGCCACACATACACACGCAGACAAACACACACCTTCGCTTGTTAATCTACAGTGGAAGGATCCTAAAAGTTATAAAAATTGTAAAAATTTCCTTTTTCACATTACAATTTACACTACAATTTACAAATCGACATCATGAGACACGTAAAGCGAACGAATACACAACAAAGCGCATTTTTCGCGTTATAAATTTAATCGAAACCATCGGCATCGGTAATATTTCCGTCACCCTTTCACCTCGAGCGCAGCATCCCCTACGGTAACATTCCTACGTGCATTAAAACCTTTCAATTACGGGAGCACGGTGGCGTTACACTCGACGAGACGATAATGCGTTTACAGGATGCAGTCGGTTGCTTCGGCAGCGAGTCGAATAAACAGGGACCCGTCGATTCCTTTCGCGAACGAAACAATACGATTCCCCTTATCGCCGCTGGCAACTCCTCGAATATCGGAAACCACTGGCTCGGAAAGGGGGCGAAGGGAAAAGCCGCAAGTGGCGCGCGCGCCACGAGGGAAAAAGTCCACCCTCTATTCTCGTTCCATCTCTTTCCTCTCCTTTTCTTTTCTCTTCTCTTCTCCAGGCTTTATACGTACATACACACGTGCCTTTCTTCCCTAGTCTCGACGAATTTATGCGAAAGCAATCGCGCATAAACGGTTGGCGAAAAACGCGTCTGTCGGATTTCTCGAACTGCCTGCCGTGCGTCTTCCTCGCGGAGAACACGAGAATAGAAGCTGTACGTCGCCATAACAGCCGGTTCACCGCGTCTTACCGTTATGAGACGCCGAGGAATTCGCTGGAAATTCGACAGAGATATTCACAGTCGTCCCGGGATTTTCGGGTTTCCTCGATATTTCTAGCTTCCGCGAAGACACCGCATATTTTGAGGGGTTTTGTAATGGATTTAAGGGAAAGCATGTAAGTTCCTAGAGGTAAATCCTGTTTATATATTTTCCTACCCATTTCAGAAGAATAATTGATAACTATGTGTTCAGATTTTACGAATAAAGAGTATTTTTAGCTTTTGCAAAGCATTTAAGAAAATGCGCGAGTCTTTGGATGGAAATATTTGAATTTCTGTTTGACAGGAATAATTGATATTTGTGACTAATTCAGACTGAAGTATCGTTGGAAGATTTATCGGTTTTCGATATTTTTACTTTTGATTGTTTTACCGTTTTATCATCAACTACGAAACATTTCATATGTTATATATCGCTCAAACATTGTAAAGACGTAAAATTTCGCACATTGTGGAACACCATTTAAAACTTTCTCTCTTAAAGTCTTCCAAAACGAGAAGTAGAACTCCTTCGCTTTACTTCCTAATTCCCTCTACTTCATTTTTCAAGTAATCCACGTTCAGCGCGAGTTTATCGGGCGAAGAGGACGTCACATAAATTCCGGATTAACGCGAAACATCGGAGTTGATCGGGTTTTTCTCGCGTATTAGCATTCTCGAATTCACGGTATCCCTCCGGTGACTTTGCCAGCGGCTTCTGGCCCGTACGTTCTACAAGGATATTCCATTAGTCCGGTGCTACGAGTCAGCCTTTACGATTACACCGGAAACGAATACGTTTCTCTACTCTTTTCCTTTCCTTTCCCTTTTCTATAATGGCCATCGAATTAATTAGAACCACTAAAAATTGTCAGTATTTGTCACTTTTCTAATAAAATTGAGAGTAGAGAAAGCGAATTCTGATAAAGAAATCTATTAATTACGAAGATGCTTTGATACAAAGAATGATTCACAAAGGTATTTGAATTTTCGACATTGGGAAACTCTTAGGAACATAGTGCATGTGTCGTACGAAACATTTGGAAATTCTATTAGCACTGCGACAAGACCAGATCATCACGATTATATCGGTAAAATTTGAAACAAACTTGGAAATGTATATAGAAGTATCAGAAATATAGTTTAGAAAGCCTATGAACGTATTTCAATACTCGATCATTTGTTATATCATTAGCAAGTAAATTGCAACATTTACTGAGACAATATTTACTTTCAAACAACTGGTCATACTGTATTAATTTTCTTCGAATACGCTTATGACAAACATTTTTCATATACATTTTTTAAATTTCTCTATTCTATATGATATAATATGATAATCGTGGCCCATTACAGTGCTAATGATACAACAAATAGTTTCACATAATACTCCTAATATATCCGTATTATCAACAGTATTGCAAGCCACTGTGCAACATATTCCACTTACTACACGACTGAAATTTCTGCACATAGCTCCAATTCAATATCCATCAACTTATACAATACTTCTCTTCTCTTGTTCCCTGAAGTGTTTCACGGTGCAAATCGTGAATCGCGGTGTTCTTTTCTTTTGTTTTTCTTCACTGTGACCCCGCCGGTTTAATCTTTATTTCCTCCTGGTCCCGTGCGTCTTCTGTTACCTCTCGCCATGTTTATTCATCCCTTCCGTTTGCTGCTCGTTACCACGGCTACGACAAATTCCTATTCGTAATCGAGGCAGAACGAGACTGCTCCTTTGAATTCGGACTGGAGAAATATCGCGGCAGTAACGACGCTGCCAACGAAACGTGTGTACGAGGAGAACGAGAGTTGCGGAAGTCGGCCGTCGAAATTGCACCTAACCATCCGCCTGACCGGGAAAAAAATTTCCCTTTGCTTCTATGGGGTAGCTAGCTCGCCCCGTAAACGTGCTTCGAGTTTCTTCGCTGCCACCATCGTTCAGATCCACGGAAATGGAAATTGAAACGATTAGAGTCTTTCGTGATGTACATACCATGCGAACGAGACTTGGAATAAGCACGAAAAGGAGTTAGGAGATTAAATGTACAGATAAAACGTTAAGGGGCGAAACATTTTGCAAAAGGATGAAGTCGATTTCGTATTGCAAATTTGTTAACAGTAGCACGTGATTGTATTATGAATAGATGGAGGATGTTTACGAAAATTCTTTTTCCTTCTAGATACGAACGAAGAGATTTTTAGGAAACCGAGATATAAATTTATATAGGAATACTTTATTTTTTAATTATTTTGTTAATTTTATTGCATGATCTATTTCTGTAAGTTCATTTATTGCAGGAACATGACGCGAATAAAGAGTGGAATTCTGAAAATAGCGTTCGTAACGTCATCTTTCTCTGCTTTCCGATGTATAGAGTTTTATGTAACAAAGACATCGAGAACATTCGATTATATCAGCGATTCTGTTCAAACATAGGTGCATTTAGAAATTCACGAAATTCACATCGAATAGCAAAGTTTCATTAAGAGTAAATGTCTCAAGATTCCGGGGCGAATTTTAAAAACACTGAGAAAACGATCTGCCAGATGAGAATTAAAACTAGAGATCGACCGAATCAAAAGAACTGAAACGCTAACACATCCGAAACGAGAATGTAAACCAAAAATGGAGCGAATCGAAAGACCTGAAACGTCAAAAAGCCCGAGCCTTCCACTTTTATCCCGTTCACGAGCAAACGTAAACTTTCAAACTTCCTACCACGTTCTAATCTATTCAGAGAACACGTTGCCAGGCGGCTGTCGCCCAACAGTTATTCCCTTTCCTCCTACTACAGTCCCGTTCCCGGTCGCTCTTCTCCAGGCCTCCTCTTTGTGCTCCTAAACGGAGACAGAGAATCGCAGAGGCACAGCCAGATAGACACACGAAATACGGAAAGACAAAGAAAGAGAGAGAGAGAAAGAAAGATGGAAAATCTTCTGTCGGCAGGCGAACGGAAAAGGACGGTGACGTATCAGGGAACGTGCAAGAGCAAACAGGGAAAAGCAGAGGCGAGGACATGCGGGCTGTTCTCCCGACGGGGAAACTGCCGCTGGTCCTCGTTGGCCGGCGACGTTCGAGCGGAAAACAGGGAATGGCTCCGGGCTGGCTTTTCTTCCTGTAGAAAGCGTCGCGGCCGTTGAAAGCGGATTCGGATAAGCGTGAAACCTCGAGGAAAATCGGAAAACAACGTTCCACTACGGAGACACTTTCCTGGAGATATATCTGTATATTAGGTTGTCTCAAAAGTTCCTTTTGTTTTATTAGGAAATAACAGATGCACAACATTTTTTGTTTAATATTATTTTATCGAATTATATATGATCCATTTTGCGGTAATAGAATAACATGTGTATGTGTGTTTGTGTATTATATCGTGTGTACATTTGCTCATCAAAGTACTTGAACATTTGTAAACACTTTTTATCAATGCGTTACGTGCATTGTTCGAAACATTTTGAAATTTCGCTAGTACCGTAATGACACTCTGTTATTGTGATTATATTGGTAGAGCTTGAAATAGAAGTTATAAGATATTCGGTACAAGTATATATTTCGCAAAATGAAATCTCAAAAGTATGTAAATAGTCAATTATCGATTGTATCAATACACTTCGATATTCAGTGAGATCATATTTGACATTTATTGTGCAAAATTACAGCTTAAGAAGGCTATTTACGCTTTATACTCAGTTGTTGCTAAATAGAAAGTCGTGTCTCATTGAGATGCTAAGGAGATGTCACAATGTTCTATATACAACACGTAAAATATGGTCAGAAGAGTTTTCTATGGTAAACATTCAAATACTTTCGCGAACCAGTGTTCTTACGTACGCTGTCGGTCAAAGTATTTGCACGTTTCATAATATTCAATACAAATTTAATATTTTTTATTGCTTTCGTTTTCTAGTGTTAGAAATTTTATTTAATACAATTCGTTAATTTTCTCAATATAATTCGGTTCTGCTCGTTAAAATACATGTTAATTAACATGTTAATTAAAAGTGTAACATTAAATCTCAATACCTGAAACTTTTGCATAAAATTCAATGTGTAAGAATATGCAAGGAATAAAGATTCAGATCGATTCTGTGGTATGATAATACCGATGATATGTAACAAAATTAATAAAATAAAATTCGTTGGACTTTTCTAATAAATGTAACTTATCATATGTTCAATATGTATCGTAGTATTCATGGCCGATAGTGCATCTTCATGTTTCACAGGCTTCTTTCTCGCTAATACACAATCCTCGCGTGATCTTCGCCGCGTGTCACTTTGCATTACCGCCGATTTGGCCAAGATCGGCGTCACCCTCGTGAATTATTCGCCGCGTAGGACACATTCACATGATTTATGCACGGATACGAGCATCGGCGAACTTTTGCTTTCTTTCTCTTCCTTTCTTCTTTCGTTGGTTCTTTTCTTGCTCGTGTTAAGTCGGAAATACTACGAGTTTACGGCTCGCGTCTGGAAAATGTTCAAGTTTCGCGATAGTAAAACCAGTATAGTAGGTTTTCTGCTTGGTTTAAAGTGCTCGAAGTTTGGAGTACACGAATGTGTACAGTTTGTGGTGTTTGTAATTTGATGATAGTTAGGCAGAGTTGGTTGCCTGACTAAGAGATAAATTTATACGTGCGACGGTGATATAATCACTTTATGACGGTTTGCTATAAAATCGTATACTCGATACATGATAAATTTGATAAATTCCTGATGATAATAAGATTCTGATAATAATTGTCACGGTTTTACGAATGTTAATTTGTCAAGTTGATCAACGTAGCTTCAGAACGATTCACGCGATAACGTATAATAGAGATCGATATAATAGTCATACGATTACTATTGTTCCTAATACTACTAAGCTACCACACTAACAAGCAATATGAATACTAACAGTATTCGTATTATTCAAAGCGAGAAATACATAGAAACACATCTAGTAACAATAGTCTATTCTGTGATACCTTTCAATGTTCACCCATTGACGAAAGACACGACCGTAACCGACCAGTTAGGAACAAATTCTTCGTCCCCCGGGAGATTTCTTTCCAATCGTTTCCTCACAAAAGCGTACTATTTCCTCGGTTCTCGAGTTTCCTTCGAATCGTCGAACGTCATTCTTCCCGGTTTATCGCCTACGTTCGTAGAAATTAATACGGATTGAGAGGACACGAGGAAAAGGCAAAAGCAAAGAATGGGCAGACATACTTTTCTATTGGTGCCTAATATCGGTTGAATCATTTCCACAAATATTGCCTACGTTCGCCGAATTGGTCCCGGGAACAAGAACCTCTTACGAAGCTTAATTCTCCACCGATGCGATACCAGGCAATCGGATAAAGCTACCCGCTTCGAGATATCGATGATGCTCTCCTCCACTGTCTGCCCTTGTGCGGTGTTTTCTTACGTTGCAGCGAGTAAAACGCTGAATCGCTTGGTAGGCTCTTTATCGCGCTGATGAAGCGGGACAAGCAGAGGAAGAAAGGAGGAGATGAAAAGAAAGAGAGACGATATTGTCGTCCAAGGAACGTTACGGTCTTGTTTGCCTCCGTTATTTCTTCGTTAGTTTGACACGAGCAATGTGTACCGAAAATTGTATTTTATTCAGTCACGGTACCTATACAATTACAAAAGTCTACTCCTTAAATATAAAACATAGTAAATACCTCTACACACCTACGTACGTCCCTTGAATATAAAATATTATATCTGTACATTTTCTGGGTGTACTAAGGCACATATTGGTAAAACACGAAGCTGGTAAAATTAGAAAAATGAAGTAGAAAGATATAAAACACAGTATTACAAACATCAATTATATTTACGTGAAATCATAAAAATAGTGAGCTCGATATTATATAATATTAATATATTGTAATAATATTTTGCTATTCCCTTAACGTTGAGCAAGGTCTTGTAGTTCATGTAACTTTGTCCAAGACTTTTGTAAGTCATAAACCTCGATTTTCCTTCTAAAAATTCCTTTGAAAAATATGTTAATACCAGTTAAATGTACACAATTTCGTGACAAAGTGGTTTATTAGTTCCTTCGGTAAATCAGTTTCTCAAAATTCAATAGATGTACGTAGATTCTCCTGACTGACTGTACGTGTAAATATCGTTTATATCGTCTGAAAAGAATATCTTCTTAGAAGAATTTATATCGATATAATAATATTTTCTAACGTATACGTAGTTCTCATAGAATATTATCTCCGACAGCAAGCACCTTACACCTCCATACGTAAAATCCAGCCGACAGAACCATTGAATGCGAATCTCTCCATCGTCTCAGCCCCAAGAATCAACCAAACAACTCGCACTTGCCCCGCAACAAATATATCCATCCATCCCACCTCCTGAATGCCAATACAGTCTAGCGCACTATCTCATAGAACAAGCATGGGATCAGCGAATCGGAGAGAGCACGATGGATTTACCGTCTCTACATAAAGCTTGGAAAGCTCGATCGAATACAAAACCATTCTGTTTCTTTTATCCTTTCCATAAACGTAACGGAATCGTGAGCACGCGATCACGCGGATCCGTTCAGGTGGAAATCAGATCACCCTTTTTCCACCATCCCCAGGAACCTTTGGATTCTTAGCCCCACGCGAAAGGTAGAATAGCTGTTTGCTCGGTTCTCGGCGAACTTATTCGCAGCCAATTCCAGCATTCCAACTCGTCTATTCTGCTCTACTTAGATAAAACGACCTATCTGGCATTTTTATTTTTTCCGTTTTTCTAACGTCTTTACGTCGGCACGTTTTGGATTAGGGTAATTCCGAGATAGACGGCCTTAGTTTTGTTTTTTTTTTTTTTTTGAACGAATTTAAATGGAAAAAGATTGAAACAGCAAAATTGATTTGTATATTAAACTCTCACTCTTACTTGTTGTTTCACTAGATAGTCAACGAAAATTAGATTTATGAATGAGAAAACATAACGTATCGATACGTTTTTTAAATCCTTGAATTGACTATGTTTCCTGAAATCATAGGTGAAGATGTTCATAGGTACGCGATGAGAACATTAGATTTCTTTGCTTTCCTTGAGCCAATTACATACATTTTCTCTTGTTTTTCACAAATGCTAGCACTCGCACGTGTTCTAACGTTAATTGCGTAACGAGCTGGCCGATTAATGTCATCTGTAGATTTTATATGAAAAATAATTTAGTTGGCCATTTTTCACGGAATTATTTATATGTTTCGTTATTAGCGGACACGCGATTTTTTCTATAAAAGTTTCTTATTCTTTCTGCAAAATTCTGTTGCGTGTCCCTATAAATTTACATTTTCCATACATTTTCGTCCTCTACTTTTTCTCTGCGTTCCACGATTACCTGTTTTATTTTCCAATAATTTCTGTACAACTTGTGCAGTGTTATAATCTCTGACAGCCAAAGTTGCTCGTACTCGCCGTGAAGATGTTAGGATGTCTCAAAATATTTTAAGCTCCGTTGTTTTTTTACCTCCGAAGTAAAATTGCTAATAGATATTCCTATTAAATAAAAAAATTTAAATCTGAATAAAAATTCAACAACAGATCCTTTTCGACTAAATTCAAAAATGAAATATCGTCTGGTTCATAGATGAAGAACGAAATATTGTTAATTAAAAATGGTAGACAATGCGACAATGTGTTCCAGCAAGCAATTTCAATGAAATACCCCGATCGTCACCGTGCCTTTTATCGGCATCGAAATTGTTCCTCGGACCACCAGCACCAAATTTCCGAAGCAATCAGAATTCCCAACACCTCTCTGATAAACTTTTCCTAATAGGCGAGCCATCGTGCCGCAAATAACCCACATATTTTCCTCCATGTTCCATCGTAGGCCCATAATTCTACAACTTCCATTGGAAACGCCCAGATTCCTCTGGCGTTCCTGTTTAATCGTCAAGAAATATCCAAGCGATGATAATAGAAAATTAAATAGACCTTCTACCTACATGTTACCTACACCTCTTCTAGTTTAACACTTTGACTGCCACGTTGGTCATTGGTGACCGGAACGCTTCAACTTCTTACAATTGTAAAAATTGTATGAAAATTGACAGTTAGGGCATTTTCAATATAACCGATAAATAGAAGACACTTTGAAATAAAAAGTGCCCCACAATTAAACATTTTTATTAGAACATCAATAAAAAGAATGAGAACAAATCTTGCACCTAACTGTGCACTGTGTTTGCATCCACATCTTTGAGGGGTAATCTACGAATATTATTATAAACACACCTTAGAAAATAATCGTAAATGCTGCTTTATAATCATATAATTGAAGTTAGAAGTGTGCACATACCTTACTATTATGTATAGAATGAGCAAATACTGTTTACTAATATCTTCTACACGTTTCAATAATATATTCTGCACGTTTTGCTTAGACGAAATAATAAATGCGAGTGGTTTGTTGAAATAAACGAAGCCTTGTTATAATATGTCGTTATCAACTGTTACCAAGGCGCCACGGTGGTCACTCGTGACCACCAATAAGATAAACGGTCCATTGGGGAAGAATGTTGTCTTACATCATCGATTTATTATTATTTTGCCATTATATGCTTCGAATAATAAAAATACTCCCGCGATGTCCTGAGCGAAACATGTGATTTCGGCGTGACAGCCAAAGTGTTAAGCTCTTGTAGCTTCTGCTACAGATAATGTGCCAACAATATGAAAAATTCGTTTGCACAGGGTCAGTACTAGACGCGTCCATAAATTAAGTTACTTCAAGAAATATTACTACTACGACGCTGCGCAAGCTTTATTGTGCGCAAGCATACCAATTTCCTTTATTCACTGACAAATGTCAATTCGAAACAAGCTGATCGTCTTTGGGAGTACTTGTTCGTTCTTAACGCATTCAAGGCAGTCTGCGAAATGCGCTCTGTTGTCCGTTTCTTGAATGGGAGAAATGTGGAACCGACTGACATTGATCGTCGATTTTGCGAGATGTATGAAAAACGTGCCATAAGCGATTCAATGGCAAGAAGATGGGTTAGAAACTTGAATGACGGCCGTGAGGATGCGCATGACGACCAACGAAGCGGCGGGAAAGAAGTTCGTAGCAACAGACGATTCGCAACTTCGTCGTTTTCCATTCGTTTCTCGCGAATTTTACGGTCGTGGCTCCACGAAATTGTGTCACATTGTCTGGGTTTTCGGAAGTTATACTCACACCGGGACACAAAAACCGGTGCTCCGTTATATGACAACTGCTTCGATAATGGTAAAAGGTACGTAGAAAAGCAGTCGAAGCTATGAAGAATACAATGAACGTCAAAGATTATGGAAACCTACAGAATTCTAGCTTTCGTCCGAAATTGAAACGATTCTGTATCTCTACCCTTTCGTCCTTGCGAGGATATCATTGCGAAACGAAGAAAGCGAACGAGGTACATCCTGAGCAAGCGATAGAAGAGATCAAAGTGCCATTATCAACGTATAACGACTGCGACCATGCCAGCCATAATCGAAACAACTCGTTCCATTCGACGAAACGGAACCTGAGACGGCGAAAGATCGAAATTCTTTAACGGACTGTTTATAGTCATTGGTTCCAGAGTGAGATGACCGTGTAGATTCCCTCAGGGAGCAATTTAACTTCCGTTTTTGAGAGTTTTCACTAAGAACGGGTCGCCATCGAAGTTGCCATCGACTGGAACGAAGTTGGCCGAACTACCCAATTCCATTTATCCGACGAGATAGACGATCCGGCTATGACTTGCCTGTTCGTCCCAAAACAACAGCTTTAACGATCGATGTACGATTACGAAAAGATCGATTATTCCGCACTCTGAACGTTTGGTCAATCAGATTTTTGATAAAAAGTTGAAAAATTAATGTTGAACAACAAAATTCTTTTCTAAGTTAATAAGAAATCGATCGTTTATATTGATCTATTTCTGTTTCTTGACGAAATTCAATACGATAATAAATTATGAATAATATTCAATGCTTTATTCGATGCAGAATTAACGTTAGAATCTATTCTTTCTCGCTTTATGTGTACGTATTAGGTCGTCCGAAAAGTTTCTTTCGTTTTATAAGGAAATAATGGATACACAACATATTTGTTTTATATTATTTTATCGAATTACGTATGATCCATTTTGTTCTATCAAGATAAAGACCAAAACGTTTGAAAGATTAGGTTTCATGTTTGTATGAAGATGCATCGTTGTAAAACACGTGTCTGTAAAAGAAAGACACTTTTCGGACAACCTAATATATCGAATACGATAAAAGTGTCTGACAAGTATTTTCGTTATCTCCTTAAGCCAGCAAAGTAAATTTAAATGACCGAGAAAACACCCATAGACAGAAATATGTTTTATTATCGATTATTCACCAAATAATGCATTAAATTACCAATCAAAGATAAGACGTATATATATGTATATATTAATTTTTTAGAATTTATTTTCATTAGACACTCTTTATTCCTCTCGGTGAGTACTGTATGTCCTGTCCTTACTTTTTAACAGTCTATTTATGTATGTCCACGAAGTAAAATTTCTTTCTACCTTTTCATCAGAGGATTCAGCCGGGCATTCAGTGAATTTCTTCGTCGCCTCATAAATGCGTTTAACGTAAACGTCCCGGCATAATCTCCCTGCTGTTTTATTTCGTCGAGCTCGCGATGGTCAAACGGTTGTCTGGTCTCAAATTTTAATTACTGGAAACTATCCTCGCGCTTCATCCCTTGCGTGTTACGTGGGCAAAAAGGGTCGTACGGACAAAGGGACTTTTGTATCGAGAACGTCAGCCACGGAGGAACGCATGTCAACAGCGAAATTTATTTAGCAGAAACAGGGAAACGCGGGGACGATATTATTTCGACAGGAAACACGGCCGAGGGGAATATCTGACGGCGTCAGGAAGAATCTACAGTGGCTACAGAAAGTACTTTTACATATCCACGTTCTCCGATGAAGTATTTTTTGTACGGTTCTACGTTTCATTTTCCTAGTATGGAATTTTTCTAGTCATATGAAGGTACCACCACTAATGGTACTCCTTATAATTTCTCAATTTCCTCTATTAATTAAAACATACGATGCTTTACGATGACGCCGCGTAAACAACATATTCCACACTGTTATACCGCTTAATCTCGGAAAAAATATACCAGCGATTTAAAAACCATGTTCTGATAGTCTTTAGAAATTTGAAGACGAAAAATCGCAGCAACTATTGGTCCAGAACGCAGATGAAACTTAAAAGAAGTTTGGAAATCAGCTCGATTCGGAAATTATCTCGTCGATTGATTTATTTTCATTCCTTTCGCGACGATATTCCGCTTGTATTCGTTGGAACGAATGTTGTGGAACGAATGTAAAATGTTGGAACGAATTCATCTCACATGGATTTCGTGCACTTTTTATTCGCCTACAAATTTCCCATAAATAAGTAAACGTCCTCGGTCAATGCATCAGTTTTCGCTACGTCTTGTTCCTCCTGACGCGTATAATTCCTTGCATTTTTCAACTAAAAAATTTCCATCCATTCTCGCCCCTCGCTCTTACAGCTTAACCGTCTGTTTCCTCACTTAATCTTTTATGTCTTCTTCGCATCCTCTTCCCAAACCTCCCACAGCAGCCCTCCTCTGCTCGCCCGACGCCAGCCAGACCTAACAGTCCCCTTCTTTCAGCCGGTTCATCCCTTGAATCCCCGTCTAACCCCAGGAACATCCCCCAAGTTCCGTCTTCGACCCAGCGCGCACAGAAGAGGGGAAACGCGCGTTACCGCCGAAAAACGAGGACGATGGGGTGCCACTGTGCACTGAAAATGGGGTGGCCGTGTTTCGCGTTCACGCAGTGCCAAGGGGGTGGCTCGTTAGCAAGCGGAGCCACCCTCTTGCGCGAGAACACGCAGCGCGTCTGTAAAATTGAATCTTTTGTTTCTCCGATGCCGTTCCCGCAGCAAGTTGCATTGTGTCTGGGCTGTTGCTAGCCAAGCCACCCCTTTTTATTATTATTAGCATGGCGCGCGTGTGATTGCGTCATACTTTATGCACCGCGGACCATCGTGCTTGGAAATCAACATGCAGCAGGGCTCGGGGAAAATCGAAGTCGCGGTTCTTGGGGGTATTTAAGGGTTTGGCTTGATTTTACGTATTGACAGGAGAGGATACGATAGAGGGTGGTTTTCAAAAGTTGATGACGAACATTAGGGGAAGATGGATTGGATTGAATTTTTAAATAATTCGAGCTTACTGCGAGTAGGTGCAAATCAAAATCGCGATTCTTGATGGATTTGAAGAAGTTTCGCACGGTTTTGTACTTTGTACAGCTACTGCTATTTTTCTGTTTAATGGAGGGTGTAAGAGAAGATAGACTGGAACTCGGTTTTCGGGTAATTTGAAATTGCTGCTAGAGAATACAAATCGAAATCGCGGTTCTTGCTGGTTCTAGGGGATTTAAAGGGTTTGCGATGGTTTTGTATTTTGATAGGAGAAGATATGGTAGAGAGTGGTTTTCAGAAATTAACGAGCAATGTTAGAGGAGATAGACGATAATAGCAGTTTCTTGGCACATAGAAAGGGATACCGAAGGATTGCGAAAGATCGTAAAATAGGAAATGACGAAAAATATATGACGAACGAAGAGGACTGAATATATCACGCGAAAAAAAGAATGCAGTAAGAGATAACGAAATACCGAACATCGAAAGTGTGAAAGACGTAGAGCAAAAAGGAAAACAGGGAAAGATAAATGCTGCGGAACAATGAACAAACTATGGAATAACGAGAAATAAAAAGACAAAGACGAAAGAAAGAAGAAGAAAAGCTCCAAAGAAGAGATCCTGCGGAGTGAAAAATGGATGGGAACAAGCAAAACACCGGAGAGAGAAAGAAAGAAAAGAGCAAACATTGGTGTAGGCTAGATACGTTGTAATGTAAAATATGAGTGGAGGGAGATGCGAGAAGAAATAGAAAAGTGCAACGAAATCTTGAACGTAAGGAAAGAACATAGGAAAGAATGTAAGAACGTAGGGAAAAAAGAAACACAAACGTAAAGAGATAAAGCGTGAACAGAGTTAGCCGCGAGAAGTAAAATGAAATTCTATAAAAACACGACTAATTAACGAAATACGGTTGACGCGAGAAAACCGGGAAAAGGAACGCTTTGCAATCGGATAAAACTGCGAAAAACTTCATGGACTGAAGACGAGTGAAGAAAAACCTGCCAGAAAAAAGAGAAGAAAATTGGAAAAACCTCGCGTAGAAAGATAAATAAACGGGAACTGGGTACAAAGACAAGCTAAGACAACCAGAAAGCTGTTGCACAAAGGGCGATCTCGGAAGAAAACGAAAGAAGAGAAAAAATGTGATCGTAACAAGCTAAAAGAAAAAACGTGCAAAATGAAAGACGGAAAAACGAAGAGTCATGAAAAAATAGAATGAGAAAAAGAGAAAAGAGCCGGAAGAAGGGAGAAAGGACGAAGAAAGGAGGGATCCCACCCTTGCGGACTCGGCACAATGGGACACGCACAATACGAGGTTGGATAAAGGGCGGTAGAGGGACGAAGGAAAGATAATGTAGCGTTGGTTAGGGAGGAGCGAAAACGAGAAAGAAGAGCGAAGAATAAAGAAAGAAAGGAGGAAAGGAAAAGGAGGGAGCGCGCACCCTTTGCGTTTACTGCAGTGCTCTTCAACCCCGTTGGATATTTTCGACGAGATTTGACCCTCGTCTTCGCTTCTCTCTCGCTAATAAATAATAAAACGCCGAGACAGAAATGTGTCGTAAACTGCACCCTTCGACAGAAGCCAAGAATTCATCGGCCACTTCAGAAACAGAGCGCCAGTTTTATTTCCTTTACGTGCCACCAGCTACGTTCTTAGGAAACTTTTTTACAGTTAGACTCTTAATCTGATACGTTTAAGCACACTTTTCGCGAGTTTTTTCTCCGCTTTTACACTCTTGCTTTTTCTTCTTCTTCTTCTTCTTCTTCTTGCTTGTCTTCCTTGTTCCTTGGTTTATCGTGATAAGGTGGTCTCAGGATGAATTTAATAATAAAAATACCTCGTATATCATGCTTGACACGAGAATGAATAATACCAGAGTTCACGAACATAGACTTTAAAAAAGTGGCATTATCTAGTGTTACTTTGGATCAGAGTTGATTTTATTGGCTCCGGAATATCCATTTTCATCGATGCTTGTATCGGCGATAAATCACGCGAGACACTAAAAGGAAGGATATTGCACAAAGTTTAGAAATCCTGTGGATTGCTAAGTCGCGTGAAAAATACCGCTGAATCTATTCTTTACCGTTCCAGAAGACAAACGTTTCTAAAAACAAACGTTTTTGTCCGCTTCGTCTCAATTTCCAATTGAAACGACGAATCATCCACACCAATGACACTCCTCTCGTATTTTATCCAAACAGCGCGAAGATATTGTTTAGCTTTAAAGAAACTTAACTGGATCGAAAATAACCGAAAGAACGCAGCATGGTTAATTGTTAAATAAATTGACGCATTTTTAAAATAAACGATGCACCGTTTACGGGTGCAAAGTGCAGTAGCGGTATTTTGGAAGGAACTGAGGGAAATAGCAATGCAGAAAAGAGAAAAGAAAAAAGAAATAGACGAAACGAGCAAAGTTCGTGCCACGAAAACGAAAGAGTTTCTTATACATCGGTGGTAAAGGAAGTTCTCGCGGTTCGAAACCGCGTATGAATTATTCGAAGCGAGCTTTAGACTTTATCGTTCGAGTCTATCGAATCGCAGTGGCGACGCACGGAACTGCATCGACGAGAGGTCTCACGCCAGAAGCTTGCGACCGGTTCGTTGGTAGATTTCGGGATCGAGGCACGAAAATGCGCGATAAATCTCGTGGCTGACTGGCGGAACATACACGAGGAACAATCATTTCCGGGGAATTTCTGGTCCGCGGAACAAGAACCGCGAGTTACACCCAATCGATTTCTGTCACGCCAGAAGTCGTGCTCTTTACTTGTTATTGACGCGGATAAACCCTCGTCCCGATCGTTCCAATTATCTGTCTTTCAGCTGTTTGAATTCGAATCATTTTAACACGCTGACTGGCACCGTGGTCATCGGTGACCCACGTTAAATCGGTTAGAATGATTCAAATAAGACAGAGTTCGCGAACGAACAAGTTTCCAAGAACGTGAATGATACTGATAATATTTTCAGGAGAAAGTGTACGAATACAAAATAATAGTTTCAATAATAAGAGTTTTGTTAGTAATACGAATTTATTGATAATATTAACAAAGACTATCTCGTTATATTTTTTTTAGTTTGATACTTTTGTTTCTCGCTAACGATAGGAAAGTTTATTCATTCTACTGATCGATTATGATACACACGAGCTTCGACACAGGTGGTCCTTGCGCACGAACAATTTCCAATTAATTTGAATCTGTTTCTGATTAATTTATGCGCGTGTAAATAAATGTGTTGCATGCTATAATTAAAATTTTGTGCTGTCTTTTATACCTTATTTGAATCCACCTGAATTCACATTATTCAACTAATCTGGACAATGTCATCGAGTCATACACAGCTTTGCATAAATCTGTATGATTTCGAGATGAAACTAATATTTCTGTTATTTTCGGGCTTGATTTAAATACTCACCGAAATTAAACGGCGAGAATCGAACGAACGCTGGCGATAAATCTGAAAAGAGAAAAAGAAGAAGAGTTTATCATCGGTGTTTATCGGATGAATGCCATTTAACATCGGATAAAGCGATCAAAACGTGATATAACCATGCGAATTTTGGAAATACGAAAGTGGAATTGTTAGCATTATCGCGATGAATGGTCCGAGTAAAGAGAGAACGATGAAACGTTCGATCATTCGATTTAAAAGACCCAACTGAAAGTATTTCCAACTAATAGAATTTCAATGCTCTGTCCTGCAACAAACGCACAGTTAACGACAAAACAAATCGGATCAAAGCGGATGGACTGTGCCAGCGGAACGTTCGAGGCAGTGTCCACTTAAATCCGAACAGACAAGTTCACTTTTGTTTCATTCTCGCGGGAATCGGGCGCAACCTAGTATATAGATGCTAACGTTTTGTTCTCTGCTCGTTGGTAACTTCGGAATTTCGTTGATTCTAATTGTTCAAGTTGAACGATGTTATGCTTTCTGTTCAGCTTCAACAATGTTGTTTGTCGCGTAATACTACGTTCTAAGTTTAATTTGAAAGCATGCAGAGAAATTTCGAGACATTTAATACAAATATGCAACAGGATGTCCCAGCTTCTTCTCGCAAATCCTTACCAGCATATTCTGTAAGTAAAATTAAGAAAAAAAAAAATGTTACATAAGCAAATGCGACATTAAAGAATTATGAACTGGTGTCTCGTTGACACTGCATTAGAACACATTGCCAATATCTGTTTGATATGTTTACACAAACCCTAATGTTTACTTTATGAGTTCGCTGATCTGGTCAATCAGTCTGGCAATAGTTAGATTATCATTACCCTGCACGATGAATAGGTCAGTAATTCCTTGGCCTCCAAGATCATCAGATATCACGTCAATGGATTTTTACTCGCGGGGAACCGCGGAAGTATTAATTTATCAAATATAAATTAATACGCGTCAGGTGTTAATGTAAAAGATTTGTGACGTATTTGCCAGAATTATGGAAAAGCTCTCTATTCTCCGTAGATACCAATCCTACGTATTTAATATTTTGAAATGGAATCATATCGTGATTCGACAATTTATTGCTATATGGTGTCGAGCAAGAAACCAGTCATTTCGTATTTTTGTTATAACTTTTCAATGAAACATTTCAGAGCCCACGTTTATGTAATATCTTTCTCTTATCTTTGTATAGAATATGCTGGCAAAGTTTTGCGGGAAAAGCTGGGACACCCTGTCCATCCCGCAGAGATCAGGGAAATACCTACATAAACAGTTCAATTATTTATTAGGTTAATAGACCTTAATATTTTTAGGGCCATATTTAACATTTATTATATAATTAAAATAGCAACTCGTGCTATACGCTAATTCTTTACCAAGATACATACGTGTGACAAATATCTTGTAATCTGTGTATACATTTCCAGACTTGAGGTTTCAAATTTTACCAATATAATCATAACAGCCGTGTCTTGTTATATTTCTCCATTACGGTGACTCATTACGCTAGGAAATTTCAAAATGTTTTATATGACACGCACGATGCACGTATACATAAAAGCTTCCTATGGCAAGTGTTCAAATACTTTCGTGAGCCGATGTAGACAAGCCACCGATGCAACGAGACTATACAATTTACCAGAAAATCTTCAAAAAAAGTTAACAAGCTAATATCACATGACCCTTTTGAAATATCGCCCAGTTGGAAGGTAGCAGATGAGCGACACATGTCGGCAAAGTCAAAGAAGAGGCATTACTTGAAAATTACCTCTGTTGAAGGAGCGGAGCGCGTATCAAGGACGATCCTTCTCGCGAAGGGTGGCCCGAAGGGCTTCTCTATTCCCCATTGGAAACTTATAAAACGCTGAACCGGCACATTTCACACGGCCAATTTATTATCCCGTTCTTCCCCATTTCTTCGGCCATCCCGCGTTAGCTTCAACCCACCTCCAACCCCCATCTTCCTTCTCTTTTATCAATTGTTCTCCGAGGTTTTTCATCTTCTCCTCGACCGATCTTCGTTTGATGAGTTCCCAGTCGGATCGAATCGATATGCAAAGCCGGGTGGTCTCCGATATTCATTTCGTCCATGCGCCGTGCAATTCAGAAATTTGCATCGATTGATTATCGTACGGCACTGTTATTATGCACCTGGAGCATTGTGACCATTCCAAGCAACGCACGCTATCTCCCAAAACCTATTTCTAAAATTCTGTATTTTTTACCTTCTTGTCCATGTTACGTGGAACACTGTTCTCGTTATCGTTGTTCCTCGCTCCCTCTTACGATTTCTGTTGTAGGAATTTCTTTACTATACTGTTTCACTTATTTGACAAAGGGTGAGGAGGTAGATGCGTGGAATAGTTTGGATACCAAACAAAAGTTTATGATCAAGCGTACTAAAATTCTATTGTTAAACCGAGAGTGTTTACACAAATTCGTATTTATTTATCAAAATGATAGAGAAGATTGAGCTCTAAATAGAGATTAAATACGGTAAAAGTGTACATTTGAATTTCCCACAGTTGGAAAATTATTTTGCAGTGCACCGTAGAAACGAAATCCAAACATATTTGCTTTGACACACGGAAGAGAAAACATTAATCGATAAATTGTATCGCTAAATATTACCAAACAGACACGTGCAACATTCATCTATCAACTCTGGACAGCTCAAATAATTTAGTGCTCTAAGCTAAATCATTAACAGCAATAAATAATAGCAATAAATAAATAATATATATTGCCATGCTAAAAAGAATTAAACGATATTTATTCTCATCTCTGATATTTCACGCTTCTACAAAACGCTTAAATAACATTTAGTATTTTTTCCACTCATTAATATCACAAATTACCTTAGAAATTTCACCTACGCTTATGAATATTACTGGACCAGGCATCTATTCTTCTTTTGTTCTTTCATTTTTCTTATCACTACGAAACATTTAAACAACATCTATCCAGTGTATAGTTAGGCATTTTCTTTCCTTGGTAAAACGAGACAGATCGGTCGTTGTCTTGTTCATAATTCACGATTAAAAATGGTATCCGGCAAGAAGTACGATCGACCACTCGGTTCTAAAACATTTCTCGAATCGGTACACGAAGGGGCGACCAAACATAGAGGGAAAATAGCACCGGCCATAGATTTTTACGGGCCGTTTTCCAGCAAGCAAATCGCGACAATTTTGCCGGCCGTCGATGCGGAAAATGAGTTTCTACGCTGCCGGAAGTTCCACTGGATATTCGCGATTCGACCTGGAAAAGTCGGCAAACATACGATCCTCCCTGTTCGACAAAGAATGCCGCTGTACGTATTATCGTCGGGCTAGTGACACTGTCTACGAACGAGGGAAAAAAAAGCGAATGAAGGAAAAAGAGGAGAAAGAAAAGAATAGTCGTCGTGGAAGGAAGAATGGCGAGCGTTAAAACTTTCGAAATAACAAAGTTTCAGGAATCTTCTCGTGAAATGTCAAAGCGTCGAGGGAGGGAAACATCGATTATGGGGTGTGTTGAAAAATCGACGAAGAATGTGCAAGAAAGTATGCGGACACTTGGCTATTTTTAAAGAAAAACTTGTAATTCGACTTCGTTTAGTTTTCAATTAATTAAGGAGTTAGTTTAATTAAGGAATTAGACAGATAAATGAAATCACGGTGATTTTTATATTTTAAAACAGACTCATGTGTTAATGTTGCTGAAGAAATTAAATATATAGTCTTTATTCGAGTAGAAGTATTCTTAGATTTATATTTCCAGTGAGATACGTGTAAAGGTTTTAATGCTTAACGCTATTGATTGATTCGTCGCATGAAACGTGTTCGAGTTGTAATATTCAAAAAATTCGATATTAAACCCGTTTGCCGACAGTTCGAGGAATATTTACCAAGTTTTAATATTAAAGGCTGTCCGCGTTCGACGGTTGACCGACAAATTCATGTCGAAACATTAAATTACAAGTTGGGAATACGCGGCTATCGAATTCTTGGCCATGACGTGAAATTCGATTCTACATTATTAAATAATTCTCCTTCGTTTTACAAATATCAGTTTACACGGTGTAACAGGCTACGAAACGAGACGATCGGTTCGCGCTATTGAATTTAGATTCAAAATTCGACATTTTTCATTGAAAAACGCTCGCTCGTGTCATTCTGTTTTGGAAGTATCGCCAGCAATCGAATTACAGCCCCGAAAAATTCGCACGGTGAAATGGGACAAGATCGAGCTGGAAAATCGACCGATCGTACACAGTGTAAAAACAAATGAATCCTCTTGTCGCGAATGATCCGATTATCGAGAGGGGAGTGAATGGAAAAAATCATTGGCGTTCGACTTTATCAAAGCTCGAGATTTCGTCGATAATTGTATTATATACAATTACTGCAGAGCTTTGATTCGTTCGATGGGAAATTCGTGCAACTCGACTGAGAATAAATGAACCGCTTCATTCGCAGAATTCCCTCTTCTCCTATCATTCTCTCTCTATTTTTCTTTCGTTCCCTGTGTCATGAAACTCGATTCCGTATAAACGAATCGGTGTTCTTAATTAACGAACTTGGTGAAAACTGAGTGTTCGCCACTCGATGGAATTTTTTTCGTACTAAGTATCGTCGACGAATTTTTGTTTCTTTTGCAAACTTGCGCGATTGTGATCAAGTTGAGGAAATTCGAAGATGGTTCGGCTTACAAAAGTTTCGTGGAAAATAAAATGCAACCGTAGAACGCTATTCAGTTAACAAGTCTTTGCTCTTCGTTTTTCCAACTCTTACAACGGCGAACGAGCTCGTGAAATTTCACTTACGAACGTTTCGCGGCGAACGAAATGCAACCATGGTACAACCATCGCGTTATTAAATTGCTTCGTTGTGGTACTTTGTACACGACCTCATTGTTCTATCGCCTTTATTACACGTAGTAACGATATCGCGTTACGAATCAAACGACACCCGATAAATTTACACGATACACTTTTACAGTCAAAGTTACAGCAACGTTCTCGTAACCTCGTTATTCCGTTTAGTTATTATCGAGATAAATGACGCGGACCACGTTGGTAAAAGCGCCGAGTATTTTACTGTCAACAGGTATAATTTTGTCGGTTAATGTTTACCAAACATCCTACTGGTTCGGTAGAAAAGAGAACCACTTTGTTCCATTTACGGTTTTATACGATTTTGTTCTGCGTTAGCGGATATTTATTTTCTCGTAAAAAACTGAATTGCGAGATTTTTCCTGTACAAGAGAATCGTACTGTAATATTCGAAACACACAGTATATTTTATGGCAAAGCAATGGTTAAATCGGTTATTCCATTACTCGAGTAGTTGGCTGTGATAGACAGGATAATTCTATTTTTAGTTCATTTTCAACGGTGAATGTGGAAAATATGCGACAGTAGTGGTTTTGGTAAGCAACAATTAATTAAAAGGTAGTTGATAATTTCTAAATTCGTGTGTAATATGAGATTGGTGTTTTAAGAGTTTTTTTTTAACAGGAATAAAACATGTAGAATATACTTTTGTTAATTGGTAATATAGGTAATATGTAAATTATTATTTGAAAACGAAAAGAGAATTATTCGTTTAGATGAAAATCTGGTATGATTCATGCGACATGTATCGAACAAACTGCCTTGCTTTTTATGATTTTTATGATTTATTCTTACTTCATAAATCGACCATTCATAGAATAGACTAATTTAACGTTGCACAGTGTTAAATTCGTCTCGATATACGTTCTAATGTTAAAAGTAAAAATAATACATTTTCGTGCAAAATATTAATATTACAATATTTTTCTACATTACACAATTTTATCGACACTTTCCACGTTGTATACTTGCAAGCTCGCACCTGGCATTAAATATTTGTCTTTTTCCTGTTTGTCCACTCTCACTGTCTTATTCTATACATTATATCTCATACACGTATGATTCTCTCTCGTCCGGTTTTTACTATGATTTCTGTCGTCAATAAATAAATAAATTCTTCGCAGTTCATTTATAAACGAATATGTGAAATTCTACAACTATGAAGAAAACGTAGAAATATGTCAAATATCAATAGAAAAATACAAAGCGTCCAACGTTTACAAGATAAGACATACTTTTATTCCAGTTATCAGTGTTACTAACATACTTCTATTCAAGATATTAATATTTTTAAAAATATGAATCAACACTAACGTTCTCTGTCTACTTGTAAGATATGCCAACATTTCCACTTAGAACAGCTACTCTACATAAATCTACATATGGACGTATAACATCGTCCAGTTTTCACGACGGAACATCGCGTTTTCCACCAGATTCTAACATACCATGAGAGGGAATCACGTTGTACTACGGTTTCCACTTAACCAACGAGTTACCAACAGCATCTGAATCTCCGGCGATTCCTCTGGTCTAATTTCGTTACAACCAAAGTTCCACGACCCGCGAAACAACTCGGCTAATTATATTTCGCCGCTATCACTGACCTCGATAAAACCGGAGCAAAGATCGCAGTTGCCATTAACAACGATCATTTGGCAACGAAAGCTCCTGAGAAGATGAATTTCAACTGTAAACTCACCGTCGCGACCTTCGCTATCGCGATGATAACGAAATACAAGAAGAATTTGTCGGAACATTCTCGATCAAAGCCGATTACTGGAACGTGGATTAACGAAACGGGAGAAATTATCACGCTTTTGTTGAAAAATTTTGCTTCTTCTTTAAAGTTAGATAATATTCATGAAGCAAGCAAACATAAAATCGTTGATGCTACCATACAGTTTTTGAAGGCATCTATCCGCTAACACTAGATATAATAAAAATAATATAATAGAGTTATTACACGGTTCTAAATTCTAATAGTTCATGAGAATTGTACAAAATTCCTAATAGGTCTAATATTTTACAAAGTTCAAAGTTCTTAAAGTCCAGACATCGAGAGTCCTCAGAATATAATTCGCGAGAGTTCCGAGCATCACAAAATCACGTATCACGTGGATTTAACGTATTTAGTATTTTCAACGTTTTACTGTGTTGGCTTCGCCAAAGGCGCTCGAACGTCAACGACGACGCCGGGGCCGGAAACGGTGGAGATTAAATTACGCGCGATTCAATTTACACCCGATAATTTCAACACTGTGCTTCGACTCGTGTCGCGAAAAAGAATTTGTCAAGAACCAGGCGAATTCCGCTTGAAAATTCCACTTGGAAGGGTTCTAGTGGTGTATCAACGCTTTGGAGACTACTAGAATGTTTTCAAGAAAGATAAAGAGAGGAAAGATAGGAGGAAGGCGATGTAAAATGCGATTGAGGGTCAAGATTTATTGGCTGAGGACTTTAAATAGCTGAAATATTTAAGAATTACCGATAACTACTAGCTAACTACTATGAACTACTGATAAATTTTGGAATGTTGAAACCAGACCATGGAATAGCAAATTCGTCATTTCGATCTATACTTATCCGCGTCTACATTATTCTAGCAACAAATTTCAATAATAAAAACAGCAATAATATTTCTTTTCGTTAGGAATAATTAACTTCGAGAACGTAAAAAGAATAATTAAATTCCGAAACATTTTTAACGATTTTAAAGATATATCGCCCGTGAAACTACTCTTAAATGCATCCATAAAATAAACGTAAAAGATCTATAAACTAGCAGGTCTTTATTTTTCATATTACTGCGCTACAAAATTTCGTTTATGGATCATTATGAGTCTCCGTGCAACGACGGAAGTACTTCCTAAAAATATTTTACTCCTGAGAATGTTGTAAACTTCTTGTCTAATTTCGCTGAATCTTCTTCTCTGAATCTTGAAGGCTTCTAAACCGCCCTTGAAATTACATAAATTCATCGGAAATCAGTCGAGAAAGAATCTATAAACCGGGTAAGCCATTATTTTTTTATATCATTGGGCTACTAAATTTCGTTTATAGATCGGTGCGCGTCACCGTACACCGATACGATCGATTCGATGTAATTGATCGATTACGATCTACGACGTCGTAAGTAAAAGCGATGCAACGATGAAGTTGACACGTTGCACGAACGATGGAATTAGGTTGCATTGGAAGGGGTATATCGAGATGGAGAAATATGGAATGTAGGACGCAGTAAGGAGTACGCATCGACGATATCGCGCTGACAAATTGCGATCGCTTCTGGCGGCGTGATGAATCCGCGGAGCAGGGATGGAGGAACAGTTACTGAAATATGGAACGATAAAAGCGGTTGGGACTGGCTGGTGATTTAACGCAGAAGGGAATACAGCGGAGTTAAAAGCAAAGGAATATAAGGATGATGGAAACAGGGTAAATAAGAAGGGAGTTAAAATGGCCGGGCAAGGAGAAACAGTAAAAGCAGTATTTTTCAAAGAGTTTGAAATTATGATCTCGTTTTATGAGAACTAAGTAATCTACCGTGTTTACGACTTATTTGAATAGAAGAGCATTTTTTAATTGGATAAACGAGACACGTGAAAAATTAATTTTCTAGGGTATAATAATTTTACGTGGGAAACAATACAAATACGTATTATGCGATATCGAACATACGAGGCCCTCGATAATTAACGCCATGTAATCTATTTTTTGATAATTGTTGAACTTTTGAAAAAAAAAAAATAATATGAGTTATTGAAATAAGTTCGCTTATCATAAAGAGTAGTATAATAATAGATAATAATGAATTTCATTATACTAATTGTATAATCATCTGAGATTCGCGATTTCAAATATCGTGTAACAAAGTTTGAACGAAAAATTCTAGAACAGCGTGTACGTCTCTCGTCCCTCTTTTTAATTTCGTAACCATCATGATGATTATTTCATAATGGAAAGCTTAATTTAATCAAGGAATGTATTAATTCATTACTCGGTGAAAATGAACTTTTTCCATCCTCCTAACGCCCTTTCCAATTATTGTTACTATAATTAACTGTTACATTGTAATTATTCGTTTACAATATTGTACATATATGTCTTTTTATCTCGTTTCTCACATTTATTACTTTGACACGTTCGTAGTCTTCGGTATCTGTTATACTTTGTTACAAGTTGTAGCTGATTGTCGCTAGCGTGAAATTACATGAATTTAGACGATGGCAGAAAAATGTGAGGAAATAATATGAAACTGTAAATGAATTTAGAGATCGGAGAATCCTTTAAATATTTGAAATCTACAGAATCTTAAAGAATCCCGCTGAAATCAGATCAACCGCAAAGCAAAGCAAAATAAAAAAAAGTGAGACAAAACAGAATAAAATAAAGTAAAATAAAATGAAAATATAAAAAGTAATAGACTGAAGTAAAACGAGAAAGAAGAAAGTCAAAATGGGTACACAAACCAGACCTGATCGTAAAACGGAGAAAAGAAGGATCAAAAGACCCGAAGATGGTGCAGCTATCCAGAGAGCGGGAGAGACAGAAATGCTAAATGATCCTCTGAAGAACGAGGGAGATAGGACGAGTGAAAAAGTCACGTAGATCGCTTTGGTCCGACGATGATGACGGAGTCCACGCTGCTGTTGCTGCTCGCAGCAGCCGTCGAGACATCGAATTATCGCAAAGTTTCCTAAGAGTCCGGAATACCAATGAATCCGCGTTGGACAACACCAGAATATCGGCTGCCGAATGTTCTGCCATCGAAATACTGCGCCCCGAAATATTCAATCCCATCCTCCTCCTTCCAGTACTCCGCTCTTAATCGACTTTTTTCGACGCAACTTTCTTCTATATTCACTTTTTATTCTTCCTTTCTCAAGGAACCTATAACCCTAAACTATGCAACATGTCTCAGTCAGATGAGATTATCTAAATATCTACCTTATTTACGATTATATAAAAAAGGACAAAGTTGAACTATTTCAAGGGACACACGCAACCGTAGAAAGAATTTTAGAAGAATTTAAAGAAACTTTTACCATCTTCCATTGCACAACGCTTGATTACTAAGTTTGTAACCATTGGAGACACAAAAGCCACAGAAATTTTACACAGATTACGAAATGTGGTTTCCATCATCCGGCAGAAATTAAAGTTTCGCGAAATCACGATCACTTAAAGAGGACAACGTTTCAACAGCAACGAGGAAGCAGAGCAAATAGCGTGCAATTGACTTCTGACCCAACCCTGTACTTTCTATGAAACTGGGATAAAAAAATTACGCAATCCGCTGACGAAAGTATATAGAGAAAAATGGAAAATAACAAAGAAGAATAACACAATCGTTCCTTTTTTTTTTTTTTTTTTGGGAACATGTTATTGAAATGTAAAGTTTAATGAACCAAGTCCGGTTTACGTTCGATTAACTCTCGTAATAAATTAAACAATCATTTGTTGGCACTCGCAGTCTTTGAAGCTGTACAAAATCCTATTCAAAAAATTGAACCAAATGGGAAATTGCAAGAAGCCCGCCGAAAATCTAAATCTGAATTGTAAAATTAACTGTAACATACGTGGAACCGAATAACGACAAGTAATAGCACAAGCATAATGTTAATGGACTTCCCTTCACGCAACTTTGCTTTTTCTTCTTCTCGCGTCTCTAGAAATTGCCAACTTATGGATGTACCGTCACAAAGAAATAACATAACGGGTATTATCCGGGCACTTTGCCGGATCCAAACGACTCGATGAATCAGCCCGGTCCGCTCGAAATTTGCCGGGAATAAGCGGAACGACGGCGACGATCTGCATTTCATGAAAAAGTCTTTTGTTGGAAAGATTCTAGGGAGGCAGGTTCTGCGGCAAGTTTAGATTTATTCGGGCAACTTTGTTGGTACGCTATTCTGGTTACTTGGCCCGCGCTTCTCTTAAGGCGTTTCCGGGCCGGGGCTTCCTATTTCTAGTTTGGAGAATTTCTTTGTACGATGTTTCCGTTTCCTGCTTCCTCCCCGACCCAGGGATAAACGCTTCTTTCGGTCTTCTCTGGAGGTTCAGGTATTTGTCCGATCGGTAAGTTTGGTCAGAGGATCGACCTGACTTTATGGAAGAAAGAGAGAGAGAGAGAAATTATAATTTCTAATTTGGTCCTTCGTTCGTCGAATTTCTCGCAAAATGTCCATTTTCTGTATTCTCGTTAATTGAAGAGAAAAAGGGTTTGAATCTGAATTTCTAATTCTACTCTTAATTTTGCGTGTGCTGAGTCGATTGCGATAGTTCGTTTCCTGCTTCAATTAATTAGTACATATTTGTAATTAGACAAATAACTGCGCATATGAACGATGTATGGAGGTTTGTACGTATTATCGATATCGTATTATTAATAATACAGAGTGTTGTTTATTTAAAGATCGAATCTCTTGCAAACGATAAAGATACAAATTATCGACATGTCATTATCACGAGTCGCACTTGACAGATTGAGAATATCGTTACAGTAATATTCGATATTCGTAGCATACAGTTTAATAACTTGAAATGTAAACGCTTTTTTATTGAAAAAATAACTTGATTGATGAGAAATACTATAACGCAACGATATTGTATATTTGCAGTACAAATTTTGCGGATTAATCTTGAGTTACGTTTCCTCGTGCAGTGTATGTGTACCGAGCGATGAAAAAGATTGAAAATCATTGCTACGTTATAAGACAAAGCGCAAGAATCTGATTTCAAGCTTTTAACATTACGTAATTGTGACAATACACAAAAATACAAAGAATGCAAGATACGATAGAGACACTGGAAGAAGAATCCGGAACCGAAAGAGATAAATTCCACGAAGATAAAGGATGAAAATACATATAGAAAGGGAGCCATGTGAAGAAGGCGAAGCGGAAGTTGCAGCAAGAGAGTGACGCGTAGGATGGACGATTGAATTAATTTATCGTGTGGAAACGTCATCCGGAGGCTTCTTCCTCGAACTGAATTGCTGCGACGCAGTTTCTAACTGTTTCATTGCTCCACATATCAAGTGTTACTTTACGTACAATCCACCTACGAATCGAATCACGCTCGGAGAAAATGCCGCGACGCGATTCCATTTAGTTTCTAGACACGTGCCTTCTTCCTTCAATCGCCTACACAACTCCCAAAAATCTTTGAACTCAAATCTATACAATATTAATAATAAATACAATACAATATGCAATATATTATAAATCTATATAACAGACCAAAAAATATACAACAGAGTAAAAACATAACAAAATTTATACAATTATTTGCACAGGAGATGATTGAAGCATGGCGAATTATTGGGAAAAAATATGATAGAAAATATCGTTCGATCAGATAATATTTATTGTACAAAATTGAAGAAATAACGTGTAACGTGGTGGTCCATATTATTTCGTAAATATTTCTATCATTCTTATGTTCTTTAATAAATCATATATTTGGGAAAAATTGGTATTTTGTTACATAAATTATGTTAGAAATTAGATGTAATCATATAACAACGTCTACGTCACACTCTGCTTTCTTCGAATCGTATAATTTTCATACCCAAGAGAATGCGCCTCGTTACCAGCATTTGCATATTCTATCAACCTAATCCATCTATTGCTCATTCCGACAGAATATTAGTACCTAATAACACTGGGAAATACTGGAAATTTCAGGACAAGAGTAAGAGCAAATGCGACACACTTTAAAGAAACGTTGGGGTGGTCGAAGGAATTCAAGGAAAATTCGGTTGATTTATGTATTGTGCGAGGATATGTACGTGCAAGGATTAAACGTCAGTGCTTGAAGCAGTAGTTACGAAGGAAATCTTCAGAGGCAAGGACATAACGAGTAGCTAACCATCAGAGTACACGGAACTTAGCGAAATGAACGAGCAAGGGAAATTTTATTTGTACATGATTGCTTGATTCGTTCATTCAACTGATATTTTCTAAGCGGATCAGAAATAAATTCAACTGCATAAGCTATTTACACAAAACTCAAAATCCGTGACAAGATACAAATTTTAGGATACCAAATGTGATTTAATATTTCATTCCTGTAACTCAAACGTCAAATAGTTGATTTTAATCTGTTACTAGTTACCTTTTACTACGATAATAAACAGCAATTAATTTGTATTGTCTTTCAGAAGAGACACATAGATTACAAGTTAACAAAAACCCAATTCAATTCAATGAAATTTGAATATAACCGGAGATCAAAAGTAATATTTTGTTTTAGATATTTAATTGCGAACAGATTATTGAATAAAAATTTACTTCTATTTATGTAGAACTCAGTCATTAGTAAATCCAGAAGAAATTTCTCAAAAAATAAAATAATTACAAAATATTAACTTTTAATTGTTATGATCCCGATTATAATTTCTTTTGGTTATCAGTAACCATTATCGATGACGGAAATTCAATTTTAGTTATAATATATATGGCCCGAATCTTTTTTGCTTGCCAGTAGCCACTATCGATAACCCGAATTTTATTTTGGTTACCGATAACCATTATCAAGGGCAAAAATTCTTTATGGTTACATTCGGCTATTATTAACTATTGTTATCATTACTTATAATCAGTACATATTCATTGACAATATAAAAAATCTTGACTATAAATTTTATATACTTTATTTGGCAAGAGATCGGTATGAAAAGAATACGATTAAAGATATTGTAGTGCAATATTAATACAAATGTTAATAAAAATAACGCAATACAATATGTTTTATCGTAGTCTTTGTTTCATATACTATTACACGGCTTTTTGCTTAATAAAATATAAAATATTGTTTATATTGTCAATGAATATCAGTAATAATAATAAAAATTGACGATAGCCAACTGTAACCAGAAAAATTCTGTGAGTGCCTATAAAAATTATGAAAAATCCTGACGATGTTCAACAAACCCTCCAAACTGAAGGTTCATATCAAATTAACATTCGCTATCTTAGAAATGAATCTTTTAAGCATCAATTTCAACGCTTCCAATAACAAGGCTCCACATTCTAATTAAAAATTCTTTATCTTACGAATGAATGTTCCAAAGATCAGTTTTAGAGTCCTAGAACAATAAAATCTAAGAGAACTGGCAGAAATCTACGGAGAATTGAACAAATTCTCAATAACAAGGTGTCATGATCGAATTAATATTCTCGAAGCTGAGTGATGGATCGCTGATTCAGCGACTTATCAAAAATGCTCAAGTAACAGCCAACAGCGAGGCTACTCGACCGATTTCGATTCTCGGCCGGTTTCAGACTCGAATACGCCTCGCTTGCGAATTCAACTGCTGTCTTTTCGGGTCACTCTCGTCTCCGGATGCTTTGCCCATTCTATATCGGTGTCCTTCTCTTGATGTTGGTCGTTGTATCGCGTCATCCTCGTTGCGAACGACGTTTCACGAAATACCGAGAGAAAGAGAGAGAGAGAGAGATATCTCGGCACTCGGGTTATCGTAATCTGCTTTCTGAACGTATCGCCACGGCGCTTGTCGACGGCATAAAGTAATCGTTCCTCCAGTTTCCAGTCACGTCAGCCTTGTCGGCAAAAAGTATATTCCGGACGCTGCATAGATCGGCCATTGCCATCGCTGTTAGGGTAATTTTCAAATTCCCTTGGATGTTGCTTTTCGGAATCCTGAACTCTGATTGCGGACCTTGGCGATAGAAATGTTTGATTTAAATTTTATTTTATATTAAATTTGATTTATAAACAGTTTACATCCAAATTTACATTTCGATTATATTCATTTTTATTTACTTTCATTTGGATTTAATATTTGTTTTATATTAATTTCAATTTATTTCTTTAGACAGATTTTTTGTAAAATAAGTGGTTTATTTTTTGGGGATTATTTTTCAGCGAGTAATTGAGCATTTACTTGCTCATATTGTGGCATAAAGGAGATTCGAGCAAGTTGTCACATTTACTAGAGATTTTACATTTTAAGTGTCATCGCGTGTAACACAATTATTGTATTCTACTTCACAAACGTAAAATCACGCTTTTTCTTTGTACCACATTCTTTTACATCCCATAGAGTAACCTTTTTCTTTTTCTTCTTTTTTTTTAACCCTCCAACCATCCCACAGCATTTCCCCGGTAATTTACCCTTGGGAAAATGTCGGGTGTCTATTTGATGAACTGTATCTCTAACATAAAAATATCGTCTACTAAGAAGGCATTCAACATAGTGAAAAGATAAAATAATAATTATGAGTACAGTAAAATGTCATAAGTTAAGAAGCAAGTAGATTAAGCTACGATTTAATCAACAGCCAATTAGCCCTCTCACTATCGAAAGGATGATTTTGCTGATGTTCCTTCGGAAGTAAGGTCGTAGAATAAAAGTCATAAAACAATTGGCTCGCCGCTTACGCAAGTTCCACTACACGGACCTGTTGCACTCTTACTGCGCTGAATCAACTCTTTACTCTCTCTAACCAACCGATTAAACCAAACTTCGTCGCATTCCCAAACGATCAGAAACACCATAGATAATAATCAGATTAAACAAGGCACAGAATGGATCGAATCTTCGGCAGAACATTTATTTAACAGAATAGCCGATGAACAAAATTATTAGCAGAGACCAGGTTCTCCGGAGAATTTCAATTTCAATTTTTTATTTGGTCTTTTTGAAAAAGAAATTTCACCGTGGATGATGCTGTAAAACTGAACAGCCATTGGAACATTTATCCTAAGAATCATGCACTCGATATCATCTATGGACTGTTCAGGCATTTTCACTAATTTTATTCCCTCTCTTCCTCCTTTTTTTCACCAGTTTTCTCTTTATTTTTCGTGAAGACGGTACGAATGTGAAAGAACGTGGAAAAAGCACAAAGGGACAGAGTGAGAATGAAAAACGAGAAAAGGCGATTCGTTGCAAGATTTACGACGTTCGAGAGCGAATTGGCGACTGTAGGGTAAACAGAGACGAGAGGATGAGAAGGGAGTGAGAGACGAGTGGTGAAAACTCGAGGAGTTTACTGGCTGGATTGCTGGAAAATCGTCGGTGACATCGACGGGCGTCCCTGCAGCTGTTGGCTATCTCCTTTCCAACGGTCTCCAGACTATCCGTTGTTAATTTTTAACGCGCCGTAAGAAATTCTGTACCATGTGTTCCTCTGGTTAAGTATGTTGTTGATGTTTGCTGTCGTCTCTTTTGATTTTCTTTACCTCTTCTTTTTTTACGTACTGCTTCGTTGTCATTTTCGTTGTTTCTTCTAGTTTGACTGTTTCTGCCTTTACGCTTTCGATTGCTTTTAATTTTTCTGTGATTATTTCAGAGAATAACAGGAATCTTGGTTGTTAAATAATTCGAAACTTTAATTATTTTATTATAGAACCGTTTTAATATGTTTGGAACTCTTTCAATCCACGCTAGAATTAGTCTGTCTCAATCTAATCTGTCTTCTGAGTCTCGCCATTTAGATAGAAATTCCCGCTATCGACAATCGGCGTTCACAGGCTTCGAAAACGAGGATACGTTCGCTTGCGGGTTCTAGGATTTAGAAAAATTCGACTAGTCAGATAAAAGAGTCACAGATCTATCGAGAGACCACCTTTTCCTGGCTCGTAAGTGGCGAAGAAAACCACTCGACTCTCCCTTTTGCGTGCATTCGAGCGATTCTTGCGCTCGGAGTGAAGAAAAATTATACGAACTATAATGCGAGTTAGAGAAGAAAATGTTGAATGAGAAACGGAGCATTGTAAAACTATTATCCAGAATCTAGCATTGAAATTTTGATTAAAAGAATCGATTGGAAATATTTCCACACAATCCAACCAATAAAATAATAATGAGACCAACGGAGTTTCTTATATTTAACGGAAAAAGTTCCAAATATTAGAATAGAATATTAACTACTTGATTATATTGTATAATGGAGTATTGATAAATAACTATTTGAAAATTTCTTTCGATTTTTCTAGCACCTAGAACGATAGAAAACCGAGTCCTTGACGTCTTCATCTCCCTCTGCAATCTCAAAGAAAAGTCCACATACTACTTTGTTGAAAATTAATTTTGCAGAAATATATCGATATCATCGATACAAATATATGAAAATATAATTGTTTACGAAAATGTGAAAATCCTGTGAAATTATTATTTATATCATAAGTACCTACGTCGAATATGGTTTAATATGAATCATTAGCTACATCCGATATAAAATATTATTCACATTGCAAAGAGTTAAGCCTGCAAATATTTCACAACGTATATTCTCCTCTATAGTTGTAAAATCTTCCATCTACAAATTTAATTAATCATATATGACAAAAGTTAATTACAAGATCCAAAATCCAATTTTTTCTTGCCTCGAAAAGGAAACCTACCGAGACGTACACTAACGATCGGCATCACATCAGCAAATATCGCTGGCACCCTACAGAATTCCCAACATCCGTCTCTCAAGAATTATTCCAATCCCCGGGCATCTGCTCGGTTAATTTTTAAGCAACGAAACCGAACCAGGAAACGAAATGAAAAAGGGAGGAAGAGAACGAGACCGTCTGCTCATTTTTCGACGAGGCTCAATTTCACGGCGAAGCTATCGATTGCTTCACGGATCGAAAGAGATAGATAGAGAAAGAGAGAGAGAGAGAGAGAGATCGCACAGGAAGAAGGCTGAATACTGGTGGCTACCCTCGACAGGAGAGTAGGAACCTTCCTGGGGGAGCGACAACGAGCTCTTCAGACGCGAGAAAATTATTTTCCAGAAATCGGACGCGAATCATTAGACGAGAGACCTTCGACGATTCAATCGTCCCTCGTAGAGTTCGCAAACTCTTTCCAGTCTCCCCTTTTTTCCAACCTCCTCATTTCCGGCGTCTTTCGCGCTGTTTCAACGCGCTGGAAAACCGGTAAACTCCGATATCGGCTTACGGACAATTAGTCGCAGTAATCTCGGATTAACTCTCGCTAACCGAACCGACGACGAAAATCTGACCGAACTTTTCCACGTTTCCCCTCCGCTACTTTTTTTCGTCTATTTATTTTTTAACTCTGCAGCCCCTTTATCTTCCTTTAGCTTCTTGAAATTGAAATGGCCGCTAGGTGTTCAGCGAGATGATTTGCGAGAAGAATAGCAGACATCGAAATGTTAATTGGAAATCGATCGGCGTTAGTTACGTGGATTTGCGAATTTGACTTTACGGTTATCTCAATTTTATTGAAGTTCTTTGCGTGTTAGGTTGTTCGAAAAGTTTCTTTCGTTTTATGAGGAAATAATAGACGCACAACGTTTTTTGTTTTATATTATTTTGTCCAATTACGTACGATGTTCTGTTGAGACAAACACCGCGACATTTCACAGACTTGGTTTCACGTTTGTACGAAGGTGCACTGTTGTAAAAAACACGTTTGCGAAAGGACACTTTCCGGACAACCTAATGCACGTGTAACAGTGCTTAGTGGGATCTATTATCTATTAGTCAAGAATAATTTGAAAAGTGTAATTCTTTGAATCACAGATTCGAAGAAAGAAGGACATCAGTGATATGCGTAGGGACAAAGAGGGATTTGTGAGGAGAATGGGAAAGCTGAACATATTAGTTGGAAATCGATTGATGTTACTTGGAATTGGGAATTTCATGTTTGATTCGAGCGTTACGTAACTAAATTTAAATGTTAAATTTGTTTAACGTTTTTCCTAAATTTTGAGCGTTTGACGATGCTTGGTGGAACCATTTATAGCAAAGAGCGGTTTTTAAAAACGCGATTGTTTAAGTGATGAATGAAAAGATCGTAAGGAAAGATCGTGGAGAATAATTTTTGAATAGAAAAATATCCAGCTGGATTTGAATAGAATATATTAACTTGCAAATGTGAGTTCGATTGGTATTATTTGCAATTGTGAGTAAAATGTAGAAACTAGAATTATTCAACTTAGGATTATTTGATTTATGTAATTATTCGGCGCGTGTAAGTGCTCGATAATGCTTAATAAAATCATGTGAAAGGTATTCTTTAAATTAAATGTGAAAAGAACGTGAATAGAAGAGCTTGAGCGTATAATAAGGGTCGACGAATAAAATTACGAATATCTGTCTCTTGGGATGAAATAAAACGATCCTTGATACAGCGGATTCATCCAGGATTCCAATATCAAAGACTTTCTTTTTGTCAGAGACACGTAGCTTACTGCAAGGATTTACTCATTTCATCGATCTACATTCCTCCAACAAAGACACCTGTATTCTTTCTGAAAAGGAACAAATTTATTTCCTTTCATAATTCTTGATATTTCAATAATACGTATGTAAATTTTTCTACACAAAAGTCACTGGCGTTTTGAACCTCGCTTTGTACCAAGAATTATTCATGCCTCGCGAATTATTCATTTCCCGGTAATTTTTTGTTACCATATAATCTTTACTAGAAACTGCATCGTTCCCCAGTTAATCTAATAACAACACAAAGTTCAACAAGATATATTTTCATTCGTACCGATCGTGAGTCGACTTTACAATACTCCACTAGCCTAAAATTTCACGTCGTTATATCCAATTATATTCCAACAAACTCTCATAGCTAATAACGCGTCCACTCTGATATAAAATATTTCGATCAGTTGACATTTTCCAAACTAAAAGCAGTGGATTTACGAAGATTTAAAATCTTATCGCGAGAGTAACGCAAAGATCATCGCGCTCTCGCTTCGCTATCACCGCTGGCACTGATAGCCGTTATCACTTAACGTTGTGTATCCGCGTGTCGTCGATCCGGCATCGACAAAGGTATTCTCCCGCGGGACGAAACGAGCGCAAAAGATAGCGAGCGAGGTCCAGGTGGTAGCCGGTGAGAAATCGCGACACGTTCGTTCGAATGTATTACGTGCATAAAGTATAGGAACGTATAGAAGCCACGAGGATATATGTATCACGGTGATTCCTTGGTCGACTGGTACCCCACGGGTTTCTAGAAACGGTGTTTTGCGCGTAGCCCCCGCGCCAGACTACATTCACTTTCGAGGGTTATCAGCGGCTCCCTTGGGAGAGGGTCGCTTTGTCCAGCGACTGCCATATTTCAAACGGGGAAGAGAAACCCTGTTGAAAAGCGCCTGTGTACGAGCACGCGCGAACTACGTGTACCGATGGTGGCCCTGCGACCGTGAGGGCATCCTTGCCCGCCAGCAACTTGACAAATGTCCCTGCAGCCACCGTTTCGATCGCCCGAAACGACCTGTCCCCCTGGCTTTTTTTAACTTTTTTATTTTCTTTTTGTTTTCTCCCTTTCCTTCCCTACCGACGTTCTACGCTTCGTGTTGGCACAAGGTAGGAGTTGGAAAAAACTAGTAGCGTATACCGTCGTGGACAGGAATAAGCGGACAGGTAGAGGGAACACGACTTGTTTGCGCGATGATAAAAATATCAATTTCAATTATTTACCACGTAATGGATATTCTATAGTGTAAGGACATAACAGATAGAACTTAGATGTACGACGATATTGCTAGTTTAAAAATTCAACTTCATTGATAGCTACTTCCGCTGTCTGTTCGCTTATTTTTATCCACGGTCGTGGCGTACTGTTAAAACATCGAGAACAATCGATCGAAACGAATAATTTACATCTTCGGCGACAATTTTCCGCCAGTTTAACTTCTTTCCAAGAAATAGTACGGAATCTACGAACTGGGAACTTCATTTTAGGAGGGCAAATTTATTATCACCGACTCTTTACCTCTTTTTATCACCTTTATCAAGTAATCTGATGTTCAAACACGCAGAGAAGGAGGTTGCACCGAAATCAGATAATCGAACGGTTTCCAAATAAACTCCTACTGCGAGAAGATCTTTCGAGAAGGAAACAAGAGACGGAAAAATCAAACGTATGGACGAGGCTTAACCCCGAGCTCCTCTGTAATCCTAACCCGTTACCGATGCTCGAAAGGGCTAGCCAGACCCGAGGTAATCCTCAGAATCGAGCCCGAGACCGCTCTTCGTCACACGGACGAACCTCGAGAACTCCGCGCCTCGAGTTTGCGCGAACTATCTCTCTCGCACCGTAAATCTATTCTCAAAGCCGATCTCGATACCCGAGATCTCCTGCCCCCACCCTTTATCCCGATGGTGTTTCCTGCGGGACGAATTTATCCTTCGGTTGTTTAGCGGAGACCCAGGGAAACATCGAATCTTCTCACGATGAGATCTTGCTGCGTTCTTCGAATCATTTTTTTAATTCACGAAGGAAGATCTTCAACTGGGAAATTCAAGAAATTATGAAACTTTTTAGGGTCGTATAGGGAAGAATTATGCAATTTACTTTGCTGCGCAAATTTCACTGCAAATGTGGAGGGGAGGGAGGTGAAATTGGTCACCGATAATTCAGCTATTTTGCGATTTTGCGTTAGAAGCCGCTATAAGGCTGGTTAATTTTTTACCAAATGATAGTCCTTGATCGAAAGAAGTAACTTCTGCCTGAGAACTTTTATAGATATCTTTTATCATTCGCGAGTTAGCACGTAAAACCGGAAAATAGCCGGCTTTTCAATTTCACCGCCATTGGAGTGAATTTGGACAGCGAAGGCAAAATTGCGCGATATGTAGCTACATATCTCTAAAGTTTCATAATTTCTTTAATTCGCGTATTGGCTATTTCTCCTGGTCAATCACGTTTTCCTATTACTAAAAGATTCCTTAAATTTACAGGAAATATGAATAAATTTTTGTATCGATCTCCCAAAGCTTCTCAAGAATTTCTTAAACTATTTTTATGTCTTTCAGTCTGCTGAAACTGACAATGAGATTGGCACGTAAAGATACGACAGGTGTATCAGAATTAATCAAGACACATTTGTAAATTTTCGATCGCGATGATTTTAATCGTTGAATGAGGAATTTTAAGCTACATTACTGCGTTAATGATTCGAGGGTAATTTGGTAGATGATAAGAATGAATGTTGACTTAAATCTTTCCCGATGGAGAAGCTTATGTCGTGTAGATGGCTAAAACGATGATAGATAAATTTCACCATAAATCTATGTGACTAGCCAAAGTTCATTTTCCATGCTCATTTACGTTTCTTCTAAATATCTAGACCATAGTTTCTTCGGAAATTACTCCAGGAATACCTGTAATAGATAACTAATTTAATCCTTAGAATCGATACAATAACAGGAGAAATGGATAGACAGTAATGAATTAAAATGGTCATAATACGTATTATTGGGTTGGCAACCAAGTGATTGGGGATTTTGTCAATACCACCTAATGACAAAATCCACAATCATTTAGTTGCCAATCCAATACAGAAACGGTCTATTTGTTTGATGATCACGTATCAGTCAATTATGGGGATCTTACAATATGAACATTTCGATGTATCTACTTGACTGTGCATTTTATTTTCTCAAGTTGTCGATATTTGTTTCACAGCAGAACTCGTAATAGCTGGTTATACAGCACATATTCATATATGTATGTACATATGTATGTATATCCGGAAGGATGTTTGCGAACGAGGATTGAGTAGGGAAATGACGAGGCGTCTATGTTTGAGAGTATGTTCGTCAGATTGGACCCTGAAATGTGCTTGTTGGGTATTTAATGGCGGATTAATAGGGTCGAAGGTGGAGTGGATATGGAAATGATGTAAGATGGTGTGGAGGGGGCGGTAATGGTGGATTCAGGTGGAATGTTAGCTTGCGTTAAGAATGGACGGGATAATTTGGTTTATGGCCGGTCAGGTGGCTCGTGAAGTAGGAATAGGTTATGTAAATTACACTGGAGCAAGTTCTAGTCAAGCGATTTATAATCCTTAGGAAATGTTTCGAACACGTTCAAAAACCCTTTCGACCATCCCTAACTCTGAAAGCTTCTGTAACTAACCGGTTAACTCAAGAAAGCTTTAAATTCTGTAATCCTTTTGTTCAAGTGTAAGAGCGGAAAGACAGAGAGACAGAGAGAGAGGGAGACGGAGAGAGAGAGAGAGAGAACAACAATGAACTTACATGGAAGAATGGAATGAGATGAAAGGAGATGGCGTCGACTGTGGTGCTGAAAGCGACTGGATCGCTAGTTCGTATTCCAAACATGGATCGTTACTTTTTTTCGGGGATCTTTCACTCTTCTATACATGTAGGATTAATATTAAGTAAAAAGATCGATATAATCTTGATGTAGTGTCGTTGGATCAAAAAATCACGATGCTTTGAACTACTTTATTACATTATTTATAAATTATACAATAATTTACCATACTAATTTTATAATTCATTATAATTACCAATCGAGGTACTGAATTTTATCGCACATTCTATATTTTATACAATCATTAATCATTGATAGGTATCGTTATTGGATTAGATTTCACATTGGGTCACATAAATTAAAATACATAATTTAAATTTAATATTTCACGTTTAATTTAAATTGAATTTCACATTTTACGTGATAAATATTATTTATAATCTTTAATCATGAAATAATAAATAGTACGAATTAATATGATCTAATTGAAATTTAACGAGTCCTGTTTAAAGTTAATGGAATTTCAAGGAAAGGACAACATTCCAAGCCCCCGTTATTACTTTTCCAAATTTCGCTCTGTTTTGAGTACGATCAAGTATCCGGGTTCGTTATCGGTCGCAACCGAATAATTCAGCGTTTTCAGCGGAATTATAACCGCGAACGGTAACACGCTGCGGTACTGTAATAAATAACCAGCCAATTTTCCTCGCAGAAAATCATCGGGCCGTTTATCTATGTTTGTTCACGCACAATCCACGGAAAACTGGCGGTCGGCTGCTTTGGTTCCTGGTAATTTATGCGGAATCGATAGCCGTTTTGCTGCTACAAGACATTTTTCGTCCACCAGCAACTTTTCCTACGTCATATTTATTGCCATCGTTCGTTCGCCCATTAATTGCAACTTTTTGATAAGCTTTCTTCTTTATTTATTACTCCCGATTTCTAAACATTCTTTATGGCCCTTTGTCCTTTCCTCTGTTGTTTTTCTGATATTAATATCGCGCTGGAAGCATTTCCAGGCCGCCGATAACGCGTTATTAATTAACCAGGACAAATGCGAGCACATGAATGAAATATCTACGATTCCCCATTGTATATTAAAATAGTTATTTATTGTTCATTTCTTTGTACGAGGATTATACTTGAAAGAAAGAAAGAAAGAAAGCGAATATTCGCAAAGATGCTCTCACAACTGAAATATTCTATTCGTAGAATGTCAAGTAGAATTATTTAAGTTTCGTTCTGCATAGAGAACGTGGAATTTGAAATATCCCGAGTACGCGTCGATATGGACTATTATGAATTTGTGATGATTCTGCAATGTAGAATATTTCGAATCCAGGACGAATCACGAATTTAAAACGTTCTACTTTTTTGGATATATTTTGAAATCGAAGTGGCTCAAAATGATTGCAAGATCTGAAATATTCTACACTGATACGTTTGGAAATCTTTCGAACATTCACAATTCGAGTTCACTGTTTGAAAAATTAAAAACCTTGTGCGTTTACAGGAGAAAACATTTCTAACTTAACAAGATTGAACGGTCGATGGCTCGGTCCTCCCCCCTTAATTTCCATGGAATTTCGCGTCCGCGTTTCGACTATAGGTACAGCTTATGGTTTTATTTTGCCTGGTTCGACTCGTACCGCGGAATTCTCTAATTAAAATCGAACACCAACGTCCGTACACTGTTGATGGTTTCTCTCTCTATCACTCTTTGTCTCCCATGGAAACAAGCGAAATCAGTTTTCAAAAAATGTTGCACGTGGCAACAAGCTTCCGCGGGGATCGAAACGTAATTAAACTCGAAACGCACCGTCAGATAATTTTTCTTTCGGTCGTGTAATTCTCTGTCTTTCGTTTACACCGAATTTCATTTATATATGTAACTGATTTTGCATTGCAAACGATCGAACAGAACGGAACAGGGATTACTAAATAGAGAGAATGAAATGAAGAGGAAAAGACGAAGGTTGGTAGATTTATTCGAAGAGTAATATCAGGACAATGAAAGGAAAATGTTCAAAATTAACATTAATTTCTATGATATTATCCCACGATGAAAATGTTATTATTATTGGACTATTACAAATATTAGAAATTTTAACAAGGAACAAGAGATTTTGTTAGACTTGTATTAATTCTCGTTGTATCACAGGTAATTGCGATAGTTTGTGATGAGTGAAATTATTCAATCAGGGCATTTATGTAATTTAAATCTTAATTTTATAATACAATGAACGCCACTGGTATCAGTTTTTATAACGTGAAATATTGTGTTAAAGAGATCGAAATGAGATACTATTAAGAAGTACTATTTTACGTATATTAATGAGAATACTATAATACATATTTTGCGATTGAGGGAGCAAAGGACAAACGTTGATAAACTTATTTTAATATAAACTTCCATTTATATTTTATTTATGCCGTGGAAAATATTACTTTGGACAGATAAAATTCCGTGAAAAAATATCATTTTCGCAATAAGGGTCCAAAGAGAATAGTATTTTGGGATTAATGCGAATTTCTTAGGAAATAAGTAATTTCATCTAAATTATTACGAATCTCCGAGGAACTGCAGAAGAAAATAGTAAAAGAATATCCCTAGCGCTTGTTTGAATCTACAGATTTTCATCTTGTATTTAACAAAAACGAAATAAATTTCTCCGTTTATGAATATAAAAGAATATTTCTTCTGAATAAACCAAAAGAGTTATTAATAACCAGGCTGCGCTAATTTAAACGGGCCCGGGTCCACGGTTTAACAGAGATGAAATAAATTTGTACGTTTAACCGTAAAAAAAGATTTTGTGATACGGAATATTTTTGAAAAATTTACGCGTTTCATTAATCTCATGCATAAGCAGGCAAAGGGAGGGAGGGAAAGCTGTTTCACCGGGAAAATACGTTGATAAATCACCAGGAACCAGGTTATATTTATTTTCTAGCTATTATTGTCTACGCTTGGACGTTTTACGGACACGTGTGACGCTTGCATATAGATTAGACGATTAACGCGTAAACGTCGATAACTTCAGTTTCATTCGTTAACGGGGCGGACGTAATGTTGAAAAAATGACAGAACAACAACAGTGAAACGGACAGACGACACACGAGTTTAATTTGTCGCCTTCGATAAATTGCTCGAATCGTTCGACGCTGCTGCTCGCGCCAGGAAATATATGTATTTTAACTTGGATTTAACGAAGCTAACAAATAACGTAGAAAAATAGATTTCTTGCGTTCGGGATTAATACAAAACCGTATCGACATAAAACTCGGTAAGTTACGAGTTTCCAATGGAAAGGATAAACACAGTAGGTAGACTTTGGATATTTATGCATTTATGGAAATTTGAAAACGTACAAAATGCACATATTACGCGAAGAATTCATCGTAATATCTAATATCATGCGATATTATATTGTACAATAACCCGTTGTAATATTCACTAGATGAGAAGAAAGACTCTGCTTAATTTCCATTGCTTCATCTAAACGTGAATTTTATCAGAAATTACAGAGATTACATTCGTCAACGCATAGGTCTAAAAGAAGAGAAGAGCAATGGCCTTCGTCTTTTCTTATTAAAATCGTCTTTTTCTTATTACTTCGAAATTTACAATCATCTTTGCGCCATCCTCTGCCAAGAAACAAATTTATACAGGCGCGTTACTTACTCTTTGAAATGCTGGATATTAATCGTGTAACGAGGTAATATAATTAAGATAAAAAATGAAGTTGTTCAATTCCTGAGAGGTAATTATACTTTGAAACTCTCGGTTCCTAACAACCGTAGTCATTGCAACTTTCAACTCCGTTTCCAGCATCCACAGAAACTCGCCAGTAAAATATAGGAATCCCCGCAAAATCCAAACCACTGACAAGAGTCACGTGTCCTGCGAATCTCTATATTCGTGAACCATCAAAAGCAAAGGCCCCAAAAACTTCAAACTACTCCCTAAAAAAAAAAAAAAGAGGGAAAAAATACGAAACATAAAAAGAGAGAGAAAAAAGAAAGGAGGAAAAAGATACATAACGTGCAACTTGGCAAGCTCAGTCAGTCATGATATTACCAACCGACGGACACACACATCCGTGACCATCGAAAAGAGCGAAACTCGACTCGAAATCACGCAGCTCGTCAGAGGAACGACCTCGTTCCCCAAACGGCCAGGATATGTTACAAATGAAACTGGCTTGCGGGCCACGCAGCAGATTTTCTGTTTGTTACATTCCGCCTTCTGTGTATAAATATATCTATATAGGGTCGTTCAGAGATATATTCGACAAATATACAGGGTGTTCTCCTGATATGAAATTTTGCCAACACGTTTGCGAGGTGATTTTCAACGAAAGATGTTATATACGTCATGGATCAATTGGACAAGTTGTAGGTTTCTGTGATGTAGGTTTCATTGATAGGAGAGAAACACTGACCTCGCCGATCCAATGAGAAATAAATGATTATCGTTAAAAATTAAGTAGCTTGAATGCAGCTGATTATTCGTGGTTTATAATTTATGCTATTTTCCCTTTCATATCTGGAAAACGAACACGAATCGACCCATAGCGTGTATAACATTTTTTCCATAAGATGACCTCTCAAACATGTTAGGAAAGTTTGTTGGTCCAGATCTGGGGCACGTTATATACGTAAATAGCGCTAATTTTATTCTAACTTACACTATGAATAAATATTCTTTGGTTTAGATATACGTTCTCTTTTATAAGTAGATATTATGTTATTTTCTATGTTCTATGTCTCATGTTTTCCATATATTAGATTGTTCGAAAAGTTTCTTTCGTTTTATAAGCAAATAATAGACGCACAATGTTTTTTGTTTTATATTAGTTTATTGACTTATGCATGAACATAATAATAGAAATATAACGAAATCGATCATACCTAATTCAATAAAATAATATAAAACAGAAATTGTTGTCCATCTATTATCACCTTATGAAACAAAAGAAATTTTTCGGACAACCTAATACCAGACAGAATCTGCCTTTGCTTTTCCTCCACCCTATGTCGATGAAAGAGATACTTTAAACACAACGCTTTGTACACCAAATCTATCCAATTACCATTATTGCAATTCTATTTAACGCTTCAGGTATCAAACTTATCCAATTACAATTTATCCCGTTTTCATCTAATATTTCAATACAACGATCAATCGATATACTTTCCATTTTAATACGCAACCAATATACCTGGCCTATTGACAAAAATTTCTAATTTCACTCAACATGAAACTTTAACGACAAAATTAATATACAGACCTAACCCCTTTATTCGCATAATTCATTTTTTTTTTTCAGTCTACGTTCTACGTACGCATTTGTTCGTGCGTGCTAACAGATATATGTGTGTACGCGTACGTAGCACAGGGTCCATGTAGGGAGCCAGACTTGGAAAGTTTCAACAGATTGGTCATCCTCGGACTATCTTCCGCACGGATGCCCCGTGTCGACGCGACGCTGGTCCTTCGAAGTTTAATGAGAGATGATCAAATTGCGCAACGCCTGATGCGGCTGTGACCGCTGGCATCGATTCTCTTCTCTCTCTCTCTCTCTCTCTCTCTCTCTCTCTCTCTCTCTCTCTCTCTGTCTGCAAGTAACGCGAAGGAGTCGTTGGTTCATTTCGTTCGTCACACGTGAGCCAGTGCCGCGCCATTCTGAATGGACCGACTGATTGCTTCGTCTCTAAATCAGACCACTTTTTCCTTTTTTTTTTCACGTTACCTTCATTCATGGCTCGCTTTTGTTTTATTTTATTTTAACTACAACCCACTGATTTGTTCCCTTGTCTTGTATTTCGATGATTTTCCGTCACGTTTACGTGTATTTATAAATTAAGTTACAGTCGATTGATAAATGGTTTTGAGGATAATGATCGAACTAGAAAGAGAGAGAGAGAGAGAGAATTCCTGCATCCTCTTGCAAAATTAGACTAGAAAAGAAAGAAAAGAAACACTAAATTTACTAATAAAAGAAACGAAAGTTTATGAATGAATTTTACCAGTTACCAGTTAGTTACTTGATTATTCTACATAATACAAATTTGTGAAATTATTAGTGGAGCTTTTCTTACAAATCTACAGCAATCATAAATTTAATAATAAGATTAATTAAATTCCACAAACGAATTTTACCGGTTACCAGTCAGTTGGTTAATAATATAAAATTCCAGAATTATAAAAGAAAAGTCCACAAACTACGATCTCTAATTTGTCAATTTATTAATATCATTAGTTAGTAAATTACTGCTGAAAAGAACTAAATTGTATTGTGATAAAACCGTGGTTTCGTTATCTCTGAAAAGCGATTGATTGCTCCGTCTCTAAATTAGACGTTCGTTGGTTGTTCACTCTTGTATTATTTTACTCTACTTTTACGGCATTCGTTCCGTTTTTCTGCGTTTCGATGATTGTTCAGGAGGTTTTCATCGGGTTTCATGCGTTCACGGATTAAGTTACAGTCGATTGGTGAACGGTTTTGAGGTTAGCGGTCGAACTAGGTGAGAGGATTCCCGATATTTGGTTTTTGAGGTAAATTGAACGAAGGGATTTGTGGTTTGGTTATTTCTCAGGTGATTGTTTGATTTGTTTGACGATTGGGATTTTTTCGAAAATTATCAGCTGTAGGAAAATAAAGTTAATTTCGTACAAATCTATTCTTCTTCAGTTTTACAAACGCTTTTCGTTAAAATAATGTTTAAATATTCGTGTTCGTTGAAAAATACCTTAGCAACAATCTTTCGTACGCTACTTGTAAAAGAAAAAAGAAAAAACAGAAAAGAAAAATTCGGATCATCCGTGTTTGGAAAAAATATCTCACATCTAATAAATCGATGCAAAATCGTTTCACATCAAACATTTATTGTCTAAATGTTACAAAAACATATCACGTTTCAAAACGTCGGTGAAAAATCCACTATTACAAACAGTCTTTCCATCAAAACCAGCAAAACAATATTACCGCTACAGGAAACCATTCCAAACAAAGCGGGATAACACGAGCAAAAAAGAAACGAGAAAAATACAGGAAAATATTTACCGACAATTTTTCTCTCGTTTCCTATCGATCTCGACCACTGATCAGCGGACTCGTTCGCAGCCGAGCAACGAGAACGGCGTAGATACGAATTTCGTCAACCAGGATGGACACAGTGTCACGCAACGGGATCGATTCGCCGAATCTTTCGCGTTTCGACACGGCTGATTACGTTTTCCATCCCCAGCCCGGCCACTTGCACGATTTAATTCGAATTTGATCGACGTCGTTGTTCGATTACTAACGAGAGAAAAACATCCTATCGAAATGACAAAAGGAGAAAAAAAAAAGCGACAAAAAAAAAGAGGAAAACGAAGCACGTGTTCTCTAGTGGCCGCTAGTCAGGATGAATCGCTTCTTTCTGTTTCGTAATCGTTATCCTTTTATACGTCGCCTTGTTATTCCTCTTGTTCGTGTTCGTTCCTAACGACTTGTCGCCCTTTTTTCTATGCAAACCTGCTGTTTCAAGGTTTTCCTTTATACGTTACGTTGTTGATGGTTGGTCTTTTATTTTTTCAATTACAGCAGGTAGCTACAATGACGTATGGATCTTTTGTTGTTATTTCTATACTAAGAGGTAAGATCGGAATAGTTATTATTTTATTGAATGGATAAATCTATCACACTGTTCTGAGCTAAAGAAAACCTTTATTGCGCGCGCTTACAAAAAACTAGGGATAAAAACAAAAAGGCATCTTAAGCCTATCGATTAAATCTATCGATTGTAACTAGGATCATCCTCTAGTTACTATTTCTTATAACTAACGCATCTGCATATGGATGGCGAGCACGAACTCACATTGTCATTTTCAACCTCTTTCTTTTTCTTTTTTTTTTTTTTTTTTTATTAGTAGATTTATGACACGTTTAAGAAGGCAGAAGGGTAGTCTCGAGTGTGAACAGTGTCGATTAATATATCACTGAGAAAGTAACTTTTGAACATGTAGATCTTGAATTTCGGACGTTTGAGTTGCCAAGTTAGAATATTTTCAACGTTGGAATTTTAGCTGTTTATATCGTAGAATCTTGGAACCTTCAATCCTGAATTCTTTAATGTTTGGACCTGTAAATTGTGGAATTTAATTTTCAAATTTAATTTCTATTTTGAACTTTTGAATTTCTAGATGCTCGAATCTCAAATCTTCAATGTTCGTTTGGATTCTATCATTAACATTGCGTGTTTTCAGTGTTGCAAAAATTTTCTCTACGATCATTCTTCTAACTTTTCTTGCGATTAGAAATAGATCTACAGCCTGACCCAGATTTTTATCTCGTCTCGTGTAATATTCTTTATATCTAATCTAAAAGCAAAGTTAAGTGGTAAAAATTCTCCTTTTTAAATAACACTTAAGATATCCCGAATCAATTTAATGGGTTTCTAACACGCTGTTCAAACATTTACCAACGTGTTTCTCAGCGCAAGAAGTATCAAGAACTTGTTAACTACATTAGTACCCTCGAAACCAGCGGTTCCCAACCTTTCTCTTCTTTTTTTCTATGTCAAGCCACCTTCGAAATTAGATTTAATCCGCCCACCCTTTACTGTATCTTCTTCCATGCTTCATCGACCCCAGGATAAATCGATTAACCCTCCCTTCGGGATGGGTCGCCAACCCCATCTGGCAACCCTTGCCACGGATTAAACATTTCTGCAAACCTGCTACCCCTTTTCTTCGGCTCAACCCTTTCACGGTACGCGGAAAAAAGGTCGCTAATCTGGTTTTTTAACGTTGCACGTCGGATTAAGGGAGGAATTACATCGAATGATAAATTGAATTTTACGATTTAATACACGCATGATACGTACGTCTATTTTCGTTTCGATTTTTTCAAATGTCCTTCTTTGTCGTAATTGACAGACTATTGTGAAACTGTCGTGGATTTACAGTTATTATGGATTATAAAAACTTACCGCTTCGTCAAAATTGGCACATTACTGTGGAATTATCCGGATATCGTGGATTATCTTCTGCCTTGTCGTGGAGAATCTTCTGCCTTGTCGAAATTATCACATTGTTCTACAGTTATCGTACTATTTTTTTATTGAGCTTTATTAAAATTTGTACATTATTGCTATTGTCGTTGATATTGTTATTTAGAGTCGCATCAACTGCAAGATTATTAGCGACAGCTTAAATTGTACAAATTTATGATTTCAATTTGTTAGTATTATTTATTCTTCTTATAATAAGATTAATGTCTAGGGCAAACCTTCTTTTTCTTTTCTCTCTTTCTATACATCAATATTTTTCAGAAACGCTAGAACTTTTTCATCAACTTCTTTTCTTAACACGTTGAGCGTTAAATGATAAATTTTTGGAACTTTTATATAAATTAAAAGTTCCTTTCGTTTTATAAGGAAATAATATTAGGTTGTCCGAAAAGTGTCTTTCTTTTACTGACACGTCTTTTACAACAACGCATCTTTATACAAACATGAAACCTAATCTATCGAACGTTGTGATCTTTATTTTGATAGAACAAAATGGATCATACGTAATTCGATAAATTAATATAAAACGGAAAATGTTGTGCATCCATTATTTTCTTATAAAACGAAAAGAACTTTTGCAACAACCTAATACACACAACTCTTTTTATTTTATATTATTTCATTGAATTATGTATGATCCATTTTGTAATAGTAGAACAATTATTTTATTCAATGACGTACAATTCATTTTGTAGTAATGGAACAAAATGCATCATATATAATTCGATTAAATAATATAAAACGAACAATGTTGTGCATCCATTATTTCCTTATAAAACGAAAGGAACTTGTCGGACGACCTAATACATTCATACGTCTATATTTTATCCTAAATTCCAGAATTCTTACAATTTGGGACTCTTATACTTTTTGAAGTATGTACTTAATTTCTTATACAGTTCTGGTACTGTTTTATCGCTACGTATCTTCTTTTCTTTTTTCTTTTTTTTTTATTTGGAAGAATTTTACAATCAATTGTCATTGAGAATTAAAAGTAAATTATTCTGGCGTGGTACTATAACTTGAATAATAAGTGTTTATCGTATGTTTGATTCTAGTTGAATCTAATGTTTAAATCTAACGTATCTTTGATTTGTCTTGTATTCTTGTATCCAACTCTTTAAGCTTCGCTTAAACAGGAGAATTGTCGTATATCATCGTAGAATTATTTTCGATAATATAAAATAGTATTTGATAATAATTAATCTTTCTAGCGATACGAAAATCATTAGAAATATATAGAAAATCGCGAAAACAAATATATCGTACCTTTTGCTCCTGAACGATTTATAAAGTATTTCGTCGCTTAATGTTAACGTTTTACACGATTTTCTAATTTCGTGCTTAATTTACGTCCATATTTTCTCGCGCCGTGTTATTCTTTTGGTCGGCACGTTTCTTTGACTACATTTTGCGATATCTGTTATTTATACATCCCTGTTATTCCCACTTCACCACATTTCCCGCTATTTACCCTTTCGTCGTCCCGTGTCTCTGTTATTCCGATTTCCTCGTTTCCACCCGTTTTCGGGTTTCCGCCACCGGCTTCCCTCCTCATGATTATTTTGTCTGTTGTCGCATTTCCGACCGACGACCGCCCTCAACTTGCAAGTTGCTCGGAAAACGTTTCAAATTTTCGTGGCATCTACCAAGGACGAGTACTTTTCCTATTTATCGTTCTGTTCTGTCAAATTTCATAAGAGAATTCTCTTTGGAATTTCATAAGAGAAATAAGCTATATTCTTCGTAAACTTCGTAAAACCGACAGAATCGAAGTTTGAAGGATTAAAAGAGTTTCTAATTAAACTTTGCCGAGAAACTCCGAAGTGTCTCCTGTATCAAGAGATGCTCCAACTCGCCGTTGCTTCTTTACTGTCTGTCATTATTATTCCTCGATTTCAACCATTATCACCTTTCCATTGGCCATTAAGGATCACCGTTACCACCGTCTCCACGATCGCCACCGTTTCGATATGTAGCAACGATACGTAGGTGAAATAATTGACAAAAAGGAAGAGAGAAAAATCATCGAAAAAGAAAATTGACGATTGGTTGTATAAGAGGAGGAGGAAGAAAAGTAGCACGTTAAATTTTTTTAAATCGATAAATGTTCTAAATATAATAATTTCTAAATGAAATTTCTAGAAAAAGTTCTAAATAACTAATTGTTATAACTAATAAATAATTGTTATTTCTTTCGTTCATCCAACTTTCTGTAAATTCTTATATTTTCGTTAATATACAAAAAATTGAGAAATTGATTAATCAGATAAAATAAGGATTTACATAAAAAAGTTAGATGAACGAAAGAAATAAGAACGAATGTACAATTTTAAATTAAATATCGCAATCGGTCGTTTGACCGTAAGGTTAGTGTTAAAATAGGATATACCGTAGAAGTAATCCAGTAAAGAAGAATTTTAAGAAGCTTAAAAGGGAATAAATTACAAATTGCGGTCTTCAAAAGATAGAAAGGTAAATTAATGGCCACGCCAATAATGCCGATTATGAAAAAAAGAAATCCAAATAAAAATGATTTGTACTTACGATAGTAAAATACATAAAAGTAAATTGAAGAAGGGTTAAAAAGAAAGTCGGAAATTATTATCAGAATGACAAAGGAACGAGAAGTTCACGATGGTATTTTGAAGAACCGGATAGACCTGATGAATTATTCGTAATTTTCTCCGCGATTTCCACGATTGCCCAGAGAATCCCATGGATATGTGGTGCCCGCATCGATCCAACTGCAGATCTGGTAATTGGACTGGACACAAACGTCCAGGAGAATAACGATCCTAAGAATTTAATTAATAATCCATGATCGAACGAAATTCCACACCCCAGATGGCCACCATCGCGCCTCTCAGTCTTATTAAACTTGTCGAAATGACTTTCATATTGATTTTTCTATTTTTTCGTTCCTCTATTTTATCTATTTTCCGCGTGATATTTCCTGTAAGCGTTTCGTCTGATTATGCTCGTAAAGGTTTATTTCAATTCCGTAAATCATCGTGACTATACCTTTAACCAGTTTGTAATATCTGTGAGATTAGACTATAGATTTTCGTGCATTTATGGAAAAATTATAAACGCGAAAATCTACAGAATGCACGTAATACGAAGAAATGTATAACATGTTCAAAGTGAAACGTACATCATAATATTCAGCAGGTGAAATACATCTCTCTTTAGGTTCCAGTTTTTTAATCATTCTAATGAAAATACGAATTTGCATAGACGTCCGTGGTCTATGTACGATGTACATTTTTAAAGAAAAACTTCGTAACTGGCTTACTATGTCGCAAATTATAAATGAAAATACAGAAGCAATTAAAAGATTTCATCTCAGTTTCATACAAAAATGTTATGTTAATTTGAATACACATTGGGCTACGTAAATTTAAACAGAACAGAAGGCTTGATTAATAAATTTATAGTTATTTTTCTAATAATTATACGTACACGGTAGAGTCTTCCAATTTGATTTAAATATTGATAATACAATATGTTATTTGCAATTGCGCAAACTGTACCCTCTTTTCTTCAAATGTAACAATTTTAATTGGTAATTATTTATTCGTATAATTTAAACTATTAAATTAATCTAATCTAAAATTTGCGATGTCGGTCGATTCAATTGAAGACGATGTCTCAAGCAACGATGTACTATGTCTAAGTTGACTGATTCAAAGATGCACTTTTTTATTAGATGTCGAGGATAATCTGGTTTCATTAAATGCAAGTATCTCCGAAGCTATAATAACCACGAGGACATCGGTGGTTTACGACAGCCGTAGCCTTCGAATGATTAATGACGTTGCAAAAGTTCCTTCGTCTCCATACTTTACTCTTTCCAACTTTTCTCCGCTCTTCTCTTTACTTTCAGAGTTACCTTCGTCCAACTTCTTCCAACATCCATACACAGTATCGTAAAATCAACATATCAAAATGAGATTCAGCAGTCCCTACGAGGCCGACGTCTTTAAACGTTAATTCTCTGACAGATAAGTCTTTCAGCAAGATTCGCACTTTTCAAAATTTGTTATATACGTAACGAATTTTTAACGCGTTTCTTAAACAATGATATTACAATCCAAGAGGGAATATTAACACTTTGATTGCCACGGTTTCTCTTGTGACGCCACGGTGGGTCATTGGTGACCGGAGCGCTTCAACTTCTTACAATTGTAAAAATTGTATGAAAATTGACAGTTAGGGCATTTTCAATATAACCGATAAATAAATAGTGCTCCATTAAACAATTAAACATTTTTATTAGAACATCAATAAAAAGAATGAGAACAAATCTTGCACCTAACTGTGCACTGTGTTTGCATCCACATCTTTGAGGGGTAATCTACGAATATTATTATAAACACACCTTAGAAAATAATCGTAAATGCTGCTTTATAATCATATAATTGAAGTTAGAAGTGTGCACATACCTTACTATTATGTATAGAATCAGTAAATACTGTTTACTAATATCTTCTACACGTTTCAACAATATACTGTGCACGTTTTGCTTAGGAGAAATAATAAATGCGAGTGGTTTGTTGAAATAAACGAAGCCTTGTTATAATATGACGCTATCAACTGTTACCAAGGTGCCACGGTGGTCACCCGTGACCACCAATAAGATAAACGGTCCATTCGGGAAGAATGTTGTCTTACATCATCGATTTATTATTATTTTGCCATTATATGCTTCGAATAATAAAAATACTCCCGCGGCGTCCTGAGCAAAACATGTGATTTCGGCGTGGCAGTCAAAGTATTTCACGCTGCTTAAATCATTGAAATATTTTCTAAATTGCTAATAAGCAAATAAAATTCTGGTCCGTCCACATAGCGTAACATAGCGTAACAATAGCGTAACACAACATTTCAAAACCTCGCATGTATATTCGTAATCCTAAACGTATAAATAAAATAACAAATAAAATATATGGCTGTTCCATCCTCACGTGTGAATTCATAATCCTACAAGGATTAAATCTTCAAAATAACCACAGACAGAATAAAACGCAAAAAGAGCATCGAAATAATAATAAATCTCTGCCATTCAAAGCCGTGTGTCATTTCGAAAAAAAAAAAAAAAAAAAAAGAAAGGAAAGATATGGTAAAACGTTATCACCGGGATAGAATTTTCCGGAACCGAGCACACGCCTTGATACCATGAATGTACACCACTGTGTCCACATATGATATGTCATGTGATGGCAGAGAACAGGAGAATCGCGGACATCACGGTTCCGCGATATTCTCGCCCCTACGAGCGTATAAACTATCGTAACCGTGGTAATACGCGGCCGTGTAAATTAATCGCGAATAATGCGAGTGACGTGGCCGCGAACTGTATCGCGCTGCGATTACGTCATTATGCCGGCCCGAGTTATTACGCTATTTCGAACAATGCCGTATTGTGTCGGTGATGTCGATATCGTTAACAAATACGCTTCGTTTCGTCCACGAGCCGCTGGTTACGCTTCTGAATGATAATATAGAGTCGTACAGAGATTTCTCGTTACTTTTCTTTTGTATGTAATAGCGAAACGACTATAGAAATGATAAGGAGTAAGTAAATATTGCAAATTATTTGATATGTTATAATTACTGAATATTTTTGTATTCTTAAAAAATGTACGCTACCTTGTTTCCTTTATTTTCACGATCTTTATTTCGCTATTATTCGGAAATCTATTATTCATTCACAATCACTATTTTAATCAATATTTTCACTACGTAACCATTCCAAAGCAATCACCTGTCCGATGATAATCAAACAGCCAAAAAATTCTACCAAATGTCCAAATTGGACAAATTGTGAATGTAAACAACTAAGTAAAAGAAAAAAACCTGTCTGACCATAAATCTTTGGAGAAAGTCTTGCAGAAAAAAGAAAAAACGCGAAAAACCCAGCACTCTCGCTGTATATTCAAAGATCCTGCTTTCCCTATTACAAGATTTATAATTCATTAAGAATCACGGTTTTTAACATTTCACGCCCTAATCAATGCAAAATAGCTGTCCTACACGCCCATAAATCCTCGCAAAACAGCTTCCAGAAAAACAACACCCGAAATCCACCCCCATTGCTCATCCGAATAATATCTTTATCCTCCTGTTCTAAAGATCGATAATTCATGAACAATCGATGTTTTCATGATTTTACACGCTACAGCTATTCACCTATAAATCCTACTTACAAGTTTTCCCGAAGTAAAAACACCGAAAAACCGTCCTCGTCGCTGATCCAAGGACCTTCGTTTGCGTATCACAAGATCCACGATCTCGTTAACAATCGCTATCTTCAACGTTTCACAAGCCTAATCGATCCGAAAACAATGAACCTCTCCTCGTAAAAATCCTCGCAAGGGATGTTCCAAAAGAAGCAACGATCTAAAACCACCCCTTGGCTCATCCAACAATCAACAACACGTAGGCAACTCTGCAGCAATCAAACAGCCCTTAGAGCGATCTCGAAACGGCTTCCGATGAATCAACGGCCACGATAACGAGCGTACAGAGGGCAAAATAGAAAAAGAGGAAGAGGAAGTAGACGCGTCCACGAAGTTGCGGTTATTCCGGTGCTTCCGCGTTCAACTCTGCTTGAATCCACCTCCGTCCCCCACGCCGGAAGGCCGCTTCAATTAAAAAGAATCGCTGGGAACAGTCGCGCGTCAAAAAGTTGGCGATCGAGAGGGTTGGCTTGTACGCGAGGAAATTGCGCCGCTTGAATTATGACTGGTCGTTGGAAAGCGGCGCTTTCCGAGTAGAAAAAGGATAGGAAAAACTCGACAAAGAACGGATGAAAAAGGGGGACAGATGCCGCTGGTAGGATAAAAGAAAACGTCGTTTGAATTTTATCCACGACACGTGTCCGTTCGATTGTTCTGTGGAATTTCGGCGAATGAAGTTCTGCGTTCCTTTATTTCTTCCTCCTGTTTTTTCAATTTAATTTAACGTTGATTTAATAATACTGCAGAAGAACTGAATTGTGATACGGTTTAAGGTGTATTTAATGGTGCAGAAGATATTCCTATCTCTTGCGTGCTATTTAATTCTTTTTTTTTTTCGTAATTTGTTGCTGCAGGTTAAAGTTACTTAATTAAGATTGTGAATTAATAGAGAAACGATCTGTGCTCAGGAATGGAGCTCCGGATTTCTTTATTTGTTTCTCTTGCTTTCCCAATTTAATTTAACCATGATTAAATAATACTGCAGAAAAAGTCAATTGTGACGTGGTTATACAATCTGTCTTGATGAACACGTGGAAAGATACGTTGTAACATGATGTTTTTTTTTATTTGTTTATTTAAATTTTACGATTTGTCCAGTAGGACATACATGATAATGTGAGTGAGTTTCTCGAAGACTATTCGTCAGGATGTAAAATTTCCATCGCGCAACACCCTTCTCCGATCCAGCGCGAATCCATTGCATCTTGCAGCCATGGATTTTCATTTTTCCATACACCAACATTTGCTACCGAATATTAGTATAATTGAGGAAACTATACATATCGAATATTCAAGTAACTTATGGTTTCTAAAATTCATAATTCTCTACGTACCTGAAACAACAAAATTTACTTAATCATTAGGAAAAGTATAAACACAGACTCGCGTCCGTAAATTGTATCAATTAACTATACACTTGACCGAATCTTTACCCGAGAAAGGAACATTTTAAATACGAAAAGAATGTACTAAATAAAATGAAATTTGTTAAAATTTACTTACAGCAGATGAAATATATTCAGAGAAATCCCAAGATATAGGAGTCATAAAAAACCCCTAGGAGTTTGGTTGGGAAACTGTTGAATTTAAATAGGGATTAGAAAGAGAATAGAAATGGACAAACGTAGAGGAAATACTTGGAAAGGAAAATGTGCAAGGAAACAGGATGCGTTGGCGTTCGCACGAGTCTGCATGCCACGTGTGCTGTTCGAGAGCTACGCGACGAACGTTCTCGAGAATAAAGAAACAGAAGGAACAGGCGGCGGCTGAAAATGTCTCCAGGAATCTGGAATTTGAAGAAAGTTTGAGAAAAGGAGCAGAAAAGGATCTCTTCAGGAGGGACGCGATGACAGTGATGTAACTGCCATAATCTTTTGAAAATAGAATCACAGACTACGCGCAGAATAGAATAGTCAGTATAGACTTAGTATGTATTTATGCAGTGCAGTCTTGTGTCCTACAACACGGAGAATCTAGATATTTTTTATCATCTTTATGTCGTTTCCAACGTTATCGATTCGATATAATAGAGGCTTAAGTATAACATTAAAAATAATTATGGAGTTTCTAATATTTCAACAGAGAAATTTGTCTTTGGTAGATGTATTGGTAACGATGATTCAATAATAAATTATATATATATAATAAATAAATAATTAATTATATAATTAATAAAATAAATATATATATTTTTTTATTATTTAATTTGTACTTTACAATCTGTCCAGCTGGACATTTGGTAAATTTTTCTAACTTAATTGTTAAATGACATGTGGATGGCTACCCCCAACGGGATACCATCTTCGAGTTTGACTATTTTATTTCTTTAGTGAGTTCAGTGGAGTGTTAATAAATTGTATGATGGATATTTATGCATTTATGGAGAAATTAAATTATGCAGAGAAAACACATAGTATGCAAAAATATAGAAAACTTCAATATAAATTATTTTATTATGATGTTCTTGCACGAAACAGTAGATAAGAATAGTTCAATTCACTGTACGCTAAATGGATGTAATATGAATGACGGGAAGTCGATGTGAAAAAAAAACACGTTTGATATAGAAAAGCATGAGAATTGAATTCTGATGGGCAGCTCAGCGAAATACATATCAAGAAAGATATTACGAATGTTACGAGCTCGCTCACACGAATGTCTATTGCATTTTTTAACAGACAGACCGACGTGTTTTTCTTGAGAGCAAGATATATTATTTAACGTCTTTAACGCCTATGTTTCTGCTTCTTTTTCGAACACTGGTTTAAAAATTAAAAGATATTCCGCTATAAAAATATGTTACAATCCTTTATCCAGTATTCAAATCGTAAAGAATAAGGATTTTTCACGCGAACGTTAAACCTAACACTGACCGTAATTCGAAAAGATCTCTTGATTCAAAAATAACTCGTTATTCATCCTTACATCACGCGTTCCCTTTTGAACGGCAATAAAACTAGCAGCTGAGAAGAAATTCCGCGATTCATTCGTGCGAACGACCTCGCACTCACGCGTCACACCCACGTCACATTTGCCGTTTAGGTAAACTAGCACGATGCCACGTAAAAACAGAGAAAAGAGTAAAAAAATCACAGAAAAAATTGAATAAGCTACTATTTGATGATTTAAAGGCGCATTTTTAGCTTCCCATTAGGCAAACATATTTTTTGAACAACAAATAATGAATACTAAATCGAAGGCAGTGATAACAAGTTATATCTTTTCTCTTTTTAAGATCATTAAAAATTCCGGATGATTATTAATTTACATTATACAATCGATTGTTAAATCAAATGTATTACGAATTTTTCTTAATAAAAATAAAAATTTGGAAAAGAGAGATTCAAGGACGAAATTTCGTTCGAGTTGCCAGGAATCAATAAGATTGTCTTTTATTAGCTTATTTATTAAGTTCGGTTTAGATTAAACATGTAAATTAAATTACTTACTACTACTAATTATACTACCGATTCTTTCATAAAACTTGCAAAATGTGAACATGTACAGTTAAGTTTATCAACTATGTATGTTTAAAATATCCTTCGATCTGAAAGTCAGTTCTCTTTTTAATCACATGGAATCAAAATATGTACTTTTTTTTGTATACCAAGCAGCACGGACATCGAAAACAAAAATCACATTTGTCTCCTACGTAGAACTCGATAAACCGATATTAACGATCGTAATCGAAACAGAAGCGATCTCAGTTAGCACTGATAACATTATTGTCGTCATGCTTTTCAGTCCCTGCGACGCGTTCTTGCTCCTACGTTTCATCCGATAATTGGATCGCCGTGCAACTGAGAGTGAAGACAACAAAAAGATAGAAAGTACAAAAAGGTAGGAAACTAGAAGAAGACAGAGAGGACAACGAGAAAATTGTATCATATGAAAGTACAAAGAGAGGCTCGAACTTCCGGAAGGATAAGCCGAGCATTTTATATTATACCATCCACGTAATTTGCAGCGACAGCGGCAGTGAACACTGAGAAGGGAGAGGGAAAGGGAGAGAAGTTAACGCGACTGATTAAAGAGAAAAAGAAGAGAAACGCGAGTTTGAATGTGAGGTAATGGGGAAGTGAGAAATGATACCGGAAAAGGCGAGAGAACGTGCGGGAAAAATGAATACACCTTCGCGTTGAAATAAATGGAATAAAAGTTCAAGTATAGGAGCGATGGAAAAATGTAGAGGAAAATAATACTGAGAAGCAACATTACGAAAAAGAAAAATTACACGGTGAATAAATATTAATGCAGAAGGGTAGAAATAATCATCGTATTGTACGAAGAGTGAAAGAATAAATGTAGAATAACATGAGAAAACAGGATGAGAAACGGAGAGTAAACTGATAAACGTTGGAAAATTGTAAAATGTTGAATTCGCGTGCTGTAACCCTTAAACGTTTGAAAGTTGTGACGAGTTGGGTTTGTAAACTTTTACTTATGTAGTTGCATAGAAATTAATATTGCGCGATATAGGATTAATGTAAAATATTAATGATACATTGGAATTAAAAATGCAAGAGCGACTGTGATATACGTACCATTAGAATGGATGAGGTAGAGAGACAGTGCAAGGAAAATTTGAAAAGGAAATTAAAAAATAATATCGTGAAATATAGAATTCATGTAAAATATTAATGATAATTATGTCGCAGATAGAAATGAAAGAGGAAATACGATATAACGTCAAGTAGTATGAGAAGAGTGAAAGATAAATTGAAGAAAAATTTCTGAACATATAATTAATTTTAAGTGAAACGTTAAATGCCGAAGGCAGAAATTGACATACGTCGAAAACGTGGGAGTTGAGAAACCAGGGTTAACGTTCATTCAAAGTTAAACATCGTTCGCCAATAAAATGCGTAACAACCAAGAAAATTGACTTTTCCGACATTCTTTAACGATTATGCACTGTATTGGATGATAAAAGGTTTCCATATAAAATCTGATAAAATGTAATAACAAAAGCTAAAATGACAGAAGAGACGTACGGAAAAAAGGTAACTTTAACGGAAAGGGAAAATTGAAGCGGATTCAAGCTAACCGCGCAACAAACAGAGGAGAGAAAAATGTGCCTAGTAGGAAAATAGTCGAGGTGAAAAAAGGAAGTACACGACAGAAAATCTCTGACTACTACGAATAACAAAAAAAAAGAATGAAAAAAAAGAAAAAGAAAGGGAAAGGATGAAGAAGTCTGGAAAGTCTGCGTTAAAAAGAAGAAAACTGAAAAAAGATACTGACGAATGAAAGGAGAAAGAAAACTGAGAAAAACTTTCTCACTCGTGCTCATAAAAAAATATTGCGTGTGAAGGAAATTTTCATAAGCAAACACACGGACGAAAGTGAGAGAAAAAGTAGAAATGAGAGAGCTAGCGAAAATTGAGTTGAAATTATCGAGGGTGAGAGTGCGAATGAACGAAAGTGTATGTGTGTACTGGTACCATAGAGTTGGGGAGCAGTTTTCATCGCGAAGTACCATAAACAGGAATACAAATATTGGAGATAAACGCGCGAAAAACGTTGGACCGACGCCAACATGTTTTTCCCACTTTTGTTTACCGATTCGTTATCTTTTTATTTTTATTTTTACACGTATCATAGCTATTAATAATCGTGCTGCTGGATGTATGAGTTATTTGACTTTTCTTCTACATAAAATATATAGATAGATTCTTCATCGTTCTATACAAATTTCATCCACATGTCTGTAAAATTGACGAAGTTACGAGAAATTTTTTTAGTCGACGATTAGTTGACAAAATTTTATTTGCATCTTCATATATAAACTAGATTTTATTTACATTATTAAATTGATCAAAAAGTTCATTTACGATTTTCCTCAAAAAAGCACACCAACAGTTTTTAGTCTAAAACTATTATTTGGTCTAAAATCCTATTTCTCTTTCATATTTTTCGATAAAAATACATGTACCTAGATACTACAGTCTTTAACCCCTTACCCTACGATTTACGTTCGAGAATTTTGGGCCGAAAACGTAAACAAGCTATTATATATATTATATATTATATTTGGCCCGATCATCGTACCACGGGCTATGCCCGTAGTTGTAGGTTAAGGGGTTAAACAATTTTTACAACACTCCTCTATACACCAATAAAAATCGAACGAACTGCATTATCCAATCCGATACACATATATTCTTCTCAAATATTACATACTCATACAATGTAGATATTAAAAAACGATACTAGTAAACGATCTTTTTCAATTCGTTTTTTATAATTGTCTATGTTACACCAAAAAGGCCTGAGAAGAGTAGGAATAATTTAAATTAATTCTATTCGTCAACTCAGTCCAGAATTGTCATTAAACCAACGAAACTACAAAAGAGAACTAATAAATTTCCGAACATTTGTGGATAAGTTAAAAAAGAGGAAATCCTCTAAAAGGAAGACCTCTAGTTGAGTCTTAAATATTAATAAAAAAAAAAAAAGAAGAAGAAGAGAAAGACATTGCTACATATAAAAGTACCTAATTTCAATTAAATCAAGTAGAAACAATTTTTTCGAAACCTACTTTTGGTACTAAGATTCTTCTTGCATCCAACTTCTGTTTCAGTTCGCGAACAGAGATATACCGTTGGCTAGAGATAGAAGAGATGAAAAATTATTCGTAGTCGTTACCAGGGTCCAGATGCGTTACGAATCGTGGTAATTTTGCACGCGCGAGCCATCGCTATCGTTCGATAAACAGACACGGCGATGTATCCGAACGAGTAAACGCAATCAGAAGCTCGAATTCGACGCGACAAAATTGCGCCCCTTAAACGGATTACGCGATTCCGCACAATTATCCAGCGTCGCGCGTTACTCGACCGAAAAAACGGCACGCTGATAAATGGCGAGGATTTCGACGACAATCCGAAAAACAGGGGGACGATATTTACGCGAACAGATATCGGGAATAAATACGTTAATTATCCTCGGTAACGATTTTAAATCTTTATCGAGCCGTTTATTAAATTGAAATTTTAGGCCTCAAACTTTCACGATAATTAAATAGAATATACATAGCTTTTCGTTTACAAATATGTAAATAAGTATAGCAACGAGAAGATCTGCCTTCTTTAAAGCCACTTTTTGTTTGTCACAAAGGATATAATAAAGGATATAACAAACACGAAGATGGTACCCCGCTAGGGGTAGCCACCCACATGTTATATTATTATACCACTAAGCTATAATATTTTACCAAATGTCCTACTGGACAAATTGTAAAATTTAAATAAATAAAAAAAAAACTTTTTGTTTGTTCATTTAATTATTTCCAATACTCAATTGTGATTTTCTCTGCGTGCATAACACATTTAATGAACGAAGAGAAATATTAAATTACAAATAGTAAATGAAATATATATAAAAATTGATAATATGTATTTCGATTTAAAGACACCAATCTCCACGTGCAAAGATGTTTTAAAGTTTACAAATGATAGAAAAACAGATTAAAATTAAGATTATACGACTAATTTATACAAGTTATACGAAATAGTTCAAAACATTCACAAATACTTTTTACAAAGTTCATCATGACACGAGAAAGAAATAAACGCTAATATTATGCGTAGGTTCCATTTCTCTGCCAAGATTACGCGAAGAAGATTCCAATGAAATGTCAGACAGCAATCTTTCTTTCTCTGTACGTGGGCTTATCGGGCGCAGGAAGAGCGTGCAAGATAATTTCAAGTAGAACACAGACGGTAAACGGGACAAATGACTTTATCAGAAGACGAGTCACGGGCCTGGACGGTTTCTTCATTTGCATCAGAATCGGTGCAACTATAAATATCCGTGATTTTGTAAATAGATCTTAACGCGACCGATTAGCCAGAACACCAGGAGGTCCTTCCTGCAAATTTCAAACCGGCGAAAACTACTTCCACGCGCAGCGATTACTTAACAAGTGACCAACCTCTCGAGTAATCAGCCTTGATCATCGTCCGTTCAATATTTCAAAGTAATCTTTGTTCCAGATACTAATTGCTGTCCAATTTTCCTCCTACGTTAAGTATATCTATCGTATACTTCAACATTTTTATTTTATAATTCTGACTTTATTTAACTTTTTTTTTTTGTAAATTATAATCACAAGTTGTTGAATAGTTTTGTATAATTTCTAATAAAATTATTCTAAATAATTGCATAGTTTTAAATGACAGTTTCCGATTTCCAAGTTTTGGATTAGATTTAATTACATTCTGTAAATTATAGTACCAAGTTCTTCAGGCTCTTTTCATTTTCTCTGTAGTTATTTCTTTTTCCTTGAAGCAATTCCTTTTACGATATCATAGTTTTACATTTTATTTTTTAAGTTCCCTAACATTTCCTATTTTGTATTTCTAAAGATTTTATCATTTTCTATTTGTCAATTGTATTTCTGCACATTCTATGACAAGACAAAACTGTCTTCCCTCAGGTTCTCAGAATCTTCGAATTTTCCTAGCCCACCTTTCGATCTCGTTTGTCACGCACAAGAAGCTCGGAACCACACGCTTTTAAATTTGCTAACAACAAATATTTCTTAGGTTTATCGATCTGTTCTTTACTTCTTTCTTTTTTTAACTGTTTCTCCTGACTTAGCTTGGTTTCTGGTTCTGACCAGATTCATGGTCCTCTTTTTTCTGAAATTCTCCCGAGTTTTCTAAGCTTCCTGAAACTACTACTCTCGATTTCGCAAAATGTTCGCAGCCTTATCGAGTCGCCCCCCGCTTTCTCTCGTCTTGTGTTTCTTCAACTTCTTCTACTTCTGAAAAGTTCTTAAACCTGGCCGTCATGATTTTACGCAATTTTTTTCCAAACTTTATTTAACTTGCCTAACTTTATTTCTTCTAATTTTATTAAACCTTATTTCTCTCTTTTTCTCCTTCAACTTCCTCCTTCACCATTTTTCTTCGTTATCTCGATTTCGCGAAATTCTCCTCAATTTGTATTCTCATTCAACGATTTTCTCTAGAAAATTTCTTTTCATCGCTATTATCCTCCCATAATTGCCCAAGAACTGGTCCCCTATTTTTATGTAAACCCGCGAATTCGGTATTTCCATTGAAATTCCCGATCCCGTTCTTCCGCAACGCTAACCCCCGCAATTCCTCCAATAATATCTCCCTTTTCATCGTGATAAATTGCGGGCAATAAATCCATGTTCCATTATGCCGCGTATTAGTTGGCGGGCGATAAATTAACATAAGAATGGACGTCGAATAGAGTCCGAACGATACCGCGGAGATGCAGTTAACCATCGTGAAAATATTCTAACGAACTTGCACGAAACCGACTCTATTCGCCAAATTCTCATCTACCTTTAGCCGGTCCATTTCAATCGTTAGAATACAAATGAATTATCAAGGAAACTGATAACTGCACGACTTTTGCTTGATTACGGGCTATTAAAAAAAAAAAAGTCGAATATAATTATTACAAATATTCGGAAATGAGAATTTATTTGACCAATATATATACAACATCCCAGACTTTTTAGAATTTTTTGATCGTCTATTTATTTGTTGCTTCAGTTTTACTAATTTATTGACTGATTGTTTTCTTTTTCTATAACGAAGGAGAAATGAGAACAACCTGTTAAGTTCACAGATGTAAGTTTAAGGATGGCTTGTAAGTTGACGTTATTTCGTAAAAATCAAAGGTACAATCATTAACTCTTTGCACTTCGAATTTTATTTCAATTTCGTTAGCAGCAACTCCCAACGCTTTTAAGTGTTTTATTTGAACTTTACTTTAACTAAAAAATAAGACAATTTAAATGAATAAAAGAAGAAAAAATTTCATTTAAATATCAGTTTTATTCACACTATTGTTGTATTTTGTAATTTTTAAGTGTATGATATATCTTGAAACAATTTCCAGGATGCAATCCTGGTTTTCTTTCGCACGTTTCACAAAAAAGGTCGGACTCGACAAAGGAGCTCCTGAGATAAAAATTGATGTCGAGTCAGACTCGACATAGGAGTGCAAAGGGTTAACACGTTGACTGCCACGCGTGTTTTCACTGAAATCTCTGCTAAGCATTCTCTGCTAAGTACTCCCATCGATATTTTAGTAATGCGAGTAAATAATTTTTGTAATAAACCATTTTCGTATTACTTTTATAACAATTCAATAGTTTTATTATTTCCTCTGGAATATCTTTTCAAATACCTACGACGATGTTTCGCAAGTAGTCAAATAAGCGTCACCCGAATGCGGGTGTCGTGGCAGTCAACGTGTTAAGACAAGTGACATTTAAAATTTGTTGAAAAATCAGTATTTTGAAAATTACGAAGAAGATCGAACCATACGTGTTCGACTCCGAAACTAAATGCACAAGTAATTCTGATAACACGTATATCGAATACGCAACAACATATCAAACTGTGGTGGAAGGTGAGACGTGTTGTTGGTTTAATTAATAACGAGGCGAGTTAATTTAATTAACTATGTTTACAGATATTTTAAAATGTAGAATACCAAATTAAACGCAAGCGTTGCTCGCTTGATGATATTCGTTAGAAGATACTGCGGTACTGATACTAATTATTATGCTGATTCGCTAGACTGATTTGTTATACTTATTGGCTCGACTAACTGACTTTTGGAGGACTTTTGGTCGTCTATTTATAGACTCTGTAGACTATTTATAACTCTGTTCGAGGGAGATACCGGAAGGTTTGAACTTGTCGTCGGTTGTAGGTTGCACGTAGCGAAATTGCTTTGTCCAGAGTTTGTTTATTACATTTGGTACGTCGTACAGTGTTAATCCTCTGTGGCAAAACAACTATGTGAGGTATTTTCGTATCGAAACGTCCTAAGACGCATATGCCGCTACAAAACTATACAATTGCTCTCCCGTAAAAAGACGAGAAATGTCAGCTATCCTGTCCTTCTCCCGTACTCTTCGTTTTGAATATTTTATAATTTTCCTTTATCATGTGAATTCTATGCAGTTTCGCGCTTTCCAATTAAACGCATGAACACCCATAGTCCACACATTGTCGCCCTAATTCTTAACTATTCCATCTCCAGCGGTTTGTAAACTGACAAAATTGAGTTGACGAAGTATAATAATAACGTGCGGAGTTAGGATTTACGAGAATCGAATATTTCCTGCTCTCTAAACAGAAACCCCGCCGTAATCTGTATTTTTTCGTATATATATGAAACATATACATATAAATGAGACATATGTGAATTGGAAAATTACATATTTTTGAAAGATGTAGTTAGAAACTATTAAAAAAAAATGTCGAATATAAATATTAAAAATATTCGGAAATAAGAATTTTATTGACCTATGTATATACAACATCCCAGACTTTTTAGAATTTTTTGATCGTCTATTGATTTGTAACACTTAAGTTAGAAAGCTTAGTAAATTAGAAACAGTTAATTCGCGATACAGTTGGAAAAGGGATTTTAAATTTCGATGTTCCGCGAGCTGGAAGAAAAACAGAATAAGAGCGTAAAGCAAGATGGACCTTAAGCAGCATCGATAGATTTAAACGGCAGAATGGTCTGTTATAGGATGAAATGAAATAATCTCGCATATCCAGTCGTCACGTGAATCTCGTTTTCACCGCCCCACTCCACGGTGCCCGATGGCGCCATTCAAAAAGTAATCCCATAAACTTCCTGCCGGTCCACTTCGAAAGCTCCACCAACGGAAATAACGAAATAACTCCGGAACTCGATAGATTTCACCTTTCCGCGTCTATATCGTCCGTCCTCGTTTCATATTCCGCTTTTGTCTCCCAATTCCAAGTTATTCCATACCTCTCACTCCTTCGTATTTCACGATTTCTGACTCTTCGAATTGCTGTTGCACGCATATTTCAATATACATTCCATAGTTACACTCGATCCTCGTGAAATCTTACGTAATCCAAGTCCAGAGAGTTCAGTTTTCATCCTAAGCAAACACGATAGCCTGTTGATTTTTAAAATTCGACCTTTTTCTGTTTTATATGTATAGAATACTGGGTGGAAAGGAGATTTTCAAATTTGCTATCCACTACAAAAGTCTCGTTCTTTCTTAAATATAAATTGGTTGAATAAGGAGAAAGGTTCGATATTAAAAGGCTCCATTACATGTGTTTTATTCTTTAAATGTCGCAATTACCCATACGTTTTAAACAGTTCGTTGAAATCGTATAAATGTTAAATAGGAAAAAAGTCTACAAGAGAAAGATTTATACGAACGATCACGTGTGTCCTATTTTAATTTTTTATCGATTAATCTTTTATTAATTCTACCGCACATATTGCAATGTATCCGTCCCATTACGTCCCGGCAAATCCCATCTGCTACCGACGATTCATTCCCCTTATTCATTTTTCATTTCGTGTCAGAAGTTCCCTGGCTAAAGAGCCACTGAGTTAACACGTTAAATGGCAGTGTTATACTTGATTGGTAGGAGTTGCACGACAGTTAAGAAATACTGCGCTTCTGTGATAGTGCATTATTCAGCGAAGTATAAAACAGCGAAATATCGATCGCCATGTTAAAATATCATACGGCCGTGTTCGACGTCCGGGTAATATGCTCCGTGTACAATTCTGTGCTATCCCGGAGGATATATCAGTATGTAACTTTGAAGTTACACGTTACAAAGGATTAATTAGTGTGCGCTTTACTTTTTAGACTTAACTAGCTTTTAAAATCGATCGTCTCCTAATGTCCGATTCTTCTAATCTAACTAAATCACTGTATGCAAATTTCGTATATAATATATGTAACATGTAATATATAAAATCATACGACAGATTCGATTAGTCACGGATTAGCAACAAATTAATACGGAAGAAATATTTTGTTATTATTGTAAGAAACGTTACGATATACGTCCTTAAATACCGAGCGATCGTATGTTAAGAACATACAAATATGCTCTTTGCAATATACAGTTCATCTCCAATTTTTATGTGTTATACCACATGACCGACTATTAGGTTGTCCGAAAAATTTCTTTCATTTCGTAATGTAATATCGGAAAATAAGGATAGAAATTTTTTCCCGATTACTTACAATTTATTAATATTAAATTGAATATACAAATATAAATTGGACAGGAAACGATATTTATTTAACGGAAACTAAATGCAATACTCGCATCTATATCAAATAACTTTACAGTTATTTTACCACTCTCGTCACAACGAATCTAACACACACACTCTCTCTCTCTAAAAACTCTATCAATTCTCACGACTCTACTCTTCGACGACTCGATACCTCTAACGACTCTACTCTTCGACGACTCAATTAGCTCTGATTCTCGCAACACGCACACTTTTCGATTCGCCTTGCGTAGCGAAACCGTCCTTCTTCTAACGTTGTCTATTGTTTCCCTCATACCTATGTAAGAACTACCAACTACGTGCCTTTAGTCACGTAGGCATTCTTAAATGTAAACGAACCACAGAAACACGACGTACACGGTTTTTTCTATTTTCAGCCGATCTCCAATCAAAGCTATTCTACGATATTACAGTAAGGTGATAATAGATGAATAACAATTTCTGTTTTATATTATTTTATTGACTTAGGTATCATCCATTTCGTTCTATTTCTATTATTATATTCATGCATAATTCAATAAACTAATATAAGATAAAAAACATTGTGCGTCTATTATTTCTTTATAAAACTTATATAACTTTAATATTTAATAAAATAGTTGACATGCGTGAAAGTTGTATTCGCCACGTATATTAGAAAACCTCTCGATTCTCAGGGAACAATATCGACAAATTTAAGCAAGAAACTACGCGTATACACGCACTAATAACACATTAATACGATCAATTCTCAAAGGATTAATCAATTTGGAAAATTGCAATCGTAAAATGAAATAACGAGCTGGTCGCGTCAACTCCAAACGACAAAGAGAACGAAATTGATATCGAATTCGATTCGATATAAAATGACAAAGGATTAAAGCCAGTAAAAGTCTTCTAGTAGCTATCTATTCCTTTCAAAGGCAACTTTTTCCACGTCTCTGCTCTTTTTCTTCTCTCCTACCTTTATGACATCCAACCGCGCGTTCCTTCTTTCATTCTCGATCCGAGGATTTCCGTTAATTCGAAGCCAAATTGTCGCGCTATGGGACGCAAAGAAACAAATTACAACTAGTCGAAGCATCTTGGTTTCCTCTCTTTCCTCGTTATCTTTATCATCCTCGAATTTCACTGGTTAACCAGCTCAGTTTCCGGGTCTTTGAAAACGTTAGGTCGAAAGAGGTGGTTCACCACGCTGATCTGTTCTTCAAACAACTTCGTCTTCTGTTTATTTCCGCCGGTTATGGTGCTCCTTCTAAATTACATCAGCGTGGCTTTCGTCGACTCTGACAAGTTGCTTTAATCTCGCGATAGACGATAAATACGGATTTATTCTGTTTTGGCTTATAAAATTTGACATATAGTCTGCAGGTTGCCCGACCATCGGAAACGATATTGCATGGAACACTCGCTGGATTTGCATAGAATTTGACAATCAGACCGCGAATTTTTATGGACTTGTGAAAAATGTAAAAATGTAAAAATGCATAGAATGTATATGATATATTATGTACGCGCATAAAGTATCCAAAATGACGTATTCGTTATCATATTTAATCAATAAAATGAATATACCAACCAAATCCTATATTTTAAATTGTATCCTGAAAAGTATAGTTTTGCATAAAAATTCGCGATCTAACGATCACCGATTAAAATACGTCATATTATAGAAGATTAAAAAGGTATCGCTGTAGCGTTAAAATGAAATACTCTTTATCATTTTTAACCAGTAAAACGAATATCCATCTAAATACTACTTTTGAAATTACATCCTGAAAAATATAAATTTGCATAAAAATTCGCGATCTAACGATCACCGATTAAAATACGTCACATTATAGAAGATTAAAAAGGTACCGATGTAGCGTTAAAATGAAATACTCTTTATCATTTTTAACCAGTAAAACGAATATCCATCTAAATACTACTTTTTAAATTGCATCCTAAAAAATATAAATTTGCATAAAAATTCGCAATTTATCGATGACCGAATAAAATACGTCACGCTATGGGAAGTTAAAAACTATAGGAGGTCAAAATTAGTATCGAGATAGCATCACGTTTCACAACTAGAAGCTGTTAAAACGTATCGTCACGTTCTTCTCGGTAAAAAAGATAAACAGCTGATCGAACGAACTATAATGGAGCGTAAAACGATGCGTTAAAACTCTCGGCGATACGTAAAAACACGGCCTTTTACATTGGACCATTGAAAAATCTACTGATTGCAATCGTAAGGAAAATCGAACGTAAGAAAAACGTTTCATCTGAAGCCCGGTTCAAGAATTGAACCAATTCAACCCGGCACATTTCAAAAAAGAAACTAGCAAAAATGACATTTCAGACATTCATCACATTCCGCAGATAACTTTGTCTGCTGTTTGGAAAGAAACGTTACCGATCACGGATCCATTCGCCTCAATATGAAAAGTTTTTCACGCGGAGGCAGACGGCCGAAATATCGAGTCTCGAAATATCGATCTAGTTTCCCTAGCCATCCTTTTATCCTGCATACCCGGCGAGCTCTTTTATCAGACACCAGCCGGTTCCAGCCTTTGTTTCGCGGGATATTTCGAAAGTACGAGTATTGTACGGTTTGGAAAATTTGTAACCTTAGTCACAGTCGATTCTATCGTGATCTATAAACATAGGTAAAAATTATTAATCGATAAAAATGGCTACAACTTATTCAACGTTTATTAAGAATTGTCTCGTGTTATTATGTGTTGTAATTTTTGTGACATGCGTCACATGGGACTTCGACTGTCATATTAAACTGAGAAATATAAGTAAAATAGAAAGAAAGATTCATTGATTTCAATTCAGTTGATCGATATTATTTCCAGCATCAAATGAAACTGTTTATAATTTAGAAAATAAATCTCAAACGATATTTTTCTACAGGAACTTTCTTCGCCGTTTTAACATGTAAAATCGACTCGATAGATAATATTCATGACATCACGTATTCTTTAATGATGGGTAATGCCATAAAGATAAAGTACCACCCATTTTTTCCACTACAAACAATCAAACGTAACAACGCTTTTTGCGCGTGCCACGGTGATTTTCTTCGTTTAGAATCCCGTAGCCACGAGGCTGTGTCATTGGTATTCCTACGATTTGCGAAGGAAAAGGGAGCACAAAGCTTTTTGCTGTACTTAATAATCGTCGACAGCCAACCACCGTAACTCCAGCAGCTCGCGACCGTGGTCGTTGGCTCCGAATAAATTTCTCGTGAAACGTGAAATTCGATAAATCCTCTTTACCCGGTCGCCGCGAGAAATGAGATTCGATCGTGTGTTCGAAGAATCGTTTCGTCCCGACACGACGATTCGTTGCTGTTTTATACGTGGAATTAATATTTTCCATATCTACAGTAATAAATGTGCAGTGTGCGTGAACGATCAAAGGACTTTCGTTGAAAAATCCAATAAAATGTATTGTGCTTTACAGAAATCGAGACTTTCCGCGGTGTTGGTTGTTCTTTGTAATTTTTTATCGCGACGGATTTTCTACGCAGCGAGTGATTTACTGTGGTAAAGAATTTTTTGCTTTTCCGTGATTTCTCGCATGTAGGGATTTTTCCATGTTACTAGTGACTTCTTGGTAATTTCTTAGAAATTTCTTGTATGCAAAGTTACTCTTATCGGTAGTAAAAAATTATGACAAAGTAATGGCCAACATTATGATTTATAATTTTCTACCCCGATGGTCTTTTTTTTCAAGTTTCGAAGACTGACGGTTTTCTAAAACGAAATTAGATATTTTCTCACACGTTGTACACGTACCTTTCTTCGTAAGGTACACTCTTTAAAAGGTATTAACCCTTTGCACTCCGAATTTTATTTCAATTTCGTTAGCAGCAACTCCCAACGTTTTTAAGTGTTTTATTTGAACTTTACTTTAACTAAAAAATAAGACAGTTTAAATAAATTCACTTAAATACCAATTTTATTCACACTATTGTTGTATTTTGTAATTAATAAAAGTGTGATATATCTTGAAACAATTTCCAGGATGCAATCCTGGTTTTCTTTCGCACGTTTCACAAAAAAGGTGGGACTGAAGGAACGTCGAGTGGGACTCGACAAAGGAGCTCCTGAGATAAAAACTGATGTCGACTCGACATAGGAGTGCAAAGGATTAAAATATTTGTGTCTTAAGACGACTCATTTGAAAGATATTTCTCGTATCAGGAACAAGAAGAGACGCAGAGCAGCACGTGCGTATTTTGTACGAAATAAGAATAATATCCTTTTCAAATATTTCGCCAAATATTCACCAATTCTATATACATTTAATTATTATCATTATTTCACGTTTCATTATCTAGAATACTAATTATAATTTTCGAAACAGCATACCTGTACTGTTCAACGATTGGTAATGAAACTTGGGTATAATATCAGAGCAGGTCGGGAACCTGTAACAGAAAGAATTATCGCAAGGTCAATTAGTGCCCTGTCAAATTCTGATCAGAACGAGCCGTTCGATAAAAATTATATGTCTCCTCTTTTTTTTTTTCTTCTTTTTTCTCGACTAAAAGGATGCTAACGTGGAACAGTAAGATACGCGTTCCATTGTACCTACGAAAGACGGTTATCATTGATGCTATAGGATATTGAACGGCGCGCGAAACGAAAAGCTTAAACGAGACGATAACGAGAAACGGGAAACGAAATTTACCGGCAACGTGAAAATTACTAGGTATTTCCTCTTGGGAAACTTAAGAAGCTCTAGAGGCATTTCTCCAGAGGGAAGTTTCAGGAAATTGCTTTGGCTACGCCGTGCTACGCTGATAGGAATTAGTTCGATGCCGCTTTTCTAGGTTCATGGCTTCTTTCGCGCTTTATGCCATTATTCAACCATTATTCCACACACATGCGCCACTTTTAAGAAAATTTAATTCATAAAATTGAATAAGTACAGCGGAACTTCGCTTATTCTCGGCTCGTTTATACGAACCACATTTTGTTTAGCGTCAGTCACTATGAACTCATAAGTGAGCCTCCATTATCCGAATTACGTTGTTAGGGTGTGCTTTCGGTTATACGAACGCGTATTCTGAAGTTACACAGGGCCGTGTGTTTTGTCTAAATTGATATATAATTTAACAGAATTTCGATCGAAAATGTTGTTCAATTTCAGCTATACAAACATTGCTTGCTGTTGTTATCGGAATTAATAAGAGTAAGAGCAGCTAGTATGTAGTTATAATTAATAAATATATTTATTTTAAGGTAAAATAGCCCTTACATTTCAATGAAATAAAAAATAAAAACACTAGGAAAATGTGTTTTCAATTGAAATTTCTCCTATAATCGTCCAAAAGTATGAATTCGAAAGGGATAAATAAAATCCATTTAATAATGCATACTAATTTCAATTTTAGTCTTAACGTGTATATCTTATACGTAGAAACATTAGAATCGAAAATAAGAAAATAAGAAAATAAGAAAGAACGAAAATACCGAAGCAAAGGGAATATTTTCCAAATTAATTCTCATCGCACTGTGCTTCATTTTGTATCGCAAATTCTCTACAGTCGAACCTCGATGAAATTTCCCAAACCTATCTATTTCAAAGAAAACTTATTCTCCTAACAAATATTACTAATCAACGAAGCGCTAAATATCAGTTCGATCGATCAAAACCTCACATAAATACAACTCGTACAAAAAGCTCATCTATATCAACTGCATAGCATAAGAGAACATAATAATCTGTCGAGGACTTCCGCAACTTTTTCACGACCTACATTAGCCTCGAAATAACGTCATATCATTCCGAAACTTGATATCTCTTCTCGCGAGTCAGCTGTGTTAACCGCATTTCCGCTGGCAAGAAATGGCATTTAATTACTTCATCGTCGGTAAATTCGATGGAAATACAATTACGAATTCACCATCGTGAATATCTTCCTTCCCTGTGCGACTCGTTCCTTTTTCCTTCCAGTTTTCTTCGTCACGTTTTATTCACTGGTCCCGAAAAAATATATTTATTAATTGAACTGAATTATTATTTAGTAATTGTATTTCCATTAAAAATCATATGAATATTTCCATTGAATATGTACTCCATATATATATTTATATAGTGTCCGAATCCGACACGAGAAACTCGTTATCCACTCAGGTTGTTCGAGAGTGTCGTTTATTCGAGAGACTAATTTTATTAATTTCCAGAAGCGCGAAAAAGAGGAACAAGTTCCTCTTGGAAACGCCAGTGCATCTGGTCCCTTTTGAGGTTAACTTGCGGCTCCGCAAACGTCAGGAGAGCCATATATAAATTTCACCAACGATCCCTGTACAATGGGAGTTTGTTGTTAACGGAACGACGATAACTCAATGATATTCTCCGTTTGCTTTCGCGTAATCAAATACGGTGGTGCGCGGAGGTTTCAGGCCATTTGCGTTATTAGTATCTGCGATAATATTGAAATTTGTTTGGTAGACAATGTTTTCACCTGTCATTTCATGGACGATATTTAAAGATGATTTTCTCGTGGTTAATTTTTGGAAATGACCAGGCAGGTAAAAATAAACAATTCTCAATCTAAACTTTACTTTAAAGAGTATAAGAAAGAAATGAATAACATAAATTAGGTTTCCTAAAGTATTATAAACAGAGAAGTTGTCCAGTACTAAATGAATCTGTTAAGAAATTGTTAAAGACCGCGCAAAATTTGAATTATATTAAATCCACCTAAGAGTTTTGGAAAATGGTATAATATATTAGAATTGGTTTTAAGCGTTACATTTTAATTGCATTATACCTCGATGTACATCATAGTACCTCAGAATATCGTGTAAGAGAGCAAGCTCATGCTCAGAGAAAATGTAATACCAAACTTGATGCATTCGGTACACCAGTGTATTATAATGTATAATGCGAATCGAAGGAACAAGGTTCAAGATCATTCCACGGAGGCCTTCCTCGTATTCTTCGCTTACGTAACAGCAGATCATTCCATCATCATATCGTACCACCACCTGTATTTTATTACAACATATTACGCGAAGCTTTCAGGCTGAGAGACACGAACAAAGTTGGAACAAGTTCCTCTGGTTAAATTGTAAAACGCAATAACAAGAAAAAGAAGGAAGCAGGACGCGAGCCTAACATAAATTCCAACGTGCAACATCGTCAAGAACGGTCTCGCTACACCTCCTAGCATTCCAAAATTATTTCTCTGCGGTGCTCGGTGCACGGCCGACAAGAATAAAGAAAAGAAAACCTCGCTGAACGTCGTACGCGCGTATTTTCGCCGAGCATCTTCCGTCATAAATTTCCGTCACGCGGGGACGTTGCTATCGCGGAGGCCACGTTTCCTAAAGAGAGGAAAAGCATCAGGAAGGAAGAAAGGAAAAGAGAAAGGAAGGAGGCGTGTGGCCACTTTAATTTCGCGAGTGTTCACGGTGGCGCGGAAAATGTCCCCAATTTCGCGCGCGCCTCCGTGAAGACAAAGCAAGAAACAGGGAAAGCAAAGGAACAGGGACGAGAAAAGGGTTGACGGAGAAGAGGCTGGAAAAGAAGAAGTAGAGGCCGAGCAAAAATTCTCATTCTCTGTGAAAATATGGTGGAAACAAAGGGCGGCGACGGAGTTACAATTAGCGAAACAACGTGCAAGGAATGCCAGCCAGTCGGTGGTTTTGTTCGTGGCAAAGAAAAAAGAGAAAAGAAGATCGTAAAGTTTCGAGGGAGGATTTTGGTCGCAACGTATTCTTGAATTACTTCGAGCTGTTTCCTCTTCTGTTTCCTGCTTCCCTTTGATATTTCACATTCTTCTTCGCTCCCTTTCTTTGACTGTTTTTTTGACAAAGAGGGTGGGTGGGAGGGACGAGAGGAAATCCTCTGGGGAGTTCGGTTTATTTACCTTGACCGAACGCGATTGTTTGCTTCGCGATTCGGTACACTTTCATCTCGCTTGTATTTTGAACGCTGTTTCTGTCCGCCTGTTTCTATCGAAGATGGAATCTCCTGTGACTTGAGGAGCCTGGAGAATCGAGAAGGTTGCAAGGGTTTGGGAGATAAAATGTTTTTCGTATCGTTTGATGGAAATGGAACATGTAATTCTGGACGATATTTTTGGAGTAAATGTCTGTAATTTTTATTTAACCCTCGTTATTTGATTTTACTTTATTCTATTTAACTTTTCCTCTATATATATATATGATGAAAGTATTTATTTATAACAAGAGAAATAATGTTTGATCGTTGATCATTAAATATATATGTTGATTTATTGACCAAAGATCAGATATTCATATATAATATATAAAATTATAATCAGCTGGGAACCTCGATTAATATGTTTTTGCTGATTTTCTGATTTTAATGTTACTTTATGATTAAACAGAGAGAGAGAGAGAGAGATTTCATACTTACACATATATATAAAAAATCACGAGGATATTCTGATTATTTGTAATAGATAATTAAGCTTCTGATATTTGTATTAATAAACCTTATTAATCTTCCTTTTGAACGTAACTAACAACAATTACCCATACGACGAAATTTATTGCGCGTTATTCGTCAAATTGAAACTTTAGAAACGATTTTGGAAACATTTCATATACAGCAATTTAACATCATATAACGACGCTACTGTAATATTACACAGTTTACAACATCGTAGCATCTATTATATCGCGAATAATACTGTCGTGCAATATCGTGTAGGACATCAATCGCACTGCAACAATGGAAAAATAATTCCATCAATTCTCAAAGATTCAGAACCATCTAAAATACTCTAAAACCGTATAAGCCTCTAAAAACACATAGTAATCTTAATCCTGGATTGGCAGTTGCTTCATTGGACCACCACCCGTCACACTGGTTAAATTTTCGTACATTTGGAATTCTGCAAAAATTTGTTAAAGCACCTTCAAGCACGTAGCTTCGGCTCATAAAATTCAACTGGCCATAAAAGAAAGAAGAATCCTTTTGTTCGCAATTATTTTGCAATACAATAACTAATATCCTGCGCTCACGAAAAATCTAAAAAATCTAAAAAATTCTGCCATATAGACCGTAATCCACAAAAGTGATAAACAACAATTTAGGAAATCGAGAGGAAGAGAAAAAAATATAAATAACGGAATAATAAAAACGAATAAATCGCTAGTGTGGAGCGTGAAAATCGCGACACGCGTTTCGGGCGAGGCGTTAAAATCCAGCATGGAAAAAAAAAAGAAGCGAAATAGTAGATGGAAGAGAAGGGTGAAGAGAAGAGGGGAATAAAAGTCGTCAGAATAAATTGGAGGCAGTAAAATTAAGCGGCCGACGTAGCCGCTATGTCGTTCTTATTTTTGTTTATCGTTCTATTTACCGTTGTGTTAAATTCACCCGCTGTCTTGGCTGATATACGAGCCGAAACGGAGATGGCGGACGCTGGCGATGCATCGTGCACGGGCGCGCGAGAAAAGCGACGCTTAACGGGTGGTGCGTGAGCCGGACGGACGACAAATTAGCCAACTTTATTTCGATTTTGTTCGCTTCGCCGTTCTGTCACTCTTTTTCCTCTTTCTAATTAAAAAAAATCTTTTTTCTATTTTTTTCTCTTTTTGTCGAACGCGAATAAACGATCCCATAACGCGCTCGTTTGACACCGCTCCGCCCCCTTGACGATGGATTTTTCAAACGAACGGGCTTAATTAATTGAAAACGCCCCCTCGTTTTTGTCTCCGACCGATCGTTCAGCTTCGTTCATTGTCTCGACTGACACAACGGTTCGGTGCATTTTTAACGGGAGAATTGGCGCGTTGGAGAATTTTGAAGGACGCTTTTGTCGAATCAGTCGGATTTTTAATGCCCGACCGATCGATTTGCTTCATTTTGAAAAGAACAATGTTATAATCGAAAAATATGTCAGCCGAATTATTTAACGACGGTTTCAGCGACCGAGTATTTTCTGAAATATTCGCGATGGCTGTAATTTGTCGATTAATCGATACGGTGACTTAATTCGATTGTACGGGACTGCAAAATGAAACCTGTTTCAATGCACGAAGCATTAATTCGTTTTAAAAATACCCTACGATAGAAAGCCAGAAATTTGTATAAATTATTAATATTATTTCTTTAAAGAACTTAATTATATACATAAACTAAACATAAATTTAAATGTAAATTGTATTTGAAGATAATTCAATATTACTTCTGGAGAGAATATCTGCAAGAAATAAAATCCCAAGTCCGTCATTTTGACGGGTTTGTAGGTTCTACCGTTGAGAATCTTCAACCACAAAACTTGGAAACTTTTTTATCGAACCATACAATCTGATCAATCATAATATACATACATACACGTACACATAGCTATTTTTTCATAAATCAATTTCATACCCCTATGAAACAAGTATCGCGCGAATACGACAATATGAACACGACTTCTTTATCTGTCGCAACAAACCCGAAATGCTTCCAAAAGTAATGCGTGCAGATCGATTGGCGTACAAAATTCGGAGGAAAATAACACGCAAATGCAAGAGAACGCAAGGAAATTTAATTGAACAAATAATAACTGTGTGACGCGCGCGGCGAACAAAAATTGCAGCCGAAATTCCAGTGAAAATAGAAATTTTTCATGGTTTTAAGTTAATACCATTCGAACGATAAAAGCTGCCAGGAGGGAAATCTGCTTACCGTGTGTTGGCAACTTCTTTCAACCTGTACGCGGCAAGATTAATGTCGAGTTCTGGCAAAATAAAATGAATCACTTTTAATTTGTCGACATCCCTCGACATTCTGCCCCCTCTGGCAGCGCACGCCATCCCGTTTAACCCGATGTTTGCATATGCAGTGTCGCGGACAAACCCTCTCGAACCTCGCGGCGACTTTTACCCAACTCGTATATCAACCACGATTCCGGTTACAACCCTGGTGTTTCTTGCGCTGGCGAGTTTACTGGCCGTGCGTACGTTGCGAGTATTTATCGAACGATATAAAAGAGCAATGCCTCTGGTGGCAGGGTTGTCGCCAAAGGTGCGTAAGTCTGTGTTGTTGTAAATCTTTGCATACGACGAGTTGTACCACCATTCTGTTACTCGTTCCAGGAAAATACGAATTATTTCTTGTATCTGAAAATACCTAAAGAATTTCTTCCAATACCAATAGCGATAAAAATTCTATTAAAAAGAAATATATGTGCTACTCTATGGAAAAGATATTACCTACAATCTAATACCTAAGCAAAATCTAATAAAAGAAAATTCGAATAATCCGTTGCTCGTTACTCTTGTCCAAAATCCCGCGTATTTCTAGTTTCCTAAAGAAACTACATCAAAGAGTCAGGGGGAAAATATTCCGAGCACTCGAACGCGCTTCAATCACGCAACGTTTACGATCATTCGCCACTTAACTAACCCCGTACAATACAAGGGAAGAACCCCTTAAACTTAAAGTACGAAACGTCCAATTAATACTAAGAAACAAGTGAAATGCAATTTCAAGAATTACAATGGTGCTAAAATTTCATCGAAATTGTTTGTTCGACCAGCCCCCGGTTAGCAGGTCCCCAATTAAAATTGCATAATCTAATACCTAGGCCCAACCTAAGCACAATCCAATAAAAGAAAATTCGAATAATCAATTGCTCGTTACTCGTGTCCAGAATCCCGCGTATTTCTAATTTCCTAAAGAAACTACATCAAAGAGTCAGGGGAAAATATTCCGAGCACTCGAATGCGCTTCAATCACGCAACGTTTACGATCATTCGCCACTTAACTAACCCCGTACAATACAAGGGAAGAACCCCTTAAACTTAAAGTACGAAACGTCCAATTAATACTAAGAAACAAGTGAAATGCAATTTCAAGAATTACAATGGTGCTAAAATTTCATCGAAATTGTTTGTTCGACCAGCCCCCGGTTAGCAGGTCCCCAATTAAAATTGCATAATCTAATACCTAGGCCCAACCTAAGCACAATCCAATAAAAGAAAATTCGAATAATCAATTGCTCGTTACTCGTGTCCAGAATCCCGCGTATTTCTAATTTCCTAAAGAAACTACATCAAAGAGTCAGGGGAAAATATTCCGAGCACTCGAATGCGCTTCAATCACGCAACGTTTACGATCATTCGCCACTTAACTAACCCCGTACAATACAAGGGAAGAACCCCTTAAACTTAAAGTACGAAACGTCCAATTAATACTAAGAAACAAGTGAAATGCAATTTCAAGAATTACAATGGTGCTAAAATTTCATCGAAATGGTTTGTTCGACCAGCATGGAAACCTCCGGTTGGCAGGTCTCCAATTAAAATTGCATAATTTAACGCGGCGGAACGAGGTCAATAATAAAAACTGGGAACGATAACGAACAAACAGTTGGTTTAAAAAACGGTTGCAGGGGGCAAGGCAAGCATCGGGAATCGAGCGCTTTATACATACCACGTGTAGGCATTTAATCACACTTCCGGTGGTGCGCTCCAGCTCTATATATATAGCCACCACCCTATTTTCCAGCTCGTACATCAGCCAGAGGAGCGCCCCTTTTTCTACATTTGCAGCGTCAGGTACACACGTGTACCTACGTGCCATCGCGTTGAATATGCGATGAGAGAACGCGCGCCAACCAACCCCTACGCAAACGCGTTTTTCATCCCCCCGACCTATCCACGCGCTTTTTTACCCGGCCTGCTTCACCTCTTCCACTGGCTCGCGACCACGAGGTCTGGACTGTGTCTTGTGGAACCAGGTGAACCCTCCAGATAGACCGGGCCAAGAATATGCAGCTACAAAGGTTGTAACTGGTGATTCGATTTTGATTATTTTATAGGAATTTTTATCGCGCTATACCTGACAAAGGTTGGAAAGAAGGGGATGTAAAGTTTATGTGGGAATAAAATTTCGATTAGAGTAGACCGAAGATTTTTATACAACTTTTACGAACATTAGCGAAACAACGAGACTACGCAAAGATTTATATCTATTCTGTTCCATAAAACATTGTAACAACTACTTCGCTTTCGATATTTCTTACAGTCTTGTATGTTACGTGCATTTTCTATATTCTAGAGCTTTCCAACTTTTCATAGATGCACCATGTATATTAAACGATAAAAGTTTGACACAGAACGGCGTAGTACGTTTTAATGAATTTCATTCGGAGACCAATTGAACATATTCTAGCATTCCCTTTTTCGCTACTTAAAAATTTCTTTTACATGTAGTCATGGTTGTATGATGAGATAATTGGTGACAAAATAAAAGCATTTCCGATCGATAGATGCAATAGAACGAATTTTTGCTTCGTAAAACGGTCACGTACATTATATAATTCTTCTATACTTAAATCCGCTATTACGTTTGAAAATCTGGAAAAATATGAAAAAAGCCTTCTTCTGAAAATATTCTGTATGATGCCGCCAGCAGCTTCTACCGGATCAAATTAATCCGAATCCTACATTCATGAACGAGTGAAATGTTTGAAGTTCCTCGTTCTACCATCGTATGACCAGTGAATCGAAATTTTCACGACTCGGAAACGAGAGGTTCCAACCGGAGCAAGGAATTCCGTTGGTGGCCAGTCACTTCCAGAGCTACGGAAACGCGATCGAATTTCTTGCTCCGGGCAGGAAACGAAACGAAACGACGCGACACGGTGAATTAAAAGCTGGTATCAGGAGGAAAGCTTCTTTTCGGCCACCATTTGCGGTAATACGAATTTATGGCGCGCCTTCCAATGGCATTTCGTGTTTCGTCTTTATCGACGCGCTACTTTCAACGTTTCGCGTCCCAGCAACGTTGCGCGACAAGTATATTCTTATTTATTTTAGTTGTGGTGATAATAAAATGTGCAGCACGAGATATAAAAGAGGGTAGTAGCTTTATATGTTTTGGAATTATTTGTCTGCATCGTGAAATTAATTCTACGTGCGATGGAATTTAATTAGAAAATAGTTGAAATAATTGGAAAGTTGGTACCAATGAATTTTATGTTAAAGGTAAAGCAGAGAATGGAAAATTAATTAGTACTTCTCACATTGGTCGTAATTAATTTTTAGAAATATGTAATAATATTTACAAGTAACTTGTAAATTATTAACATTTAATAATGTCTAATCTTCAAAACAGTGTGAAGATAATTCAATTTTGTGACGTCCAAGTTTTATAGTTATACATATTGTCATTTAAATTCCATGGAAAACAACATTAAATGATCTATGAAATTAAATATTATCTCTTCACAATTTCAATTCGGTTTCTGTTTGATATGTTAATAAATGTATTCGATTAAACTTTTACCATAAAAGTACGATGTGATATTAAATATTTGATTTGAATAAATTATAACATTGTATATTTTTAACATTCCATTCTATGGGAAATTCGATAATATTCGTGACGAATTCTAATATATTATCGATGATATTTGCAAAATACGTAAATGGATTATTCGATTTAATTCAGTTTCGTAAACGTCGATTTTAATATTGATTATTTAATGCAGCCCAATTTGGGCCATCTCGTTAAGAGATTCGCTGCCAAAGTATCAATAATTAAATTACCTGAATAAAATAATACCAATTAAGCAAACACATGGAATATCGATATTAAATTGGACGTTTACAATACTCTAAATAAATTATCGGACCAACGAATGAAATTTTCAAAACCCTTCTGCAACTGAACCTTAACCGTATCTAGATTAACGTTAAATAGGATTATTTGGTCAACTTCATTTCGTTTCCTGTACTTCATCGCTTCAGGTAAAATACAGAACAATACTAAACATTCTTACGGAATCAAATTTACTAACTGCGAATTACCAATATTTGCGTATTTATGGAAAGATTAAAAATAAAAAGTATTTAAAAAACATATATGTAATATTCGAAAATAAGTAAAATGAAAAACGAAGAATAAAAGAATGTTAAAATATGAAAATTGTAAAAACAAATACGCTTTACAATATTTAATAAATAAAACAAGCTCCTAATTTCTTTACACACGTATGTAATTCCTTTAATTATATTCATAAAAATCCGCAGCATATAGTGCATTGTTATAATACTATCTTCAATAATATTTCATAATCATGATTTAAAATAAATACTCGTAAATAAAAAAAGTTGTACTCACAACAAAAACCAACGCAATAGATTCTCTATATTCTACACTTTCTAACCCCAGATTCCTATCGTAACTTTCAATATCTGCCACCTAAAATAAATCAAAACTTCCGCTTGCACTATGGAAAACTGTACCTATAACGTAAACCGATAATTAGATTCTCCACCTTAAATTATTCGTCTATCATAACTCTTGACGAGCAAACCTTGCGACTGAAAATAATTTAAAATTTCCTCTATCCACCGGACAGAATAATGCTTTAATTATAGAAAGCAGTGAAATGAACCTCAACCAAGTAAATTCAAATTAAACGAGTCTTCCTCGAGTTCCAACGAACCCTTGTAAAGTAAATATATCCAGCAGGAAGCCATCGAAGTGAAAGAAAAATGCTCTTGATCTCAGAAAATAGAAATTCTCTCCCATGATACTAGAAGAACGAGAGAAAGAAACAGAAAGAAGATGAACCAACGGATATGTTGCTGCAGAAGTTGCCCATTCGAGGCCAGAGGATAGCACAGAGTAAATTCCCTAAAGCAAAAATCATGCGCCTCACGGGTTGCTTGTTACGTGTCGAAATATTGCAACGTGGTATCGAAACGGCCGCAATGCGTCGGGTTCGACACTATCCCAGATGGAGAACCCGGATGGCGTGACAAATGGCCGCGAACGTTCTGGAGCACGAGGCCGCTAGTATAGCAACAACAAGAAAAACGAGAAACATTGAAAATCCATTTTGGTATTGAAAATGAGTGTTGTATGATCACTGATAAATATTAATTCCAATGGCTCTATTTCCCTCTGTACCCGTTCGAATTTCTCTGCGAGGCATTTTCCATCCTTTCTGTTGACTTTCCAAATCTTTATCCAGGTATTTCGATTTCTCCAACTTTACTCGAGCATTTTTATCTCTTAAATTAAATTTTTCTTCATACATTGATGGAGATAAATATACTTTATTTTGCGATAAAAGACGATTAAAATTTATTTTTCGTAAGATTCGTAGATCAATTTATAAAACGTGGCTTAAATTCGCCAGAATCAATGGATGTTCTGTATACGCCAAAGTCATGTACGTTAACTAGGTATCTTTTGATTTCCTTCATTTTCTTCTTTTCTCGGTCTTTTATACCTTTCAATTATCGTTAGAATTTACATGGAATATAAACAGTTTATATTCTCCTATACTGTTTCTACTTGAAAATATCTATTACATTATACATGGATTAAATACAAGGAAGGGCAATTAAAATTGAAAGCGAGTGGTAAAAATAGTTCATTGTGTCTTTATCTCTCATAAAATAGAGGAAACATACAATATAATATTCTCTTTTGAGGACGTGGCTTTGTGCCCGATGCTTTTAGCTTCAGCTATAAATTCAATTTCGTGATGTACATTAAGAAAAGACACCAAAGAGAATAATTAAAATAACGTGATGTAATCCTAAAACGTCTGCTAATATCAATACACAATTGTTAACACTTAAAAGTCGAGAATTTCCATTGTAAAGATCTACTTTATTAACTTACATATATTATATTAAGACGAAGACATTTGGCAACAGGTATTTCAATCTCTGTAAGGCTCCACCGTAGAACTGGCGGATAATTAGTCCGCTTAAAGTCACTAAACTCACCTGTTCACGCAGAATCAATTTTCAAATAATTATTTATAACTGACACATTGTCTATTTCCCCATCAGTATCTGTTATACTAATTAGTAGATGTACAGTTGTACATAACTGTCAAAGATAAGATCAAAGATACGATAAAGATGAAATTAAAGAGTGTTTTTAAATAAATTCCATATACGCCACCCTTTCATAAAAATATGCAAAAACATTCGTGCGAATGAAATGTGAAACTAATTTTCGATCAACACTACACGCTGTAAACTATACATTGTCATGCGAGACTCGAATCAGCCCCATAACTTAATGATTCTAATCGGCCGGAAAACGACTATAATTACAGCGAACCCCATCGAATCCGGGAAACACGCGCGTAACTCGATAATTAGATGAAGGCGCACGGAACTCGAACGCGACTGCACACGTCTACGCTTTGGACCCACGTTGACGCGCACAACCCGATTTTGTTGGAGGAAAAATCGGATAACGAGGAAATTTCCGGGCAACGACTTTCCACGACGAGAAAGAGACTCGCGAGGGTTTTATTTCGCTCGGCTATCGACAAACCATAAACGATTACGCGCACGCAAGCTCGCGGCGGTCGTCGTCTATGCGCGAGATTTCGATGCACCGCTACTACCCAGAGATCGATGAAATAACGTGCCTCTGTAACTTGTTAAAACGCGGTTATTGCGGGAGATTCGTTATGGATCCACGGCGTTCGTTCTCTCTTTCAACATCGTTTAACACCGCGAATTACGCCCGAGACACAGCAGTTCACGAAGGTACTCGGAACACTTGTAAACTTTCTCCTCTACGCATATATTGTATTACGCGTGTTACATAAAACATTTTGAAATTTCAAAGTGCCGAGGTGCTGTGATGAGATCCGATTATGATATTGGCAAATATCCAAATTACGATATCAGCAAAGTTTCAAACGAATCTGAATTATACACATACGTATGTTGTTCAATTTTGTTATATGATTTCGATACGACAGATAATCGACTGTTTAAATACTTCCGTGATCTCTGTGAAACGTATACTTGTATTAGATATAAAGACAAATATATTTGAATTTTCTTTTTTACAAATGATACGCATATAATTATGGAAAAACGAGATAAATAAATTATCCCTTCGTTAGATAAATTTTAGGAAATAACGCGCTCATGTGGTTCTTTTAACAAAAAGGCGAATAAACTTATTACTCGATTTAATTGTCTTCTACCGTCTTAGAGTTATAGCTTGTCCCAGTGACGATGCTTGACACATTGTTACATGTACATAAATTACTAGATATTTAGTAGCCATTATAAATCTACGGAAATGTCTAGATACTTGCGAGTGATAGTATACGTATAACAGAGATTTTGAGAATTTCGCCTGACCTCGTAAAGATAGAATGGATATGGTGGTTTCCGAGGCGTGTTACACGCGCGGGGATGGCTATACACTCGTGTTTGAATATTGCATACGTCGCTCGATACAGCGACGGCGACGTTACGTAACGTGGGAAACAACAGGCAGAGATCGTATACCCGGTGTGTGTTTTTCGCGATGCGTTTCGAGTGTTGGGGCGTGAGTGGAAAGCAGAATGTGGGTTATTGTCGTCTGAATGGAAATCGATTTGTTGAGCCTGCAGTTGTGAACGGTTGATGCGTTTCTTCTGCTTCTGTTTTTTCATCTATGCGCTAGATGTTTCTCTTTTTCGGCCAGTTTTGTTCTCTTTTCGATTTTGGAGGGGGAACAGCGGCGATTGTTCCGGAGTAACTCTTTCATATTGCATGTTTTTTAATGTTTCTTGTGACCTTTCCTTTTCCATTCATTGGCATACACTTCTTTGTTTTTAACTATAATTATATAGAACAAATTTTTCATTCAATTTCAGCCTTTTGACGATTAATATCAAACTCAATTGTTATAACATTTGCTTCCAGCTTAGATCTCTCCTTCCCTTTCTCATTTCGTTTTCTATTTTTATTTCTTCCAACTCCTTAAATTTTACATTTCTATATTGTATTGACTCTTTCGGGAATCGATTTACTTTCGAATCGAATTACTTATTTACAGTTCTCGTTTTATCCATTTTTAGTATCAATGTGTTTAACTAATTTGGTCTATTAGTTGCACGTGGAATTCAGAAAATTGAGAGCGTAGACCATAGTGGTGGAAGTCCGAGTATCTAAGCCATTCTCGCTACTGGTTCCTCGGTACTCCTAGTCTTCTACTTTACTACTAGCGAGAGAAGACCTATTTAAGAACTGTACTTCTACATGCGGTTTGACTACTTCTTTTTGCGTTACTATTCATTTCCCATATTTTTAGATAATACTTTTTCTGTTGATATTTTATTATTTATTACTCAGTCGTTGTACTTAACGTATTTTTTTTAAAGACATCTACATTTTCTACAATTTTATACGTGCGTAATTCTCAAGGCATAGTCGCTCTATTAACGTGTAATAGCAGCTGTTCTTTTCCTACAGGGAACTTTTGCGAATAACGCGAGACATTGTCTTTTATAGTCACGTTATTACGCTCCCTTATGGAGCCTTTTCTGAAGCTACAGAAATCTGCAAAGAGCCAGAGGTAGAAAACAGGCGAAAACATGAAAGCTTACCATATGAGAGAAACCAAGCAAGGAGAGAATATTTAGAAATCCATGTAAACCGGGAGAAAACATTTTTTAACTATATAATTTTCGGTCAATTTAATTTTCCCACTGCGAAGATACAAGAACTGATTACAACTTTACATCCAACATTTTGGTATTCAAACAGAAATTCTTTACGCGAGTTATTGGGTGACAATTTAAAGGACTTTAAAAAAGATTCCAAAGACAATTAACATTTAACATTTAAAGAAAATTCGTCAGAGAAGATAATCGAAGAGACTTCGAAAAATTCCAAAGATTACTTTATTCGCAATTTTTTAACATTCGAACATAACTTCTTACCTAACTCTTCCACATCCGAACGTACCTTTAGACCTAATCTTTCAACGTTCGAGAAAAATCTTCACGAGAAGCAACCCAAGATTTCCAAGTGAAACGAACATCAAATAAAATGTCATATCTCACTTTTAAACATTTAAACAAAATTTTCCATACAAAACAATCCCCCCTCCCCAAAATCCAAAGACACGAAACCAGTAATTTACTTTACGACATGAAGATATGAGAAAAATAACGAGAGATAAAAGGAAGCCTATGGCCCATCGATTTCCCTCGAAAAAAGAACACGCGTAAACAAAAGAAACCATTCTTTAACGATCGATCTCTCGATTCCAGAAACCAGAATGTCTCTCTGCCTCTTATCTCGGAAAAGGGAGGAAGAAGAGCGTTTGAACGAATGTCGGCTCGCGCATGGGATGAAAAGCGTGTGTTGCGATTTCGAGGATCGAATTCCTCGACGAGTTGCGAGTGGAACGCCTCCCCTTTGCTCTCGTACAATTTCGAGGACTCTTCTAGGCGAACGTACGAGGAAAACTCGTGGAATTTTGAGGGGAAGACACGTGCTACGTGTATCCCAACCTATACATCCACGCGTACATCCAGTCTCTGTCTTTGTGCTTCTCAGACGAATTGCGGAATGTTCAATGATCACGCTAATGGATTACGGTTAGCTTGATTTTAATCGAACCCCAGTGTACACCGAGACTCGGGCTTCAACCATTTAGATATTGCGTCCTGGATAAGGAACTAGGATAAAGGACCAGGTAATTGGTAACAGTGGCTCAGCCATGTTTCGTGATGTGTTTAATTTTGCAGAAGCAGAAATAATTGAGTGGAAGTGTCAAATACGGGTCTGAAGCACATGTAGCGGACTTTGGGAAAAAGGTTTTTAAATTGCAAATAGCTATGATGTTTCCTTCGTTCAAGATTAGGTCGCTTTCCAACGAAATATTGCACTTCGTAAACCTATCGCTTATTTTTAAAGGCTTGTGTTTTTGGATTTTTTACAGATCGTTCTTCCATTTACCTACGTTATATTAAAATATTTTAATTGACGCGTTAAAACCAATTAAGTTCAAAACTCAATTCGAATATATATGGTTTCCATATACCCAATATTTGTGGTTCTTCGAATTTTTGAACAAAATATACTAGTAGAGACAAGATCGAAACTCGAAGAACTATAAATATGTCGTCTAATAATTTATAATAGATAATATAATTTAGAATTAACTAATTCAAATACCACAGAACTACTGCTCCAACTAATCTCCTCTCTAAGAGGATAATGTTCATCATCGGAAGGATCTAGCTGAAACTTCTATACTTCTGCCTCTCGCAGCTGTCAAACATCAAACGAAAAACAGAAGATTTTCCGTAGAATTTTCCCAAACGCAACCTAGTGCTTCTAGAGGAACACGGTAATACTCACTTTCGCCCTGATCGGGCTAATGGATTTCAGCTTCGATAATCTTAATCAAGTAAGCCTGGAGCAGCCATCGAATGTACGCGAGTGATATTAAGGTCTTAATATTTGAAATCAAACTTCCGGACTTATAAGGTCGCTCGACTAGCACCATCCCCTAGCAGCCAGTCAACCTTTTAAACATTAAGTTGCGAGAAAGCAGATACGTCTCGCCGTAGAAAGAGAAGGAGAGATGATGCCAACGAAATCTTGAGATTTCTTAGCGAAAGTTGCACTAGCTGCTGGAAGGATGTAGTTTTAGTTCCGAACTGCTGCTTCGCGTCCTAACAACCAACGTTTCCGCTGATATTCCGGACGAATTCGTTGACAATTTCTGTTTTACCGTTGTTCGTAATCCCTTCTCCAGTTCGCTTTATCCATGTCCTCCTGTAGATGTGTTACTTTCACTGTACTAGTTTCTACTTATTCCTGGCGTTCGTTCTTCTTTTCGGAATTGAGAACAATTAACGTGGAATGGGGGAACAACCCTCGTGATTCCACCCTTCGAGTCGTAGATCAGGCGATTAACGCGGGTACCGTAGATCCTTGTTCGGAGGTTTCGGTTTGGAGGATACAGATAACGCGTTCCAATTTTTACGACCGGTTTTAATACCTTTAATCATATAATATGTGATTAACGCGGTTTTTAATGGCAGAAGAATTAAAATCCTCAGATTTCACGAGATACTAAAATAATTCTTTCTCGGGATAATCGGAAAGGAATGGCGATTGCTGTACGTTCCTTGGATTTTAGGAAGTATATTTTGTATAATAATATAATTTCCGATTTACGCGTTCTTTAGCGGAAAAGAAATCAGAATTCTCGCATTTCAATGATATGATCCTTTCGAAATATTAAAAATACTGTTTTTGAATAATTAACGAAGAGTGGATGTTGCTATGCATTCCTGAAGTTTTACGGGACATTTTTGGCAGAATCGTATAATTTGTGATTAATGGGTTCTTTAATGAGAAAGATCACATATCTTAAATCTTGGTAAAACTATTGTGACAATTATTTATTTGCGAAATAATTATTTGCAGGGTCTCTTTCAAAATCACAGCTTCTTGAAATATCGACAAACTTGCACAGTCGATATTCCCGACGAGCAACCGAGCTTGCAGCTGCGTTTCGCACGCTCGTGAATTTTCAATTCCATTGTGCGCTGGCCGTTGTTTAAATTGGCCTGGTTGCTCTTTGATGTAAATTTGACGCCAGCGAAACACCCAGAGGAATTCATACCTACCCTGTGCAATTGTATTCGCAACCACCCTGCTTCGAATCCTGCTGTACACCACTTCTTGTAATGTAGCTTCAACTCCTTGTAATGTAGCTGTGTAATCTCAAATGTTCTCAAAATGTTCCACAATTTGTTAAGACAATGAAAATTTTGGATACACGTCCCTAATAATTTATTTAATTTCTGATAGAAACAGTGTCCGATGTAATTTGCGTAATATTAGAATTGAAATTATTATTTACTGATAATTGCGATTTTTGCCATTAACAGATTATGCTTTGCTAAAAATTCTTATCAAACCAGAGAATGCATAATAATCGCCATTTTCCTCTGACTATCTAGAATCTACAGAGATTTTATTTTAAAACCTATACGTTTGATAGCTCGCTCGAATCTCAGACTATAGGCTTAAACAAGTCTGGGTTTGACCATATTTTGCATCAAACTTTACAAATATAGTATAAGAAAAGATGTAAAATGTAAAAAGAAAGTACTAGCAATTTTTCCCTATATCGAATTAATTCTTGAAAATACGACGATTAGAAGCTTGTATTATTTCAAACGTAATTATTTCGTACGAAATTTTTCAGAAATATGATCCGAGAGAAAATTTACTGTGTAAATTGCTGGTAAAATTTTAATTCTTAAAAGCGTAAATTTTCCAGGAGAATTAATTATCCGCTTGCATTCGCAGGAACAAACAAGGATTTCTCGTGTTTGAGCGATAAAACGTTTCCTTAACCGGCAGTATTTTGATTATACGAACGTTATCTATAATTCCGATTCATACGGCCGGTAAGGTTTAATTTCGGACAGACGGGGAATGGGATTCTTAATCAAGCCTCCGAAAATCCCTTTTCTGTTCGCGGAAGCCGCTTCCTTCCAGACTAGTCTATCATCAGATATTGGCCTCGCAGCTCTAGGCCAAATTTTAATGAGAAAACTTAATGAGCGTTCCGTGTTCTGACACGCATTTCCCAGTCTGATTATGCATCCAGAGTGGCCGGAGCAACGAATGAGAGATAGAACGATGGACGATGGAACGGGTAGTCCCTTTGTGTTCATTACAGAGGGCGGATCCGGAAACTACGTTTGATCCTGTGATTTCCTGATCTACAGGATGGTTTATGACATTCCGACTGCATTTTTGCGAAACTGAGAGACTGAGATCCAGATATTATGATAAAGGTAAGTATTAAATAGAAATTATTATTATTATTAAATTAAATAAAAAAGAATGAAATAATTGAGACGATTGAAATTTATTGATTATATTGGACAACTACGGATGGTATCATTTCTGGTATTTATTTTTATATTGATTAAGTGACAATATAATGATAGAATAAGTTATGATATAATATTGAGGAACGAACTGTGCTTAGGACAGAAAATATTGGAACGTTCGATGAACAACGTCCAGTTCACGTGAAATTACAAGAAGAATTTTTATCTGATCTTTTCTAGGAATATATTTTACACGTTTTAATCACTTTCAGGATAGGAAAGATTGGCACGTTTAATGAACAACGTTTAGGTCACGTCAAATTACTAGAAGAATTTTTGGAATTTTTCGTAGGAACATATATTAAACTCTTTAATCATCTTCGTCCTGCTTCTATGCTATACATATTTAAACATATTTCGGGCAGGAATTTCAATGAACGTACATCATATTCGTAGTTGAAGAAAACATTAGAATCAATGTACACATCTAACATTAATTTCTCTTTATAAACATTGAACTTCACAATTGTAGAAACACCTTCGGTTAAAGGATGATAGAGATTAAGGTTAAACAAACACCTTCGAATAGGAGGTTCGTTGAACGCTACCACTGAAATCCCCATTCACTTAAAGCCGGCAATCCTTCCCAGCACGATAAACACTCTAACCACAATGTCGTAACTGAAAACCATCGTGATCAAACTAAAACCACGTGTTTCACGTTTATGAGCATGCTAGAAGTTCCGTTTGCATTCATCAGGAACACGCAGCGGAACGAAAGATATCTCTCTCTCTCTCTCTCTGTCTTTCTCTCTCGAAAACAGAGAGAGGGAGAGCTAGAAGTCAAAACCCAGGCGAAAGCACGAAACGAGAGCGTATTACTAGCCCGATAGCGTGTTTCGTGAAACAATGCAGCCGCCATATTAACCGTCGGAGAGCCGTCGACGGCGGGCATTTTACGGCACAAAGCCCCGTTGAATTACGTTTTCGAGCAACAGTCTATTCGTCGAACCGGCGCGTAACTTCGCGAGCAGAAGGTGGCTTCAACCGAAAGAGACGATGAGAGAAAGAGAATGAGAGGGGGAGGCGCTTAATTTCCTGCTTTAAATGCGGAACAGAAAGCGAACAGGGGCAAGATGAAAAACCGAAATCGAATCGAGAGTCCGTTCGTCTAGATGGCTGCACGCTTCCGTCTGCCAACCGATAATTGACTTTTCCGCGAAACAAACCGAAATCCGGCAAGTTTAAGCGACAGTTTGGAATTTTTCTTTATCTCCCCGGAGTTTATCATAGAGTCGTGAAAGGTGGGGCGGGCGAAATGCATGGAGATTCGGGAGATTATTCTTAAAGAAATTGCGAGGCAAGTGACAAAAACGACGTATTATGTGCGTTACGTTCTTCGACTACTCACATTTTTTTTTTCTTTTTCTTTATTTAATTTGTACTTTACAATTTGTCCAGCTGGTCATTTGGTAAAATTTTTCTAACTTAATTGCTTAATAACATGCGGATGGCTACCCCCAGCGGGATACCATCTTCGAGTTTAAATATTTTATTTCTTTAGCGAGGTCAGTGGGATGTTTTCTTTTTAGTCTTCTTTCTATGAGAGTTTTGCTCGCTTCAGCAGTCAGCTGGTTTGAATGTATTGCCGTTCTTTCCTTGTATTTTTCTGCGTACCTGATTTCTTCTTTGAACGTTGGTTTTAAGTCTTTGCGTATATCCTCGTTTCTGACATACCATGCGGCGTTGACTATTGTTCTCTGTATCTTCGATTGTAGCGATTCTAGTTTATTTACGTGGCTCATCGACTACTCAAATGGATACTTCATTCTACTAGTCAGAAGCAAGACTTTCACAAGATGTGCGGTGGAATAGATATTGTGAAAAATGATCTATACGGCCAGACTTGTCATATCCTTCCTAGAACGATATTTTCATTGGAAATGAGGAATACAATTCCGATAGAATATTTCATTAGTGCTGGTAATCTTTGGGTAAAAATAAGTCACAATTTAAGAATCATGGCAATCATGAACTTCGTTTCGTACGTCTTAAATTATTAAACTATCTACAAGGTGACCAGTTGTTATTCATACGATTCAAATAATTATGATCGTAATAGGTAGTGTGCACGAGAATGATGAAATTATAAAAAGGTGATTTTATTTTGGAATTATAATTTAAATAGTGGACTCGCGTTGTGTAATATTTTGGCTACCCATTTTACCTGAGTTTCGGTATAAAACGGCGATCTATAATCTGCTGTACGGCTCGCTGGATAACAATGAAGTTGTTACTTCGTTAAGAAGAAACTACGTGATACTCGAATAAGTATTATAACTTTATACTAATTGTACATACAGAAGGTGCTCATCCGTGGACAGTAATTTACAAGATGTCAGGGTATGGTACTCGGACATTTTGCGAGGAAATGTCGTTTAGTATCCTGCATGTACAAGATGGGTTACACGACATGGAACACGAAACGCTATTTCGTACTCGAGAGATAAAATTGTTTAAATAAAATATGTCGCACGAAATTCGACAAAAATAGAAGAATTCTGAATAAATATACTATATGGAAATATTTTTCATATCCACTTTTAACGAAGGCAATCTTTTAAGAATACAACAATTCTAATACATAAAAATAAAAAATTGAAATTAAATTCATTTAAGTTAAAACGTGAAAATATGTTAGATTGAATATTGCAGAGTCGTTAGAAAAAGTATCTAAAATAAATTATCTAGGAATAAAAATGAAACAATTTTGAATAAAAATATAATAAAGGATACTGTTTACCATTGAAGGAAGGTAATTTTTAACAAAAATTTAACGCACACGATATTACATTAGATTAGATACAGTTATTAAAAACAAAACTTCTGAAATATATATCCACGTATAAAATAAATAATAAAACATTTGTACGTTTACACGTTTCGTATTCATAGATACAATTTATCTGCTATTAAGTCGAAATTACATACATTCTCGATGACGTCCGACTATTCCAAATAATATGACGCTGTGTATTATCCAGTCATCACGGATAAATACTTTAACACTCTGAAAATCCATGAATATTAATAAGGAAACCGCAAATTAATGGTTTCCCGAAGTAAATATCACACGTCAGCGTGTAATTAACAATCATTGATTGAAATTACGCATTCAATTATATATATATATAATGCGTAATTTCAATATATATACCTGAATTCTGGAAATACGTATAAAAATATACATATAAGTGGTCCACATTATGTGGAGATATTTCCACATAAAAAATTTCGTTAAATTTGAGAAATATTTAACGAACCGCTGTTACTTCTGACGAAAAATTGGAAATATTTTAATGCACCCTGATATTCGAGGTTTTCTACAAATTAACTAGTGGACTGTCGAAAACTTATCGACCGAGAATTAATTAGCAGAATTTTATTCGACTATACACGCCACAGATTTTATACCTTTTTATTCGAGAAATAGAGTTAGAGCAGTTTTGATTAATTCTTCTAAATACAGAAGAAGGTTTTATAAAAGAAAGAAGATTATTAGATACTAATTATCAGATTGTGCGAGTTTTAATACAAATTTGTATTTTTATATGCACATTTAAAAAAATAAAAGTTGGATGGAAATTCCTTCTACATATTAGAGATTATTATTATTTTGTATAATATATTTGTATATTATATACATCTTTCAATTTTGCACATAAGTAAATAAAAATATACCACCGTTATAGATGTATTTATTGAAAAAACTGTGCAATAGATGTTTAAAAATACCCTGCTAAGACTGAATTTTTTAGGCTGTGAGAAACTTATTCGTATACTAAAAATTACCTTCATTCGTAATAGATACTAAGAACAAATTTTTCTTAATGATTTTATAGAAGAGAAAATAATGCACAAAAATTTCAGCAATTTCAGCGATATACATAAATACATTTATCTTATAAATATATTTAATTAATTTACTTTGAATATGAAGGGATTAAGGGGAAACCTTTGCAGACCAATGTATATTATGAGAATTTTGAAAATTTCAATATTTAATATTATTCAATCTAATATTTAATAATATCCTAAAGGAAAATCTGCTTTGTAATAGCTTATGCACAAAAAGCTGAAAACGATATCGAAACAAAAATACATCGAAGTTCTGCCGCGTTAAAAATATTTTACGGAATTTCTACAAGGGAGAAATAGACTCTGCGGAATAAATTATGGAAATAGAATGCTGTACCAGTTGCGGAAGTACGAAATGCTCCAAACACCAAGTATCGATCAAAGTCGTCTTCCTCTGCTTCGCTGTTTACTCAGTAATTTACTTCATTATTTATACACATTAATAATTCGAGCTTTGCAGAAAAATCTCTGCTTTCAATTCAAATTTATTTAACACGACGTGTAACGTGGAAAATAATTCTGCGAAAGATAAAGGCATAATCGAAACATGAAAAAGTACAAGTTTCAAGATCACGTGAACTATGCGCTGAACTGTGTGCACTCGCGTACTCGGCCCCAGGAGTGGCTTTAAGTGCGATCACTGCATTGTGGTAGCTGAGTATAGTATTATATCGTGTCCAAGAGAGCCTCAAAAGGGTGTCCACAGTGATCGTTTAGAAAGAATGGTCGGCAAATGCCGTGAAAGTGCCACGATTCTGTCATCGCCAATCGTGTTACATTTTTTATTTTACCGAGTCGCCATAAAAAATTCCAAAAAATACAAAATATAAAACATAGATAATTAGATCTACTTGATCAAAATTTCTAGCAGAATTATAAGTATATCTATATCTTGAGTTTCATCTTTTTATCTAATATCATATAACTATGACATAAAATCTTATTCATTTTATCAGTTTGCACAATTATCTTCTAGGAGTTTATTAAATTACACATGCACTTTATCTCTGCAAAATTTCTTTTTCCCATTAAATTGATCGATAATCTACCGAATAATACGAAAGTTAGATAGTACTGGTTTCATTGAATATATCTTAATATTCTCAAATATCACAAATTAAAAAATAACATCTCTCCGGAAATTCAACGAGCTTTCTTTAATTTTTCATACACCTGAGAAAAGGAGATTTTATCCCTGCAATTCCCTTCATTGAAATTAATCTGAAATTTTGAAGATTACACATACATCCTTCGTCTTTTAGAAGAAATTTACTTTTAAGATTTATTCGACAATCCAGCAATCTCCCTCTATGTTCGTTTACCGTAAGTCAGAATAAGTAAGATTTTTGTAATATTCCAGGGTAAGCATACACCGTCGAAAAATGGATTTATTACTCGACCCAGTTTACCTTCTCATTTAGTTTCTGAGAAAAATACGAGAACCCGGATTCGTAATATTTCATAGAACACATTAGGAATCGTCGGGTTAAATTCTCCCAGACATCGCGTTTTCTCATTTTATCGGCTAGATATATATCGAAATCCAGCTCGAACGAAATACAAGGGTTACAGTTGAAATTTAAGCGTTTTCGAGTAGCAAGCCCCGAGATCCAGTTACGACATCTGGCTCTACATCGTTTTTGCGAACTCGTCCCAACGACGCCGAGGAAATATTGTTTGCTGGCTGGACCAATCTGAGCAAACGACGTCCGTCCGGTATTGTTCGCAAATAATAGGTGTAGCAGAGGAAATTCCAGTAAAAAGCGACTTAAATTTGAAGGTAAATTAATCGTTCGCCGGAAAAAATTACGAGTATTTTATTCCTGAAAACGACCAAATTTCGTTGTTTAAATAAAACGAAAATTCTCTGGTTTTTTGTTTAGTCCTTAATTGCTACGTATGTGTAATGAAATCGAAACGTGTTAATTTCATGAGAAAATACATACAGTGGCTGTACAAAAGGTGCTGCTAGAGGCAAATATTCTCATTTTCTAATGAAGCGCTTTTCTTCTCTATATATAGAGTTTAAAATACTATTAAGCGAAATAAAATTTAATAAACTTGCAATTAGTTAATTAGTAAAAATCAATTAATATAAAATGCCATGATAAGTATAGTATAGCTTGAGAAAATATTTTTTGTAGGGTTACTAATAAGAAGGGTAGTTTCAGTAGAACGAACGTCTCTCGCCGACGTACTAAAAGGTTTTCATTTTCATTCGTTGCATTGTGTTTGTTCGTGCGAAGCAGCCAAGCAATTTTGGAAATTAAGTAATCTCGATCGTCTCTCGACGTTCGTTAGAAACACGTGTAATTGCACAGTCAATGCTCACAATGGCGAAAGAACAAAGAGCTCCAAGGATGACTCTTCGCGATAAGAGGAACCAGCTGGAAATATTTAAAACGAAGAAAATACATAATTAGTCTAATAATTAATTAGTCACTTAATAGTCTTAAAATTCTTTCTCGATTCAAAGAGAATGACCAAAAATTAGTTCTTCTCGCAATTCGTCATTTCGTGATAATTATAATTTACATATTACAAATAATAAGAAATTAATAGAAATTTCACCCTTTTGATCTGTGTGCTTTTTCATCTAAAACATAACCAATAGTAACTACTACGAATGGTTTTATGATATTTAAACGTGAAAGAATGTTCTTAGAAGTACATCTAAATTTCAACGTGGCTTATCGTACTTGATCTTTCAAGGTCGACTGCGATCTTGATTTCGGTTAATGTTCGCGGTGAAACTGGTGTGTGAACGTTGATAAATCGAGGCGAAAACGATCTCCTCTCGGCGCGCTTTTACTTATAGCTTGGCGCGCAAGAAACTGGCAACCCAATGTCTTCCCTATAAATCACTTTAAGCGTGATCTTCTCACGCTAATTACCCTTTACCTCGCAACAGAATAAAATAACGATGAACATTTTTTACTAACGAGAAGACAGTAACAAGATAGATCAACGTTACAAAGCGTTTTCACTTTTATTAGAGAGGAGCCAAAAATCCCAGTAGCGTCCGTCTGAAAGACGACACGAAAACGGAAATTAAACTCTCTCATTCTGATACAGACATTCTAATACAGAGAGCAGCTCAAAGGAGAAGCAGCAGGCTACGACTCGAAAAGGTGGAGAACAAGCGCTAAATGAAACCGAAGAAACGAAACTAGGAGGCACCGGAACGAAGGACGGTCTATTTGAATTCCGACAAGGAGGTTCGTTTTAACGAGAGTGCCTTTATTTCGCACTCGAGGCTCGACAAAATTCACGGGCACCTTGGTTAAAGGGAAGCAAGGAGCAATGAGGGGAATCAAGGACGACACGCGGGCGAGAACGTGGCCTCGACGATTGCCTGTTGGACGAACGAGGACTTGGCAGACTCTCGAGTGTTCAGGCTGCATCCGAACAAGGTGAAAAAGGGGACTCGAGGGTGGAGAAAAGTGATATGCAATGGAAGAGAGGAAGATAGAAAGCAGAGAAACGTAGCGGCGCGAGATGAAGAGGGGAAATGGACTGATTGTAATTGTACCGCGGAAAAATAGGAAAAAAGAAAAAGATAGTGCGAGAGGGTAGAAGAGGGTGGAAGGGAAGACAGTTAAGGTTGTGAAACAGAAAGAGAGGAAACGAAAAGATATAGAAAAGGAAAAATGGATGATGTTAAGTCATGAAGAGGAAAGGGAGGAATGTACAAAATGCCAGATACAGTTTAATATGCATTGTTTTTAACAATTACGAGATAGATACTACCCTATGGGTTATTATCATGTGGCCATATCGTTATGTGGGTTATGACAATTATTGAATGGTTTAATCGCATTGACTACGCAAACAGAAGCAAAGTAGCCCCACAGGCTTGATAGATTGACGTATCGTGTACGAACCTAAATATTTATGCATTTACAGACAATTTAAATGTTTGGAAGAAATGCACGGAGAATGTACATAATATGTACGAATGTCAGTATGGATAAAATATGGGTAAAAGTGCCAAAAATTACAATACTTAGGGAGTGAAAGAAATTTCTCCAGCTATGCTCATGAAAATATGAACACATTACACATACGTGCAAATAATTAACATGCTGAATAATGTACAAGTACGAATTGGCTTTAAAAAAGAATGTACAGGTGCAAGAAATAGCTGTAAGGATTAAAGTGAAACATAAAACGACGCTCTAATTATTTTGAGTAATATACAGAGAAGTCGAATAAAGAAGATCGATTAACCAGGTACTTAACATGAGAATAATCAAAATGTAGAGAGCAAGAAATTAAAATTAAACTAGGGAAAATGTAACAGCAGTGCAATAAGAATGTAAATGTAACGGAGGTAAATTAGAAGTGCGTAAAGTAGCATAGGAAGCGAGAGGAATAAAATGACGGGGGTAAGCAAGTTCTTGAACGGGATAAGGGAAGCAAAGTGGCAGAGTTCAGTGGCTCGTTTCCGCCCGTATCGTCGGGCTTTAACATAAAAGAAAACGGTCTGAACCGTGTTGAACGACCGGTGTCTCGGTCGATGGTAATTTTCAGACGATCTCTCGAAAGAAGGGGTTTCGCCGTGCTGGCAAACAATCGTCCATGATGGCGTTACGAATCGAGTCTAGTGGGCACGTGGAACGTTCTCTCTGTCGCGGTCTTGAAATTCGTTTCAACGGAACCAACGCGACCCTTAACGACGCCCGATGAAAGAGAAAACGAAGGGGGCGAAAGGGGTTTGAAAGTTCGATCGCGAGTATCATTAGAGCGGGATGAAGGCTGCCTCGTTACGATCGGGCAATTCCACGCAAATGAATTTTCACGACGTTGTTAATTAATTCGGTGTTGGCCTGTTACGCGTTAGAACGCCGCTTTACCTCGATAATTCGACGACCGTTTAATTGGCGATGCCCTCGCAAATTGACTGTCTCGGCTTTATTATTTTGTAACTTCTGATGCCGAAGAATGTGATATTCTTATACAGGATGGACCAACAAGAAGCACCATCTAAAATAATTCGTTACCGATCTTTTCTTTTATCGAAAAAGATTTTAAACGAATTACGTTACATTTACAAGACACTCGTGCAAGAGATGGATACAATTATGCTCTTTTATATCTTACATTTCCAGAAATGTCAAAGTGACTTTGAGTTCCTTAAGTGACACTCTATATATTTTGTAACATTAATCGATACAACTGGGCATTTTCTACAAAAAAAAGTATTAACTTATTTCTATCGGAAATTAGTTTGGATTTTAACATTAATTTGTCAAAACGAAGACAATGTAAAGAGAGGAATACCGCTTCGCGCCTTTTCTTGCGCTTCATACGCTAAGCTCGACAGATTGAAGTTAAAATATCTGCCAAACTAATGGTTTTTCGATATAAATAGGTTAATACAGTTTTGTAGAGAATAACGAGCTGCATGGTAGAGCTGTATGGTAATTACATTTTACATTTAAAAATATACAATTCTATTTAGGAAGACGTATGTTACCTTCGTATGACCATTACGCGCCCATCTATAAGAAACTGCTTAACTTACATTCGCTTCTTATCTAAATTACTTTTCTTATACAACGCATAGTGTACGATTAATTTGCATTCGTAGATTGAAACCGTTCAGCCTGTTCGTACATACACGCATCATTTTTGCTTTAACAGAAGTTCTAATTATTAAACGCTTAAGAAATCGACTTGAGAAGGTTACAGCGAAAGAATAATACATTCTGAAGAGTAAAGAGGAGAAATATCGTTGATCAAACGTGGTGAATTAATGTTCTGATATATCATTCGCCTCAATTGCGTTCGCAAGGTTCGTTACAGTTTCGTGTCCTATTCACGTAACTGGCAACAATTTCCATCGCAATTCATGTTACGATTTCATTGAATTAATGAACGTCGTTTTTAGAACCACGCAGCCGAAGAACATATATAATTGGCCAGTTATGCTGTAAAAATAACTTACGGCTCTGTTTTTTTAAACAATACATGGCGAAATTAAATTCTCACGCTGCTCGTAAACGACGCGAGAATCGTGTGTTTACTCGAACGAATCGATCTCTGGAATCGTGAATATCGAAGTAGCACGCGCAATAAATTCAACAGAATTTTAAATAAATTGACAAAATTCATAAGTAAATTGAAAATCTGAAAATATCGAGAAATTTCTACATTTCTGTATTTCATTCCCTCTGACACGCGATTTCGAATTCTCAATGGCCCTTAAGATCCAACGTAGTTGAAAAGACAAAATTCCGACAAATTTTAACGAACTGAACGATCAAACTGGCGAAGATATTCAAAAATCTCGAAACGTAAAATAGTTGTTGTAAATAATTCTTTAACACGCGATTTGCAACTTTCAAACGCTTCTAATATCCGAGATAGCCGGAAACAAAACGTGAAATCTGCGAGATTTTGCACGAGTATCCTATTATTTCTGAATGGGAAGTGGTAAGAATTTCGCCAGAGGTTATATTATAGAACAGCGCACAAACGTTTCTCAGATCCGCAAGAGCGCTTCGCCTTATCTAAAAGCGCGAGAATCGCCGTAACGCGAAGACTTGCTTCTTCGAATTGCGTGGACCACAATGGAGAAGATGCGTCGACGTTGCGATCTCCATTATCTGGAGATGGTGGTTCGCGTAATTCCGGCGCTAGCATATCGTTCAAGGTTAAACATCTCCCTGATAATCCGGAATTCTGCCAACTGTCGGTATGTTGTATGAAACTGTAGTATGCGTGGTAGTATTGTAGATGAAACGATGGTAGCAATCTCGTGGAGTATTTTTCCGGAAAGATAGATGGTGATAGTGGAATGTATGTATATGGATACAGAGTGGCCAAAAAATGAATGATCGAAATAGAGAAGTCTATTCTGCTTGCAGTTGAAATGTATAGTGTACAGTGGCTACAAGAGGTATTTGTACAATGAAATATACGTAAGTACAGAACGGTACAAAAGTGAGTGTTGGTACAGTAAACGTTAGTTATATCGATTTGAATTGTTAATTTGAATATTGTACAGGGTGATTCAACAAAAGTGTTTTAAGATTAGTTACGTTAAAAGTTACGTTACCTACCTACGGAGTGAAAAAGTAAATAATTTAGATATTGTACAGAGTGATTCATCGAGGGTCAGCATCTTAATATTCGTATAAATGTTTCAAGGCAGATGTAGTTAAGAGAAAGAAAAATATCGTGGATACTCGTCTTAAGACGAATGATTCTTATGAAAATTGATTAACCCTTAACGCTCTGACTTTTAATTGTGAATATCAACCGGCAATTCTTATTCTCATCATACTTCGACTTACAAGTTTTTAAGTGTCAGATTTTAAATGCTACAATGACATAATGATAATAATATCAAAGTCATTCAAAACAATCTTTATTCATCTCAGAAGTAATATAATTTTGATTACAATATTTATATTAATTATAATTGAGTAATATGCGGTACACTTGGAGTAGAGTGCCGCATATCAGTGGTGCTTAAGAGGCACACTTGGTGCGTTAAGAATTAAAAAAGATATATCGCAATTCTCATACGAAACGATATTCAACTTTCAAAGAATAAAACTCTATCGCATCTGCTTAAAAAAATAAGCGTTTCTAGAACCAACCCTCTAATCTATATACCATCCTAAAATGTACTTAAAACCAACTATAGCTCTTTCCATCGCTTGTTTCGTTCCAAAAACAACCAGCCATTTCCTTTAATACAAAGATCAACAACTTATCAACCCTTACATATCGTCCAATGCTTCCTAAACGAAGTCGTTAAACTCTGCCCTCGGGCGTAGCAAAGTAACGCGAGCAATAAAAACGCACCCTTTACAATTTTCAACCGGAGTCTTCGTAAACCTGCACGGTAAACCAGAAGCCAACGTTACAGGCTGCATTTGCCAGTTACGTCGAGGCGTAGAACAGAGTAACTTCTGGCGTGGCTCACTTCCGCAATAACCGGCGAAAGAAATAACAATCCGGATTAAGCCGAGCTTAAACGCGTTATCAGGACTGATGCTACGGGAGAAGTTCGCTTTCCAACGTGGCTGTGTTTACGATTATGAGAAACGTGGCAGCCGCTCGCGAAAAGCCGGAATACTTACGGAGGATGGAAGTTATCCTGTTTCTCTTTTTATCGTACGATAGGAGCCAAAGTTTCGTTTGTCGTACGCTAAGCGACATCTTCGTTCCCCGGGAAAAGTAGCAGGCCGCTCTTATGGTGCATACAGCGAGGATTGAAGTTGTGGTAATTGGCCTTTAGCTGGGTGAATAGGGTGAGAGTTGGGTAATTGTTATATGGCGACGATTTGGCGTTGTGTTGACTATTGGTCGGGGATATAATTGAACGCGTGGCGTACTCTGGAGATTGCTTAAATCTATTTGACATGATTTCGATGTAGGCAGTGGGTGTGCAGTTAGCAGTTTATGAACTCAGCTACTTTTGATAAAATATAATTTAACTGGAAAATATCAAATGGAAGAACCTAGGATGATCTTATTTTCTTGTTAGAGCTGTAGTAAGATATTATGAGGCGAAAAAATTTATTTTTAATGATTAACGTACGCTGTATAAAATTAGCGACTATAAATGTCAAGCGCATTATATCGCTATCCTTTGCTCGTTTGATTTTCAAGCTTTACATAAGATATTTTGTGTTTAAACGCTTGATGTTCTACTTCCCAATTCTCTCTGTTTTTGTGTAAAATTGTTAACGTCGGTTTTTCATCGAAATACCTCGCCAAGAAATTAGAGCTACCGAAGCTACGAAGTTGAAAATTATAAATTCAACACTGGATGCAAATCTGTTTAATCTTGAGCTAGATCTTTCTATCCTGACAAATTTTCACCATCATACAAGTTCTGAAAAATATATCGTTTTGCAGATACACCGAGAAGATTTGTGTATTATACTTTTTCAGATATTGTCGCCATAAGTCAAGCCACATTTGTTTATCTCCATAGCAGGCATCCCCATAACGCGTACGCTAGGAATAATCTAAAGCAGACAACTACACTTCCTACGGACATACCCTCCAAGGAGCAATAGTCGCGAAAGACGAAGTTATAGGGGCAAAGATAAAAGCAAGGATGATAGATAGACCGATCCTATCTCTGAATTCATGCCACCTTATTCCCCAAATCCTTAGGGAAATTTCTCGAAAAAACCGAGACGAAACAGAAGTTCGCAAATCTAATTCAAATTTGAAACATCGATACAACCAAAAGTACCAACAACGATTCATATTGGACATTTCGTAACAAACGCAACCGTTGTCCACGTTTATCCTTCTCCAGGAAAGCGAAGAAATATTCCAGCACCCATAATGTTTCTTCCATACATTTCTCGTCGCTATTACATTTTTTACAATGATTCAAATAAAACAAATTCTACGCACAAAAAGAATTTCAACAACGCGCACATTTTTTAAACTAATATATATGTCGGGTTATCATTAGGATTTAAGGCGCGTAATGATTCTTCGTTTGAATTAGCCATTGTTTTACAAAACAGAGAATATATTTACGCGAATAAACAAGATTTTACAAAATATTATGAATAATGAGTTTAATAAATGATAAGATTAACAAACGATAAGTTTAATTAATAATTAGATTAAAGAATAATAAGTTTAACGAACAATAAGAGGAACGAATAATATGTCTTACGAATAATGAATTTAACGAATAATGAGATTAACGATTGATAGGTTTTACGAATAATGAATTTAATTAACGCTATTAACAATGTTCCGGGATTCAAACGAATCCACGGTCAACGGGATAACTTTTTACTATGCGTAGAATAATTTTAAACACAAAAATACGATTGCTGAGACACTCGATAAATCGCTCGATGTATCACTTTCCAAGGCGATCACACGAATGAATATCTGATGAAAATCTTTTTCGCTATACGACTGCATTTGTTTGTTATATGCTCGCTGGAGACATCGAGAAGATTCCAATCGTTGTTGCTAGGCAATTTCTGTCAAAAGTTTGTTGTATACTCTTTGGAAACATCGAGAAAGATCCAAACGCCGTTACTAGGCAGTTTCTGTCTGGAGATTGATTTCTAATACAACGTGTGTCCCATTATATCGACATCTCTAAAGTACAATTCTATGTGATTTCTAGGGAGAACAATACAACCGATCCACACCTTCGTCAGGCAAAACGTTTATCCCGTGACCGTGGCTACGTTCGGCGACCAGTTGTCACCTCGAACCCACTTTCGCTTTCACAAATATCAAACAATTACAAATGACAATTGCTTAATTACAGTTATGATAAAATCTAGGCTAAAGCATTAGAAGGCTTCCTCAAAATTGCAAAGGGAAGGCTCCGGTTTTCCTTTCATCTCCGACATATATATATTATGACGTAGTATTAGGTTGTCCGAAAAGTTTCTTTTGCTTCATAAGATGATAATAGATGAACAGCAATTTCTATTTTATATTATTTCATTGAATTAGGTATGATCCATTTCATTATATTTTTATTATTATTGTTACGTCCGGTGACTCCCTGCGGTCGAGGCGTCCATGAGCTGTGTACATATAATTAAGCGGGTCGCAATAATCCTAAGGAACGGCCATAAAACGAGGCTTCTTGAATTACCGACAAGATAAAAATTGGGGAAACGTGGGTTTTCCCATGTTTCCCGAGATTCCACCCGCAAGCGATCAGTGATGGGGCGATTCTCCACCGAACAAGAGTTTTCCTTAGCGACAAAATCGTTACTGGACTTCACTGGTTCATGGACTACAGAACAGTCACCACATCTCTAGACTCCACCTCCGCCTATAGATCAGTCATTGTCTCTAGACTCGATCTACGACTACAGATCAGTCAACATATCTAGACTGAATCTACGACTACAGATCAGTCGACAACTCTGCACTAGGTTCACTACTTTAACTCAGTCAACATATATTAATTAACATATATATACGCAACGAGCGTAATCTTCGTGTCTACAAGTTGTTGGAAATATATAGCATCTTTGAACAGTTACTCAAGTGCTACTCATTAAAACCACCTCTATTATCCTAATCGAAATAGGGGATCGATCTGTTCGTGGCATCGATTATTCTAGTCGTAACGGGAATTTACGACTCCCGTTGACGCGCTTCCTCGTGATCGCGTCTCCCCGCCACTGGTCGATAAAACAATTATGTTCGTGCATAATGCAATAAACTAATATAAAACAAAATACATTAAGCGTCTATTATTTCCTTATAAAACGAAAGAAACTTTTCGTACAATCTAATATATTTCAATCTATTGCAGCTAAAACGTTACAGTCGTAAAACGTTACCCCTTAACGGTGAAGAAATACACAGAATGCGAATGATATACAGAAATATATCAAATATCCAAACTATAGTGATTGTTACGGTACTTTGCGTATAAAACAGGTTTATGTTTAAGTTTCGTTCCATTAAAGATACGAATTTGCATAAAATTCCGCGCTTTCCAGCTACGACATTAACAGAATCGTCAACATTACAGTCTCCTCAAAGAGGAAGTAAAAGGTAGTCGGCGAAGTATTGGGTTGGCAACTAAGCGATTGCGGATTTTGTCAGTACCACCTATTGACTGTGTGCGACTCTTCGCTGTGTGCGAAGATTTCGAGCGCTATCTAACGAAATTTACGAGTCATAAATTGGAGAAGCAACGACGCTGTCCGATGGCGCAATTCGACCCCGTAAAAGCCGACGCACAGCTTTAAATACAATGAACGTGGCGAAGCGACAGCGATAGCAGACCCGCGTGGGTCGACATTTCTCCGAGCAGTGACGTAACCGTATGCAAGCATCGTGAGATGCCCTGGAAACGGATCGTCCAATAGCCACCGTGTCCCCTTTGCCCCCTGACGCGATTTATCTTTATCGTTTCAAAGATTCTAACTCGGACGAGATTGCTCGAACGTTCAACTCGCCTTTTCTCCAAGCTTTTTTCAAAGTGCCCCCAATGCTTATCGTTTGATTTTCGTTTCGAAAAGAATTTAAAGAATCGAAGAATGGTGGAAAACATGGCTGTGTCACCATACGTTATCAGTGGCCGATCGATACGAAGTTTGGTGGATATCGCGTGGATGAGATGGTAGATCTGAAATATAAAATCTTAGATTCGGGTCGATCATGACGGCAATTGAAAATTTGTTATCGAAGAAACGAAGAAATCCAAATTTTATACGACGAAGAACAGAGATCTCGAAGAATAGAGTTCGGAACGTTTAGAAAAAGATCGGCAGAACTGAGTACAATATCTGAGATTGTAACGTCTCGAGACAACGACGCTTGGAAGTTACAAAGTGAAATTCGAGAACCAAAGGAAGAGACAAAGATAGGAGGGTCTAAAAATTTCACAAAGAAGCTTCGAATCGAGGTCATCGAATCAATCTCACGATAAAGAAATCCGATATTCTATCACTATCCTTTGAAGTACAGTTCAACTGCATTTTACCAGGACTTTTAGAATTATCTTCCATCGCTGCGCAGGTTCTGCAGTTGCAAAACTTTGATTTCAGTGCAAGTTACGCTGTAGACTCGCGTAAACTAGCTAAACGCGTTACCCCAAAACGCAACTTTTCCCAAAGTATCAGTTTCCTCCAAACAACTCCACCTACAGACCTTTGATTTTCCTATATACATGTATACCGAGCTACACGTATTACATTTACCAACCAAAAGCTCTTCCGCTTCTTTTATTTACAAAAATAACGTTCTTTTATTATCAGTTCGTTCCGCGAAAGCATCAAAATTAACGCTTCATATAGAATCTAATGTTCAAACAAATTATTTCATTAATATCGGTTTAACAAATGCTATAATTTGAACCATTCTCAGTACTGCGTCATGGGTAGTCTCGATGTTAATGATCACAAACTGTTTAGAATTTTCAGAGAAAAAAAATATCGTAGGAAGAAAAAACCATTGTGCATAGTATGCGAAATGTTACGTTCTTAATGATAGTTAGACTGCATATTTCTATACATTTATGGCAAATCTGGCCAAGAATACACAGGATGCCAATCTTGTTTTGACTTTTTGAGTTATATTCGTGAAAATATAAATGTCCATAAATGTCCGGGCTCTAATGATAATGAACTAAATCACACATGACCGACAGAGAATAAGTTCGTGCTCAGAACATTCAAGAGGGTGAACAGGGCTAAGAAGTGTCGTAAACGTGAACGACTCAAGCGACTAACATTCACAATCGTCACGCGGAAATCGCACTTTTCTCTGGCGTAGCGAGTTTCTAACTTCTCGAGGGAACAATCGTAATGCAACATCAAAGCGAACTGGGGCAAAAAAATGCCGGATAACGAAACATGAAAGTCCCGTGACTAGGAACTATTTTGAAAAAAAAAACCTAACACGAGACGTTATCGTTCTTATAAAAATAAGGAAGGTGAAAATAAAGCGAACAATGCATGTACAGTCAAAGTTGGAGACTAGGAAAAAGGAAGGAAAGAAAAGAGCAGAAAGGAAGAAAGAGAGCAGAAGGAAAGGAAAAGGAGAGAAAAGTAGTAGATTCTTCAATCATTCGTGAGTGTCAACGACACGAGGAACGAGAAACGTTTCGACGAACTTAATAGGATGACGTCTGGTCAAAAACTTCTCGTGATATAAGAATCTAATTACCGACCGAGCTGGATGGATATAAATTTCGCGCGCCAACTATTTCACAAGTTTCGAGGGGCGTTGGAGGACTCGAAAAAGTGGATGGGAAGTTCGGAGGTTCTTCGATGAGCTGAATAAGAACAGAATCGAAGAAGGGGGCTGAGAACCGGAGGAATTGATTGGTAAAGGAAGTAAGAGATCGAAAGATTAGAAAATTCGGCGTATCGCGCGATCGTCGAATCGAAGTAATTGAAAGCATCGAAACGTTGATAAATGGATAAACTCGAACAACGATAAAGTCGAGCAACTGGAAACTGGAATACACGAATAGCAAATAAAAAATCGGAGAATAAAAATAATTGGAAATGGTTCGAATAAAAATCGAATAATTTTATAACCGAAAAGTTGAAATACTAAAAAGTCGAAGCTTAAATGTTGCGACTCGATTTTCTCCACTACAATGCTAACCAAAAACACACGCAGTTTATGTTATTATCAATTATCTACCATTTAAAAACTTGAACGATTCTAGTAATCGAACAATTGAAACACTAAAAGTCCAAGTACCAAAATTTGGACCTAATTCCCTTAAAATACTAACAAGAATACGCACATCTAAACTGTCGGCTGTTTTGTGTAAAACGACGTGGGATCTCCAGGAATTTATGCGTGTTCACGAAGCACGGTTATGTACGATAAATACGTTCCGAAAAATTCCAAGTAAAAACGTGTTTACACGAAGGTTTTCGTACGACGAACGAGCCGGCGACTCCAAAAATACATCATCCGGCCCTACCGTAACGCGCTGTAACTCCATATTTTAAGACGCGTCACCGGAACTGCATAAAAACACGGCGCAAGCATGCACACAGAGGAGACAAAGTGCAACGGCGTGTTTCGGTCCCTGTTGAACGCTGCGCGTTATATCACTGTGCAACGAGGGAGCCAGTGACGACGAACGTTGAAATACGTGGGACGTATCTGGTATGACGCGACCAGTGACACAACGCAATTGCAATGCCGGCTGTCACTGTCGCGTTTATTAAGTCATACTTCGCCATGGATTCGACGAAGCATCGGATATTTCTTTGAACTCAAAACGCGCGCGTGTCACAGGGGTAAACGTCTGCAATGTGGATTTTAACAAGATACCAGGTGCAAAGAACACGGTTTTACTACTCTTAATATCTCCATATTAGTGAGGCACGGATGCTTTCAGAGCACGTGAAACGAGTGCATCATCGGAGTACATGTGGTTTGAGTGGAATGTCAGGCGAAAACAACGCGACGCTGAACCTCTTAAATAACTGACACGTTATCGTTACTGGTTCTTAGAATCGACTTTAAGGGGGCGAGTGTTTGATATGGAGTACGTAAACAAATGTGGCACAGGTTTGTATCTCGCTCGTACTTAATAGAGAAAACAAATATTGCGATTTTTTCAACATACTGCTGCCGTAATATTTAGACACTTTACGATGTTAATGTAAATTGAATGCTTTCTATTTGTTTTATATTTTATTACAAACCTGTTAATTCACCGGAAACATATGTGTCTTATACCGTAAAATATTGAATAAAGGGAAGTCTGTTAGGATTTTTCAATAAATATAACGATTAAGTGTTCTAATACTTATGGCTGGCAGTGCATATCCTACTCTCGTCAGATCTCCACCTACTTAGTTGCATATCGTCTACTGTCTCCCTGTCTCGAAGTTTCAGTGTAGTATATATACGCCTGTGACACACATGTTACGTTCGATCGCAGCTTTACGCTCGTTCGGTCCTCTTTCAGCCGGCAGAGAAGAACTCGTGACTTCATGCCCTCGTTCGTGACTCGCTCGTCCGTCAACCGACTCGAAAATCGAAACTAGGCACGGTTAACCTATCCTTCCTACTGCACTTTAAGCTTCCCTTGAAGAGCACGATCAAAATGTCCTTGCATTCGATTTCGCACAAACGACACTACGACGAGAGGTAAAATGAACCGAGAATTTGATTATCCGACGCGAAAAGACTCAGCCGATATCGTATTTCATATCGAAATTTGTTATACGCTTTAATGACAGCATATAAAATTGAGATGCTGACTCACCGGTAGTCTTCTTATCCGACGATACTCCTGTCTGTCACGTTGCACAGCTTATCCAAGTATTCCAATTCACCGTTCTTCGTTTCTTGAAACCTTCGATGAAACGTTCAGGCAACGGTGACGAGTGGCAACATTGAGTAACACTGAACAAAGCACATGAGAAACTTCGATTGATAACCACGCGGTTCGTAGCGTGCTCTTTTGCGACCGAACACGAACCACAAAAACTTTCTAGACGACCTGCACGGCACGAGATCCGACAGCCGACTGACTTCACGCGGATGCTGCGGCGAGCGTGTTGCCACGCGTCCCCTGCCACACGACGCGCACATCCCCACCACTCCCCACTTTCCGTCTCGCTCGCTCGCACTCAAACTTCCATAGCTCTTTCTCTTTCTAGGGTTCCCGTTTCTGCACGTGCGAGCAGCATTCAACTTGTCTCCGAGTCGCTTGAATTTTATCAAACACAAGAACTGGATCTTAACTGAATATCGAACAATTATTTGGTCCCATGATCATTCACAAACGTAGAATTTCTTACTTTAGGCTACATCGGATAGGAACATTTCAAAGTGAGATATCTTGGAAATAAGATTGCATATACGTTGCCTTAACCTTAACCTATTCTCCGTATTTCCTTAGCTCTGAGCGAAAGATTCGTTCCACAGAAAATATTCAAACAGAAAAGGGACGATAACGGAAAATCCACTTGATTCAAAACATACACAGTATTCACGAAGAAAGATACATCTACTTACAAGTCCAAGCGTCTACCTTCGAGATCATTCCACCATGAATTCACGCTTCGAAAAATCAAATCAAACAATCGAAGTTCTAGACGGTTCGTACGAATTCTCTTTGAATCTGTATTTCGTGCTCGAGCCTTCACCTGGTTTCGTCGCTTCCTTTATTTCTTCGAGTTTTGTAACATCACACCAGGCGTTCGTCATTGTGTCTTTCTCTATCGCGCGTTCCTGTCGCTTCTTTATCCTTCTCCCCCCGGCCGGTGGTCGTTCCATTTTTCTCGCTCCGATGTTCTTTCTCTCGTAAACAGTGGACATCCTCCGCGTCGTCTTCTTTCGCCATTCGACTCATTTCGTTCGCGTTTCTCACGATGCGACGCCTCATTTTCTTCTTAATCGTTTCGCTTTTTCCGGTTGCTCGTATAATAGCCTCCTACGCGGTTTGCTTTTCCATGCAACATCGTAAACGTCTCTGTTACCGATTCGTTTCATTTCGCCAGCGCGCTCCTTTCGTTCCATCATCACCCTTTTTCGACTTGCTTAGTCTCTGTCGCGCTCATTGATGGCGTTAGCATCCTATTCTTGCGAGTCTTGTCGGCAACAAGATAGCGTGCATTTACACCCGCGTCCGGACGTTACGTTCGCGTCGTTCCATTAGCATAAAGCCCTTCGTACGCCCTTTAAGTATCAAAAATTCCGCTTGTAGACGCTTTCGCAGGAAACACGGCGACAAAGTTATAGACGTAACACCCGTTGTCTAGCCAGTTTCATCACTGTTCTCTTTTTCAGAGCGAAAGAGTAAAGGAAAATTTGAACATTGCGCACTGTATCGAATCGATTTCCAGTTTAACGAGCCTTGTAACAATGGTTGTTTTCTTGTCTTGTTTATTTTTTGGAATTGCAATTTTTTACATTTTTTTATTTTGTGTGAAAAGGTTTGGATGAATTATACGTGATACACAAAAACTAAGAGGAGGTAACAGCTTGATTGATTCGTAATAATACATGTTAATTGCCATTGTGATATTTACATAAGTTAATAGCAAATTCATGATTGAAAGCAGTACATGTCTTTTTCCTATAAAATTAACATACACACATACACACACAAATTGTAGATTTTAATGATCTAAAAACCCGTGAGTGACGTGTTAATATTAAATAAGCCAGCCATCCATACGCTCATTAGTCTAGAATACTATACAAATTATTTAAAACACAGGATTTTAATAATAAAGCAGTGTCTGGATACTTTTGATCGATACTTGCCAGTAACGCAAGTTGAGGAGCTTTCTTGTTTCTTCTTCTTGAGGAGGTTGGAAATAATCTTTGGAAAAAAGCATAATCTGCTTAGTGCATTTTATGCTTGGATTAGTAAGTGTAATGTTTCTGAAAGAAATTTGTTCTTTTATATTTACAAAATAAATACAAATTTCATAAAATAGTCCCACCATTTCATTATAAATACTACATTCTATAGGCCCATTTTTTAGAAAATTCCTCATAACTTTTCATAATTTTATAAATATACCGCGGTATTTGTGTGGATATTTCAATTGATTTTTGTACATATATTAGTGCATATATTATACATATATAAAGTATATGCAGTACGTATATTTACCATTATTTAAGTATACTTTTCGATGAGAAAATACTACATTCCACGGGCCCATGTTTCAGGCAGTTCCTCAAAGTTCATAATTTTTTGCAAAAATTTTACAAGTATACCAGGATACATTTTTGGATACTTGAATGATTCTTTATATACATATAGTATATTTATCATTATTTAAAACTATATGCGATGCCATATTTTCCAAATACCCAAATTTATAAATTTATACGTTTTTTTTTACAAATCTCATCGATTGCTTTGCAGCGTGAATCACATTATTTGAAACACATTATTTGAACATAAAGTACGAATCGCAGTTATTCAATTATATATTCAATTATATATTCAATTATATATTCAATCTGGAAGAGCTGAACGGCGGGAGTGAACATCCACGCGCAATTACCGATCGCGTGGTGTTCCACGGAAAAACTACGTTGGTTCCATGGAAATACTACGTTGCTTACGGGATTACGCGATGCTCCTCTGTTCATCCAGCTCGATAAAATCGTAAATACACGTTCACGGCCGCGCCAGAGAAAGCGCCGGGATTTAACAAAACAGGTAGAAGGGGAGCACGTTCCGAAAGATTAGCAACAAAGAGACCCCTTTGTCAGGAACTTCCCGTTAAGCGACCATCTTTCCTCCCTTCTTGCCCCGTTCTGTTTCTTTCCAATCTTGCTTTTTCCACCCCCTCCTCGCTAATTCTTCGTCCAACCCCTTTCTTCGTTCCGACCCGATACACGCGCAACGTATAGGTTCTTCCATTCTTGTTGAATGCTGCAATTGAACTGAATCTCCTACTTAGCAGAATGCGATAAGCAAGGTTTACGATGATCGTGTTTGTAACATAAATGTTGGAAGGACAATTCCGGCTGAGACAAATCTTCTTTTATACAAATTTAAATTTGTGTATGTTAAACTGGACTGGATATTGTGCATTCGCTAATTTGTGGATTATGTCTTTCGAATGTGAAAGAATGTTGAAAGACAGAATATCTTTATAAACAGGTTGAAATTATAATAACATGTTTATTTTATAAGAATGACAGGTAGATACCACCTTAGACGTCATAACGATACCAACTTTTTGAAAATATAGCACTTCACACCTGAAGCACTTTCTAATCAATTAAAAATTCTATCGTTCCTGATCAATCTTTCGATATTTAAAACAATGAACCACTTCCAGCAGTGTTCGGATAATGAAACATCCTGTCCTGTGCGTTTATATATATGCGCGGGCTCGCTGAAACTTTTCGGTTTCGTCTGCATTTTCCCCAGGCAGGTGGTAAGAACGGCGCCGTGGCTGGGAAGACTTTTGCGAACTTGTAAGAAATTAAAGTTTCTTCGTGGAACTCCACCGCAAGTCCTTCTGCTTCGTCGTCGCCAGCGTCGTCGTCTTGGTCGTTTACTTCACGATGTGCTATGCTGTATCTAGCTATCGAAAGTCCAAGCCCCACGCAAGGGATATTGTCAGAAAATAAATCGACCGATCTACCGATGTATGCAGCGAATTAAACTGACGTAGTAATAGAAAAAATGAGTGACAGTGGATTTTTCGTGAATATTCAGAAACCAATTTTTGTGATTATTGCTATTATAAAATGTCCGCGAAACACTCTACTCTATCAAGAACGAATACATTTTGATTGAGTAAATAGACGTGGACGCTGTTCAATTTACAGTCAGCCGACGATTATTAGTGGCTAGTGAGCCGCTTTCTTATGGACAGTATCAGAATGTTCTCTTTTCAACGCCACTACGATGACCATCGCTCCATATTAAGAGCGAAAAGAAATAAAATGTATAAGAAAACACAGATTTTTCGTATGAACGGAATTTTTGCAAGTTTCCGCTCAAAGAACATACCCAATAACGTTGCTACTTTGTCCACAGAAAATTCGAAACTCGGTTACTTTCCTACGCGGGTGATCGATGAGGTAGTGAAAAATGGAACTCGAAGATAAGGGCGAAACATGTTTTCAGGCTCGAAATGGCGAAACAATGTATAGTTGGAATAGAGTATAGGATGTCCCGCGCGACTGGGACAAACTCCGAGATGATAGAAGATAGAAAAGGATTGGATTCTCCAATATACACATATTCAGTCCGAAAGTGATGGGATTCGAAAGATTTTAAGGTTACCTCTATTTTTTGAAGGAGCGTATGAAAAATTGATTGGAATCGGAAGCTCTGGCTGTGTTTATGAACGAATTTTGTGCAATAAAATATTCAAGATTGAAGCTTTTATGAACGAAGATGTATTCATGAATGGATGCAGAATTTATGAATGACGAAGTAGTTGAATGGTAGATATAACCAAATGGAACGGTACGGTTTAAAGAGCGTTCATTTAAAAGAGGAAATTAATCTTATCATTTTCATCACTAGCTTCCATAGCTGTTATTTAATTACTATAACTATATCTAATGTACGACATCGTACTTTTGCTAAGTTATTAATAAACTAAATGATAAATATATTTATTTTTAGTAAAGTTAATCTCAAATTTTAGTACATTCTATCTTCTTTATACAGCCATCTGTGTTGTATTGTCATGTTTCTATTATTAATAATTAAAGAAAAAAACAATCTATTTCATACGCTAAAAAAAATATTACGTCTTAAAGGATTAATTATAATAACAATTAAAAAGGAGAAACTTCCTAAGATATCGTCAAACGCTCAATAACAGAATATTATTCACTGATGAAGGAACTTCACAAAACTCGTAACAGTCTATCGAAAAGGTAGTAACTTGCGCAAATTATCCAACGACTACCAATGAACAATCATCGGTAATTTCCTTAGCTCCTCCTTCTTGCTCTTTGATGTCGTAAGACAAAGTGGAGAATACGATTACTGTCGAGAGGAAACGTAGAACGAACAGGCCTTTACCTGATTGAACAACAGAATCGATTCACACGCAATAAAAGACATCTCGTGAATACATGATTGCACCTGCATTGAGATCTAAGTCACTGAAAGTTGAACGATATTTCCTTTGTTCTACGTTCGCTTAAAAAGTTCAGTCCCGTTCGTGCGTTTCATCGTCCTTCGAGGAAGAAACCTCCATTTTTCCGCATCCAGCCAATTGCAACGATATACGCAACGGAAATTGTGCGAGAAAGCGTGTCTGAAGAATGGGGAAAGAGACGCAACCTTCCCTTTTAGGGATCTTAGTCTTTTCCGTGACAGATCTGTAAATATCTTTTTAAATAAAATATATTAATTTTACTGTTCTTTGGATAATCATCATCAAAATCTACTAACATTTACCCGAAATATTTTCTTCTACTCTGCATGGTTAAAGTATCGCAGCTGATATACTTGAAAACTACTTTCAAGACATTTCAGAAATAAAAAATCAGCTCATTCCGATAAAACGCTATCAGCGAATAAGAACGATCGCCAGATGATGAATTGTTCTGTTCATATGTTACCCGACAAAAAGGGAAAATAAACTACGTATTCGTAATCAATCGGAAAATTATGCATGAAAATTATGTCACAGGCTGAACCGTAAAAATCGAAGAACAAACAGGACACGAAAAAAGTGTGCACCGTACACGCGATAGAGGAGAGAAAAAGTCGAATGCTTGCAAGCATGTTTGTAACAACGTCATCGTAAGGACTATTTCTCACGAAATTCGACGAGTGAGAAAGGCGCATAAATATGCATAAACGCACATATATCAAATAAGCTGCGCATGAGCTAAACCTAGTTGAGAATCGTCCTATCCTGCTCGTGCTCGTAGAGACGTCTCCGATAAAAAGCGGAAGATTATGGTTGTACCTGACCAAGCAGCCGGCTACGATAATTGCAACGTGCCGGCGTAGAAACGGAGCCGAGCAAATGCAGGATATGATAAAGATCCGGCTGGCATGGAGGCCGAGATTAAAAACGTGGAATTACGATTGTGAAACTGCAAGGCGTGATACGTTGTAGTTTACGTCTACTGGGAATACAAATAGTTGGTACAGCGTACCAACCGATGAGAAGAGTGATGATTCGATTTGCAATGGTTGCGAACACGCGAGCAAACGAACGCAGCGAATTATCGCAGGAAAATGAAATTAACTCTCTGTATTGGCTTATTAATTTTTCGCCTTCGTAATATATCGAATTACGTACGTCGGTTTCGCTCGGAGTCTCTGACATTTGTAGCGAATTATTCACAGAAATATTTCAATTGATATTCACTGATATTACGATCGAGTATCCTCTATTACAACATGTAATTCTCAAAGTAGAAGGATTGATAGATTAAAATAGATCGCTCTCTGTATACACCTTTGATAACATGGACCAAACGCTTATTGCGATTTGGACCGTAAAGGATTAAGATCAATCGAGTTATTTATATCGTCGACAAGAATCTCCTTTCTGCGATACTTACATTCCCAACTGTGTATTACAAATTCTAAAAAGAGGATATAAATATACAGGGTGGTTGGTAACTGGTGGTACAAGCGGAAAGGGGGTGATTCTACGCGAAAAAAGAAGTCGAAAATATAGAATAAAATTTTTTTTTTAATTTTTTTTTTATTTTTCCATCGAGACAACGATCTACAGTGAGATCCGTTATAACGAGACGTGATAAAGTGCACGCGTACCAAGCGAAAATTCAAAGTCGATTTTCTCGAAAACAAACCCTCAAACGAAAACTTTTTATTCTATATTTTCGACTTCTTTTTTCGCGTAGAATCACCCCCTTTCCGCTTGTACCACCAGTTACCAACCACCCTGTATATATTACATTGTAAAAGGCAATTGTTTTACGGTGATTCTTTATTATAGTATAGAATAGAATAGAATCTCTTCACTTTTTCGCTCGATTGATACGAATTAATAGAACTGTTCCGTAGTAACGATCTTCTTAGCAATGACAACGACGAGTTCTGTTTATCGGCTTCTACATTTCATTTTCGCAACATCAAATTTTTGTACTCGTACGAAAATGCTACTACATGTTACAAAGTTTAATTGTACTAACGTACGTAACGTTATAATAATACGATGATGTATAAATACTCTTTATAGTAACTGTAAATAGGAATATTTTAATACAGATTCAAAAAATAAGTAACATGTTAAACAAAAATAGATCCGAAATATACAAACAAGAATCTATTTCAATTAAATCGTCAAAAATCCTTGCACCTAATTATATGCATTGTACCATCGTGAAATCTGAAACGCTTTAGATTTAGAACTATCGTTTCCTATTATCAGCGAATAACATTCCCTCGCTTCCAGCTTTTGTCCACTCCAATTTTTTTACTTAAACCGAACACTACGTCATTCTCGTTAATATACGCACACGATTTCTTCGAGCAATCCCAAAAGGGAAAAAGGCGCGTCCCATTGAATGAACGTCGAGGGTAACGGCGATTTGTCACCTGGACGGTCCACCTTTTCTTTCCGAGCTACTCGGTTTACGCATTAATCCTGCAGGATGAAAAAAACCCGCGCAAACAACGTTTCAACGTAACCCGTGCACGCTTTATTTCGTCGCCCCCTTTTACACGGAACTCGCCTGGTTTCCCTATCTTCTTTCTCCTACTTCGTCCTCTTTCATTTTCTCTATTTCCGCTCTCTGTGTCTGCACAAGCAGCGGTCTCCTTCCGTCTTGCTCGCACGCTCCACGTTTCCGCAGCTACACGCGCGGAAATTGTTGCATACAGAATACACAGGTCACAGGTATGGTCGCGCTATGACACGCGAGCCCGTAATTAAGCGGGGCTTTAATTTATTACTTGTAATTCACGATTATTAAACAGAGGGCAAGGAGAAAGGGAAAGCGAGCAGCTTTGGCGAAAATTGTCGGCGAGACGTGTAATTAGAGATAATTATGCGAGCACCGATGAGGAACCAGCGGGTGGGGCGATGGAACGAAGAACGCGGCTTGATACGCGTCACCTTCGCTAATGATCTCGTCGAGTTGATAAACTTCTAATCGGTGACACGTTATTTGCATTTGTACTAGCTTTCAAGGCAGATACTTATGACTTAATGGATTCTTTTCTCCTCGTCTGTTTCGCGCAGTAGTTACTACTAAAGTAATAGGAACGAATAGACAATAGGAAGAAAAATAGAAATCGTCGATACGTTATTTGCGTTTTCATCGACTTTCAGAGAGGATAAAGTGGAAATTAACCAACAATAATCTAATTCAATACTAATCTAAATTATTGATCGCATTTATGGTATAACATGTAGTATGTGTACAATATTAATCGGAGATTAAATGGGTTTTCTATATTAACACTCTGCGAACAATGAACCCATATATGCGTTCAGCGTAAGCAATCAGCTTATTGTTAGTCGATAAATCCAGATACACTTTTAGCGGAAACGATCGACGTTGCGTTCACGTAGATTAGTTATTTGATTTAAATGAATATCCAGTATTTAAAAAATGCCTTCGTTCATGCTGATTAATTACAATTCAATTGTTATAGAATATTTATATTAATAATAGGATATTATTACTGTGACTGGAAAAATGTGGAAAATAATATACATGTGTGGAAAAGTGCAAAAATGTGTGTACAATGATTTACTACAACAACCTGTAGTACATGTAGTAGATGTACAATGTTATAATATTTTATTATAAAACAATCCTTTATCTATACACGTGCTTAGGTAAGTACGTATATAAGTAAGGAGAAGATGGAAAAATTACAATCAGAATAATTTATAATTTATAACTTAATATTGTACATATGTAACACGTGTGGTTAGGGATGTCTAGCTCATGTTTGATGGTACGTTTCCAAGTCTATTTCCTTAAATTATCGCGTTTTCAGATGGTCGGGTATCTCCTTTGAATTAGAATGCCAGCACCGTGAACATATTCTCGGGTCAGAGGCTGTTTTCTCGAACGCATAAATATTTCATTGAATTTCATATGCACTCCAGGTTGGTGCAACGAGTAGCCGCGAATATTTTGCTCGGAACAAACGGCCAGGGACCATGGGAAGCGACTTTTATTTCGTCACGTTTACAAAAGAAACGAGTCTCACCGTTTTTTCAAAGGGCCATTTATTTACGCGATACGACGAAAAAAGGAAGTAGAGAGACGAATAAAACGAAATTGTAAACGGCAGAGGAAATTTTAAGTTGAAGATTCATAGTTAAAAGCGTTGATAGGTAAACGTGGAATACGTATAAGATCGAATGGTTGATTTAACACATTTGTCTCGACGAATATCATGATGATCTCGAGGTAAGAATTATTTTCGTTACATTCTGACTTTGATGTAAAACAAAGTAAAAGTAGTACATGGAATAAAATATAATTTTAGGGGAAGAGAAGTGATTCTGATGTATTTGATATATACGCATCAAAATATAATTGTTTAAATAAACCTACTTTATTTCTAAAGCTTGCACAGACATTTATCAGCGAAGAACAAATCGAAATGAGAACGTAGAATAAAATATAATTTCTTTCCGAGAGAAATTTTCAATTTGACATTTTATATTCTCTCCCGGATCTTTCACGAACATCAGTACAAGATAAATCGAAAGGAAATAAGTCGGATCTACAATGAAGACAGAGTAAATCGAAAGGAAGACGTAGACTAAAACATAATTTCTTTCAGAAAGGAATCAGATCCTGAATTATATGATATTTGAAGTATTTGTTGCACGTCAAAGATCATTATTTAAATAGTGGCAGTTTACTTCGGTCCCAGATGTTTGTATCGATGTTTGTTCATTTCCGTTCCCTTTTAGCCGTGGAATTCCTGGCGAAGAGAACCGTTTGCGGCGTTTAATTAGACCATTTGAAGGTTCGGCTGCGAAGGTTACCGTTTGTTCCGGCAGGAAACACAAATACTTTGCGGATCGATTCTGGAAGCAATTTTCATCGGTCTCTTACTTGTTCTCGAAACGCGAGCAATCTGAAATTTTCGAGTGAGCAACGTTTGACCTCCCTCAATTACTCTACAATTATCCAGCTGCGTGCAAGTAAATCGCTCGTTCCTAGACGGAACTTTGGAACAATCAATTTGAAATTATTTTCCTAAGAATAATTTTCAAAACTAATGTATATATATAGATAGCGTTTGTAATATTAATACCGTTATATATTTATTCGTTTGCTTTCGTTTGCTTGAATTTTAAATAGAAAAAGTTTGACCTAGCTCGTAGAAAATTAATGGACCTCGGAAATTCGTTTAAGAACTCGTAATTACGTTTTATCATTTATTTTCGCTTTATTACACGTCAATCGTTATCTTTTATTTATCACATATGTATATTTCTGAAATCGTATATACGATATACATATATAAAGTATACAAAGGATTATTCAACTTTGATTTTTAATAAATCTTTATCGTACGTATAATTCAGACTATGATTGAGGAAATGCGTGTAATGAAAAAGTAAAGCAGTTACAAATGAATTCCTTCGTGATTCAACATTCATTCAAAGTGAATAAATCCACCGCATACAATAATAAAAATGTCATTGTTCATTCTACGACACGAAATAAAGAATGCAGGGAGGAATCGCATAAATCGAGGGAACGAGAGGCGACAGCAAGCAACTGCTGCATTATTTTCGCGGACATTAATTTCATATTGTTCGTGGACGCTGAGCGTTCGTCTCTGAATCGATCGATATCGTTGCACCGCGAGAACATTTCAAAACCGATTAAAGATAGCAATTTCGGCGAGACGTGGTGAATCTTTAACGAGAGTTATATTGCCGGAGACAATCTCATCGGATCACGGTAAATATCATGCATCGAACACAGGCGCGACGGATACGTGATTCAAGCGCGGTGCAACGAACCCTCCTTCACTGTAAATAATACGGAAACGCTGCGTCTCCGATCGTTCCTCGTCACCACCTTCCATTTATCCACCTTGACGCGGTCGACAAAAAGGAAAATATTCTAGAACTACAGGATGTTACAAAAATACTAGCCGCTTAAGCAGAAAATGTTCGTATTTCGATAATAAAAGGTTTTAAACTCTGGTAACTTGTTATACGCCAATGATTTCCGTGAAATTTTTATAAAGAATTTCGAGTTAACCTTGTTGTCGAGATTGCGCCATATATGATTTTCTTCTTTCTTTGTTCCGTATTTATCTTTACAATCTTTTAGTTTGAAACCTGATGAGAAAGAACCATCATAAAATATCGATCCAAGATAGGTTGATCCATGTCAGCTGTTATAAACTTGAACATTTTGAAGTATCACATTTTTAATGTACAGCGAAATATAGCTGCAATATAGGTTGTCTGAAATGTTTCTTTCGTTTTATAAGGAAATAATAGACGCACAATGCGTTTTTGTTTTATATTAGTTTATTGAATTATGCACGAACATAATAGTAGAAATATAATGAAATGGATTTTACCTAATTCAATAAAATAATATAAAACAGAAATTCTTGTTCATCTATTATCATCTTATGAAACGAAAGAAACTTTCCGGACAACCTAATATATCTAGAATTTTTCCTTCAAAATCTTTTAACTTGCGTGCACGAGTGAGCTATAATTCTAAGATGTCTAGTGACATCGAAAGAATTATTGTGATATTATTGGGTTGGCAACTAAGTGATTGCGGATTTTGTCATTAGGTGGTATTGACAAAATCCGCAATCACTTAGTTGCCAACTCATAATATATTCCTCTTAGTATTCCTTATCATCTCTGATTTTTATCATCCATAAGCTGTGCGATTTTAAACATCGTTGTAATTTTGAAGCGTTCTATATCTGTGGAATTTATCGAAGCCGCGCAATGGAATTGATGCGCTCTGATCGATCCATATCGCGGAAATACGCGCGCGTTCGTCGCACAAAAGAGAATGGCGGATTGTTTCTTCCCCGTGAAAGCGGGAACGCGGATCCGTGCCGCTATTCGGGACGAGGTTTGAATAAACATTGGCCTGTAAACGCGACGGAGAATGCGATATACAGTCAGCCGCGAAAGTCTACGCCTATTGTATTTTGTGTATCTGATTTGTCAAAGAAACAAAAAAACGCACTTTATCACAAAATTATTTATACTTGCATATCAATGCAATTATTATCAATATTTTTGAACTAGAAAAATTGAAGCATTTAACTGACAAACATCTTGGAATAGAATTATCGTACATCAGAAATTACAAAAATTTGTAATTTTTTCAACGCCAACAAGATAGTAGAACGTAATTGATACTTACGTTGAGGAAGATGTACAAGCTATTAATATAATATCAAACCTATTTTATATTGTTTCATTTCTTTTTTCTTAATAAATGCGAAACTGAATAAATTGTGTTAGATTTAAATAATACGTGTCTTGACGTATCGACAAAGTTCATAAAGCTGACGTTTTTATTATAATATCTCTTATCTGAGGGATGTACGTAGACTTTTACGGCTGACTGTATGTACCTACATGCTCGGTACGAATATTATAAGATAATGAATTATTTAGCGAACGGGGGTTTCCGTCGTAATGTTCCGTAATGTATGCGACGATGAATATTTCAACGAATCGAGGGTGGCTGGCCCCGTAAATGCTATCGTATTAATAATCGCCGATACCGTTATTCAATGTTGATATTTCGCGATTCACGTGAACTCGCCCGCTCATTTCTCTATTCCGATCCGATGCAATGAATACATTTCTGTTAACGAGTTTTCCAGTTTTATGGGAATGCTATATTTTCGTACTTGCAACATTTCGGCCAAGTCTTCTCGTTCTTTCGTAACCGGACGTTATTCTTTATTGTTTTATGAGGAATTGTAAGTTCTATTTAAAATTACATTAGTGTTAACCGCGTCCATTAACGCGGCACCCACTTGTAACATTTTTTGAAAAGATCTTGATCTTGAAAACAAAGTCTGTTTCGTTTAATACTGTAATATACAGAGTGGACCATTTGAAGCAACACGCGCAATTATCTCCTATGCAATTCGTTATGTAAAAAAATAGTAAAAAAAAAAATAAAACTTACTTCATTTCCAAGTGTGACATCTTGCGACGATCACAAATCTCACGTAGGTGGTCGTCCCTCTCAGATTTCAAGCTGACCGTTGCTTTTCTAAACGAAGCTGTATGTTTTTATCCAGAGAGACGCGTTGTCTGTTTCGCCATGAATTCGTCGACTTACAATACGTTGGCGTTCAAGAACATTTATCAAATACCCTGCAAATTCTATTTTCGTTAAACGTTCTCTAGATTTCGCTTTATTCGCTTCGAAGCGGTCAATAATATTGTTGCCCTGCAGTACGCGTTCTTCGTTTCGATATCAATTCAATTTACGATGATTCATTATACGCTCAACGAAATTGCTGATATAATTTGGGTTTTGCGAGAATGTCGAGGGAATTATAAAGCCGCTGTACGGTTGTGCCGCGAGAAATTTCCAGACCGCCGGCAGCCGAATAATGTGGCGATTCGAAGGTGTGAAATTCGTGCTCGGTGAGGATATTTACAACGATACCAGAACAGGCAGTGCTCGCAAGTTTCAGAGATTGCACGTATCGCTTCAAATGGGTCATCCTGTATATGTATAACAAATTACGGCGAGAATGAAATTATAGCGATACATAGAAAACAGAAAAGAGAAGAAAAAAAAAAGAAACACCACAGGATAAAGACAGTGAAAATCATTCGGATAGACAGATTGATCTAGTTCGCGCAGATATTTTAGTAATATTTTACACGTTAGAATCTTTATAGAAAAAATTCTACGTGATTAAAATACACAATTAAAAATAAAGCTATAGCGACAAAAAGAATTGGATTAATTTCATTTGCCGAAATCTTTATGAGAACTTTCTTGTAAAGGTATGACAGTGTGAAATACACTGTTAAGGAAACGTGCATTGGGACCGACTTTGTGTGCATTTTTACTGCATTCACGATGGAAGGAGGAATTCTTGCTGACAGCGTACTATTTCAAAGGGTGACACATACGTTTACCTGAATACATTCCTTCTTGTTAGAGTGCGTACAGTGGAAACGATCGGAAGGATATCAGTCTGATGGAAATCTTGATTCTTTGAAATACTAAAGCAAGATGTTTCGAATGATGTTGTATCGTCGTAAACTATACCGTGTTTTAACAATTCTATCTCCTCCTCGTCTCAATAAGAAAAATAGAAAAAGTGTTTCGAATTAAAAATTAATTAAAAACCACCGTATACGAGCGTGAGTGACATTTCCGTCGAACATTTTGCCCGTACCGATTCGTCGTCTATTACGAAACATGTTATATCACACGTACAGTTCATTTTTCCTGTCAGCTATAATTCGATTTCGATAAAATTACAACTTCTTCCCCAATTTTATTCTTTCACACTTTGACTGCCACGCCGAAATCACATGTTCCGCTCAGGACGCCACAGTGTTTTCACACAGTGCACTGTTAGATGCAAGATTTGTTCTGATTTGTTATTTATTGATTTTCTAATATCATAAAAATGTTTAATTATTCAATGGGGCACTTTTTATTTCAAAGTATCTGCTATTTATCGGTTACATTCAAAATGCCCTAACTGTCAATTTTGTAAGAAGTTCAAGCTCTCCGGTCGCCAATGACCACCGTAGTAGCGTCACAGAAGAAACTGTGGCCTGTCTTAAATGACCAATGTAACAGTCAAACTTTCTTTTCCGCCGTCACTGCAACTTTCAGACGCACCCTGTATATCAGCTCGACCGAATTCTTCGATGCACCCTGTGCATCGATCGGCGCAAGAAATTTGCGTTACATTCCAATCAGGTTGGGAGGTTCATTTCCGCGAGCGTTCTCGTGCGGGACAATGAACGGCTAAACGGATCTCGCTGCGGGCCATTCGACGACGTGCATGCATGTCGCTCCGGTGACATATATACGCGCGTCCTCTTCGTTCTCGACGACGGTATACACACTCGGGCCACGGTAATCAGATGCAGCAACGAGCATTCAATTAGCCCTGGCCTCGGCTGTACATTCGGCAGCGTAAGGAAGGTGGTCGATTTACATCGAGCCACGATCACGGAAAGGTGGATCGCGAGAAAAATTATACTCCTACGGGAACGTTAACGAACACGACCGGAGTGCAGGGATGAAATGGTGTAGGCTTTGGGGGAGTATGTTTGGAAAAGGATGAGTCGACAGTCTGTGGAAAATTGGGAGCGTAGCTAGAGGGATGAAGATGAGGTGGATTTAAAGGGGAATGTAGGTGACGTTGAAATAATAGAAGCAAGGTGGTGTAATGTTAAAGTATGTGCATTACTATAAGGTGTGTACCGAGCGTATGTTATTATAAGGACAATATGACGTTAAGATCGTGTGGTATTAATCTTTTAGTGGAGAATAGGTTGATTAGAGTAATTACGTATTAAAATTTATATAGATATATTGGGGGAAAATCTAAAGATTAAGTTAATTCTTCTAAAAGTATATTCACTGAATTGTAGTCGCGGATGTATTTCAGAATTTCTTTCGGGTTTTTTAAAAGCCCAGACCAGTAAAGAAATTAGACTTTGACACGAACAACGCAGCTTGTCTACGCGTAGTGTGGAAAAATATGTTTACCTACGGAGGAGTAAAATGATATTAAAGTGAGTTTCGCTGCTCTCCTCCTTCCTGTTTACAACTACAATAATTTTGAAGTAATTTCGTGTTTTATTACAACCGTCAGTCGCGTTTAAAAATATGAGAAGCAATTAGAAACGAGAATAACGTTGTAAAGTCTGTGCTCTCTCTTCGTGAAAATAATTAACATTCCGAATTACTTAAATAAGAATAAATGTCTTCTGTATCGATGCAATTCTTCCCAATTAACGTATCGGCAATCTGTCCAGACAAGAAATAATTCGAATTCAGGTGGAACAAAAGACAAAACCGAAGACAATATCGTTGAGAAGGTCGCTCCCATAATCGAAGAATGAAGCAACTAGCTGGCAAATTGCAAGTCTAACAATTTGAAATGCAGTTACGTTCCCGAGGTTCTCGATGAATTGTTTTCTTCTTCCTTAAGCAGATCGAGATATCCAACAGAATAAAAGGAAGAAGAAGAAAAAGAAGAAGAGTAGGGAAAAGGAATATCTCCTCTGGGCAAAGGAACTAGATGCAAACTCTGTCCAGGTTTCCGTCGGAGAATGAATTTTCATGTTTCGAGGAAACAACGCAATGATTCCGTCGTTCGTCGCAATTATTTGACCTTAACGAGCAGGAATTTCATTTAACGCGCACAGCCGCGAGAGGCTGAAGAGGGTGGGAAAAAAGTTCCCTTTGAAATTTAATCAACCGCAACCGCGGCTCGAATTCCGCAAACAAAATTCTCTCATCGCTCCCAGCTATTACCTTTTCATCGTGGAACTTTATGCGGGAAACACGTTTTTACATTTCGACTACAGGTTCGAAAATTGTCTATCACGTGACAGCCACTGAGGATAATGAGGAAAAAAGGAATTTTTCACAGCTGCTTACGAAATTCCTTGTACTACTATGTATTTACATCTGGTTCCTGTCATTTTTATTTGATCGTCTTTTTATCTACTTTTCTGATCTTAAAATGAGATACGCAACCAATTTACGAAAAAAAAAAAAAAAAAAAAAAGAAAACAAATAGACATATTTGGACGGATTTCCTGAATTATTAAGAGATATGTAACGAAATAGCGAAATAAAATAACGATAATTAAACTCTAGAATGATTCTCGTCCAATACAATACGATTCTTCGAACTCTGAACTCCGATATTCTCGCAATTATTTAACCATTCACTTAAGCTCAATATTCCTACTTCTCAGTTATACTTAAAATCTCCAAATAATTATTCCATAAGTAAATATGGATTAATAATTAAATAATGATTAAATTCAAACGTGATTGCGACAAGGAATCGATTGATTCAGTTTCTTTGGAAAGATATTCGCTGAACCTCTATTGATCTCTAATTTACAATTCGCATGTTAAACAACAAACACAGAATATTCCTAGAACATTCGCGAATATAATTGTATCAATTTAAAGTCACCTCGACGTCGCTAAATTTAATCACATCCGCTAATCATGTTATTATCTTTTTTCCTCGTCGACTGTCGCATGATTGGTAATTTTTCTTGGAATATCGATTACGATGTTAATCGTAGTTCAGGAAAACAGTAATCATTAAATTATTCAGAACACCTGCACAAACAACTAACGACTACATTTCTCGGAAAAGAAAAACGAGTAGTTCGAAGGATATACAACGCTACGTGTAAAAATACGAAATTCATAAAGAAAGTAACATGTTCCACTTACCCCGATTTTCTCTCGAACGCGCCACATATTTCCATCCATCGTTATTTCGATTTTTTAATCGTTTTATATACGAACATTACCAAACGGAGAATCATTCGATTCGTTTTGCAATCATCGATGCGGATGAATATTTGAGAAACACGGTTACAGCACGGCCGTTACACCATCAAACTTATTATTTATTGAGTGTGTATCGCGATCGTGCATAGTAAATGGAAATCGCGCACCGACCAGGCAGGCGCGATCATTAAATTTTACGGGTTGCTACTTAACGCCTCGACACCCGGGGGATGAACAAGTTTTCATGGGCCGTCGATCACGACGTTAACAAGATCCAACCGTAGGGAGGAGGGCAGGGAAGAAAAATCCGTTTTCCATCGCATTACAGCATCGTTTCACCACGGAAATTATCAGTATGAAGCGGGAAATATTCGACAGCTGAGAACTTAATCCTGGATTGAAATTTCGTAACGTTGAACAGAATATTCTAGGGAATTCCAGAATCTACTACGATCCACTATTCCACGTTGCAAGATTAGGAATTTTTTTCTACTTTTGAAACTTCAAACATTTCCGACAAATGTTTTGTCGAAGATTTTAGAACATTGCGGAATTTTCTGGATTTTAGTTCAACGTTTGATAATGAAATTATGGATTGAAATTTCGTAACGTTGAACGAAATATTCTAGGGAATTCCAGAATCTACTGCGATCCACTATTCCACGTTGCAAGATTAGGAATTTTTTTCTACTTTTGAAACTTCAAATATTTCCGAGAAATGTGTCGTCGGAGATTTTAGAATTTTCAGGATTTTAGTTCAACATTTGATAATGAAATTGCATATGAAAGTTTCCGTAAACGCAAAGTTATCGAAAAATGAGACTAAAGTAATTTAAATCTTTTGTTACGATTATACGATTTATAAAAAGTAACGGACCTTAAGTAGTAAAAATTAGATTGTAGTAGAAAAAGAAATTAGTAACCGAAATTAAGCAAATCTTTCGAATTCTCTGTTGGGACGTAGTAATAGAAATTAACTAAAAAATGGACTGCAAATGAAACATCATATTAACGCAACGTTCCGTTTAATGGCTTAACTTTCCCCAGAATAGTAGTAATTTTCGTAAAATTCTTATTTCCCAACAGTTATACGTTGGTATTAAAGCTGTTCAGACAGTGTAAAAACGTAATAAACGTGCTTTCGCAGTTATTAAAAATGTAAAACACGAAATATAGGAAGAAAACATCAGATTTACTTCTGTTTTACATTTACAATATTAAAGTATTCGTGCGAGGAGAAAATTGTCAAATTTTTTTACCACTGCTGATCGTTATTCCTATCGAAAAAAAGATTTATTTTAACATCTGTTCTTTCGATAAATCTCTTGTTACGTTTTTCAATGATAATGCATTTATGAAGCTTACGCGTATTACAAGAATTCTGGAAATTCTACAATTTCGAAATCTTTGACGATGCACCATGTCGATATATTTGATACATCGAAAGCTTATAAACTTTCGAATCTTGTAACGTGGAACGCAGAATCGTAGGAAATAGGGATTCTATTGTCGTCGAGAAATAAGAGAAGAAACAATTAACCTTCATATTTTAATTGGAAAGACAAATACTTGCTTTCAAGACGATCATCTTTCCTTCTTTTTTTGAGAAATGCGCCGCATCGAGCAATAAACGCGAAAGCGAGACGAGGGATAATCTTCGTTTAAAACACCGTCGCTTCGCTTTTTCACTATCTTAGTCGCTGTGAAACAGAAAAAAAAGGAAAGAAAAAGGTCTAAAGGGACGAGACGAAGGATAAAGTAAAAATGAAACAGAGCAGCAGCGTGCAGATTACATTTTCATAGAATCGCAGCTTCCTTGCCGTGTAACAATTCAAAATTAATTGGCTGGTGGAATGATTTTTCGTAGCACGGTCGTTCGGCTTGGTCGAATTTTTGCAATAATTGTGATCGTTACGTTTTTTACGGGTCGAACCAACGACGTTTCTCTGATGCTGATAAATCATGTTTTATCCTACGGATTACAGCGCCGGAAAATCCCCTAACGCGTTAATTCTTCGGTTTCTGATGGTCGTTTACCGAAAGACAACACAGCTTTAGTAGAAATGGTTTTTAGTTGCGGTAATCTCAATTGTTAGTTACCGCGGCGAACGGTTGGTCGATATAAAATGAAGAACTTCGTCGCGAGGCTCGGACGTCGACTAAAGCCTTAAAATAAAAGCGAGAAAGTTCGATAAACGAAGCCACGATGTTGGTAACTTTTACTCTCGTTGTTGAGCTTTTGATGCAAGCGAGTCTTCCACCAGCTGATGAGGGAAACAAATTACGAAACTTTCATCCCTTTCGCAAAATGCAACCGTCGACTCACGATTTATGTAACTCCGACAACGAAAAGAGAAAGGTAAATTCACATATCTCTGAAAATCATCATCATCAGTTCGCGATCTCGTTACAGTGTTAATAAAATTCCAAAATTATATGCACACAATACGCATATATAATATAGACATAAAAGTTTTGTATGTCAACTGTTCAAATATTATACTTCCGCAAGCCACTGTATGAACATGTGTGGCGAAAGGGCTGGCGATAAATTATCCTTCTGTAGCCAACGGCAAAATCGATAAAAGATAAATCAAAGTGGACAAAGGTGAGGGTGGCATGGCGGTATCCGTGGAACGATGAATAATCATGTGCGAGATAGCAAATAGCTGGGAACAGTGGGACGATAATGGTCAGGTAAAATCGCGTCTTGCTCGCTCGATAATGGTTAGTTCATTAGATGAAGATTCCGCGAAAGGCAGACGTATCAGCCTCAAGAGGATTTCCACGGATTTTAATTAATCCGTCGCAATAATGACGCTGTAATGGACGAGCATACTCGCTTACCTTTCCTTTTTATTTCTCCTATTTTCTCCCCTCTCCCTTTTCCTCCCTAATTGGTTTTTCCTCGGTGTCTTTCTTTTTCATCTTTTCTTTTTTCTCTTTTCTTTAAAAAAAAGGGGGCGGGATTTGCCTTCGTTGCACATTGTGGATTTTTAATATCTCGTTATTAGGTTCGGGAGCGCGAATGATCTTTTTAACCTGTTCAAGAACGATGTAAATGAGGATAAGTAGTTCTTTTTTCCTGTTTTTGGTATCGGAGAGATTTTAAACGAGTAAAATTCCAGGTAATCGCCAGTTCATGATGGTGGCAGAGCTGTTTAATTACGAGAGCTTTTTTGTTGGAAGCAATTGGTAATTTAATAAGCGATCCTTTTCACGTAAAAAGTTGAAAAAAAATAGAGTGCAATTTTCCAACCCCGTTATCTTCTCGCGCTGAATTAAACGCAGCTTCACTCGGATAAATATCGAGGTGAGATTTCACAGATTTATAAATCGTCAAACTTCTTTTCATAAATAAGTGGTATATAAAATAAAAATTATTAACAATCTTGTTTAAATTCAACGATTCATTCTGTCCGATGTTCTTGTGGGGAAGATATAACGCACTAAAAGTAATTCCACAGGGCGTATTATCAAAAGTAGATACGATACTTAAAGTTTTATAATTTAATTAGTTAATAGCTAAAAAAAAAACAGACTTAAGAATAGTACGTCTGAAGGGAATAGGACGAAAGAGTATGTCGAGTGTAGTCAAACATAGGAGCAGATAGATTCTATGCTTGATTCATTCTACTTAAATTTTCAGCATCTTGTTCGCGTACAAAAATCAAAAGATAATTTTCAAGATGGTCGTGAATATTTAATGTAAGATAGGTGAAATTTTAATGAGATCTCATCGTCGGTGTTTTCAAGTTCTAAACTTCTTTCCAGCCGAGTTTTCAATCTGACTGAGCCAAGCTTTCGTATCCAGTGGAAACTCTGGCTCGGTACGATAAAATCCCGAAGAGCCGAAATTAATCCCAACAGACTCACCGTCACGTCGGGCCACGAATTTCCTAAAAAATTCTTTCGTTGGCAAGAGGGAAGGGTAGGAACCGGACTAGCTTAAAATCCTTCGAGCAAGAACGACTGGAAATCCCGGATGAAATTCCTTCAGTTTTAGCCGAGAATTCCAGGAAGCAAACTTGGTTAACGAGCTGAACTAAACCGTATTCACGGAACTCTGGAAAAACTCTGCTGATCTCTGATCAACGAATCCATGTCCGAGGTGAGTATCGATTGCAAATTGAACGGATTCTATTCTGACATATTTGCGATTCTTTGGGTTTCGGGCGCGTTTTTAAAAGCACGTTTTCTCCCGCGACGTTCCACCTCGACAAACTTCAGGTTGTAAAGCTAAAATTCTATTCTCTTCCTAGAGGAACGAGATACAGATACAGCAATACGTTTACGTGAATTTAATTATTCCTTTCATTGCCTCTTAACAGCCCTGTCATCATTGTCTGACTTTATATAAGAACATAAATCAAGTTTCCTAATTTTTATCAACAGATCTGTATATACAAATTACCGTCAAACATCTAAACCTTGAGTTTCTAAAGCTGAAAATATTCCTTTCGTTAATACACACCTTAATACACCTACCATCAACGTTTAATTTCGCGGAAGACCACCGACTGTTCAAATATCCAGGAACAAAGATTAATGCGTACGTATTATTCATGAAGCCTGTAAAACACGAATTTGGAAAAATTAATCTACTAAAAACTACAGCAGGATCAAGAACACGTTGATTAGCTCAAAAATATTCCTTTCATTAGCCCAACTCCGTCGTCCGTTGATTGACCAAGCCTCCAGCAACAGCCTCTACAAACTAAGGCAAAGCTCGTCAACCTTTCGCCAACTAGGTACATAAAATTTACATGGTGTACACCAGTGAAAAGTTGTAGCGAAAGCGACGTAGCCTGTTAACGAGTTGACCGCCACTCGCCTCGATCCTGTAAACGTAGATGAGCTTAAGTCGGCCATTGCTTACCCATCTCGCTTTTCATCTATAGCCAAGCTGTCCGCCATCTATCCTGTAGTCTCTATATCAACTAGCTGGTGTACAGTGTTGTACAACTTAGCCACATCCTCGGTTAGGGACGATGGTCGTCGTCAGGTCCTCGGGGCGCTTCGGTTCATTGTTGGATTCTCGTCGAAATTGCGATGGGATTTGCGTTATCTTCCATTAGATGGAAGGCCATGCACCGGCTCTAACACAGACCCTTCATTCCCCGAAGCCTCCGCCGTCGTTTCAACGGAGATTATAATAATCCGAGAGAATCAAGGGATGCCTGGACGCGACGAACGATTCCTCGTATAGAAAAGTTGCTAACTTTTAAGAGGAACATCTGTGCGGCGAAGTTTCCCTGCTTGATCTCTTCTTTGCGAGGCAATCGTTGGCACTGCGCCAGGACTCGTGTGTAGAACGCGTGGAATTACGAAATGAGGTGGCTTACGTGAATCTTTCGAGTGAAATGTAGCGTACACTGTGCTTCTTTGAGTAACTTTTTGTATATTAAGCTACCGGCTGGTATGTTGATTTAGCTATAGAAACTCTTGCTAGCTTACGGGAGAAACTTCTCTGTCAGGGAGTTTTGTTCTTTGTTTCCTTCTTGCGAGCGTCTCTTCTTCCTGGCACTGCACCAGGACTCGCGTGTAGAATGTGTGGAATTACGACATAAAGTGGCTTACATGACTCTATCCGCTGAAATCCACTGTGTTTCTTTGCACAATTTTTTGTACGTTAAGATAGTGACGGGTATATTAATTTAGCACTGTAAGAGAACAATCTGAGAAGGATCGAACCTGTGGCTGCTGACCAGAATGTTTTATCACGTTTGTCAATGACATTCGTTACATTTTTCGTCGATCTTTCCTGCAATTCGTCACATTTGTCATTCAACGATTCGAAGATCATTTAGCTATCTGCCCACTAAATAACTCGAGCCTCGTTTGTTCTCCTTACCTTAGGTAGGTCGAATTCGACAAGTTTACTTCGCGTAGGCGAATTATATCTCATCTACACACATCAGAACGCGTGAATTCCATCTTTTTAAATACATTGTATCGAAAATTTTAGGCCAAACCTCCTTGTCGGTCTTCTGGGTGATGCTAATGCGCTGAGCGCAAACTTTACTTTCCTCGACAAATATAATTAGTATATTTTGTTTCAATTACAATATTTGACAATTTCTTGCCATTATTATTATTGTTGACTAATTAAAGAACAACCATTTCATGTTTTACATGTCGCGATTTAATGACCAACGATTTACCCATACCTACATATACATAAAAACTATACTCAACAACTCAGTACGATATACATAAATAATAAACAAAATATATCGAAATTCGAAGAAATCAGCTACTGGAATATCTTGTTAATTGATGTACCTAATTATCGGTATATCTAGTTAATTTCTTCGTTACATTTTTATTCAACTCGTTTTTTATGCAAACAGGATATCCAGGTATTGGCATATTTGTTAATTACTTAAGCGTCTGATTTCACACATTCATTCAACGCTCTTTTAACGCAAAATGAATATTCGCGACGAGCCACCTTCCCTGTAATACAGAGAAACCATACTCACGGACACGAGTGCCATAAAGAAAGGGTTAATTTTCGTTTTCTTTGAGCGCATTAGCGAAGAATAGAAGAGCAACACGGGCCCGTAGATCTCGAAGGAACAGCTCACTGCGAGTACAAAGCGCAAGAACGGATGGAAAGTAGAAATATGTGATTCGCGTTCGCGGACTTTTTCTTGGCCCGCTGGCTAGGTCTATCAGGGACGCTGACAAATGCCGCCGCCATTGAGGAAAGAAAAATACGAACCGCTCTACGGGCCGTACCTACAAACAGCATTAACCCTAAGGGCCCTGTCCTTGAGTTTACGTGACCTCTAATGGCACGATTTTTCTATGGTCGCGATAATGATTACAAATGGAGAGAAGTATTTTCGAGCGGGGACAGAGGAAAAACTGGACAAACGCGTTGGATATTTAAAAATCAGCTGTAATCAAACACATAGCCATTTTTCTCCTTTCCTTCTCCTTTCCTTCTCCTTTCTCCCTGACGATTCCGTGAAATTCCACGACGATATCTTGTTACGCGAACAAGTCAGCAAACGCGTTCGTTTCATCGTTGCCAAGGATTGTCGAACTAAACTCTCTTGCATAATCGAATTACTATGGTCGCTGTTTGAAAGAATTCATCTCGAAAGGTTAACTGAATACCCAGATAGCTAATCGATCAAAACATAGATACCGAGCAAATTGACAAGTTAAAAGTCTCAGGTTATAAACGTTTCCTTTCCAACTGCGCTCAATGTTCTGAGAAATCCATCTCGAAAGGGTTAACCAGAATATCCACGTGATCGATCAATTAAGCAACGACTTGGAGCAAATTGACAAGTTATAAGTCCTAAGCTGTAAACGTTTCTGTTACAACTTCATAATTTCCTTGTTAAATAGAATAATCGGATAATTTGTGAAAAAAGAATAAAGTTTCATTTGTATTATTTATATGTATTATCAGACTTGTAATTATTCTACGAAGATATTTATTAATATTAGTAATTCTTGTAAAACTTCCCTAATAATATTAATTTAATGTGCGCGAGGGAATCTTGTAGCCGAAGGGTAAAAAGAATTCCAAGGACAATTTCTAAGTTGATATGACAACCATTCCTCTTCCTTAAATATAATCTTCAAGGTCAATCATACAGAATAAATAGAGAAAATTCCATTTCGTCTACTTGTAGTCCACGTTCGAACAAACGATTGGACAAATGTGAATCACAGAAAAGTCGACGCAAGGGTAGAAAATAGGTTCGTTCAAAGAAGAAAGGACAGTCGATAGTGCACTCGTGTATCGATCTCCTATAATTTTATTAACGAGCTACTTAAGAGGCGTTTCGCCGCGCATACGGTTCCGTCATTTTCACCTCGCGTCTTTCAGGCTTCCTAGTGCTCTTATTAGTGACTTATTGTTCTCGTTCCGTTTTTTGAATTACCGCTCCGATTTAATTGAAGCTTTCATCCGAACCTCGGCCAAAGGCAAAAAGGATCGTCTCCGCGTGGGCGAAAGAGGGATGGGGACGATCGATCAAATACAAATCAATTTCCAATGGCTCTGTTTCGATCCTTTTGTTATTCCAGCTACGTTCGCCGAAAAAATATATATATATATACGTTCGTTGGACGGAATTTACGTGAACAGTACGTCGTTCGTTTCAAGGTACGACGAATTCAACGAATCACAAATGGCGTAACGATATTATAACCGATCTGTACCTTTATATATAGGATTTCACGATCCATTCCCTGGCCTCTTTGCGCGACGAACGAAACGTTTTCCTTTTTTTTTTTTCCTTTTTTTTTTAACGATTTTAGGTTCTGTGTGACTGGCTTAGTAATTAATCCTTTGCAGTCCGAGTCGAACCTGGCCTCGACATTTTATTTCACTCGTATATTTTCGGTTTTAATGATTATGATATATTCTTTTGTATCGTGCGTTAATTTCACAGGCTAATTGGTCGCGTATATATAAAAATGTATCGAAGTTTCGAGTGGCGTTTGAAAATATCTCATCGGTGGAGAACTTGTTGAAATTAAGTGACAAATGCTGGATCGATCGTAAAGGTTTAAATTACTAATATTTTTATACAGTTTCCTTCTCTCGTGTAGACAGATATAACACGTAGACAGACAGTAGGATGTTTGCACATTTGTATAAGTTTATTATTAAAAGTAGACAGAATGCACATGATATGCGAAGATATATAAAATATTCAACTACCTAGTCGTTATGATATTTAAGCGACGAAACAAAATAATTTAGCGTATTTATGAAAGTATGAATTTGCATAAACAACCAGGACTTAGGATTATGTATTGCAGTGAATCGCATGGATTTCTATAAAATATGCACGCTTGTTTGGTGCAATAGTCGGTTTGTCATCGTAATTAGTTTGTAAAATATGGATATGTAGTTGGTTCGGAAAATATGAATTTTCCTAGTTCATAGAATTTAATTAATTGAAAGGAATTTAATTACGGGATTATTCGGTATTTTCTGTAAAGCATGTATGTAATACTATTCTACAAGCCAAGAAATAGTAGAGCACACCTGTAACAACAATGCCATCCGACTGTAGGAAAGGAAACTTCACTTAACAAGAGTCGTTACATTATCCAGATCACCGTAGCCAATTCAGCTAACTAGACCTAATCCTAATACCCTAATGGCCTTTACCTTAGCCGAGTAAAAAACAAGCGAGACAGCGAATTGCGAGAACATCACCCAACGTGACATCTCGCAAGCATTATTCCCATTACAAATCAGGAAAGAAACGTATTTACGAGACGGGCTGATAGAAAATTCTATTATAAATTTATCCGCAAACACACAGAGGAATGAAAATAACAAGAGATATTGTGAGACTGTAACAATATTTTTAGACGAAACAAAATACCAAAAAGATAGCAATTAATAGAATTAATTATAGAAACGTTAAAGTAATTTCTACGAACAATTGTACTATTTGCAAAAATAATATAATTTATATTTCATTGGTATCACGAACTAATTAATAATTAATAATTAATTTTAAATAATGACAATGATAATGAATAATTTCAAAATTCTTTCATTTATTTCTATCAGACGAAATTCTTTCTTGCTTACAAGAAAAAGTATCGGCGTCGAAAGCAAAAAATTGAATTTGAACAACATCCATAAAAGCTTTTTAACATTATTCCCTTATGAGAAAAGTATAATTGCCGATAAGAAATTCTTCCATAATTAGTTATCATTCATGATTAATTACTGTATAGCGATAGAATAAGTAAGAACTTTGGAATAAATGAGACGATTTGATAATAGTTTGCGCACGTTCCAACGATCGGCTTCCGTCTTCGCTTGACAGAGAGGAACGTGTATCGCACAGAGGGGAATGGCAGACCTTTTCTGACCGCGCGAGGTCGTCTTAGTTTGCGAAACGTGTTGCCATTCACTCGCCGCGACAGACGACCCCGGTAAGCCGCGGATGCACAGCGGCATAAATTTCCAACGACGGATTTTTCGAGGCCGACACCGCGACCCGACGCTCTGACACAACGAAAATACGACGACTTTCCCGCGTCTCGACTACGGATTTCGTCGTCTATCTCTCGGACGTGCGAACAAACACCATTTTCTCTTGCATCCTCTTTTCTCTCTAACAAATAAAGAAAATAATAATTTATAGCGGACGAATTTAAAGAAATAATATTTATTTTTTCTCATTCCCTTTTCCTAACTTAATTAATAATTTTATACAATAGTTCTAATACCAATTGATCTCCACCGAGGAATATTTAAAATAATACTATAGCTATAGGTAAAAGATAAGTATCGATCTCGAATATAAGAATAGCAAGGTGTGATGTTTGGCGAGGGAAGATATTAAGAAGATAAAACAAGAGTTTCTCGAAGAGCCATTAAGAATGTAATTGACTTATGTAATTGATTGACGAGACACGTGCTTTTGGCAATAATTACTGACACGATAATTGACATAATAATTATTGACGTAATAATTCTATAAATAAAATGTATTCGATAGACGTATGAATAATCAATTACAAACAGTATCTTCATCGTAACCAATATCCCTGAAATTTTATACTGTTTCGATTCCTTAAAAAATCTGAGAAAGTCACCAGACACTTATCAGTACGCGAACTGTTCGTTAAATTAAATAATCGAAAGTATATTCAGTAAAAATAACAAATTCCAAGTAAACAAATTCAAAGGTGGAGTTTCACTTGGATCATGAAAAGGGAAACGATATTTCATACACACCACACATGCGATCTAATACAACCATCTTCGTCAAACGTCTCTCCAAGGAGCAAAAAAAGGCTCAGACGGAGAGGTTTTCTTCTCTTTGAAGAAAAAACGTAAAAGAATTTCAAAAACGAACTCCTTCACAGTTCCAGCCGCGGCACTAATTGCAACGAACCTTTCATCACCTCGTGGCACACTCAAACCGAAACCCTCCGGTAACAAATATTCTTCTCGCACGATTCATACGCAACACGTAAGCAGAGCTGCGAACTCGACATCAAAGAGTCGCGTAATCCGCATACGGACCTGCAAATAATTGATAGCTCCACGCGTCGCGTCATTGCTATGATATTGCGGATCCCGGATAATATCACATGCAAGCATGCAAGACACGACGTCGACAGGCGTGTTACGTGAAGCAATCTTACGAGAATAGTCACGAGGACTCGAAGACAGTTATAGCAGGAGAGCACAGGTGAAGGGGATTGTTCCTGAAGAGGAACGCGTGCCAGACAGACGATCTATCGCCGCAGGCGTGTCAATAATCGTCTAGCTTTCGAAATTGCTGCCCTTTGCCCGTTGCGGCGATCTTCGCTACAACTTGAGTAACAATTTACAGCTATCTCTTTATTTATATATAGAGGGTGTTTCAATAATAAGGGTTTAATTAGGAAAGCGATAATCCTAAGTCAGGAGAAGTAGTGTACAGAAAATATGGAATGCAACCCTTTTGTACGACGCTTTGCTTTCGAGGAGAACAAGTTTGAAAAAGTTGTCGAATACACGTGAGATAAAAATTTATTTTCTTGAATTTGGAAAAACTTCCAACTGGACAAATTCCTAAATTTAGACAAAGCTGCGGTTAGAAAAATGTCCAACTAGGCAAATACTCGACCGGACAAATTTGAAAATTTTACGAGCGTGCGTGATCTAATCTTTGACTGACGATATGTAAGTACCGTTATATTTAAACTTCATTTTCCAGAAAACGAGATCTTAAACTAAGAGATTTTATCTCATATTTTTAACGAAATTTCGATTGGATTTTCTTTCGAATATATAAAGTATCGTAAAAAAAGATTCCATTCTACATTTTCCATTTACTTTTTAACGTAAAGTCATCCCTTTAGCGATTGTGCCATGGTAAGTGCAACACTCTGTATATATCCTCTATCTCTCTCATTCTCTTTATTTTGCGGTAAATCAGCAACCGCGGAATAGAGAAAGTTCAGCGGGTATTTCAACGGGGAACGCGCACTGTTGTGCCGTTAATAATAAACGTGGTTAATAATAAACCACGAATCGTACAGTGTTGCTGAAAGTTTCGAGTGTGGAGTATATAGAATGCAACGATATATAGATAGTCCTGCATTCGATTATAGTACCTAATGCAAGAGGTATTATACGTGTGATTTATAACGATGTTTAAGCTGAGGGTTGGAAATGGTTGGAGAAAGGACACGCGAGAAACAGCGTATAGGAGTACGACGATTAACCTCTTTCCTTTGATTCGAGATTGATGATCTTTCAAAAGGTACAATGAATATTATTGCGAAGAAATATCGTTTCTTCCGATTATATGAAATTCCTTCACGAGTACGTAGTTAACTTTGATATACTCACACACACACATACATAAATGCCACGTAATAACTGCATTCATAATTTTTATTTACTCGTACGTTTAAAAATCGTTTTATAATAGAATTTTTAAAATACACATATGGTACAAGTTTATTGGTTTGGACCCATCAAGGGACGACTAGTTTATGTGATAGAGGTTCAGTGATCTTTCTCCGTTATGTACTATATTATGAATGATTTTTGTGTGTATGATATATATGATTTTTCGTTATATACTATACCTAATGGAAGTTCTTGCTCGGATAACGATCAACAGGAGTCCATCGATCAACGGAGTCCATTTAATTAGATGCTAATTGAAGCTTCGTTTCAACAAATGGAGTCCTATAGAAATTACATTAAGATCAGATAGCGAGTATCAATTTCATTTTGCAATTACGTATATTCATTTGTAATTCTATCAGACGTATCAACGATAAATGAATGTGCACGGATTCAGTGAATTTTTTCCGGGAAATAATATGTAAATAAAAGAAAAGAAAGTAATTATCTTACAGTCTTAAGAAATTCGTCCTTAAAAAGATTGAACTTTATGTAGCCATTTTATCTATCTCTAAGGAGAGTAATTTTTATCAAGATTTGAAAGCTTATTATATTTCTCGTTTTTTATATTTAGCTGAAAAATGATTCCGTAGAGAATACGATGCAATTTCTGTTACATTTTGGATGCATCTAAATTCAGACGTATTCGCTCGTATCTTCAATTCCAGCACTCCTATTATATGGATCACGTAACACTAAACAATTCACCAGGCTATCAAACTTATCTCCAAATCTCTAGCTATATTCTAACTCAACCCGATAAACAATTTCATTCGCAAACGGGGAAAATCGAGTTAACTCGTCATCCGGTACTCGTCGGTTTGTCAATACCTTAGGTGCAATAATTCATTTACTCAGGGATCTGTACCGTAACATTTCTATTATACATACGTTACAGCTTATAAATATCCAAACGGTTTAATCGATTTGTACTGCCACTATACAATATGACGCTGTAGCGTTGCCGAAAAATATAAATGAATAATAAATTAATGATCATAGTCAACGAAGACAATATAATAAATAATACAGCAAATTGGGATTATTTATTAGAAACTTCAATATCGTATTAAAACTGCTATTAATATTGTCTATTAACAATAAATACCACCTGTGAATTAAACACCACTGGTAAAATAAACACCAGATTCGTTAATGTACTTTAGAATTTAATAATTCGCTCACTTTAGAGGAATCTTTTTCGTCCGATTGATACCTTGCTAATTGTAATAAATCACTCAAAGACAGAATCATAAAACATTTCCTATTTTTCAAGTGAAAATTAAACTTCCGATATTTCGTACAAAAATAATTATACTAAAAAAGATCTACAGATTTTCTGTCTTACATTAAATATTTCTCCCACGTAACATTTCACCTTTCCATTTTCTCGATATCGAAGTCTTACGCTCTAATCGCTGATAGTTGTAGCGTTAACAGGTTAATAAACGAGGTCCATATAGATCCTGAATCCGACCGCGCAGAAAGGAAAAGCAAGGATCTTTCACGAGCACTGAGAGAACAAGACCCTGGAAGAAAATTCTCAGTGGAAAAGAGGAAAAAGAGTCAGCCGAGAATCGTCGTGGAAGTGCCGGTTGGAAACGGAGCGAGGCAAAAGCGGGTCTAAAGCACGGGCTGTTGCTCATGTCGGTCGCGTTAGCAGCTGCGTTGGTCGTTACTCGTTCCTCGTGGTTTATTCGTGGCCGCTAAGTGGCAAAGTACATCGAAACCAGTGCACCTCGCAGTTTCCTCGCATAATTTCCGTGCCTCGCGGAAATTCACCGGCGCTATCGCGTCCCGGTGGACGAATGGCGCGGAGAACGAAATTCGTGTAGCCTCGGTCTGTAGCAAGATGGGCTAAGCGGTGAAACAAAGAGGAATTTATCGCCCGAAGAACTTTCGAGGGGCAGAGTTTCGCAAAATTTCCCACTGACTTAGAAATTACGAATTTTCCATGTTTTTCAAATTCTAGCTTACACGTCATCGAATAGCGATATTGTAACGAAATAACATGGACGTCTCATACAATAATAATATATGCGATATAACTTGCTCGGTGATCGACTAATAATATCAGTGAATTAACAACTTACAAATTTCAGACTTTAAACTTTCACAAGGATTGCTAAGATTTCTGGTACTTCGAATTTCCGTCCTGATTTTAATAACGCGTTGATTGAAAGTTTCAAGGCTGAGCGAAGAAGCGAAGCGCGCTATTAAAAACGCGATAAAAGCTCGAGAAACCACAGATATGTCAAGTTGGAAATTGGTAACAACGTACGTATGTGTAGTTCACCGACATTATCACGAACGTACCTATATTACTGCACCGTGTCACACAGTCCAATCCATCACCAGTCATTGAGACAAAGAACTTCGTCGAAAATATTCTGGTATTTCCATGATTAGGCAATTTAAATACTATTGCGAATTTCTGGAATTATCTTGTGTCTTATTTATTTTAATTGTCCGTATATTTCGTTCCCCTTTAAACAATTCTGCAATTTGTGTTATACGAGGGTGTGATAGTAATTTTCTGTCCGCATTATACGAGTATCGCACTGTACGAGGTCCTGCCACAAGGTACTTCTCTGTACCAATCCTTGCAACAATTCTCATTTTTCACGATCAATTACGTAAACGAGGTACCGAGAATTCAGTGAAAATCGATCTGGAACAAGGCGCCGAGAGCAACCGTTGCTTGATGGCGATGGCGCGAAGCATGAAAAAGCAAAAGTCGTGTTAATTACGACGGGGGCGTGGCAAAGAGCTCCGAAGCACAGGATTAACGATTGCCTGAAAGGCAAAGAAATCTCTTTTAAAAAGCTGCGAAGTCCAGAACGTTCAAAGAGGCCGACGTGTCTTCTAAGAAACCGTAATCGAATCCCCGTGCCTGCGAGAGCGCCAAAACAGAAAAAGAAGCTAGTACTTCTGCAAGTTTTTCTTCCGCAGAGCAAAAGGAAATGAAACTCGGAACAAGAAGAATCTGAAGAAAAAGGAAGAGAAATATTTAACAAAAATGAAGTGAAAAGAGGATACCGCTGGTCTGGTAAATGTTTCTTGTAAAAAAAAAAAAAAAAAAAATAAATAAGAGGAGGAAATTCAGCAACGTCGGAGACCAGCGACAGAGACAAGCAATTTCCTAGCGTGTTTCCCTTCACGCACGCGCGGATTAAGCGGATTTATGCGCGTACTGTTTCCTTGAAAAATTATTCTCGAGTTGGCCGCGCCTCCATGAATTTCGCTCGCGGATTTCCCTCATCAACTGCAAACGAACAACACAACCTTTCTTTTTGTTTCATCTTTCTCCCATTTCTTTTTCATTTCAGAAAGAGAAAATCTCGGTTCCCGGTTGACGCACGGTACCGTAACGTTCACTGGATTAACTGAAAAATTTATTACGGAAAAGAACGATGTGCGATAATCTCGCTGTTACACGTATGTATTCTTTGTTTCTTTCGCGGGCATCGTGCGACCCGCTGATATTTTCTCTCAACGTCTTCCAGCCTACGCGAAATGATTAAATAGCAGGCGAAAAAGAAACGTTTATACTCGTTTAATGAAAGTTAGCGTTGACTCGTTATATTATGAAAACAGGTTTTGGCGTGACTATTTGTTGCAAATAAGATTGGATTTTCAGTTCGAAATCTACGAAAAGCGAAAAGAAGAACCGGATATTTGGGACTTAAATGGAAAAATAGCGGATGACCACCTAAGATTCTGGATATCTTTGAATTACACGGGACCGAACATTAATTACACAAGAAAATGTCCATCTACTGACATGGAATCTTAACAGTGGCCACGAGAATATTCCATAAAATTTTCCAGCGAAGCGTTCTTTTTTATTAAATTCCACATTTCATTCCCATAATATCACACGGAAGTACTACTAAATAATACGAACTTTATTATATCCGCATCTAATTAACTTCTACATAAATCCAATAACAGGTGTACGAACACTTTCTACAGCTACTGTACGTCCTCCAAAAAAGAAACGAACCAAAGTACAAACTTTAATCCAACGAAGCCCCGTTTATACCAAGCAAACAGTAGCCCAGAATACTAAACGGAAGAGTCGAAAGACTAAGAATGAAATTGCAAGCGAAAATAAAGGAGGATGTTAATCCTTATCATCCTGAATCCCGATGAAGAAACAACCCAGCTCGCCAACTGAGAACTGCTACGGCATTCGAGCAACATTTCTCCCGAGACACAGCCGTGCATCTCCGGTTGGCTTAAAGAAGAACGCGCAACAGCAGCCAAGGAGAAGTGGGAGAGAAAACTGCAATTTGCGGCCTGCTAACGAATGCGACATTCCCGTCAGGGTTCGCAAGGGGATCCTTCGCATCGCGTTATTGTTGTGCACGACAATGGCGGTCGTGCAGGAACAATGCACGCTCGCGTGCGCCCAGCCAGGAAGAAGAACACGACGCGGATTCTGGAGCAGGCGTGCGCGCCGCTCTTGCGACAACGCAAACCCAGCAGCGACGTCTTGCAAAGCTTCTTACCGGTTGCCGTGACGTCTTCACCTGGACGACAACACACGGCTGAAAGCGACTGCCGCTCAAGCAACGCGTTGTTTGTCTCTGGGGATACCTTCAAGACGTGTTCTTGACGAACACGGAATGGTCGCGATTGTTGGTTCAGGAATTTTATTAAAAAACCTGGGAACGGGCAGGATGATTGGCAATGTGAATCCGCGATCTTGAGGCACTTTTCAAGAATAGTCGTACGGAATGGTCGTAGATGTCAGCGATAACATTTCATTAGAACGAAATTGGAGAACATAGAAGATTTCAATGGTGTTGATAGAGGAACAACGTGCAGAGGCAATACGATTAGTTTGTACGATGGGGAGAAATTGAAGGAAATAATTGCGATCGTAGTGATAGAATTGAATTGAAAAAATACACGCAAGACTTCTAATAGCGGTGGAAGCTTATTCGTGTACGTATTCCCAAATTTCATTGACCAAAAGTTCCCATGAAACTAAAAAGTGGACATTGGAAAACATTATAACGTTAAAAAAGATGGAAGGATAATTGTTTATAAGATTAGAATTGACATGTCTACAGATTATGTTTTTCTTAAGAATCTTCTTTTGTAAGTAAATTGAAGGAGATGGACGTCTTTTAAAAATAGAAATCTTTCGCTGTCGTACGATAAAAATTTAAAAGTTCCTAATGCGGTATCGTCGTAATTATATATCAATGATAGACAGAACAAATAATTAATGCATCTAGGTGACAGTGGCTTGATCTTTTTATATCTTCTATATCGGTTCTTCTACATCATTACTAAATACAGTAAATACGTTCGACTGTGTTTGCGAAGAGAATCTCCAAGGATTTGTAGGAGAGAGTCACTTCGCACGAATAAAGCTGGATCCTGTACGCCTGTTTCGGGATAAAGCAGCGACAACAGCAAGTTGAAGGAAATAGCATTTTCGGCAGAGATTCGAGAACTGCTTGAAGGAAACTTGGCGAACATCAATTCCTGGTGAAAACAATACCAAGAAACGAGATCCGGAAACGCTCAATTGAAAGGGATCTTGAAACGCAATTGCTCCGTCTACGCGTCTAATTGTTTAGTCTTCAGCAATTAATTCGATTGTTTACTTGTTACCATCTACATATCTTGTACTATTTTATTTTCACCTTTTTACACTAGCTAGTAGTTTCATCCACGATCAACCTTTCCACGAAGTCTCCTTTCACGAGACAAAAGAAACATCCAGCTGTACAGGCTTAAAAATTATACTAATTACGAGATAAAATATCAAATCTAAAACACTTTTCGAAAAGAAACCTCGAAAGAACTAAGACGACAATAAAATTACTAAACCTTTCCAAAAGCTATTTCACAAACAGACTTCTTTCTTTCTACAATCTTCCCAAATCAGATTCAAGGTCCAAATTCACGATTAATCATTGGATCAACGTTTATGAAGCGATCTATGTGATCCTTTCATGTTCGCAGCCGCTCGAGCCACTCATCATTGTGTTGAAACTTCGCCGGCGTGGAGAGCAATCGAGGAAATTTTCCGCGGGAGTGCATCATTTTCCAAAGTGTCAGGAGAAAGGAGAAACATTCACGGCGATAAAGAAACCGCAAAGCAATATATTTCCTTTGGGACCGCTGGTGTGTCCGAGGCTCGATTGCTCCGGGCATTTGTTACGGTCAGTTACTTCCGATGAAACGAGGAACTCGTGTCCCCAAGGGCTACTTTTCCACCCCTTTCGTTACCCCTTTTGCAGCCGCCTGCGAGCAGACCGAAAGATATTTAGCGACCAGTGCATTTTTCAATATGTCACAGTCGACAAATTAATTTAGCCTGTTCCGTTCCTGTGCCATTCCCCTCTTTAACTGCTGCATAGATACATTTGACAATATTCCTACTGTACATAGACAGAAACTGATTATCGGGTATGAGAACTAAAAAAACTCTCAATATTTAATACCGGATGCTATTCACTGCCTTTACTTTTTAGGTATTTTTAGTACAAACGTGTTATTTCGTTCGCATTACGAGTGTTTTATAATGTAAAAGATTAAACGAATTTTCTTGCTCTTTCTCCTTTCACAAAGCAAATATCGTTCGTGAATAATAAATAGACAGGCAACTATCGGGAAGTGTTCGCATAATCCGCGATCAATGTGTCAACAAGATTCTAAAGTTAATCTATACACTGTAAAAAGCTGAATGAAATAGAACGTGGTACGTGACTTGACAAAGAAGAATTACTCGAAGAATTTACTAAATTCGACGAAGGGAGAACGATTATATTACGATTAAAATATCGGACAAAGAATTAGGATAAAAGATTTACGATGAAAGTTAATCTCCGATAAGCACACCGCAATTTAATACGATTGCGTTTTCTGTCGTATCGCTGTATACAAAATCTCGATATCCTCGATTCACGTTCGGATCAATCACTTTCACCTATCATAGCTCACGCTTAACACCTTTACTCTACACAGCTTTCGCATCAAATAAAATAAAAATCCATATGAATTCCTGTTCCAAATGTGCTTCGAAAATAAATCCTCGATTCCATTATAACCGCTGTAAAGCTGTGAAACCGTGGCTCTGAAAGCTCTGAAACAAGAACCATTCGACTCCTATCTCCAAACACCAGCCCGGCCAGAAACAAATACACGCGATTCATCGGGATGGGGGCAAGAATCTGTGACGCGTTGCCCTAAAAGATTCCGCTAAATGGTCCACCTTTATTTCCCGCTCGTGTATCGGCTATTAAACGGCATTCGTGGAACGATCTCGAATTAACCGGATCCCGGTACGTGGAAAAGGGCGCGCTGGGAAAGTGTTCGCGTGGCTGGGAAAGTGTTCGCGTGGTTGGAAATGGTCGAGAGTCACTTATGCAAATACCGGCCGGAGTGACGTTAAACGATTCGACGCGTATAGTGAAACGTTTTATTAACCCGGCAGAGAGGGGAAACGTACGAAATTGAAGGAAAAAAGAAAATGGGAAAGGGGTACGTGGAACGTAGGTATGAAAAGGTAAAAAAAAAAAATAGCAAAGAGTAGGGGTAAAGCGTAAACGTTGAGAGTAAGGAGGAAGGGAGCGGGCGAAAAGGGTAGAAGAGAGAAGACGAGTGAAGCTCGATTGCGAGCGTTCATTAGGGTCAGTTACTTTTAATGGGGAGCCAAGTAATCCCCGCAGAATATTTTCTCCTTTTCTCGCGCGCTATCTTCCCCTCTTTCACCCCTCTTTTACTCCGTTCAACCCTTAGCCTGTCAAAGTTACGGCTCTTCGTTTACGCGAGCCAGCGTGTGTTTGTTTAATGTCAAATACGAATCTCGCTGGGACTTCTCGACTCCCATTAGCTGGCACACCGCTTTCCAGCTTTCGCCTTACAGATTTATTCCCCGCTTTTTGGTTTTTTCGTTCGCCACTATTCTCAGCGTCCGATCCCTTTAACACTCAGCTGGGAAGTTTCTTTGATTTTCTATGTTAAACGCTTTCGCTGCTCTATCACCTTTTTTCCTATTCGCTTCACTCGAGGATCTTTGAAGGCTTCTTTTGACTCTTTCAAATCTGTGTTGTTTGGTTCTTCTTTATTTCAGCATTTTTATTTCAACTGTTCCTTTTGTGGTTTCGTGCGCGAACGTACAGAGTGTCGTAAAGAGAAATTAGAAAACTCGTGCACGATTCGTTACAGTTAAACATCCTGGCGGAGGTAGAAAGAGTTGAAAAATTCACTGAAATAACTTCGCACACGTATACAGAGCTCCACGCAAACTCGAAACGAAACGGTAGTCCGAAACTAAATAATAATCCTGTGAAGTCCGTGTAAAGGGTGAAACGCATGAAAGCGGAGGCGTTTCTCGTGCACCCTTTACCCGTTGCGTCGTTACAAACGACACGATAAACATCGCAGTCAATCATGCCGCGTATTACGCCCTGCATATCAAACACGCGCTAATTACGCGTGTTCCGCGGCTTCGAGAAGTCGAATCGAAGTTCCACGGGTCTCGAGGTTCTCCCTCGTTTCGACTTACTACCGGCAATAACTTCTGCGGAAAACACGTGTCAAAGATAGCAACTTGTTTCCAATTCAAATAAGTAGATTATACTTCGGTATTAGCGTAAGGCTCCTCGAAGATAATTTTTTTGAAAATTCTTTTCATTCGTTTATTCTTGTTATTCGTTCGTTACTTTGTAATTATAATTAGTAATAAATATAAAAATATATTATAATTATAAATGTAGTTATATATAATATAAAAAGTACGTATAATGTATAATATGTAACATATAATATAATATAAATATAAATAAATACATCTGACCTTCTTTTTACACAGAACACTTTTTACAGGATTCTCTATTACATAGTTTTGTGCACGGTTTATTCAAATTTACACGGTGCTTTTAACACGTTTTATTAACTTTTATACGGTTTATTTAACACGTTCTGGTTACGCGACTTTTTTACCATGTTTTATCGTGTCTTTGTAAATGATACCAGTCTCCGACTTGTTATAAAGAATCATTAAAAGAGAAAACAAAATACTTGTCGTCACAAATGATACAAAACGATCAGACGAAGGATATTTCGGGCGACGAAAATGATTTTTCTCCAGTAATAAGAAAACGATGAGTAAAATATGGATTTTTGAAAAAAATATTTTCTTCATTTTCACACTACCTTCTCCTTCCTGCGTTTATTCAATAAAATAGTGTTATCGAGCGCAGTTCTACATTTTAGATTGCTTTCTTTCTCTATTGTTTGATTTAGTTTAACACAGGGTTTGTACTTTTTTTTTTTTTTTTTGACAGATCAATTGTTTCACGACTCACTTTTTTTCACACAGCACACATGCATCGTGTAAAAAAACATTCAGATGTATACGAAATAAATGATTTGATTAATTCCCAAATTTCATTGACCAAAAGTTCCCATGAAGCTAAAAAGTGAACATTGGAAGACATAACGTTAAAAAAGATGGAGGGATAATTGTTTATAAGATTAGGATTGACATGTCCACAGATAGAGCTCTGTTAAGGACTTTAAATTACGAAATGTTAATCACCGAGGGCCAAGAGCAAAGTGAATGGAAGCCGGAATCCAATCCACTTGATGTTCATTAGGGTCAGTTACTTTTAATGGTGGGAAAGTAATTCGCCGGATTATTTTACCCCTGCCTGGAGTCGGCTACTTTGAGTCTTCCGCTGGTTGGTTTGGAAGCTTTAAGCTCCGTGTCATCGTGCTTTATTATTTAACTAGACGGCCATGTACCTCCACGGTCCTTTTACTGGTCGAAAATAATTTTAGAAATTTCTTCGTCAAAGACTAAACGAAACAAAGACTATCAACTATTTATCTTCATCCGTATCCACTCTTTATTATTTTTATTACATTTACATTTTTTTCTTTTGTTTTAGCTTCTCAATCTTAGCTCTAGCCAATGGTATTTTTAATTTATACGAATTATAATTTTAATAGAACACTCGTATCATGGTAATCTTAATTGAACGTCGTAATTTTACGTTTAGTTACTACATAAAAAAGAGTAAGAATTCGAAAATTAACTGTTTAAACAAATTTAGTCCGTATCTGTGGAGTAACTTTAACTTTAATATCAATTCGCCCCTAGCAAAATTTCTCCAATACCAAACACACACACTTTCCTTTCAACCCTATCTCAACGCACATCCAAAAACTTCTACTTGTAACAGAATGATATATATTAACTCATATCTGAGTGTATGTCGTATGTAACAAGTGATATCGATCATTCACTGATATCAATTGTTTCTAAAAGACTGAACTATCCGTAACAAAATGTCACCAAGTGTAAATACTTCCATTTCGATACTGTAGCGACGTATATCCAGAAACTTCCACTTGAAAGAGAATTAGAACGCGTCTGACTATTCGAATGCAGTGCGGAGAGTCGAGGTATCCACAGGTTGCGACAAATTCGCAAATCTGCGAATGTCTCTGGGAAACACGCGTCATCCGCGTGTTCGGTTGGACAATGTAAACGCGAGCTGTCCGTTTCCCGACGGGATACGATCGCGGAGCAGCTTGTAACCCGACAACAGTTACAAACTAGCCGATTGCGTAGACCAAAATCCTGTGACAGGGTGGCGCGTATACACGCGTATGCACGCGACCACGTAGAAGAGAAAACGCGACGGAGAGGAAACACGTCGAGAGCGTGTATCAATATTGGCCCAGGTTGCCTAAATGTTGGACCGTGCGCGCTATCAGCGTCGTTGGATACATTATTCATGCGCCATAAAGTATTCCACGGGCCGAGCGCGTGTGCACACATCGAACAGTGTCGAGGGTTTCGGTACCAAGCGACGAATAAGCCCTGGATATTTTATGCCGAGGTCGCACGTCGCTCGATTTTTTGATAGAAAGTGTAAAGAGGGATGAATTTGATTCTTTGTGTTGGCCAACGTGCTAAAGTTTCGTTGGTTCGTTGGTTCGTTGTTTCGAGAAGGTGAAGATGGGTTGAAGCAAGTTTTCGAACATGTTTTATAGCAACGGTCAAGAATTGAAAAATTCACTTTCGAAGACGTTTCACCGGCGGAGTTTTATGCCGAGACCCGCCAACATCGTCCGCTTTGATCTTTTTCTGCGCGGTATAAAGAGGGACGAATCCGATTCGCTACGTTGGTCAACGGTGTAAACTTTCGTTGGAATCCTTTTGCAAGGTTCTTGAATAGATTCTTCAAGGTATTTTATATCTGTTGCAAAGATTTAATTTCCAAAAGAAGTGGCGTAGGTCTCATACGAATCAGAGAACGCGACGAACGTATGTTTCTTGAGACTAACGATATTAGTACAGGGCGTATTATCTACACGAAATTGTATCACGGCTTAATCAGGCATCGGATAATCATCCGATACGACACAGAATGTCTAATGGACAATCCTACACGTACACAATCGCCCCTTTTCCACAAATATCCTCAGGCCCGATGCTGAATGATTGGCGATCAAAGCTACCAATTCGGCTATTACATCAAGCTCACAAGGAAATCGAACTAGAAGAGAAGAATATCAGTTGTCCCTACATCGTACGTAAACGCTATATATCCCATCAATCCTATACATATATACATATGTACATGTACGTACCATAAACCAAAAGGCACTTAAGTCTCAGAAAGAACTTCATTTTACAACCGGGTCGTAAAGCATTTCCGCAAACGAGTTCTAAAACGAGGCTCGGAGTCTCCTTTCAGCTTGTTTCCTCTTCTCAATCAACTCGAACTCCGACGCTACGCTAACAGCCACGTTACGAAACACTTCGTACAGCTTCGAAATCCGAAAAACTTCCCCCGCGGAATCTCGTCGACTCGTAGAGGGAGGAATTCCAACGGGCAAAGAGATCAGAGGCTGCAATTTGCGGCGGATAGTTAGCAAGCGGCCGCTCCTTCCAGCTTTAGACGCGCTAACGAGAATCGATCCCTAGAAGAGGGATGCTGCGATTAATTAATTACCGGTTAAGAGTCGAACGTAGGTCGATCAGAAGGAGAGAAAAAAGCGATGGAACAGCCTGGAAAGTGAAATTCGATGTATACGTGGCTCGAAAGTGGAATCTAGATATTCAAGTGATAGGCCTGATCGCAGGCCAAAGTAACGATTAACTTCACTTTTTTTAATTTTTGGGAAGTGTTCATGTACTTGCATAACTTGCAATATAATTTCATCAGCTTTCTTCTACTTTATATTATATATATTCTTTATCAACTATGTGTATATTAATAAAATTAGTATTATTACAGTAATATGTTATTTGTTTATAATATTACAATATTCTAACATTCGACGATACTTTACATCTACATTTTCGTCATCTACACCAGAATAACGCTCTAATCGTATCGAAATTCGTATCATCTAACGTGTCAAACCGTTCTATTAAATTCTAAAATATCAGTTACAAGCTCAGAAAGATTTTTTCGCCAAATTATAGCCAAAATTCGATCCCGCCATAATTGATACGCGTTTAAAAGCAGAAGAAAATGTCGAAGGATACGAAGAGATGAAAACACGAGCTCGTTAATTGCACGTTGTTAATTCTCTCATTGTTACGGAATTTTATTATCGGTGCAGAAATATTATAAATGGTCAACAGCTCGCGTTACAAATTAACGGTTGGTGATTAATTAATACGTTAATTACGATACGCTGTTCCAGCAGCGTCGTTTTTGACAGCAATCTCCACCTGACAGAGACAGGACGACTCAGTAATAGCAACTGTTCTCGAATTTGCGTTAATTGGCGTGAAAAATATGCGCGAAATGGAACTAGACGAATGGAATTGGTTCCAAGGATTACGTGTCGCGACGATTGATATTCGTTCGGCTCTTCGATAACGATCAATGATTCTTGACTGATTAAATGCATTTCGTGCGGAAACTGACACGCTACGCAGCATATATTTTCATCGGTTCCTAGCACGTCCCCATTATCGCGTATTAACCATTTAATTAAACTTTATTCGAGAATGATCGGACCAGCGTATCGTTCACGAATTACGCGTAGTGCATCGATACCTCGATTTCGTTCAGGGCACAAAACAGGACACTCGAAACAGAGATTCTCGACATACAGTGGAACCGCAGCAAGATCCAGCCACGGATAATTAACCTCTGCTTTAATGGAAACGACTTAGTTACCGTGTTTGTATCGTTTCGCGTGCGCCGTACCGAACACTCTGATCAATTAAATACGCGGTGCCGTATTGACTGCGATAATATTATTGTGATAACGCGCGTATCGATTTACAGATTCGAGCTACAATTCGCCTAACAGTTTCCTCGACTTTTGCCGTAGAAATTTGGCTGAATCGAGAATCAAATCTACTACTTTCAAGTGATTTCACGTTGACCATAGGACGTTTCTCCAAATTAGAAATTTTGATAGATATTTATCGCTTCATATCGAATGCATTTTAGGCAGTCTATTATCATCGGATTTGTTGAAAGAATAACGCAAGTAGAAAAAGAAAATTTTCCAAGAAATTGATTTCAGATCGTAAACTTAAGATATACTGACGATCATAAATACGAAAACATTGAAGTGTAACTTGAAAATTGTCACAGCTTTTATTTTCTAGTTATTTTATTATGAACCCCTCGAGAAGAAAGAAATGATTCTACAACTCTATCTCAACGAAGCTGATCCCCAGTTGGCTTTCGTGTTACTTACAACATGCATATGTCTATCTTTAAGTAGATCTATAAATAGAAACATATCATATCTAAGCTTGCAAGCGTAAATGATATCTCTATCATTCGATTCTTTATCCCTTACAATATTTTATAGAGACGATAGCGTGCAATAATTCTACTATTTACAATAATAACATTTTATTAAATTCTTCACGAACAACATTCTGGCGTGCACAAGAACCGTATCAGAATCATCGTATCATCTAACGGAGTACGAAGCGAGCTGGGTAAACGAACGTAATTTCTCTCGTCGAATAAATCTACTTTCTCACTCCCACGTCATTTCACCTCCTAATTTGCTGAACGTTATTTGCAACGAACAATCGAAGGGCGGCTAATTCGTCGTGGGAATGGGACCGAACGATCATGAAGCAGGGCAATTAGCAAGTGCAAATAGATGCTAATTACAAGTAACTGGAAGAAAACGGTGGTGTGGTAGTTGTCGATTGTTCTTCTAATGAGATTTCGACGACCGCGTTCCCGACGATGCAACATCCCTCTGTGCTCAACTATGCTCCCTACTACTTGCCGATTGCTAATTAATTGGCACGCTAATTGGGGCAGCGTGGCTAGAACGTTTGTGTCGCGGTATCGCTTGCAAGCGCCGATGCAGATCGGTCCTTGTGTACGCGTGTCTTGATTGCAGCTACGATTGTTACTAGACTCGTATCGCGTAATTGTCAAACTATTTGCTGCACGGAAGCTCTACAATCATTCTCTGTTAATCTAGGATGTTATTTAATAATTTATTTGCCAGGAGAGAATCGTTATTAGCAAGTGGCGAGAAAGTAGTATCGACAGTTGCTGTTCGATTGCACAAAGATTTTCCATTTTCGTCGATGTAGTCTTTTATAGAAATAGTACAGAATATCTAACATTTCTAATATTCAGAATATTACTCGTAATATTAAATTTGTAACAGTAACATTTTCAGAAATTTACGCAACAAACAACGCACCGATCGAAACGTCATAACTTTCAAGTACACACTGTGTGTAACTTCAAAAATGTTACCTATCGCAATATTAAAATATCACTTGTTTTAACAGTTTGACCAGTTGTTTTATCAGTTGTTTGACCAACCTATGAAACTTCGCACCAGTTGCAACTCTATCAAAATTTGAATTTCAACAAATATACTCGAATTCCAGTAACTAATTGTGAGATGGACAAATGAATGTTGGCATAGAATGATTAACAATTTGACGGGGATATCTATCCCGGTTTATTTATCACATTAGGTGTCCCGCTGGGTAAACCGACCTAAATGAAATGAATCAGATGATGGAGGAGGACAAAGAGGAGGAGATGAAATGGAACAACCTGTGCGCGCAAAGCCCACGACAATCAATTTTCAATAAACCGACAGGTAAATGTATTTACAAACATTTATGCGCATAAATCGTGCTCTCTGGCAAATTGCATCCGCTGCTGTCTAGGAATGCGACGCGAATGATTTAAACGACGCTTCGAGGAAGGATATCTCTCGAGTGCTGTACCTCACACTTACGCTTTAGTTGTCCTTCGATCGTTACAAAATATACAAAATTTCATTGCAGATTAACAGCCTTCTTTTCTTCCAAGCCAAATCTTTTTTTCTCTTTTTATATCACGTTCACATGACATTCTTGAAAAGAGACCAATTATTTAAAAAAATAATAAAGTTCAACGTATAATTTCAACTGAATCGATAATAACTTATTACAGTAGTTGATGCGATTGTAAACTATAATTAGAAGAAATAAATATAAACAAGATGTGATAAATTTACTACATAACTATTGTTCTCATATTCCGAAGCGATCATTTGAATCTTTTTTTAAATTTCATTAAGCTATCGTCTGTAATGTCCTCAAAATAATCTTCTTTCGTCGCAGAAATTGTTTTCCTGGTGGTCTTATACATATTTCCTTTATTGCTAGAATTTTCTACAACCCTTTTATACAAAGAAACGTAAAATTCTTCGTTTACAACGTTGTTCAACAATCATAAACGTACCTCTGCAGTATTAATCAGTATCGGAAATTGATAATTTCATTTTATAAAAGAAAGACAAGGAACCGATGAAAAGTCCCGAAATTCGGCACGCGGCTCACAACTGCGAGAACCGAATACGCGAACGCAAATCCAGCGATGATCACATCCATTCGCGTGTAATTAATACAAAATGAGAAACAGCTGAAGCAAGAAGCTTCTTTGACAATTTCATTTAATTAAACATCGAATGGTTTGATGAATCCCTTATTCGACAAAAATATTCGACGAAACGCTACTTTTGTCGAAAAAGAAATAAACGAACAGTCGTAAATCCGCTCGTAATTATAATCGAACAGAGACGATAATAAAACTGTTACACAAATATACTAGCAAATACTATGAAAATGACTAACTAAATAGAGTAAATAGAGCGCGATCGTAAAACAACAATCTCTCGGTCTTTTCTTTTTATCGTCAGCCTGGTAATTGCATAACGACACTCGATACACGCGGACGACGGGAGGTTGAATAGGAAAAGAGTCGGAATGAATGAAAACACGGTGGATCGATTTGAATCGGTGAACGAGGAGAAATTCAAGGGAAAATAGAACGAGAAAGGGAAGAGAGAAAAGAGAGAGAGAGAAAGAGATGGGTCTGCGGCACCGCAGGAAATGCCGCTCGCAAAACGCTCCCGGCCATTGTTTATCCGGCGCATCCGTTTTAATGCGCGCTATAATTGCAGAGAACGAAAAGCCAATGGGTTCCACTCTTTGACGCGATATTTCGACATCGACCACGGATCTTCCTTTTGACCCCCGACCACGTTACTCGCAACGACCGCCCCGATGCTTCCGTTCCAAATTGTTGCAAAACGAGCGTGAACGTTCTATCGTAATTAGTTGCACGGCGGGTACAGGCCGTTATCGCGTGTTCCCGCATAAATAATGCAATTGCACGGGAGCAAAAGGTAAATTACGTGGCCGGTATGCTCTCAATGGGACGCCTAATAAACGTTAATTACCAATTATGCGATTTCCATCCTTAATCCTACTGCCCCTCTTTCCAATTTTTCCATTTTCTCCAGCATTGATTTCTTTAGACATCCTATTTTTGTCTTTGTGTGTGTCTGTGTGTGTTTTTGTCTTTTCTTCACAGTTCCTGGAGAAGACTGTGATTTGGTAAAGCGTTCGATAAACCATAGCGGATAGATGGTGGAAATGTTAGACTGTTACGTAATTGGCAGCTGACTACGGTGGAAATTAATAATACGTTGAAAGTAAGCCGGAATTAATAAGCGCGATAATTGCTGCCAACTTTGAAAGACGAACTCGTGTAGTGAAGACAAATCCTAGGGAAAAGTTTAGTTGGACTCGAATAACGAAATTTGTAATGCTGTTTGGATTAGGGAACTTGACAAGAATGGTTGAACTTGCGGGTTTGGCTTTAATAACTTGGTACGTTAAGAAGTTTGCTTGAAAGATACGTCTTATTAATATCCTTGTTAGTACATGCTACTAACAAGTGATATAGTATACTGAAGTATCAGTCCGGTTAAAAATTTGTTGTGGGATGCTCGCTGTGGGAGGCCGGACGATAAAATTTTCAACCTACGAACATTCGTCTTTTGCTTTCGTAAAACACGCGTGACAATGTGTCAATAGAATCCGTCGTACCAAACGATGCTCTTCAAAGAAAAAGAATTCTCCAGTCCTATACATATTATAATCTCATAAATAACAATCTTCAACTACAAATTCTGTGTATTTCTCAATCTTATCTATACCAATGACGAAATAAAAATATATAAAACCACTGAATTATGTATATACTTTTTATTTCCACAAACGAGATATAAACACGCATTCGATCGATGGTACTGAAATTTTTTCATTCTAATTCCAATACCTACACGTCTATGAAAAGGAAGACTTTACGAAACTCTGCCATGAAGCAGCTATAAAACACAAACTAGATCTGATAGAAAATTTACCGAGTAATCTTTTCCAAAAATTTTCCCATTTTAACAATGGTTTAATTTAGCGAAAGGGAGACGTTTTTCCTTTGCACGAACGATTGCCGTGTGAAATTACATCCGACGAAACAAACTCGACAGTAGTACGTGTTAACCTGGTTCGATGATTCTCGACGCAGGCATTTCGCAGTGCAACGTGACCGCGGTGCAGAGTCGGCGCTTAAGTCGACGAGCGCTCGAAACTTCCGTTATAACGGAGGTGGTTGCGTCTTTAAGCGTCCATTGAATTCATGAAAACGCAAATAGGGATATGGCGGCGAATATGCGAGGCTCGTAACAGCTGGTCGCGAGCGGAATGGATCGCCAACGGTGATAATGTTCGTTCCCTGGCACGGCCTTCGAATCTCGATTTTATTTACCGCGTGGTGTGACTCGAATGAAATCGAATCGTCAATCCCAGTAATTGTTACATTCTTGAAAGTTTATTATGGCTCAAAACAAAGAACGTAGTATTATACCATTGCGTTTTTCTTGTTTACATTTATACCGTATATACTACGTACACTGTACGTAGTACATGTACACTGCATATCATATTTGTGTTTATATTAGGTACACACCTTTACGATAATATGCTTGTTGCTGCAATAGAGCTTCATTTAATCCAAATGTTACGCATGCATTATCATGTTGTATTCGTAAGTACGTGTGTTTAAGATTTTAGCTATGTGATCATAATATAAAAGTACATATATCTATAGAAAAATGACTCCTTGATTAGGTAGATTTCATAGGAAAATAATAAATAACAACAGTGGAACCAACTTATACCTCGATCTAACGTTTCCTTCGCACGAGCGCAAAAATTTCGAGCGTGCGTTGCCAATGTTGACGATGCCGATGAGCAATCTAATTCATTTAAATATGCGCGTCGATACACAGGAATAACGAGCAACCATGATTTTGCTTTCGAACATCATCGCCATTTTCGTCGCCGAGATCGTGTGCTTCGCGTCAAAATGCAGTGACATAAATTTTCTGAAACGTGGCCTTTAATAAGAGAGTAGGGTCACGTCTTCGAAAGAAAAACAGAAATTCAGGCATGGCTTTCTCAGGCTGTGCACCGTTTAGAGGGTCGTAGTATAGTGGTAGTTCCGGTGGAGAAGGAAATTAAAGGGAATGTAGGTCGCGGAGGCTTTTCTATGAGAACGTGGATGGCGGGTGTTTAATTTAATCGTTGTTTTGTAAGGGAAAGGGCTTGGTATACTAAAGTACACGCTGATAATCTTAGGTCACGAAAAAGATAGGATATTCTTCTTCTTATTCATTGTACGAGGAAGAAAATACAGACTTATGGTTCAAGAGCGAAAACGTTCGTACGAAAAAAAATTTTAGTGACCTTTAATGTATGGTAAAAGATAAAGAAACACGAAGCTATTGTCTCGCTAGACTACCAAGTATCAAGCACGTTCTACAGGTTGAAACATGCTACGATGTATACATCAACTCTTAGGTTTCATGAAATTTGCATCAGTTTCAAGACAACATTTTGCTTGTAGTGTGATACCGACGTTAAAACACGTGTTTCAACGTGTCTGGTTGTTTCCCAACCCCGTTGTTGTTGTTGTTGTTAATAGGATATATGTTGATTATAAAAAATAAAAAACTAAAAAAGATTTCTTTCGGAAGGGGATTCACTTTTTACAAAATCATATTCGATATGATTCCTTCATCGATACAAATTGGTTTTAATACTCATTCGCTGATATACATCTACACGTATTGTAACATGTGTCATGAAACTCACATGTGCATGCACGCGTCGCTACAACGTGTTTCAACGTGTAAAGCTCCCTTTAGAATTCCTTAGAAATTACTAACATCTATACGTACGTATATTTAAATGATTGACAAAACAAGAGAAGGAAAAAGATGTGGAGTATTAAACTATCAGCTGGCCAAACTTCCGAATATTGAAATTCTCTGGCGATTACCAATATTATATATACAGATTAAATATATATATATTTTTTTAAAATGATTCACAGAAACAAAGAAACTTTCAATTTATTGGCTATGCTGTCAATGACGAAATTGTTTCGTAATATTCGCAATTAGTTTCGCAATACTCGTCTCTAGAGGCTCGTGACTTCTCTTTTGTCGAAGAAGAATCGCAACGAGATTTACATCGGCTCGACCCCGATTCCGCAGATTTTCCGCGTTTTCTCTTCTCCTCTGCTCCGTAGCCGCGACTTCGAGTCACGACGCAGAGACAACAGTCACGAAGCGTATCTTCGCGTGCAAATAAACGTTGAGACCGAGTCAATGCGCCGGTCCAATGCGAAACCGATAAGTGTTTGAATAACGGAAACAGGGAATTCTTCAGCGACGTTTCCTTTTCCTCTTGTTTCAAGCAACGTAACCGAGAATGCAAATTTTCTTTCGCACTCTTCTTTTATTTTTACTTATCCGTTTTTATATTTTTATACAAGTTCTTAACGTTGCATCAACCGCACATATGTGGGTGGTTGTTAGTAGATTGTGGATGTTTGTGTAATTTTATATCTCTATGAACGTAACTAAAAAAAAAATGAAATTCATATAGAAAGCTTTAGCTACCAAACATTACTAACAATAGTTACCCTAAATATATCACATATTTGTGCATATTATCAACATTCTGTAGATTTCTACATCTTTAAATTTCTCAGAAATACGTAAACAACTGCAATCCAGTTATGAGCGACGATAACGAAGATTGGAAATATTGTGGAGAATAGATTTTACTTTTGATAGCCCGCCTGGTAAGAGTTTCGCATTTCTTGAACAAAATTGGATTTTCCAGGATACTGTTTTCTCTTTTTATATATTTTGTTATTTTATTCGTGTGCTAGAATCGAGGTATGATTTCAAACGAGGAACGGATTAAAATTGCGATAAATTTGGATGATTGCTCCGTTAAAAGTTTTGCGCATTTCGTGAAATAGTACCGAGAAAATTACTTCTGGTTTAGTAGTAGTAATCGCAAGTTGGCAGAAATTGGGAACGAACTAACTCAAAAGCTCGTTAAGGTTGCATTGAGATTCGAAAGCTTATCGAAGGTTCGTTTTAACCATCTGTTCAACGTGCGACAAGGTGGAAGATTTCTTAATGATCCCTCCAGGTTTACAGGACATAAAATATTCTTTAGCATGTGACCGACGTGGTATTAATTCTTCAAAGTTTCAAGTCCTTGATCTTACATTCTTTACGTGTATTAATTTTTCACGTTCCATTCATACTACTTTGACAATATTATTCTATGTACGTACCTACCATAATTCCTTCACGTAACACTGCCTTATTCGATATTCAAAAATCAAATGCATTTAAGGCAGTAATTTTACCTCATCCTTCAGATGAATTAAAATCAAAAAACATACTATATACGACAATAAGAAACTAAGAGTTATGCTTCGACAATTCGCGTTACACCTAAGCATATAAAGAATCGTACTTATTAACATATCGTTAACCGTTAATTTTATGCAGGAATTAACGTGCGTCACCTTTACTTTTTTACATAAAATCTGACGATGTAACCTTACATATGAAAACACGAGTTTGCTCGTGGCCGGTCGACAATGTTTCAACGCGAATTTAATTTTTTGCACAGAAGCACGTTTCTTGAAACTCGCAGAAATATGAAAGCCCGTTGACTCTGAAAGTACCGTGTTCCTCTAACTGCCTGAAACTTAAATGCCATCAACCTAATAGCATTAATAAAAAAGAAAAGAAACTCTTTCAGCAAGATTTTAATTTAAAACGTTCCACTCGTAAAACAGCGGCCATTCCGAAAGAAATATCCCATTGGTAGGAAGTTGAACACGGCGTGGTCCGAACGTCACGGTCGTAAGACTTCCGGCAGGTGGCTCATTAGATTTCCGCCACTCTGTGACATTTTGCGGTGCGTTTAAGATCCATTAGGATCGGACCAGATTAACGAGGTAGTAACCAGAGTCCATTTGCAGCGCATTTAATTGACCGTAGTCCCTGCGAATGGCCGCAGACCAGCCTGAATCATCATCACCAATTCTCTTCGCGACGCTTCCTGGTCCATTGTCGACCGTACAATGTACGGCGAAAGGATCGAGACCAAGACGACAGTCTGCGCTTCGGAAATTCTTTAAACCATACCTCGCCGTTGTTCCGTCAATTTAAAGGAGTGCTTTATTCTTGAAAGCCTGTTCTTTGCTTTTGTTTCGCGAGGAAAGCTTTCTCGAAGTGAAGATTTGATTCACAATTAGATTCGAGGATATCGTAAGAGAATGTTTACGGTATTGTTTAATGCGAAAATGAAAATACTTCGCTGCTTGAATACACAGCTTAGTTTTGCCATTAATGCCAATTGTTGTTTTCTAAAATTGCTTCTTCGTACTGTTCAGCTTTCGTCAAGCTTTCTTTCGTCTATACATAGTAAAACTTTTCCACGACGAAGCGAGCCATCTTCAACAACCATACTTCCCCGCGTAACTTCCTAGTCACAACTATCCCCCACCACTACCGTTAATTTGACTCCAAATGGGGGAAGCGGTCTTGAGGTTTCGACATAATCGGCGCGAGCTATAGAGACGCGGATCTTCCTATTATTCGCCGCAATGAGCGCGCATTATCGCGGTGTGTTTCAAGCCAGGGTATATTTAACTCGGCTAATGGTTAATCAACGCACGTATGCACTTCAGCAGACGGAAACATCCCGAAGGAAAGTTCTCGGGGATAGTCAGAGCGGATCGTATGCTTGATTACAGGCAGACGGGGGACGAGGAACCGGTTTAATAACTTCGTAACTCTACTTACGAATTGCGGAAACGAGGCCGGATTACCAACTGCTTGGCTGCGATTTTCACGAAGAAATTGTCTATCTCTCTTTCGTTCTCTTTTTCTCTCTCTCTCTCTCTCTTCCTCTCTCCCCTCTCACTTTTTCTTCCTCGCCTCGTTCGTGGAAATTTTCGACACTTTCTACGAAAGAGTGGAAGCTCGAGAAACTCGAACTCGATCGATGGACAAGAAGACGAAGCGTTCTCCTTTTGTTCGAGGAGTTGGGATATTTTTCAAACCCATTCTTCTATTTTCGCCTTGTTCCTTTATATCGAAGGAAGCGAGGAAAGTTCGAAACAGCGATAAATCGAAGACCAGGAATTTTTATGATGCTGATAGTTCGGTATTGAATAGATACCCGAGATTGTCGATGTTCTACTCCCTCTCTCTCTCTCTCTCTTTCTCTCTCTCTGTTTGTCGGTGGGATTAATTAGAGACCAAGTGACTATTACATGGATCAAGGTAACTCTTTTTCTCAGGTACGGCAAAGGAATAATTTTTTCAACGACAGAAAATCTAGGTTTTAAGTTTCTGGTAGAAACGACTACTAACTATGCTTTTAGAGAAATCGAAGAACGATATTTCACATTCAAAGTTTCACTCTTCGCTTTTCTCCGATATGCTTGATTTTATCTTGTAGCTGTTTCATCGATACAAGATAAAATTTACAAAATTTCGGCGATGAAACACACCCTTTCCCTTAAAATAATCATTCATTAAAATCATACTTCGGAAGATTCTATATTTTAATTGTTCGTTTGGATTCGTCGTTCGAAGCGTTTATCCTGGATGTTTCTTCTTCCTCCTGGATGTTCGGTTTTACCCCATAACCGTCGAATCGACGTTGAAACGATAGCAGAATAGAAATACATAAATTGTTCAATGGCGAAGATTTTTAAACAGAATTAAATGTTTTTTTAAATAATCAAACAACGGCGTTCCCCATTCCAAATGATTTTCCCTACATCTACGTTTTATCGGACAATTTTCCTGATAATCGTAAATCTTCCGGTCCGCAACCAATGGGAAAATGAAGCTTAAAAACGAAAGGAGAGAACGATGGATAGGTTCATCGAGGAAACAATAAATCACTATTTTTTCTCATGCCGTTTAATCACCTTAAAAGTATTCGCGAGTAAAAATACTTACAAGTCAGGTAATTTACATCGAGTTAATAAAAGATTACCGCAATGTCCCTTATCACAAGGGAGTCTCTTAAAAAGTAGCAACATTCCCACCGATGGAACACCAGCGAATGTTTAGGAGATCTCATTACGAAAATATAGGATATGAAAAATATGAATGATTATTTCTACGGGAGCAACAGTTCGCTCCTTTATGTACCTTAAATTAAACTTACTAATAACCACGATTAATCGATACTTTAATAGTAACATTCGACCGTAGGCTAATTATATATATGAAACTGTTATCAAATTGAAAAATTGATAAAAATGAGTTGCGAAGGAAACGAATAAAATATTTGTTCCCTCGAGAGCCTACTTTTAATTAATCTACCAAACGCAGATCGTTTTTAATCTCGCAATTAATTCAGAATTACATTTATCAGACTTTAATTACTTACGGTTTATTGATTATTGTAATCAACGAAGAGAAATAAAAGAAAAGAGGAAGACAATTACCGAAGCGGATAGTTTATCGATTATATCAGAAATCACGTGGAATGTTTTAATTTTCTTCGCGCTTCGAACAGACGTGCAACTTGCATAACAATGCACGATAAGAATTAAACGATATCAAAGAACTGAAACAACGATACACTGTATTTTCAACGTTTCTAATATTTTCTACGTTTAACTCTACTGCGTTCGTTGAATTATTTTCAATCTAATCGCGATCTCTTTTATTGCCAAAAGTTTCATTAGATCGAAAAGGATGAAAAAAGCTTTTTGTTTGATATCGTGTATAAACGATAAACGATCCATCATCGATCAAATTTAAAAGCGGCGATATTCGAAGAGTGGGCATATTATACAAAAGCGTACAAAATATACAAAGAGTATATTCGCCGCAGTTCCTAACAGACGAAACAGATATCTGCCCAGGTCCTATATTTTAAATTATTTTCATAAAGTAAGAAATTTTGTCACGAAAATCCATAATCTATTTGAATGTTACAATTTTTTTTCCAAATATTAAGAGCTTTTTTGATTGTCGAAACAAGAGATAAATAGATTCGGGAACCAGCCTGGTTAAAAATTGTTAAAACTGGTGGTTTTTTCGCGAAAGGCGGACAGGCTCTGGAGGAATTCGGCGCGCGCCGATAAGCTCGAAACGTTCAAGCGATAAAATACACACATATATTACACGTATGTACACATTGTACACGTATCGTGGTTTCGAGAGGGAAGCGACGTAACTCAGCAGACTATCGTGGCTTTTCGGTGAATCGAGGCAAACACGTGCCGATCGAGCCAAACGTTTGTTCCGCGAATTTGCTATATAGTTTTGTTGTAATCCAAACTTCCTCCTGGGGAAGTTTCTTCCACGAATTTTCATGATTTCATACTCATAACATTTCTACAGATTTTTGTGTTCTTTTACTTCTGTTAAGTGTACTTGCATTACAATTTTAATATCTATCGTTTTGGTCTTCTATGTAAAATCGAACTGCCACGTTTTCATCGTTCTCAAATCTTAACAATGTATCAAGATACTCGTATCTCGCTACAACGAATTCTAACGAAATTCTGAAACGTTCCGTATAACTCGCGTAATGTATCTATAAAAGATTCCCACGTTGTGGCGTTCAAATACTTAAGTTACCATACACGACGCTTTCGGGTTTGTTATATCAACTCGCGTGTTCGTTACAGCACTAACGAAATTCCGAAATGTATAATTTCTATATGTTAAGTTTTTAAATACTTTTATGAGTCAAAATACGGCGCTATAAAGCGATCAACAGATATGTAGTCGCTCGCGCGGTTTCTAACATCGTTCGAAAATCCCTAGCTCGTTGCGTGCTGCCTAAAAACCAGCGGAGTTGCCAACGGATCCTCCAAAAACCGTCCTGAAATATCCCACCTTCCATTGAGAAGCCTCCAAGTCCAATTTCCTGAAGCTATGCCGCAGCAACCCCGAAAATCCAAAGTAAGTTCCTCTTCAAAGCCAATAGACCGGAAAACGCTTTCCCCGCGAAACCACCGTCAAACCAACCGCTGTACTGGCAGAATCTTCCGACCGGAGTCACCTGAATATCACGATGGCGGAGATCCAGGGATCAGAAAAGACACTCGCTAAGCCGTACGAATCGATCGCTACGAGTTTCGAGCGTTACTTATTTCCTCGTTTTTCAGCAGCATGATCGCGAGCTCGTACTGAAGGCTCCTCGGAATGTCGAGCTGAAACGCCTGTTCATCGTGCGTCAAAAGACGCCTGATGGCCCTCAGACACAGCTCGCGCAGAGTATAAATCGGTAGCGTGATGAAGACGTCGGTCCTTTCGCGTCTTCGATGGGGATGCAAAGCTACCCTGATGGGATTGCGACATTCCTGTCTCACTAACAACAACGGACTCGGCTCCGGGAAGAACACCTCCTTCTGGTTCACTGTGTACCTAAAAACCCCCATCGTGCAACCAGCTGCCCTCCATTCGCTTGATAATTATGGTCTAATCATTGTTCATGAAGCAAATTCGGAGTTGCGTTGAACGAAGAAAGAGATGTAGCGTTTTGAAGCTTTTCCTGAATGGGAAGGTGGACTTTGGGGAAGTGGTTTGTATCGGTTTTTGGAAGATGGAGGGAGAAGCGGTGATGTAGTTTAATTTTGGTAACGAGAAGACCGATGTTGGCTTCGCTTGATGAAGCTGAATCTTGCAAAGTTGTAATGGCTATCGCGTTTCAAGTTCCAATAGAGACATGTACAAGTACTTTCTTGTGTGGCGAACATGCAGTACCACGTTTCTTATTCGATCGTTATATCTGTCATATCCTGAATTCTGGAATTCTAGAATTTAAGAATTGTTGCAATACGTTTCTTCTTCACCGCGTTTCCTATTAGTTAAAAATCTAAACACGTAAAATCTTTGCTTAGATCCAAATGTACGTTTTTAAACCAACTCTTTCTTCGTTCAGCGTCCGGACAAAACGCACAGATCCCCACAGAACAAACTCTAACCGCATTAATGGAGATAGCATCGTCTGTTTCGATCGTTCGAAAGTTCCTTTTACCATTCGACCACGCGAATCAGGAAAACGCGAAGGGAAGAAGCAACAGACCCTATGGCTCCTTTCAAATACGATCGACATAACAAAAGTAGAGAGGAAGTTAAGATTCAAAAGTGCCTTTGGAAATTCAACGGACTTCGAGAGGATCCAATTTTTCCATTTCGAAGAATCTTCGAAGAATTTTTTAGGAATCTTCGAGGAATCCTACCTGTCTCTGGTTTCTTGGTCGACGAAGATCCACGGATGCGTAACGAACGTGTCGATGTCGAGGCAATCGCCAGGCGACAATACACCGTAGCTGATAGCCCGACCTTGATAATCGATCCAGTAGAGAATGACGTTGTGCATCGTCTTGTTGATGAACCTAACGAGGGACACGTACACGTTGTTGATCGAACGAAGCAGGGGCTGCTGTTGTTCCTGGCTCTCCCCCATTCTTCCGGCGCCTTTCTTAGCTCACCCTTTGACCAACTGCGAAACTTCGCTGCGCTCAAAATATCGCTCTTTTTTCCGCCTTGCCACCTTCTCCTCCCCTCGAGTTACGATTTCGCGACGACTGAAAGCAGAAAATCAAACGGACCTGGATTAATCGAGGGCTGTCTGATTCACGTGCATCGAAGAAGATTTTGGTAAAGAAAAGCTTCACAGCACCTTCTTCCTGATATTTGTGATTTTATTTAATATCAGCATGCCTCATCGATTTTACTGTGAATAACTTCACTTGTACGTGTAACATCGCCTGTTTTGTCGACCGTTCGCGGAGAGACGCGATCTCAAGAAGCGCGTCAACGGGAGTCGTAAATTCCCGTTACGATATACAATCGACGCCACGAAACTGATCGGTCCCCTATTTCATTTAAGATAATAGAGGTAGTTGAAGTAATTATAACACTGAGGTAACAGGTTATAATATGTTATTTATTTCCAACAACTTCTAGACAAGATGATTACGCATGTTGCGTATATATATTAGGTCATCCCATAAGTTCGTGCCGTTTTTCGAGCGGTTATATGTGTTATTTTTTTTAAACACCTATGAATCGTTGTCGTAAGTATTTTCAGAACATTGAACATCTCTTGTACTGTCAAACTTCGTGATTTTCCAACAAGATCCCGAATTTTATCTTCGTCTGTCTGAGGAGAACGCCCGGAGCGTTCCTCGTCTTCTAAACAGAAATTCCCAGCTCTAAAACGTTGGAACCACTTCCTACAGGTGCGAGATGAAAGAGCATTTTCTCCGTAAACAGCACATACGTTTTTCGTGGCAATTGTTACTTCCTTTCCGAAATTCATATAACATGAGATGTCGAAAATGGATACGCATTTCACTCACGATTTTTTACTGTTAGAAGTCACTGTGTTCACTATATTACGATCTTATATACACGAAAATCTGCTCTAGCCTGTTCTCGATCAGCTAAGCTCAAGTGCATTGGTCCCTTATCGCCGTATGTTTATAAATCGACACATGAAATGTATACACAAAAGTCGGCACGAACTTATGGGATGACCTAATATATATGTAGTAACTGGTGGATTCTTAGAGTAAGGACAAGTAATGATTGTAGAGTTTAAAGTTTAAGGTATTTTAATGAGTGATATTCAATAACAAAACGACAGACTACGATATCGTCGCACGCCAACTCACACTCCATGTCCGCTCAACTCGCACTCTGCTTCTCGACTGACTCTCTGGCCGTTGTAGCACTCTATTGTCTATTGCTGGGCCCACCGCACACGTGTTCTACAGACGCTCGTAGCCAGGGTCACATAGGTCTTTTCGGCTATTTACCTATTTACCTGAAGGACCCGGTAATGCGTTGATGGAGCCGACAGCGCCTCGGCTCTCGTGACATTGTCTGTAGTTAGCTCGACGTTTCTTGGGCCCTTCTCCCCGATACTACACTCGGCCATCCTGCAGTAACATCTGCCCTCAGATGTTATGTCCATTCTCGCTATGCTATGACGCTATGCTATGCTATGTTCGCTCGCTATGACGTCGGATGCGTCATCTTCGGCGTTCAGGACCCAAGGCTTCATGACATCGGCAGTCGTCGAGGTGTGCGCGGGTCCTTCCTTCGATACTGCTTCGCACGCTTTCTTCTTTTCTTGTAATTTCGCAGGTTCCCTTCTAGCTTACCTAATTTCCGTTCGGTTAGGATACAGTCAAGACAGTTGGATATTACGTGTTCGACCTTTTCGCGTAACCCCTTAAACCAGAAGTCCTTCTTGATCATAGCTCCTGTTTTGGTAACCCCGAAATGCCCATGCTCGTGCGCTTGCCTGACTACTTGCGTCTGCATCGCCTTCGGTACTACTATTAGCACATCGTCCTTACACTCCTTATACAAAATATCGTTTCTTAGTACATACCCATCGGCCTGACTGCACGTTGCGGCGTCCAAAATCCTACGGACTTCAATGTCCTCGTTCTGTGCCCTTCTCAACCGTGCAATCAGCACGTCTTCTCTCTCCGTTACATACATAGTGCTCGGCAGGGGGTTCCTACTCAGAGCATCCACATGCTGCATACTTTTTCCCAGCCGATGACACACCTGATACTTAAACTCGCCTAGTAACAAGGCCCATCTAGCCACACGCACACACAAGTCTTTCTTTCTCATCGTCATGACGAATGCTTGACAATCCGTAACAATAGTAAACGGCATACCTAACAGATATACCCTGAACCTGAAGTCTATCTCCTTTTTCAACAGATCGGTTAAAGGTTTGGCAATCTTCGCGTACCCTCTAATGAATTTTCGAAAATATCCTGTAAGTCCCAAGAAACTCTGGACTTTTCTAACCGACGTTGGCTTGGGAAAGTTTGCAACGGCCTTGGTTTTATGAGCGGACGGCTTTATGGTGTTTCCCGAGACTATGTGTCCCAAATACTCGATTTCCCTCTGCATAAAACAACATTTTTCCAATTTATGACTAGCCCATACTGCCCAGTTAATTCTACGACCATTTGCAAGCGTTCCCATGCCTCCTCTAAATTCTTTGCAAGGACAATGATATCGTCTATGTACACGATGACAATACCCTTGTCCGTCAGTTCTTTGTAGATCTTCGACATATACTTTTGGAACACAATAGGGGAAATTTTCAGACCAAACGGCAACTTCCGAAATTCGTATTGTCCCGTGGGCGTAACAAAAGAGGTATACTTCTGGCTATCCTTGTCTAGACTTACGTGGAAAAACCCACTTCTTAGATCTATTGTTGTAAAAAGCTGGGCGCCTTGCAACGCATCTAAAACATCTTCAGTTAACGGCAACGGAAAATGTGGACACTCAATGAGTTCGTTAAGCTCACGAAAATCGACGCAAACCCTGACGGAGCCATCTTTCTTTCGGACTACCACTATCGGACTCCGAGTCTGATGGTTTGATGACACCCTCGTTTGTCCACGCTTCCATCAGATCATCTACTTCCTTTCTTTCCGACGGCGCCAGCCTTCGCGGTCTTCGCGCCACCGGTTTGTCACTTTTCAGAACTATTTTTGCGGTTATTCCGACGTCTCGCTTCTTCTCCGGCCTATACCCTTTAATAATATCCCGAATGGCTTCACGGTAATGAGGTTCTCATACATGCGACAAGTCGATCTCGTCGGATTGTTCTACCGCGTTTACCCTCAGTACATCCGGCGCGTCCTCGCGACAGTCGGTCTGATCGTCGAGTCGTAAAAATGTCACCTCGCCCCGTTTGACTCGCAACTCTACCTGGTCTAAAAAATCGGTACCTAAGAGTAGACTGTGTCTTGTCATTACCTTATTCGAAACAACATGCAGGGTGACAGTAAAGTCGTACCCGTCAACCGTAATTACCCTTGTAAACTCGCCCCAGGTACTATTGCCAGCGGAACCAAAGCCATCAAACCTAAGTTTGCAGACGCTCGTAGCCAGGGTCACGTAGATCTTTTCGGCAAAGCTATTTACCTGAAGGACCCGGTAATGCATTGATGGAGCCGACAGCGCCTCGGCTCTCGCGACATTGTCTGTAGCTAGCTCGACGTTTCTTGGGCCCTTCTCCCCGATACTACATATATGAGTATATGTTTGTAATATCGTGATATAATGTGTTTACAAAGAGTGGACAATAGAGATGTTAATCAGACAGAAAAAGACGATTGTTGTTCAACCTGAACTATTCACGCCAAACGCACAGAAAACAGCGCAAACCACACTCTCTCGGCAACGCCACTCGCAACCTCTGTCTCCGCTCAACTCGCACTCTGCTTTTCGACTAACGCTCTGACCGTTGCCGCATTCCGTTGTCTTTTTCCTAGGCCCACCGCACACTTGTTCTGCAAGCGCTCGTGGCCAGGGTCACGTAGGTCTTTTCCACGAAACTATGCACTTGAAAAGACCGATGACACATTGATGGGCCCGACGACGCCTCGGCTCTCGCGACATTGTTCATAGTTCGCCCGATATTTCTTAGGCCTTTCGTCCACGATACTACACTCGGCCATCCTGCAATAACATCTGCCCTCAGATGTTGCCTTCTATCTCGCTGTCATCAGATGCGTCACTTTCGGCGTTTAGGACCCAAGGTTTCATAAAATCTGCAGTCGTCGAGGTGTGCGCGGGCCCCTCATGCTCCCCTACTTTCTCCACAGTGTAGCGGTCATTCCGCATGGCTCGCGCGACCCGGTACGGACCTAAAAATCTGCCCCCGAGTTTTAACCCTGCGCCGAACTGCGTTCTCTTTATGGCGACAAGGTCCCCCCTTCGATACTGCTTCGCGCTCTTTCTTCTTTTATTGTAACTCCGACGATTCTCCTCTTGAGTTGCGGCGATCTTCCTCTTCGCGTCCTCACGTAGCTCGCGACGTTGTTCTTCAAACCTCGCGGCCCACTCTTCGTCGATCAGCTTTCTAATCTTCGCCTCTTCCCTGACTTGCATTTCGACTCCGACCAGTAGCTGGAAAGGAGTCTTCCCTGTGCTTCTGTTTACGGTGGAATTCAGGTATTTCTGAACCTGGTCGACATGCTGCCCGTTCCCCCTCGGCGCCAGTCTTCGCGGTCTTCGCGCTACCGGTTTGTCGCTTTTCAGAACTATTTTCGCGGTTATCCCGACGTCTCTCTTCTTCTCCGGCCTATACCCTTTAATAATATCTCGAATCGCTTCACGATAATGCGGTTCCTGTACGTGTGTTAGGTCTGTTTCGTCAGTCTGTTCTACTACGTTAATTCTAAACACATCCGACACGTCTTTGTTAGTCTGTTCGTCAAGCCGCAAGAAAGTCACTTCGCCCCGTTTAACCCGTAACTCTACCTGATCCAGAAAATCAGTGCCTAACAACAAGCCGTGCTTCATCAATATTTTGTTTGAAACAACGTGCAAAGTGATTGGCAGTTTACACCCGTCAACCGTCATTACCTTAGTGAATTCACCCCAGGTCTCAATGCCAGCGGAACCAAAACCGTCGAACTTAAACTTGCATTTACCTAGCGGTGGTGACCCTAACCTCGCATACTCGTCTGACCGGATGAACGTGAGATCACTACCCGTATCCACTAATGCCACAAACCTACAGTCATCTATCGCCACTTCTTTCACATACTTCCCTTTTTCGGATCTTGACACTACGCAAGTCTCTTTCGGTCGTGCCGTACACCTCGCTGCAATATGTCCAAATCCGCTGCACTCGGAACACCTAACACCTTCTCCCCTCTCCGGACATTTAACACTTAGATGATCCTCACTACCGCAAATGAAGCATCTTCTTTTCTTCATTACATCTACAGATTGACTGGGCTTCCCGTTCTTCTGGGTTTTAGCCGGCTTCACAATCGACTTTGCTCTGCGACTCTTCTGCTCTTCGTACATCACTAACCTCTTCCTCAACTCTTTGATTGACGTAGCGCCGTACAATACAGCCTTATTGTTCTCGTCGTCTATTATTCCATCCACTATGTATTCCACCTTTGCTTCCTCCTCCATGTCCACATGGCTAGCTATTTCGAGCATACGGTACATGTAAGCCAAACATGCTTCATCACTCTCCTTTTTCGTTTCTTCAAGTTTCTGATGAACTTGCCTACTGTTGACTTTCCCCGAAAATTCTTTCACTAGCCCCCTCTTCAACTCATGCCAAGTCCTGGCATGACACTCGAATCTCGCAAATATTTTCGCTGATCCCTTCAGCAGCTTCCTGGCGTAGACTGCCTTTTGCCCATCCGACCACATGCACGTATCAGCGACTTCCTCGAACGACTCGAACCATCGTTCGACATTTTCACCTTTGTCGCCACTAAACGACTCTAATGCATCTTCGACGTCTCTAAAACTCAGTGTCGAACCAACGCATGCCCTTCGACAATATTCATCGCGGTCCTGATACACCCTTCGCGCATCTCTTTTGTATCCTCTTGCGTTTTTCTTGTCATCTTCATCCTCACTTTCGTCGTCGCTTTCTTCTTCCGACGATATGTCGTTACTATCCATGGCCGCTTGTAGCCGTGCGCGTAATTCTACTTTTCTTCCCGTCGTTTTTAAACCCAAACTAGCGAGGCGCTCCTTCAACTCCTTCGTATTCATTTTCTCAACATCTTCATCTTCGTTACAATCACGCTCAGCTCTCTGTACGTTTCCTAGATCTCGTTGACCGGTTAGCTCTTCACCGCCCGTCGATCCCTTACGATACGATTGTCCAGCCCTACACGCCCGATTCAGTCTTGCAATCAGCACTGACCTCGCACCCGATATAGGGAGGTTCATTCGCGCGAGCTTACTCCTCAGCTCCTCCAGCGTCGAACCCTCTTCACCCGACAATCGTTCGTCCCCGACGTTTGCCATTTTTTACACTACACGAACTTAAACAGTCAACGATATCGTCTTTTACCGCACCGCGTACCGGTAAATTCACAACTAGCTCGAATAGCTCTGTTAAACCGTTTCGTTTTCTGTCTTGTCCAATCCCGGCTGAGCCCCCAAAAAATGTAATATCGTGATATAATGTGTTTACAAAGAGTGGACAATAGAGATGTTAATCAGACAGAAAAAGACGATTGTTGTTCAACCTGAACTATTCACGCCAAACGCACAGAAAACAGCGCAAACCACACTCTCTCGGCAACGCCACTCGCAACCTCTGTCTCCGCTCAACTCGCACTCGGCTCCTCGGCTCGCACTCTGCTTTTCTAATCACACTCTCTGGCCGTTGCCGCATTCCGTTGTCTTTTTCCTAGGCCCACCGCACACGTGTTCTGCCGGCGCTCGTGGCCAGGGTCACGTAGGTCTTTTCCACGAAACTATGCACTTGAGAAGACCGATGACACATTGATGGGCCCGACGACGCCTCGGCTCTCGCGACATTGTTCATAGTTCGCCCGATATTTCTTAGGCCTTTCGTCCACGATACTACATGTTAATTAGTTAATGAGTTATAAAAAGTAGATATAGTTAATAAATATATGTTGACTGAGTTAAAGTAGTGAACCCAGTGCAGAGATGTTGACTGATCTGTAGTCGTAGATCCAGTGAAGTTCGGTGACGATGTTATCGCAGAGGAAAACTCTTGCTCCACCACCGGTCTCTTACGAGTGAAAATCCCGGGGAAAAATGGGAAAATCCACGTTTCCCCACTTTTTATTTGATGAAGCAATAACCATAAGGAACATTTTGACTCGAAGGTGGTTTGTACCACTCAATGGCCTTAACGGTCAGATCGAAATGCTTAGTTTTACGACAGCTCCTTATGATTATCACGGTCCAACTGATTATATTGACATAGGGAGTGGCTGCCTCGAGCGAGGGATATATTCCGGGCTAAGCAAAGAGTCACCGGACGAAACATCGCCAATCTGCAGATTTTACATTTACGATATTGTAACTACAATTTTCCCAATTAATTCTGGTAATAACGTACCATAAAGTAGCATATAAATTATTAAAGTTAAAGCACTTTTGGAGAGGAAATTGATGAGATGTGGCCTTTTTAATGTAATTACCAAGTATAGGTATGTTTTACGCTTTCGAAATAAGAATATTTTACATCTTAGTGCGAATTGTATAAAAGTTTCGTTGTTAAAGATTAAATAAATCAAACATGAAAGTTTGGTAATTCATCGTAGACGTCCAACGGATGAACAGTATTTGTTTAAAAATTCGAACGCGATGAATATTTTCGTCAACCACTATCGACAAGGGAAGGAGACAGAATACGAGTCGGAAAATCGATCGGACATAAACTATTTTTCTAGCCAAACAGGCCGAACCAACTGGGTACGTTGGTCAACATATCATAAAAAACATTGGAATATTTGTCCGCCGATTTTTTCATCTCCTGCTCTCTGACCGTCTCTTTCGCGTGTTTGTCCATATCGACTCCATTTCTCAACCAAACAGGAAAATATTTAGGAGAAAAGGTACCGGCCGTGTGAAATCTAATGGATCTATACCGTGTGAAAAAAGAAAACGCAAATTGAATATATCACGTTTCGTCGCGAGGTCACTCTTTTCAGCGATATCCGATATGTTTTTCGAGGGAAAATACGGTGACTTGTGGTGTCCCTCAAAAGTGTATCATTTTAATAATAATAATAGTAAAGTGTATCATTTAATTAAGCATATCCCTCATGAGTGTCGCGTTTGAAATGTGACGAGATTTGATTTACAAATAATTGGAAGGTTGGAATACGTAAAAATTTCGATATTAGAAAACCTGAGTATTCGAGAGTTTTATGGTCTGAAGATTTGTGTGTTGGAAAATGTGGATGTTGGATAATTTTCAAGTTCGAAAATTTCGGAGCTTGAAAATTGAAAAATGCGAGAATTCGAGAATTTGGAAATCCAGGAGCTGTCTGAAAATTTAAACGCGAACAAACTTGGAAGTTGAAAAATTTAAATATTTGAAGATTAGAAACAATTTGAAAAACTGGAATGTTTAAGCGTTCGAAAGCTTGAGATTTGAAACAAAACGTCACCTAAGCATTGCAATTTTAAAGCAATTGACACGGTTCAATGCGAATAAATTGAGACGAGACACGGTCTAAATATAAATTGAGAAAGTTCAAGAACCGTCTGGCGAGCCAGGATCGCTAATAATTCATTTAAATAATATCTGACATTAACTCGACGCGAGACACGTTTATTTAACCAAGGCAATCAATCATGGGATGGTAATCAAATAGCTGTACATTCTCCGACGATCTCGTGCGTCAGTGAGAAATGTCGAGACAAATGAAGGCGTGCCAGTATTCCTGTTCTATAAATATAAGTTGTACTTATCAACTAACCAATGATTGTTCGTGAAAAGTCTATTACTAAAATTAACACGTTTCTGAGAATACAGTTTCCTACCGTGACAAATTAATTTATCTGCTTCTTCGTTTCAAGATCTAATTAAATTATTTCTCCACAGTCTATAATTTACCTACGACCATGTGAAATTTATTCATTCACTAGTTCAGATAAAAGATATTACGCAAGCATATCGTGACTTTCATTTCCTCTAAACAATCCCAGTCGTTTAACGCTAAAACAACTATTCTCTGGTGTATAAGTAAATATAATGTATGTGATTAATTGTAATCAAAATGGTATGGTGAAAATGAAATATGTATCAGGTTGTCCGGAAAGTGTCTTTCTTTCGCAAACGTGTTTTTTACAACAGTGCACCTTCGTACAAACGTGAAACCAAGTCTGTGAAATGTCACGGTGTTCATCTCAACAGAACAAAATGGATCGTACGTAATTCGACAAAATAAAACAAAAAACGTTGTGCGTCTGTTATTTCCTCATAAAACGAAAGAAACTTTTCGGACAACCTAATATAATTATGTTTCGATCTCAGGAGAGATCTACATAAATTTGATCAAGAGCTGTTGCATGATTATGGCAATTTTAATTGATAAAAGATAGAAACCAATGGTTCTTATGGATTTGATAATTCTAGTGTTAAAATCAACGGCTTATTATTAACAAAAAAATCTACATAATTCAAATCCTACAGCTTTCTAATTTACCTAATTCTAAAATACTTGTAATTTGTAAATATCTTCTTCTAAACGCGTTTTTATCATTAATGAAATATTGATTCCAATTGGAACGTTCGATTTCTCGGTTAAATGGTCACCAGAACCAAACGAAGAAATGGAATTAACGCGAAATCCTACTTTTCAATTAAATTTTCGCGTCAAAGGGGAGGCAGCGAAAAGCGCACAATCGATTGCTCGGATATGCGCGTATTATCAAACAGAAATGGGAAGTTCGCGAGTATCTAGCGTTTCCGGGATTTCACTTTTCCGGTGAAAAGCCGTAATGGAGTTTTGGCGTTCTCCGCCATTGTTTTGCTGTTTTATAAGCGGATGAGAGTACCACCACCGTGATGAACGGCAGCAGAACAGAAATAACGATGATTTTACACGATGCACGCGTCGACATATCTGAAACGAATTTCTACAATTTTCCTCTTCCTGATATTTAAACGGCGTTTCTTCCCGATTATTCGTTTCACAAAAAGTTTCTAGTCGGAAACGATAGCGAAGTCAATCGTAAGTGGCAAAGAGAAAAATTCTCTTTCGGTGTAACAAAATTCGAGAAGCTTTTACAGATTTATCTTTTCTTCGATTTTTACAGAAGCTTGATGTCATTTCTGAATGTCGAGAATTTAGAAGTTTAACTATCGCGCAAAAAGATTTTTATATATAGCGAAAAAGAAAAACCATTTTTATTTCGTTCTTCGTTAAAATCGTCAAAAAGAAAAACGCTTTGATTGATATTCTTTGATCAAACGTGATAACTAAAGAACGTAACCGATGAAAGCCAGCAGAAATGATAGAGAATTTTTCAAAGAACGATATGAAATGAAAGTGGTACGTTATGAAGGATACGATAATTTGTCAAAAATCGGATCTCGTTACTCTTCGGACTGCGCGTACAAAGAAAGCGCTCAAGTACGAAACAAAATATAAACGGAATTACGTCGACCGATCAATTTACCAGGATCTCTCAAAGGTAACAGATTCCACAATTGCCAACCCGAGGATCCGAAAAAAGCGAAGCCCCATCCCCTGCTCTAATAATCGATTTCCTTTCTCCGAGAGCTATACACGAACAGCATAATAATTCCTTCTTCAACAGGTCGTAAAGCATTTCATCGCGGCTATGAGGAATTTCACGCTCACCGTTTTCATTAAAACTTTTCCCTCTGTCGGACATCAATGACCGATATAACCAACGAGCGAATATCGACGAACCCCACGGTTAGAATTAGCGATGACAAGGGCGGCAAGATTTACGTCGGTCGACCAAAGCCGCAATAAGAAGTTATTCTATATATCTTTCGCGATTTATCGCGACGCGAGTGCCGTTTTTCCCCGTGGGACTCCAAGTTTCCACGAAACTTCTGTTCGTTCGTGGATTCGAAGATTACAGTCTGGCGCGGATTACGCTAACAATATCGTTCGAAATGATTCTTCGTATTAATTTCCGACGTCTTCGACGGAATTTCAATCCGGATGCTGAGTGTTTTCGCTTATTTCTTTCTATCTTATTTATTATTAGCACGTAGTAATTTATTTTACAAGTAAATTTTAATTTTACAAATCTAAAATATCTCCTAAAAATACAGCGACAATGTTGGTTGTAATTTCTCCTTAGTAATAACAATTACTATTATTGCTATATAGTATTACTTGTTATACTCCATTGTTTATTTCTATTTATAGTTGCGCCATTAAAAATACGGCAGCTCAACGCGAAGCGTTCGTATAAAATAAAAATATTACTTTAGTGTATCGGGTTTTCTTAAAAATATCGTATGTTTATTTCTGTGAGAAAAAATCACACGACGATGTATAATGCCAGTTAGAGATTACAATTTGGAATTTGGAAATCGCGTGAAACATAAATATTTCCATTTATTTATTTTATTAATTTCCTTGTTAATTTTCTAATTCATAAAATATACACGTCAACTGTTTGTTTGCAGATCGTAGCAAGCTGTAAGAAACGATAACAAAATGTTGCCACGAATAGCTTCTTCCGATAGAAAATAAAAAGCCATCTTCTTGCAGATGTTAAATAAATTAAATAGACTGTATCAATGGGCTTAGAAAATTTCTCGTGGGGCAAACGCAATGACGAGCGAAACAAGGAGAGGCGAATGAAGTTGATATGACATGCAGAAAGTGAAAAATGGTTGTTTCGTACTCGTTACATGTTCCTGGAAATGATTCTTTGCGGGGGAGTTATAATGTGTTTGCGGACACAGAAGATAAATGAAGGAAGTTCATACACAGAAAATGAGAAATAATTGTGCTGTGTAATGCGACCGACCGAAAAGAAATTCAGTGGCCTTACGGTACTTTACTGTAAAACTAAACCCAAACTTACATCGTTTTACTATGGAGAAACACGTCGGATGAACGCTGCTTTCATCCTCGGTATAGTTCACGGATGAAACGTGTTTCTTCGAAGTGAAACAGCGTAGATTCGGCTTAACCTACTGTACGTTGAATTTAAGCAAAGAAAAAAAAAATTTGAACTTTTAATATTCAGTGGAATAAATAAACACGATTAATACAATATTGGGAGAAATAAATAACAAAAATGAATAAAACCAACACGAAATTCAAGATCGAATTGCCAATATTTGATAAAATAACAAACGAACATAAATCTATCGAAAAATATTATCAACGGTCAAAAGAGATCGACAAAAACGAAAGCTCTGTCTGATTGAAGAATTTTCTTCAAAACTAATCTACTGTTATTTAAACAAACAATCAATGCACGATTCAAATTTCCGATACTCGGTAAAATAAAAAACAAACATAAATTCAATCAATATAATACTCAATGAAACAAATAGCGGAAATAAATACAAGCAAAGCAAGATTCAGTAGATGGAACTTTCGATATTCGATAAAATAACTAAACATAAATCAATGAAAAAAATATCATCGGCCAAGGCTCATCGAGAAGATCGATAAAGATGAGGACACGGACTGATCGAAGAATTTTCTCGTTTCGACATGGTGGAGACGCGTTATCGTTCATCATCCACTTTTCCCCCGAACGGCTTTTTCTCCGCTGACAGATTAGAGTCTGTTAAAAGTCGATGGCCGGTGATTCCGACGCCGGGATAGCGAGAAATTGTGCTTAAAAGCCACGACTCTATTGTTCCTTGTCTCGTTTCGTATCTCCTTCTTGTCGCTTGCATAACGCGAGTCGCAATTACGTTCGAGGGAGTCGCGTGTTCGTCATTGGGGGAGAAAATGGAAACGTCCAGGCTAAAATATCTCGCAATTGTCCTGCAAGATTGGGGGTCGATCAAGCCGCATCGCGGTCAGAGCTTTCGATTCTCTCGGCTGAGAGAATCGTATCGATTTACAGATCGAATGTGAAGAGAAACTTGAAATTTTAGAGCTGAAGGTTAATTGTTTATACTTCTACTTGCTGAATTATTTTCTTATAATTTGATTATTTTATCAAAGATAGCGTTTATCCAAGATGTTTGATTATTTCGTGCAAAGCTCAATTAAGTTTTCAAGTTCACGGGATAAGTAAGTTGTTGAAGCTACCTGATCCTATGTCTTCCTTTTTATGCTAATATGTACTAAGCGTGGCAAGCGTAAAGTTTCGTAGGAAGTTTCTTAGACTTGACTGGATATCGAAAGTTGTGCTTTTTACATGTTTATTAAGTCGACGATACGCTAATTTCTTCCTTCGAACTTCCTTTCACGTTGTTACTGGTTATACAAATTCTCAAGTATGTACATACTTCGGCTTACTACAATTTACATGGAATCTTAAATATTTACAAATGTATAGTGTTAAACCTGTCAAATGTTAAACCTGTACTAGAAATAGAAGATGAAAATTTCTAAGTGAAACATTAATACGAAACATACGTAACTAGATTAACCAAAAATTAAATCTTTCGTCAAATTCAACTTCTTTAGAAGACCTTATAACCAACAGCATTTTACACTGACCTGTTGTTGGAACAATAACTTTAGTATCAAAGACAACATTAAGCAAATATAATTTTTTATTTTCTCAATTTCCACAGATATTTCCCAAAAATCCTTTAAGTAAACAGCAAGTATGTGGAGGAGCAAGTGAGCACGGTTAGATCGATGAGGTAAAGGTTACAGGGTTGGATCCAAGAGAGATAGTTGTCTGACGATTTCGACTATCGTGCCGGTGAAATTACAGCTAGCGGAGGCGAGCCGAGCCGACGTTGTAATTTCCCTGGTAATTTGCAACTAACTCCGCGAAATGGCCGTCAGCAACGAGGCAAGGATCCCTTCAAATTGGAAATAATGAACCGTCGAACTTGGTCAGGCGATCTTTTCCGTGCCGGCAACGCAGCCCACGGTGAAACTTTCTTAACGAACGTGTAATTCGAAACGCACCGGTTGCTGAATTTTGCTTCAATTTTAACGAAGCCGAGCAAGAAGTACGCCCTGTTTACCGCGCGGATGGAACTTGGAATGATTTTTGATCAGTTATTTTGTCGATCGTTACGCGAGGCATTCTCGAAACGCAAGTTAATTGCGAAAATAGGAAACTTCGGCTCGTGTGGGTTCGCTGGTTTGTCTAATTATCACAGAACGTTTAAGTGGCGGAATTGAGCGACTGGAAAAGCTGAAGAATCGCGAAGATAAAGGATTCGAGGAGCTAAGGATTCAGAAGTCTAGAAACATTGAGAACCGAAGCTTTGAAGAGTTTGCAGAATTATAGAATTTTAAGACTGAATTAACGAGAGATTAGAAGTTCGGGAAATTACAGAATTAGAGCGTTAGGAAATTGAAGGATTATAAAATTAAGGTTCAGAAGGACGAAGGTCTGCATAGTCGAGAAATTAAAAAATTGGAGGACAATCAAAGAATTAGAGAATTAGAAAATAGCTTTTAAGGTTAAGCATCGTTTCATTAAAAAACAAAGAATTTCTACTAGATCGATGGTACAAGAAAATTTGATCAAAAGGGAGAAATCGATCAATTAAGTAGTTACGTCCATCAGTCGAGGTAACAGTGCTAATTTAATACTTCTTTATTGGATAATCCCTCGTCTTCTCGATCATTCTCAATGAATGTTCGTCGTTGCGGTGGGAGATCCATCAGCTACTTTCTTGTATAAACAGACGCGAGAATGGATATCTTTACTTTGCTTAATAAAGATCTATTGTACTCTTTCACATCGTCATGAAAATCATGACAATACTTTTAATCGTTGCATCTAAGAATCAGCAGTGAAAAGGTTAACGACTATATTCGCTAATTTATTACGTTGTCTCTTCTTGTACTTGGCTGAAGATACTCTGGCCAAAAATCCAACTTTCTCTGTACTCTATAACGAGTGAATCTTTACTTAACTTTCACTTTAACATCTTCCTTGTAGACACTACACTCGTCTGCAACACCAGATTTCAAAGGAAAAGAACGTTTCTCCGAGTTTGGACAATTTAATTAACAGCAGTAAGTTTTTAGTATGCTAATTGGAAACAAGAAAACTAGAAAGTAAAATTGTAATTTGATCAGTGGAGAACATGATCTTTCAATTTCTCTTCAATACATGAAACCATTACTGAATCTTGATTCAGGGAATATCTATATTCAGGGAATTCGAATTAAAATGCTAAAAGCTAAAGAAACAATTTAAACAGTCTCGATAAACAACGAGAATCCCTAATCCCCCAAAAAAACCTAACCATAAATCCTATGAATCAAATTCCTATTCGAACTGTATACTCACTTTTGATTTCCATTGTCTCTCACGGAAAATTAAAATTTCACTTCTAATCCTGCTACCTAAACTTCGAATCTCATTCTGAATCAACAGACCAAAAATACGCTGCCCTGTTCCCCCCTTCCTCATCTCCGCGCGAACAAATAAACAAACAAACAAACAAACAGACAGACAAACAAACACCCCCCGATGCCGATATTTCGTGTAGCAGCTGGTGTATCACCGGAACCATAAACGATCGCCGGAGTCGATCGAAGCGAGAGGCAAAAGCGCAATGTGCATCGACGCGGAGGAGAACCAGTATCCTGTTGAAGGTTCGGTAAACAGCGGAGCCTTAATTTGCTGCGAGATACATGCAGAACGACAGCGACAAGACGATGCAGCTGCGGCGGCGAGCAATCCGCAGGATCGGCAAGTATTTACTTAGGCCGAGCAGTCGCAGAAGGAGAGAAATTGCGGCTGCGAGCCGAGCATCGCACCGCTCCCAGATGCATCGTCGCTTTATTACGTTTCCGGGTTGGCGTTTTCCCTCCTCTCGAACTCGCCACAGAAACGACAAATATCGGGCTACGATAACATCGACGACTAGAAATCCACCAAGAGGTAAGGAAAGGTCTTAAAAGACTTCCGATTTCGCGAAAATATACAAGCGATTTCGTTGAAATTTAGCGGATATATGCGGCTACTCTGTTGCTCGCGTCGGTAGACGATTTCGAAACGTTGCGTGTCTAGAGCAATGAGCGAAACTGAACACACAGTCTTTAAAATACGAATAGTTTCCTTGAAATAGGACCAGACAAGTTGATTTTTTATTCAGAAGTTGTATCATTGTTTCGAAAATGTTTTCGAAAAAAATTCCAATTGCTCGGAATAGCGAAGAACACGTATTGTTTAAAGTTTCATTACAGGTCCGGCTAAAAATCGTATTTTACAATATTTTTTACAAGTCATCTACTAAGCTGATCCTTCTAATTTCTATAAAAAAGAAAAAGAAACAAGTCGTTTGGTCTAATTAAAAAAAAAATTTGTTAAAGGGTACGTGTTCAATTTTGTTCGTTACTGTAACATTGGAAATAACATAACGACGAGTGGACTGTGGATTGTTATGCATTTGTGGGAAATTTAAAAGCGCAAAAGTGGACAGAATGTATATAATATGCAAAAATGAAAATGTATTTAAAAATATTCTAGCAGATTTAGCGAAGTTTACAGAATATTTTACGAGATAAAACTGGATTAAAAGATCAATTATTACCAAAGCTTCGTCAGCCAGAAGGGGTGGTATTAATTGGAGTAGCCTATGTTGGTCGATAACGCGTTAATAACCAAAGGATTTAATACTAACATGCATCGGATACGTATTTCTAAATTTCTCCTTCCTAACATACCTGAATACTTGGACAATTTTTGCATTTACATTTTATCCATTTAATTCTTGAACTTTTCAAATTCTTCCACAATTGTACGAAAGTAAGATGATTTCTCGATGATAAAATAAATTATTTCAGTCATGGGAAGATCGAATCGATGCAGGAACGTATTACAGAGTCTGAACAGTAGTTATGACAAGTTACAAATCACACGTTCTAAACTGCATAGTGAAGATCTGAAGCAATTTAATGAAAACCTTGTCATATTTCACTAGGCACTCGCAACAGTGCAAAATAGAATATACTGAACGTATTGAAATAGAAATTTTTCGTGCAAACAAGTGAAATTAATATTCCGATCCGATGAACAATTTACCAGTCAATGATAATCCATAGAAAAGAGATCAACTAGATTGAAATTAAAATTAATTATGCTTGATGAATCGCGATATTATAGCGGAAATCGCGAAATAACCTCATTGGAAGGTTTATTAGAAAATTCCAAAAGCCATATGAACCAATAAATTCAACGAATCGTTTGAGCTATGCAGCTCAAACAATTGAACTATTGAAAAGCTTATCAAAAGCTTCGATTAAACCACCGTCACGAGTATGAGATACCTCACAAGTTTCAGTACTGAGCTATTCTAGTCCAACGTTAAATAAGTGAAACCCCAAATGTTACGTTAAATGACTCAAGTGTTATCACAACACAACCTTGCAAATACATACGCAACGATACACTACTTTTAGAGAAAGACAGAACACAATCAATGGAACCGATTTAGTGAAATTGCCAGTTAAAGCATTAAGTAGTTAGATCCATTCATGCGCAGCCGCACATGTCGCATAGTGAATACAAAGTTGTTCATACAAAATCGCACTTATTATTGTATTTATATACTAGAATAATTAGATTATAAATTCTGCTTATAGATTATGATCTATATATCTTTATTTATTAATTTATAATCTACAAGCACGATTTATAATCTAATTATTCTAGTACATTCCAATTTTTCTAACTATACATTATAATCTATAAGCATAATTTATATGTGCATATATATGTAATATACAATCTGTAATCTGGTTATAAATCATAAAGAATTAGATCCAACTACATAATAAGTTTCACATCATTTAGTAATGCTTTAGTGTTACTTAAAATTACTCTTTTACAACCCTCGAAGCACAACTAGTAACTTCAGTCTAATTCTACGACCTCGCTATCCTCTTTCATCGATTATTTTCTAAAAAATTCCTTCCGGAAGGAAGAAGAGTTGTTAACACGGAGGAGACAAGGATACAGAGAAAAAGGAAGAAGACGAAGAAGAAAGAACAAAGGTGTAATACAACAGTTAGATACCGAAAATGATTAATGCTGGTACATACTCTGTTTCTATTTGCTCGTAGCCGGGCAACGGTTGTCCATGGGGTGATCTATGCTGCCGATTCCAGCACTGATTCCAGCCACGTAACCGTCTACTCTCCACGCGCTTTGTGGCCGACCATAGGTTGGCAAACAGACGAAAACGCCCATTGTATATCGATTGTGTTCGCGCTCGATCGCGAGAACAATGGAGATAATTGAGCGTACAAATTACGATAGCGAGAAATACACAGGCTGGCCCGGGCGTAGCCATACACATTCGCTTCGGACCTGGCAATTAGGTAACGCAGGGACACTACCAGCAAGAAGAGAAGCTGCTGCTTGTTTGTGGTACTGAAAACACCATCGTTCCCTTTGACATTCACGAAAAGGAGATGAGGAATTGGGTGTGTAACGTCGGGTCTGATCGGACGAAAATTTTGCACTACTCAAGCAGGAGCTGTGAATTTTGGGTTAACGTTGTTACGTTTAGGAAAGCCTTAAAAATTGTTTCCGTCTCTCAATTTATACTTTTTTCTGCCTGCATTTATTTTCGGCTGCGATCATCGTAGAGAAAGAATCTGTTCTCGTGAAGAAGCCTAGTGCGTTTATGCTGCACTCTTCGTTCAGTTATTTTCGACCCGATTATGTTTTTCTAACTTTAGAAAACACAATATCTACAGTCTGGACTCTGAACATGTAATTTCGTCTGAGGCGTCATCTGAAAACCTTACGAATTCTTCTGGTATGCTAAAATTAGTGTGAAATTGAAATATAAAAATTCGAGAATCGTAGCAGGGTGAAAATAGGAAAACTCAGAGAATATGAGTTTGGAGGGAGGACATTTTGGAAACTGAGGTAAGTGCGAATGATTAAGTGGTATCAACGATGTTTCTGTAGATATTTTAAGAATGTCAAATAGTATGATAAACTTAAAGTTGATAATTTAAAAGAATAATGTTTTGATACTTGAAAGATTAATAGCTAGTGACTTGAAGATTCATGCTTTTCTATTCTTTGAATTGTAGGTTTTGATTAGTATCATGTTAACCATCGAATAAACAAATTTTATTCCACTGTGGATAAAATTCATCGAACAGAGTACATAAACGGTTCCCCAACAAGAAATAACCCATCAATTTACTTCCCAACTTCTCTAACACCTTTCAACAAAGAAGAAGCCCATTAATTTTCGTCTCGAAACCAGCTCGATACAGGCCTCTTATCCAATCTATTCTTCTAATTTCCTTGTGGTTACAGAAGGAATTTTAGAACCAAGAAAAAGACCTTAATAGTATCATCTAGACGAATACAAACTACTAAATAAAAATGTAATCGAAAATAAATGAAACGTGAAAATAATCCAAAAAGTACGTGGTTCGTTTATCCAAAAATTTTACTTACCTAATGCGTGCAGACATATTTCTCTTTAAACAAAAAAAAAAAAAAATGGAAAATTAGAAAAATTAAAAGGTAAGAAATGAATCAAACAATAAAATATTAGATACGAAAAATGTTTAATATTAGGTACGGAATATATATTAATTACATACCATAAAATTTTGCTAACATAGCTTTATAATAAATAGATTTTAATGAATTTCTGTAACCAGATATCCCATGCTTTTGCTCGTGCCTTTCTGTTACGTGTTCTCCAAAAATAGCATCGCTTGGTTATAGATACATGACAGCCCTCGCTTGGATAAACTATGTATGCCAAGCGTTCGAAGAACGTTGCAGAGATCTCCAGAAAGAAGTACAACCGATAGTAAAACCTTTTTCGTTCGTGACAGCTGCCAGTAAACTGGTTTGATGAATGTCGCGAAACGAAGTCGAAGGTATAAAGTTAGAAACCTTGCGAGTTAATCCTGGTAAGGCAGGAAAGGTTGATCATCGAGCTATCTTTAAATCAGAAAATGAGCATTTTTATTCGCGTAATGATTCAGCGTGTCGTAACAATTAATTGCGAGCGTTTGTGTAATCGGGCCACATTTGTTACAATCTTGAAGAAATCTCGGTACTGGTAAATGTTTAAAAATGCTTCTTCTATGGTATAGAGAAGTTGCAAGTAGGTTACATTGTGAGCAAATAATCTTGAAAGAAAAGAATAATTAGTGATTGAGAAATATCTGGTATTAAAAAACAAATCTGATCTATCGAAATTAAAGCAGGAATCGTTGATTCGTCAGAAGAAAATTGTTAATTATTCAAACATTTAACCATAGAAAATTTTCAGTTTTCACAATTTAACTGATAACCATCGAATTTTTACAGTCCCTGCTGAAATATCTTACTGTTATTAAAACAAGAATTGGAAAACCTCCATTTTAAATTATATTATATTATATAATTGACAAATAACGCAATTCTGTTTAATAAAATTAACGACTCTCTTATCCTATGCAATACATCATTTTCATAATCCAAAATCGATGATTCTTTGTCCTTAAGACGCGTCAATTTTCTATCGAACCAACGGTATGAAAATAAATTAGAAAATCTTTAGATAGAATCTTTGAATATTTTCCACGAAGTAAATTACGTAATACGAAACATAGAACAAATAACTACGTGGCTCTTTACGTCTCGTTGCTTCCTTTTCATTATCTTATGTAAGAGGATTAAGCGAAGAACCGAATGCTGCAACATAATGCTCACAACCGCGAGCCTTTCGCGGTATATAACATAAAACACCTTTGTAATCGGCTTTCCAGCGATAATGCGATTTGTATTCAGTGACAGTACTGCCAAGCCTCGAGCAACCACGCGGACAATACACCGTTTGACTCGTGATCGAGGCAAACGTTTCGGTAACTCGCGGTATCTTCACTGAGTCACGAAACGAACAAGCAAACCCGGAACCATAACTGATTGTTATCCATTAAGTAATATTTAATCGTTAATACGTAGTAATTCGTGACTATCACCGTAGAAACGTAATGCTTGATACTGTAAGCCATTGTCGATGGGAAACTATATTATGTAAAGGAATGTAACGCTGTGCTATTCTAAAGTGCTACCAAAGAGGAATGTATCTATACAGTGGGGAGCACGTTGCATTCTTCTTTTAATTAGGCAGCTACCGTGTTACCGTAGCTTCCTCACTCAATTGTGTGATTGGTAGACTAAGACTGGATGTTTATAGAAATTCATATTTTTATAAACGCGATTAAGATTTAAATAATACATTTCTACAAATAAGATGGTAAATAGAAATTCTACGGAAAGAACTTTGTTTTCTTGTGAGAGGAGAAATCACAGTTAATTACAGCTTCATCCCTCGGCTAATTGTATCATAAAAACTTATATTTCCAACATAGGATTTCAAAAGATATTTCTTATATTTATATTTTTCACACGAGAAAAATATCGATATAATCAATTCTAATTTCCTCTAGATAATTAAACAATAATCTGCTCGTAAAATGGTAATCACTAATTAACAATTAACCGAGGAAACTGCAGTAATAGCGATAGTCCTTGATTATAAAACAATGGATGCGACAAGCATAATATAATGGTACGCGATGAGAGATTCGAACTCGTTAGGGAAACATCTAGAAAATCCAAGATCGCATTTCTTGTAGAAACGCAAAGTCGAACCTGACTGTCAGGAAATTAAACGTAAAACGGAGATGATAGGCGAGAGATCTGCGCGGTGGAATGAACAGTGCGAGAGTTGAACGAGATAAGGAGTATAAGGGAAGTCTGTGAAACGAAGGAAACTTAATAAAACCAAGCGAAAATCCGGGGAAGCAGAATGGAAACTTGAGATACCGCGTCACCTCGTTCCAACCCGTGTTTTCGATTTTAAGATGTTCCAGTTGCTGTTCCCCAAGTAAATAGAGTGGAAATTCAATATTTTAATTTCAGTTTGCTGTCTTTGTTCCCCGATGCAACTAAACGGGAAATTTAATACGCCGATGTTAAGATGCCATTTCTCGAATTAAAATGCAAAGTTACAATAATCTCCTGGCATCCAGAAATGAAAATATCAACCCCTTTTTGTAATTGTTGACGTTCTGTTTCTTCAATAATTAAAGATCTCACGAGAAAAAAATGATAAGTCATATTTGCTTCTTTTTTTATGAAAAGATAATTTTAAAATTCAATACGTATGTGTGTCAACCAATGTCACTTCGAAACTATGTTTTCATTTGATTTTGAGATTATATATGCGTTTTTATTACACTCTGGAACATTGAAAAATATCACTTAATTATGTGGACTCTAATATCAACGAAATAACAAAATTAATGACATTCATTTCTTAGAAAGCTTGTTGGGCTTGTCACCTATTCTCAAAATGCTGGTATCTTTGAATACATTATTTCTTAAATTATTTCAGAAATTATCATATCAACGTTTAACCGCCCACAATCCCAAATTCCTAAGCAAATCCGTTGTCCGATTAAAAAGCTCATTCGCGCGAAAGCCGAAATCGCAATGGTGCTAGCGATTAAAATTTAAATAAAACACATTTCAACTTTAGTATCAAACGATCGCGTGAAAAACAACCCCCTCGGCTCCCCTTGTTCTCCGTTCCAACAATGGAAGCTTTTAACGGAGCCAATTAGTGCCCTCTTTATTATTCACGCGACAGCGACCGAAACGCTCTCCCATTGATAAATAGCCGGTGTTCTCGCGTGCCGGTGTCGGCCTGCACGATTTTCCAAGTTTCCCGGAAGCGGAGACGTTTAACACGTTGACTGCCACTCGAATTTTGTATATTTCGTGTGCTATTTAATTTTTCCAAAATATTATATCGCATTTGCCCACTTTTTTCTGGCGATGATATCCAATGACCGCGGTGACTTACGCGAGTTCATATCTTTATAAAGGCAAATAAAGCTAATAAATACCAAGCTTTGTATGCTTTGTACACTTTTACATTTTGTTCGTATTATACGCATTTTTAAATTTAATAAAAATTCGCAGCTTAGTTATCCAAATCGTTCACGTAGCAGGACAATTTTTACGCCGTTTTACCTTATCTTGATCGTCTTAACAAGTTTAGTAAAACGTTCATCGATGACCATCGTGGTAATTAATTAAAGTGTTAAACGACTAACGCTAGGACGAACGAGGGGATGGAAAGAAATGGTTGGGGATCAACGATGAACGATAATGAATAGCGGAATGTACGAGGATAGCACGATTACAGAATCACGCTAACGACGACGAGGATTTTGCGTTACACGCGCCAAGGTGAGAAGCAAAACCCTTTTCATCCCTTCTCTTCGTCTCGTGCTATTTCTCCGCCACCCTTTCCTGCCCCCGCCATTTTCCCCTATAGCTACCCTTATTTGTTCTGAGAGGGTCGCCACAAACAATGCCTGGATTACGGCCTCTTTACTATGAATTGAAATTCTTGTAAATTTCACGCTTTGTCCAGGGATGGGCGATTCTATTCCCATTCGTCATAAGCATGATGCCTGAAGGATTTTCTTAGATTTGTTACATTATGAGTCCTGCAGAGAGATAAATCACTTGAATGTTTTCTTTGTTCTACTGTCTTTCTTTTCTTTTTTTTTTATTACTGTAGATTCTTGTTACGGAGGAAGAGGCGAGAAGCATCCGTTTTTAGACAGAAAGGGATGAATAATATTTTTACATACGTAACACTGAAGTTTACTTTTAGTTCCAGAATTGGTGTTTTTCAAGATCGTTCTACATGTACCTTCATCCCTTTGAATATCGCTCGTACAAATTCTTAGAGAAAATGATCTTTCATCTCTCTTATCTAATAACAGAATTCATACGAATTTTTATATAATTCATCCTTATCTCTTTCATCTACCAATATTATTACGATATCCTTGTCTTAAGATCGTTCTCTCTCATCCTCTTCGAAATATTTGCGATATTAGATCCTATACCGAATCCTATCTGCATCTTCATCCTTTTCGGTGCTCACCTGTAAAATTTGAAACGTACGCTGAAACATCTCTACCAGCCTCGTAACACCAGGATAAAAAATGGCCTTGAAGCCAACCCTTCGATCTATCAAACGCGCACGAAATTCCGGGAAAGTTGTGGGGGGTAGATTGAAAGCCGCAGACGGAGCGGTCGAGCCGATTAACAGCGAGACGTAGCCTTTGTTCCTCTTTAAGGATCGTGGCCCGCATCAAGAGGGCTGCGTGCTTCAGCCGGAAGATCACAGGTTGTAAATTACAAGCTGGAGTCAAGTGCACTCTCGCAACGGTCGCAAAGACATTGCGGTTCCACGAATCTACGATGTTCGATTCGATTCAAGGGCTGCTAATTCGCGAAATCACGCCCGCCACGGACGTCTAATTAACGCCACGTTTGATTATCCCTCGTGCATCCGAGTCTCAGAGAGCTGACTTCCTCTTTGTCCCTTGTGAATGGCTCGCTTACTTCGCGATGATACTTGTGTCTCATGATACCGAGTTACGAGATCTTCAAACACTTTTGTCATACTATTCTATGGAATGATTATCTTTGCGTTATCGTAACAGACAATCGTACAGTTAGTTGACAAAATGAGAGATATTTTAATATTCGAGAGTGAGTTAAGGGATAATCTGCGACTCATCGAGATCGGAAATAATGATCTTTGTTAAGAAGTGAGCTGCTATTAGAACTATGTATGTTGAGAATTGTGGATCTTAATTGCCGAAATAAAAGTAAAGGAACACTAAGGTTACACTTAGAATTCATATTAAAATAGTTTTAGACTTGTTTAATAAATGATCTGCAGGATCTTCGTTGATATACACCTGCACGTGTCTCAGCACTCTCTTTGTCTCGCCATCTTCCATACCGCACTGCCAACGGAACAGTTGCATTCATTTGTTTTTCGAGACGTACACACACATACTTTCATACACTCATACTCACATACGTGTGTCACTACTACGCGGCTAATCTAGTCTAGCACACAAAATTATACATATCTGAATAATGTAATTAATAATGACAGGTGTCTTAAGTTCGATGGTTGAACCGGGGAGCGATTTATGATTCATCGAGATTGAAAATGGATATTTTTGTTAATAAGTCAGTAGTTATTACTAATATTAGAGAATAATAGGACGAGTCAGAAAATGAAAGATATTTCCAACATCGACGGTGAATCAGGAAATAATTTGTGATATATTTTTGCCATCGACGTTAAAAGATATTTTTCATGTTTAAGCGAATTTGAAACAATCCCTGAAAATTTTCCGGCAGGAAAAACAAGCAGGTTGAAGCATCGATAGCATTTTACAGCCACGTACGAGCTCCGATATAAAATCTCAATGAGGGGGTGAAAAAATCGAGTAGTATAGTACTCTAAGGAAGCGTAATCGCGTCGAAGATTTACGTGCGCGCCTATAAAATTTTATCCGGTTCTCTGTTCTGCTTTAAGAATCCTCCTGCGCACTGTATTCGTACCTGTATTACGTTTGGTGGTGTATACTTGCGTTTTTATTGGGCAGTGTAATCTATTCGTTATAAGGCGACTTAATCTGGTCAGATTAACGCGAAAAATACGTTTTACTGTTTATATAGGATTTCGGATTTAAAGTAAGCGTGGCAATGCGATTTTTAGAATCGAGGATTAAGATTACCACTATTGCAGTCTTTAGGGATTATAATTGATATCAATTTTATATAGTTTTCATTTTACCAGTTTTAAGATCGAAATATTTATCGGCACGATATTTTTAGGAATTTGGCACCGGAATAGCCATTCGTGGATTTACCATTACTTTTGTTATTGCATACGTTAGGGGCTTAAAGATTAGAATTATGCCAATTTTTTATGAACTCAGTTCTTAGGAATTAGAGATTACGATCGATGAAATTTTTAAAAAGCAATGATTAGAATTAAAAAGGAAAAAATTCGAAAATACCAAAAGTTACAAAAATTCCACAAATCGTTCTCCTTCTTTGAACTTCATTTATTCGTCAAAACAAAATTGACATCCTTCGTATCGATATCAAAGGTCCCGAATAAAAGTCGTAGATCTGAGTAGTAAATCCAAAAAATTTCGATTTCAATTAACTCGTTCAGAAATTCCACTTGTATCCACATCAAAGTTACGAACCGTCAAACAAGCATCAAGGGAATCGGATACGACTATTTGCGAATCGTTTTACAAGCAGAGGACCAACACAGCCTAGTCGAAACAACAGAATTCCCCAAAGATTTTCTCCTTTGAAAGCAGACGCTAATTCCCGTTGATTGCGCGACCTGTTCCGCATTTCCACCAAGGAAACACGATGAAAACAGAATCACCCCAATGATATTTGACGAGTGGGAAGATTACAAGCCGAAGACACGACAGTAAAGAGCGTTCCTGGAACCTCTGTGTCGGAATGTCGATGCAAGCTCGTACATAATTAGTACAAATTGCTCGACAGCTGCCATAGAGATGTCTCAACTTTGCTCTAATTACCGTTGTTGGAATGTTTATACTTGATTTCATAGGATCCTATGTCCTGCTGAATCATCTGGCATCGTTGATTAGGGGAAGGAATTTAGCAGAAGAATTCGACCAACGAAATTATGCAGTTTAATTGGAAATGGTACTTGGAATGGTGATTATTTTGCCTCGTAAATAATATAGTAGTACGAAATTATAGTCGTGCGAAAATATTACTAAAACTGATACGAAATTTAATTTACTTGGGCCTATTTAATTAGTATGTGAGCGATATATAGATACAATGGATTATAAATACTTTTTGTGGCAATTGTAATTTGAATCAGGTAGCTCTAGTTAAGTTTAAATTTGCCTGTAAAAGAAAAAATATAGAAAATATTCTGAAATATTGAATGTTTGAATTTTTCTGAGTTTACAAACTTTATCTTATCTTTTATACATTTTCCGAGATACGATAGCAGATTAATTGACTGAATATCAGGTTGCTCGTTAACGAATTTCGTAATTTTAGAAACGCGTATTATTTATCATACGATCAATAAATTAATTGAGAAACATGATAATACGCACTGTAATTCGTTTCGATAATTTCCAAACATCTCGTCAAACATCGTTACGATGTATTTTAATGATAAAAGAATCGTTCATGCGAACGAGCGTCGTGCCGCATCGTATTAATGAGAAATCGAATCGTCATCGATGCTAAAAACAAATATTTGTTTTACACTCCTACAAATCCCAATTTCTCATCCCCTGAGTGAACAAATAAAAACACTGAAAATCAAATAGAAAGGATTTTTATATCAATATTTATGAACTGCTACTTCGATTTAGAAAAACAAACTTATTCCCCAAAATTTGAAACTTTTAACGTCATTATCAATTACATAATAAATTAACAAAAATGTCAACAAATCGATATACAAGATACTATTTTCCTCTAAAAAAATTCTATAAATAATACTATGGATATATCGTATACGTCATTTTCATTATCAACTGTAAACAATCAAATGTTAAAACACCATAACCATCGGTCTAACTATCCGGACTAATTATCAGTTGTAAACGATCAGACATTCGAATATTAAAAAAAAAAACTTGTAGAAGAGCACGGTTGCACAGAAGAAGCAATCACATATTCCTGAATTTTATTTCCAGACAATAAAAAAAAAAAACTGGAACAGCGAGTAAAAAATGATAGGTTTTCTCCGCGACAGGAACGATTCTACAAAAGAAGCAATCGAGCGGTTTACAAGGGCCGCGGAACAATCTGTTCTCCGAGTGAAACAGCCGGTCTGGAAGCGTGACGCGCCGGTAAATAAACGCGGCGCGTTCTATCGTAGCGCGAGTTCATCGATATATCGCGCCGAGCGATCCGAAAACTTGGAAAAAGCTCGTCGAACCCCGGCCAAGCTTCGTCCCGTGCAATTCTATCGTTCGACTGTCTCGTTTATCATTTTCTTCGACCTTCGACACGCGTCCTATCTCCGGCCTTTCTTGTCTCGTCTACGCCGTGACGTGAATCTTGATCCTCGTCGCTGACGCGTCACGAGAGTCGATTACCATTAATACATATGTATAGCGTAGTCAGTGGAAATTTTCGGCTACACAGTTTTCGATAGAAGCAACTTCCTTTTATTTTTGGCGATAACTCTATTAGCGAGTAACTTTTTTAATTAAATTAATACGAAGACTGATAGATTTTTATGCATTTATGGGCGATTTGGAAATGCAAAAATATACAGAATGCGCATAATATGCAAAGGTACATAAAATATTCGAGATACAATGGTTTTTATGATATTTCGTAAATAAAGCAATTTTTTATCCAAATTGCAGTTTCTTAATCGCGTTAGGTATAAATGTAAGAAGACTCAATATCATCGAACAAATTAAAAATCGTCGATCGTCTTTGTTCGCTGCGATTCAACACTTCTCATATAAACGTACTTTCTATAAAACCAATTTGATTTATACTCGAACGGAAAGCCTACAAAATTCCTTAATTAAAGAAGAACCTGACGAATGTTCGACGAACACCTACAAGAACTGTCTTCGCTATCATCTGGAAAATGGTCGATCGAGCAAAGTCGTCGCTACGTCGACTGTGTTTCGTAAACTATATCTATACATATGTGATATCTCGTTACCGAATGAAAACCGGCCCTTGGCAAATTGAATTTCTCATTCCCGGAACACGGATCCTCCAGCTCGTGCAACTTTCCTCTCGTCCCACCCCTATCGAGAATCTCCACGAGGTAGAGTTTCCGGTAGCAGTGTACAACTTGTAGGCTTTCGCGATTCATGATTGAAGAAAGTTGCTACTTTTGCCGGTTCTAGCGCGAAGTTTAGACGCTGAACCGCTCAAAAGTAAATTCAGACTGGATATGCTGCTCTTTCTTGTGTTCGTGCACGAGACCGTGCACGAAATCGTGCACGAAGTTGCCAACTTGGGTCTAAAGTACAGATTCTTTGAATGCTCCCCTCTTTTCGATCGTCCTATCATAGCGTTGAAAGAAATTTATCAGTATGTAGCACGATAATTGACAACCATCTGGAAGAAGAAACCTATATATAAATAAGTAAATATAGATTGCTGTTTCTTCAAGTATTCTACATTTATGGAAACCCGAATAAGGTCAATAAAGTCATTAAGAAAATATCGAAACCTTTAAGAATTATTATTTCACTTGAAACGTTGTAATACTATGAAGGTTGTAATATGATCGATATTATAATAATAATAATCCTATCAACTTGATACAAGAAAATTGTAAACACCTGATTCACGACTTTTCTATTTTAAATGAAATAGGATTGTTTGATGATTTGTAAATGGTAAAGTTTACTTTTGAAACTTCATTTGTTTTTATTATTGAACTTTTTACTTTAGTGCAATTTGTAAAGCATAACTTGTAAAATTTCAATAATAGCATCACAGGAAAACTCCATTTATACGAACCTCTCAGGGGACAAACAAGCCATATAACAGAAGTTCACTGATTCTCTCCGCCAGCTATGATTCTTCGTTCACGCATTATAATGATAGGAGGTAACGTACGGATAAATGGATTCAATTGGTAGGAGTTCATTTATTCGAGTAATAACTAAAATTCCGTTCAAATAAATGGAGTCCATATAAATGGAATTCTACTGCAGTTCGATTGTGGAAGAGAATCTAAGTTACGATCTCTACATTTCTCTTGACAATCTACATATAAGCTACTCAGAAACCATAACTCACGGGCATCATTTGCACCTAATACATACATATAGTATCGATATCTTTTTTTATTCGGTATAGAACGTGAAGGAATTTTCTGAATAAATCGTGTCGATAAATTCTACTTGCAAACAGATACAGATAAAATGTTGCACGAACGCAAATTGACGAATATTTTACTCAAACGATGGATGAAATATGCAATACTGAAGCATACTGTTAGAAATCTCCGCGAAAATATATGCCACAAATAAAGATATTTCCTTTCTACATTCGTTGATGATTAATTTTGGAAACACGTTAACAGGATCCCGTTTACTTGCACAATTTTCAAAATAATGTTTGAAGTAATATGTTGAAGGTAGAAAGGAAGATGTAGTTCCTAGCGTATTATTTGAGCCACATGCCTGACTATACACGGTCCGCTTTCACTTGTTCCTTTACAGTTTCGTTCCTTCTCGTACTATCGATGCGCAGATCGATTCTCTTTATCGTAGTCCAATTTTTCCATACATAACATATTTTTAAAATGCTATTATTCGATTTACAGAAGAAAATTTTGAATAAAATAAAAGCAGTTCGGCTGTATCAGGTATTTGCAGTAGTATTAATACAATTCTGCTTTAAGTAGTATAATCCTATGCTTTATCAGACTACAACTAAAGTTGCAATTCCAATATTAAATAATGAATGATTTATAGGAACAAAATATAAATACACATTTTATCAGGTTGTTATTCAATATTCGTTTTTCCATAAAGAAATAAAAAATGTATTTTAGAGACAGGAAAGAGAAAAATTTACCCTAAATTTCTTTTTCTAATAGAGTGTCGTTTACTCATTTAAAGACGCATATAAAAGTTAATTGTAGTAGTCGGAAAATTATTTATGCGCAAGTTAACAAATCAAAATTTTGTTGTACTCGTTTACAGCTGAAATCCATGAAAGATTTAAATGTCTAACAATAAAAAAGGAAGGAGAAGAGGAAGAACGAAGAAACACACGTGGTTATGAAACATTGTATCAAAAAATACCTAACCACGAGAACCTACGATGAAATAAATCACAAAAATAGAAACAACACGTAAATCTACGTCCCGAGAATCGAACTACATTACCCGGTCCCGTAAAAAAAAGGATAAAAAGAAAAAATTGGAAGGCACGCGGATGCGATTCGTCTTCGATAAATAACTGACACGTCTGAGGTTCGCTTTGCAGGAAATCGAAATTCTCTAAATATCGCGTTGGATTTCCAGGCTGCAGGAGAGTCCCGTCGTTCGTTAAAGCTCACGATGCACCGTGAAAACCGAGTTTCTGCGCTGGCATCTAATAAAAGTTCGCGCGAAATCGCATTTGCAACATGCACACACGGCGCCCACCCTCCGAATCGATGCTCCGTGAAACATGGAAAAGCGTAATTCATGCATGATGCCATCGGTCGCCTCTCTCCCGACTCTCTCTCTCTCTCTCTCTATCTCTCTCTCTCTTCCTCTCTCTCTCAATATATTGTGCAGTTGCTCGATTCGCTGAATCTCTGTAATTTATCGACGACGTCGAGCTACCACTGCCTCTGCCTCTCCCACCAAAGATGCCTAGAAACAAGCTCGAATTCTTTTTCCCCTATGCTTTTACCGTCTTTCACTGTCCCTCCAAGCGACCAAGTTCCCGAAGAAAACCGAGTAACCGTGAGAGCACGAAATTTTTCAGAGTTCCGCTTGTTCCGGTATATTCCGATGGCGAAGTGAATATGGAAAATATCGATCTTGAATAACGCACGACGATCTGGTAACAGCGTCGGGCGCTCGTATATAAATTTTGGGGATTTTCAGAGAGCTTGATTTTACTTTTGAATGAGGATGGAACTTTTTTGATGATAGGACTTTGGGTTTACCGAGGTACAATAGTTAAGCATGTAAGAAGTTGGACTGATTATTTCCACTTTTTGTACGTTTCTTGGTTTTTGTTTTCTTTTTTTTTTTTCTTTTGAGTTGAATTCATCATATAGGTACTACAAATGTTCGATTCTCAAGAAACATGACTCGATTCTATGAATCCTTTTATCCCAAGGAGATGACGTTGATAATAAGAAGTTGCAAGATAGATTTTCGAAAGTAATGTCCGTAATGCGATCACATTTCTCTGATTCCCAGTTCGTGGAGTAGATTAATGTGGCCTCTAAGCTGTTCATGTATAAATTCCGCGGATATAATCGAAATATTTTGGCCTGCCTGAAATTGTAATCAACATGTGGTGATTATATCGTGACATTAATCTCCAACTTCGCGTACTTCATTAACGAGATCAAGCGACTGACAAAAGATAGAGTTGATAAGTTTAGCCACTAAATTATAACGAAATAAAGGAAAATATCCGTCACATTGAATATTCGCCCAAAACGTTCGAATTTCTTGAAATCGAACAGCGATAATTGTTAGCAGAGACAAGATCGCTAATTGTGTGTATTAAAACATCGAAGCTTATGAACATTGGAATTCACTCTGAAAACACGTACAATATGCAAATTATGATACGAAATAAAGCAAAATACACATTTCCAGAGTCAATCGCCGCGGGTAACCGGTGCTTGTTTAACTTTAACACCGTTAAATCGTAACAGACATCGAAATGAAGAGCACTGGCAAACAATTTCAACGAAAATTTCAGCGGCATAACCCCGCATGATCCTCCGTTCCAGGTTCCTCATATTTGCAGTCGATTCGCGTCGATAAAAAGGTTATCAACCCATCCCTAATTCGCTCGCCCGAATTTCAGCGCAACTGGGAAAGGAAAACCCTTTACGAGAATATAATCGAGTCGGTAAACACGTTTCAATTTGCACGATCACGGTGGTTAACTTTCCTTTGTTCGATTTTGCCCAATCTGCCATAAATATTTGTCGGATTCCCCTGTAGCTTCCCTTTAGCACGATTTCAAGCATTTTCTGAATTTATACATGGTCAATATAATCTTGAATAATTTGTATGATGTCCCTATGAGTTATTTTTTCCCCAATTTTAATTACTTTCTCAGATATCTTTGTAGACCGTGCTTTGAACAATTATGACTTACTTTTCTTCGTATAATTCTGGGTAATTATTTAGGCTCCCTATTCTTCTTGTAATATTACGTAACTTCCCTGTGATTATTTTTACGAGCATTCAGTTAATTTCAGTATACTTTAAAAATACTTTATCGTAAGTATTCCTACTATTATTCTTGATTATGAGTCTTCTTAAACTTTATACTTCGTGCATTTATCAGTATATTCAGATATTTTTGTGAGTCCTTCTTTGTTCGTTTCTGGCGAGTTTTAAAACCTGATAGCTTGTCAAGAAGAACTCTATATAGTTATATATAGTATAGCTGTATAACAGTATAACTAAAGGTGTATCTAGTACAGCTATTACAGTTACAGGACTAATCAATCGAACGTATAAAAGAAAATTAGACTTTCATATACAACAGAATTTCGACCGATAAATTCTTCTTGAAGCTTCTCTACAAGTCCTCTCAACATCTACCAAATCATTTGTCGTCTCCAATTTTCGAATGACTTTCCTGGCTTCCAAAACCAAACCAGCACAAAAATTACTCTGTCAGGACTCTCGTAGTTGCTCGACGAACAATTCGCGAGCCATCATTCGATCAACGAAGCCAAATCCTTACATTCTCGTCGTAGTCGTTTTCGAACGTGATTACAGAAGCTCAACGAGCTCGTGCGTGTCGCGTTACCCGCGAAGAAACGAGGGTCGGGCTCCCCATACTCCGTTCCGAGATCCCCACGAGGGGAGAAATGGAGAACGAAATGGAAGAAGAAAAGAGGACAGAGGGACGATGTAGCGACGATTCCAGGCAACCCTTCGTCCGATCTGGTCCCGTTTTTTTGCGTTTATCGTATTAACTTCTTTGTCGAGGGGACATGACGCGTAGCTTCCCTGCTTGGGTACTTGTCTCTTATTCAACAGCAAAAATACAGTCGATAAAGAAACTCTATAGGGACTTTTACACCATGACAAATGCTGCTGTACGTACGGTGCGCGTCGTTAAACGTATTCTTGAATACGTACGAGAGAAAATACTCGAGCTGAGCGAATGAAGAACTGAGATTGAAGATAACGAGGAACAGAATTACAATCGATAAGTTTAGCGATATCGTAATAACGAATGATTGAAAATTGCTCGCGATATAGGGGAGGATTGGAAGTAAGCGAAGTAAAGGATGGATAGACTGTGTTGGAGAATGATAAGGATTATAAAACTTATTTTATGGCAATTGAGACTGGTATTTGTGTGTTTGGAGATACTACATCGCGTTATATTGTATTATATATTATTTAAATGTAGGATAAAAATTTCATATTAAACTACATAATACAAAATGTATACATGCAAAAATATACACACAAATGGAGTCTGGAGTGTAGCGAGGAAGAACGCGCCCAGAGCGCAATGGAAGGAAAAATCGCGAGAATCTCGTGCCAAAAAAGAGAAAAGAAACGAGAAACCAAGTCAAATATAAAAGAGAATCCCAAGCCAAGTCAATCCCCAAGTTAAACATAAAATCTCGTCTGCACGTATCCGCTATCAATCAGTAGCCACGTCGAAAGGAATTACATCGTATATTAATTTAGATTTGTTAACGCAAGAGGATTGACATAACAACTTCTTAAATACGTTCCAGGACGTCTCGTTTACAAGAAGCAGTCAAATGCAATGTCACTTGCTTTCGTTCTATTTGACTATTACACCTTTTTATATCATATTACGCGTTGTCAGTTGCAGAGCGGTCGACTAGTTTTGCATACAACAGTTGTTTTTGTCGAACGAGATTTGAACGTGCGGCGATTTTTATAATGTAATTTTACGTCATAACAATGCACTGGCTCACGCCTCAATATCTGTTCGCAACTTTTAGCCAGAAATTCAACAAACCTTCAGGCACCGCACTCATCGATTAAAACAACCGCTGCGGGATACGTTGATTATATACATCGATTTCGATCGATTCAGGCGATAAAGCAAAATTCGCAGACAATATTTAACGCCACCGCAAAAACTGTGTCTTTTACACTGTTTTGAAGCATAGCAAATACATTGGCAAAAGTTTATTGTAGACAATGGAGGTTACTTCGAAGGTGAAAAAATAGAAATTGATGAACAGATGAATGGTATGTGCTTTATTTGCCACTCAAACAGCTGTTAAAAAATCGTAATGCATGCAGTTAACCAACTTTATTCCGTAAAAAAAAAAAAAAAAAGAGAAGCAACGATCCATCGGAATTGAAAAGTTTTACGAGCCACTATGTCGCAAAAAGGGAGAATCGGAAGTCAAACGAGAACAGTGACCGGAAGCCAATCGAGAACAACGTCCGGAAGTATCCCTCGAGATCGAGACGCGATTCGCGGATTTACGAGCTATTTCAGCCGAGCGACAGTTATTCAGAGATTTTTAAGCCGTGCTCACGATTCGAGCACGTACGAGATCGAATCGAAACTCGTTGCTGTATCGCGAGACAACGATGTACGCCGATATAAAACGATGATCCTGCTCGCTACTACATCGTTCCTACAACCTCGACACTTCTCCCATTTAAGCGATGTTTACGCGCAAATATTGAAAATGGAACACGAAGTCGAGTGGCGGAATTAAAACGAGTTTTCAACGTCGCCAAGCTCAAATATGTCTACGTGCCTGTGTATATGTTTGCTCGAGGGTGGTTGTGTACCGCACCCTGCGACTTCGTTCTGTACAGTTACAGGGAAACAACCATCGACCTGATAGAATCGATCTCGGGGGAAGCGCAATCGATTTCGTTGCTCAAAGAAAGGCTCGACGATCGGGAAAATAAAACTTCCACGGAATAGAAATCTTGTTGAAGGAGGATAAGATAGGAGGTAAATAAAAAAGATGGTTTTTTTTAAAGGTTCAACGATCCTGCGTTAGTTTCCATACGAGTTTCTCCAGCGTTAAAAAATTCCTTACGTCTGAGGAAAGACTCGTTAACCTGACGTGACTCAGGTGAGAAGACGTGAAGACTCGTTAACGTGATTTAGATTGTCCATCTTTTAGATATATATATTTTTAGATATAATAATTTCTTCGATTAAAGCGCCCTTTCATTTTAGTTCAAACTAAATTATATCATATTTACTCTTTTTAAGGAGTAAAAATTCTCTTCTAAAATCTCTATCGTCCTAATGGAAATTGATTTTGACCGTATCGATTTTCATAATAATTCCATGATTAGAAGAATTTTTCATTAAGGGATGGTCGATCAGTAGGATAAAGAAAAACTTTATGTTACTATAGCAACGCTCAAATACAATTGTGCTCGTGCAGAAAACTGAATAGGAGGATTTGTCGTCACAATAAACTGAATTAGAACCGACCGCTATAACTTAACTGCTTCTCTTGCACGCGTGAGTATTACAATATGATATATATTATATCTGACTAATATGATATATATTATATCTGACTAATCCGAAACATAAATGTAATTTCGAAAGCAAAGACATTAATCGCCTATAGTCTATCAAAATTCATAGTTTCAATATTCTATCGAAATCTCCCTGTTAAATGAAGTTTTTACGTCTCGTTTAAACAAAATATTATTAAAGAATATGAGAACGAAGATATTTTTAAAGACAGTTGAACTTGAAATCTACAACTATAAAAGTTGGAAATTAACGTTAACAGAAACTGTTCCGTACTGAGACGCAAACGTAATCACACAAAACTATCAGAGAACAATCGATGAAATCACTGAGCCTCGTCAGTTTGTATGTACATTTAGCTGACAACAATGGCCTTCCTTGCAAGAGGCATTGTGGCATAGTCTTCGGAACGTATTCTGCTGGCAACTAGGAGGTATTTAGTGGCGGATCCGAGGCAGATGGAACGCAATCAACGGAACGAGAACAGTCGGCTGAATTATTTTAAGTAGCGAAACGCTTATGACTCGAACGCGTTCATGCATATTCAGCTGTGCCGGAGAAGCCGGATTATGCGAAGACTATGCCGAGTCTTGCACTTCTGATTACTCAATACGAACCAGGAAATTCAGTTTCGAAATCGAAACGGCGCAGCGCGAGATATCTTCCAATTGTACATGTTCGTTTCTCCGCCAGACTTCCGCATGATACAAGCATTGGATAATTTAAATAAGCATATTAACAGTATGCGGAATATAATAATTTTCATCTCTCTGTGTGTAAAAGTTTCGGTCTTCAAATGTTTGAAAAGTCTAAAATTTCTAAACTTTCGGATTTTGTTCTTAGAAATTGGGCAAATGGTATATTTGACCTCAAACGCGGTAAAAAATCCTCTTACAAAAATATGTACAAAATCAAACATTCTTTTTGCAGATGGTTGGTCGATCACTTGGAGCATAATGTAATATGCTACTTTTTTTTCATATTCGTTAATTTTTAAAATAGCTACATGGCCTTGAAAAGATCAATCTCACAAAATTCACAAAAACTAAAATTATTGTTTGTTTAATGTAACTAAATCGCAATGTGATTAAAAGTGTACCAAACGCGTTTTCGAATCGTGTAAAATTTCATTTTGATATCTCTGATATTTCTGGAATTATACCTTACGAACACTTTCCATTTTCAGCGTTCATTTAAAAATTTGTGCAGTTAGGTGCAGTTTGTCTTGTTGCATTGCAAAAGTAACCGCTTTACCTTCAACGAAAAAGAAAAATTAGCTGCTACTGGAGTAATTAGAGGAATGAGAAGGGATACAAAAGCGGCTTTTTCTTTGCGGAGACGATTTACGTGTACTTATGCATACTTTTCTCTTGCGACTTTATTTTTTATATAAGCTAAGACGAATTGATACAACTATATAATGAAGTACAAGTTAATAAGTTTGTAAAATAAAATGAAATAAAAAGATAAAGATGCCGTTGTTTAAATTGTTAAAATAGTTCAGAAGAATAAGCCGAAATAATTTAATATCTTTTAAAATTAGTAAAAATAGATTTCTTAAATAGTTTTGAAATAACATAAATAAAAATTTTACAACTGACTTTTAAACTTCATATAATATCAACTAGACGTTCGTACGATTTCCCTATATTCTCCAATAACTTATTTATAAATATGGTTCAGAAATAAGTGTCTTTTCTACTATTCTGTATCAACAAAACCACAAATATACGTCCGAAATCGAATGAGCTTGCGGTGTGCGGAAGCGAGCGGTTACGGTAACGAACACGCGACAACCGAATAACCAAACGTAAAGTGGCCGACCTTTATATTTATTTTTATCGTGGATCCGATCTCTGGCTGTCCTCGTACAGGCTCCGTCCGCTCTGCATTACCTGAAATTATAGAGGACTAGGAAAAGGAAAAAGAAATAACGTCCTCAATACGAATTTATTCGCGAAACTCGTAACTCCGTGTGACGCTAATAAGAAAAATAAAGCAAGAATACAGAAGCAAAGAGAAAGATAGTTTCGGCTTAGATTGCGATTCAGAGGATTGTTCGTCCGTGGTTATCGCCTCACTCGCACATACACGCTCACTCGACGTCGCTTGTTACACCCTCGTCACGTTATCGTATGATCGGAGACTACAATATCTTACGAGTTTACTACATGAACTGGCGATTTCGGTTCGCGGCCAGTCGCTTCTTCGCTAACCGAGATTTACAACCGCTGAACGAAGCTCTACACTGTGTTACAGATTTCTATTATCTTATCCTATATATCCGTCACACATGCGCGAGACATGTACGAAACGTGAGCGAACGTAACGGATGATTCGTAAATTTGCGCTGCCAATCTTTTCTTGCCTACTTGCTTTGCTGAACTGCTTGACACGTTGACGCTGGCGTGCACCATCGATGGGTCACGCGTGTCTGTCCCGTGAGGCGGCGTGCATTCGGACGCCGCCTCACAGAGAAAACCCTGAATATCGGCGCCGATGTCAACGTGTTAATCAACAACGCAAGCTCTTCGGAGGATCGCCATCTCCAAATGTTCCGGACTCGACCCGCAACAAAATTGCAGCATCCTTTGTCGCCGAGTCTGCATATTCTTAGACGAGCGCACCGAGGAGGATGGGACGGACGATGGTCCTATCGTCCATCGGGCTACTACTCGAGACACACGTGCAAAACTGCGCTTGCACTGATTCTATCGAAGATGGGAAGTAAAAAGATGGCAAAGTAAAAGATACATATATGATTTCGATGGGAAAATAGTTTTTACCGCGTTTGAGGGTGAAATATCCTATTGTACGTGGAACCGCCGCCAGGCTGAGGACAAGTTACAGAACGTGGAAGCCGGGTGGTCGAACGAAGCAGCGTACATCGTCGAAAGTTTTGTTAATTTATCCAGAAAATCGTTCGATCCTTTCAAATGGTATTTGCTGTTGACTAGGAAAGATAAATGGAATCGAAATAATATGGAATTTATTCGAATATTTGATACATACAATTGGACTTAAGCAATTAGTATGTGTACACGTAAGTACTGTAACGTTATACAGTAGCATGTAAATACTTTCTGCAGCCACTATATATTCATAGAATTTCGAAGTAATATATATGAAAATATGAAATCTTCCTTCTCGAATACGTCTAAAAGGACGCTTAATAGCAGTTGAATCTGTCTGCCTAATAAGTAGACCAAACTAATCCAAGACCGCAGACGGAATTTCTAAATCACGTTGAAACAATGAAACCGTCGCGATGCCAAATATTTACCCCTTGGCGGAGACTTTGGAATTCACAAGTCGAAGAAAAAAGGAAAAGAGAAAAAAGAAAGGAAGATTGGAAAGCAAGAGGAAAAGGATGGGAAATTAAACAGTAAATAATTCAAGAAGCTCTTAATGATTCTCTTTTTCGCTGGAGGGCGCAGTGAACTTCCACAGGGACGGGGAAAAGAGAAGAAAGAAAGAGTGCGACGGGGAGAAGACCGCAGAAACGGGTGGTAAGGGGAAGAGAATAAAATGTACTCGGTCCCAATGTGTCCTTTTATTTGAACTTGCTGGGAGATGGTAGCATGGAATAGTTGGGGAGGGGGTGTGTGTGTAGAGAAAGACAGCAGGGGCTTGGAACCACTGAAAATTCCGGAATAGACACTCAGTGAAGTACTTGACTCGATTATGAAAATGTACTTTGCCCGCTCTCTGCTCTCTTTCTCACGACCCTCTCTTCTCGTATTCCACAATTTCAACCTCTCTTTGATCGCCGCATAAATGTCGTGAATCCAACGCTGGATGCGCCCGCCCATACGATTAGTCGCCGTTGAATTAATTTACTTTTGCCTAGCGACGAATATATAATATTACGCGCGAATAGGTTGATCAATTTGGTTAATTAATTAAGAAAACGATGCGTGTGTCTTGCAGTGTAAAGTTCGACGAAAGGGGCTTAAAGGGAGTTTTGTAGCATTAAAATACTCGAAGTTACCGGAAAGAATGATTTCCGTGTTACCAAATATAGTAATGAACCCATTTAGTATATCCTTCGAAACTACTTAGATTATTTACTTAGATTATGATTTACATTAATAGAATTCAAATAACATACATACACAATAAATTCCTTTAGTTTTGAATAAAAGATATACATACGTATGTATGTCAAGTTATAAAATAGCAATATCTCCCTTGGATTTTTAACAATATCAGACAACAGATTTGAACAGGAAATATCAAATAACGAAATTACAAGGTAGTATTATTAAATATCCGAGTGTCTCGGTGCACTTTAAGTTTCCCAAGCCAGACAAAAAAAAATTAATCCAGACTTCCAGCAGACCGCTACTTCACTTGGCTCTACTCAAAACAAGTCGTCCAAAACTGCGGCGCAAAAAAAGGTCAATCGAATCACCATCAGCCTGCATAGTCACTCGAGAACTACTCAACGGAACAAAGAGCAAGCTGTCGAAGTAACTAAAGCAGGAGCATAGCGGAGGCAGAGCGCTGCCGTCGAAAATGCTTCGGGAAAGTTGTTCCGGCTGCTCACGTTACAGCTCGGCCTCGACATTATCATTTTCATTTACATCTCTGCCACCTTTTAGCTTTCCTCCGCTAGCCACCTTCGTTCTCTTTGCGTCTCCCCTATCTCTACACCGTTTCGTTCTTCCTCGTTGTTTTTTTCCCCCTCTTTTCCTGCCTTTTCCCTTTTTTCCTTTTTTTCGGTAGTGTAGCATCTCGATACAAGAAGCAAAAGCAATGTAAGAGAGAACGAGAAAGAGGAAGAAGTGGAAAAGAAGGGGAAGAGGGTTGGTTCTCCCAGGAGAGCAGCAGGAAATTGCACGAAGCACTCGAGGCTGAGGCGAGAATCCAGCCGTACCCACGACGTCTTCGTCGTTTCACGTCGTTAGACGGTAAAAGTGCGACGAGAATCAGAAATGAGCAAGGGCACAAGCACGGCCCTCTTCACCGAACAAAATTATAACTGGTTTCGCTCGGGGATCTCTTGTTTAGCTTTTCTCGTCTGTTATCGATACCAGCCATCGGCCACTGCTCGATACTATCGAAGGAAACCCGTGTTTTGTATTCGCCGGACGGTGTTCCAACGAGGAAATTACGGTGTTAGCTGATGTAATGGAGGTTTTTACAGTTTAGATGGAATTTATATGATCTACTCTTCCGACAGGGACACTGTTGTTCCAGAGGAGTGTAGGTACTTTAGTAGGATTGGATTGTTTATGTCTTATGTACTTATTCTTGCCAAGAGTTTAAGCAAATTACCTTGAAATTTTAATAATTCGTAATAGCGATTTCCATGGTCAAATATTACTATTTAACGCTGTCGACTATAATCTACAGTCAAACGTGTGTATAATCGAATGCAATATTCCTATTGCGTAAAAATTTGGAATTCGCGTATGAAACGTGTTTAATACTGAAGGTACGTAGGAAATTTAAATTTGAATAAGAAATTTGTTACACTGGTGGTTACGTCCACCGATAAATGTTACTGTTCGGTATTATTAACTATAAATTTTTTATCACACGCGATGACGCGGGTTATTAGCGTTATTTCCCGTGTGCATCTTTTTGATTTAAATACTATCGAAGCTCTCGTGTTTTGTAGCTCGGGAGAGATAAATTTTGGATGGAACAATATCACAGAAATATCTTTTTAACTAGAATCTATAAACTTTTAATAACATAATTAAGCTTTGAAAATGCCTTTATCGTGTTATCTCTGCTAAAGTTTCGAAAACACGAAAGCTTCGATCGTAAATAAAAAAAAGAATCAGCACGCAAGATATCGTCGATAAAAGAACGTTAGCCGCGTTATCACATTCAATAAAAAAAGCCATTTGTGTAACCAAATCACACTAGGTGTTGCGTTAAACGGCGTAAAGGCACGTTAGAAGAAAACTGGGCAAACGATCGGTTCGCGTGTCTGTATAAACTCGGCTCGAACTACTGAACTGAAGAACTACGGCGTGACTCTATATGGGTCATTCTTCTTCCGGGTCAGACATCGTGCATCTCGAGTTCCACTCGCTTCTTTCTTTTGCTAACGTATCTGGCAAACGAAACGGCGGTCCACTTTTTCTTCCAAGACAGAATTTCACGTAACAATTTGCTCCAGGCGAAACACTCGAACAGCTTAAAACGAAAAGAAACCACGGATGGTCTCTCTCATTTGCCACGTAAAACAGTTTCTTTGCAATTAACTTGGTAAAAGGATACTTTGTTCTTGAAAAAGATACCTACTGCGACTGAGAACGTAAAAGTGTATAGCGATCAGCGTTCTTCGTATGTTTAAGAGCGTCCTGGTTTCCGGACAGCTGTTTTTGTTGTTTGAGTTGAGCGAGGAGTTAATACTGCTATGATCTTCCAATGTTTATACTTTAATTTCGCCCTCAACAAATAAACAAGATTTGTAATGTTCTAAGCAAGCGTTTAACAGGAAGTTGAAACACGAAATGATGCATAATAATAAGACATTGTTTTCATATTTCGCACAAATTGAAGATTCTTTTAGCGTTAAAAGGATGTAACAGGATCAAAAATAAGGATAAGAACGAAACAAGCAATTAAAGGAAGGACAAGGTAGAAAAATACATAATAGAAGATACTGAAGCATAATTTTGACGATGAATGTAATAGTATGATGATGTGATATCGATTTACGACTGAAGATGTAACGTGACGTCAAGCTTTCATTAAATAAAAAAGTGTGATTAAAAAGTTGTCGTGTGCCAAACACGGGGGTACGATGATTAAAATTGTCAACTGTAGCGAGAGTTTCATTTAAAACTACGAACTACGACGATTAAAACTTGATGACCTCCATTAATGCGGCAAAACATTTGAAAGTAGGTGATCAATTTTTCGTGATGATGAAGTGCACTACTACCTATGTATTTTAAAACTGCATTCATTCCGCTCACCAATATTTCATTCGTTCATAAACACAGATCAATTAATAGTTCATGTCACCGTATAATCTGAACAAAAGTAATAACATAGAAGCGTAATACCATGCGACCCGCAACAAATTGGTATTTGATAAACCCGGAAGATCATAAAAGGCCAAACATATTGGCAATGAATCAAAACGAAAGGATACTGTATAAATTCCTCGTTACCTATACTCGACAGTAAACGCGGGGTATCAACGTGTTTCATAAATGCATAAACTTCCAAAGAATCCCAACATGTGATCGATAACCCAGAGGCCAGAGGCGTTACGAAGAGAACAGCTGGAACAACGAGGACGATATTCATGAATTCCTCGTGCATAAGAATGCAGTTCAGCGAAAACTTTCGAGGGCGTTGATGTTATTAATAGTCGAGAGTTAACGATGCCAACGTTGGATCGCTCTCCCTTAATCGTTCCATCCAGCTGAAACTTCCGTCATTTCCGCCACGACAATTTCAAACCGGAAGAAACTTTTCAGCGTAAGCTGTACAAGATACATATTTGAAATTTTATAAACGAACACGCGCTCGGTGACTAATACGTCAAGTAGCAGAAGTAGGTTAAATGAGTGAAATTTGATAGAAACTTCTAATAATGAAAATAAAAAACAATAAATAAATAAATAAAATTGTTTGATAAGAACGACAACGATGTGAACGATTTCGGTAACATTGTCAGTCATCGTCGTGCGCAAATACACTATAAATCTCTTGCAAAAATGAAACGTTATAGTGTAATATATCTCAATTGACTACGATTCCGGCAGAAAAAATAATGTAAAATTTGCGTGACAATATCCCGTTAAAAGGTAGAAATATTTTTCCGGGAAGAGTTGGCTACGGATATTATCGATCAGACAAATAACAAACTATCCTAAAGCAATGGTTTCAAACGTAACAGAATATGTACAGAATTGCAGAGAATACAGAATGCAAACCGAATCAAGTAAGTAGACGTTTCCTGTAACGAGTCAGACCGAGGTCGGGTATTTCCTCGAAATCGGACGAAAGCCTGAGAAAATGTGAGATTGGGGAACGTAAGCTGAACGAAATGGCGTGTAGCGGATGTTTCTAGTGGTGAACTAAGGAAGACAAGATGCAAATACCTTTCGTGGCCACTGTGCATATTAGTAAATTGTTTGAATACATTTCTTGCTAAGAATATTGCTGGTGTGCGGATTCTTTAAAAAATAGAAATTTCTTTCCGAGAAGAGTCGGCTACGTACATTATCAATCGCAAAAATAATAAATGCAAATATCTTCCGTGGCCACTGTGAATATTAGTAAATTATTTGAATATATCTCTTGCTAAGAATGCTCTAAAGAATATTGCTGGTACGCGGATTCTTTAAAAAATAGAAATTTCTTTCCGAGAAGAGTTGGCTACGTACATTATCAATCACAAAAATAATAAATGCAAATATCTTCCGTGGCCACTGTGAATATTAGTAAATTATTTGAATATATCTCTTGCTAAGAATACTCTAAAGAATATTGTTGATACGTGGATTGTTTAAAAAATAGAAATTTCTTTCCGAGAAGAGTTGGCTACGTACATTATCAATCACAAAAATAAGAGACTACTCCATAAGCGGAAGATTCGAACGTAAGAGGATAGTACAGAATACAGAGTGCAAAGAGAGTCGAGTAAGTAGATGTTCCCAGTAACGAGTCAGACCGAGATCGGGTATTTCCCTGAAATCGAACGAAAATCTGAAGAAAGTCTAAGATTGAAGCGCGTAAGCTCGACAAAATAGCGTGTGGCGAATCTCTGTAAGGGCGAACCGCCCGAGACAAGAGAATTCGACAGTATGTCACGTCTTGATCCATGCAAAAGGCATCACGCTAGAGAGCGCGGGGGTGTCTTCGCGGCAAACACGATGGAACTCGGCTGGAATTCGGCAATAAGGTCTATCCGATCCCGCTGTCGACAGCTGACACGCGTGGCGAGGTTCCGGGTGCAGAGTTGATGAAAAAAAAGCCCGGAGATTAGCTGGATTTACCGAGATCCTCCCCCCTCTTTCTCACTCTCTATTTTCCCCTCTTCATCCTACAAACTACGAGGGGGGAAAAAAGTTACTTCAATCCCCGCGAAAATCGATTCGTTCGACTGTATTTTTTTCGACTTCGAAAATTAGTTTCCCCTACAACAGTCGACTAGAAGCACGACCTCCGTGTCACCGGGGGTAAAAGCTGTTGGTTTTCAAATTAAATTCCACGGAAGCTGGTGATTATTAGCGACGAATCTGTTTTAAAGGTTGTCTATGGCAGATAAACTAGCGTTATTTCGCTTTCGAACGATTTACGGCACGTATTTAAATCAATAAAAGTGCAAGCGACAATGTACAGAACGTGATCAACGATAAGTAAAGACAAATCGTCATGTAACAAGAGAGGATTTGATCGTTTTGAAAAACATATGAGTTTTCTGAGTTTAAATATAATTGTATTAGAAAATCTAAGAGCCACGTCACCACTTAAGATATACTTCGTTTCGAAAAAGAAGAAAAAGTCAAATAACATAAAGTTACTAGACTTTGTGATGTAAATTATTGTTTGTCTCTTTGTAAATTTATAATTTGTAATTTTCTAGTTGACATGAACATTTTACCATATTTTACATATCAAAATGTGTACTATTTTTTTAATTAGCTTTGCACTATCCATTTGGTCGAGAAGTTATTGCCAAGAGTAGTATCCTATCATTCCACAGACAAAATACACGATATCTGTTAAAATCGAAGAAATCAATGAAGAATTCTAATTGACCATAAAATTATCTTAATACATTCACTGACTAAGCTTAGTCTCATTGTTACCATTTTCGTGTCTTTAATTCTCAAAGAGAAAGTTTTTCAATCAGATGTAGTTCTCAGAATAAAACACAAGTAGTTAGAGATTAAAACAAGCCATCCTCCGTGCAAATGTGTAAAGTTTGAAACTTCTCGCAGCAGTTCCAACAACTGCTAATAAAAATAATCATTTAAAATAATATTCTTTAAAAAGTTAACAGAAACCAAACTTACGAATCGAGTATAAAGCAAATCCAGCTTCTTGTTTTTCTTTCGACACCAAGCAGCTATTTGGCAAACTGAATTATCCAATGTTTGTTCGAAACGCGCGGAGCTAAATTTATTTTAATGTAATCCCGCGTGAACAACGCTCCGTCGGCTGTTTGTCTACCCGGTGCTTTCAGCGACATCATCGCCCGCATATCCACTTCGATATATATGTACCTCATTTTCATATCTAAATAGCGTAGAAACAGCGCACGTGTAACTGCTGTTTGCCACCAGTTAATCTACATCTAATTCATTAAGTTAGTTTTGCGTCAATCAGTCGCGCGTGATTTTATTATTAATTCGACTTCCCTCTCTACGTTTCTACTTTAAATTTCTACCAATTTCGACTAACTCCCCCAAGTATTCTGTGAAATATTTTCGTTCAAGTTAAGAGAAAATAAACAAGGATCAGTATCAATATACGCTCCTCTATTTTCTACAAATAACTACAGTATATCTGTGCAAAGAATCCACAAGAACAATTCATACAATCGTAGCAAGAAGTTAGCAAGATGTTTGTAATTTTCCAATTATTTGCTTGGGCAATTACTCTATCCAATTTTATATTTAAATATTTACTGACGTAAATTGACTATTCTAAATTGACTATGATCATATCATGTATTATTTTCCTCATGTTCAATTCTAGTCAACCATTATATTTTCCATGATTAAAGGCCAGTGTTATGAAAAGTATTTACGCGTATCAGCATTATATTTATCATGGCATAAACATTAGGTCTGTGCCATTAATTAGGTCCAAGTATATTGAGTAGCACCTATTTCCAGGTGCTTACAAAAATTTGATATTACGAAAATAAAATGTACGTATATAGAATCCGACGAAAAAATGTTTCATTGAAAAGTAAACGTGCAAATAGTTTTTACCATAAGATAAAATTTCAAAACTTAGAATTGTGTCTAAACATCGTTCGAATTATTTTTATACGAATTTCTGTCATCACTACGGTTTCTAAACTACGTTGCATGTATGACGTTCGTATTACATTTCCGTTATGCAAATTCGGCTGCGTTTGTCCAAACAGGTGAGCAGCGATTTTCGAGCGATTTTCAGTCGCGTAAACAGTGCGGTTACACGTAATTCGTATATTTAATTAGCCGCGTCGGGCAACGGGAAGAAAAACGGACCAACCAAATATTTGCCGAGGGCAATTAGCCTTGAAGCTGATGGTGGCGCTCGCAAACGCGTTTCCGTTGCTTTAAACGGCCGAACTCCTCCGATTTCCGCGCGCGCGTTCAGTCGCGCGCCGCTGATTTCGCTCCGCTCGCGCGCTTCCGCCGGTCAAAGCAGGAGGCGATGAACAAACCGTTCTAGAGGGTTCTTCCTCTCAAAGGATAAACTCTGTGCCTGAACGTATGTTACTTTGAGTCAGGACGTTTAGGAAGATCCGAGACTTAACTTTGTTTGGGGAACTACGAAATTTGAGGAACTATGATCGAGTAGCGGTGGAAGAAATGATATGCGAATAATAATGTTGAAATTTGGTAAAGTTAGAGAAAAGATATATCTTTGTATGCGTTGAGCATTAAATAAATTTTCTAAACGCGGTTTTCTTATATTTCTAAATAATAACGATTAAAATGAGTGGGATAAGCGAGTTATTTGAATTTCAGCCAAGTCGATTTTACGGTCAGTGAGGTTGAAGTAAATAAATAAATAAGAAGAATAGATAGTAATTTAAGTGATTGTTTAAATATTTGCCCTTTTATTTGTTATTAATTGTTGTTTATGTATTTCTCGCCATTAAATAACGATAGCAGTAGAAATAGAAAGAAACGAAATAACAGAAGAATAATAGTATTTTAACGCAGAATAGCCGAGAATTTATGTACCTATAGCACGGACCGAAGTTTGATACTTCAAGACTGTTATGATCTACCTGAATCACCAGTTATAACCTCTACTCCAGTGATTTTACGTACCCGGCACTTCTCAAGCATAGTTTCAAAAAGAATGTATAATTTAAAATTGAATCCTTTCCCATTGGAAAGCCCATTTCCAACTACTTCACGTCGCACGTATGAAACATGGAAAACGGTTCAACAGACATAAACCAAGATAGTGGAAAATACGTAGGTATTTGCACAATTTACTTCACTCATAAATGAGGTAATAATTTCTACTGAAATTACTGAACTTGTCAAATTTATTGCGCGATACTAGCGCAACTTTACACCAACTACGTCGGTATTAACTATTACTAACCACTTTCTTCAATTACTTATCGATTCTACCTTTTCGCTTCCTCAATATTCTAAGCTACTGAATTCTCCAGTGTAGAAAGAACCATATTTATTATTAACCATTGACCTAAAAGTTACCGCTGGAAAATAACCGATCCTCATAATGTTGGAATGTTCTTTTCCAATTTACTCTACGACTCCAAGAAGCATAATTCTCGATCGAACGAAATCATCCACGATATTATTGAGAATTTCTTGAGACGCGATTCACGTGCGCAGCATCGTCCTCGTTTTCCGAGCGCGCGCCTTCGAAACGAGAGAAACGTTGTAAACGGTCGAGGGAGATTCTCGAAAGGCTTTGGAGCATCGTGATCGCGCGCAGCTGTTGCAAACTTAAGAGTTTATCTGTTGAAAAGCCACGAAAGGACAGTGTCGAGTCCGCCTCGAGTCGTGCAACTGTATCCTCTATGCTTGCAAGAGCCACTTTGCAAGCTTGGCTATACACCAGGACAATTTTATAAGCGATTAAACTTCGACTTATCGGATATTGCACCGGCTCTGGCCAGTCGTTAACGAAAGATGCACTCTGCATCCGAATATGCAACCGGTGAAACTAATGCGCCCCTTCGGACTATATGCTGGCTTTCGAAAACAAGAAACCTCGTTTGTTCGAGCAGATATCGCACAGGACAATTCTGGAGGATAATATTTTAATTAATACGTAGACAGTGTGAAGTAATCATTGCAGCTTTCGTGTTAGAGGAAAGTCTAATTTGCTTCTTAAATATTGAAAATACCTTTTCACGGGAAGGTATTTTCAGAATAATTGCCGAATATTAAATTACGAATTAAATAAATTACAGGATGACGATTCTTAAGAAATTTTGTTAATTTTGTGCAAACGTTAGGAGATTCGGGAATTTCAAGTATTTAGAATGCAGATCTCTTACATTTTCTAATATCTCTTGGTGGAAGATTCTTCGAGGGTAACGAAATGGAAACAAGAGCGTAAGAAGGTTAGTCGGCGTCCCTACCGCGGTAGAAACGCTAACTTCCACAATTTTACGTGGCCACTGCAGAGACGAAAGGAACACATAGACGGGAAGTTGTTGCATCTAAGTTAGAAAACTGACGACTCCAACTTCCAACGTGAACCGTCACTAAGGAACCAGCGAAAATACCAAACTCTTCTTCCGCTTCTAATTAAAACACACCCTTTTCTTCCCTCTGGTAAATGAGCGTTCGTAACGCGAACGTTGCGAACAATTAACAATAAATCCACGTAACGAACTCGGCCAAACGTTTAAACTTTTCCAATCGAGACCCAATTGTCGATAGAATTAAACGGTACTATTGATTACGTTTTCATTACGTATTGAACGTTAAACTATTGATTACGCCGAGCCGTGATATTATTATTTCAACGATCAATTACCATCGCGAATCGAAACGATCGCTGTTGACGGGAAATCGGGATAGAAAGTTCGCTGATTCAAACAACGAGTTCTATTTAAAATGAAACAAAATCTCGACCATTTAAGGGTCCGTTCCGCGATTTAACGTAATTCAAGAATATAATGGCGCCGATTACACCTACGGGTCGGGGGTGGAGGGATGATTGGGGTGAGAATGCAGGATTATACAATGGTTTCGTAAAATCGCGCGCTTAATTAAATACAATTTCAATGTTTCAACGCGTGGCCCTTTCGCCTGGTCTAATACAAAATATATCATTTCAATTTATATGCAAATTAACGCGTGTGTTTTGATTATATCAGCCGGACGTTTATTACCGCGTCGCGCGACTGCAATTTGTACACCTTTTTCCCCTTTATTTTTCGTTCCCAAAATCATCCACCCTTCGCTGGACGGCTGTCTGTTTTTCCCTTCTGCCCCTTCTTCCTTCCATTCCAACCGAGCTACCATCGATGCACCTCGTTCTCCCTGTTCGTTTAATAAATGTTAATTAGAGCGCTTTTTAATTACATTAATGGAGTCGACGATCCGAGAACCTCGCGGCGCGAGATCCAATCGCATGGACGAATTTTAATTTATACAATTATCAGCGAATTCCATCGATCGTGTCTGCTGCCTCCGATGGAACACAGATTTCCCTGTTTCTCTTTCAACTTTTTTCTTCTTCGCGTTTGTTATCTCCATATGGAGTGATCGTCAACTCGTCTGTATGCTTGTGCGTACGTTTGCATATGTTACGAAGTATATGTTATTATTCAAACGATTGAGCTGCCAGTAATACGTAATTGATAGTCAATGATGTTGTCAATAATACGTAGACTGGCAATATCTATACATTTACGGGAAATTGAAAAGTGTCAAAGAATGTACTGAAATATATAAAAGATCGAAAATAAACTATTGCTGTAATCACTAATAAAACAATTCTCTATCTAAATTTCATTTTCTTTTAATTATATTCGTCAAAAAATGAATTTACATAAATATGTTCAAACTCAAAATGTGAAATTAATTTATCGCACTATATCTGATAGCATTTCAACGATACACCGTGAAAGTGATATAAATAGGGCGATGTATTTAAAAAATTAAAATTCTTGCAACTACAGCTACTAATATATCTTCGTGCATTCGTTCGAAGGCAATTTTAAACGTATAATTCGAATCCACGAATCCCACGCGTATTTCCCTTTCTTTTCTTTATTCCATTCCTACTTTCGCTGCTTCAGTCTCCTTCGCAATTTCCAAAAGGGAGAGAAAGCGAAAGAAGTTGAAAAGCAGAGGAAGAAAGAGAATAAAAAGTGTACACGGTGATGGAAACCGGAGAGTCAGAGGCGACTGCGATTTTCCGCGAGACAGGCCAGCGCAGAGCACAGACGAGGACCCTCGGCAACGCACGCAATTAAAAGCCGAGACAACGCTCGCTGCACACCCCGAGATGTTCATAAACACGCAGCACGCCGCTATTTGCGAAAGTTAATAAGCGTGTACAGGCATCGTAACGCGTGCTTACCGTTCCAAGCTATCTGGTTCCTGCGAGAACGGACACGACGCACGGTTTCGCCGCGCTTATTTCCCGTTTGCCCTTAGTCGACGCTCGGAATACAAATTTCAATATTGCAATAGACGTACGAGGCCTACGGAAGGATATTTGAGTCGAGCTAACAAGGAGATGGCAAAAACCGCGAAATCTCGAATGAGTTGTTTGTATGTGCTTTTGATGCTTTAGGCTGATGGTAAAAACAGTGAAATAAAGAATCGTTTTCGAGAGATTAATAAGTTTTTTCTATGTCTCTACATTTATAAATTCTTTTCGTGTTAATATTATGACTTTTTTAATATTAAATTCCTCCGATTTATTGTGATAAATTTTCGACTGCTTTCACAATCTTCCGGATGGTAATTGTTATAAAAACATTTAACATATAAGAAGTCACTGTGCTAAGAACATATTGGTTATCCGGAAAGTGTCTTTCTTTCGCAAACGTGTTTTTTACAACAATGCACCTTCATACAAACGTGAAACCAAGTCTGTGAAATGTCGTGTTTATCTCAACAGAACAAAATGGATCGTACGTAATTCGACAAAATAATATAAAACAAAAAACGTTGTGCATCTATTATTCCTCATAAAATTTCCTCATAAAGCGAAGGAAACTTTTCGGACAACCTAATAATTTATCGACTAATTTCTCGATAACAGCATCTGCAGTCAACTCAGATGAGTTCCTGCCATCTCCTTGCAAGTAATTTGCTTGTAATTCGACAAGTTCGCTTACAAACAATTTTTAATATATATTTGGTAACATCTATTCACGAAGGTTAGGTATTAGGTGGTTGAGTTGGTAATTTCTTCACGTGGATGACTCAACGGTGAGACAAGGGTGAAATCTGTGGTAAGAGGTGGACATTTACGGGTTCTGGGCGGTGAAACATGCTATAGCGGTTTAAATTACTAGCTATGACTTCATTTAGGGGTTTGCCTGATAAATTTTGATAATAACAGGGTGACTTTTTAGGGAATGTATATTTAGGGTACAAAGATACTGTGATAATAAAAAATCTACCCTAAATGCTAGTGGTTACACGAATATTGCTGATCGTTAAAAGATTTTCGAAAAAAAAAAAAGAATTGATACTCTTTCAACACCTTTCATATCTACCACGATTATCGTTAAATTGTTGCATAACGAATGTCATTTTATTCTGAAATGAAGGTTTTTAGAAGTAGGAATAGTGTGAATATCTTTTTAGCGATTGTATGTTGATCTCAGTTTTGTAAAAATTTGGCGATCTCATAGTTTCAAGGCAATTTCCTCGTGTTTCTATCGGCAAAAAGTGATGGTTGGAAAAGCACGATTTAACATGTTCCAATTGGAAGGAAAGGATTGCATTATTAAACCTTATTAAAGTTAATATCGATTCAATTATATTAAATTAAATTATTTAATTAAGTTGAAAATTAAAAACGGAAATTGAATTAGAAAACGGGTAGATTGAATTTTTTGAACGAAATAAATACACAAATGAGCACAATCGTAGAATGTTTTATAATTTTAAAAGAATTGTTTTGTAATTTAAAAGAATTTAATTTTATTATTTTAATTAATAAAAAAAAATTACGACTACTTTAATTTCAACTTAAATCCTTCGATATTTCTACGGCCACCGGAACTAGTGGCGGTGGTTACGGGAGACCAGCCAGTTTATTCAAAGAATACAAAGAAAAAGTTAGCTATAAATCGAACGTAAGTCAAGCAGAATTGCCCGTCCAGTCTCTTTCCACCATTTGCCGAGCGAACTTTCCTCTTTGCGAAAGGTCAAGAGAACCGAGCGTTCCGAAAATGGAAATGGCGCGGAAACGCGAGTCGAGCGTGGCTCTAACAGCACGAAAATAAAAGCGTCGTGCTTTCGTGTTTCCCGGGATCGAAAGGTGAATTTATCGGCAGGAGCACGCGAGCTATGTACGCTTCAAGATCAAAGGGCGGATACGACTTAAGTGCTTTTTATCAAGGAGCTAGAAGCACAGTGGTGACAGATCGCTGTGACACGAGCAACCACGACGTCGATGTTCGATTCGTACGTCGTTGATCTCCGATCGCCTCGAAATCACAGGTCGTGGAAAACCACTTCGAGCTGTCGAATCCTTTCGAACGTGGGTTTTCGCGGTAACAGACACCAGAGACAAATACAACCCACAACGAAAATAAAAAATATTGTAAAAGCTAATGAAAGCGGTAAACTGCTCGGCTAAAGATAGAAATAAGTTTTGACATGTATTCAGATCGTTGTATGTAATTTTGTTATAATTTTTCTGTCTTCTTTGATGCAGATTTCCAGAAAATAATAAAGTAAAAATACTAAGAAATATAGGATAGGGAATAAATTGTAAGATCGTATAATTCGTACGTGAAAACATATTAATTAAATACAGGGTATTCAGGCGACTAGCTCTCTTAGTAAATAAATTCTCTTCGTAAACGGAAATGTTTGATAAAAATAGAAAAGGGCAAACGAACGAATAGATCTTTTAAAGCCACGGTTTCCACCTAATAGAAAGATCACTTTAATGATACATAATCATAATCTCTTACGTACTTGTTTCATAGAATTGCACAATTTCTAAATACAACACGAGATTACGAGATTATGAACTGAAAATCGAAAAACGACGTTATTTCCAAACATTTGCGCCACTTACCTCGTACCACATTCATAACTGGAACCCCGTTTCATACACTCTGCAACTACTCGGCAAACAGTAAGTCCAAGCTTCCTCAAGAGAACAAATACAAGAACAAACCCTTAACCAAGTTAAAACCAACGTTTCACTCTCGCAACTCGGCAATGCTTTTTGGCGGCAAATTCCTCGTAGGCGCTTTTTGTTTGCTTCAATCAACGGTTACACGCGCCTGGCGAAGTTTCGTCGCAACTTCTGACCAGTGTATGTGTCTGTGCGTGTATTTGCTTCTTGAGAATGCGACATCCGGTTGTGAAACGCACGCCCAGGAACGTGCAAACAGGCGTTGCCGGCATGAGGCGCGAGTTTGCGTGCTCCTGCACGCGTTTGATGTTCGTCGTGGCGAAGTGGTTAATGGTAGTTAGGCGAACGTGAAGCAAGTAAATATGTCGAGAGTAGTGATCGCGGCTCGTTTGTGGGAAACGCGGAGGTGATAAATCGAAGATGAAGTAAATCTGCGAGCTTCTGATTTGCTTCGGTCGACGAATGAACCGCGGATTTTTTTGATTAAAGGAAAGTTGATAGTTAGTTGATAGTTAATGATTCGGTAATAATTGTACGAAAGAATTAAGTTAATATGTCGTGATTTGTAGTCACAGGTGGTTAGTGTCGTATCCTGAACGTACCTCTTACGATTAAACAAGCCAGCTACAATTGTTGATGTCCAATTTGAGATGGAGAATTACATATGACATATATAGACTTTCTTTTTTATTTAGTTGTTTACATTCACAATTTGTCCGATTTGGACATTTGGTAGAATTTATATAGACGTGACAATATTTGGCTGTAGATGGTTTGAAAAATAATCTGAATTCTTCGATTCGACGCTGACGGAATTGCAGAGTTGAAGCGAGAAATAATGTAAGCCTCTAAAGCGAGAGGTTTTCAGTATGAATAAGAAATGTTGGTTTAAAGCTACATTTAGGATGGAATACTTTTCCATCTATAAAAGCTATTTTTTTATTCTTTCGCTATTTACACTATCTATATACCATTTAACTCGATCTGATAACAAAATTGCTTCTCTCAATTGAAAAATGCATAATTTTACATATAGTTACTGGTTAAGCCTTAAAACACGAGTTTCGAAAATTGTCAAGGAAAAACATCTCAGAATGAACAGGGACCATATGGAATCGTAAATTACGAACCATAAATTGATACCTGCAAATAAAATTCCACGTTCGTGAAGGATTAGACTAGTGACCCTCAACCGCTAATCGTCGACTCTCTCAACTTCGCCCTCCCTTTCATCTCCCTTTCTTTCCAAAAATACTCATTGAATGGGTTCCTGGAAAAGCGAAGCGGCGATTAATAAAAAGTGGCCGCGTGGTATGCACGATTTCCATCATACGAGTAATCGCCTCGTCAAAAATCTGCGGATTTTTCCCTGGAAATTCTGCTTAATTGCCCGTGGAGTCTCGCTGCTCGTGCTTCTTCCTTCGTCGTTTTTCTTTCTTTCTTTTTTCCTCGTTTCTTCGGTAAGGCCAGCAACGGAGGTCTCGCGAGCCTTTTCGGTGCATCTCGCCTTCATTTAGAAGCGGAGTCCCTGCAGGCAGATAGGCAGACCACGCACAAAGGCCGACGTCGTGTACACTCGACAGGCCGCTTTGGGGCGTCGAGTGTAATTGGCGAAATTAATTAACGGTCTATAAGCGAGTGGCCCGGCGTTATCTCGCCGGCACGTACACGTCGCGTCGTTGCCACCGGGGATCGAGGCCTAGATCCACGACGGGCCTAGATGATGTCCTTTCCCGGACGCATGCGGCAGGATCAGACGACGGGACGGTCTGTTGCTGAAAATTACGGCGATAGCTACGTCCACATACAGGAAATTCAACTTCGTCCACCGTGTCATACGCTAATTTAAGCGTGTATTATGACTCGGCCATTATGCCGGCCCACGAAGACGCTTAATCTTTCAGAGGATTTTAACTCGCACGATGTTTCCATGGGACACTTTGTACAAATACGCTGATATGACTTTTGTAAATGGTGTTTTTCGTGGTAAATAAGGACGAATAATGCGGAAAATGAGTATAACTTGTTTGGTGGCTTTAACGCCAACTTCGAAATTGCAAAAGATGAAACTGGTAGCGAAACTTATCATTTTTCCTCGCGCAATAAACATCTTTGGCCATTAACTGTTGCTGCGAAGTCTTAATTATGTTATTCTGAAGTTTCTATTAAATTTACGCTGGATAGAACATAAATGTGAGCACCATTGTCTTTTCAGCTAAGACGTCTGAAATCACCTTTACCTCGTCATTTATTCGGTGAATCGAAAACTATCGTTGCATCGCATATGGCGTAAGTCTCCCCTAAAACTCACCTCCTCGCCATCCAATTTTGCCAACATCTGCCTTTCAACCAGACAATCTCATTTAGTAGCTCGCCTCTTCGTTCGATCAGCCCATTTTTTGCCCTCGATCGAGAAAATCCAGGGACACAAAAGTGGCAGGAACAAATTTCCCATCATCCATCTATACGCTGTATTCTGCTCTGGCATTGGCTCTCCACCGACAAGGACGAAATTTGAATTTGATAATACAGAAACAATCGCAATTGCGATTTGCATAGAATTTAATGGCAATAATGTGGAAAGGAGAGCGCATCTCAACGATTTTATTGAACTCGTAATTTTCTAATGACCGAAATTGTCCCAATCATTACGAATAATAACTAGCCCGCGACTTTTACGCAGATCCATATTTTTATAAACCTACCTACAAACAGATAGAATCTAAGTGAATGCTTACTATCATCCACTGAATATTACAATAAATACTATAATTCCGATATTTTGTGTACTTCCTATATATTATGTGCGTTTGTGTGCAATAAAAAAATGTCCTATTAACGCATAAAAATAACAATAACATATACCAGTAACATAATTAACCTCAATTCTGCGAAACACGTATTTCCACTAAACCAAACCGCTTGGTCGCAATCCACAGAAACTTCCGTCCAACTCCACTTCTCCGCAAACTGCCTTCACCGAGACTTTCCCCTATAACCGACCGATCAATCCGCTTCTATCCTTTCGGTTTTTGCCCCCTTCCCCTACAGTCCGTAAGAGAAACCCCTAGGGGATCGTCTAGCGTCCGCGAAAGACAAGCCCGACAAAATCGTTGTCGCGGGAGTCGCGTCGGCGTCGGAGCAAAGCTGGCAGAAGCCGCGGATATATCCGTGCGGTCGTTGGCCGGCCGCAAAACCGCGAACCGTAACTCAATTAATCCGGATTGATCCGTCGGTACACACGACCGGACGTTTCTGTGCGCCAGCATAAACAGCGTTGGCCGCGAGTCGTGCCGACACGTCCCTAGATCGATCAGAGAGCGTTCTCCTCGTCGACGACGATTATATCGTGGTCGTGATTATGTTCAAGACGGCCGCGTCACCAGAGAAATATCGTTGCCTAGGTAGTGACGAATGGAGAGCTAAGGGAACCCTCGAATTACGACAGGGCAAGGTGCTGCTGGTAGGGTTTATCGTGGCGATAGGTTTGATAAAGCGATCGATGAAAGAGTCGGATTAGGTAGATTAAATGGCATGAGGATATACAGGGGTTCGTGGAAGTGTTAGATCGCTTGTAGACACTTTTTCAGGGTATATATATTTTTTTTCTATATATATACACAATTTATATATATATATATATATATATATATATATATATATATATATATATAGAATACGTATAATGGTATGTGTTATAGGGTACATTTTGAAATTTCATCAGCATGATTGCGAAATTCGATTAACGTGATTATATTGGTTCGAGGGAGATCTGAAAATGTCCGTAGAAGCTACGAGATATTTCGTGCAAGAATATATATGCAAATATCGAAAAAAGTAAATAATCCTAATAATCTGACATAGCGTATTTATGTATCTGTGTAGAGAGCACGTATTGACCAACTGAGGATCAAGCAACACAATTTCTTTAAATTCAGCAAAATTCTAAAATCTATTCTAAATTCTAAACGAAAAAGCTATTTCGCGAATCCTTGGAACTCTCTCTCTCTCTCTCTCTCACAATCGCAGTATTAAAGAACAAGATTAGCGTAAATTGATTGAAAAGAATTGAAAACGAAACGCGGTGTCATTGTTATATATAAAATATAACTAACTATGCTTCGACTCGTTGTAGCAGTAAAAGTAATATATAATTATAGCAATAAAAATCAAACACGAATTACGCTGGTAATCCACGAAATTACCATTCCTTTTCTTAGGATAATTGACCGGAATAAAAATCGCCGTGTGGCATGCATGGTCGATCAGTAGTTTATATTAACTTCTCGATATTATTCCAACGTAGAGGTATGTATTTAGCAGTTAGCTGTTTTTGACGAGTACTCTCGTCATGAAGAAATGGCAATATTTTCCATTCTGACGAGCCCTGTCAGTAATAAAATTCAAAAATAAAACAGTCATTTCAATCATAACTTAATTACAACTTGATTCTATTATAGCAGCCACGCATACTCTGTGCTTGACGAGTATACTCGTCGTCGCTTACTTCTTACGACACATTTTAAGTACGCACTTTTCAATGTTTTCAAAGAGGACGTAACAGCTAACTGGTTAAGAAAATAATTTTTTCCGCGTAAAACGAACGTTCTCCGCGATTCACGAGAACCCTCGTGTCTACGTAACATAGGCATGCCACATGGTTCGATGCATGAAAACGTGGCAAAAAAAAAAAAAAAAGAAAAAATGTTGGAAAAACGAACAAGCTGTGGTGGAAGAGGAGTGTATGGATTGCAGAAATTGTCGTGGCAGCTGATCGATAAAGAATAAAATAACGCGTATGCGTCCAGAATGTACACCCGAGGAGTTCGCATGTGACGTGTAATAATTCTTCTCGGTCGACAAAATCGCGGAGAGAGTGAGCGTGTTACGAGGAAATACCGCAAGAAATACCTTAGATAAGAAGGTTGAAAGTATGTTCTCATTCTCGTCGCGTTTTATTTCTGTCGTTTTAAATTCTTCCCTCCTTTTTTCCCTTAACACATTTGCGGCCTCTAATTATAAGAAAGTTTCCACGATCGAGATAAAGATACAAATTTTAAAGTTCGCTTTCGAGCATCGTACTTTGTATCGCGTATTATTACGCTGCGAGTATTTATGCACTTTCATATTTTTCAGAAAATAATTGAAAAGATGGGATCTTGGTACGTGTAGTATTATAACTTTGTGCATCTCCGAATCTTTAACTTTCTTATAAATTCATAAACATCCACAATCTAACGAGTGATTAATAATTAACGATTAGTCTACTTGGCTATATTTTATTCATAATGAAGTATAATATGCTGGTAAACGACTGTTAACGTGCTAATATTGAAAATGTTATCAAAAAGATACGAAATGTTAATCGTTCAGAACGTAATACTTGTTTGAATACTAGTCTGTGGATGATTGACCTATACTACTGCAGATCCACAAAAATTGAAGGTTTAATTTGTAAACGTATTTTTTATAACAGGCGATGTTTGTAATCGATCACTGAAAATAAACAGTCAGTTATTAATTGAAGTACTAATTGAAATTTAAATAACTGAAAAAAGGGAACCGAAATACAGTTTCAATTACATGTTGTGATAGCTCTCGATTTCAATCAAACCGATTTCAACCAATATTATATCTATTCTCTATATCTTTTATATACCTTTCGTGGTTTCATTTTATATTTAACTATGTATTCTATTTGCAACTTTACGATGAAGTATAATGAAATATAGTAGAATAGAAACGCGTGTGAAAAACGCTTCGAAACGTTGAAGCTTCACTATCGCAAATTACAAAAAAAGGCTTCACAATATATAATAAGGAAAAAACATTTTGATATATTCTTTTTCATATCACAAGAAAACATATTGATTTATTCTACCGATTAAAAATGATACATTAAGCGCATCATGATAACTATAGAACGTATCTGACGAAAGTCATCCGAAGTTATCAAAAACAATGAAGAGATTTTCAGAGAGCGATATAAAAGTGGTACGGAACTGTTGGAGACAATAAGCTCGTAATTCGATAAAAATGCTTCGAAAAAATGTACGAAACAGAGAAGCAGCAACTGACGAGCCAGTACAAAGCTTGGAAAGCGATGAACCGTGTATCGATCGCTGCTAATTAAAGGCAGCTATTTATTGATAAGTTCGCCTAATGATTTATTTAATTCGAAAAGCATGCCACACGATCAAACGTTTACTGTAATCAAATAAAGCGAGATATCGCTGATATACCGGGTGTTTCAGGCAAACTAGCGATATCTTTAAAACGATTATAGATAGAAAGAAATATTATATGACAAAATTAGATGATTCAAACATACTAGTATTAAAATCTTGCGTATTCTTGTCCATCAGCCTGTTGGAAAAGTACAACCCTATCTTTTTCCTCCTTCTAAAATATTCTTTACGATAGAGTTATTTTTCTATATCAAAGATTTATATATTTGTACTTAAAGAGGAAAACTATGAATCCTTCAAAATCTATATAATAAAACAATACGTCTCATAATAACTTTTACTAGCTTTTACAACTTCCTGTAGCAGAACCAAAACCTAGTGGTTCATAATAAATTTAAAAAGAAGTGATTAACAAATATTTTTCAAACTTCAGCGTATTCCTATACAATGTTAGCTTAAAAGTTATTACAATTTGTGACTTATTGAGTTACATGGAATGTTTATATTGTAGATTATAACTACACACGAGACACCCTGTACATAACGCAGCCGTTCGAATAAATCCAATATCGTTTGACGGCGTAACGATACGTACTTATGGCAACGAATAATATTAAGAAGCACTCTCTGTAAACCAACAATTCATCGGTATAAAACGAGAAAAATCATGGGAGGTTTTTTCAATGGACCGAATAGCGGACGAAGAGCAATCGAGAACCAAAAAACGGGCGGAAATCGATCGACGCTGAAGCGCAAAGAAAACGCGGGAAACGCAAAGTTCGATTGACAATCGGGATCGAGTGGGCTACGGAGAAACGAGGATTTTTCAAGTGGTGACCGTTCGACAATTGCGCACAGTCCATTTAAATGTAATTCAACCCTTCAATCGAACCGGAAGTAACGCCCCGACCGATTATTATTGCGCCAACTATTCCAGCTTACTGACGTAAATCACATCGCTCGTCCGAGGATAATCACGATTTGAATCTCGTTCAGATTAGTCGACGTGTGTGCAGAATATAACTCCGTCTTCTTTTCTGCTTGTAAGATACAAAGCTGTCTTTTGAAATTGTACTCCATGCAAAAAGCAATGAAATACTTGCATCTATGTTTTTATTTGGTGGATCTGATTCGTGTAACTCGGTTTCGAGTCTACACTCGAACTAAAGTACTTAATATAAAATCAATCGGATAAATATACAGGATGGTTGGTAACTGGTGGTACAAGCAGAAAGGGGATGATTCTACGCGAAAAAAGAAGTCGATATATAGAATAAAAATATATATTATATATTTATTATAAAATATATATTATAAAAATATATATTATATATATAAAAATATATAGAATAAAAATATAGAATAAACATCTTTTTTTTAATTCCTTTTTTTTTTAATTTTTCCATTGAGACAACGATCTACAGTGAGATCTGTTATAACGTACCGCGCGCGTACCGAGCGAAAATTCAAAGTCGATTTTTTCGAAAACAAAGCCCCAAACGAACAATTTTTATTCTATATTTTCGACTTCTTTTTTCGCGTAGAATCACCGCCTTTACCAACCACCTGTATATCTCAGGGATTTGTTCAACAGTTTTATTCAAAAATTAGAAATAAGAAGAGTCAGTTTAATGCATGTGGAATTTTATTCAAGAAGTTAGGCGCGGAAGGTAAACGAGAATATAAAGTAGAATATAAAGAAGAATTATAAAATTCATCTTTCAGTATGCTGAGCGCAAACTTGAGAAAAAATTGAGATGGTCGGAGGAACCTATATTCAGCAACCATGAAATAACATTACGTTATCCGGTAACTTTATTAATTTAATCGAGAGAAAGCGAAAATTCTTAGAGATACACGACGTTCGAAAGTTGTATTTATGAAAGGATGGCTGGGTACAATTTTGGTGAAAAAGAACAGGCGAGTCGAATGGCTGATAAGCCGGCTCGACTAGTCACGCTCGATCGAGCGTAAACGATAAATTACGACCCTGGTATTACACCGCAACAATTAATTCAATAATCGCGAGGTCGGTCAGCAGAGCTTCCATTTGTTAAGGCTGATTTGTACAACGGCCTCGATGCACCCTGGCCAGCATATTTTCGATCGAGTTCAACGATCGAAACTCGCGTGCGATTCCAGTCGAATCGATGCGTTCTCTTTGCTAAGCTACATCGATGTTAATATTGCCGTTGGTTTGTTATTCTCGAAACGGTTCCAACGTGCTATCCAATCGATGAATTTGGATATCTTCCAGTGGCAATCTTTCATTAACGATCTTTTATCAATTGCTCGTTAATTGTTTTCCATTCGTGTTACCATTACTTTTTTCAAATATTGTTTCCTATCCATCATATTTTATATAATTTCGAAATAATTAAAAAGTTTTATCATAAATAAATTACTTGCTTGCTGTTTCCAATTAGTTCCTAAAATATTTTTCCATCCGCTGTCCTGTTTCATATAATTGCGAGATTTATCTTCCTTCTGTCTACAAATATTGAAAAATGCTTTCATTGATAAATAAAGTTCAATAAATCTTAGGAAAGGAATTGAATTTTTTTAATGGATACTTAAACAGAAGCCAAGTGATTCAACAACAGCCAACATTTTCGACCTGACCTTCTCTGCGAGAGACGAAAACCAGAAAGATCATCGGGACGAGTAAAAAGACGGAATAAAGATCATGCGAATGGGACACGAGTTTTATCTTTGACTACGACCGGACAATTTCGTACGACGATATCAATTCGCGACGAAAGATATACCTATTTCGGGGGAATAAATTCTTGAGAAATATTTGTCGAGTTTCTCACAGCCTTCGAGAAAAACAGATAATTCGATTCCGTGGAGAAACGTTTCGAATCTAGAAATCTCTATTTATACCGGCGAAGAAACACGTCCGGCTGAATTGAATTTCTCTTCGCGTCTCTGTTCCACTTATAATCGTCCTTTGCTCTAAATCCCACGTTTTCACATTCCATTTTTCCCCTCGCCAATACACCATGTCGATTTTAAAATAATACGATTTTTAAGTAAACAGCCCTTTGGTTTAATAAATATCAAACAATCGCTTAATGCGAATTTTATTTTTTTTTTGTGCTTTGGGAGTTGCAATAAATTGAAATATACCCTACACCGTAATATTTAATTTTTGCAAAATATTAATATCGCAATGACGTACTTTTTCTCTGTCAATGTTATTTAAATCTTTCATACTGTTTGAAAATTTGCCAGTCCATGAAATTTATCTTATTTCGATGATGCCATAAAATTTAGTAACGTGAGTCACTCATGCAACTTTTTCACAGTTTTCACATTATTTCTCAGTTTGATTCTTAACAAATTCGTATAACAATTTGTAAATTACTTTGTTGCTGCCTCAAACAAGCGTCATTCAAAGATCCTAAGAAAATACAAAAATGGAGTTGCCCTATTCCAAGAGAATATAAGAATCTCCGATTAGCAAAAATCACAAAATTCCAAGATGTCCTCGAATTCCCTTATGCACGTCGAACAGAAACTATAAATTTCGATCTCTCGCTTCATCGTTCGTCCATCGTGTATCATGTAAATCGCGGATTTTCAAATGAGAATTCAATCGTCCTTGACAGGAAGCACACAAAGTGAACAGACGTTTCGAGTCGCGGCTAATTAACTGCAATTTCACCGACGTATCGACGGTGTATCAGGGAAAACGCAACGTTGCTGTTACCCCTCCGTTGCCCCGATCAGAATGTTGATTGACCCTCGAACGCGCACGTTTAACCGTACAAACTGCATTCAACGCGTCCTGATTCCGGAACGTCGGCGAATTTCCGATTTGCTTAGATCGTTATATGCACGAGCTTAGACGCACAGTCCGATTAATTCGGGGTTAAATCATCCCTTCACCCCCTCGAAGCTTCCGATTTGATTTCCACCATCGAGGATTCCGAAACGTCAAGGATGCAACTTACGGCTCGATACACGCACGAATCAAAGAGCAGATTGTTGATTGGAACAAGGTGACAATCGAATCGAGGATGATGCAACGATGAAAGTGTCCTGAAAACGGATCGATAACGGTGATAAGGTTAACTGCCTTCGATAGTTGGATTAATGAGACAAGATCTGTTTGCTCTGATTACGGATGGTAACAACATTGATGGTTGAACTAATCATTCATGCTTTGGATTTCTATGGAGTTATGGCTCTCTGAGTTTGTAGAGAGATTTAGGAATTTACGTGATTTCCCGATTTGGCATACAGTTCCGAACAATTTATTTCTTGTTGTGTTTTAATTTTTAGAGAATTTTTAATTAATGATATTATATATATACATACAAATAGAAGTTTGAGATTCTAGAACTCTTAATTGCTGACAATTTCTTATCCGGATGGTGATTATTCCATTGATATAGTTCAACTAATTGTCCGTACCCTGGATTTCTAGGGATTTATGGCTTTCATACGAAGACGGCAAATCATTCTGGCAACATTCTATTCGAATTTTAATGACCCCAAATTTCACGAATGTTGGAGAAAATGTAGAAAAATGTGAGAAACTATTCCAGGATTTAGAAACTATATTTAGTGTGATCAAATATACCGATAAAACGAGCAGGTATACAGGGTGTTTTCATTATCCTGCAAAATTGGAAAATTTCGTAAGAAACTGAACGTTTCAAAAAAATGTTTGAGTAAAAGTTGTTTGGTATAAACGAGGACACCGTGTGATGTAAATTATTTTTTTACCAAGTCGAGTGGTGGGGGAAATTTAAAAATCAAATTCATTCTTTTAAATAGAACTTGTATATCTTTCTGTTTGCACAGTACGAAAGCGTTGCTGAGCCGAATTCGACGACCTATGCGTGAGATCAGTCACTGTTGTAAAGTGTTAGAAATTCGTCAGTTGCTATTTTAATTTTTTTAAAAGAAAATACCCCCTTCTACTTCGTCTGATCGCTCCATCCCTTAAACGTCTTGTAACTACCAATCAACAATGCGACGCAACAAAAAAAAAACAAAAACGCAGATGATTCGTTGAACTCGTCATCTAAACGCAAAAAAAAACAGAACCTTTGTTAACGACCCATCGAACGCGAACAAAGGAACGACGAAAATTTGCGGCGAAATAAAGCGACGAAACGTCAGGTCAATCGATATTACACGTCATCGTTCGATCGTAACGCATCGCACAACGCAAACGAACGAACAAAAAATTTATATCAAATGAAAATAGACAAAAGTACAAAAAAAATAAAGAATAATATCCGTAGAACATTTAAGAAGCTTCTGAAACAAGCTCGGAAGCCTATGCAACGTCGAAACTCGTGCAGTTGGGCGAATATCGCGAAAAGCTAGGTCTTTGACAAAGCTCGAATGTTTTCCGTCAAATGGCCACACCGCTTTAATCCGATTTAAACGCGATCGCGATGGGCCATGTTGCCTGTAATCAGACCGGTTTATCGTCGATCGTTAGCTTTCCATTCGCCATGCTTAATTCTGCGGTAAATAGTATAACATTAGCGGTTTGATTTGCTGAGCTATCGAATTCTAGCTTATGACAACCTTTCTCTATAACGCTGTGGTCCTGTTATCTCGAAATATAGTTGGTGGTGTTGTTTATGCAGCAATAAGAGTCTACTTATCGTAATTTCTATATTATAAATCAGAAGCATTCAAAGTCCAAAAGACAAGTTCAAGATTGTACAATTTAAATAATTTCCCATTCTTATCGTTTGAAACGTTGCTTTGTTAGTTTCGACGTTCCTCTAACGCGAGGCTGAATTATTTTAAGTTGCTACACTTTAGAAATACATGCGCAATATATACGAATGCCTATATAATAATATATATGTCGGAGTCAGGTTGGCATTTTGGGGCGTTCGATGAACCTTTACTTACTTGACCGTCGCGAATGTAGCCAATCCCTATCAGTACGAATGTGGACACTGCCAGACGCTACGAATAATGGTAATAGGATGGTCGAGATGGTGGCGACAACGAATTCAGGTTCGATAATGAATCCACGGTTCACAAGAGGACTCGTATCAACGTGCTACTCGATTCGGGTAACTTCCCCATCACTCAATCGGCAACGACTCACTAACCAACTAACTAACTCTAACTCTCATTATAACTAACTCAATCCGAAAGAGGCTGCCCTTATATATTCCTGTCCCCGCTTCTCGGGTTAATCTTTGTTTTAAGGAGAGCCATATAATCATTTCATATCTCTGTCAGGTACATGTCCCTCCCGTGACCGTGGCTACGTCCGATGACCTGCCATGTCACTTCGAGCCCAAACCCATCGTCATAAAGTCAGATTGGAACATTAAGACTATTTCTGATCTTTATTACTTAAGGGCGACTATATTAAAAGTCTGGACTAGTGTATTGGGGTTTTTCCCAACATTCCGGACGGGAACTTCCGCTGTCTTTCCCTCTCCGACATATATATATAAATAGCAAAAAATGTTTATCTACCACAAAGGTTATGAACATTCACTGACCTACCAATTTTAAACCTTCTCTCATTCATCGCTCTATCGTATATCTTTTACATATTTTATACAACGCATAATAATATCTAATGTATAACAATTATAATATATAACATGTACATAAAAATCCTGAAGTTCCCTGTATAGCTTCTTACAAAAGCGACATTATGATCTCGCAACGTCATCGCAAACAACCCAGTTACGTATTTTTAACAACTCTTCTTCCCCCACTGACTCGCCTACCCTTCGTTTATGCCGTGTAACGCGTACCCTCTATCATAGAGAAAATAAATGTAACGTCGAATTGAACGTTAGAGCCCTCAATTTCAGCACGTTCGACAGCGACGAAGATTAATTCGATGGCTACGAGGAAACACGCAAGCAGATTCATGATTATTCGAAAACCTCTAATTGGAGCAGCTCTGACGGATGAAAGTTGAAGGGGTTCGAAGGGTTGTTCAAAGTCTTGAGTGGAGGTGTTGTTCAAGATAGTAAAGCGAAGAGTGGGCTTGGTTTAACATAATGGGGAAGGTATATGCGAAGTCAAGTCGATGAAGTATTTGCTCAGCTTTGAAAACGTAATTTCGAGATTTCACTTGGATAAATAATAATTTATATAACAAATGTATAAAATGATTTTGATTGAAACGTCGATCTTACGTTATGTGAAACTTCCTATCGTTGATGGAGGACGAGAAAGATAAAAAAGAAAATTTCAATAATATCGTGATCAAATGCATAAAATGCAATATTAAGTTGTTCAAGAGATTCAAAGCGAAATTTTAGCATTTCTTCTTTCAAAAAAGCTTGAAGGTAATGATTCTATTTTTATAGAATCACATTACTCGTTTCGTTGGCCTTTTGCCATCTCTAGGGATAGCATAACTTTGAGGTAGATATTAAACGTGTTGGTTTGTTTATTAAAGAGACGAGTAATAAAATTGTAATAGTCAATTATATTAAAATCACTTTAAGTACAGAGATAGTGTATGCCGATCATAATCGTCGCTCGCTCAATGCTACTGTTCGACTCTACGCTCGCTATTCGACTGTATGACTTACTATAATGACTCGTTATAATGACTGTCATAGAGAGCACGTTCGTCTATTTATATCGACCGGTGTTATTATAAAAAGTAACTCCGGTTGACGATTACAAATAACAGCGATAATATTTTGTTCGGAGTTTGTTTACCTTTGAACCTAGCAAACCAAAACAACGTTGGTATTTCAAAACACGATAAGATGAGTTTCTTCCGATTCAAATCTTCCGTTGACTCATGTGCCGCTACAACATTTTATCTTCCTCGCTACTGTATTCGCTCAAGTACAATAGCTGCTGCATTTCTATTTAATTAATTCAATTAATTACGTTAAGAAAGGTTTCTTAAACAGCAGAACAAACGATAATCGAATATTACAATTTTCGAATATATGTTAATTTTAATCAGCACCTCGACGATATATCAAACCCAAATACGTACATATTTCTCTTCGCAACATCCAATTCCATATTTCATTATTTAATACATAACACTAAATAACCCTGTGTCAATTCCATGGGATGCGTAAGAAAACATACCTCGTCGACTACCAACTGGCCGAGAAACGTATCGAACTTTTCCATTTCCCTATCCGGCAATTCGTCCACTTCTCCCAGTTCTCATCAGCTTTCATCGGTGTTGTATGAACCTTACCGGATCTTCTCCCGAGCACGTTTCCACATCCGTTTCATTCGTCTCGCGAAAATACATTCCTCAAGAAAATACATCAAACAACAAAGTTCGTGCAGCCATTACCCTCGACGTAAAAACGGATAAACTCGGCTAACCTGCAGGTTAGCGCTTATTAAGGAGAGGACGAGAGAGTGAAATGGGGATTTCCACGGTAATCCAATAACCATCGGCCGGGAATCGATGCCTTTCCTCAATTAAGCGGCCTAAACCGGCGCTGCCTCGCCAAGATGAGAACACGCTTCGGATGCGATTATCGAAACTGTCCTGATACTCGTTTGCTTTTCATCGGATAAGGATCGTTAGCGACGAACTGGAACTATTTTCAAGGATACGGAAGATGTAAATATTAGTAGCAGCATTCGAAGATAAAGAAATTGAAGCATATTTCGGGAAGGTTGCGAATAGATGGTAAATTTTTATGTAAATTTATATTTTCGTGAAGGCAACTGATGAGATAGAATTTTAATAGAGGAGATTTTAATAAGCCTGCATCTACTTCGTTTCAATTATTTTCTAAATTTTACAGATCATTTGCATCTTCCACTTTTCGCACGAGTAATAATTAAAACCACCATCCACGTTTCCATATAAAACGATAAAGTCGTAGGAAAATGTTTACGCAACGAGACGCTGCCTTTATCGAATTATCGTGCGGGAAAACCCTACTCTGTCTCTTTCCATCGTAAATGCCACCATCCCAACGTGAATGATCCTATAAACGTTCGATCATCTTACCCCAGAGCCCGATATTTATGCGAGGAATAATTCAGCTGTGATTTCGCAGGCGAGACCACGAAATGAAAGTATTTAAATCCTCGGGCCAACAAAAGAGAAGAAATAAAAGAGGAGTCGGGGAAACGGTGCACAGAGGCACGACGAAAAAGTTGCTGGTCCCATTTTATTGTACGGTCCTGGCAGTGCCAAATCGACGACGACTTTTCACTGTCGCTGCAGAAAGCAATATCACGCGGCTGTCCTCCGTTTTTTAATTTCGTTTATAGAGAAACGACGAGAGAACGGAAGATATAAAAAAAAGAAGAGGGAAAAGAGTGTGGAAAAAGAGTGGAGGGGGCAAACCGCTACACGATATTCTAATAATTTCGCGATTGCCCTCGTCAACCGAGCTGTATGGGAGGTCGTTCGAAAGCACCCGGCCTCTCCCCGAGAAAATTACTTCTTCACGCGTTTCCGCGTCGCCGATATGGAGATGAAATTGCAAATTCGCACAAAATTTCGCAAAAACACGCGTCGAGGTGCTGCTTGCGCACCTGCTTGCCTGCTTTATAGCCTCTGTGCGGTCGATGCTTCAATCTTGAGAGGGTAAATTCGAAGGGGTGACGGACCGTGTTCGCGGATTACAGATCAAAGGTCGAGAATGCTTCGGCGAAAGCGTCGAATCGAAGGTTTGCACCGACTAATGGAGTCGAGATTTCAAAAATGCCCAGAACGAATTTTCTCTCGGATGGAAGTGCTTTTGATCAGCGTTTTTTAGAAATTTCCTTCATTCTGAAATATATAGTATTTATAACGTGTCGTGTGGTTCCGTATTATCCTGTGTATCGTTTAAATTAATTAATTCGCGTTAAACAGAATTAAAAGGTAGAGATAAATGAAACAATCTCTGGCAAAAGATTCTCTATCCAGAGAAAAAAGTCAAAATTCACACGAAATTCGAACTAACGCCTCCTCTTTTTACGAACTCGTGAATTCAAACGAAACTGCACGTTCTATATTCACGGGCAATCTCTGACATCCGATTCCTCTATCTCTTTCTCTCTCTCTTTTCTCTAATTCCCTTTGTAGCAAGATCCATCGAATCCCGAATGAAAATGAAAAGAAAACGCGACACGATAACGAGCCCTTTTCGTCAACGGCCAGCGCGTGTTTCTCTCACTCGCGTATTTCTCTCTTTTCCATCAGCCGCGCCAATCCTCCGGTAGCTTCTCTCGCGTCGACATCGGGAACCAAACTGCTTTTGAAGCCGGCCGTTGTGACACGCCGGTAATTTGGTGGTAACGAGTTTGCAAAATAAAAAGCCAGCCGTCGAGCGAACTTGCCAACCTAATGTTTCATGCTAGACACGGAAACGAACTGCACACCGTGAACACAAAGTGACAGAGGGATGAGGAGAGGTGAGCGAGCCCGATTTACGCTAGCTAATTTTCAGAAACGCGACTATGCTCACGACAAATACACGCCGCGAGTGCGAAGGAAAACTTTCCTGTCCATTCATCCTTACAATGGCTACGAAATATATTTATAAACTAATTATATACCATACAATTCTAATTATTATTATCATTCCTACGATGACTACGAAATATATTTCTATGCTAATTAGAATTACATAGTAATCCTAATTATTACCACGCATTGGTATAAGGCAATTACGAAATTGCACAAAAAGACTGTGCATACGCGACAGCTACAAAAAGTATCTGCACACCGTGGAATTTATTTTATTATTACGGCATTTATATATTAATTGATTAATTAGATCCAATTATATTACATTTCGTGTCATTTAGTAGCATTTTCGTACGATTACAGAAATTTGATACTATGGAAATGGAACTCGCAGAACTCGATAAATAAAGGTACGTGGAAATATAATACTTTTTGTAGCCATTCTAAATATAATGACGATATAAAAGTTACAGCGACCGATTGAGAAAATATCGATACGAATATCACTGAGATACTTTGTCTCTACCGATCTCCAAGCTTATAAGCTCAAATGAAATTGAAAATTACAGAAGAAATATCACTCGAATGAATCGATTCTTCTTTGTTTCATAGTTTGTCACTTTTAGCGCTACGTTTGGTAAAACGTAACTGTTCGATGTAACTAAGATTGATTTTAATAAAACTAACAGGAATTAACTATCGTAAATTATCGAAATTGTCATAGCAAGTGAACACCGGCTCGACTCGCAGTAAATAGCAGAAACAAGTTAGAGGCTTTGCCCGTTTCCGCAACAATGTTTCCGAACTCCATCAGCGGGAAACTTTGTATTTCAGCGCTAGTTGTCGAAACGCGTATATATACAATGAATGTGGATTTATATATAGGGTGTCTCCAATTTGCAAATGGATACGTCTCTGAGGGCGTGTATACATTTGAGAATAGAAAAAGGGGAGAGAAACGAAAAAAAAAAAAAGAAAAAAAGAAAAGAAAGGAAAGAAATATTCAACATAGAGTCGGGAATGATGCTCGAGGATATTACAATGTCACAGAGGGTGGTAACGGTCAATGCGCGATGTGTTTTTGTTATATTTCTTTTTTTATCTTTTTTTAATTAAAGTCTAGGTTCTTTCTGCTGGATTTTATAGGTGTGTTTCTCTGTTTCGACCATTTTAGGTATGCCCGTTGTTTCCACGAGACAAAAAATCCCTTGCTTCGAAAAGATAAATTATCATCAAGAGGAGACATTTTTAGAGACGTAATTTTTTTAATCTTTCTCATATTTTTCTTTCCCTTTTATTCTCGTAAAACATTACAAATACGTGCATCTTTCATTTCCTCGCGTGAGAAGAATTGTATAACAATTTAAACATTTTTATCAATAAGAAAAACGAAGCTTCGTAGATTTCCTATAACACGCACACAATTGATCTTTCTACAAGCAAAAATGCATAAAAAATTGCATTATACCTGGCTTCTACGGAAGAAATAGTTTTCGTAAAGTTAAAAGGTCAGGTGGTATAAATACATCGCAATTCGCTGTACGTTCTTTTAGATAGACGTTTGGACAAACCTTCGATAGAAGAAAACGAAAAAGGCAACCGTTCAGAAAACTGCGAACGTCGCAACGTAAGCTGTTCTTTGCGTTTTCTAATTACACACAGCGGAACCGTAGATTGAAATGTTTTAAATTCACTTTTTTAATCCCTTGTAACGTCCACCTGGTCACAGTCGCGTTTGAGGTACAATTTAATTTCAATTTTAATTTTAATTTGCACAAGCCTTGTCGGAGGTGAATTCCATGTTGAAATGTTTACTCGCAGATATACGCGGACAGTAGAAAAATTGTGAAAATATGTTTTCAGTGCGGAAACAGTTTTTGATGTGCAACTAAAATCGCTTTAGCTAAAAGAATAACATTTAATTGCGAAAAATCGCATTTAAAATACTTTTCATGTCTGAATTCAAGTCTGCACGTGCTAACGAAGTAATTTATACTAGCATATAACACGTTCATTTTATCATTAAAGAAACCATTATATTAATCTTGAATAACAAAATGAATTACGAATAACTAATTTGTTGTCCACAAAGTAGTTGACGTTCATAGCAAAAATCCTATCACCCACCCTCGTAAATGTTGTTAAACTTATTATTATCAGATTTTTTCCCATTTTCTTCCTATTGTATTGCCAATATTTCCAACATGTTAAATTTCAACTACGAGTTACGCGCCCATATCCTGAATAAGAAGCTTTGAATTGTTAAAATGGAGATTCCTGGGTGTAACTTTGATGATCTTTTAGAAGACATTCTTCTAAAGGAATCTATCAATGATTCAGAAAAATCATTCCACTCTAAGCCACCTGAAACTATGATAAAACAGCAACGGACATTCTTATCGAACAATATCATCTGCAATTATAACCAAAAATCAAACGATCCGAAATAACATTTCTTGGAAAAGAATCATCGAGTGAAAATGAATTTTTATTTCAATTGAAGCCAGTTATCAATAAGTCTGAGAGAAATTTCTCAAAAGATGAAATGATTGAAGAATATTAAAATTTGTAATCGAATTACGAATAACCACTACGAACGATTAAAATTTCTTCTGGCTACCAGCAGCTATTATCGATAACGGAAATTTAATTTTGCTTACCAGTAACCGATATAAATGGCCGGGATTTTATTTGGTCACCGATAACCATTATCGATGATCCGAATTTTATTTAGTTATTCATAACGAAAATACAATTTTGATGACGCGCATTTGGCAATACCCCTCAAAAACTTCCCCCAAAATTCAATTCCACAATCTAATAAGAACTCGATGAACCAATATTTCAATTAGAAAATATATCAAACATGTTTCCTAAAACCTGCCATAAAACTACAAAACAAACAAGGCAGAAGAAACACCAGGTACCCATACTGCACCCACCATGAACCGATCGCATCCCATTTCTGCACCACAATCTCCGACTTACTTCTACGAACTCAGCTTCCTCCTCCACGAAGTATCATTAACATCGTTGCAACAATTAATGCCATCAGGCATATGCGTACGCGTCGTAGCGTCTTCATCTTTTGCATATATTACACGGTGAACGCTCGTCGGTGTATTAAGTTCTCGTTGCAAGCTGGTATTAAATTCTCTGGTCGGAACACGAGACAGGGGCCTTCGATATCCGAACGCAGAATAGTGGTAGAGGGAGGTAGACAGAGTCTGGGCGAAATATCGAACGAGGGACAGAGTGAGAAGAAGTGAGAAACGTATACAGCACAGGAGATAATACAGAGGAAGAGGGGAAAACGCGAGGGAGAACGGTTGGCGTCGTCGTCGTTCGCCTAGGGAGGCACAGCCGCGGGAGTTGATTTTCAATACAAAAGTCGACACCCGAACCCTCGATATCGATGCTGGATAAACAAAAACAGAACTCTGTTGGTTTACGGAAGAAGAGAGAGAGAGAGGTGAGGGTGGTTGGGGGTTGGTTATCGAGTCGAATTCTCGGGCACGAACGATGCCTGTAGGCGGAGCGACTCGTCGACGACGCAAGGATACAGGTATGCCGACCACGTTTCCTCCGAGCACCACTTCGATTAGACCTACCGGTTCTCGATAAACGTACTGGCTGTTTCTGATTTTCCGTCCTTTATTCCTTCGAGTCTCGGCAACCGGTCTTTTGTAATTCCAGGTGTATTATGTGTACGTAGTAATCGATTTGTAGTGGCTTGCTCTGAGTATTACACGAGCTACCTGCCTCGTGATTATAACAACATCGTGATGTTTGATGAAAATAAGGATTTTCCTCGATACGAATGTTTCTTCTGATTTGCGTCCATCGGATGATTTAGGGAGAATGGAAGGATGTTTGGTTGTAGGTAGTATCGTGGCGTTTGAAGATCTTTTTGTGATAGATTAATGTAGTTTGAAATGGAATATTTGTAGATATCGTAACTATTAAAAAATAAATTTAAAAAGTTATGCTATAGAAGTTGGTATCTTTAATTACAAAATTTTAGTTACCAATAACTACCAATGACATAAATTTTTAGACGATACAGATGCAGTAGATACGTGGATCGTGTTACAAAGTTCTAATAACCACTGAGTTCGAAATATTGTTATGGTATTAACTCCCGGACCAAATTTTGTGTTAACTTGTTTCATTGTTTCCAAACAGATTTCCTTCGCTAGTGAGATCTTTAGCGTGGAAATTCGTCAGAACATACGATAATCTTGTATTAATGAAACTGGAAAAGATGTCAACGTAATAAAACAACTTGTTAAATATCGATAAGTCTGTTGATCTCTAGAATTCTTGCGAACCGGTTGCAAATATGGCAACAGGAATAGAACGTATAATAAGGCACGTACATAGCATGATCAAGAAATATAGGTAGAAACGTTCGCACACGGGTAATCCGTGAGTGAAAAGGACAAAAAGAAAAGGACGAGGGGATTGGAAACGAAGAGGAGGGAAAAGCAACGAGAGGCGAGAAAACAAGAACGCTTTTGATCCTGTTGCATATGCATACAAGCATTTCGTGTATGCAAATCTTCGGCACCGACAATATTGTTTTCGCGATCGACACTCTCTACAAAGCGGCGATGCCGCGAACCAACGCGCTCGCCAGAATTTTCCCGCAAAATCTTCAATTAACCAGGACTATTAAGCGCACGATATTTGAAGTATAGATGAAACTGTTTTACGAAACCCGAACCTTCTGTTATTCCACTGTCGAAGGATCGATATCGTATGGGGAAAAAAGACTGCAATGCTAAACGAGTCTATACCATTTGCATTTTCCATCCACATCTACACATTTCTATCGTTTATTTTATAACAAGGAGAGATAACAAGGAGGGAACACAATTTTTTACATTGTCATTTTTTATCTAATGAATTCTATTACAGAAGAAATTTTATCGTTTATGTCGTGAAAGAGAAATATACTGGAAACACGGTACAAAGTAATGCGAAACCTCGAAAGCTGACTTTAATTATATGTATGGTATAACGTATTATCGATACATTATATGCAAATGTACGGATAATTTACATGATTTTGTGAATAGAATTTAAGCAAATCCTATTCAGGTTTACCTTGGAGATGACACGACACGAGCCTACAGAGAAGCGTTCGAAGCGGAAGCGGAATCCGCGCGCTGCTGCATAAAACTGCAATGAAATGCAAACGAATGGCGGAGAATGAAACGTATAAAGAAACCTCCGCTCCGGTCTGATTTTACGACGCGCTGCTATCGCATCGAGTATTCCCTTCCTAAATCAATCGTCTTCGTCTTCGTCTTCGCGACATCCTTAAACGAATACGTGAAAAACTTTCGCTTCGTTATATTTTTTCTTTCTCAGTTTATTCAATTTCTACGAAACTGTAGCTACTCTATAGACAATAGACACAAACAGATAGTACACATATATTATATATTATAAATATTTTAATTTCAAAGCAAACCGATCAACCTCATGGACATCAATCGTTTGAAGAATTAAACACCAATCGTAAAATTCAAGAAATTTTCAAGAACATGTAGTTGATCAAATTGCTTTCGATGAATCAATGTCCCAGTTAAATTATTGTCACTGATATCGAAGATAAGGAAAGATGAATACGAATAGTCGATAAGGTTTCGAGACATGCATTTGACGATAATAAGGGAGACTTCTCTCGAGGAGATTATTCTAAGATAGTCGACATATTCTTGAATATCATAATCTGTAATATTTCTTATAACACGATATTCTAGTTGTACTGTATAATACGATAGCCTTGAAATCTAATCTATAGACTATAGATATTCAAGCCATCATCTATGCTACGTTCATTTACTTAATTTAATAATTAATAAATAATACGTAGCACTCTGATTCTACCTCGAAATCATCAAATTTTCTATCGAAAGAATTTCCTGTTTTTAAGTGGAAGGAGCGAATATTAATCTTGAGAAATACGGGAAAATGACCCAGGTGAGCTTAAATGTCATGGATATCTAGTAATACAGATGATACGAAATTCATGAGACGCGATATATGTATGTATCTAGACAAGCTGAGATCCCTACAACCTGACGCTTACCGTCTCAGACCTATGGGAACTGCATGTAGATGACGTTGATTCAGTAGAACTTGATATATAGATGGACCTAAACTCGTGAGATCGATACAGATGAGTTTGGACACGTGATATTGAATGTGGATAATCCATAAAGCTAGAAGTCTCCAAGAAGTCTAAAAATTCAACAGGATCAACTGTAACCACGTAAATTCGGTAAATAAAATAAGAGCAATTTAAAGTTTTAAATGGAACAAGTCAATTGGAGCAAAGCTATCTAAGGTTTATTAAATTTATAAAAAATTTAATACATAAGTTTCTATCAAAGCGACAAACTTTACTTGTTATTTAAATGATACGCTATGAAAGAATATTACTAAATTAATAGAAACTAAATAACCCTAATTAGCCCATAAAACAGCAGGTCTGCTCATACACAATCTGTCTGTATATTTGCAATATAAGAAACTTATTCATCGTTAACATCTCACTGCGATTTCATTTTCATCAATGGTCGAAGAAGATGCAAGCGAAAGAAAAAATTGTGTGATACTTTTTATTTGCACTTCTAACTTCATCCTTCGATGCTAATGCAGATCGGAGATCATCGACATTGTTTACTGAAAAAAGTAAGTTGCCACTATATTGATACAGCATCTTCTTTCCAGCTAAGAACCAGCCGCTGCTGATAACATTTTCTTTTTTTTTCTTTATGACAATACAAAATATCAAGTGGCAACAAACGTTTCTATGAACGTCGCAACATGATCTTCCTTAACATACTCATGTTGCACGTTAAAACAAATGCCAAGCGATCTCCTTTACCAACTGACATAACAAAAGAACTCGTAGATAGTTTTGATTGCTTGGCATGTTTACCCTAATTACCTTATCCGTTTGTCTCAAAAATCTTGAACCCCGTTGAAATTTCAGGCACCTTATTAGTCTTTCTTCTCTAATACCAAAAACTAGAAATAGAGATAAGTAAAGTACTTAAATTCTAAAAACTTCAAGACCACGCGCAAAATTTCCAGATTCTTGAGATTTCAAAAACTTTTAAACCCTTTAGAATCTTTAGAAATTATAGAGAACTCTTAACTCCTTTATATCGAACTCGAAGAATCCAGAAACGTTCGCAAGGAATTTCCCGAGTCTATTTTTCACCATTTTCGCCTTATCATTCCTAATGGAAAGTTTTGCGTCCTGTTGGTTCGCCGTACGGTGCAAACGAACTTCAAAAGACAAACCGCCATATTAATCAAGGAGGTGCGTTCATCAACTATCGCGTCTCTATCCACAACAAATCGAGCCCCATCCCTTGAAACGCGGCAACTTAACCACACGAGCAAACTTTCTTCGCTGTGCAACCGTGGCAACCGCGACAAACACTGGTCACACACATTTGTATCTTGCATTGTCGCGAGATATACGTACGCTCTGTTCGGAATTTGGAATTCTTCCCATGGAACGATGCTCGTTCAACGAGTTTCGATTCTGGTGCCAGCAAATCTGGTCCACCGAAGGAGGATCGCTGCTGCGTTCACGTATCGAGATCCATAAATTTACCAATTTCTTTCTCGAAGTCGCAAGACAAGAATTAACGCCAAAACTACCAGTCTGTTATATAGAGCTAAATATTCTGTACACGAATCTATAATATTCAATATTAAATGGAAAATATATTATCACATTATTTGTATTTACCAATTTCGAATCACGAAAGAGATCCTTTTTGAAATGGAACGTGATCTGCGCGGAATATAGAAGTTTCGTATATATAATAATTGTATGCATATGATAATTAATACCCATTTGCTAATTAAAGCAGTAATTAATACGAATCAATTCGACGATACGTTTCTAAAAATAGCAGGCGAAACAATGGTATAATTGTCCGTGCGACAATTATGCAGAACCATCTGTTTCGCTTAATATAAAACAGATTTAGAATACAATAATCGGAAAACGAAAATGAGCTGGAAGAAATCAATTCGTATCGAATATCATATATCGTCTACATACAGTTGCATTAGTTCAAATATTATTTTTATATCAATACCATTTGTAACTCTGCTAATTGTCACATATTAGTTTCGACGAGTTACTCTTTGTTTTACCTTAAAAATTTGAAATGCAAAATAGGAAACGAAATTGTTTATGGAATAAACAAAACATACTCGAAAAAGCAAACGAGAAATCCAATCAAATCTACTTAAAATACGGAGCGATTTAAATAAACGAGACAAATCTTCTGTATATCTAAACTCTATCACTAACGACAAGTGACCGGCAGTGGAGAAATGCTCGATCGTCTCCGACGGAACAGGAGAAATAAAAATCAAACGGTAGTTCGGCGGTGAACGTGACAAAGTTGTTTTTCCTATAGATAGAGAAAATTTCTATTCCCTCTTTTCGAGTGGAATTTCCCCGGGCGCTGGCTGGCAGCCGGTTCGCGTAAGAAAATGAACCGAGTCGAACCAATTGTCGTCCGTCTTCCGCGAATTGCCAGCCGCCCGAAAACCCGTGAAAACTTTCAATATGGCCATTCGACTTTTCTCGGCCAAACGGACGTCCGACCGTGACGAATGTATCCCGACGTCTCTTTCCTCGAGAAAATCCGCGTAATTTCTTCACGAATAATATGGAGGACGTATAGGCGGGCGGAAAACTTCGCCGCCGGTTGAAATAGTCGGTTAGAACTGATAAATCCTGTCCAGACTATGCTTGGAAGAACTTCCAGGCAAAGTTCAGGTCGGTCTGGTTCTTCTTACAAGAAATTCGGGAAGATTTAGGTTTATTTAGAGCTGATAAATCCTTGCCCAGCTTCGGTTAAAAGAACTCGAAATGTCGAGAATGGAGAGAAATGATAACGTTGTTACGATTGCTTTTATCGTCGATCGTATCTCTTTTTATTTGCAATTGTATTTGTATTTAAATATGTATGTAGGTACGTTAAATGAATCGATTGTTCGGGCGAGACTGAAACCATTGACAGTGTCGCGTAAAATAAAAAGAAATTTAAGAAAAAAAGAAACTTTATTTTTCTTCTGGTTTACAATACACTTCCGAGCTCTAGGCGTGACTGTTCAAGACTGCCTTGGATGATTTTAGGGGGAATATTTAAATTCTTTTATTCGTGGGAGTGGGAAAAGGTTTCGATCATATATTTCTGAGAACGGATAGAGTGACCGGATGTTATCCCGATGGTCACTCATGCTAAGGCGCTTGGAATTTCGCTATCTTATCGCTTTGTTTAGTCGGATTTCATCTGTGACAGTGGCCTGGTCTCTGATGTGAATTGACGTTACATACCCCCTCCTTAGATTGATTTTGGTCCTCCGAAATCTTAATTTTTCTTCAAGATTGTTTTATGGACGCTAATTGGTTAAAAGTGTACTTTTCTTCTTTGTCTTCATCCTTTATGAGAAAAAAAAATTTTTATCGGGTTCTTGAAACTGTACGTAAGCGTTTTGTTCTGTGAGTTCATTTAGTTTCCTAAAATCAATGACTACCCTCCATTTCTGTTTTCCTGAGGCGTCTAATTTTTTCGGAACTACCCATACCGGAGAGTTATAAGGGGATTCGGATTCTTCTATAATATTTTTCTTCAACGTGTCTCCTATTTGTCGCGATATCTCGTCTCGATGACATTCCGGTGGTTTATACGATCGTGTGTCTATAATAATTTTGTCTTTGGTTAACGAAATTGTGTGCTGAGTTAAATTAGTACAGGGCAAAAGGTCGGTTTCTAAATTAAAGATATCAATATAGTGGAGAATAATCATTTCGATGGATTCACGGATTGGTTTTTCAATGTGATCTGTTCTCGCTAGGCTTTTTAGTTTTGATACGTTGGAAGCATCATGACAATTTTGAATATTGTTAGAAATTTCAATGTTTTGCTCACCAGTGTTGATAAAACATACTTTAGTTGGTTTCAGTCCAGATAGATTGTTTGAACTCTGTTTTCTCCAGGAGTTAAATGTATTGGTTTCTGAAATAAAATGGTTTTGTCGTTTAGTCGGATTTTGTCATTGGATATTGAATAGTTATACTTTTCTAAACATGGTACAATGATTCCGTCTTCCATAATAGGAAAGTTGTTCGGTACTATGTGAAAAATGTGATTTTGTCCAAAAATCCGTTTCGTTACGTATTCGTTCGTTTCGTATACGTCTCGTCCCATGGAAAATTTTTGTTTCGGTCTTCTTTGTATCGCGTTGACAGTTTTGTTACGTTTCACCGAGTTTATCCTTGCTCCTGTGTCGACCAGAAATAATCGCTCTGCGGTTCGGGTTGACAAAGGTATTGTGAATAGTTTGCCTGTTGTGGTGTTAACTCTCGGAATTTTTCTCGGTCTTCCGTCGTTTCGTCGTAAGTTTCTGTTTCTATGTTGCGTGTCTCGAGATTGTCGTGGCCTCGGATGTTGGCTGGGTGTTTGAAAATTTCTACATTGACTGGAGACATGTCCGATTTGGTTGCATTTGAAACATTTCAGTTGAGTTCTTTGGGTAAGTGGCGTTCGTTCAGCTTGCTGGAAGTTCCTTGGCATTGGTTTAGGTGTTCCTTGGCATTGGTTTAGGTGTTCCTTGGAATCGGTTTTTGGCTCTCTCAATTGGTTGGTTCATTATTCTTCTTATTTTTTTGTTGCGTTCGATTTCCCTTATGACTAACTCCGCCTCGAAAGCTGCATCTTGTGCTTCTTGGAGATTCTTTGGTCTTGTAACCGATGTGCGTATTTCTATTTTGGGTTTTAAATTTAGGACAAAAACTTTGGTCGCTCGTTCAGTTTCAAGATCTATGGCGACTGCTCGACGTACTGGATCGCGAATTTCGTGTTGAAGCGCGTATATCAGTTCGTTGAGGTTGTGTCGGAACCTCTTCACATAACTGTGTACCGATTCGTTAACGTTTTGTCGCGTGCGTTGCAACTTATCACGAGCTCCGTTAGATGTAATATTCACGGATACAAATTTTCTGAGGCTTTCAAACAGGTCCTCGTAATTCTCGATTTCGGTGTGGCGGATACTGCGTTCCGCTTCTCCAATGATTCTTTGCGTTAGAATTAGTCGTAATAATATGCGTTTTTCTCGACATTCGGCTCGAGCTTCTCTTACCCGTTTAATAAACCCTTCTACTCCTATATCGTCTTATCCATTGAGTATAGGGATAAAATCTAGGCAGGTTTCTGCATTGTACGTGGGGTTGTCACAACTTACTGCTCCTTCTTCACTGTCCATATCGTCCGTTTCGTTAGGTTTTACAGGTGGTCGTTTTCTCTGAACATTGCTGGCATTAGATTCGTCCGTGGTAATAAAGGAGCCTAATTCAGTAGTAGCGTCATGTCCTAAATTTATTTTAGAGATATATTTTCCTAATAGTTCTATCTCTGCTGCACGTTTTTTGTTTTCACTATCGGCTACTCGTTGCGTTTCTTCTATACGTCGCGTAAGAAGTTCGATTTGCTCGAGTATGGCACGAGTCAACTTATCCATAGCTCCGGTTATAGAAGCGATATCAATAGTTCCGATTTTGTCTTTTCGTGACGTGGACATGATTCTAATCGAGCTTATTGATTTTCTCACACGGTAATGTAAAAATGAATCCAGATTTCCAGCTTACCGTAGTAGCTATTGCCGTTGAAGAGTCTCTGGGATGTTTCCTCTCTGGTTGGTTCTAGATTCCGAATCTTATTCGTAGGCTTGCTCTGCGCTGACCGTAGTCTAGCTCTCGTCTAGTTTCACCGCAGTGGAAAGTTGAAAAATGCTGCAGGGCTTTGTAGTAGCAAAGATTCGTAGTGGTCCGCTGATCCTTCAATCTTCAATGATGCGCGTACGCCGAAATCGTGATTTCATTTACACTGAAGCGAATGGATCCTGGCACGGATCGCCAAAAATGTCACGCAAAATAAAAAGAAATTTAAGAAAAAAGAAACTTTATTCCTTTCTGGTTTACAATACACTTCCGAGCTCTAGGCGTGACTGTTCAAGACTGCCTTGGATGATTTTAGGGGGAGTATTTAAATTCTTTTATTCATGGGAGTGGGAAAAGGTTTCGATCATATATTTCTGAGAACGGATAGAGTGACCGGATGTTATCCCGATGGTCGCTCATGTTAAGGCGCTTGGAATTTCGCTATCTTATCGCTTTGTTTAGTCGGATTTCATCTGTGATAGTGGCCTGGTCTCTGATGTGAATTGACGTTACAACAGCCTGGTTGTTTTTAACAAATAATTTGTGTTAATATTGACTGATAGAGGAACCAGTGGATGAATTTGTAATAGAAAAATATATTGAAATAAGTATAAGTATACGTATAAATATAGGTATATGCTGATCCAGATCCTCACTCTTACAGTGTTACAATACAACAAAACAAGCTATGACAGGGAGCACGTTGATATATTTATAGCAAAGGACATTACCAAAAAGTAAACCTTGTAGCTCTAGCTGAAGGTTACAAGAAACAGCAATATAAATCTACTTATAGCCCTTTTCTTTCTAGACCTTGTAACCCAAAACAAAATTTATATTCAAGAGCACAATAATATGGACCTCCCCTTATTTCGAATTTTTTGTTTCACTAAAAAAATTGTCTCCAGGTCACGGATATACAAAAGAGAAGGTGTAGAATTTTTCTTGAAGTAATTACTTTGTAGCAGCACCCGACCACGGAAATTTCCAACGGCTTCGCGACACAAAGCGCTATACCTTCAAAGCGTAAGGCCGACAAGCCTAATGTACCATCGATATCCCTACGGTTCTTTCACCGAATATTCGGTAGAATGCATACGCGGCAACCGTCGCGGACTTCTAATAAACGCGCGCGTAGTGGGGATATCAAGGGGCAACAAAGGAAAGAATCTGTTTGGTTTTGAACCAAAAGATTCATTCTGCCCTGAGTTGCGAAGTGCGAAAGCTAACCCAATTAGAGAAACGGGTTATTGTCTCTTGAGAGTTCAGTGTTAATCGTTACTTGTTATTAATCGTTGTTAAACGTTAACCGTTGTTAATCGTTAATCGTAGTTAATCGTTATTTGTTGTTAATTGTTAAGAGTTTAATAAACGTTACTTTTGAAAATCAAGAGTATTTCTTGTGGGCACCTTCACCGACTTCACCTCAACTTCAACATTTTGGACGTCGATAAAGAATGACTGTCCTTATGATCGTGATTGCTAAATATCCGTAACAATATGATGATTCGTTTTAGGCGAAATTTTGAGAAAGGTTCGCGTTTATGCGGATTTATTTCCGTTTGTATGGAAATCGTATATTTTGTAGAGATTTTGGGAATCTTTTGACGCTAAAACTTTCAATGTATATTAATATATATTATTCTATGTGGATAATTATAATCAAAGAGATATGATGATCATATTTTTATGCCAATAAAATTAAAGCTAATTTTTAATATATTATAAGATTGTAAAAGTAAAAATCCTAAAATCCATTATTTTAATAACCTTGCTTATTCTAGTGTTAAATATTAGGACGCAGAACGACACGTGTTTCTTAATTTGAAATGATACTTATCGCGTTCAATGATACCTACAGAAACTGATAAATTACAGCAAACAAGCATGGCATCGTAAATAACTTTTTAATCATACAATCCAGTATCGTGACAACGAATAAACAACCGGGCGTAAATTTTAATCTTCTAGCTAGCAAAATAATTTTTTTCCCGCGTGACCATTTCGCAGAAGATTAATCAAAGTCTCAGGATGAATTGTAGAGACTCGGTCAACAGATAACAGAGATATCTGGATGTGTATCATTCGCGATAGTAAAAGAAAAAAAAATCGCTACGACTGGCAATATTTCAGTCACCTAATATTTTTTGTTTAATTCCTATCTACCATTTTTATTTTTATATTTTTTATAACTGTGTTGTTTCGTTGAGCCATTAGCTTGCAAAACAACTGAAGCAGGTTCGATGGGAAAAAGCTGTCCAAGAACGTAATATTACGACGGTTCTTATGAATACGATCAATTTTTTTTATTTTTTCTTTCTTAGTTCATCCTCTTTTGCATTTTTTCAGCATACTTTTTTGGACCATGTTAATCTACCACGCTATAAATATTCGATTATTCGTATCGCTAAGATTCGATACACAACATAAATCATTTCTTCGATCGAAACGAAGAAATACTGATGTTCTCTGCAGTGTTTCGTCGCAAACAGAGTTTTATAACATGAAATACATCCACGTCGCGAAGCTAAGCAATCGAAGGTGAAATATATTTTTAAGTTCGTTCCATCGTGATAACCTGTTAATAGATTACATAAATCAATGTGGAAAGCATTTAAATCATTGGAACGCCTCTCTTAAATCAATTAAACTAATATACTACTACGTACGAGAAAAATATTCACGATACTATTAAAACCAGCAGGAAAAAAGAATCATAGTTGCGGTAAAAAATACAACTTACAAAAATCAGCTTCTCTATCAAAATTAGTAGCGCCGTTTAAAATTCATCTTGAATATCCTATGTCACCGCTATGGGAAATATGATAAATATTTATTGCTTCGACCATTGGACCGTGTAGTATCCGAATCCTAAATTATTTCAGATTATCAACATATGCCGCGCGAAAAGAAAAACGAGATCGAAGAAACCCATCAAGAGCAGCAGCTAACAAGAACGCTATTTGCCAGGGTGAGAAGCGTTCGCGCGACTAAAGTGGATGATGGTGGTATCGAAGAAAAAACAACGGAACAGCCGGAAGGACGATTCGAGCCGAATCGAATAAAAGAAAATTGGCTGCTAGGCCAAACGAAGTGAATATTCAACGGAGAAAAAAGGGACAATCTGAAATCTAGAAATGCGGAACGAGCCAGGCCAAAGGAAGAAAAACAATGAGAGTGGGAGAATATTAGAATAGGCGAATAGGCAAGAGAGGATTTATCGGGGCCTGGTTTATTAGCCATTAAGGAAGAACCTTCTCCTCGAATATTGTCCCGAGTAGATTCCAACGCGTCTGACTGTCGATCGCACACAAACACAGGCATATACACACGTGCGTCGGTGTACGTGGAAAGCAATGATCGACTCTGTGTAAGCTGCAAGCTGCAGTCTGCATTCGAAGGGTGGAAAATTGAAATTGAGCCTTCGACGTTCAGATATAGCCCGATGTCAGCACGGATTCCTCCGCTCTCCTATCCACCCTTATGTACCGCACGGTATACTACTTTACCTCTTGTAATTTCCGATGGTTTTGCACCCCATGCTATATCCCTCAGCTTTAGTCGAACTCCATGGGAGGTAGACACGCTGCGAAGACGATAATTAGCATTCCGGACGGACAAAAGCATCGTCTAACTCGCGCTTTGGAGTTTCGACACAAAGAATGAGGAGAATCACGTTCGCGAAACGATTTCGTGTATTAATACGATTCATTGTATTGCACGAAAATTACAAGTATGCGTGAAAGGTTGAATCTTTGATTCTTTACAAAGGTGAAGATTGTTAGACGATCTGATATATTCTCTGCTATGTGTGTGTATCGCTTAATATATGATCATAATATAATATAACAGAAGCTAACGGAGGTATACTGGTAGATATTAGTAAATCACGTTATAGTCTTATTTTGTTAGTGAGATAAGAAATATCTTTTATTAGCGTCAATTTTTCAATGTTGTTAGTTTTTGTTTTCTCAGCAAAGTAGGTTAAAGGTTAAAGTTACGAAGCTTTTAAGAGCGTCATGAGATGTAAGTACATTACGATCATGGCCATGTTTTTCACGCTTTTCAGCAGAGAAGGTTTCAAATTCTATATAGGTACTCTCGCGAGTTCTTGGCTCATCCATCAGTTCCAATTTCTAGTGTAATAGTAAATGTTCAGTGACTGCAATGGGGATTGCCAGGCGCTGTTGAAGTAAAAGTTGCAAAGAACATGAAGAGGAAAGGAACGAGAAGCGAAGAAATGCATCTTGAGTCTATAAGTGAACCCGTCACCGACACAGTCTAACAGATCCTACTTTACACAGAGACACTTCGATGCTGGAAGTTTATTCGCTGAAACGATAGCTCGCTGTTCATTTACACACGCAACATATTACTAGCAAGTAATCGATTTTCACGTGAAATTCAAAAATCAATTATTATGCTTCTCTTTTCACCGCTCCAATCCCCTTTCAGACTTCTTACTTTCTTTCTTTCACGCGTACTACTAATTGTAAGCCAACAGAGTTTTTAATTTTTCGTGTTGATTCTTTTAATCATTGGCATTCTTTCTTTCGTATTTTTACTTCCAGCGTCCCAATTTTTTAGCTACCTTCCTACTCTTCATTTGCAACCTGTAGCTACCTTTGAATTTCATTCCAATTTTCTCCGAAATACGAATAGGTACGTCGCAACGAATTAGGAAGACATTATTTGCTCGAAGGGACTCGGGCAAGGCCCGATCCTTGACGACGTGAATTATGGAAGCTTCTGACTGCTTGCACAAGGAAATTCCCCATCGGGGAGGTTCCCGTGTCCAGCAGACTCGCGAGTTGTGTTATTAGTTCTGGTCGTTGAATGGTCTGCGTGCCTTGCTAGGCCGATTGTCACGCGCATTGTCTCGCTCACGCCCGTATTTCAGTCTCCGCTTGATAGGCTGGTCTCCTTTTACGGTACAGTATACTCCTAATAAAGAAATTAACCATCCTTGTTTCGTACAAACGCGATACTGGTGGAAATCAACGGAATTATCGACGTCTTCGACAAAGAACGATTAAAAGAAGATGAAGTTATTAAAATTATATGAAAACGTCGCACGACGTTGATTTATTCACAATACTACAATTCTCCCCTTACGCTTTGTAACGAATCGATTTTCCAATTAATTTCTTAAGAGCAATTTTCCTACGCCATGTATTAACCGCCAGGTCGATGTTAATTAAACTGTGATGTAACAGGGGATTAACTAGGTAATTAAACAGATTCTTAGAAGAACTTATCCACGGATTACATCAGGTTAAGTACCTTATTACTATGTTTAACGCAGGCACGCAACCGTATGTCCCAAGACGAACATGAAACAGGAAGCGGGACGCATCTATAGATACGGCGACCTATGACCTACCAGGGAATTGTCCCATTTGTTCTTAGAATCTAGCTCGATGCATCTCGTGCGTGCCACCCGTATCTTATCCTAATTATTCGGTAATTTCGGCTAATTACTAGAGAAACGTGTAATTACTTGCAACGAAACCGAACAATTGATCTAAGAGAATCGAAGATACAGTTATTATAGAAAAGTTACATAATTACAGATACAATTTTACATATGTAGTATACAACAAAATAACGAGAATAAAAGTAAGGCGAAATCTAGCGCTTCTTTACAAACGCGACTAAAAAGAGTGTGACTTAGAAAAGAAGTTGTTTTACTAACCAAATATTACGAGTACTACACTTTGGATAATTTACATAGTTTTGCATATTACGTGTATTCTGTGAATTTCCTATGAACACGTAAAAATCAGCATACTAGTTACGAGGATCAACTTTTGGAAAGAGACGAATTTCATTTTCGTTTAGGAAAATTCGCACGAATATGGCGAAAAGAATCCGTGGTATCGATCTAAAGCAGGAACGCGACGAATCCGGAATGCGCTACTCGTAAAACTGCTATTACTTTTACCGATTCCACGATGGTAAACGGATCACGTACAGGGTCGCGGTAAAAGATTGAGAAACAGACGAAGAATCTTTATTTCCAACGGCCCGCTCTGAATACAGCTGTCTGGACAGTACTTCCCTTCTTACTTAACATTTTCACCTACACTGGATCTTTAAATATTGCCGGCAGACTCGAAAAATTACGATCGAGACTCTTCCTCACTTCGATTCTTTAAACATGGGATCGAATAAATCTCGTACTAGCAGAAGTGCAACGTTCAGGAATAAAGTTAAGGGCGTTGGGTTCATAAGGTAAGATTAAAAACTTCGTAGTCGTAATAAAAGTATTAAATACTTCGAAAAAAAAAGAGCTCCAAGCTTCAAAGATGAACGCAAAACGAGAAAAGTAATATTTCTCAGTGGGAACAGGAATGAAATTAAAAAACGCTGAACTTCCGGGTGAAAGAATTTAATCTGTCTCTGCGGTGGAACGCGTCCAATTCGAATCCGCGCGAATTTCAGACGCACCACCACCTTTATTGCTCGCTGAGTCGGAGATCATCTTTTCTCTGCCAACCGTCCTGTCCTGATCGCCAGCGATAGTCGCGTGACCGTCCCAACTTTATCGGTATTCTAAGGTTTACGCGTTCATTGAATCTCCAACTATATACTTTGCATTCTATTCGAAATCATAGTGGAAACTACGTGCGAGTATTCTTCGACTCTTCGTAATGGCTGATTCTTTGACTCTGAACGTGACGTAATTCGGATATGAAATAAATCTACTTCGAACACGCAATAGCTACACGAAAAGTATTTGTAAATATCCTTATTCTTTGGTAAAGCGTTCTCTTAGCAGGTCCTACATTTCATTTTCACAGCGTACAATCGTTTGTAGCGACACGAAGGTACTACTAAACGACACGAGATTTAATCTTGTTCTACCTAATTAATTATTTTACCTAATGAATTACAATGAGGTACAAATACTTGTCGTAGCCAGTCTAGATATTTTCCAAGAGGCGTTTGCTGAAAACAGCGATAAGTAAAGGTTTCAGTTGTTCGAAGATGGTTTTTAATTGATTCAAAGAATTTTATTTTCATCGACAGCGTATCTACGACATATCAGAAATATTCGATGAATAGAAATTATAATAGTGGAATAAGATCGATAAAAATTAGCAGAGGAAACAAATGCACGATTGGCCACACAAAGTATCGAATAACTTCCGATACGGCAGAATCAGATATCGGCGACGTTCGAGTCGTAAAAGTAGATAGTCTGCGTTTCCGAAATTGAGAAAAACGATCCTGAACGCAATCGAAACGAAACGAGAGATTTGGGACTTGCAAGATACGTGTATCTATATCAGTGACTTTCCACATTGCAAGAATCCATATCGTCGAATCCTAGATAAAATTCGAGATACAGAGCAATTTTGCTTTCTGAAATTACTAGCACAACATATAGAAACTCGAAGATGAACCAATTGACGATGTTTTCGAATAATTTGAAGAGAAAGTTATCGTCAACCTGATACTTGGCTCCTGATAATTTATAGCGAAAAAGTTATTCTGAAGCTTTTGCAAAATTTTGCACTGTGATAATTTCAATGAAATATCAATTAGTTCATCTGTGCAATGAAACGAAAAAGAACGAAAGTCGCCGTTTCAAGCGATAAGTGGCAGTACGAGAAATAACGTATTTCTGACTTTTCAGTGTTTTGTCAAAGTAATTTTAGGTCTCCAACGGTATCTACACTGGCAACATCATAACATCGAGTTAAAGTGATTTCGCATTCCCCTCGAAATCGTAATAAAGCCCGGTGTCACCGTTACGACCGACACGAAGGAAATAGTCTGCCTAACAGCCTCATTGGCTTGAGAATCGCGATGCCACGTCAAGATACGGTTCTTCCCGGTGACTACATCGGTCACGATGAATCAAAAACCACTCGCTGGATATATTTGCCGAATAAGTATATACGTACTTAATATGATTGTACATATGACAGATATGCAGAATCACTTGGTACCTTTGATGGCCGAATCGATTAGACGGCATACCATTTGAATGATCTCGAAATAAATCACGAAATAAATCTGGAAGTAAATCTCGCAATACCAACGTTCACGTAATACCGCATCGAAAATCGCTTTCACGATGTCAAAGTCCTGACTTGTCTGATAAATCTTGATTTTTTCCAGGCTCTCCGTGTCAATTCTACTCTTAAAGTCAACGAAAGAATCTTCTCGTCGACCATCTGTCTCGAATCTTACATAACGTTATGTTTAAATTGAAATATCCATTGGAAAATTTCCTTGATTATAGCGATACTCGAAACACGATCCACGCAGTGTCATATTTAACCCATAATTCATACGACCGTCGTTTTACTATGTAAATATAAATATAAATATTCAGGAGTTTACAAAAGATATCGCGGAGTTTCTCAGCACCTCGCAAAAGGATACTTTCCAAAGTAGCAGGAGAATAAAAATTGCCAACCTGTCCCAAGTTTAGCAGTTCGGTGGAAATTTTCGAAAATTTACCGAACCAATAACATTCGATGTTATTTAGATTACACTAGATTTAAAACACGCTCGAATAAAATTCTCAGAAATTCTCCAAGTCGACCACGGTCGAGGATACCTAAATTGCGTTAAATTTGAAACAAGTTGAATCGAAATTCTCAAGAATTCTCCAAGCCAGCGACACTCGGAATTACTCAAACTGCGTCAAATTTGGGACACGTCCGATCGACATCCTCGAAAATTTCCAACACCAACGACGCTTGAAATTACGCAAATTGCGTGGAATTTAAAACGCGTTCGACAGAGACTCTCGACGATCGTGTAGACCAGCGATACTCCAGATTATCCAAGTCGCATGAAGCTTACAAATGCGACTCGTAAGTTTCCTGGATTGCTATAAATTACAGCGTTAAGTAGCCTCTGAAAATATTCCACACCCACGGTTATTATATTCGTTACGTCTCTCGATTATTAACTTAGACGAGCGTCGAGATCCTCCTACGAAATTAGCAAAATCCACTATCCATCCTGGCAAAGACAGAACAGTGTAACAAGACGGAAAGACGACGACGTCGAGACCAGTCTGGAAAGAAGATGTACGCTCTGTTACGTGATCGTGACGCAATTCCCTGCGCTGTATCGTTCGTCGAGAGAGCACGCCGGAAGTAGGTTCGCGGTTAATGAAATTGCCTAAGTAACGATCACGTGTTACGTGTCCCCGTGCATAAGGGGGAAATCCCGGGGATCTTTACTGTTATGCAAATCGAGAACGACGAGCCGAAACGATTGTCGAAAGCGTAACACGGCGGTTCCGGCAAAACCTCCTAATTTTAATTAAGATCCCTATCAATTGCTCCCTTCCACCCTACGCTGTTTCGCCAGGGCTTTAGTTTTTTTCCAGCAAACGAATCTACCACGTTCGATTACGTCCACCGGTTTGATTTATCTTCACCAGAGACCTTGGAGTAAAACGAGTTTCCAGGTGGCTCGTTTTTTCGTATTAGTTGGCGACGATAAATGCCGAGGATATTTGATGGTTGGCACTTTTATCGATTATTAGGGCTGTTCGGGGTTTCCTTTATGGCGACGAATAACGGGGTTTGAAGTGAGAATTATTGCTTTACAATGATTCATGTTTGGATTTTTCATCTTGAACCAGGTTAACATTACGTACCCTTTCTTCTCTTTGGTACCAGAGTATCGGTGTTTATGGAGATTCAGCAACGTTGATCTTTGACTGATATGCACAACAGTCTGAACGAAGCTAGTTTCAATTTGAGAATATCTCGTTTGAATTCCTACGTAGTAAAGTATTGTATATTATAGTATTACGTAGATATACGAATTAATATTAGTATTGGAAAAATTAAACGAAATTAAATCCAATCTAAATTGCTATGGTTATGCACGATTCGACGATTAAGGACGACGATAATAGATCATTTTTGTGATTCTTTTAAAAATAAAATAAAAATTGCTAAGAAAACGCTACATCTAATATCAAGTTCAATATTATATTCTTATATTCTAAGAAGATGAAACTTTCCAGCAAAATGTAAGAGCAGAGAAGATATGTACATTAAAGGAACTAAATATGAATTTTGCCAAAAAAATTCAATTTCATGCCCGAAATAAACGATATTCCTTAAAATTTATCGATCCGCCATCAAGAATTTCTTACACTTTCATAGTCATTTTTCTTTCTGCTCTTTTCCATCGATTCCACGAGGTCCAAGATGAGATCTAGCTCGTTCATAACTCGTGCAACGTCGCGTTTTTAGGAAGTCCCGGGTCTACCAGGGTTAGTTTACAGTCGCCATTAATTTTTATTATTCATCGGCATTTTTCTGCCATTATATCGCGTTACAGCTATAAATTTTCATGAATATTTCGGAATCTGTTGGCAGAATGTCCACCCGAATTATTAATATATGGAAAATCGCTGCTGTTAAATATTTAACGTCGTATTTTTACGATGAGAAAGAACGTGCATCGGATTCTTCCTTCAATTACAACGAAAAACAATTTAGATGGCAACCGTAACAACTCTAGATCAATTCCGTTTCGATTTAAATAACTTTGCATTCGCTTAACGTTGCAATGGAATAATAAACTCGATTTTCGTATCGTTGTTTCGTTCGTAAGCAACGGATAATTTAATACCGATGTCTATTATATACTTATCATTTCCTATTGAAATATCAAGCTAATACTAATTATATTCTATATATATCTATAAACGTCAATATAAAAGAATCTTAGAAGAAATGCACTTTTATAGAAATCTACTCACAAAATACTCACATCAAGTTATTTAATCTTAGAATAGTCGTCGTCAAGTAATATCAACCTTAACAGATCTAAAAGCGAAGCTTGTGTTGCAAGACGCGTCTAAGAGAAATATTCTTTGCCAAACAACCCTTCCCAAATCTTATTATATTCACTTTCATATGTAAATACCATTTCTATAACCTAATTGATTTAATAGCAAAGCTTTGCTTACTCGAAGCATTTAAAAAGGATATTCGTTACCGAACAACCCTTCCTACCGTGGCAACACCGATCTATTTCTGAAACAAGTTCCGATTATGCAACGAAAAAAAAAAAAAAAGAAAAAGAAAGAAAGGGCGAGGGACAAGAAAATCGACTCTCAGAGTGCACCTGTTCCCCAAGAAAGCGTAGCATCCACCGTTCCAGGATCTGGTTCGAGATCTTTCACGGTAGAACGGTGGACGTTTTTCGATTTAATGAAAGAGTTCCATCTCGAATCGAACCAACTTCGGTGTCGGCCGCGTGCAATCCGCTTCGTCCCAAACAAATACCGGTCCCGGCCAATATTGATCCTCGTAGTAGTTTCTCCTTTCGCGTCTTTCGCTACTGGTCATCCGTCGAACAATGACCCCGTCGAGCATGCCCGGCTAATGAAACGCTTTTAACAGTATCGTTTCAATGCTACTGCCCGATGGCGCGCCAACTCGACTGTCTCAAGTCCCAGAGACGTCCTCGATCCTCCGAGAATTGTCCTCCACGTTTGCTCTCTGAATACTACCGGTCGTTCTTTCAACGAGAGCGATTTGCTGGTTGAAACTTGAGTAGATGCCTGTGATCGCTGGACCACGTTCAAGAAGTGAATTTTATCGTACGCTCATGGCCAACTAAACGATGACGATTATTTTCGGAATTTCAACGTTCGGTTATTTTCTATATTACCACGAAAATAAAAATCGCTAATATTAATGTTACGTGGCATTTACCGAACCAGTAACATTCGAAATTATTTGGATCGCGTAAATTGTATTAGATTCATATTCGACTCATACTTCTCTTCAAATTCTTCGAGCTTCGAATAGAAATGGTAACTTTCTGCAAATTATCAATATATTTAGTGTTTTTTTTCTTTCTTGTAGGAAAATTCCCAAGTTCTACTTTCGATTAGAATATAAAAGAATTTAACAAACGCCAATTATCAGTTAAATCTTCATTGGAACAATTTATATTTTATATACTCATGTACAATTTTCCTATTCATCAAGATCATTAAATCCAGCCAGCTTTTTACTTCTTTTAGATCTTTAAACTCGTAATATTCGTAATAATAAAAATATAGTTGTAGCTTAGGATAAATTTGTCACTTTCATTCGCGAGGAGAAATTCCTGAAATCTACATGATGCGATCTACATGAAATTCACACACTATATTCTGGACAATCAGCCGCTTCCATCTGCACCCTGAAAACCAGCGAAAAAAGGAAAAGTTTCACCCTCCATCGGGCACAGCCACGCGCGTTCGAACGATACGATTGCGACTCATACGGGCTATCTGCCAATGGCAACGTTTTATCTTGCTCGAATCGCGACCGACCATTTATCAAAATCGTCCTCCCTCGATGGCGCCGATTCTCATGAATCGTTCTATCCGCGTGAATCAGGCTTAACGCGCGAATAATTAATAATTCAAAAGAAAACACGTCACACGAAAACACATCGAATTCATTCTTCGAAATGATCAGAACGTTGCCAATAATTACATTTTCGTCAAGTTCCACGGACATTTAATACTTTATCGCGAATAATAGTCTGTATCAGAATATTTGGTTACTTATATTTTAGAATTTTTCCTCAATGACGTTGTCGAATTAACACGTTGAGTGCCCTGAGAACCGCAATACGTTGAATAATAACGTCTCATTTTTGCAAGATATTACTATGTTGTATCTGGCCATATTTTCTCTGATAACGTTGTCTAAATTGTTCACGTTACCGATAATTTGTTACGAAATTTTATTTTATATTCTATTTATCTCTGAAATTGATCTTATTTTAGTCATTCTAGCAAATTTAGAAACGTGGGTCACCAATGGCCACTGTTACAGTCAACGTGTTAAGCGACTGAATTTAGAATCCAACGATCACCAGCATAGTGAAAATTAGCAAATCCGCTCACTAAACATCTGTTTTATTTGTCAGAATTTTTTACTTGCACGCTGTTTAATCAGTGGCAGACAAAGTCACGCATACATGACACCCGCTGTAGAAGTGTTAATGATACAGACATTTTTACGCATTAAGAATTCGTTCGCTTTCTCTAATTACAAATAGAAATCGCGCAACCTGCCGACAGACGATCGTTTCACCGCGAAATTACGCATAACCGGGCCACACGATTAACGTTATGCGAACGACGAAAAGCTACGCCATTGATGGTTGGCAGATTGGCTAACATAGAAATTCCGGAAGCAAATATTTGACCGGATGAATCGGTTGGCCAGTTGCGGGACAATCTGATGATTCGCTGTAGCAAACTAACGTGAGGCAAGGTTTATCGTCATTAGTGTAAATGTATTTCACGTGTGTTTCTCTATATTATATGCTTTATGTTATTTTTGGTTCAGAAAGCAGTCAAAACGACTCATTTATTAGTGTTTAGAACCATAAAAGATCACTAGTAGGTATCACATCTACATATATTACCTATAAGTATGTTAAAATTGAATGAAGAAATATTTATTTGCAATTAATGAAATTTTGTATAAATATTTACAATGAATAACCGAGTATCGAATATTAAGTACACGCCTCAAAACGACTCATTTATTAGTGTTTAGAACCATAAAAGATCACTAGTAGGTATCACATCTACATATATTACCTATAAATATGTTAAAATTGAATGAAGAAATATTTATTTGCAATTAATGAAATTTTGTATAAATATTTATAATGAATAACCGAGTATCGAATATTAAGTACACGAATGCACCTATCTCACCGTGTGTATCTGGTTAAATGTACTGAGCTAATACTTCGATATGAGGTGGATATTTATACATGTCGGTTTATTAAAGAGACGAGTGATAAAATTGTAATAGTCAATGAATATTAAAATCACTTTAAGTACTAGTACAGAGATAGTGCATACCGGTCGTAATCGTCGCACGCTCCATACTACAGTTCAACTCTACGCTCGCTGTATGACTCGCTATAATGCTCCGGTTGACGATTACAAATAACAGCGATAATATTTTGTCCGGAGTTCGTTTACCTTTGAACCTAACAAACCAAAACAATGTTCACACTCCAAGGTACAACGATACGAGTCTCTCCCGATTCTAATCTTTCGTTGACTCATGTGCCGCTACAGAAATGCGCTTTGACGTTTAAAATTAAACAACGTGAACGCTATTTCGTATTGAAGCAGTATCAAATGTGAGTATTGATTTCATGTAATATGATATCTGTGATCGTCTCACGCGAGACATTCTCGAGTCACAGTTCGAGATCAGTTTCACCAAGTGTAAACATTCTAAAACATACGGTTTCACAAAGTCATTTGTATGTGCAATATATAACATATAATTTTATTTATATGTTATGTTAAAACTGTCTTACAATTAAAACTAGACAGGAATTATACATAAATATATGTCGGGTTTACATTGGAATTAGAGTTAGGGGCGTGAAACGAATCTTCGTTCGGATTACACGTTGTCGTTATGCAATAGAGAAGACATCGACTAGTGCAAATACGATTATTATAGAATTAGACAAGTAACTCGAGCAACTAGTGACAATGAACCTAACGAATAACGTTCAATAACGAATCTGCGGTCAACGGGATGATGGATGAACATGCTCACAATATCTAAGTCTTTGTTAAAACGTGCAGAGCGTACGTGTAAAGCGTACAGACACTAAGTAACTCGTTAATACGACCTCACGAGAGAATGACTCTCCGTCGCGATGATGCTGCGGAGGAAAGCTATGATGGGGTGTGTCTAAGGACACGAGATCATCGGATTCGTCGAGGATAGCCTTCGTTCAGAAGGCGAGGGAAATTGGCATTGCTGCTAATTGGTCAATCTCCATATCGGTGGTCAGAAAAAGATGCTAAAAAAATAGGTCTCTCCTATCTTCCCGTAGTTGGGACAAAGACTGTTTGTCTGTTTGAAGGACCTTAGGTAACTAGATCTTAGTTTATAACGGCCCCCGGGCTAGCTGATCACGTACTGTGGTGACGCGTCGGCATTTGATAACCATCGTACCCGAAGAATAGGATCTGCGTGTGACGAGCCACGGGACAGAAACCGTTGGAATGTTTACTGTCGCGTGCCGCTACAAATATTTCTTTTAAGGAGAGCTATAGAATTACTCCGTACCTTTGTTAGACAAAGCGTTCATCCCGTGACCGCGACTACGTTCGGCGACTGGCTGTCGTCTCGAGCCCAAGCTCATTATCACAAATCTCAAACAAATACAATCGGATCGAAAGACGACAATTGTTTAATTACGCCTATGATAGAATCTGGATTACGGTGTTAGGGGATTATCCCGAAGTTCCAAAGGAGAGGCTTCGATGTCCTTTCATCTCCGACATATATTAGATAATTTGTTCGACGGTTCGCGGAGGAGGCGCGTCAACGGGAGTCGTAAATTCCCGTTACAATTAGATTATCGACGCCACGAACTGATCGACCCTCTATTTCAGTTAGGATAATAAAGGTGGTTGAATTAGTATAACACTGAGTTTAACAGGTTATAATATACACTTTAATCCAACAACTAGTTTCGCGAAGTATACAAATGTTCGGAGAGACACGCGGGTTAAGTTACGATGCCGAATTGTAATGTCGTTTACAATAAGATTAGAAGTGTTCGACTCGAATAGTTATTAGCAAGACCACGATGTTAATCGTAGTAGGAACAACTTGCAAGTAGTGAGTTCGCGAGAAGTATAAATCGCAAGTAAGATAGAACCGAGAGATGGGTTCAGCGAGTAAGCGACTTGTAGACTGATCTAAGAATGTAAAACCAGTCAAAAGACGTTGACTGTTCTAAAGATGGAAAATCAGTAAAGTTCAGAGACGATGCCGTGGCGGAGGAAAGCTAGCGATGGGTGTGTCTAGCGCACGGGATCATCGGATTTGTTGATGACAATTTTGGCTAGGCTATGGGGAACAGCAAGTAACTCCAACATTGAAATACTCCAACGCTTTCAATCGAAAACGCTAAGATCCCTAATTGACGCACCTTGGTATGTAACCAATGAAACAATACACCGCGACCTCAAGATACCCACCGTCAAAGAGGAAATAGCAAAATATAGCAACAGATACAGCAAAAGAATCAACAAACACCGAAACCCCCTAATCACTGGACTACTCGATACGACGGACCAGACTCGCAGGCTGAAGAGGCACTACCCGCTAGACCTAAACGTCAGATTCATTTAATTATCCAAATTAAGCATATGCACTTACTTATAATACTTATAAATTATACCTATCTATAATAAGTATTAACTTATTGTAAATAAACAGCCATGTCACTGCGCCACGCCAGAAAAATTACTGAAAATTCTCAACGCGAGAATTGATTGTAATTTCAACAAATAAATAAAAAAAAAAAAAAAATTTTGGCTAGGAAAGTGAGGGCAATAGTCATTGCTTTTGATTGGATAAGAAGAAGGTTGGTGGACAAGGAAGGGTCCTAGCCGCCCACGAGAAAAAGTTGCTAGCGGGAGATACCGAACATGAGAAAAACCAAATTTCCCCGATCTTCCCGTAGTAGACAATAAATTTAAGGAGCACTTGAAATAAAAGATATTTGTTTAGTCTGAAGGACCCTAACTATAAAAATGCCAAGATTTATGGTGGGTCCTTATGACTATTGAGGGTACGCAGTAAGAGTGTGTAGACATCTGACTGCCATCTTGTCCGCGATGTGGAGCCTGGTTTGTGTAGAGTCATAGGACGTAACATAATTATATATTAGATAATATAAGAAAACTGAATCATTCTCTTAATTCCAAGATAACCTGACTTTCCAATTGAAAAAGAATTCAATCGTTTTTAAAATCCAAATGTAAATTCAAAGTTAGCATCATATCGTTCCAACGATCCCCTAATGCAGAGGAGAATTCCCGCGATTGATGTACGAGAGGGCGCGCAAAGCTCTGGGACATAAAGTACCATATCAAATCATGTTCGGCCACAATTGCGATCTATCGGGCGCGCGTCAGGTATCACACCTTAGCCAGCGAATAATTTATCGCGATCCCACGAGCAGGCAACAATATAAGCAATTTCGCGCGCACAATACACCAGGCCTGCCATCCCTCCAATAAATATGAACAGAGTAGTAATAAATTACGAAGGACGATTAGAGCGGACTGGCGATAAATTAACGTGAACGCGCGCGCCCCCCTGGTGTATCAGCGTTGCATCTCGCGAGTGATCCGCTCGATCGGTTACACAGATTAATCCCTTTTTACTTTCGCAACACGCTTGAATGACCTACACATTTTTTTACCAACACTTATCAGTAGATAATAATAGATTCTTAGTAGGTATACCATACGTGTATATTAGTATAATATATTTACTATACACTATACAAGGTGGTTGATAACTGGTGGTACAAGCGGAAAGGGGTGATTCTACGCGAAAAAAGAAGTCGAAAATATAGAGTAAAAAATTTTTTTTTTAATTTTTCCATCGAGACAACGATCTACAGTGAGATCCGTTATAACGAGACGTGATAAAGTGCACGCGTACCGAACGAAAATTCAAAATCGATTTTCTCGAAAACAAAGCTTCAAATGAAAAATTTGTATTCTATATTTTCGACTTCTTTTTTTGCGTAGAATCACCCCCTTTCCGCTTGTACCACCAGTTACCGATCACCCTGTATATTTAATAGCAGTCGCGGAGATTACTAAAAGCCTCTAACTTAGTCGTCCCAGAGCCCATACTACTTTAAGAAAAATACATTTTATTTTAAACTGTATTTTAAGAATGCATATTAAAAAAACATTAAATATAACTCATTACGAAAGAAATTTTATTTCATATTTACATTAACTTATTTCATTTTAATGGTCTTCTCCTATCCCCCATTTTTCTATGAAAACAGCCTTCACTGAATCAATAGTCTCTGATCTCAAAAACTTTAATTCAGCTCTCATAGCAATTGATCGTTTGAATCTAAATTTCGAAATGATTCGTAGCTTCTCGATAGTGTAAAAGATCGTTCGGCTCGAATATTATTCAGCAGTTAAATCCTTTGAAAGTCTCAATCAATGTTGAATATTGAATTTATACAAGTTCTAAGTCTTTAAATTTTCGATAAGTCTTGAAAGTCCCAGAAGTTGGTTGAATATCCAATATGCATTTTCTATGAGATATTGTATATTATATGGAAAGATTGAAGATTTTTATTGTATAATTTGCTAACTAATGCGCCACGTTACCGTACTAAAAAAGTATAAACTGCATTACCGCCAAAGACAAGATCTGTGATATGCAACTGCGCTTGCAGAGGGCAGCAAGTATTTGGCATACAAAATAAAACAATTATAATAGTTACACTGCATCAATTAATAAATACTAACAGCGTATCCGAAGAATAGAAAAACTTCATTTAATACCGCAGAAATATGAATTGATTATTTTTCTGTCTCTTCACATTATATCATTAAATAAATTTTATGTTACTTTTTACAATATAAAAATAACAAAAATACGGACGAAAATGAGAATCGCGATTTTAAGAATTAAAAAAATTTTTCCTTCGAGCCGGATTCGAACCAGCGACCTATGGATGTCTCCGAGAATCAACCAACTACAGTCCACCGCTCTACCAACTGAGCTATCGAAGGATTTACAAAAATAATGTGTTTTAACATAAACAACTCGCTATAGAGCATTCGAGGTTATTTGATCATAATATATATATATGAATGAATGAATGTATACAACAAACACGTATAATACTAATTGCTACATTTTTACCGATATATGAATATTAGAAAAAAATAAAAGAACTTTTCGTACTTTGGAATTAATCGTAACAAGCAAAAAAAAAAAGAATATTAAATACAATACACATAATTCTATAGAACATAATTATTATAATATGGAATATATGATTATAAAAACAAATACCACGCTAAATGTTTTTCAACTTTCTAAGTCTTTAAAGAAGGAAGTGATTGTGTATAAGTAAATCTAGATCACAGATAAACAAAGTTATCAAAAGAAAAGATAAATATCGATGATGTCAGGGAAGATGACAAAGAGACAAAGAAAATGAGACGTTTATACACTTCGTTCTCTCTCAAGGTTCAAGAGTGCTACATGTGTCAATAAAGTTAGATGACAATTAAAAAGTAAATGGCTGACAAAAGAATGTGTCGCGATTTCTAGATTATGAAGTAATTCCTGACAGAAAATAGAGAGAACGAAATAGTTTTACGATCACGAGAAGCTATATGAAATGTGTAGACGATTAATATAAATTAAACCATTGTTCGCAAATCAATGGGTAACCTAAAAGACACTCACCGACAATGCACGTTGGAATGCCTTGTCGACCGGATGGTAACCAAAATACTCCTCGACACCAACGTCCACAGAATCGTTTGACGAAGTTAACATTTATCGCAGGCTGGCGTCAGGTTTGCCAAACATTTCGCAGAACTTCAATGTACTTTTGTTTACACGCACCACACATCACACTTTTAATACCGAACGCCATTTGTCGAACGTTTCCGAACAAATTTTCACGACTGTCAAACGTGCCTCTAATTGCGTCGCGTGCTGCCATCTATACGACTCCTACGAGAATTTTGGATTTGAATATATTTTTCAATTATCGCGCTAAAAGAAATTAACCACGGAATATTTTAAATATTCTTCGTTCTATTAAATTTTGATACGTTATTGAAGGTTGAATGTTATTATTAAAAATTAATTACATTATTAAGTATTAAAAATAGAAATCAGCGAAATTTAAAAATACAAATTATATACTAACATTATTAAAAATTAAATTTTATGCTTTAAAATATTAAATTACAGTAATATTTATCATTAATTCGTCTATTATTATATTATATACATACAGAACTTACAAATATGATTGAAAAAACGCAAAACTTTGTATGAACTGATACTTTATTAGCTTCGGAGAAGATATAGGTTAATGCAGATATGTATAAAGTTTTAACGAAGATCTGTTAACAAACTGCAAAGTTTCGTGTTCTGAAACGTTTTTCGACAGAATATTTATATCTTACGTACCATTTTTTAAGATATATGTATGAAGAAGACGCAGAAGCTTGTGATCAGATTCGATGACCGAATTCAAACTGTTAAATAATGGCTGAAAAGCATTTTGGCGCGATATATCGCCATCTTTAGTCAAATCATGACATTAAAATTAAAAAATTTTTGAAAATATTTCGATTATGTTTACATCTTTTCCCGATCTTTTTCCTTAAATAACTTTAAAAATCAGCTTCTATTCAAAATCAAATTCTGTTACTGTGATACAATAAATTTTTGTTATTAATCATATTTTACGCTTACTATTATAAATGGCATTTTACTTTAATTTTAAAAATTTTTGTTCCAATTTAATTTAATATAAATAACAGAATTTTTATGATTAGATTTAAATCATTTTCTATTTTGATCTAGTATGGTGGATATCATGTATTACTTATCCTTATTATCAATATTATTCTATCAAGTAACTTTAAAAGAAGGGAATGAAACATAACCTAGAAAGTATTACATGAATATGAGATAGAAAGTATATATAACAAGCTATATCTATGATGTTCTCCACTTTCTTATCTCTGCGTAAGACATGATAAAATGAGGTATAAAAACATGAAATGAATTGTTAAAAATTCATGTATAGTTAGTGGAAATAATTAGATGAATGTACAAATATCAAATGTAATTAGAAAGATAATAAAATGGAGCAAAATGTGATGATAATAAATACTCATAGTGGACAAATAACAAGAAAAAAAGTGAAACCTTGGTTCAATGAACAAAATGTATACATAACTCAAGGTCTACCATTATCCCATCTGTTATCTTATAACAAATATCAAACCAACATAGGTAAGCAATGAACAAATAAATTTTGCATTATATAAATTAATTTTAGTTTACTTTATTCAAGATTTTTATTATTGCAGGTCTAGAAAATTTTTTAAATAATACATCTACAAACATTCAGTGGTGAAAGGATACATCTATTATGGGTTTAATTCCAATACCTGTTTATCAACATGATGCTATACCTTCAACGAATAACTTATTCAGAAGTAGTAAATAGCAATATTTATTGTGCACATCATTTTCTTATGCAATGACTTTATGAACTCCTACTTCTGTTACCCTATTAGATCTACCACTAAATGTTGAATTATTCAACTCATTACGACAAACAGAATTAGATATAGAGCAGTATGTACTGTCTAAAGAGGTGAAACAATCGAGAACTGTAAAAGAATATAAGAAAAACTTTAAAACGTACAAAACATCCTGAGCTATGGAAAATGAATATTAAAAAAATGCTAGACTAAGAAGCGAAGAATATATTGGAGTTGGAGGTAAACCAACTCAATTCTAGAGAGGCTTTAAGCATAAAGAAAAATGAAATTCATATCAAAAGCCTGTAATTCACAGGGAAAATAGTACCAGCAAAAACCATGGGACCTTCTTGAAAATGCTGCATGTGTTGCGCTGACAAAATAAACGAAGCTGCTCGGAGTTATAGCAGAAGTTATAATTAATAACAATAACAAAGTTGAAGTAACAACAACAGAGTCGAAATATACTTATATAATATAACGGATGCTTAGTGGAGTTATGGAACCAGACCAAAGAGGACAACTTACATCAAAAACAAAAAAAAGTGAACAGAAAAATCAACAGGTACGATGGATTATACAAGAAAGAAGTTTCTAGATTCTAAGCTAAGTATAGCTGCTATGCATAAACTTTATGTACTAAAGTGAAAAGAAGATAGTATTCCAGAAAGCGACATAGTTAAAAAAACTATTATAGAGAAATGTTTAAGTCAGAATTTAATCTTGGTTTTAAACAAGTGAAGTTTAAAGTGAACGTTTGACTACCAAATATTATTAACCACTAAATTAGAATTAGAATAAGTAATTAATTTCTATACTTATACGTACAAAATCAAATTTTGAGATTATTTTTAAATATTCATAAATATTTTATATTTTAGGATTAGTACCGTGCCCTTTTAATATTATTAGTACAAAGAATGACATATCATATATAAATATATTAAAGAATATTAAAAACTGTTTAAAATTTTTATGTTTATTCTGGCATCTCAATATTTACAATAATATTTAATATGTTATTTTTAAAATATTATATAATATGATATAATGTTATAATTTGTATTATAATATCAAAAATTATATTTTGTATCATACTTTCTGTACTATTCATAATACATGTCACTACGAAATTTCGTTCAAGCAGGTTTGCATTCTTATTTCATTTATGCTAAAAGGATAAGCGTAAAAATGTTATTAAATACAAGACATATTTATATACACTTTATACATTTCAATTACAAAATATGCTACTATGAAAAAATAACAGATCTATTACTTTCAAGCGCTTGGCTTTAAATATACAACAATAATTTTAACATTTACCAATTTAAAAGAATTATGTACAATATATACAAAGTATTTTTAAAAATTACGTTACATATTTCTTATAAAACGCGATGACGATGAAAGTACAAATGAAAATGTACTTACTAGATGCAAAACGTCATTACTATGATTTACTTTCTTTTCTGCGACATTAAGGATTACTACAATACTTTCCTTGTTTCTTAGTTTCTTCATCAACTACATCTATTTCTTTACCGTTCAATCAATCTAATTTTTCTCTGAAAGTGAACTAACTTCTTTACATCTCTTCGTTGCTGCTTCAACTGCTCCAATTACAGCTGATCTCAATCCATGTTGTTCTAAATAATGTATTGCAGTTATAGTAGATCCTAATTAAAATGCAAACAAATAATTAGTAAATAAGAAATGTATACATTATATAATATTAAACATATGCATGATTTCTCCAAACCTGCTGGTGACGCTACATCATCTTTCAGTTGTCCTGGATGTATTTTGGTATCTCGAACCATAGTACCAGCACCAAGAACTGTTTGTGCAGCTAGCATATACGCGGTTGGTCTCATAAGACCCATTTTTACGCCTCCATCGGCCAAAGCTTCTATCATCATATATACCTACATTTATAAAAAATATATTTCTGTATTCGTCTTCTATTATAAACATTAATATAAATGTTTGAAAATATATCAAGTTTTTGTTACATACATAAGCAGGTCCTGAACCCGCTAAAGCTGTAACGGGATCAATTAAATTTTCAGATACTTCTTCGCATACACCTACAGAGGAAAATAATTTTTCTGCTATTTTGGCTTCTTTATCGCCGGCATGTTTTCCACGAGCGTATACCGTAGCACCGCAACCTACAATGGCTGGTGTATTGGGCATTACTCTGATTACCGGTGTTCCGTTTGGCACAGCCTAGCATTAAAATTAAAGTTGCAAATTAAAAATTTTTAAATAATAAAATGAGCAAGATCAAACTAAAAGAATGAAAAAAATAAAAATTGATTTTTATTCAACTTATTAATATTATTAAAAGTTTCGCAATGAGAAAGATTAAACTTTACCTTTTCTAACGACGCTAATGGAATACCCATAGCAATAGAAAGTAAAAGTTTTCTGCAATTTTTTAAATCCGGGAGGACCATCGGAACAACTTGTGGTTTTACTGCTAAAATCAAAACGTCCCCATAATCAACAACAGGTGCATTTGTAAATACAGTATTTGATCCAATTTCCTGGAATCGCAAATTAATTAAGCTATTAACAATGTAGAATGAAAATCAAAATGCTTTAAGTAACTAATGATATTTAATACCAACGCATCGATAAATGCGAAAGATTAGAGATAAACTAAACTGTATGGTCACAATATAATTTATAACATTATCGCAAAGCAAAGATAAAACAGTAAAATATTGGAAATTTTCCTACAATTAATATTGTAATCGAAACTGAATCAATAACTGAAACAATAACGAAATCGAATCATTATCTATATATCTTGGAATGCAATAATAGTAAACTGCTGCGATAAAAAATTATTATTTTCACCTTAAATGCATCTATACTGCCCACGTCATTCGGGAGACAACTGGCCAGCATCATTTCACCTTTGCTCAACCCTAAAATTTACACAAATGATTATATTAGATTATATCTGAGGTCATTTTAATATTTGGATACTATTATGTAACATATAAATTATTCTATATACAACAACTTATATAAATAGTTTCCTTACCACCTCGAATGAAACCTTTGGCCAAAGCCTGAGCCATCTTACCGCCTCCTATGAATCCAATCTTCAACATTTTTGTGTCGATATTCAATGCGATCTTTTCTCCGTTTCCCGTCGGCAAGAAGATGATCACTCACTGCACAGAAAAAAATCTTTCAGTAGTAAAACGCAATGTTGTGAAAATACGTTACAATTTACGTTCATAATTTTCATTTGCACGCTTATATTACAAAATCAATTAGAATATTAAGGTTCAAAATGGAAATTTTTGTTTGATCAAAAAGGCTGCCTTTTTTATTCAAAGAAAACTACGATAGATCCGTATCTAATAATTAAAACTACGAATTGAAGTGTCGCGTCTGAAGTCGGAGTTTCTAATTTGCACAATACAAAGATTAATACCGTTCGATCGCGATATTTACAAGCAAATCGGTACGCTTCTGATTCTCGTTTCTCGCCCCATCTTTCTCAGTACATAGATGATTTCAGTAGTTTTTTTTCTATGTAATCATGAACGAGATAAGGTCCTGTGTACGCAATACATTTACGTTCATTACTCATATGCGACGAACGTAACGTGGGTAATAAACTTCTTGAAATGCTTCTAAAATGTGGTTTCACTGGTAAATTGTTGGATATTTCCATTCATCTTTCACAGAAAAATTACAAAATGCTATAATTTGTCCTTCTATTGCGATTTAGGACAGCTAAATGTTTCCTATAAATCTCTCTTACATTTTGGTAAACGAGCAACGTATTACATAAATGCCACACAAATTACTTTCAGTGAGATGCATTTCAGTGTAAATAAAATGGTACAAGTCATGTTTCATTTTGCACCAGCGACTTATTGAAAGTACATTAATTGATACATTAAAAAGTAAATTAATCTCAAAATATGTTAACTGATGGAATTATGAATCGAATATTAACATTAGGTAATGCAAAATGATATAGCAATATCATCCTATATTTGTTGAGTAACTGTTTAAGGAACGACATTTAAATTAATTTATAAACTTCGATATTCGAGATTTGTCACATTAGGACACATATAGCATATTAAATTACATAATTATTTCAACTAGCTATGTTAGTAATTTTATCAGTAATAATAATCATAAATGACGATAATAATGATCGAATAAGTTTAAAGAAATTTTATATAAAATTTATAATTTTTAAGTTACAAAATATCTTTGAGCAAAAAGGATAACTTGCTAAATCATTCTTTGCTTTAAGCAATATGATTATACTTTCTTTAGATTTCTGGTCAAATTTCTGAACTATAGTCAAGTGCCGTTACGTGCACGCACATTACGTAATTTAACTTGATTTCATATATTGTATTTTTAAAATTCATTCTCATCCTCCAAACTATTGTTTAATTTTTTTGCTTGGAACGAACATAATTAATTAAATGATGTAAATGAAAATGAGTGACTCTGTTACTCACCTTTTCGGGCGTTCAGGCGTTGTCGAACTCATCCTAATCTTAGATGCTCCGTTGTTTTATATCCGGTAGTCATTGCCCTTCTTTTCTCTTCTTTTTTCACTGATGAGCTTAGAAAGTAATTACTAGATGCTAGATGTCGTTGAAATTAAATGAATGGCGCCACGATAAGCTGCAAGCAAACATAATTGTTGGTAAACCTCAAATTTTTGTTTACATCAGAAATTTCTCGAATGCAGTACGCATAAATATGTGTTTTATGACTTGGAAGTACGTAATTAGTAGACTAGGCGAATATTTCTTTGTTTACAGAAAATTTCAATATATGCATATAACATGTAGGAATATATACATTACCTAAAGCATTTATTATAATATTTAAAAGATGAAAGAAATATATATTTAAGTTCTATTTCTTTAGTTGTATTTGTAAAATTCTGCACAAATATCTGCAATCTAATGATAATTAGTAATCAAAATTTCAAAGAAATAAAACACGAATATACTATGAAAATTAAGCATTTTTTTTACATTTAATCAGTTTAAAGCAATTTAAATTTTAAGCTAATTAATACATTCTAAGGTAATTGCTTTTTTGATGCATAACATACGATTAAATTAGCAACTCTAATAAAATATAATAATCTATTTCGTACAACATGCAAGTGTAACTATGCATGAAAATATCTGAACGGATGCAAATATAAATTCTTAAATAATTATCGTTTCAAGTGTATAAAATATTTATGACGATTCCAAAAATAAATGATACCATATTAAACAAGTATTAAAATACAATGAAATATAACGTTACTATTTAAAAAAAAAGCCAAAAATCGTGTACGTGCGAAGAGACACGTAACGCGTACAACTACTAGGAACTAATTAGAACTAGGAACTAGAAACTAATTGTAATATTCAATTAATTTTTATAACATTTCTTAAAAACATAATTGTTAGAGTTATTTAAATTGTTTTATATATTATATAAAAACATACTTAACTGACTTACATTCTGTAGAAAATGCTCCGTTATAATCTTCTAATGTAATGATATCTTACTGTAACCAGCGATATGATTGTCCTGTTTGTAGTTGTGTACAGTGTTTAATATAGATCCTGTCTCTTCCGTGACTTATATACCAGCATGAAACATCGTGAGAAACTGAAATGCGACTAACAATTATTGTTCATCAACTGATAAATGATTATCAAATTTCTACACTACGCAATTTCCTGTTTGCATTTGAAAAGATCCTTTGTAACTAATATTTGTATATTAATTATCCTAATTAAACGAACAAAATTATATATACTGAATTAACAGGTATAAATTAATGTTTATTCCAACAACTTTGTAAAGAAGATAATTACACTGATGCGTATGTACAAGTTAAGTAAGTGATTGTTTTAAGGAGAGAAACTCGTTAATGACATGTTGACTATTCTAACGATGAAGAATAAGTGAGGTAAAGTGATGATGCTGTATCGGAGGAAAGTTAGTCGTGGATGGATCTCCAAGAAAGAGCTGATTTGTTAAGGGCAAGATTTCATTGGGAGAGTGAGGGAAAGACTTCGCTGTCAATTGGTTCATTTTCTAGGTTGGTTGGTGAGGAAGGGTGCTAACCGCCCCGGAGAGAGATTTGCTAGTGGGAAACATCATACGTGAGAAAACTAACTTTCCCGTAGTATGTGGCCTGGTCTAGGTAGAGTGTCGCCCGACGTAACATCCTCTCCCCGTTGAGAGGGTGCCGATCAAAATTTCTGCAAAGGTAGAATTAATTGGAGCTGCCGCCCAACTCTTTGTTGATTGCTGGATCGGGTTGGCTCGATAGTAAGACGAGCTGCGTGGGGAGCACGAGGCGGCTACGGGTTCTCAGGGCGTTAGACCACGCCCTGGGAAACCCTGATGAATCTGATATTTTCCTATAGCCGGATGGTGACTGGTCGGCGCCTTTGGCCTCCGCCAGTTTGCCGATCCGGTGCGGAGAACCTCGGAGAAGTTGGTGGGCCCGTATCTGCCAAGACCACTCACCTCACCTTCTTGTGGGGCTCCCCGGTACCCTACACCAGCCTTGACCGGGGCAGGGTGCGAAAGAGTGAATAGCGCCAGGATGGAAACCCTTGTTGACAACCTAGGCGATTTCTCAGAATTACAATGGATAGAAAAACGAATCAAAGAATCGTTTACGGTGCAGGGGAGGGATACCCCAGTACCGGCGCAGTCGCGGGTTGTAAAGCGGGCCCCGCTGCGTCGTTATCGAGCAACCGTGGCCGTCTGGGGGTGGGCCGCCAGGCCCCCGGACACCCTCTTGCGTCTGGCGAAGGGGACACGCGAACTGGAGGTCTCGGAGATGGTCGGAGGAGCCCAACGTTATGACCGTCGGCCTGGGATTTTCATGGGGCGGAATGCGGCGGCGACGCGGTGGCGGAGGGGGGGGGGGTGAAATCCGACGACGAAATGTCATCGTGCTTTTCCTATTCGACCGCTGCAGGCACGCTCGGCAAGCGGTCGTACCGCGGGATTACCGGGTCCGCGGAAAGCACCGCCCCCGCCACCAACGGTCGCGGCGGTGGCGCGGGACGCCGCACACGGCGGGGGGACGCGTCCGCGGAGGATCCGGACTCCACGCTACTGCCGGCTCCCGATAAAAGGAAGAAGAGGGGCGCGAGGCGCGGGGCGGATACCGACACCGACACCGACACCGAGGCTGCCGACGGCGGCGACGACACGCGGAGCGACGAAACGAGGATCGGACCGGTCGACAAGCAAGTAACCGTGAAGGACGCGGAACAGATCCACGATCAGGAAGAGGAGGACGACGCATACCTGCGAAGGAGAGTACGCTTTCTGGAGAGAGAAGTCAGTTGTCACCAAGAGACAGTGGAACGGCTGACCAAGGAATGCACGGAAAGGGCAGCCAAAGACGACAACAACGACGGTGAAAGACAAGAGGTGGCGATCACCTCTACGAGGGGGACGAAAGAAAATGCTCCCGGGGCCCCAACGGGAACGATTATGGGTCCCCCTCTCCCACCTCCCCCACACCCCTGGTCAGCGTCGCGCCGTTTCCGCTGTCCCGAGGGATCGGGGAGTAATAAGAAACAAACAAAGAAAACGGATAGATTCGGTGGTCCAGGACCTCGAGATCCACTGTTCCTCCGCAAGTTGGAGGAGTGTCGGCGAGAAATAATGTCAGTGGGAGCGATCCCCCCGGCTACGGACGCTGGCGTCGCCACAAGAACCGTACAAGCACAATTGCGGTCGGCGAGAGACACCTCGCGGTTGACCGTGGAGTCGTCGGCCAACGAGGCAGGATTTACTACCGTCTTAGGCGGAGGAAGAAGCGAGGCGAAAGAACAGGAAGCCCACGGCGCAACCTCTTCCAACGGTCCATGCGCCGACCGAGGACGCAAGAACCAAGGGACGGGTATCGTCGTCTTTTTCGTCGTCGACGTTGCGAACAGGGGTCTTGGCGCCCAGGACGGCGACCGACAGTGGCGGAACAAGGGCAGGGACTTTCGCGGAGGTGGCTGCTCGGCCTTCGGTGCACCTCCGCACGGGAAGAGAATCCATGCGAGGAACGGTCAGCGGCGATAGATCCGGAGCTATCTGGGCAGGAAATAGACGTAACGCTAGTGGGCGAGATCTGCGCGGCGAGAAAGTGCCGGGCCTTCCCCGACCCCCACGGTGTGCCATGGTATCGCTCATCGTGAGGGACGGCTCGGGCTTCACGTACAGGGATACGATGTCGGTGATGAAGAGGGAAGTCAAGCTCTCCGTCACCGACGACGGGGACGCGGCGATGAGGGAGGAAAGATGCCGCCGTCAACTGGCTCCACGAAGGCCAGAAGAGAGGACAGAGAAGTCGGACACACCGACAACGAGGGGAACGGCCCGGAGAAGGCTATGGAGACGGAGCCTTCCCCGACGTGAGCGGAAGAAGGGGAGGAGGACAACTGCTCCTGCAGTGCAATCTTAACCGCGCCCGCCGGGCTCAGAACTTAATGTTCCAGAGTCTGGCGGAGCGGCGGATCGACCTGGCAGCGTTGGCCGAGCCGTACAGCATTTCCGTGACAGCGGCGCTGGGGATCTGATCGGTTCGGTCGCCATATTCTGGACCGGGATCGCGGGAAGCTCCTCCTGCTCGGTGATCGAGCGGGAATGGGGCTTCGTGGCCGTGAAATGGGGCGACTTGGCTGTGGTGGCCGTCTACGTGTGGCCCAACATAGACCGGACCGAATACGCCTCCTTCCTGAACAGACTCGCGGCTGGAGCGGGACGTTTGGGCGCCTGCTCGTCACTGGTCCTCGGGGACTTCAACGCTCACTCAACGGCATGGGGCTCCCGCAGGACCAACGAAAGGACTGGGTGGCCGCACTCGACCTCCGGCTTATGAACCGGGGGTCGTCAAGCACATGCGTGGCGTGGCGGGGCGAGTCCATAGTGGACCTCACGTGCGCAAACCCTGTCGCATCCCGCCGTGTGTCCGGTTTACATCTTGATGGAGGTGGCGGTTGGCGGCGCGATGGGTGACGGTACGTTGAGTGCGCGGGACCATCGGCCCACCGGGAAGGAGAAGAAGATTCCTGCGGTGGGCGGTGACCCCGCCGCGACGAGGACCTCATGGCGGCGGCCGCTATAGCCGTCACTTGGTTGGAAGGATCCCCGACCCACGAGGACGCGGAAGCGGGAACGACCCGGCTGAGGCGCGACATGCACGCGATCTGCGATTCGTGTATGCCGCGGTCCGGAGCCCCGTGCCTCGCCGGCGCGGTGTATTGGTGGTCCGAGGAGATCGCTTGTTTCCGCGAGGCGTGCATCTGCGATCGGCGCCGGTATACCAGATTCCACCGTAGGCGGCGGATGGACGAAGCCACAGTGGCTCGTCTGTACGAGGCCTACCGCAATGCGCGGAGGCCCCTGCAACGAGCCATCAAGGAGACGAAGAGACGGGCCTGGAACAAGCTACTGGCCAGCCTCGACTCCGATCCCTGGGGGCGCCCTTATAAGATGGTATTGAACAAACTCCGTCCATGGGCGCCTCCCTTAACGGAGAGCATGGACCCTCGGTTCCTGGAGGAGGTCGTCGGCACCCTGATCCTGGGAGCAGCGAACGAGGGTGATGGCAGCTTTACCGAAGAGGAGGAACAGGAGCCTCAACCGCGGGAAGAGGAACCACGTGTCACCGCGGGAAGTTGGAGCCCGGAATCGAGAGTCACCGAGGAAGAACTGGCCGGGGCCGTCGGGAGGATCGGAGCGCGGAAAGCTCCAGGTCCCGACGGAGACCCGGCCCGCCTGTGGAAGGACGTCGCCGGGGTCTTGGCCCCAAAACTAAGGCGTCTGTTCGATGGATGCCTGTCTCGGGGTGAATTCCCCGCTTCATGGAAGGAGGGGCGGATGATCCTGCTGCCCAAGCCAGGGCGCTGTCCGGACTCGCCTTCCGCCTTCCGGCCGGTATGCCTTTAAGACGAGGCTGGCAAGCTGCTGGAGAGAGTGGTGGCTGCCGGCCTGAAGTTGCATTTGTCCCAGAGTGTTCCCGTACTGTACGACGGCCAGTTCGGCTTTCGGAGAGGGCGGTCTACAACCGACACTGTCGCCCGTGTCCGCTCCCTTGACGAGGGGGCCCAGCAGCGAGGTTACGTAGCGTTGGCCGTGTCGCTGGACGAGCTCAACGCCTTCAACAGCATCCCTTGGGACAGGATATGCCGGGCCCTCGAATTTCATCGGGTACCCGCGTACCTGCGGGGTGTGGTCCGGTGTGGTACACCGTTCGGGGCGGAGGGGTGACTGGGAGGGCTGTACACCGCGAGGTCCCGCAGGGTTCGGTGTTGGGTCCGTTGCTGTGGAACATCGCGTACGACGCGGTGCTTCGAACGCCGATGACTCCGAACTCGGCACTGGCGTGCTACGCCGACGACACGTTGGTGCTGGTCTAGGGTACGGCATGGGGTAGAACCGTTCGCCTGGCGGAGCTGGCGGTGGCCTGCGTGGTCACCGAGATCAAGGGATTGGGACTGAAGGTGTCCCCTGAGAAGTCCGAGGCAATGTGGTTTTGCCGCAAGGCCGATCACGGGCCGCCTCCAGCGGGTTATCGCTTGAGGTTGGAGGGAGCTGAGATCGGGGTCGGAACCAGCATGAAATATCTGCGCCTGACCCTCGACAGCCACTGGACCTTCGGCGCTCACTTCGAGCGCCTGACACCGTCTGTCGAGGCGACGGCGAACGCCTTAGGACGTTTTTTGCTGCCTCGGCTGGGCGGGCCCGACGTCGGAGTGGCTGTACGCCGGCGTGGTGCGATCGAGGCTCCTCTACGGAGCTCCGATCTGGGCGGAAACTACAACTCAAAGCACACACTATGGGGATCAAGAATCACTACACCTCGAGGTAGAACCCTGGAAAGCTACATTAGAAACAATAACCTCAATATATTATCCACAGGAAGACCGACATACTGGCCGACAGACTTGAGCAAAATACCTGACCTACTTGATTTTGCAGTTACAAAGGCACTAAACGCAACTTAAGTAAATATAGCACCCAACCTCGAGCTTAGCTCCGATCATACACCCATAATAATTACATACAGAAACAAATCAATACTCTATAGCAATCCAGAGGCACTATGCATCAAAACCACCAAATGGTAAACTTTTAAAGAAATAATCGAGAGCTAAACCAACTGCAACATCTCATTGAAAACATCCGAACACATCGAACAGGCAGTAACAGCACTGTCAGAAACTACCCAAGAAGCAGCATGGGTAACCACTATACCTGAACCAACCAACAGACAAACAAAAATAATTCCACCAGACATACTTGAAAAAATTAGAGAAAAAAGAAAAGCGAAAGCAAAATGGCAAAAACATAGAACAAAAGAAAACAAAAAACATCTAAACAAACTTGCAAAGGAAATAAAAAACAAAATAAAAGAACACAACAACAACGAGTTCACAAAGTTCATAGTCACTATCTGCACACGAGAACTCCAACTACTCCCTATGGAAAGCCACAAAAAAAAAGCCAATAAAACTAGTCCCAGCAATCAAAAAAGCAGACAACACATGGGCAAGAAGTAACGAAGAGCAAGCTGAAGAATTTGCCAACCACCTTTACAACACATTTACACCACATAATATCACAACAGCAACCCCAAATGCCATACGGACGAGGATACGCTAACCACTAGTACATCAATTGACAAACACTACACCATACCTAAAACAACAGCACAAGAAATTAGAAACATAATCGAAAAAACAAAAATAATAAAGCACTAGGAATCGACCTAATCAATGGTAAAATCTTGAAAAACCTTCTGCCAAAAGCGATAAGACTAACTACAATAATATTCAATGCAATACTAAGAATTCAATACTTTCCTAAACTATGGAAACTGGCACAGATCATAATGTTACCTAAACCAAGCAAAGACCCACATCAAACTACATTATACAGACCAATATCACTACTTCCTGTGTTTTTTAAAACACTAGAGAAAATAATATACGACCGCATAAAACCAATAATAGAGAAGGAAAAATTAATACCGGATCACCAATTCGGATTCAGAAACAAACACTCCACTATAGAGCAAATGCACAGGCTCGTCAACGAAATAATACTAGCACTAGAAAACAAACAATACTGTACAGCCCTCTTTATGGACATAAAGAAAGCATTTGACAAAATAAACCACGAAAGCTTACTACAAACAATCAGGAAACAATTCCCGAAGCAAATATACCAATTAATAAAATCTTAGTTAAGCAGCAAAACCTTCGTAATAAAAATCAGGGACACATACTCCGAAGTCAAAGACATCAAGGCAGGGGTTCCACAAGGAAGCGTCTTAAGACCAGTACTATACACACTATACACGGCCAACATACCAACAACTACCAATAGCAAACTACTGACATTCGCGGACGACACAGTTGTACTAGTCAAGCACATTAACCCTGTAACAGCAGTCACATTACTACAAGAACATATCACAAAAATAGAAAAGTAGCTACAAGTTAAATAAATTAAAGCAAACCCCAATAAATGCAACCATATCACATTCACACTGCGAAAGAGATACCACTAAACATCTTTCTGAACGGCACGTATATAATACAAACAAGGCAAATCAAATACCTAGGACTCTACATAGATACACAACTCACATGAAAACAGCATATCAAATCAATAATAGACAAAATACAGACAGCAAGGAGACAAATGCATTGGCTAACAAGTCGAAAATCCAAACTAGGTATAGAAAATGAATTAAAAATATACAAAACGATCATAAAACCAATCTGGACGTACGGAATACCACTATGGGGAACAGCAGCAATGAGCCGTATAAGCAAAATAGAGACAATGCAAGCTAAAATTCTTAGAACAATAGTAAACGTCCCATGGTACGTTAGAAACGAGGACATTCGGAAAGACCTGGGAATACCAACGGTCAAGGAGGAGATTAGCAGATGTGCAAGAAGGTACAGAGAAAGAATAGTAACGCACCCGAACCGGCTGGCAGCGGAAACGATCAACACATCAAGCATAGAAAAAAGGCTAAAAAGGAAACACCCAACAGATCTCATAAAGGATATAACCTAACAAACACGAAGATGGTACCCCGCTGGGTGTAGCCACTCTCATGATAATCAAACAGCCAAAAAATTCTACCAAATGTCCAAATTGGACAAATTGTGAATGTGAAATATTAAATAAAGAAAAAAAATATTCAGTAGTGAAAGGATACATCTATTATGGGTTTAGTTCCAATACGTGTTTATCAACATGATGCAATACCTTCAATGAATAATTCAGTAGTAATAAATAGCAATATTTATTGTGCACATCATTTTCTTATGCAATGACTTTATGAACTCCTACTTCTGTTACCCTATTAGATCTACCACTAAATGTTGAATTATTCAACTCATTACGACAAACAGAATTAGATATAGAGCAGTATGTACTGTCTAAAGAGGTGAAACAATCGAGAACTGTAAAAGAATATAAGAAAAACTTTAAAACGTACAAAACATCCTGAGCTATGGAAAATGAATATAAAAAAAATGCTAGACTAAGAAGCAAAGAATATATTGGAGTTGGAGGTAAACCAACTCAATTCTAGAGAGGCTTTAAGCATAAAGAAAAATGAAATTCATATCAAAAGCCTGTAATTCACAGGGAAAATAGTACCAGCAAAAACCATGGGACCTTCTTGAAAATGCTGCATGTGTTGCGCTGACAAAATAAACGAAGCTGCTCGGAGTTATAGCAGAAGTTATAATTAATAACAATAACAAAGTTGAAGTAACAACAACAGAGTCGAAATATACTTATATAATATAACGGATGCTTAGTGGAGTTATGGAACCAGACCAAAGAGGACAACTTACATCAAAAACAAAAAAAAGTGAACAGAAAAATCAACAGGTACGATGGATTATACAGGAAAGAAGTATCTAGATTCTAAGCTAAGTATAGCTGCTATGCATAAACTTTATGTACTAAAGTGAAAAGAAGATAGTATTCCAGAAAGCGACATAGTTAAAAAAACTATTATAGAGAAATGTTTAAGTCAGAATTTAATCTTGGTTTTAAACAAGTGAAGTTTAAAGTGAACGTTTGACTACCAAATATTATTAACCACTAAATTAGAATTAGAATAAGTAATTAATTTCTATACTTATATGTACAGAATCAAATTTTGAGATTATTTTTAAATATTCATAAATATTTTATATTTTAGGATTAGTACCGTGCCCTTTTAATATTATTAGTACAAAGAATGACATATCATATATAAATATATTAAAGAATATTAAAAACTGTTTAAAATTTTTATGTTTATTCTGGCATCTCAATATTTACAATAATATTTAATATGTTATTTTTAAAATATTATATAATATGATATAATGTTATAATTTGTATTATAATATCAAAAATTATATTTTGTATCATACTTTCTGTACTATTCATAATACATGTCACTACGAAATTTCGTTCAAGCAGGTTTGCATTCTTATTTCATTTATGCTAAAAGGATAAGCGTAAAAATGTTATTCAATACAAGACATATTTATATACATTTTTATACACTTCAATTACAAAATATGCTACTATGAAAAAATAACAGATCTATTACTTTCAAACACTTGGCTTTAAATATACAACAATAATTTTAACATTTACCAATTTAAAAGAATTATGTACAAAATATACAAAGTATTTTTTAAAAATTATGTTACATATTTCTTATAAAACGCGATGATGATGAAACCACAAATGAAAATGTACTTACTAGATGCAAAATGTCATTACTATGATTTACTTTCTTTTCTATGACATTAAGGATTACTAGAATACTTTCCTTGTTTCTTAGTTTCTTCATCAACTACATCTATTTCTTTACCGTTCAATCAATCTAATTTTTCTCTGAAAGTGAACTAACTTCTTTACATCTCTTCGTTGCTGCTTCAACTGCTCCAATTACAGCTGATCTCAATCCATGTTGTTCTAAATAATGTATTCCAGTTATAGTAGATCCTAATTAAAATACAAACAAATAATTAGTAAATAAGAAATGCACAAAGCCTATTAGAAAATACATTACATAATATTAAGCATATGCATGATTTTTCCAAACCTGCTGGTGACGCTACATCATCTTTAAGTTGTCCTGGATGTATTTTGGTATCTCGAACCATAATACCAGCACCAAGAACTGTTTGTGCAGCTAGCTTATACGCGATTGGTCTCATAAGACCCATTTTTACGCCTCCATCGGCCAAAGCTTCTATCATCATATATACCTACATTTATAAAAAATATATTTCTGTATTCGTCTTCTATTATAAACATTAATATAAATGTTTGGAAATATATTAAGATTTTGTTACATACATAAGCAGGTCCCGAACCCGCTAAAGCTGTAACGGGATCAATTAAATTTTCAGGTACTTCTTCGCATAAACCCACAGAGGAAAATAATTTTTCTGCTATTTCGGCTTCTTTATCGCCAGCATGTTTTCCACGAGCGTATACCGTAGCACCGCAACCTACAATGGCTGGTGTATTGGGCATTACTCTTATTACCGGTGTTCCGTTTGGCACAGCCTAGCATTAAAATTAAAGTTGCAAATTAAAAATTTTTAAATAATAAAATGAGCAAGATCAAACTAAAAGAATGAAAAAAATAAAAATTGATTTTTATTCAACTTATTAATATTATTAAAAGTTTGGCAATGAGAAAGATTAAACTTTACCTTTTCTAACGACGCTAATGGAATACCCATAGCAATAGAAAGTAAAAGTTTTCTGTAATTTTTTAAATCCGGAAGGACCATCGGAACAACTTGTGGTTTTACTGATAAAATCAAAACGTCCCCATAATCAACAACAGGTGCATTTGAAAATACAGTATTTGATCCAATTTCCTGGAATCGCAAATTAATTAAGCTATTAATAATGTAGAATGCATATCAAAATGCTTTAAATAACTGATGATATTTAATACCAACACATCGATAAATGCGAAAGATTAGAAATAAACTAAACTGTATGGTCATAATATAATTTATAACATTATCGCAAAGCAAAGATAAAACAGTACAATATTGGAAATTTTCCTACACGCGATGATTATGGAGAGATAACAATGAATCGGACGTCTATAGACAATTAGCGTTGGAGCTCAAAATTTTGTGACATAAATTTTACACTTCTTCACTTATACATTATCAAACAAACATAACTTAATAAATAAGCTACTGAATATTAAGATAGACTATCTTTCAACTGCAAATTGTAATATCACCAATATTGTAATCGAAACTGGTAACATCAACTGAATATCTTACTTCATCTAATCATAATTACTAATCAAGTTCTAAATGCTAATCGTCGATAAAATTTTAATAAACTTGACAACAACATACTCTAAAAAAGATTATTACGTTATTGCGTGTAGGTAATTCGCAAACTGATTTACGTTTCCTTTATCTATTTATCGAGCAAATAAAAAATATTTGATGTTTTTTCCATCAAACTGATAAAGCTAATAATCAGATAATTATCTTTTATCATTATTATCTATATATCTTAGAATGCAATGATAATAAACTGCTACGATAAAAAATTATTATTTTCACCTTAAACGCATCTATACTGCCCACGTCATTGGGGAGACAACTGGCCAGCATCATTTCACCTTTGCTCAACCCTAAAATTTACACAAATGATTATATAAGATTATATCTGAGGTCATTTTAATATTTGGATATTATTATGTAACATATAAATTATTCTATATATAAGAACTTATATAAATAGTTTTCTTACCAGCTCGAATGAAACCTTTGGCCAAAGCCTGAGCCATCTTACCGCCTCCTATGAATCCAATCTTCAACATTTTTGTGTCGATATTCAATGCGATCTTTTTTTCCTTTTCCTCGCCGTCGGCAAGAAGATGATCACTCACTGCACAGAAAAAAATCTTTCAGTAGTAAAACGCAATGTTGTGAAAATACGTTACAATTTACGTTCATAATTTTCATTTGCACGCTTATATTACAAAATCAATTAGAATATTAAGGTTCAAAATGGAAATTTTTGTTTGATCAAAAGGGCTGCCTTTTTTATTCAAAGAAAACTACGATAGATCCGTATCTAATAATTAAAACTACGAATTGAAGTGTCGCGTCTGAAGTCGGAGTTTCTAATTTGCACAATACAAAGATTAATACCGTTCGATCGCGATATTTACAAGCAAATCGGTACGCTTCTGATTCTCGTTTCTCGCCCCATCTTTCTCAGTACATAGATGATTTCAGTAGTTTTTTTTCTATGTAATCATGAACGAGATAAGGTCCTGTGTACGCAATACATTTACGTTCATTACTCATATGCGACGAACGTAACGTGGGTAATAAACTTCTTGAAATGCTTCTAAAATGTGGTTTCACTGGTAAATTGTTGGATATTTCCATTCATCTTTCACAGAAAAATTACAAAATGCTATAATTTGTCCTTCTATTGCGATTTAGGACAGCTAAATGTTTCCTATAAATCTCTCTTACATTTTGATAAACGAGCAACGTATTACATAAATGCCACACAAATTACTTTCAATGAGATGCATTTCAGTGTAAATAAAATGGTACAAGTCATGTTTCATTTTGCATCAGCATACATTATACATTAAAAAGTAAATTAATCTCAAAATATGTTAACTGATGGAATTATGAATCGAATATTAACATTAGGTAATGCAAAACATCGAATATTAATATTAGGTATAGCAATATCATCCTATATTTATTGAGTAACTACTGAAATGATTTAAACTAATGACATTTAAATTAATTTATAAACTTCGATATTCGAGATTTGTCACATTAGACACATATAGCATATTAAATTACAGAATTATTTCAACTAGCGATGTTAGTAATTTTATCAGCAATAATAAAAAATAAATGACGATAATAATGATCGAATAGGTTTAAAGAAATTTTATATAAAATTTATAATTTTTAAGTTACAAAATATCTTTGAGCAAAAAGGATAACTTGCTAAATCATTCTTTGCTTTAAGCAATATGATTATATTTTCTTTAGATTTCTAGTCACATTTCTGGACTATAGTCAAGTGCCGTTACGTGCACGTACATTACGTAATTTAACTTGATTTCATATATGCATGTATTTTTAAAATTCATCCTCATCTTTCGAAAAAGTCAATCGTGATACACTTGCCATTCCGAAACTGTATTAATCAATCAATTGTTTACGTTACTTCTTTATGCTAAATGAATTTACAAAAGTTGTTTATTCTTTGAGAATTGAATATTAATCGTACATCTAAATAAGAAATTCATGAAATGTGGAGTTAATCAGTTTCGTTTTTGAAAAATTCACAACCGCTAATAAAACATTCACAGTTCCAAGATATATTTAAATATCTCTCTCTCTCTCTCTCTTCCTTCCTCCAAACTATTGTTTAATTTTTTTGCTTAGAACAAACATAATTAATTAAATAGATGATAGCCAAAGTACTTATAATTTGACCTTCTATAAAATTTAAACTTGTATATACATCATACTAAAATGTTAAAATCACCTAATCATAAGGTTTCAACATTTTACAGAATGATCAAACAACTGATGAAAACATTTCTCCGACTATTTTGAGCGGTTTATTTTCGCTCATATTTCAGTTTAAGTTCAACCACGTCGCATTCGTACTGCATGCGAACGTGACGATCATATGATACAAACAATATCACGTGCGGAAGGATTTAGCGATTGATTAAGCGAACTCACGTTTCGCATTGTTATCGCGGATCGTTTGATAATATTGCAATCTAAATTGGATGGAAATAATATGAGTGTCTCGGTTACTCACCATTTCGGGCGTTCAGGCGTCGACGAACTCGACGTCCTAATCTTAGAAGCTCCGTTGTTTTCAATCCGGTAGTCATTTTCCTTCTTTTTTTTTTCCTTTTTTTCACTGATGAGCTTAGAAAGTAATTACTAGATGCTAGATGTCGTTGAAATTAAATGTATGGCGCCACGATAAGCTGCAAGCAAACAATTGTTGATAAATCTCAAATTTTTGTTTACATCAGAAATTTCTCGAATGCAATACGCATAAATATGTGTTTTATGACTTGGAAATACGTAATTAGTAGACTAGGCGAATATTTCTTTGTTTACAGAAAATTTCAATGTATGCATATAACATGTAGGAATATATACATTACCTAAAGCATTTATTATAATATTTAAAAGATGAAAGAAATATATATTTAGGTTCTACTTCTTTAGTTGTATTTGTAAAATTCTGCACAAATATCTGCAATCTAATGATAATTAGTAATCAAAATTTCAAAGAAATAAAACACGAATATACTATGAAAATTAAGCACTGTTTTACATTTAATCAGTTTAAAGCAATTTAAATTTTAAGCTAATTAATACATTCTAAGGTAATTGCTCTTTTAATGCATAACATACGATTAAATTAGCAACTCTAATGAAATATAATAATCTATTTCGTGAACATGCAAGTGTAATTATGCATGAAAATATCTGAACGGATGCAAATATAAATTCTTAAATAATTATCGTATCAAGTGTATAAAATATTTATGACGATTCCAAAAATAAATGATACCATATTAAACAAGTATTAACATACAATGAAATATAACGTTACTATTTAAAAAAAAAGCCAAAAATCGTGTACGTGCGAAGAGACACGTAACGCGTACAACTACGCGAAGGATTAGGTGTATCTATTCCTATTCAGGAACTAATTGTAATATTCAATTAATTTTTATAACTTTCCTTAAAAACATAATTGTTGGAGTTATTTAAATTGTTTTATATATTATATAAAAAGATACTTAACTGATTTACATTCTGTAGAAAATGCTCCGTTATAATCTTCTAATGTAATAATATCTTACTGTAACCGACAATATGATTGTCCTATTTGTAGTTGTGTACAGTGTTTAATATAGATCCTGTCTCTTCCATGACTTATATACCAGCATGAAACATCGTGAGAAACTGAAATGCGACTAACAATTATTGTTCATCAGACACGGAAAACTACCTATTCGGTCGTGGCCAATCAGAATCCAAATATAATTGTGTCACCCCTTATCTGACAGTGTCTTTCCAACTCAAATGGATAGAACCTCGAATTATCTACAGTTAGGTATGGCGCCATCCTCACGTCAAAATTTGCTAAAAAATCTCTGGATTAATGAAATTTCTCTCCTAATGAATCTTACTGGCGTCAATTTCCGTATAAATTTTGTATTGAGATTTATTTTCAAATAATGTAACAATGACATTAAAATGCATATACATACATGTATAATAATTGATAATAATAATATATGTAGCTACATGTATATAAACGCGATTTATCAAATTGAGTTATCGCGAATTATCATTTTTAATGAGTCTAACAAAACCTAATTAATTGACGACGAGCTATCTTTTGGATTCCTTAAGTGTTATAAATATTGACGAAGCAAATATGTACTTACATGTATTGTACAACTGCGATTTACAAGTTAGAAAATCCTCTAAGCAGACATTCCACTGATGGCACATAGATGTCAGTGGCAACACGAATGCAATTTCGCGATCATGCGTGAATAGTCATGTCATAACGCAAAATCGATTTGTTATATAAAATAGACAAATATATGTGTTTAGAACACATTTTCTTGCCTAAACAGTAGTGTACAAGTGATTAGTAAAGTTTAATACTCTGTGGGTCACTTGTAATTGTCTGAAACTTGATCAACAATCTTATGTTTATTTTGCACTGTAACATTTTGTGGTTATGTTTGTATTTTTGTATGAAATTATCTATTATTTATCGAAATTTGACGTTAATCATTAGTAACCGACAGGACAATCTTATAAGTAGGTATAAAACATTCGAATCGAAAGGGGAACTTTCTTTAGTAAACTTTAAATGCAATACTACCTCGATGTCTGGAATTCTGCCTTACTCACTAACCATCACTATCCCCACAATTATTTTTTATATTTCTCCGTGAAAGAAACTGGCATATATTTCTTCCATTTTCTTTATACCAAATTTTGACATTCAATAGTTTTTATAAATTATCGACTTTAGATTCTTAGCCGCCGAATATTATTCTCTCGCTCTGTCTCTCTATTCATTTCATGTAAAGGAAAAATTTTTGATATAAACTCTTCCTTAATAATTGCCTAAAAATTGCAACTGGCAGACAGTTAACAATACCACATTGTACTTATTCTAGTTTAAAGTAAATCGTTTCATAACAATTAAATTTCTAGTTCGATATTCTTTTTGTTTTTCATCAATTGTTTAAAAATTGTCGAGCAGAATAGTTCTTATAACCCTAATCTTATAGTCCTACATTTTAAACAAAAAAATGCCAAAATTTTCAAGATTTTAGATGATAAAATCTGCATATATCGATAGATATGTCATATTGAAATGTATCTTGTGTTTTAACAAAGTTGTAATATTTTCTGTAAGAAATTGTAAAAGTTATGCCTACTAATTTTTCCACAAAATTATTTCTTTGCATCGTGGCCTTGTACCATTCTACGTAGGTTTATGATAATTATGATCCGAAACTGTAGTTTAGAAAGTCATCGTACATTATGCAGTAACATAGTTTATTTTCAAAGTATGAATCTTAAAAAGTAATATTACGATTATCTTTTAAATTCCTCATATTAAATAAATTTTTATTATGTAAATTTTTTAAAGTCCTAATATCACTCGATAATGTATTTACCTCACATAGCTATAATGATCTTTTTATACGAAATTCTTGCATTAACGGTTATGTAACTGATCAATAAAAAGTCATAAGTAATTTTTTTCAATTAACATTTATAATTCAGTAAATAATTAGTTGACTCACAGTGACAGGTATAACCATTTAAAGTCGATCGCAGAGCGAGTTTCGACTTTACATTTTACACCATTGCAGTCCACTGGCTCAGTAGCTGACGAGCGGTCAACGAGTCCGCGCGCATTGAGTATTTCAGTGAGCGTTTCTCTTTGATCTACAAGACACGAGTAGTACTCTGTCTCTACGCTCGAAAACACATTTATCTAATCATCATTAAATATCTTTAACGGATAAATAGATCTCCTTCGCCAATTCGTAATTTGATCAACTTCTTTTCACGTTGCGTAATTATCATATCGTATAAAACCCAAAAGAATGAATTCATCAAACTGTTTGACGATATCAAAATAGCTGTTGTTGTACTGTGTGACAGAAGAAGTGTCATCTATAGCTTTCCTTTATGCGACGTTCCTTGTTCAAATCTTCGTTTTTTAACCAGTAATTGGACTTAGTGCGAAATTGTTAGTTATCAAAAAATGCCAGCACAACTGAGCAAATTCATCGACGTACAGTGTAAGGAATACTCGCATCATTGGACTAATTCCTGCGTGGCTGCAGCAGCCGGTCTTGGCATAGATGCTATCCCACAATGTCTAAAGTTATATGCTACCGTTTATATAGTATGTTTATCTATTCTTTTTTTTCATTTTTCCTAAATTGTTTGTTCCTTATCTTTGATATACTGATTACCCTTTATCTAGATATAAGACAGTTCTATCGTTACTTTTTTTGTGAAAAATAACGGTAAGTGTTATTTTAAAAAACACGTGCGTACGCTTACTGTAACAGAGCAATTCGTAATCCATGATAAAGAGTAATAAATAGAATTTCACTCTGCCTCTTATAAGACTTATTGACATATTTGCTTCGTCAACTGATAAATGATTGTCAATTTTCTACACTACGCAATTTTCTCTTTGCATTTAAAAAGATCCTTTGTAACTAATATTTGTATATTAATTATTCTAATTGAACGAACAAAATTATGAGAATCATCGACATTCAATCTCTACCTTGATCGATATATTTTTAGGCTGCACTTTTAATGAAAGGAAAGATACCATCTAAAGAAGATATTAAAAAAACGATATTGGGTCTTTTACAATCAACAGCTTTCCTCTCATGGAGCGGTTTTTCGTATTCCGCATTTATTTGCATTTTAAGGTTTGAATAAATTAATTTTTAATTTATAATTCATATTATATATATAAAAACGAACTTTGTACATGCTGAGGAAGAATGTCATATAAGAAAGGGACTTTGTTAAGTTTTAAAAATGAATAAATTGCAAGTAAAATTTGTCTAATTGATTTTATATAATTTGTTACTTTTTATATTACTACTATAATTATGGCATTAATTTAATTTAACAATGCTTCTTAATTATGTAGCACATATTGTACTTATTTAAAAACTATACATTTCAGACGAATACTTGGAAACTTCAATTTTCTGACTGTATCATTTCTTCCATCCTTCTTATCTAGTCTAACAGCTATTGTTATTGAGAGACCATCAAGACGCCCTTTATTAAGTTTATATGTAGCTAATCTTGTGAGTGAATTAATTCTATGTTTCATCTTGTCAAGATAATATTATGTTTTTATAAAGATTTATACAAATCTATAAAAATCATAATTTTTAAACATAATTTTTATATATAATTAATTACAAAATCCTTTACTAGGCAACAGAAACATTATTTAGAATGGGCATAGCAAGGGGTCATTATACTCCTATCCCTCAAGGTGGAACTTATATTTTTGCTACAAGCATAACATTATTACTTTATTTTTATCGTTCTAGACCAAATAAAGAACCTTCCATGTATAGAATATTTAGGTACTTATTTATTCAGTACTTTTACTTGTGACAATTGCAAACAATTTTTACTTAACTAAGAAATTTTTATTAGAATTCTTGTTGGAAAATATGAGGAGTGTGGTTACCTTGTAGAAAAGAACAATTTGCATTGTGATACACAAATATGCTCTGCTGATGAAGGTAGTGCTAGTGGAAGTTCAATAGAAAAGCATGGTGTAAATAAAAAATCTCATAAAAAAAATCTTAATATATTTATGAAATCCCTTAAAATATATAGGAAAATTATAGAAAGATTAAAACTTCAAGGAAAACATAGTTCCTGCCCACATCCTTTTAGTTGTGCTCATTATATACTAAAGGTATATACATCCATTTGTATATAATGAATAAATATAAAAGATTAAATAAACATTGTGAAATATATAGTACTGATTGCCATTTTCATTTATAGGGTGGCATGGAAGTATTTAGTTATGCTCTAAGTGCTCAATTAGTGATTAACTTGTTCTTTGGCACGAAGAAATTACTTACGAAACCACCTTTGATAAAATCAATGATTTTCAAAAAGAACAATCTAAATTTGCCTATATTTTTAGGTGGCTTTGCAGGTCTTTATAGGGTATTATTATATTTTTATTATAAATAGTCATTCTAGTTTTATGTGCATCTTCATAACAATTTTCAAAACTATTTTAGCTAGTATCCTGTTTGTTGAGAAGATTCTTAGAAAAAGATTCTCCTTACCACGCAATTCCTGCTGGATTTATTGGTGGTTTAACATTTATGTTTTATAGTAATAATACAGTAGCTCTATATTTTATGTGGAAAGCATTGCAGGTATTTTTGTAAATATTTTCCTGATTTTACAATTTAGTATTTTTACTATATATTAAAATTTATACTTGCCTTTTTCATTTAGTTGTCATGGAATGATCTTGTGGAAAAAAATGTAGTACCTGAAATAAAGTGGTTTGTAATCTTTTTATACTGCTTTTGTACAGCAATACTCTTCCATGCAGCAATCCTTGAGCCACAACTCTTGAGGTCTTCTTATTGGAAATTTTTATATGCTGTATCTGGTGGAAGGTACTAAATATTATAATCTTTTTACCAATTCAAATTTTTAACATATATTATGTTATTATACCTTTTTTTCTTCTGTGTAATTTCAGAATAGCAGTAATGTCTCGAGTGTCATTAGACGCATTTGGTTTGGAATCAACTAAACATCTTGCAGATGTACTCAGAAAAACTAATACTACTGATAAGAAAACTTTTGCTTTTTAATTGAAAAAAAAAAGAATGGGAAAAGAAGGAACTATATTGATCGTTGTTATTATTTAAGTAAAGTATCGGGGAACTAACGAGAGAATTCAAAATGTTTGTTTCTGCATAAAAAATATAAAAGAAGTCGCAAAAGTATGCACGCTGTTGGGTACACGTGCACTCAAGTAAAGGTCGTGGACACCCGAGCCCAAGAGACACCATGAAGTAAGGGGAATGCTTCTTACCTAAAAAAGGGGGAACGGGGAACGTATACTGTGCGTCAGTACTGTTTGGATTGTTCAGTAGTTTGTAGAGATCTTTCTCCATTTCATTTTTGTATCGTTATGTGAAATTTCAGTTGACATCACATTATACACAAAATGTATATGTTAGTAAATATGATTCCGTTCCGTGAAAATATGTTGATATTTTTTTTATATTATCAACGCGTACAAGAGGACAGTCTTGTGCAAGAGGCTTCATCCATGAACTGTATTGCCGTAGGCGGAGTCAATTCTATTCCCCTTCCCTCATGGTACCCCTTAAATGCTAGAAATGATACTTTGGTATACGTGTACTTAATAAATATTCGTATCGACTTCTTTAAAACAGGAAACAGTAAAATGCTTTTATGCAAATACGTAACAGATATAATAGGCAATAATTTCATAAAAAATTGTGTTCCAAAAGTTAAGATTGAATATTTATTAAGTACGTTTGCACTTGTATAGTCCGTGGCGATATAGGAGTACCGTGAGGCAAGGGGAATGTCTTGACTCCGCCTACAGTGCACATATTCTCTCATCGATATGGAATGGGGAACGCTCCCCTGACCCCATAATACACCGAGAATATCCATCACTGTGCTCGAGTGCACGCGTACCGAACGAATACACATCCGATCTATATTTTGATGTGACATTACTGTCATTACCCGTTTCACATGTACGATTAATTTCAAGACATTTTGCATACCTCAAAAGTATGAAGAAAAAATGAATGAAAAAAAGTATGATGAAAAAATATATATTAATAAAATAGTTACCAAAGAAACAAACATACATATATAATAAACTTTTGTATTGCTAAAATTTTACAATATTCATGTACAACTCTAGAATTAGACTCATTAAATTATATATAAAATGATTATTCGGTAATGTTATAAAAATTTACTATATCATAGATATTTGTTCATTCTTGTTCAATACATCTGTGATGTTAATATAGTTCGTTTAATTTAAAAATTTTGTACATTTATATAATATATGTCTATGTGTATAGGAAATGTGAAATTATTATTTTATGAACAAGCTGTTACAAAATAATGTAGATATTCTTCTAAGAATGTACAAAGATCTTTTTCATATACCTAAAATTACATACAACGTTTGTGATATCGAAATTTTACAAATAATAAAAAAATTGTATATTGATCACTTTGATAGAAATGAGTAATTATTTATTAACTTTGTTAACAACATTGAACAAAACAACATTGTTGAATTTCTTCCTTGAGAACATGTCAATATTGAATAAAATATTTGAAATATACAAGACTGCAATGTACTATTTTCGTTTTTTAACAGTTTCCAGTGCTTTATTCATTATAATATTTGCATTTCTTCGTTCCTGTTTTCGTTTTACACGTTTCTTTTGTCTCAAAACATTATTCCAATTAATTTGACCTTGCATTCTTAAGTTTTTCCTATCTATATTTCCAGGAACAATTTCAGATTCTAAAACTGAAACATCATATTTCTGTACTACGATATTGGGTGGGTTTATAAATTTCAGTGTATCATTTTGCCATGGAAGCAAACCAATTGGACATTCTGCCCAATTATAGGTCGCTGAAAGAAATTTTGGAGTTATTTTGTTAACGTTTTGGAAAATGAAAGTAGATACTTAACTTCATATACTTACCAACTGCAAAGTTCCAATTATTTCGAATTTCTTGACCAGCTAAAAATCGAGGTATTTTATCTACCACCTTATTTTGTTCTTTATTTATGTCTAGTAAACATTCACTATCTTTAAGATCATTTAGAGTAAAAATTTGTTCATATTCAGGAAAATTTGTATCATTCTTATCAAGTGGTACCATTGCATAAACATTCATTAAATTCAACAGTAACTGTTTGCTTTCATTATCTATTTTTGGATGTATTAATTCTAAGATAGGTACAATGAATTTAAGCGAAAATTCATTTATGTTTAATATAAGCTTTGAAATAAATTTCATATCAGTTAAGCATGGCAGTACTGTATCTGATAAATTAAACCATAATACGCATTTCAAGTGTGGATAAGTACGATCTGTCTCTTCTTTGACTTTAAGTTCAAAAACTTTTGGTGGTAAATTTTTTTGTATCTTTTCTAACTGATATTCTAAAACTCGAGATATGTCATGCGCGCTATCTAATTTCAAAAAACTATATGATATAGAACTTATCCATAAAGAAGCTAACAATTTCCTTTCTTTATTTACTTCTTCATTTTTTATTAATTCGAGTAATTTTATAATTAACACTTCCATTAGATCTTTTTCACACAATAGAAATATTATATCTTTCCAAAACTTTAACATGTCTAATGGCAAAACATCTTTCTCCAATTTATTTTCAATACTCTCACTTTGAGTAAAAATTGATAACATGTTTTTGCTTGGTAAAAATACTTCTGAACTGAGCAATGTATTACAAACTATATCCTTTTTATCCGGTATAGACTTTTTACTAAGATACCTAGATATTTCAGATAAAAGAACAATTCTTGCAGTTTCTAATGTGTACTTTTTATCATTTTTTATATCATCACTGGCAGCCTCTATGTAGTTATCTTTATTATTTTCCATATTTTCACTATTTTTTTGTAATAAAGAGATAGCATATGAACGCAGATCTTGTAATGTTTCCCTACCAATAAAATCAATTTATTGATATAAATTCTGTATTATTGTAATCAAAATAATTAAAGGTTATACATACTTCAATTGAGGGTCTGGAACATTTGATACTAGATGATAGCCAACATGAATATACAAACTTACAGAAGTCCAGAGTTCAATTAAATCATCAAAATCCTGTACTTCTTCAGTCTTTTGGACTTCTTTCATAGATTCTTCGCTAATCAAACATTCTTCCATTCTTTTAGCTTCAGCTGCCCAATATTCTTCCTTTAAATATATCATGTAAGAAACATCTTTTTCCTTTAATATTATAGTTGATATAGAAATATACATACATGTAACCATGCTAGTAATATATTTACAGCTATTCTCAATACACCAATGGATGGAACTTCATAACCATGAGCAGTATCATGTCTTAAATTCACTATCCACTCTGGAATATTAAGATGCTTTGCTATTTGAAATAAGGATGTTTGTTTCATGTGTCCTATGTTAGATATATGATTTAAAATTCTCATTATTGTAGTTGAATACATCAGACATAAGTCATTTTCATAGGTAATTGGCAACTCGCCATTGTTAATTTTAGGAGTCCATTCACGGTCTCTAACACACACTTGCATAATTGAAAGAGTACAATCAATGCCTATTGGCAATTTTGGTATCCTAAAATACTATTAATTAATACCACTTATACCATAATATTTTATTAAACGTTTGATATTTGATTACCTTGCTTGCCATGCAAGTAGCATTTCATAACCTTCAGTCTGTTCATTGATATCATTGGAATATATTTGCTTGTGCACTTGGTGCCATTCTGCGCTGTAGAATGTAAATGTAATCTTTAATCAAATATCTTAGGATATAAAACTCCTCAGTAATTCTAATACTTACAGAGAAAACCATGGTACTTGTTTTACATCTTCCTGTCTCATGGAGAGCGCCATAGCTGACCACGTGTGATGCCAAACTTTAAGTCGTTATCATAAAGACGAATGAACGTGCTTTAACATGTATATATATGTTTATGTGTATTATACTTGTAGCTGTGAGTAAACGTCGGATAAGTCATTGAAATTTTATAAAATATGGCGAAACAAATAAAAATGATACTAATAGATCTCAGTGGAACACTGCATATCGATAATTCAGCAATTCCAGGTGCCGTGGAAGCTCTAAACAGGTGGTTTTTTATTGAATTTATGACAATTATTCATGATTATTAGTAAATATTATGGCGTACCTTACGTCTTATGTTGCATCGATTTTACCTACTGTCGTCTTTTAAATTGAATACATTGACTTTACTATTAATACCAAATAATATTTTAACAAATAAAGTACAATTTAATGAAAATTATACTTTGTAATTTTCGGTCTTTTATTTCATAATTTTTTTTTAAATGTTAAATAAATTATTTTATTGCTTTCAATATAGACTTCGAAACGCAGGTATACCGCTTAAATTCGTCACAAATACAACGAAAGAATCCGGCAATTGTTTATATGGTCGATTGACAAAACTCGGTTTTGATATTAAGAAGGAAGAAATTTTCAGTTCTTTAGCTGCAGCGAGGAAATTGATTATTTCGCGGAAATTAAATCCAATGTTATTTATTGATCCTGCTGCTAATGAAGATTTCGATGATTTAATAAGAAATGACGATAAAAAAGATGCTGTAGTAATAGGATTGGCTCCAGATAAGTTCAATTATGAAAAATTGACCAAAGCATTCAGGTATACCTTGACTATTTTACACGATGAAAATTCATGTACAAAACTTTTATTTTTGTTTGTTATTGGGAACAAATTGTTTATAATTTCAGATTACTATTAGATGGCGCATCGCTCATAGCCATTCATAAAGGGCGGTATTATAAAAGGTCAGATGGTTTAGCTCTGGGACCAGGCGCATTTATCGCTGGTTTAGAATATTCCGCTGATATCAAGGCAGAAATTATCGGAAAACCAGCTGCAGAATTCTTCAAAGCTGCTTTGGAAGATATACCTCCAGAAGAAGCGATTATGATTGGCGATGTAAAACTATTTTACATAATGTTTAATTACTGTTTTAATTTTCAGTTTTTTATTTTTTAATTCTTTTCAGGACGTTAAAGATGACGTAGCTGGTGCACAAGCTATCGGTATCAGAGGACTTTTGGTACAAACTGGAAAGTATCGAGATGGAGATGAAAATACAATTACACCACCGCCTACAAAAGTATGCAGTTCTTTTGTCCAAGCTGTAGAATTTATTCTTAAAAAAGAAATTTAAGTAGTATGATTTTGCAACAGTAAAAGAATATTATGTATATGTATATTTATATATGTTATTCTGTATTAAATTAGATATTTTATTTCAATATTAATAATTCTGTAATGGGATGTGTACATAATCTAGATTAGATTCACAATATAGTTTCAAAATATAAAGAGACTATAATTATAAAGAAACCGACATAGTACTTTCTAGAATGTGAAATATTACATTACCAAATTTTCTTTGTTCTAACAGTAATAAAAAGTATTACAGATTTCTTTCGACGTATCTATCGATTAATAGTTGAGGATAGATAACTTTATAAATATTGAACGAATATCGCCTCATCGCACAGTAGAATGTAGAAAATTGTAGAAAATTTCATCTGCCATCATATATTAATGAATTCTGTTTATAAATTAGGATGAATCAACATTTCTTTCAAATTTGATAATAGAATTTTCTAGATGCGAGACGATATTTCTTAGGTTCTTATATCGTTCTAAAAACAAGAGAAATAATCGTTGTAATTATGAGTTTTTATGAATATACATAATCTTAGATAATAAATATTAGAACTATCGTACTTAATAAGTTATTGTTAAAAGCAGTTGTACAGAAAAAATCTTAGTCATTTTTAAAAGAAATGGGTGCACTGCAAGAGGTTTTGTTTAGTATAAAATTTGGCACCATTTCATAATCCTTTCCCTTTTTTCTACTTGCTCTCTTTTCTTAAATATGAGAATTAATCAACATCTTATTTTGAGAACATTCTTTTGTCCCTTACTAAGAAGATAGGGAGTATAATTAGTTTTGATTTGAAGATGTCACGTTTCAAAAGTGTAATTACAAGCGCACTTTTAATACATTAGTACTTCCATTAATGAACAATGTTATTTCTTTAGTGAGGAAGGCTCAGTTATAACTTTTACGAATACTGTATGAAATGAACGTCTTGTGTCTAAAACTAATTTAATATTACCTACAAGTGAAACTGCTAAATGATATAGTAAATCTCTACGAATTTGCAATTAAGCAATTAACATAAAAATTTAATTATAAAACGAAAAGAAAAAGTATATAAGAGCTGTTTTTGCAATAAAGTAAAATAATAAATTATCAGAAAATTACTTTCAATTGTTAATGCTTAAAACACAATAATTGATCAACAATTGCATCTTGCACCTAGTATTATATAAATAAACTTACGAGCAAAATGCTTACAAATATACAACTAAATACTAGATTTTAACAGAATATTTTCTATTATTATGCACCGCAACAGTATTAATCCACATTACAATCCACATTATTTTCAAAAGATTAATAGATCGCTTCATCATTTAAATGCCCTCTACAACTTATAATCTAGGATCAGGCACGTGTTGATTTCCTGTTGCAGTAATGAGGGTCATTTTACGAAAATACATTCCATTTGAAAAATGAATAAGATAATTAAATGTGACATGATTGATACTAGGTCTTTGCAAAATATACATATAATGCCAATATACAAACATAAAAATGAACCAAACTTAACTGCAAATATACAATATTTTTGGTAGCCATCATATTAATCAACGTCCTTAGCTCAAGAAACATTTATCACAGAGCTCTAAAAATTCCTAATAAGAAGAATATAACTAAGTAATAGTAATTAACTTCTTTACATTTTTAAATATGTGTAAGAAAAGCTTAGCAAATAAATACTTATACAATACGTAGCATATTAAAATGTAACAACGAAATAATCTCTAGATTTATTAAAAAATTGCTTTTATGTCATTTTGATAACACAAGAATTACAACATTTAGGGCCATATTAATAAAGAACAGTGTTTTCTTTCTTTCTTTCTCTTTCTGTCACTCCCTCCCTCTATATGTCACTCAATTTCTTTTTCTTTTTTAAAGTCAAGCATTTATCCCAATTTCATAAAATTGGTGCAAAGGCTTCGATTTTGATACATTTGCTTCGATTTTATGTATACAGCCCATCACCATGATTAAGGGACGTTACTTACAATCGTATTTGTATGTACAATTTGTAGGATTCTAGTAGAGTAAATATTCTAACGTATGATTAACTTTTTATCTATTGTAGTTGTCTTTTTGTTTTTTATCTATTGTAGTTGTCTCCTAAGATCAAATTCTGCCAATATAGTCATATTTGTTTAATCGAAAACTGTAATGTATTCATACTTTTCTTCTCTCGTATAATATGTAATAAAAGTTTAATTACTGGAAGTTCCATTAGAGACAGAATTTGACCTTATTATACTGAAGACATACACTGTTATTTCCTATGTTATTAATAGGAAATATTGAACTGTTAATTTGGCTGCTGAATTTTAATTTGATTAATAGTAAATTGACATTTTTCTCTTCCTTTTATAGTTTGCTTTTTTTACAATAACAAGGCAGGTGTGTGGAGTATTGCTGATACATGTCTTTCGTTTGTTTGAGTATATGTTTTGTTTAAATAAAATAATGCTACTTACAAATAAACAAAAAGGAAAACAAATTATATAGAATAAATAAAGGAATAATTGAGAAGCATATGAAAATATAATATTTAAAGACAGTTTAATTTCCTGGGCCATCCAAGGTTTATCCCTTATTGTTTTGTACTTAACTTTACTTGTTGATATTTTTGAAGTAGGAAGACTATAAATGGCTGACAGTAAACATTTAATACTTTGCATTAAATGAAATGCATTAAAAACAAAAAACATGTTTTTAGTAGCAGACTAACTGAAATTATTGTTGTATTATTGAATTTGGCCTCAGGATATAAATATACAAATATGAGCAATTTATACTGATACTTCCACACATTATTGCCTTTCAACTCATTTAATTTTAAATACTCTATATATAACCTGACTTTTACTCATCTTCACTTGCAGCATCTAACGAAACATCCATCGAAATTCGATTGAACATTTCAGAAAGTGAAGGTAGTGTGAAATGCCACACTCTGCAACTAGACCACATGTCTTCCGTTATTCTGCAATATATTCGTTTCATATAATCATTTTTAGTAAATAAAGAATAAGTAAAAACATTTACTTACTTTATGACAGTAAAAAACCATGGACACTTTAGAGATCTCTGTTCTGACGAATTTAGCTCTAACTATTTTACTGGCCGATAATGAATTATTAAGTCTGCTGAACTTTTCCAAATAAAATGTCTGACCTAAAGTATAATAAAATAAAGATAATGTAAAAATACCATTGTATTAAACGAATATAGTTAGATACAGTATAAAAACATACAGTTCTTAAATCCATAGAAGGATCTAAAACTTGATCGTTACATAACAATTCTACTTTTTCCTCGATCAGTGAAGAACTATCAGCGTTTGAATCTGTATTTGTCCTGTCTCCAGGTGGAGATCCTCCAGAAACTGTATTTCCAATACCTGATACTGATCCCGAGTCACTTCCGGCACCAAGTACTCTATCGCAAACATGTTCTGCTATCTTACGAATTTGTATAAAATCGTTTGCAATTAAGCGATCCCTTAAAAAATATATATTAACCCGATATTATAAAAATTTTATTTTGTAATATTTAAAAAATTATTCATTTTTACATACCTTTTTAAACTTTTTACACCAGATGTTGCATGTGGAAGAAGATAAAATGATATTTTAATGAACTGTGGGAGATTTTTATCCACAACAATATTAACTACCCATGCCGGAACAGTTTCATTTAATAGCACTCCTTCCATTTCTCCTGCAGCATCTCTAACTAATAATCTATACAAAGGTCTGCCTCCTACTTCACTAAAACATAATTGTATTTTTATTGTTATAATCAAAAATAGTTAAGCAAATATTTTTTTCATTTAAGGGAAATACTTAGAACTTTCTTATACCTGAATATAACAGGTGTATGGGTTGGTACTGAGAAATATAAATTTCCTCCTCTAGTATGAATAGAGCTATTACCGTCATTGCTATTGCCTTCGTTTTCATCATCAACATGTAGTGGCCTCCACCAATGTTCCAATAAAGCTTGTAGCAAAAGATTTCCATAATTCACTGAAGGAAAAGAAAGAAGGAGCAATATAGTATTGTAAGAACAGTAAACAATGATAGATGTATAAAAAATAAATATTACCTTTTTGATCTACGGCATCATTTTCTGCAAGACCAGTTTCTTTTGCAGAAACCCATGCAGAAAAACAGTCATTTTCATCTTGACCTAAATGGATGGTCAACATCTATAAAAATATATCAAAAGTTATTTTTAATCTCATATGTATTAAAATTACAATTGCGTTAACGAATCATAGAATTACATACCCCAGTTTTCAGATCTACACTAAACCAGTTTGGAACATACACCATTTTATTTCTTTTTTTTATTTCCTGTTCAAAATCTACTTTTCCTAAATCTTCAACTTTACGCGCTTTTAATACATCGTATAAAGCTACATTTTCTTCCGTATCTTTCGTTAAAACATGTCTTCGATCATTTAAGACGTGACAATGCCGTATTGCCGAGCCACCCAATATTTTTTGCGCAGGCTCTGTATTTCTTACATTCTGCGTTACCCCACTAGCGGAATCACAATAGTCTTCAATTCCTAATTCTTGCCAATCCTTTTGACTTATAGACTACAACAATTTTTAAAATGTTATTTGTTTTATTAACGAGCTTTTTTGTGCATAATAAAATATAACAATACCCAATTATTTATAGTAGATTCACTAGTTGCTACCCAAATGCTGGATTGATCAGGTGTCATAACCATTTTTAGTACAGGTGCTTTTTCTTCACAAATAACTGTATACCTTTCAGGATAACATGATAATTCAGTCATTACAACTCTTCTGTCTCTACCTCCTGATATTACATGACTAAAGGTATCTGTTGCCTAAAGATGATTGTTCTAATTTAATATAGTTATCTGCATTATTTATTACTTTAGTAAGATGTTAAGATAAGGGAAAAAATTGTAATTACCAATAATGCCCAAACACCTTCTTTATGTACTCTAAAGGTTTGGATACATCTTTGTTGCCCCAGTGACCAAAGTTTAATTGTTCCATCAGAACTGGCTGACAAACACTGAGTGCCATCTCTATTTAATACTAAGGCTTTAATATTATCCATATGACCACGAAGTTTCATTAACTTAGTACAATTTCTTGGATCCCATACTCTTAAAACTTTTTCTGTACTACCACTCACTATAATTGTTCCAATCTGATTCATGGCAAGACTATATATAGAGTCTTTATTTCCACTAAGAGATGATGCTGCAAATTATCCATGTGTTATTTAAATAATTATAAATTGTTTATTCATATTAAAGACTGAATTGTTACTTGTTACTGTATTGTTGCTTGCTGTGAGGGCAGTTAACGTATTGACATCCCATAAAAAGATTAATTTATCTAAACCAGCACTAGCAACTTGTTCTTTATCTTTTGCATATGCTAGAGCCTTTACATAATCTTTATGTGTCCTTAACGTAGACATGCAGAAACCTTTGTGTGCATTCCATACCTTTACTGTTGTATCAGAACTGGCTGATATTACTGTAAAACAATATTTTCTTTTCTCATTACATAAAAATATAATATATTATGTCTTTAGATACAATACATGTTAAACATTAACTTAGAAATTTAACAAAAGATACATACAATTTTTGCCACCACAGCACAATACTATATCATTGACCCAGTCCGTGTGATGCTCCATTGACTGAATATATGGATCTTTCATATTTTTGCAATTCCATATCCTTATAATACTATCTCTACCTGCAGAGTAAAGCCTATGCAAAGCTGGATCATATTGTAATGAATTGACTCCAGCTCTATGTTTCTTTTCCATTTCATCTCTTATAACCATGGATACCTTCATCAAATACGCAAAATAACAAAATAATTACCATTCATATAATAATCATTCTAAATAAATCTTTTTGTGAGTTTCATTAATAAATTTTATTCGATAAGATCGAAAGTATAGAAACATAAAAATTCATTTACGATATTATTCATGACACACCGCCCGTTAGTAATTACGTGATTTATAGTCATCAAAGATTTTATAAGAATCTTACGAAATTGATCAATAATTGCATATAGCATCAAGCAATACATATCAAAAATATCATAGATCAATTGCGATTCTATTATTTCATACATCGTCATGTGGATTTTATAACGGGCGAAATAGCAGCGTCAATTAGTACACAGCAATTCTGTTTTTGCGAAAACATTTCATTCAATTTAAAAGAAATTATGCTTCGAAAAGCAATGACGTATATTTCAATAGGGGAAAAAATATCACAGACAAGTACCTGCACTTTCTTTCGACCACTTTGCCCGCCTGTCTTATGAGCTGCCATTATACCGCAAACTGTTCTGTAACTTTGCACTTAGAGGTAATAGAGGAAAACATTCAAAATGTACTAGAATTATGCTGTTGCACTTTTACGTTCCGATGCGTTGAAACCACGCAGTAGTTTCATCGTTGATTACATCGGAAGCCTTACATGACCAGAAGACACATCGATGGTTGTACAAAACGATACAGTGCACATCACGCCGAAGTTCAAACAGCTGTCAGCCGACCAGGTATAAACAATGTTCATGACGATTAGATGTAGAAACTGACAATGTTCCAATGCCGGTATCAGTACGTTCCGACGTTATACACATTACGTTACATCACGTTTCAGAGTGTCTGATAACGTTTCGTCTCCATTGTTGTGATTGAATAAAGCCGGATATATTGTTAGATATGTTTCATATTTTAGCAAAATATTCAACTGATTCAAGTTGTACGAAACTTGTCGAATGAAACAGATCATAATACGGGTTTCTACATACAATAAGCCGCTATAACATAAGATGAAATTAAATTTGGATTTGGAAAATTAGTATTTCCACAATGATATATCGGTATTTTTATGACCAATAGTCGTACACGATGCAACTGTGAATATAGATCATCTTTATTTACCAACCAATGAAAAATAATAAATGCGTTGCGTTCAGATGCATCCACGTATATATAGTTTCCAGAAAATTTCCCAATTGGTAATTTATTAACCGTATACCAATCAAAAAATTTCAATTAATCGTTGAAAACTGACTTCAGATACAATAAACTGTAGATCCTTATAACCATCCTACAATATATTGAGTAAGAAATATACATGCTCCACACGTTACTTCGTGTTCCGACAAGTTTAAGAACGCATAGAATTCTTACAAAACATTGTCTTTAAATCTCCTTGTTCAATTAAAGGAATAAACAAATATATGTATTTTTATTTTAAAAAATTTATGTAACAATTTGAGATGTTTTTCTGTCTCATTTTACATTTTATTTTATATGAAACTCGAAGGTGTTCTAAAACTCATCAAAGTGCCACCTAGCGACAATATTCTTTATTAATTCTATCCGGAAAGACAGCATCCGTCTCCGGTACGCCGTACGCCCATGAAAGAGGTAAAGGTGTCCGTCAGTCAGTTGAACGCCGCCATTTTCTTGGTGTGTAAACGTTCCGTTGATTTTAGCTAAACAGTTGTATACCGTACGCTACACACCATAGGACGTATAACTATTCTGACGTTTTACGCGTCTTCGGCTAGATTTACACCATGAATCAGTCACGAAATTTCACATCGTTATTGAATCCAAGTTATTTGCAAAACGCCCAACAAAATGCTGCGACTGCGAACGCGGCTGCTGCTGCGGCTGCAGCAGCTGCCGCGGTGAGTGCCGCGATTGCTAATGGAACGCAGTTGAACTCCAATTCCAATTCCACGACAAATAACACGAGAAAACGTGAAGCAGAAAGTACGTCTGAACTTATCCTTGTTACGCCAAGCTCGATTTTCTTCTAATATCATATTGCGCGACCTGATTTCTTATATGATTATTATCATATTATAATTATAATAATATTTATTTATATAATTATAATTATTATACTATATTATAAATATAGTATAATTATTATTTGCTTATAATGTAGGATTTCTTATAAGTAGGCTGTGGATTTTTTGCATTTATAGCAAATTTAAAATTGTAATACTGCACAAAATGCACATAATATGCAAAAGTATACAAAATATCCATAGTAGTTACTACAGTATTCAGTGGATGAAATAAATTTGTACTTGGATTCTACTTTGTCTAATTAGGTTTACAAAAAAGCAAATCTGCATATAAATTTTCGATCTACTTGTACAAAAGTATGTAACTGAGAATCATTTACAAACATGCTCTTCTCTTGTGTTGGTACACAATATAAGAAATAAATGGGTACAAACATTGCATATAGCTGAAATTAGTGAATGCCAAAATAGGTACTTAGAGAAAATCATCAGCCATATGATTTCAAATAGCTTTCAATCCTTGGTTTTTTTATGTAATATATCTATAGAAGTTGCATAACATATGGTCCTTTTGATTCTTTTGCATATTTATCTAAATATTTGTTCCAAGAAAAATTAAAACCTACTTATAATTGATAATTGAAAAGAATAGAGCATATAAAGTTTTTGAATAAATTAGACACATTAGGTGATGATAAATACCTTCTAGGTGATGGTAAACAGGAAAAAGAGACGAAAGAGGAACGTAGGAAGAGGAGGAAAACTAGATGGAGCGGTAGTGAACATGACAAAACTTTTATACCAGGCATGCCTACGGTTCTACCAACAAACCTGACTCCTGAACAGGAGAAGGCTTACCTCTGTAAGTTTATTTTCTGTAATTTCTTCAGTTATCATTTCTATTTAATTATGTATTATACACACACATATATGTATACATATATGGACAGGATATGATTTAAGAATCATGCTTCTGCGTATAAATTTCTAAAATTTAATTTTGTAGTACTATAAAAGATGTAAGTATGTATGTATTGTTAAAAAGTTTATAGTTACCAGAGGTAATTGCCATTTCAAGTACTTTCAACAAGCGAGTTTGGCAATAGGAATTGCCAATTTTGCTGAATGATGAATATCGAGTTATCAAACTTCTTAGATTGCCTAAAACTATATTGAAGTTCCTGCTAATTTTTTTCTTACATGTTTCTATATAAAGGGCCTCCTTTTTTTAAATCTTATTTATATATAATAAGTCATACAAAAAACTATGATATATTTTTCTAATTGATTCAGAAAAAAGTAACAATTTACTAAAGAAAAAATTTAAAAAAAATTACAAAATACTAGACTTAGGTGAATATTCTACACTTTTGAGACATGCTTACATTATAGAATGTATATGGTTATGGCAAATTGGCAATATCTAACTGTTGGGGTTTCCGCCCCCTCTAACCCGTTGGTTTACAGTTCAGCTGCAGATTGAGGAAATCAGCAGGAAGCTACGCACTGGAGACCTTGGAATTCCACTTAACCCAGAGGAAAGGTTTGAACGAAACTTACATACCAAAAATGACCATAACATATCTACAATACCTATCTACTGACCATTCAGCAGCCCATAAATACAGGGGCCTTATGATATGGCTCCAGTACAGTTAGTGTGGGATACTGATGTCTGTTTGAAAAGATTGGGCTTGATTAAAGCCACCACGCAGCACAGAAGATGAATTTTGATAATATTGGTTTGCCCTAAACAATTTCTTTTACTAATTCATTTTTTATTAAACACTGCTACAAAAGTCTTAGTTAATAAATATAAATTTGGGGCAATAACTAAAGTGGTAGTATATTAGTATGAATACTTAAATATAAATAATATACGTAATTTTCCTGAACATATTTCTTCTGTTTTAAAAATAACTTTTTCTATATATATATATATACATATATACATTGCTTATATATAAATAATACATGTTTATAATATTTGATACAATTAAATGCAAAAAACAAATAACGATCATAGTAGCAGTGTTTAACACACAGTGGGTATTCTAGTCCATATATCTTTTTAAATAGTTATACTTTTGCACATGTAGGGATATTCAGAGGTGTTCCTATGCAGACTGCTTTATTCAAGTTAATAGGCTGTATCTCATTAATGTACGCACAATTGCGATTTATTCGATATCGATCGTCTTAATAGAATAATGAAAATTTTGCGCATAGGGCACCTTAATAGAGACTTCTATTAGGCTGCCGTGATCTGCACGGCATTTTATATCTGTTTAATATCATAATGCCACAGGAACATTTATCGTTAATTAACTAAAATAGATTTCTATCCTTAATTACAACTTAATGAGAGATTTCAGGCAAATAATGAAATTCGTAAAATTATAATTGCTAATATAAGCATAATACTGTAAAGATCAATATTACGTTACTTTCAGGTACAACTTAAATAAATACACGTTAATTTTTCTAATAAATTAATTTACTCCAATAGGTTTAACTTTTCTGATTTTAGCTGGAACCATTATTTTATATTATTGTGTTTCATTAGTATTATACAATATAGTAAGATATACAAACTATTAACTAACCCAAAGAAATTATTTCCTAATAATCACAGGATCTATCTTAGCAGCTGACATCATACCGATTTCTGCCGTGCACAAACGCGCAGTCTTCCAGTGGTTACCTATTGAATAGACTAATAGCAATGTTACATTTAACAGTACTTAATTTTTTACTCTTTATTTTAACATCTTGACACTGTTGGAAAACTCTGAAAATTAGTCTTTTCTAAGTCTATAGAATATTTTATAATCAATTCATAATTTCATTAATAGAAATCTTTGTATCTATTTTATACCTTTACCGAATTTGGTTAAAAATTAGCAGATATATCTCTTAGATATAAATAGCAATTGTTAACTCTATTAGAATTTTATACTATTTTCTTTAATACATCTTTATGTTTTAATTATTATAATTAATTTAATTATTTTAAAATGTTACATATATATAGAAATGTACTTAATAAATCATTTAATTTTTATTTTAGTTTTCTAATACAAAAATTTAAATTTAATGTACTCAGTGAAATTTGTTTTGCAACATATATTCTATTAATATCTTCTACAAATTTTCCAACATAGTCGGAATCTATTTTATTTGTTAAAAAGGAAAGAAAAGAATATATGTTTTAAGAAAAATTTATGACTAAAGCCTAATAACTTTGAAGATCAATTAAAATGTTATCTCAGTTTCCAACTTTCTGCTAATAATCAGCAGTTTTTCTGTCACTTAATCACACAATCATAGTAGGATCAGGTTGCTTGTATGCTAGTACCATCTTAATTCAAACTTTGTTTCTTGACAAAATTTTATTTTTTTATTTTGCAGATCTCCTTCTCCAGAACCCATATATAGTAGTGATGGTAAACGGTTGAATACAAGAGAATATCGTACTAGACGTAAATTGGAGGAGGAACGTCACAATCTTATTCAGAAGATTCTCAAAATTAATCCAGAATTTAAACCACCACCAGATTATAAGTAATTACAAATATTTTTTTTATTTATATTTAAAATATTGGCGTCTTATTTACGTACCGCATTTAAAATTAAATATTTTTAGACCACCAATAATACGAGTGCATGATAAAGTAATGATTCCTCAAGAGGAACATCCAGATATTAACTTTGTTGGCCTTTTGATTGGACCACGTGGAAATACATTGAAATGTAAGTTAAAATAATTTAGGATATTCATAAGATACATAAAGTTTATACAGATTATGTGTTAATGCTTCCTTTTTAAATACCATAGCAATGGAGAAGGAAACTGGAGCAAAGATAATAATTCGTGGTAAAGGTTCTGTAAAAGAAGGAAAAGTTGGAAGGAAAGATGGACAGCCTTTACCTGGTGAAGATGAACCATTGCATGCATACATTACTGCTAATAATTTAGATGCTGTAAAGAAGGCTGTTGAAAGAGTATGAAGCGTCTTTACAAATTAACATGTTTATAGCGTATATGCGTACTATTAAAATATGTTTTTTCAATAGATTCATGAAATTATACGTCAAGGTGTGGAAGTACCTGAGGGGCAAAATGATTTACGACGTAATCAACTTAGAGAATTGGCTTTATTGAATGGAACATTGCGTGAAAATGATGGACCACGTTGTACTAATTGTGGTGCATCTGATCATAAATCATGGCTGGTTAGTATACTGATATTTAAATATTAATGATATCTTAATGTTTGCAAATAGATTAATACTTATTTCAATTATTACAGTGTCCAGATAAACCCAACGTAACAAATAATATAGTATGTTCGAGTTGTGGTGGAGCAGGTCATATTGCACGTGATTGTAGATCTAAGAGACCCGGTCAGGGTGGACCAGCTGCTGCGGGTATGGGTGGAATGGGACCAGGTGGAGATAAAGCTAAAATAGACGAGGAATATATGTCTCTTATGGCAGAATTGGGTGAAGGTCCACCACCTGATCGATCTAAAACCGGACAGCCTCGTCAACCAAATCCAAATCCCAATTATCCTGGTCTCTTTGATAGGTAGGATTCATTCTTCTTTTGCTTCTTATAGATTGTTGCAAATTTTTATAGAAGATATATATATACATATAATAATCATCTTGCAATTCTTTTTAGACAACAAGCACCTCGTGCTTTAATGGCTGCGCCAGCACATCCACCGCCACAAATGATGCAAGGTGGTCCAATGATGCCTCCACCAGGAATGGCTCCGCCACCTTGGAGTCAAGGAGAAGTGAATAATATGAATGGCATGAACATGCAATGGCAACCTCCTGTTAGTATGCCTCCGCCACCTGGTGTGATGCAACCACCTCCACCACCGCCTGGTTCTACATCTCAACCAAATATCCCACCATTGATGCCTTGGATGGCTGGAAACAATCAACCACCGCCACCAGGGCAAATGCCACCGACACAAATTCCACCACCTGGAATGGGTATACCACCATGGCAGCAAGGACAACAGGGGCCAATGCGTCCACCTCCACCTGGAACTGCTCCCCCTCCAGGTTTTCCAGGATGGCAACCGCAACAGATGGGTGGATGGCCACCAGCAGCTCCAGTTCCTCCTCCACCTCAACAACAAACACCAGCTCCCCCTGGCATTGATCTCAACACTTTACCTACGTTATTGGCACAACCACCTCCGCCACCTCCACCAACTAGTTAGTGTAAAGAACCATCAAATTGTCTCATCAAATCTTTATTCGTACAATAGAGGGATATTATCAGTTGTGTCAATAAATAGATTATAATATTGGACTGAAGGCAGTTAATAATTATTAATTAGCTGGAATGATTCGCGACTTTAATTAGTCTATTCGTCATACATGGCTATGTTCTTTTCTAAAAAAAAAAAAAACTGGAGAAGTATATAGTTAGATAAATATTTTCCAATTCTCCTCAATGGCTATACAATGTTTATAAGAAATTATCTTAGGTTTGCAACATATTTTTGAAATTTCGAGAACATATCGTACTTTATGAATAGAAAACGTTTAAGTTTTTGGTTACCATTACTTTTGAACTTATTACATGTACCTAAAGCTTTCTTACAAGTGTAAATGTAAGTGATATGCCAAACACATTTTTATAATGTTACTTCAAGCACTTCACAATTTTTACTTATATATTTCTGTAAACATAGCATCATATATTACAAACAGAAATATAACTTACTTGTTTGTAGGTAGTATGCATAATACATACATATTATGCACACTGTAGTAATGCATTTGTTGCTCTGTACAAGTGTTATAATCAACATTTGCTTCATTATATTACCTAATGTTGAGATAAATATTATGCAAGAAATGTTGAAAAATTAAAAATGTTTTCTATGAGATTGTGCATGTAAGTTCTTTCGTGTTACTAACATATTGCGATTAGTATGATCTTATACTACTTTATACTACTTCATTAATTCCGGTGAATGGAGCCTGTTATGGAATATTAGGTTATATAATGAAGCACCAGAACTTGCTTGTATGAGTAATGATTTGTCAATTCTAAATGTGTTATATATATGTTAATTATAATTTCTGTAAAGAAATGTCTTTATTTGACTTTATCAAAAACATATACTTACGATTTATCGGACATCGAAACGTAATATTGTAAACGTCCAAGCGCAATAATTTCGTATCACTGATTTACTAGTAAGAAATAAATTTGTTTTAAATTATATGAAAATTCTGCTTACATATAAAAAAAAACATTAGTATTGTGTGTTATGTTTAGGATATAAAATGATAGTTTGTGAAACTTCATGATAGCTTAATGTGTATGTTAACTACACAATAAAAATACATCATGTATTAAAAATATATGTATATTATATATTTTCTAAACCTATTTTCAAAGTGTACATTTTTGTTTAAAAAAAATTTTAAACAATTATAAGGAAAATATTTTATTTTCTTTAACATCACAATGTCGAATATTTTATGATACTTTTAAATTAAAAATGATGCTGGAATTTAAACAGTAACATTATATATTCAAAATATTGATATATAAATAAGATCTAAAAAAATACATATCAGTACATACGTATTTACGGACATCTGGTGGTGGCTGAAAGTTTGAAAGTGACGAGTGACCTGCTTTTGCGGTTGCAGTTGCATTCTGTAGAGTGTAGTGTTCATCCAAATACGGCACGAGAGACCGACGTTTCAAATATATTTTCGATTGGCATTTAATATTACCTTTGTCACTACATAGTTTTATACCTATATGATCTTTTACAACATTTGATTATAAAATTTCATACATTGACAAATTTATATGAAAATAAAAGCGTAGTTTGAAAGACGTAAAATGTTGGAAAAAATAGCAAACTCTTGGACGATCGGTCTGTATTCGCTTGTTGAGAATTCTCGATTTACTCCGAAGGTTTCGAATTTATGGGATAAAGAATCATTCACCGTGCAGCCTATAAATGACACGAAGATAACAAGACCCGACATATTGCTCGGATATTTAATTATATTTTGGATTGTTTTATATTTTATGTATGAGAAGTGCGTTAATGTAAGTTTCAAAAATTTATTTTACACTTTTATACGTTATGTGTTACCGTGTTAATTAATGAATTTGTCAATTATTTTTTTTTTGGAGTGGGTTATTTGCAAAGAGTGCAGATAAAGGATAACAAAGCATATTGACGGTATATTTGATAATTTTCGTTTATTAACACAGTCGTTACTTCGACGTATGCGCATTCCATTGATGCAAAGAAATAGAATAATCAAAGCTGTATGGGAATGTGGATTTTGCTTTGGCAGCATTTGTTATCTAAAATCACCCACTATTAAAACGTTAAGCCTCTTCTTTGGAGAGCAGGAGGTGACACACGAGGAAATGGGTGTCATTCTACATAAAAGCTTTTACTTTCATTGGGCAGGAATAGAAATCTTATGCCATGGAGCTTGGGCAAAAGGCTGGGCCAATTTTTTATTTGCGTCTTTCATCATGAACCCATACCAAGAAAAGTAAAGCAACTCTTATTTTAACACTTAGTATATGCTTAATTCTTTGTATTACTTTATATCTTTAAACATATAATGTTGAAACTTAGTTACTAAGTAAATTTAAATAATGCAAGTTGTATTTTACATGATCTTTTGCAATTTTCTTCACAGATGGTGTACAGTGGTGAGCACTTTCCTATTTTCTAAGGCAATTGATACAATTATAATAAATATTTGCCGAATCTTATTATGTGTATCTCACTTTATTGGAAGAAAGTTACCCAAATTATTCTTCTGCCTTCATTGTCTTAGTTGGTTAGTATATTAAAAATTTGATGTATTTTTGATCATGATATTTTCATGACAAATACCTATTTCAGGATATACTTATATGTACTATTTGTACCAAAATTTTTATGGACAGAAAATGTGGAATACACAAGAGCACAGATAGGTTTACAGCTGTGGTTCATAGCAGAGTGTTTAGATTCTGTAATATATCATAAAATAATTTATTTAGAAACTTATCTCATTATAGCAAGTTTTCTTTACTAAAAAATATATTTTTTAGGTGTGGTTTAGATTTTTAGCATATGCAAAAGCTACACACTGGCTAGAAACATGCTTATTTCCTTTGCCAACGCAAGAAACAATTGAACTGGCAGGGATACAAAAGCGACATAGAGATTCCTTAAAAAAATTAGTGAACAGAACATCAAAAAGGGCAGAACTGTGGCAAACCCTGTTCTGTAAGTATTTTCTCTAAGTAATTCAAATAAAACATTTACACATTGATATTAATTGTGATTTTTTAATAAAATTAGGTGCTGTAGCTATTAAGAAAAAAATCAAAAGAATTAGGCAAGCAAAACAAAGTGATTCCATATTAATGGATAATTTTACAGAAGAGAGATTAATTGCAACAGATGAAATAAAAGAAATAAATAAAGAGCAGAAAGATGAGATTATGAAACAATATAGTCAAATTGAAAATGAGTAAATTGTTTAGGTTATTCATAGATCATAAATTACTAGCTTTAATTATAACAAATTTTTAATTGAAAGTATTAAAAAGACCAAAGAAACAAAAGCTTGCACTAAATCTCATAGCTTTTTAGTATAAAAATCAAGTTTATTTAAGAATTCTATAGATATACACCTATTTATGTAGAAAATTCTATTATTTACATACAAATTAAGGATGCATTTTGCAAGTAACGTTATCTTTCTTAAGGCCTGCGCGATTAATAAAATACTTCAATAATGTTACAGACGAGTTTACTATGTATGTACTTACACAAGGATGTACTTAAAAACTGTATGTGATTATCTTAATTATGAATTTAAATTCAAGCTTTTAATAGCCATTATCAATTAATTGCTTAATGTAAATTTATTCATCGAATATTTATTTAAGAAACTATTTTTGCGAACGTAGGATAAAAGCACCATATGTATATTACTCTTACAATTTTATCATTTGTTTTTTAAATATTAAGCTCTAGGCACGATACGTAGATCTACATGACGACTTAATAACGATATTGCTAAAATAATATTGCCTTCGTTTATATGGAACCGACGTTGCGAGGTTTATAGATGGTAATAGAGCGTGATGTGATAAATAAATATCTTATCTGTAATAGAGTGACAGTAATTAGAAACTGAAGATTGTAACACAGAGCAATACATCTTGGAAACAATAAAATTGTTGTTTATGAAACAACTGAAATTTTAAGATTAGTTTTAACTCAAATTAAATTGCATTTTAAACGATATTCAATCCTTGAGCTTTTTTGATTTAAAATATAAAGAAACAGATATAAATACATGGATTGCAGGATATATAGAATTGGTCCAGGAATGTAAAAAGATCATTTTCAATTTAACGTTCGTCTAAATTTTGTTCATTAATTACAACTCCTTTAATTAAAGTACAAAAAAGAATAATAATAGTCTTTCAAATCACTTTACTGGTAAATAATTAATGTTATTTATATAGAAAGTTAAAGAAAGAAGTTACTATGTATGTACATATATAAAATAGACTGTGTGTGTGTAAAGAGTTGAAGATTGAACATGTAAATTTAAATATTTCTAAAAAAATTGGATCATGTTTTTCTTGTGCGTATTTTACTATAAAGAAAAGCTACTTAAGTGACACGTTGTTCCTAGATATATAAAGTTTTATTTCCGATCATTTTGGACTGTGTCAATAAAATATAGTACATGTATTTAGGCTGAATTGTTCCACGATGTTATACAGTTCAATGAAAAATATTATAAGTGAATATTTGAATAAAATTGTATTCAATATATGGGCAGCGTCGTATGCCTCGATAATATCGCACTTCTAAAACTGTTAAAACATTTGGTTTAGAAACTTATAAATAAAACGTTGTATTATACAGATGCGTAATACATTTTCTTTTCAACTTCACAACAATTAATAAAATTATTCAAGCGACTGTATCTTTATATCAATATCTGAAGGGAGATGTCATAGGGAGTTCCTATCTTTTGCAAATATGTAAATACACGTTTGTTTCTTCTTTAATATAATAAAGAATTATGGTTTCTTTGTTTGCAAATGGGTATTGGATAGGATAACGCAAATTAAGTGTCATATGTTCATATGAAATAGCTGTTAAATATAACAGAGCTTCTTATTTAAAATCTTTTTATTTAAGATCATTAAAAAAAACAAAATAATATATTATTGAGTTTATACAAAATGATTGAACAATCTAAGGTCACAGAAAAGTAGGAGTTCCAAGAAGTAAGGTGTTAATACTTTATTTACAGGACATTTTCAAAGTTACATCTCAGTTTCTTAAACATAGTTATTTTTTTTACACCTTAGATTGCTTGGAAGTCACTTTCTGTATTTTATTGAATCTGATCTTTTAATCCTTCTTTAAAAAAGATATATATAGAAAACTAAGTCTTCTTATTTTTTTTATAAATAACTATCTCATTTGACACTTATTTTGAAATATCTTATACAAGCCCAATACCTTACAGTAATATCTTAAGCAAGAAATATTTTTTTTTTAAAAGAATTACTTATTCTTAAATACAGTAACGTATTTAAGTAATTTCCCTGGCTAAAAATTAAGTTCGTCGCAGTTATGAATTATGATGGATACGTTACTTCATATTAAGAAATGAATATCATGTATAAAGTGAAAGTACATAATCGATGGCAAAACATTTAATCATGGATTGACAGATTATGCGCTACGCACAATCCGACGAGTAAAACTACATTTAATATAGCAACACTTCTCTCCCTGAATGCGTTGTGAGTCCGAGTGTTGAATATAAGGCCATTTCATGTGAATGACGACCGTTAAAAGTTCAACACACCATTTATAAAATCTTTTCCTTTATGGGAACAACATCTTCAATTTCGTGAATGAAGACAAACTGTCTGCTTAATTTACGTAGGTTTTATAATCGAGCTTATAGACACACTCACAAAATATCTTGCCATATTACTTTTATCGTGTGTGGTAATGGTTATTTATAATATTTATATATTTATATATATATATATATATCGTTAAATTGTTTTGTAACTTACGTTGAGTAACTATCACTGCGCTTACTTCCTCATAATAATGTATAATCAATTTTTCTTCTTTTTTTTCTACTTTTTGTTTTTTTTGTTTCATTAATACTCTTCACACATTCACGCGGATGACTCACGCTTTCTCTCTCTCTCTCTCTCTCTCTCTCCCTTTCTCTCTATCACACTCTCTCTCAAACGATAAACAATTAAAATAAAAAAATATTAAGAAACACAGGGTCCACATGTAAAATCCATATCTATATGATGACCGGGCCAACCACAAGCTAATTTTTGTTTCTTTCGTTCTCTTGAAATTTTTTCCCTAATTTTATCGTTTCCAAAAGAAACTCCCGTGTATTACAAACGATAATAATAATAAAATTCGCTAGGAGAATTTGTATCGTCGAGTAATTCTCATTAATTAGTTTTTTCGGAGTAGTGCATACAAAATTGTCAAAATGTTCTTCTTTGTCGGTGTGTTTGTTGACTACTGGTGGCAGGCATTTATGGTTCGTCATGATACACATTACGAGCCGAGGTTTTTCAAAGTAGTAGGACTGGTTGGAAAGTCTACGATCAGCGGCCAAAAAGAGTCTCGTCGAAAGGATTTTTAAGCAGCGGATCGTTGCTTCGTTTTTTTTTTAAGACGTAAAATCCTGGCTATTCATATATACTTAACTAGTAATTTTACCAATTGCTCGGCTCTACTTATTTTCATTTTTTTTATTACTTTTTTCTTTTCGTTTATTTTTCGCATCTGTATTAAGAGGAAACAACAGTGAACCGGAAACACGCGACTGTTGTCCATCAAAAGTAAGTCGTTAATTTTCGTAGCTTAGGAAGACAGTAAATTATTCTGAACGCGATTGCAATAATAAACAGTTGCAATTGTTTTCATATTACTTCGTTTTTTTCGTGCGTTTCATCTTATTTTCTTGCCTTTTCATGTACGTGATGTTAATATGTCTAATAAATTTTTCACGGTTCGTCGGTGATACTGGAACGAACGTAATTACGAAAGTGTATCTTATTACGAACATATTACGTATTATGAGCAATAAAAGTTGAGTCGGTGAAACTTTCTTAGGCCTAACGCTTCTTCTTCTTCTCTTACGTCAATTTGCTTGTCGTACGTGGATCCAGATTTTTAGAATTTGCAGCTTCACAACTAGAAAGACACGCGACTTTGTTCTCTATTCTTTTCTTTTCTTTTTATTCTGTGAAATATGGCCCCATTGTTACAGGCTCAATGTAAACTTCGGAAACTGTTTAATATCTTCTTCCTTTCATTCTTTTCCTTTTTTCCTGAGTCTGCAACAGGCTTTGTCAAATCCCATGCCATCTACATCAATTATTGTGATCCTTTTTCCATTACTTTAACAATTGCTTTGGTACGTCGTTGATCGTTCTCCGTTTTAAAACTCGTTTCGATTCGAAACTATGTTGTGTCTAAAATATTACACTTCGGTCCCACATTTTTTCTTCGCTATGTGTAACGAGACACGAGAACACTTTAATGCGATTCAATGGCAAAATTGCGTTCTTTGAGGCGTTCTTCAAGGGTGACGGAACATCAGTGATTCCTTAAACACTTAAATAACAAATTAATATTTATATTGTATGTTTAACTTTTTTTTATGACTATTGTTCACGATCGTTCTTAGAAATGACCTCGAATGTAATTCGTTTGTTAATTTTATACCGTTAAAGAATCACAATTGTACTGTGAATGCAACTGGCATAAACTCGAACTCTTCTTAGGTCTCTCCACATTAATTCTACGTTGTGTACATGTATCAACAACCTGATTTCCCTACATGTTTTTCGTTCGTTTGTAATATTAACAATAAAACCACGAGTCAAAAATCATTTGCCTTCAACGTTCATGCAAAAACATATTTCTTGTCCTTCGCAAGTATTTTAATCTTTTACACGAGAACTGAATAAACATAATATTATCATTTAGAAATATGACTTTCAACGGTACAATCAAGGTCAAGAAATATGTTCAATTACATTTATTTCATTTCCATTTTATCTAATTGTCGTCCATTTTCGTTAGTGTTATTCCTACGTTCTGATCGCTGATGTGCGTATGATTTGAGAATCCTCGCCTTGAGCAGGGGAATAGCAGTTAATTGGCCATTAGTCGTATAATTCGCGTGAAAAAACGAAGACTCCCTTTCTCTCATCGAGGCTTCAGTCTTTCAGTCGTTTACACCAGGGACGAGAAACCTCTGTTTTTTCAATCGTGTTCGCAAATGTATCGGAATCTCTTAAATTCGAATAAAATCAATGAATACTTGGATACATTTACCAATGTCTATTCAAACGTATATTTATCGTTCTCGTATTACAAACCAATAAATCTGTAAATGAATAGTTTCAAATGAAAAATTGCAAACGCTTGCGACAATTAAAGAACTTACGCCGATGATATAATTAATCCAGAATTCAAGCGATAGAAGTGGAAGTATTATAATGATAGGACTATATAGAAATATTTGAACGATACCAACCCCTTCGGATCTAGCAAAATGGCGGCCGAAGGTTATCAATGTTGATTAACGCTAACAGACTTTCCGTACAACCTATATGTACCATCGAAATGATTGACAGCACGTGGGTATTCTTTGCAAAAGAGTCCCTGGTCAACGTGAACGCATTTTCATAATTTGTTCTTACGTTGTTGCGTAATACATTGTATATGTATGTACGTGTGTAACGCATGTGTATGCGAGCATGCGTCGTACGTGAAAGTAACGAAATTGAACAATTGTCTCTCAGAGGCTTGTGGTGATGTGTGGCTTGGCAGTGGTGGAAGCGATCTCGGACAGTCGCACGTCAATGGGGATGCGATCGTCATAGAGCGTTGGTGCCTGCAGGATGATACCTGCCGTGCCGACGACTACGGCTAGTGTAAAAATCCACAGGAATAACCTGTCAAGCACCATCGCGACGTATTTCCAATCTTCTTTGACCTAAACAATTAACAATGATTAAATCGACTAGATAACTAATCGCATGGTAGTAGATTATTTATTTCAGCTTTTGACGAGGAATGAACTAGGTTTTTACAACTATGTAATTACATAATTCAGTGAATTACGTAGATACCCAAGATATTCGCAAAAAGCTCTAATTGAAAATTTAATGAAATTTTATTCAGGAAAAATACTCATAACGTTGACCTTGACAATATATTTCAGGTTCATCGAAATCAGTGAGGTGTTTCCTATTCTGCATAACTATCATAATTTATTTTAAACATTCTATCGTTTTCTCATCGTATTCTCATCGTCTATTTTGTTATTATAAAGCGGGAAGTAAATGTTTGCATACTCTGGTAGAGTCCTCTTCTCTTTTCGTATGGTCAGCAATGAAACGAATGCCTTCAATAGCCTTATATAGTTCTGGGCAGTGATGCCAATGATGAAGAGTGTTACAGAGAGCGTCCACGCTCTCCTCGGTCGGCAGTTGCGGTGGAGGAGCAGCCGTGGTTGCTGGTGAACCGTGAATGCGACACGCACTTCCTAAATTCACAGCTTCCAATTCCCTAATAATTACATATTTATTTTTTTTTTAGAATAAACAAATGTCACAATCTCCTTATTTATTTTACTTAAAACAAAGTTTTAAGAAATATCCCTTATTATTCTTGTTACTTATAAAAGTATGACTGTCTTTCTTGCAAAATTAACAATAATTTTTAAAGAGGAGAAGATAAAATCATGTAATAAAATGTCACTTCCGTGAGCCATTTTAAATATACATTTGAAGCATTTGCTAATAATGAACTTTACATACCGAGGGTGTAATTCGTCCCGCGAATCGAGACTCGGGAACAAAACGGAGGACTCAACCAGCTCCGAGGCCGAAGTCTCTACGAAGAGAGATGGGTCTCGTAATTCGAGACCATTGCACGTTCTGACCATCACGCGTTGGCCGTGATGGGCACCCATGGTACGTTTGTCTATCTGGTACTGCGGCCTGTTAAAAAATATAATCACTATCAACGAGAGCACAAACGATATTAAATAAGATATTTGAATATCTTAATCTTTATATATCTTAATCTAATATAATCTTTATATTAATTTCTAATTTTTTTACATCAATAAGATCAACAAGCAGTCACCATAAAAATGTTAAAAACTAATTGTAATGAATTGCATACATATTTCTGGTGTCTGAATATATTTACACTTTAGTAATGTCGACAAGCTTTTCTTTCTGAAATCTCTTTATACTCTCTAACAATAGACATTAATTTTATAAGCTCGTGGAACTACGCTCTATACTATTACAATTACTGGAATGGTATTTCGTTTGTACAGGCGATATGATTATCGTAAGGCGATGGTGTCAAGCATGTCGGTGGGCGTAGTGACGATTTATTATAATCGATGTGTAATCAATTATTGGAAACATTACGTTGCAAGTAGCGTGTAGAAGATTCCAACAAGGTGCTACACGATGTGTAGTGCTGAATTGTGCATAACGTTGTATGGAACTGTCGAGCTACCGTGTTAGCATTTACAGTGACTAATGTGCAGGATTCCAGATCGTTTGAACGAGATAAATGGATCTGCGAATTTTCAGTCCCTGCCCTTATGCAAATTTCTTCATCTTCTTAACAACTAGGATCTCGGCTCTCAAGTTTCCATATAATATTCTCGATATATCAACAAATCTCCAACAAAGATCCAATATCTTTCATTTCTTTAAATTTTTTCCTCTTTCTTCGTATATTTTACAAACGAATTTCGATACTTTACTATGTTTGTTTGCATCTCGGCCGAAACTACAGATACAAATGTAAATGCAAATTCAATTCCAGTTTGGTGGACAGAGGAAGAGACAGAAAAAGAGAAGGGAGAGAAGTAGAGAGAGAATGGTGGATTGTGCTAATGGTTGTAGACACGACGTGGCGCTAACGTCACGTGCGAGGCCACTAATGAACGTTCTAATGCTGCTTGGCATAGGCCCAACGGCTGGTCCAAATGCTCGGTAAAATCATATCTTGCCTGGAATCGTAATCGGATCTCTTCGAAGACGTATTATACCTGCGCATCACCAGTAGTCTTGGCAGAACATGGATAAAAACACGACGGACCCATGGTGCCATCACGTGCGTCTGTGGCGACCGGAAGTGAACATTAAGGACTACCACGGTTACGCATATACTGAAAATAGACGTTATATTAAATTATACTGTCACATATAATTTACTTATTATAAAAACTTACAACTCAAATTAAAATCGAACTTAGAGAGTCAAACCGTAATTTAGAAATTTTACCATAGAATCATTAGCTCGAACAGAATTAATCATACGTTACTAATACTCAAGGTCAAACGAAGATTCCAATCCTCCGCTATACAACAGTTTATTTGTGTAATAAATTAGTTATAATGCTTTAGTATGAATTTCGTAAGAAGCAGGTTTTAGAAATTTAAATATTTGTCGATCGTTATACCTGAAGGTGTCTAGGATCATGGTGAAGAGGACGAATTTACCGAGAAGCGGTACCACGAGCGACGTGGGCGGGATAATTTCGGCCAGCAGGAGGAAGAACACAGTCAGCGACAGTAAAATCGAAATTGATAGGCTGACCTGCAATTAAACGATCAATCGTGTCAGTTACATCGCAACGATACTTTTTCTCATTTTTTTTTTTTTTTTTTCGAAAAGAAACGGTACCTATCAAGAAACAAAAAGGTAAACGAAAAGAGAGAAAGATACAGCAGGAATACAGAAGGAGAAGTGGAAACAATCGAAGAGAAAGTTCTGATACGATTCAGAATGTAGAGGGCACGCTCGAGCAAAGTGACTCCGCTACAAAGAGACAAAGAGGTAGCCCTCGAGGTTAAGTGTGAAGAACAAAACGTTCCTTTCATTCGTTCATGACACAGTATTGTATTTCGAAACGTGCTAAGGTCGTGTCATTACTTGTGATACTAATTACATAGCGATTAGAAAGAAAACGAACTCGACGAAGAAGAAGCTCGTGTCCATTGAAAAAATGTCCTTTTCTAATAGAAAATCGACGCCGCTTTAAATTACTTTCTTTCAAATATCATTCCACGAATTTGCTGAACCCCCAAGGCGGATTTCTTTTCAAAGTAAACCCGAACTTCTCAAACAGAAGACGGTGTAGAACTGTATACAGTCGCCCACGGGGATCACGCGAAGATAAATATGACTCGGATATTTCGCGATAGATTGGTGTAGGTTTCAAATCAGTAGGCAAACCAGAAACGAAGAACAAAGCCCGATTCGAGAGAGCATTGTTTCACCGGGCTGGCAGCATTCGCCTAAAGTAGCTAGTAGATTTGCAGTTCAAGCCGAATTCATGCTCTTCGTCGCGATTGTCCTTTTCAAACGGGATTCACCGCGAGACTTTTGTGTTTGAAAGTTGTTTCGAGTCGATCATACGCGATATCAAGAAGAATACTTCTGAAGAAGGATGAATTGTTATGGAAAAAGAAATTGCTTTAAGCATAGTAGTACTGGGCGATTGAAAGTATAATAAGTTACAGAATGGTCGCGGATTTGGAGAAGCGGTCTTATATTCGTTTCTATTAAATGTTCTTTAACGCATTGAATGCCGCATGGGTCATCAGTGGCGCACGTTGGACTTTCCATTTAGTGCATTGTAGTTATTCCATGTGAGACAAATCTTGATAATGATTCGAAATATAATCATAGGCGATGCATAATTATCACGTATAATACGATTATAGTATCGTGGCCATCGATGGCCCATGTGGTTTGAACGAAAAATCACGTGAAAATGATTCGACATTCATACTTATTGCTAGTACTGCGCGTTATTTGAACTCGAATCGAGGAAATCTGTCATGAAATTGGAAGCATCTGTTTTATCCATTTTATCGTATTTTTTTTTTAAATATCAGGAGACGTGGCCAGTCATGACTCGTAGAAGACTGAATACTCGAGCGTTGTGAAGATCTGACGAAGAAAACGAGTAAGAGGAAATTCGTCCCCGTATCATTTTGTTTAGAAATAAAAGAAAAGTTCTATCGCGAAAACCGCGGAATAGACGCAAGAAGGAAGAGATCTTGGGACGGTGTCTTTTTCGCAACGAATCGAAGTGTCGGTAAGCGGCTGCGGATGGCACGCTGACATCTGACCTTCTCTCCTTTTTTTTCACCACCCCCGCCGTCCTCGACGTTTCCTCCTTTACCCTTTCGCCGGCTGTTTCAAGCCAGAACAATACGACTGAATTATAGAGGCGCACACGGCGTCAAGTGGGTATCGGCTCGAGGTCAAGAGTCTACGAGGAATGGAGGCCGAACGGCATTTAGAGGTTTGCATTCCGAAGATGGATTTTGATATTTGACCCTCTCCACCCGGAATTCTGATCGAACGAGTCGACTTCACCCACGAAATCACCCTCTGCGCGACACACTGCGAATATTTTCAACTTCCTTTTGCTGGACATGTTCATACACCGAAGCGCTTAAAAAATTGAACGGTTCATAGTGTTTACTTTTCTTAAAGGTTCTCTCCAATTCACATTTGCTTCTAAAGAATCCAATCTTTTTCTGTTAGTCAAAGACTTTCCGTTTCAGAAGAATATCATAATATTATAAAATATAATTTGAAAGTGCTTTCCACGTTTTTAAATCTAATTTTGTTAATACCTCGACTACTGCGGCGGTTATTGGGGCTCTGCGATACTACGGTTAATTAAAATATTTAAATTAAACGAACAGTCATAATTGTACAATACCTGGTATTTTTAATATTATCATAGTAGCATAAAGTATGTACCAAATGCTTCACAAGTCGCTTAATTTTAGTTTTAATTTAAGATTTCAACACGCACATTATATTGTACAACACGTGAAATAAACTACGATAAAGACATACAATTTGATGAGCAATCGTGTTAAAACGTTCCATTTAACGGGCCTTTGTACACCAAAATTCCTACCCTCGTTATTTACCAACGAAAGCCTAGGAAATGCACAATAAAGTTATAAAGCGTTAATATACCTTTCAAGAAGCAAAGGATTTAAACAATTCGAAGGAAGCCTTTTCATCTAGAAATGAGAAGAATAGAGGGGCTTCTTGTTTCACCTCGTCACGTGGAACGGAATACGGCGACGAATTTAATATCCTTTATTGGCTTTACTTTTCTCTCGAATCGTCCGCGCACCGACGAAATTTATCGATACACTTTCACGAGACCCTCAGCTCGTGGTTCTTATATTAAACTCGCGGAAACTCGGACGAACTTTTCCCGCTAGTAAATCGCGGCGAACGATGGATCATGCACCACTGTGAAATTTAAGATCAACGTTCCTCCATCAATTCGTTTTGCGTTCAGATTGCACATTCTGATGAACTTGTATCTACGATTTACAATTACTGTAAACTTCGGGCTCGTAAATAAATATTTTTAAAATAAATTTTTGTACTAACTCTGTGTAACTGATGTACGACTGTGGCATTTTATACAAATTCTATTATGAGATATTATGTTTGAGAATATAATTAAAAACCTGGAATCTCGGTGGAAAATTGTTTTTCCCATCAAAGTGTTACAGAAAGCACTTTGGACATTCTATATATTTCTTTATATCTCCAGCGTATTCTGCGCAATTTTACTTTCAGATTCTACTATAAATGCATAAAAATCCGCAGACTAATCATCGCTTCTTCGTACTCCCACCTTCCTCTCTACGATTAAACCAGCGAGTGGAACACGTGAAAATAATTAAATACCTTGAACAACCAGGAGAGAAAACAGGGAAACAGGGAATAAAAGAATGTGTATAGTTTTAATAAACACTGCTCACCTTCTCGCCACTGTCGCTTGGCAGATAGAAGACCAACACCGTGAGAAACGAGATGCCCATACACGGTATTATAAGGTTGACAGTGTAAAACAGAGTCTTCCGTCTCATGGTGATGTTGAACGTGATGTCGAGGTAGGGCTCGTCGCAGCACGTGTAAAATTTTTCATTTCTGCAAATGAAACACTGGATGTGACCGTGTTTCTAAAGATATCTCGGGTTACCTCGCGGCGAATTGTTATCTTGAAATTGTTCTCTCAACATATACGCCATTTTGTTCTGCTACGAACGGCTGGATACGTCCGTAGAAATTTTCTCAGCCTGATTATACTTTCGTTTCGATTGGCGTTTCGTCAGAGGATTGCCAGTTTCTCGAGAATTGGCTCGAATTGGAGGAGTACTTGGAAAAGAGGTCTTGGGGACTTAGGGGAGCGTTTAGGACGATTCCTAGGGGATGTCTTACCTCACGGCTGGGACTTCGAGGATATCCCACTCGACGGAAGTGTAAAACTCCGACAGATCGACGCCGATATTTACGATGTTGCTGCCACGGATCTCGTCGATGTGCCGTAGATCGACCTGCAAAAGTTTCGATAAAACGTGTGTACTTGGAGGAAATTATTTATTGATGTTAGAGAGCGATAAAGTGCTAGAAAAGGAGCTATTGTATTTGACTATTGTACTATTGTAAACTTCATTAAGGAATCAACATCGCATTTTTAAAGCAATATTTCATTTCTGAAATTCTGATTTTTTTTTTAGTTAAGCGATAACTTGTTTACACGCACTTTATCGAATAATTCACGCGAATTTTAATAATTTTAATTAATAATTTTACTGAATAACTTTGCCGATTATTTTACTGTTTGGTCCTTAATGATTAATTAATTGTTGATTAATTCCTTTTGTAAGTACAAGAAATTAGATAAAATAATATTTATCGGTAATCGAAGTAAGTTATAGAAGAACTTTGATACAAAATCTTGAGTTTTATTGAATATTCGACGAATGTGGAACGAGGTATTTATACAATTTCCTATTAATTCTATTTAAAATATATTCTTCCGTCTTTTAATCCGATCGTTGCTTCATAGAAGATTTATCAGTAAAACGATATAATTCCGTGAAAACAGAACGTATCAGTCAGGTTAATAGAGGAAACGCGAGGCATTACGGTAGATAGGTTTGATCCACTTGAGGGATGGAATGCCATTCGATGTTCCTGATATTTACGTCCATTTCTGCCCGTTAAGTTGGAGTTAACGAGATTCCCCGGCGCAACCGCGCCGGAATTCTCGATTATTACTTCGAGACAACGATTCGAGGTGAAACATTGGGACACTGCACGATATGATGCTTTAAAATCGCCACTCGACACAGAAACTTCAGCCAAAGTGTCCTTGTGTGTGTGTGTGTCCTTTAAAAGAATATACAATACCAATCTCTCTTAAAGAAATTAGCAAACCTTTTAAAAAAGGGTCACGCGAAATATTAGTCAAAAATTCCTTTCGATCTGTTTAGCGATCGTCGACCGTCCTCAACGCTTTTTAAAGCGATTCTTCTAAAAAAAAATAATTTCTACTTTTTTCATATCTTTTATAATCATCCTAACAATAGTAGGATATTATAAATTGTATTTTGTTAACAATTCTTTCATCTAATTTTTCAACATGCACTGCTTTTCAATACTAATCGTTAGAAAATCCCTAATTGGATACGGCGAAAATTTTCAAGTTCTTTTCCCTAAAAAATTACATTCTGTCCATCTCAGATTCCTTAGGATCTTCGTAATGATAGTAGAAACGTTGACATATCTGTTTTATAATTGTTATCGTAATATTGCTTGACAGGTTTCCGAATATTAATTACTGGAAAATCTCCTATTGAATCGAATGAAAATAGCGACCAGCTATAAACGCTAATAGAAGGAAACATCTTGTTCGTCGACAGAAATTGACGATCCCAGAATTCACATACGATGCGGCGGATCGTTAAAAGCATCTCACGTAATCACCCCTTACGGAATGTCCATTTCGTATACCGTATATAAAGCTGATCGATCGGGGTATGTGTTTCTTATTAAATGAACTTGATGGATATCCCGTCGTCGCGTCTGATGACGCATGGACAACGTATCACACACATATGTATATGTATACACGATATGCATTATTCATCGACCGGTATAGATACTTTACGCGATACTACTCGTGCTGCATGCACGACAATCGTCTGGGAATAATGACGCGAAACGATCTCGTCCTGCCCACTTGTAGCTTCGTTATATGTAAATTCTTCTTTCGTTCGACGATCCTGTAATTCTTTATAACGTCGTGAATATCGGTCAAAATTTTTCCTTCTTCTTTCGTTTTTTTTTGTTGATATGGAAGGAAAATTTTGCAGGATAATGAAGGTCTATCAATACTAAAATTATCAGAACGATCAAATGGACGTATTCATGATTTTTATAGAAATTTTATAGATTCATAACGATGCGCCTTTGGGATTTGTTTTTTCCTACACTTAGTACTTCCTCTTGATTCTTCATTTCTCCTTTCATCTTGATTTTCTTGCTGCAAATTTTACACCCTAGTCGTCGATAATTTTATTCGCTAATTATTCTTTCATCAAGTAACTTTATTATAGTATTTTGAGAAAGACTTTAGTGTAGGATTGAAACAAAAATCGGTAATAATTTGGTATCTTTTGGTAACAGGAGAAAGATGATTGAGAATTTCGCTAAAAAGTTTATCCTTTAAAATTTTGCTTCTTCCAAAATTTGAATACCGCACTGTCACGTCGTTTGTTTCGCTGATATCGATTAGGTGAAGAGAAATAGAGGAATCCGACGGATCAAGGAAGTAATCGACGTGGCCGGAAAAAGCGTGGCGGTACCGGGGTATAATAAACAACCCCGTGCATCGCGTAGACGAGATATTAATCGTTGGAAATTTATGTACGTTTCATTCGGCGTACATCCGCGATGATGGCGTATCGTCCTCATGCATAGTGATAAGTTGGACCAAGCTGTTCGTACGAAGCGCGCAATAACATGCAAATAAATAAATTCGCGGTGTCGCTTTGTGCAACTGACTCACGCGCCGCGTTAATTACACTTTCTTAATCTAATTTCCGGTTACGCACCGTTCTCAGCTACGCCGATGCGTTCTGGTTGCTTCTACGAGCGAATCACATCACGTTTCACGGTTGTTAAACCTCTCTTCGCCTGTTTTTTCTTTTCTTTCTCTTTTCTAATTTAAAATTCTATAACAAGGGTGGTTAGCATAAAATAGTGTTCTTGCGAGTGAATTGAATGTTCTCGAAAATTATACAAGATTAACGCAATAGCGTCGCGCAAGATGTCAAATTTTACTGAACACGGTTGTTTCTCAGAATTGAAACAAGGAGGACTTTGAATAAATTAAACGGAGATCTGTCGTCGAATCTTCGTTACGATATGTGGTAACGTTAATACATTCTTAGCCTGTAGAATGAATTTATAATTGTACAATTTTTCTACAGTATCAATTGTTTCTTTGAACCAATAATACTCTTTTAGTCCTTTGAGATATAATTACAATTTGTTCAAACATAAGATGTACTTTTTTTTAAAACAATTTTTTAAAATCGACTGGGAAATTTCATCGCTCGTAATTGCAATTCTTAGCATAATTTTATCACAAGTTTCCCTCTTATCTTTCTTGAAAATTTCTAACACCCTTATGAACACGTCTTGAATGAAGATGACCTCTTCTTGATAATGAGTAAAATGCGATGAGAAAGTTGAAGACGATCGTTACCTGGAAGCCATCGTAAGTCCACGAGCCGAACTTCATGACGCACGTCTGCTCATCGAACGGGAAGTATTCTACGTCGATCTCGCAGGAAGACTTGTATATGGCCGGTGGCTTCCATTCGACCCTCCCTGTGTAATTTAACGTCGCCTTCGTTGCCAGTGTCACCTCGAAATTACCGTCGGCACTGTTCAAATCAAACAGATCAACCATTATAATTAATTGTATATCGATAAAACTGTCCTTTGATTTTCAAGAAGATTTTCAAAGATAATACTTTTGTCGATTGTTTGGAAATTAAGTGGGGTTTAATTAATAACGGAATTTTTAATTAATAGTTTTATTTGTCCAGTTGTATTTTTTTAACGTTAAAAGAAAAGTATATATATATTATATTGTTAATGAAAGTTTCAACTAACAATGGAATTTTTACTTAATTTCTGACGACGAGGAACTTTTATTTATTATATTGTACGAAATTTTATTTTTTTATTTTCAACTTGTCAAATACGAGAAATTTTATTTCTTATGAATTTATATATAATATTATAAAATTCTAAAATATATTATAATATTATAAATAAATAAATTATAATATTATAAAATATATAATCTTATAAAATAATATATAACATTATTAAATTTGCCAAATTTTTGTTCGTTCTTGAATCGTGGTATATTAGTGAAATTTTATGTTATATTATTTAATATCGGACGTTTGTTGAATATTAGCCAATGAAGTAGCAAGAAATACGAGTAGAATTTCATAGGGCAGAGGATAAATCGAGTTTGCTCCGTTATGAAAATTCCAAAACTAGGAGATTACTCGTGGCAGTTCGCCAAGTAATTCTAGATGGTCTTTTATGTCTTATGTCCTCTACAAAGTTAGATCCATTAAGGAGTAGCACTAGATATTAACGTAATTTGCTTGGTGACGAAAAGAAGGCCTTACTTGTTATACAAAACTATATCGGGCCTCCATATATGATCGGATGGCACGTGCAACATCTCCACCCCACCATATTCCTTTGGATCCCACTTTAACTTGTAATCGTACCATGACTGCAACAAGACACATTTCAATGATTTTATAAAAACAATGTACATACTTTCAGGGGAAGTATGTTTGAATTAATTATTAAAGAAATCTGATAAAAAATCCTAAAGTACTTGCCAGAGGAAATACTAAGTATACTTAATTCATATAAATTTACAAATCAATACTTTCCATGTAATATATCATTTCGTATTCCTTTTGATAACAATGAAAACAACGAAACAAATCAACCCATTGAAGAATTTCAGAATACATATTAACGTAGCAAATGGAAAACATCTTCTTACATCTTTTGTAAGATACGAAATAGAGTTTTCTGCCTTACTATGATTTCTCATCGACAATAAACCCTCGATGCGAAACGATATTTTTTCTTACTTTTTTTTAATCGACATATACATACGTATGTATTTACAAATGGCGTTCATTATCTATCGTTTAACATATTATCACGATGTACACCCTTATCAGCCACGCCTAAAAAAAGACTACTCCGATACGATTAATAATTATAAGTTTCATGTAAATACATTGATCAATCGTAAAGTCACGAGCCTTTCTTTCTCCTCTCGATGAATACCATGTACCGTTAGTGTTGGATTATTATTTTGTAACACCCCGCATATGTATAGAGCTGAATAAAATTCAACGAGAAAAAAAAGAAAGAAAAAAGAAAAAGGAAAAGAAAGGAAGCCCTGATGAAATTAAGCGCAACGCCGGGCTAAAAATATTCAAGGGGCAAATTATGAAGCAGAGGGTGGAAGCATGCCCCAGAATTGTATTTCCCGTATCGTTCGTGTGTGCGATTATCGTGCGGCCGTTTGTTCTTTTCAGCTTTTTCCACGACGGATTGTTTCCGTGAAACTCGGCCTGCCACGAGCAGCAGGCTTACTTTGTTCGCGACGTTGAACAGTTTTGACGTCTGTCAGCCTCTCCGTCGGATCAGATCCCGGGTGAAATTAATTAAAACGAAAGGAACGATGAAACACGCCGCTGATGGGATATATGCCGGGCAAAATGCCCAGGATTACACGTGTATGCCTTGTGTATGCCACTGTTTTGGATATCTTGGGGAGAACGTGACAGAATAAAAAGAATAGTGGTATGCAAAGCTTAAAAAACGAACGACAAACGAATATCAAAATGATAAATATCAAAGTTATAAATGTTATTGTAAGTGATCGAGGGATCGAAAGGAAAAACGATACGAACGATGAAATCTTTAATATTGTCACTTTCCGTCTAATTGTATTTTTCTAAAGTCAAGAATTATCGCAAGTTCGAACAAAATGTAAAAAGATATAGTTATTAATACGTATAATTTTTTATTTCAATTTTGTCTTCAGCATATTCTTACGAAACTCTTTTCGTTCGATAAAATGAAAGAAAGATTAAAATAGAAAAATTTGAATTTTAGAAAAATTGAACTGTTATAAAGGAACGTGTATGCCGAGGAACTTTAAAACACATCACTAGACACTGGTGGGCTTTTACGTACTTACGAGAAAGTTAAGTGCGTCAAAATGCGCATAATACGCAAAGATATTAAAACTATCCAAAGTATAGCACTTATTGTAACATCCTGCGGCTGGAACAAATTCCTTTAATTGTGTTTATAAAATTAAAAATTTTCATAAATATCCTCAGTCTACATATTAGTAAACGCACTTATGAAAATTTCAGAGATTTTTCCACCGAATCCCCCGAGTATAACAAATGAAATCCTTTTTCGATCGATCGACACGAATAACGTTATACGACTCGACTTACTTCTCGCAGGTGGAAATGTTTTCAACGTTTGAAACGTCTCGCATATTTTTGCGTTGGAGAGAAAAAATATAATGAAAGAACGATAGGAAAGCAAAAAGTGATTGTATAGAACTGTACGTCAAGCTAATTGACAGAGGGGATCGTAGAGAGCATGCGACAAAATGTTAATTAACGCGAAGCAAGGGAAGTCTTTTCTGGATATCTCATTTATGAGAGAAAAAAAGCGGAAAAAGGAAAAACACAGCGAACCGATGAAAAATAGCAAGTTAGTTCATTCACTGACGAATTTGGAAAAGTATTCGACAAAGTTATTCTACTTTATACAATCTTCCAATTTTTTCAAATAATTAAACGATTGAATAATGAAACAGATAAATGATCGTGTGATTTCTCGATAGAAAAGAAATCCAATAAAATTAGCGAAGAATAGTGGCAGAGAACGAAACTGTGTTTAACCAATGTCTGATCAGTGATCACTGAACTATATGTCTGACCTATATTATTTGATACCACTTAATTCCTCAAGCTATACATTCTACAACGTTTCCTAGACAGAACGTTAAATCTTTTCAGCTTGTCTATTCCCCGTAAGTTACCTAAGCCTCTAAATGCTTGTGTCATATGGGGGAACATCATATGTATAAACATTATCGACAGATAAATACTCCATTCTATCCCAGTGCTATTTCTCTTGATACGTATCATTTCTTGGCCATTTAATGACGATGCATAAGCTGTTAAAGTAGATACAGTCGATTTCTAACGCTGGAGATTACGATCTAACAAAAAATGATCATACTTTTTGTCGTTGATGAATGCACACAATACGCAAAAATATAGAAAATACCCAAAGTACATTACCCTTTACGATACTTCACAGGTATTCACAATTTTCTACCTAAGTTTCAATTTGTACATTATATTTAGAAATATTCAGATTTGCGTAAATATCAGTCAAGTAGTAAATATAGAATCTCATAGTGACTAGTATTATGAAAGATTTGGTAAAGACAAAGTGCTGGAAGATGCAAGCCGCCGAGTATAAATTTCACGGACGTAATTCCTACGGTAATACTCGAGGTACCTTTACGCTACAATTTCAAGCTCTTACCGATTAAATCGATGGTGGAAACAGCGGTTCGAAGGTCAACTGATAGGCAAACAAACGAAATTCGACGGAAGCCGCCCCCTTTTCGTTCGAGCGTTTGTTACACGTGGCCGAAGCTCCATTAATATATGCGGGAGCACAGAGTCCCAGCGAACCATCAATATTTGATCTGATTATATATCGGTTCTCGTCTTTATGTACTTACGGTCGTTACCTGGTGACGCTGTCTAACAGATTAATGGCCCGCAAGTAGCGCGTATCCCATCAGCTGCGATCGAATACGATTCATCGAGGCGATCGCGGATCCAATTAAGAGAAATTGAGCGTCAAAAATGGACGAGCGTGAAAGCCAAGGCAAACACCATGGATCGATTTCACGTTTTGTATTATAAAATTGCCGATCATAACATTTGTCTTCTGATTACTTTTGTTATTTTCAATATTTTCCATATTTCATCGTCAGTATTTTGTGGCTTGATTAAACTACATAACGCTCATGTTCGTGTGAGACACGGATACAGCTAACTCATCTTTTCTACTAACACATCTTTAACACGTCTGTTTAATGAAAGATCATATTTTCATATTGATGAAGGCACTTGGTTTCTTTTAATTTTGTATCTCGTTTTTCGTATTTTATTGTACTGAAAACATAAAATACAATGTTAGAATTACGAAATAAAAAAACATACATTATTATATAGCTAAGAAACAATTGCAAGAACAATACGACAATTTCTAGAAATTTAATTACTTTATAGTAACCAAGTAATCAATATAAAATGGGCCACCTTCTACAAATTATTCTTTTTAATCATCTAAATTCTTCTTTTCAATCGTCTGTAACAATTATCTTTTCGCTGTTCGCTTGTAACTTCTCTGCTATCGCTAATTTCGTGTAAGATAACGATAAAAAAAGGGAGAAGAAGGAGGAGGGATGAAATGGATGCACGGAAACGGATGCGAATCTGTCTTACGTAATCTACCGTTTGAAAGTGGGTTGCACGGTTCACCGGACTTATTTTGCGACTCTCGAGTGGAAGCTTCTGTCTGATTTTCGTTTTACCGACTATCCGCACATATTCGTGTGCCCGTTTATATATTCGCGCAAAACAATGCCCGGTGCTGCGACTGAAAATGAAACTTATGCAACCGGAACCAAGTGCACTCTACGTTTTTTTTAGACAGGATTTAGTTAAAGGCAAAACGCGTTGTAAGATACATCAAGTATAAAAGATTATTTCCTCTCTCTCATGCATGTAATGTGTACACGTACCTGTTCCACCCAGAGGTTTGTCGTCATGATTTGATTTTTGAGATTCTGCAAAGGAGCAAGAAGAATGATCCTCTTTTTTTTTGTTTCAAGTTTTTAAGTAGTATTTCTTGAAAAATAATAATATCATTCGATAACAGCAATGTCTAATGACAACGGTACACGAGCAACGTTTAAGAAGCACAAGGAATAATTCTCTTTTTCTCAAGTTTCTATCAGTTTTCGAGAAATGGAAATAGTATTTGATAACAGTGATGTTTAATATAAACCGTAAAACATTTAAGACGCACAAAGAATAACACCCTTCTTTTCTTTCAAAGTTTTTTAGGGTTTTTTGAAAAACAATGTTATCTGACAACAGTAATGTTTAACGAAAACAGTGTAATATCTAAATAAAAATGTAATATCTCGGAAACGATAATATTTCCCGTTCATCTTTGTAATGAAATATATATTTTTATAAGTATAAATCGCTTATTTCTAACATGCTTATGTCTTTGAACCTAATTTAATGTTTCCTATTTCTCAACTATGTGAAAGGTGGACTTATCGCGTTTACTTCGTGTTACCTTCGTTTGCCAATTAATTTAAAGTGAAACTTACAACATCGATCAACTGCGAGAGTTTGAGCTTGATTTTAACGGTGAGGGCGTCTGTGACGTTGACCACTGGACGAACCAGCTTGTTGTAATTCGACAGGAGGTCGTCGTACAATCGTTTCGCATCTGGATTTCCTGAGCATCCTGAAACAAAATCGAGAAAAGGAATAAAAAATGACAGACAAATTGCAAACCAACCTGATCGATATATTGGAAAATCATTGGCAACTCGAGTTCCAAACGATTTTCGATAAAAGGCTAGGGGTGGTTTAACACTTTTTTGTAAAGAATGGCCGATTTATCTCTCACGCAGAAAGGCAAACAGACTACAATTTGGCTTTCGAACGGGCTGATACGAACAGTTCGATCGAGCAATGGAAAGGGGATGAACAATTTTGACCGCTTAATACGCGAAAGCCACGCAATTCTACTGGATGTTTCTGTTATTTTCGCGTCTTTCGAGGCTGTGATTTAAAACGTTTCGGTATTTAATCGTGGAGAATCGTTGCGTCGAATTTTATATCGATGCCGAAATCTCTGTTTAGGTAATTTGCATTCGCAATGCAAGTACCGATAATCGACTTTCACAATACTATTCTGATTTCTTTATTTTAATAAAGAAGCTTTTAACGAAGTAGTCATTTCTTTATTGCGCTCTTATTTTTGTACGATAATTACGGAAAAATTTGAAAAAATGTTTCCGATATCGGCATTATTTATTTAAACGTCATCGTCTGTGGTAAGACAAAGAAATAAATATTCAAGATATTTCTACTGACCCAGGCAATACGAAATATACCGACAAACATTTGATAAACAGACTCTTTACTCACGTTGGATCTTCCCGTATCAAGTTTTGGGAAAGCTGCATGTTACATGTATTTGTTGATATTTGTTCCGAATCCACATTCAAACGCCGCACTGTGCAATGTAATTAATATTCGAATACAACGATGGCGTCGAAGATACAGAGGATTCTGTAGGATCATGTATTTATTCCATACGTTAAACGCGATCCCTGCAACTGATTATAATTACGACCGATTAAGCCACAGGATAAAACGGACGCCAACGGCGATTTCGTTAGCGATCTTTGTTCAATGATACCATTAATTTTGTAATAGATTTCGTTGGCAGGTTTCTCTCCCTCTCCACCGTACATGTTATTTATCGTTTCCGAACATAATATTACCGATGTTTTACGAGTTCCCTGGAGCGATACCAGGATAGTTCATAATACGCGTCAACTGTATACGAACCAACGCTGGCTACAATTTCGGTTTTGAAGCGGTGCCAGAATATTTACGGTACACCTTGCACACGCTTGACGATCTTTGTGATTCGTGATGCATTGTTTTGCAATATTCCACGAACCGCTGTTCCACCGACAAGACGTTGTTTTTTCGTTTTATTTTAAAACGCGATAAAATTTCGTTTTGGACTTTTAATCCCTTAAGGTCCAAGTTTGCAATATTAGCAGATTAATCCGTGATATTAGTAGCTGGGTTTTATGAGTTTAACCATTAAATATAGACGCCCGTATCTTTGCTATTATCACAGAGATATAGTCTTTCAGGTTATTTAATAATTTCATTTATTAAATCACTGTATTATAAAAGGCTAAAATTCTTTAGGAAATTGCGAATAACGAAATAAAAATATAACTTTCATTTCGGAAAAGATCTTCCGATAAAATTTTATGGATAAAGGATTAAACAAAGGCGAGTTTTCCTATAATTTAGCTCTTAAGGGGTTCAAGATAAAAACATATGAAATTTCTTCGAAAATATCGTACATATATATATATATATATATATATATATACTACATTTCAAGACGAGCGGAAGATTGAACTGGTTTGCAGAGAGAAACTCGCTCGTGATATGTATAAGCGTATTCGTGGAAATATCTCTGATAAGCGAGAAATGTGTTGCGAAATCTGAAAGATGCCTGGAAGGAATCGCGGACAGGTTGAAAGGAAATGTGAGAGAAGTTGATACGATATCTCGAAGGAATCGATCAGAAATCATCTACGCAACATCGCGCAGCACAACGAAATAAATTCGAACGATTAATCTGTGTCACATACGTAACAGATATCGCGCGTCGTTCGTATAAATGACTATTTTATTTTCAGCAATTATTTTTTACACAAACCGATAATCCTCTTCCCCGAGTAATATAAAATCGAAGAATTTCGCGTCTTTTTGTTAAGTTTTTGGCGAATTCGACGTTTAATAGGGATTATAGATAAAATTTCATCCTACGCGAATTTTATTTTTCAATATTGCGCTACTATATATAATACTATCGCAATATTATTTGCAACCACTGCAGACAACGGCTTTTCATTTAATATCGGATAGTAATAATCCAACCCAATCTAAAGTAATAGTAAACATTTAATTGCATTTGTGTGATTTTATCGATTTTCTAAATATAATACCAAATATACCGAGGTGAAATTTCAGCCATGATACAATGATTAACGTGATAACGTGATTAATCAACAGCTTTTAAGGGCTAAAATAGCATTGCAAACTCGGCGAAGTCGTGTACGGTGTATTCGTAAATAATATATTCACGATGACGTTTCCATTTGAACGAAATCACGAGTTTCGACCGTCACGTAATACGTTGGATCAGAGATGTAATGATAACCTGTAGCACGAACAGATGGCCATCGATTCGATCGCAATCTTTCGTGAGTAATCGGTTAACTAGCCGGAAATTACGTGCGCCTCGAACGTGCCCGACTTGGTTTTCGAGGAAGCGGATGCAAGCTGCATGAATCGCGGGCCTGCGTTGGACTTACACGAATGAATTCAACGTTTCAATCGTCCGTCTGTTTTAAAAGCTCCAAATAAAACTACTCCAACATCGAAATATTCTTACCACTCTTTACCTACGATAAAACGTAGTAAAAGAAATCTCCATTTTTGTTACTCGAAAAATAATTAAAATTGTAATATGATAGTAATTAAATATGTAGTAATTTAAATATCTTTTAAAGCATCCTGGTATAATTAAATAATAATTTCAACGTCGAAAACTTTAACGCTACATAATACTTTCGTTAGTTTTAAAGCTTCATCGATAGCGGGACGAGTGAAATCTGCCTTTTTACAATCTGTTCGACGAGTCTTTCGGACATGAACGACGTGGAAACGGAACGAAGAAGCATTCGTTATCGACATCGCGGCGATTAATAAAAATTTGTTCTGTCCCTTTAGAGATAGATTTTGACTATGGTTTAAACGTTAATGGAATCAAACGGACACAGTAGTTTTTCTCATCTCCGACGATCACAGCGGAGACAGAAGAGCTGGAACACTGCTGGGGATTTTGACTGGAAGCACAAAGCCTTTGGTGGTTGGCCAATTGGAAGAGAGACTGTGTCAGTCGTGACCGATTACTCTTATCTCTCTGCTGGTTTCTGTTTCTCGTTGAAGGTTTTTTAAAAGCCTGTTCGATAACCGTATCCTAAAACGGCGTTTTAGCTTGTCGATTATTGCGATTCGAAGCTTGATCTTTGCCAAAGTAAATATATAGATACCGATGTTTAATGTACAGAAAGACGTAAGTTTATGTGTTGAATCTTTTCTAAGAAGATATACCTGCATACTAATTTAATGTATCATGAAACAACTACTCTCTGTTGGCAAGGAAATCAATCGTGACTATAGCATTTACACGATATATAATTGACTATAATTTAGAAACATGTAAAACGTCCATACGCGAGGTACGCTTAAAAGTCTCTTCCTCCTTTCTTTTTTCCTTTTTATTTCTTACTGTACTTTTATAGTTTACTTTCCATCTCTCTGCTACCTCCTTCTTCCCATCTTTCCCTCCTTTTTCTTTCTCTTCCCTTCTTCCTCACTCTCCACTTCGTTGTAATCGTCTCCTCTCTCTTCCTTTCTCCAATCCCAAGTGATCATCAGATACTCTATTCATCTTGAAACAACCTTCAGCGGTTTAGCGGATGAAGTTTCGTTAGCAGACTATCCCAAAGACCATCGAGAGATTTAGGTCGCAGTCCGGAACCAACCAGAAGTTGGGTATTTGTGATCGAACATCTTCCGAAAGCTCTCCGGCAGCCTGCACGATTATCCACAATGGAGTTGCACGTTCGTTCAACTCCGCTGCCGGGGATCGAGTTTAATCGTCGCAATCGTCGAGCAGAGCGGACGAAGCTAAAAAGGAAACGAAACGAAAGGAAGTACCGGTATCGGTCGTCGAATCAACGTCCGTGAAATTGTTGCTGCCTAGACGACGAGCAATAAGAACTAGCACTGTATTACCGACGCGATATTGCGTTTCGCGCGAGACGGAATTGCTCGATAGGCCGGATGTATCGAGAAATATAGAGGCCTGCGCGAGGTGGATGTTTAAAAGATACTCCGGCCGCGGTTCGAGTACCCACTTATCAGGCTGTTTATTTCCTGGAGAAAAAAACGCCGGCAACTTTCCCAGCTGAGATTTTCAACGAGAGAACGCCGCAGTTCCTGGTCGACGATTAGATCGATACGAGACAAAGGAGAACGAGCCGAGTTACCGATACGCTACGGTGAAGTGGGTTTCTCTACGTTTCGTATTCTTGTTCGATAAAATTCCCATATTATTGTGTGTGTTTTTCTGTCTCGTGCTTTGTCTTTTTCTATTTCGATCATCCATTGGCGACCTTATCGAACCGAACTTGACATCTCGTCCCGTATCCGCTTTCAACGATCGAACGAAGAAAAAAAGCACGTTTATCTAACGTTTATTTATCGATGAATATTCAACTCGAAAACATCCGTCATACGTGGAACAATATTTGCGAAAGGACTCGACTTGTGCATCTTTACGCGGAATAAAAAGGGCTGTTGACAGAAATGGTAGTAACGGAAAAAGCAATAAAATGTTCTTACCAGAAGCGTAAAAATTGATTAGCGGGAGAATTCTTAGTAGGAATTCAGCTAGTTTGATATAATGGGTCCTTTCAGCTAGTTTGATATAATGGGTCCTTCAGAAATTAATGCATGGCAAATGTAGGTTTATTTGAAAACCGTTCAAATACTAGAAGTCATCTAGAGTTGCCAGTTAAATCCGGGGAAATAAGAATAGGCACTTAGCCGCGTGAGTATTAGGAAACCTATCTAGTTCAATAAGTAGTACAAGTCAACGCGTGGTCAGACAAACGGTATATAAGTTCCAAGTAAACCGACTAAGTAGAATGGGATAGTGTTTGCTCGGGCAGCCCGTGCTTACACAGTTGAGTGGAATGAGTATGTGATTGTTCAGACAGATAGAGCAAGATTAGTTTCTTCAATGACAAGGGTAAATATAATTTAATCGCCAACTAAACGGGCAGAGATAATACTTTACATATAACTTGCCAAGATACCGAGGATTAAACAGAATTTAACTCGATACGCATTCTCGATTTTCAGTATTCCAACGACGTTCAACATTCTCCAGTATCTTCTATAGCGAGAACAATAGATTCTACGTTTCGTCTGTTTCTTATCGAATTAATTACGCGAAATCTGTGCCGACGATCATGAACAGGACATCAATTCCCACAAACGGAACATCGGTCGAACACCTGTATCACCGCCGCATTACAATACTGGTTCAACACGAACCGCATATTAAGCGCCTGTATCAGGATCTATACGGGTACGATGTTACGCACCTGTGTAGATGCGCACCACGTCTCACAAGCGTCGCGGAAACTTCGAGCCGGCCGTAACTGCCGCGCTTAATTCGCCTCGTAACTTTTTCTTCTCGTGTCTAGCATCGTTTCCAAGTTATAGCTTGTTCCAGTTTCCCGTTAGATGCTCTCTATTTCTAACGCAGACGCGAAGGAACAGTCGACCCTAGAAGCGTATCCTGACGAGCCGAATAGTTTAACAGAGATGAATATAAATTTCGTTCACATACAGCAGATTCGAACAATCTGAAACGGCATAAAATCAGACACGACGTTAACATTGAAGTGCCGCGTGGAAAACACGATGAAATTTTTCAAGGACCTACACTATGACTCGTTTACACGAAAATTCAATTGTTTCTCATCAAATTCAGTTATCTACTAGATAACTGAAAGGACTTAAATTTTGCGTAAGACGAGCGCGACACCAGAAATTTCGTAGATCCTTTTCGAGAAATATAATGAACATTCGCGAGCTTTTTCGCGAAGCGGTCAAAACGTTCGTTAACTATCGCTGGAAAAATGACTGGACGTTGATAGTTGCCATTGTTAGCGCGTCGTAAAGCATTTACATGCGAATGGGAGCCAAGTGAGTAAGGTTGATGCATATGCAGCAGACGTCGTATCTTATTCCTACGATAGTTATTCGTCGCCGGTTATATTTGGCGGTTTATTGTCTAGAGATGATAGGCTTCGCGCCTCGCAGGGTCCGGACTTCACAATGGAATAACGTGGCCCGGTTCGACGAATTCTATGGCCGATCCGTAGCCTTATCAGATCGAATACAGTAGATTTGAATTTTGAATTATGCTATTTCGATCTTGAACGTTTGAACGTGAAGTTATTAGCCTTGAAATTGAAACTTGGAACTTGAAATTAAAAATTTCCAATATCTGAAGTCGAAACTGTTTCAATGTTCGAATTCCTTGAAGCTTGTAATTTTTGATATCTGAAATTTACAGTTTGGTATGTATAAGTTCCGATTGTTCGATAAAATCTGAAATTTTCAGTTGATGACGCACGCTTTCCACAAACAACGCGTCCCCTCGTATTTTAATAGAGAAACGGTGTACCTCGAGACACTGAATTATTTATGTCTGTCGTATTTCTACAATTCGATGGGGCCCATAAACTGCGGCTGAACGTCAACGTCCATTTCGACTTTGTCCGCTAACATAATAGCCGCGAACGGCGAAACGCGAGTACCTTATTGTTGGGTAGATTTATTGAACTTACCTGATATGAGCACCAACACTATCCACATGATCCCCACCAGGCTCTTCATCATGTCATTGTGTCACGTCCAACTCATTTCTTCTCGCCTTCGTGCTCTCCGGACCCTTCAGTTCTAGCACTGAAACAGGGAGAACGTTGTTCGATTGAGTGCAACCATGTGCCTTGAATAAGCATTTGCAATTAGCGTTAGAACACGTTCTCTCTCGATTTATGACCACAATTCGCAAATCAATACGTCACTATCAATTTTTTGCCCGATAATTTGTTTATCCTTTCAACGGGTTTCTTCTCTACGAATCACATTTTACGCTTGATCTCTAGACAAATTGAAATTTCGAAGCGAGGTACAAGTAACAAGTGCGATTCTAATGCTAAATTTGAAAGCTTAAAAGAGATACATTATTCGCGTGTGTTATCAAAAAACTTTCGATAGAAATTTGAAGTTTCAAGTCATGTTACTTTACTATATTTGTATAACTATTTTCAAGCGATACAATTTTCTTTCTCGTCGGTTTAATTCTCCTTAGCGGACAAGTATTACAGCATATTTTCTTTTTTGCAAAAACGTCTGTTAACGAACGAAAAGATATCCTCTATAATCGTTCTGTGTAATAATGTAATTGTCCTTCCGTGTCTTTTTAAATTAAAAAAGCAGAGAACATGATTGAATTCTGGGTTATCTAATATCTTGTGGAAATAATTTATTTATCCATAAATCACTCCACAACACGTCGCAATACCCCTATTAAAAATATATTACGCCATACTGAATCAAAATTAAATAACTCGTCTTTATCAATCATTTATACTACGGCGAATTCCAATTAAGGAAAGAAACGAGTTAGCTGACAGGTTGAGCCGATGTTTTTAGCAAGTGCGTTTATTCCAATTTTCCTTGCAGGAATTTACGCCGGTCATAAGGCTGGTGATTACGTGATTTCGGATTCCTAGCTGAAATTTTCACGTCGGATCTCGTAAATCTCTCTTAGTTAGGCGAGCGGAAACGCGATGGCGTATCTCTTGAAATATCGTTGAATCTGCAACTCGGATACATAAGCAGCTTCTCTCCTCCCCCAGGGCTGCCAACCGTTGTACATTCCCGTCGAAACTTTAAAACTGAACTAGAAATCTCGAGACCCGGATTTTTGTGGATTTTTCTCGATCGAACGTGCATGCTAGGAAGGAAGCAAGCAAGAAAGGAGGAAAGGAAGAATGCAAAAGTGATGTATCCGGTTGAAACGTTGAAGAAAGCCAGCTCGTATCTATGCGGGAACGCGAGAGCGCGATCGAAGAATTCAAGTCGATCGTAAAATGAAAAATGATTTTATACCGCTGAAAGATAGAGATTGAAATTGTCTTTCGAGTGTTCATCCACGTTGTTCGCTGTTGCGGATCGTATTAGAATATTTATTAGGTGGAGGGAATAAAAGCCACGTAAAACATGGAGTAAACGGGAGTTTTCTTTGCGGAAAATGTTCATCGTTCGCGTAATGTATACTGTGTAACGAATGGTTTTTATAATTCAGAATTTCGAAAATACTGTAAACCGTTAAACTTTTAACACGTTACAGGTAAAAGACAAGATTGCACAGTGACGAGCATATACACGTGTATGTGTAATTGGGAAATGCTTATCAAGTTATTTGATAATTCCATTATGGAAAACATTATTTTTATTTTTTCTGATAATGTAGGATTTAAAAATACATTTGCAATTTAAAATACTGTAAACGTAGAACGACTATCAAGTTCTTATTTCCAATAATGATTACTATGATCACACTGAACTAGATACGACTGAGCTATATTAAATTAAGTTAAATTTGATACAAAGATTATCTCTATTTATATGATGGTCACTTTAAATTTTGATTTGTCGATTAAAAATATTAGAACATTTTTAGGACATCCAGTACAAATTGTACGTTTCCCGTCGCTCATATTTTCTAATTATTTCATCATAAATTTGTTATTTCACCGGTTCAATATTGGACCTATAATATAAATAAAATAATATACAAAATCAAATAAAATAATTCTTAAAATAAAACTCCGAATATCCCAATAAATATAACGAACGCGTATGCAAATACGCATAGCCAGCTGAATATACGTGCTGATAAAATCTACCCCAAACATATAACTGTCGCTTCTGATAATATAATAATTTATAAGATAATATAACACAGTATCGTATCGGTAATTCCCAATTCGCGTAAATATACAAAAATATATAGCATAAACGAACTGCTTCTAGGTCAGTCATCTTCGAGATATCTCCAATTTCTACATCACGAATTTCGTTCGAAAAATCAAAGAGAAAAGAATAGTAATCGATTTCCAGTGGCGGTAAAATTCGCGAACGAACGGGCACGTAATCGGTAATCGGTTCGCCCGATCCGTTCCAAGCTGCCGCATCGTTCCGCGCCACGTGGACCGCAGAACTGCGGCTGCAGCTCGGTGCGTTCTGCACGGCCGCAGACTGCTATAGCGCTAATACGGTACAAGGTGAATCGCAGAGAGTCCTGCTACTGAATTTGTTGCCCACCGAGCCTACACATTTTTTCCCGCTTATATTCACTTATGTAACATTGCATTTCCAGATCGTATTGTTGCACCTTGGTAATTATTAATCCTCTCGGTAGAGTTGGCTGATATCGTAACACGTACGACTTAATAGTTTTTTCACTTTTCTTTCATTTCTTGGTAAACGTGTGTGACGATAACGATCGATTCTTATTTATATAGATATCGACGATTCTTTATTGCATCTGGATATTTGTCGGTAATGCGTCGCTTTTTAAGAAATACAATTTATCGACACAGATGGATATAAATTTGATAGTATATTTTCTCGATTAGGTGTCTATGCAAGTAATAAAGTACACTTTTTATCCTTTGTTGGTAGTTGTTAATAATGATCGCATCTTATAGGGGATGTGATTGATGTTGATCTAGAATCGAATAGTACCTTATCTTTAGTAGGTTTGTGCAAAAATAATAATTGCCCTATATTGAAGATGTTCCTTTTTTGGTTAAGTACACTTTCTTACGATGTAATCTTCCTTGTTTAAATGTTTAAATACTGTAAACATTACAAGAGTTTTAACCGATCGCTGCAGTGTCCTGCTATAACAAGAACTGGCCATATCAAAGAACATCATAGCGGAAGAAATTGTACCAATGGAACGAGATAAGAAAATGAAATACTTCTTAAGGCTGTGAACAAGATTTGGACCTCGTCTTCTTAAAAACCTATCGAATCTTTCGTTTCCACGTCTTTCTATTTATTTTCCTCCATCGTTACGTTCTCCCTAGAAACGAAAGACAGAAAGGGATCTGCATAGCAGAGATTTTCGTTGGAATCAGAACGAAACATGGACGATTCGTTCGCGTATGTTAAAAAGCAGGATAGATTTCATCTTCGCGTGCACGTAATCGTCTTCTTTGATCTTCTTTCGCGCGATAAACGCGAACGGCCGCGTTTCTCCGTCCGAGAAACGTTTCTTTAATGCAGATATTGCGACCTTAATTTCTGGATAGTTTCTCCCGGACTGCATATTATTTCTACTCGACGTTTTGTACGGATTCGGACTTTTAATACTAGAGGGTAATCTAGCACGGCAAAGAAAAACAACAGCGGAATATGAGGCTCGTGCGCGTGGATCTGCTCGTTCCGTTTAATCCTTTCGTTATGGGAGGCGATTATGGTTACGAGCTGTTAAGCTTGTGTTCGCTTTATGTTGAAAACCGCTGGGAATTCTCTGTTTGTCCGACGAAAGCCGTTGATGGTAATTGTTCGTTGCGAAATGATCCCCATAAAGTAACTAAAAGTGGCTAGTTGCAGAGGACACGTAGCACTACCGTTAACGGTTGTAATCTTTACCTGTGAGTGGTTCCTCTGCTGTGGCAAAAGTTTACAGCTTCTGTCTATTAAGACCGCTACCATCAAACAAAGGATTTATTTATTTTATTACAGGATGCTCGTAATACGTACCACGTTAAAAACTTCCTTTCCCGTTACTATTATTCTGATAAATATACAGCGACGAGTATATGAATAAAGTTGTCATATCGAATTTAACTTAATTTAGTTTGCAATTTTTTCTCGAAATAAAACTTCCCAAGTAATTACAGATTTATAGTGCTTCGAAAGAAGATGTCCATTTCAGAGTAAAACTATCGCTCTCGATAGTATCTCCCGCGAATGGATACTGCACTGAGAGATAGCCGAGAGCGACTATCCAAGCCGCTATCGGATCGGATCGGATAGTCACTTTCAAGGCAGTGTCCACTTGCGAGAAATATTATCGAGAGCAACTTGCGATGGAGACCTAGCTTAAAGGACAAATGTGCTTTTTTAAATCCTATATCTATGATAGAACACGGAGATAGAAATGCAATTACGCGTAGAACTCCCTTTATTTGAATTTGTTGGAAGACAGGCACTTTATGCAATTCAAACTTCACATAATAGGAATTCATTGATTTTCTCCATTATCTATTGTTTGTCGTTCGGACACAATAGGACGTGATAGCTCACACTCGGGTAAATGTATTTAATCAGCAAATGTTCATTAACATCGTCACTAACTAAAATTTCGTTACAATAAATGGAGTTCCATTGTGGTTGAATTTTTTCAACCTTCTTTCGTCCCTCGTTGCATATATTTCTCTATAATCCTTCCTACACCACTCCAAATGTTTTTACTCTTGTACCACCCAGTACGTCTGCTGGTGAAATAGCTCTGATTTCGAATGATTTAACGCGAGATTCCCCAGACATTGGGAAGAGTAAGAATTGCCAAGAAATTGCCAGGTAGCGTCGGCAGAGCATTCGGCTGGCGGGAGTGGTCGGCGCGTAATTTCGCGCGAGCAGCTTACCTGGTTAAAGGGTTGAGGCTCTCGTCACGCGTGGCTGACGAGACTGGAGCGAACGTAGCCAGATAATTAGCCAGTCTCGAGGCACGAGCGAGAACCACCCCGACAGAGACGAGTTCGATCGATCGTACTTCGTAGAACTAACTTTCGGTCTGGAAATAAAAGCCGAACAGTAGAAGTCTCGTCGAGTGGATTCGTCGTCTCGACGCGATTCGCTCGAGCGAACGATGACACGGCCGCGTTGCGACACGATTAACCCCTCGAACCGACGTTTCCAAGCAAAGGTATTCGAGGAGAAACAATGGTCGATGAATTTTAGGGAAATTGTTCTGGAAAATCTCCGTTTTCTCTTCTTGTTGATTATGCGGTGTTTTTGTGTTTTGCGATTTCGAAGAGAACGAGGCGTCTAGCTGTAGGTGTTTAGCTGTTTTCTCCTTTATTCTGTTTTACCATTGCATTTGTACTATACAGGATGTTTATAGTAATTGGCAGTTTCTGTTAGTTTTATTAAAACGGGCAATCTTAATTAAGCTCGGTCTAATTTGTTAGAAACAAATGGAAAGCTAGTTATAGTCTCTTTGCTTTCTGTCTTCTACCGAGTTATCTAGAAATACTGTTCTTGCATAGTGTTCTGGTAATTCCTTGGTAGAAGTGTATGCAACACCGTGAAATTTATTTGCAATAAAAATATTCAGTCTTAACGCAGGTACGTTCGTATCAAGACGAACAGCTTAAAACGACGGAAATTTTCACGATGACCTGCTAATAATAAAAACTATTTAATTCTTCTCGTCTTCGTCCTCTTTATCTCAATCTTTATTTATTTTTTAATCAGTCTATTAGTAACAACGAATCTATTTGAAAACCAGAAGAAATATCCAACTTCTAAAACAAATTCACGATACAATGATTAAAGAGAAGCTATCAATTTTTTCAGCAAATCACAGTTTCCCTTAATGATCGGTTAAAGATCGTACAAACGAAATCCTGGAATTAGAACGATTAACCTTCATAAATTCTCTGATAATTAATTTGTCCCGAATCAGAAGGTTCTTCCTTAATTTCCTAGTTATAAGCGAGTTGTTGGAACGGCACTCGTGCTCAACCGCGGCTACGTCGATCTCGAATATTCGAGATCCATTCAGTTAAAAGCGTTTTCTGTCCGCGCTATTAACTCGTTCACACAACGATTCACAGATCCGATTCAACGGCGTCGTTGCACCTTTGTATCTCGTGGCGATGAATGCGTTTCGACGCTGAGAATCGCGGGCAACTTGTTGCTGAATAAATTCACCGGCTTGCTTCATTAATTTTAATACGCTGTTTGCGGGTCAGATTACCTTTTTTATACGCCTCTGCTCATTTTCATCGCTCGGATATCCATTCATTGCGCGGTGACAATGTTCGAAACTCTGGAAACTTTAACTTTTCCACCTTGATTCTTCCCCTTGGCTCCTCAAGGAAGATCTCGTAACCGGAATTAGCAACAGCTTTAACCGAACGAGACGAAATCATAGCTTACTTGACAAATCAGTAAATGAAACCTGTCTGTGCACTTAATTTCTCTCTCTCTTTTTCTCTCTAAATTAAAATCTATCAAAAGAGCTATTTTACTTTCGTAAAAAAAACGATCATTTTCAAACAATATTAACCAATCGATAAGATAGGCTGAAATTCAAACACGAGTCTGCTATATAAACTCGTGGATACGGCTCGAAATCCCATTAGTCAGCGATGAAATAAGATTTATGAATTTAATAATGGCCACGCATCGTCACCGGGGAACAATTAAACGCGGCACAATTGTGCAGCCGCATTACGGTTAAATGTTACGATTATTCTACGAACGAACGATAGAAAAGAAAAGGATATAAAAAAGAAGAGAGAGAGAATGTGTGGAAGGTAGTTAAATTCATAGAGTGAGCGAGCTACCACGTGTTACCCTTGTTAAAACGTGAATTTCGCGGAGCTGCCGACTTTTAGTGTCAGACACTTCGATGAAATTTCCGCGAGCCAAGCGAATTTTAATACCTTCGATTTCTATCGAACTTCCGCTTCCTGGTTTCATTGATAACATCAGAGAAGCTGAGCTTCGCGAGTCTGGTGAATCGTTGACCAAAAGTTAGACCATTTTCAACGGGTTAAATCTACAGTCGTGGAACGAATCGATAAATCGCAATGTTTGAGAGCCTAGTGGCTTTATCGGAGATCTCGGTATATATTAAAATTAGCAACGTTACTGTTTAATTTACACTGTGCTACTCGTTTCCTAGGTATAGCTTTAATTAAAAAAAAAAAAAAATAAAAATTGCAAAAGATGAGATATTATCGCAGAAATGTTTTACTATTCACAATCGATTCCTGTTGCACGATTAAAATAATATATAATATTTTAAATATTATTATGAGATAAATTAATATCACATAATAATAGGTTCTCCGATATAGCACAAATTATCAACATTAACAAATTCTGTTTCACACAAAGACAAGCCTAACAACGATAACAATTGAAACTCGCCAACTCAAAAATACATTTTAATCGCTGTTCGTGTTTTCGCCGCGAAACCTCATAATATCGTTGTTATGGCATCCTAAATGACGATCGATAACACGTTTTTCGTCCGACGTGTTTCCAACGAGATTCGAGAGAACGTAACGCCGCGCCAGGGCTGAAAAGCATGGCTCGCTCGGCGAGCAGCTTGTAATCACGACTAAACTGAGTATCGACAAGTTGCGGTCGATAACCCTTTTTTCTCTCTCTTTCCACCTCTCTCTTTTTGTTCCCTTGGACACTGATGGATGAAGGGCTTAGGACCTGGGCAATAAATCATCGTGGATCGGCCGATGAATCGACCATCTCGATGATAAGACGATCGGTCGATCCGCGTTTTCCTCGATTGTCATACAAATTGAGCTTCGTGTATACGGCATAGCAATCGAGGGATTATATTTGAAATACGGGCAGGATTTTATGTTTCTTTTATATTAGGTCGCTGTATAAGTTCAGTCTGTCAGAGTACATCTACGAATTTGATATATAGATCGCGGAATTTTATGCGTTTACGACAAAATTGAAAGATGTAAAAATGCATAGAATGCATGGAACATGCAGAAACAAAGTATAGTTACGATGTTTATAATATTTAGTGAGCGAAACAATTCTCAGCGCTGGTTCTATTCGTTTAGTAGATATTTGTAAAAATTGAAATTATAAGATTGCCATTCTGCTTACACGAAGAAAGAACTTACGCAGTTGGTATTTTCTTCGGCTAAACTGCAGCGTAGACGAAGATCGGTGATTTTGACGGATATTCTTTTAACGTGCGATTACAAATTCTTCGCGATTCGAGAAATACGCGAATTATGCGAACCAGTAAAAGGGAAGAATAGTGATCGATCTTGATTGGATAAGTTTCTTCATTAAAGATACTGGTTTTTGAACCAGTAAATTCGAAGAAAAGTTAAGTGATCGATCGTCGATTTGTCGATACTCGATTAGTTTTCACGTTCTTCACGGACGGATAATTAAATGGCAATGTGATTAAACTGCAGAATCTTAATTAAATAGCAGTATTATTGGAAAATGGAAAAGAATGCAAAAGATCTGCCAATATGTTATCGACAATTATTTTTCATAGAAAAATTTCGGCGAATACTATCGCTTTATTCATTGCATTCGGTTTATTCTATTTGTTCCTTTATATTTCCTGTTTGCTTATTCATATTCTCGATTTCCTGTTTACTTCACTACCTTGTTGTTCAACTTATTTTTAATTTTAAGTCTCCCAGAATATCTTTCCGTAGGAAGCGCCCTAATTCTTTTCTGCGCGCCGATATTTCCTTCGTCCCCTCGCCAAAAACGTAAAACCTTTCTTCAAAGCATCATTCCGCAACACGTCCGCGAACGGCAACAGCCACTTCGCCGAGCCTCGTTGAATTTGTAACATATCACCGCGCCAATTCCTCCTCTCGCAGATTTTAAGCCGCGCGGTTTACCTTTCTCCCCAATGGAAAATCCAATTTTACGAAAACAAGTGGAAGATAAGTGGTGGGTAAGGCCACTCCGTCAGCGACAAAAACGCATCGAGTCGAAAGACGAAATTCAACGGGAGGAGATAAAACCTAAATTGTAAGAAGAAGAAGAAGAGTGAGAAAGGGTTAGAGGGGAAGAATGTTTACGCTGGAGCGAGAACTGGCAGAAATTTCAGATTCAAGAGGATACGAGTGCCGGTGGAACGGATGATAATTAATTTTCCATGAGGTAAATGGATGCGGTACGTGTTCCTATGCCGTCTGCCTCCGGCCATGATGGATATCTGCATACTGCATGAACCAGCTTTTCTCGAACGTGGTGAGCTGTTTACAGAGGCTGCGGCTTGTAGGCTGCAAGCTCGCCTGTTAAATACGGTTAACCGAATGCAACCGAAGAAAGAAATATTTTGAGATATTCTATTCGCAATATTTTGGATGACTGACCATTATATTGCGATTAGAAGTCGAAACGTGATCCTCGAATTTACGAAAGAATCTCGAAGAAGCGTTTAATTTTTCTCCTTTTGCCCTAAGGAGTATCTACTTTGTTCGGAAATGTTAACCGATCTTTTTCAGTAGGTTAAATGATTTTTCCTCGACCGATGAATGGACCTAAAGTCTAAACGCAAAGCCAGTTCGATTATTTTTACTTGAAACTTTTCGAGCTTCCATGGGTTTCAAGGTTTCGAGGTTTCGATTGCTTCATCCCTTGTTACGGAGGCAAACACGTAATCGTTTTGTACAAAATCAAAATTTCGCTGGAAATTTCGGGAGATAAGTGGTGGAAGTTGCGAGAATTTGAGGACTTTTATAAGGAATGTGTTTGAAGGCAGAGAAAATTGGAGTCGTTGCGAGATATTTTGTTTCGCGACGTGAGCGCTAACAGAGGCAGATAAACCAAATGAATTTACGAGACTCGGCGTCGTAATTCCAACACAGCATAGAAAAATATGAACGATAAATTTTTATTTAGCAAGCGTTTTTTTTCAGGTTGCTAAAGGTTACGTGTTTTAGGGGATGATGTTTTCGTTAAACAAGTTTAATTCTATGTTTGTAGGAAACAAAAATTGAAAAAAGCGGGCATGAAAATAGTGTAAATAGAATTAAGCGGGATATTGTGCTGTAATTTTAGTCTTCGTTTTCTCAGATTCGCTGAGAACGCGAATAAAAGTTCATTATTCTATATCTATTCTCAATTAATTTTAATCTCGACATATTTTATCACGCGAGCCTTCGATCTCACAAATTCTTAAATACCAACAACTTCACTGATTTGTTAGTTTTTATCTTACTAATAAAATTACATCGATAAAAATTACACCGATAAAATTATAGAATTCAGACTCAAGATCGAACAACATCCAGCGTTTCTGCAAAAATCAGTTGACGAGAGGAACGAAGAGATGGAAGGAGGGAAGGAAGAATAAGGAAAAACGGAATCTAAAGCAAGTAGAAGACATCGCGACTGTGAAAATTGTTCGAAACGGGAACAAAACCAGTGGATTCTGCCGCGAGTCTACTTTATTCACAGATAATTGAATATCAGTAGGGGTGGAGGCGTGAGAGGGTGAAATTCTGTGGGAATCCCAACGTATCGGCCTATACAGGCAACCGATCGAGGCCGATTCCACGAGAGAAAGCTCTTCTCGGTGGAATCAATTCAACTGCCGGCTGGTTCGGCTCATGGAAAATTAAATACCAACGTTCGGGTGTCTCGATCCTTTCGCAACCCTCGCAAATTTCTTCGATTTCAGTCCACCGATAACGTCGACGGCTACCCTGAAGCGCTTTGAACCCTTCGTTTCTCGACTCGACTTTACCGGATGGATTTTTGGCGAAGATAATAGTACAAAGGGATTGAAGAAGAAAGAAAGAAAGAAAGAAAGAAAGAAAGAAAGAAAGAGTGTGATATCGTAGACTGATTGCTGTTTTTTCTTGTTCGATGGTAAAAAGGTATCCCTAATGAATTTAGATGATATTTCTTCCCTGCAGTTTGATGGATTCACGGCGGAAACTTGCTTCGTCTTTGTAAATCTGAAGTTTCGTTTTGGTAGATTGATCGAGTGGTAAAATGTTACATCTAATTGATCATAGACAATGTCTTATTATTATCATTTTCCGGATTAGTGTCTGTTTTTGCAGATCGATTGAGTGGTTGTTTATGATGGTTGTGGACAATCTGTTATTATTAACCATTGGGTTTGATGAATTTGTTTATCTATATCGATCGAGTGGTAAAATGTTATCTATAATGATTATGGACAATTTATTATTACCATTGTCTGTTGGTTTGATGGATTCGGCTTCGTGAATGTAAGATTTAATTGTGCATGGAAGAAGGACTTCTACATAATTTCAATTTCTCAGTTTCTCGATTTCGAACGAGAATGGTACTGAAAGTGCCCGATGGAATTATCGTGGATGATTCAATCCCTCGTTTGTAGTCTATTGAATCTTCTCGAGTTCCGCGAAGTTTCTTTGGTTTCTTGGAAGAAGCGTGTTTTTCTTCAACAATGCCCCGCCTGATTTTCAACAAAGATAACATCCAGAGTAATTATCGATATCCTCGAACTTCTACGAAAGAAGTTTCCTTATTTTTCCTTTTTTTATACGTCTTCAAACTCTCGAATTTTCTCGACTGATCGTCAAACCCGTTACAGATCATACTGATGGATCATAGATCATAGCACGCCTGAATAACAGAACTGATACATTTGCATGAAAATTGAGCTCCGTTATTAAGGGTCGTTATCGTCAACCCATCAGTTTGTTTCTGCTTCTTCGTGCTAAAAGATTGAATGCTTCTTGTGATTTCAAATAGAAGAAGAGTTGATGGAAGATTACCTTCATTTACAACGAGGAAACTTTCCTAAATGATTAGTGGATTCTTCCTCGGCTGATCATTAATATAATTTGCTCAATGAACGAATCGGAGGCGTTTTTGTCGGTGAGATATAAATCATTAACAGAAATTCAGAAAATTGTAGATACAAATCAAGGAAAATATCTCTAAAAGTTTTACTCTACAGATTTTACGCGAGGTTCGATGATTTTACAGTCGACTATGGTTACGGTGGCTTAGCAGGAAATTTAAAAGAGTAAGCAAGCAGTAAAGTAGGTTTTTTCTTAGATGCAATAGGATAGAAATATCTTCCTAACATTGCAGTTGAGAAGTTTAATCTCAAAGGTGTTAAGGAATTCGCAAATTTTAATTTCGCATTGCTATATATATCCCGAATGGAAGACCATAAAAGAAAATACGTACATAATAACATTGATCTCTTTGCATCTTTCCATTAGAAATTTAAATGACTTATTACGAAACTCGACATGTATGTCAATGTATGTACTTGACTGTACATTTCATTTAGAAAAATAAAATCGACATCTTCGGATATCCTTTACATCTCTATCTGTCGCCATCACGTTCTGTCTCTTCTAAAACCATTCAACCTCTGTAAATGTTTCTTTCTGTTTGCTATTTGAATAATGTTTCTGAATAAAAAAGATCACGACGTAGCTATGCGATTTATCCATCAAAATTTGACCAATGTAATAAACCGACCGATAAAATATTCGACATTGTCAGAGCCGATAAATCTCTATAAGGATTGAAATCAAAGTATCACGATTAAAGATCCGGTCATAAATATGTAATGCATCGATAATCAATTCTCCAATGTGAGAGAAAGCTAAATCAATTATGAAAGCCCTGGTGACAGAGTCAAAGACAGAGAATCGGATGATAAACATTCCGGATGAATTCAGCACAGTTAAAAGTTTAAGTTCGACAAGTTTTCGCCATCCAGGATGAGCAGTTGCATGACTTGTGATCAAGTCTAGTAGTCCTTCGACAGTTTCATCCTCATTGGAAACGTCAGTATACACATTCTACTTGAAAGACGTGGCACGCGTGTTCCAAGATATTCGAGGAGAGGGATACGGTGGCAAACTTCCAAGGAAAACGCGTCCTGGTCGCATGTGTGTCACGCAGAATGCAAAAGGATCGGCCGACTGCATCAAAATGCTACTATCCAGTGGTGCAGAAACCTGTTCAACCATAGAGGATGCGATAACGACGATTCGGCGATACAAGAAAATCCAGTTTTGCAATTCGCAGATCAAGTTTGTTCGACGAGCGGGTTGAAATGCTGTTCAGAGTAGCAGTGGAGGGTATGTTCTTTTCGAATAGCGGCTAGAAATCGATGTTTTGACATCGTTTCATAGTATAGAAAGCAGATACAACGAGTGGTATTCAAGCAATTTTTAGAAATATTTATTGTAAAAGATACTTAGAAAATTTTTTAATGATCCTTGTACGTACGTGTTATGTGAAAAAGGTATATGATATTTGTTTCTACGGAAAAATGTGCAAAAATATGAATAATATAGAAAATGAACCAATTGATACAATATTAAACGTTACAAATAAGGGAACTAACTAATCTTCTTAGATTCACCCAATGTTTGCATCCAGATCTCTTAACTGTCATTTAGTATTCAAACAGAGACAGAAGATAAATTTTCCTTTTTATTATCAGACTATTTCTATTACGATTAACCACGTTTTTCGATCGTATACAACTTGCGTAATACAAGTTACTAGATTCTTTCTATCAGACTAGATTATCCGAAAATGATCAAATTACAAAAAGTTACCAGATTACCATTTTTAATTCGTTCCTGTTACTAAACTATTCCAAAAGAACTTTGCGATCAAATAGCATCTTTAAAAACAATCAAAGGAAGAATAGAAACTACCGAGCTGACGCTATCAAGATATTATCCCAAAAATACTCATAAATCAAAATCAGTATCGATTTCCCCAAATGGCACAAGTTCCAAGGAAATAACTGTTCGATACTCATAATCATTTCAGTTTACATTAATCGTCTCTCGCGCTATCTTTTTGATTTCTTCTTCACTTCTTCAACTTCTTTTTTCATTTCTCGAAGAGCTTGGAGTAGTCAGTGAAAAATGAATTTCATTCGAGCGGTTGTCCATCCATTTATTTGTCCATTAGACGCAGCAGCGAAAATGCCTGGAACTCACTCCCCCCCACTTTCAGGATTTACGATTTTCCGTAAATTGAGTTTCGAGCCGGTGGACGGCGGCGCGACAGATCGTCCGGATGGAAATGGAAACGTCGATGAAAAATATTCGCGGAACGCCTCAAACGAGAAACAAACGCTGCACCCTCTATGCTTCGACATCGGATTATAAGCGATTTATCACGCGTGCATCGTAAACTAGCAACGCCTGTGTTCTCATTTATGGAAAAGTATCGATTTTCACAACGATCTTTGTTTATTTACTTTTTCTTGTTTTTTCTCTTCTTTCTGTTCCTTTTATTCGACGGCTTAGTGCTTCAATTCAATGATTGTAAACTGTGATTTATCACGCGTGCATCGTAAAATGGTAATATGCGCGTGATCTCGTTTATCAAAGATTCTCATCGATTCCTCCAACGATTTTTCTTTCATTTGTTTTTTCTATTGGCAGTTTACCGTTTGAGGAAAAAGTTTCAGCGGTGTGTAATTTATTAGAATAATTTACATCATCTTTTCTGATAGAAATCGACGCGAGAGTCCGATTTGATCCGAGGCAAGTGGAGTTTCGAGAGAACCCGTTAGGTCGATGACTGAAATCGATCTTCCGAGCTAATTTTAGTTTATTGGTGATGCTGAACACGGTTGCTGGCGATTGACACTTTGCTATATTTACAAGCTGGTTTTGTGTTTATCATGGGTGAAAAACAAACACGAAGATTAGTTCGCGTAATTATATATTAGGAACTGAAACGCCGAAATTCGTACTTTCTAAGACGATTCTTAAGAAATTGTCTAAAAACGCTCGAAAACCTTCGCTCTTGTACGGAAATTTAATTTTAAAGTGAATCAAAATCGTATAAATCCCATCGTATAATCGAAAAAGTAAAACTATAGGTGCAGATATCGTCGGTGAAATCGCGAAAAGGTGTCGCTAAGGAGGAGGAGGAGGTAAAAACACGGCGGTTCGAAGGAAGGAAGAAGGGAAAAGGTAAGGCAGAAACGGTCGGTCGGTCGGTTTGCAAGTAGGTCGCATCTCACGGCTCAATATCACCGAATACTCTTTTGTGTCCTCTTCTAAATTGGGTTACGAGGGTGCCGCAACCGTTAGCTGCTGGCTGCGGCTTCTTCTTGCACCGAGCCATGGCTCCTCAGAATTTTAATATGCCAATTTTTTCTCTTAGACTACCCTCGCCCTTGTGTACATTGTCCTTTTCTCCCGCATGCTTAGCGAATTTCTATTTCCCAACGAATCCCTGATCAAACCTGATCGAACAATTGCTTTCTTTCTAATATCGTCGTGTAATATGTAAACATCATTGGTTCGAATGTTCAGGATTATTTGGACTTTCTTTTGGCCGGATCTTTCTTTCAAATGACTATAATAACATAATAATACGGACTATCACACGCACAAATTTCTTGCAATTTTATTTATTACGAGATTCTCTGTTCCGGTAGGCTTCAATAATACCAGAAGAATTATAAGAATGTTTTTCTAAAAGTTACCTTGACACGTATTGGACTTATTAAACTATGAGGACCAGCACGGAGGAGAAATTGTTTCCATTAACAACGATACGATTAAAATGTGTCCTTTACACGTATTTATCTATAACTTGAATTCTGTGTCGGTTCCACTAACGCTCAGCCGATACTTTTTTTTTTTTTTACAAAATATGACGCCTGGACGATATTGCGTTCGTTTCTCCTACTTAAATGTTTACATTTGCATACATTTTTTCCAGCAGTATTAACGCAAACCGCTTTCGTAACTAGAAAGTTTACACTGGAATTACCAACAATTAAAACACGGAACTTGTACCACAAAGATCAAAACGAACGGTACGCAGGAGGAAAAGTTTCTCTCCAAGTATTTAGTACAAAATCTCCAAAAGTTCATCGTTATAAATTAACAAAATTCCTACGACGAATAATTCCAACCAACGTTTTCACCTTAGCTTTAGAAAACCCTCCCCATTCGATATTATTATTATCCCCAAAAATCCAATTATTTCCGCCAGTAGAAACGGCCCGTGCAAAGACCGCGAAACATTTAGCGAATGACGCATGAATACGAAGGGGCCGTTTCATTTTGCAACGAGCGTCGGGGTATTGCTAAAAAGCCAGGATACGAATGATCCCGGAGACACCCTCATCAAAGATTCAGGGGATTCGTGGCCCCGGGTACAGCGAGCTCTCTTTATTTCGGGATGCGGTATTTCGATCGCGGCGCGACTCATTAAAATAAGATTCTATTTGGCGGCCGATGCCGGTAGCTTGGTGGATGGGTGGATCGTCGGGCGAGCAGCGTCAGGCCCCAGCGAAATTGAATTTGACGACGCGTCATGCTCGTGGAATTTCCGTGAGCGGGAATTAATTGGACGCTCGGAAACGAATCGATCTGACCCGATGCCGACGTTTCTCCCGTCTCCATATTTGCAAGTTAAACTTCGCGCGACTAATTGTACATCGACGCTATCCCATCCACTACGCTCCTCCCCATGACGTCCGATTCGCGATTCGAAAACCGAGTTTTCCATCGATCGAATTTCCCGGCTTGTTTCGATCACCTCGGTTTGGGCTAGGTCCGTGTCGTCCATAAAGTTTCAGGTTCGAGTTTCTGACCGGAGCGAATCGACGTTCGGTGAAAATTTCAACCGAATCCGATTCGTTTCTAGTCGTAGCGATCGAGTTGATCGCTTGATTATCGAATTTGTTCTTGGTTATTAAATTTGTCCGGTTTCTTTCTGGATCTGTTTCAATATTTTTGTTACGGCTACCCGAACACATTGGAAGATATAATTGTTGGCTCTCTTTGTTGCATCGTTTAAAAATTGTAACTCTCTTGTGCGATGTTTGTCATATTTTAGGACTTTTGTCATAACTACGATACTACGAATAATCGTATATTTTAAGATACAATTATTTATAAGATTACATAGCACGATTCACGGTACATTAAGGTATTAAATACTTAAAGTATTGAACAGAAGGATGTGTACTTTTATCGACGATCTATTGTAACCCGATGCTCGTTGTCTTTATTTTTCTATGAAGTATTACGTATTAAAGAACTTCAGCCCGTGAACAAATACATAAATATTTGGATTAGTTAGTCGATGAAGGATCATCTTTCTATATCGTCTATGCAGACATAGATTTACACGATCTGAAAGACTTGATTTCAATAATTTTGTTTAATACAATACCATTCGAAAGATAAATCTATTAAGTTGTCCGAGAAGTGTCTTTCTTTCGCAAACGTGCTTTTTACAACAGTGCACCTTCATACAAACGTGAAACCAAGTCTGTGAAATGGCGCGGTGTTTATCTAAACGGAACAAAATGGATACGTAATTCGACGAAATAATATAAAACAAAAAACGTGCGTCTATTATTTTTTCATAAAACGAAAGAAACTTTTCGGACAATCTGATAAATAGAAACTACCAGATTCTTGACAACAGTACGCGAAATCTTTCCTTCCTTATACTTGGAGCGGACAACTCATCTTCTTTGTGTCTCGTGAACTATCCATCATTCGCAGCGACCCTTCTCAGACAGCGTTTGTCCTTCGGTTTTGTCAACGTTTTATATTTTATCCAAACCGCGTCTTTTCTCTATATCGCGTTATTTATTCATAAATTGTGGAAGAATTTAAAACGACTGTGAGTACAACAGCCTTTTCAACAACTTCGTGCGTATACCACTTGCTTCCTGTTTCTCTTCCAGCTAAATAGATTCAAAGGACAGTCGGCTACATACGAAGAAACTGAAATCCATAGAATGTACGGAGACGAGGGCGGCGCGGCGGTAAATGAAGAAACGGAGATCCATACGAAGTACAAAGGACGTCGCTGAGGGGTTAAAGAAGGAAAGAAAGAAGATAAAAGGTATTTCAAATGAAAGGATGAAAAATGCACCTTGTAAAACACGCGGCCTTACGTTTTTCAGTGTCATACAGGGTAATATCATTTATGGTTTCTTTGAACTAAGATTTAATTCGATGTTCATATTTTCTCAATGACGCAGGGTATCGAATAGAATGAAATACTCGGTATTATCGATGAATATGGTAATATTTACGGTAATTATAATATTTATTGGCAAGATTTATCCTTTCATATCCTGCACACAACGTGCAAATTTTTATTCGAAAAATATATCATAAATAATTTCATACACCCACGATAATTAGCTTGCAATGTGAAACTTTCGGTTTAACGAAATTTGGCTATACAAGCACGTTGAAATTGCTGATGGATCATATTAGAAAAATTGCCCGAAGGATTAATTTTCATTTTACGATATAGTAGAACGACTAATTCGTGTCCTGAATACATACATATCGAAATATTACGAAGGAAGTGCGAATCTAGCAGAATTTGGAAAGAAGATAAGAAGATGATAACCACACGGGAGAAATTTTTACTAGTAGAGGAGACGGAAAACCGAGGAACATCGTCGAAGAGTCGAGGTGAGAGGAAGTTGGGCTTGTGGAACATGCTACGAGGCATGCACGAGAAGAAAAACGAGTTTTTCGCCGTCCCGGCCGAGCACTTTTCTCGTTTATAACAATAAGAGAGGCGTTAGGGTGCTCGAAAGTTGTGACTCGCTCGCGAGCAGAAAATCTGCCGTGCCTTTGTCACCGTATCGCGATGCACTCTCAACGATGCTAAACCCGACGACACGTACAAGAATACGCTTCTCTTTTCTTTCCTTTATTTCGTTTACATTCTTTACACCCTTGCAGAAATACATTCTTCCACGGAACTTTTGCCAGTTTTAGAAGATTCGAGAGATTCTTTCGGAAGAACCTTTTATTGCAAAGTGTTTTATGCCACAGATATTTACTGATTGTGAGAGTAGGCGTTGTTAATGACATTTCTTGAACGAGATTTTTTATACAATGCCATTAATACAAATTTCGGATTAAGTTTCTTACAAACAAAAGAATACTATTTATTATTTGACTACGGGTTTCTAAACATTTGTAGGAAATTTGGAAATGCAAAATAGCACGGAATGCACGTAACACGGAAAAAATATTCAAAGTATTAACGCTTTCTATATAACAGCTGAAAGTAAGATAATTTTCTACCTAGTATTTTCTTAATTATATTTTGAAAAGTACGAATTTGCTTAATATCATCGTCGGGATCGCGTCTATCGTTAGCCAAGAAAGATAGGCTCGAACAGAGATATTTCTCATTAGCGTATGAAATAAATAAATTCACTGAATTCTAAATTTAATTAAGTCGTGTATACCAATAGCGGTACTTATTGCAAATCCTTTATCGAATACAAGGTGATCTGCAAGAGTTGATGCAGTAAATGCCACAAAAGAGAATTGTGTTAACATTCAAACAGCATTAAACAAATTATCCGTAAACGAAATTGAAAGGCCAATTGTTCGAGTAGAAGCGATTACTCGATGAATTCGTATTTGTTTCATTAACATGTATTTGGGGAACAATTTTCGATAGAATAAATGCTGTTAGCAAATCGTTGTAATCATCCGCAGCTTCGATATCTACAGTGGTATCATTATACGATGGCATAAGCAATTTTATTAAAACTATGCTTAAAACTGCAAGGAGTTTGAAGATGAAACTGAAAATGTTATTCCAATGAAATACAGAAAACAATGACAAATTACAAATAAAATATTTTTCGATAATAACAATGAGAACAATGTACAGTTGGAAGGAGTTTGTGTGTTAAATTTACGTACCTGTATACGATTATAACGAGGAAGCATTTATATATTGTAAAACTTATATTACAGAAGTTCATATTACTTCTATTATGTATATTATATTACACTATTATATATACCAATTTATATTACACCATTAAAGTTGTAAAATAAAATGCTGGTGAGTTAGAAGTGGAAATTGAACAGTTTGATATATTAAGTAAGACTGAGAATGTATTCATTGCTTCTGAAAAGTTGAATTTTATAATAGAAAACAAAATTATATCCACATTTCTCGGTACTGAAATTGGCAAAAGATTATTTACGCGCTACTTTTTTGCAACATAATACACTGGCATGACTGTACATAGAAATGAATATTCTAAAAACACTTTGTTACGAGGATATTATTGATAAGTTCAGAAATGAGAAAATTAGAAAATAAAAATGTTCAATTCCTTAAAATAATTTAGTAACGATTTTTTATTTACATTTTATATTCCTTAAGTCTGAGACAAATCATTGTTCCTATAAAAAGAGCAGCGACTTTGATTTGTATGCTTAGGGTTCGAAAAGCTTCAGACGCTGCCGTGATCATCGTTGTCACGTTCATATAAGAGATAGGATTAAAGGCAGCAGAAATGAAGAAAAGAAAGAGCAATTTCAAACGAAGGGTCAAGTTTCCAAAGGTTCAAACGAAATTCCGTGGCACGTAACGAGTGTTAACTCCTCGATCGACCAGATCCAAATTCCTCATTCCCTCCGAAACTACCCTGTGAAAGAAGTTCTCTACGCCGGTTGAACTAGAAGTCGAGTCAAACTACCCTCTGGCGATCATTGAACGGGTCTTTGTCCCGAATCTAATACGACGAAGTCAGACGAGGAATAAAACGAATCTCTGAACAAAAGACTAAAGGCCAAGAACAAATTTCTTATTTTAATCGATATTTTATCGATATTCAATCGATATTAACAGACGTTCGCGAACCCTTTCTTATCTGTGCACAAAATATCTCGTTTCGTGTCATTTACGCGATATTTCGAAGATAGATATATATTTCGCCAGTTTTTCCTAATAAGACGCGAGATTTCACATGTTTTGCAATAAAAATATCAAGGGTTAATCAAAGAGCTTCCAAATGTCCTAAAAATATTAATTTTCCTCTTGTATTATATTGCATTTATTGCATGCGATAACGAGCGTATAAATAAGGAAATGCTTGCTCTATAGTAAAGAATTTAAAAGCAAGTTTCTTACATATTTTGAAGCACCATAAATATAGGACGACTTCTAAATTTTTATTCGTGGTAAGGAATACGAGTTAAATTAAGACGAATCTAACGCAATAATTTTTCCCTATTTATATCCTCACCACTGTACCTATATTATCACTTTATTGATGTTTATACATTCATAGATGCAGAAATGCACAGGATGCGAATATAATATGCAAAAGTATCTAAACTATTCAAGGTACAGTACTTGTAATATTTAACAGGTGAAGCAAATTCCTCTTCGCCTATGTTTCTAAATATATGAAAATACATAAACAACCGCTGTATGATTATCACGTTTGCATAGATTTTTTCAATCTTCGAAATTTCTTGGCGTAATGTCTATTCCTTTATATCCGAGTGCCATCGGAATAAAATAGCGTCGTTAAAAAGTTCGTCTTGGTGTGTAAGCTCGACGCAAACGGGATGAACTGTATTAAGAAGCAACCTTTACCGATTCCAGTGTCTCGAGACGCGGAAATAAAGGTGAAAGGTTAACGAGCAACCTGTCGTTCGCCAAGTCGCTGCGTTTCGAGACCTGCAATATCCGAAGTTCACAGAAGGCCCCCGTCCCGCCGCGAAAGGGCGCACGCCCATATTTCCCTGGATTTTGCATTATTTCTTCGTCACGGCAAATGGATTTTCATCTTTTACCGGGGATAAGGATTTCATATCAAATATTTATAGCGGGACGATAAGGCGACGAAGTTCGTCGTCGTGCGAGCGCGTCACGTTCAGCTGACAAGAGGACGGGAAGCTTAAACTTTCAACCGTGTAACGACTGCAATACCAGCGAAACTTGCTGTCTTCCCGGTTTCTAGGGGCCGACTTTTGACGCTCTTTCATCCCTATCCTCGCGAGAGAATAACAGAGGGGAAGAAAAGAGAAAGAGTAAGGCGTGGCAGATAAGAATTTGTAAGGAACAGTCGTCGTTCCTTAGGTCTTGGAGGGATCATACTGCTAAATAAAGTAAAATCGATGTAACGGGAGAATTGGCTTGTCTTATTTTATGGGGCAGTTTTCCAGATTCGAGGTACAAGGGGCTAAAATGTATGCTTTTACGGTACACACGGAGAAAGTTCGAAGAATGTGTTTTGACAACTATTTATAAAACTTTGTATAATTTGTTATAAAAGCAACATGTTTACTTCCACGTGAATTTATGATATGTATATACTTTGCCCTGGCAGTCGCAACAAATTGAAATATACCATATTCGTCGTAACGTTTAATTTTTGCAAACTATCACATTGTGTTTGCCAATTTTTTCTGATCATGTCATCTGAATCATTCACACTGTTGATCATTTTTTAGCCCATAAAATTTATCTTACTGCAATCATTCTAAACGATCTAGTAACATGAGCCCACTATGACAGCCAACACGTTGAACGATCTTTGGATAATATTTGGTTACAAAATGTGGTAATTTGAAAACTCTATATTTCTTGAATTAAACGATCTTCTTAACAAGCAAAAATTCCAATTATGAACGTTCAACGTAAAGATATTTTATTACAGGAACTCTCTTATATCGTCAGAAATGTCCACCCATTATGTTTTTGATTTGTATAACCTAATTAGCAGTGTAACATCCCTTGTTAATTAAACGTTGGCTTCTATTGATCATAAAACGCGATAAGAGTAAAGGAACGTTAATTTCCCAAGGCAAATATCAATTATCAAAACCAACTATCCCTCCGAATTCAATTTTCAAACTAGAAACCAATTCTAAAACTCGCTATGTACATATAGTACCACGAAGAAGTGTAATCGACACTCGTCTATCTTCCCTGAAGCAGCAAAACGAGAAAAGAAAAAGAAAGAACACAATAATGAATCCACGCGTGCTCGAGAATAATCCAGGAATGCCTACGATTCGCATAATCGCGATGAACCGTGCAACGAGTACCGTAAAGTCGCGCCGCCGCGGAAAAGGTCATTCATTCAGCGAGGATTACTTCATTCCTCGACTTTCGAGGCGCACACGAATTCCACGACGTTCCGTGTCCGTTCAATTGAAAATCCCAATAGGTTCGAAGGTCCTCCCCGCTAACCTATTCCTCGCCCTGTCCCCACAACCATGATTCCGCCCTGGAATTCGAAGGCCATTCTGAACATGCACACACGTGCATCTATGCCTCGATCCAATAAGCGAGCGCCCAGTCAATTGTGTATGTTAAAATATTCCGCGTGCCCGGCTTTCATCGAAACGGGTGGTCAGGGGATAAAGGACGAAAGAGAACAGACAGTTTGACTGACGTACAGAGGGTGGAAAAATTTCGGATTTCGTGTTTCACTACATTTTCATGCGAATGTTGAGAAAGATGTAAATTTTGATGGGAATTTCCAAAGGAAGTTGCAGGAAATTTATTTGAGTAGATAGTAAAAGAGAATATGTCTGTTACATTGACTTGATAAAAAAAAAAAAGAAAAATACATTGGGCGAAGTTATACTGTGATACGTTTATAGTATACTAAAGAAATATTTCACAAGTATTTTTTACAATTGGCAATTGTTCGTAGTAAAGGGGTGAAAATAGACGCGAAGTTCGAGAAGGAACTATACCTTTAGACACGAAGAAACAAGTTTTTAAAATTGCGTTATTAAATTGGGAATATGGTTATATAATTGCCCTACTAAATGTTAATTCAGTTTCACGTAAATTTGCACGTGCGATGGATTAAGTATAGGTAGATCAAGTATAAGAGTAAAGGGATTATACATTCTGTTAGATGTTTGCACATTTGACAAGCGCATGCATCAAGCATTGTTAGCAACAAGAAATTTTCCGGAATACGTTTCCTAAGTTTCGATTCTATATCGGAAGATGAATAACGTAAATGGATAATTTTATACATCACGTACATAGATAATTTTGCAATCGCGTTATATAAAAACGTGGTGACAAGTTTCTGATTGTGTTAAATAAGTACCGCGTAATATTACTATATATGTGTGTAAACTCACCTAATTCCCATCAACTTCGTCCACTCTGGAGGACACTTACGAACAGTTCTACAAATGTTCGGCCAAACTTTCATCGCTCTACACCATCTCTATCGACTCGGAGCAACACACCACCAACTGCCACAACTGTCCACAAATTTCACAACAGAGACAATAATTCACTCGACTCCCGACACGTGATCCCACGGCTCGCCCTCCAAACACGTGTTACATTGTACATCGAATTCGAGCGTTGGTAGCACAGTGCCAGCGGTATAAAGGTAGGATTAGTTCTCAATTGACGCGGTTCGTTCGTTCGTCGGTTGATCGACGAGCGCGAATTGCCCCGTGGACAACGTTCGTGACGTAGCCAGGAAATTTGCCGAATGGTTTGGAGAATCGGCAGGCATCGACGAGAGAAAGTGACGAGTGCCGGGCAAACGGCGATGCCAGGGACGTTTAATTGGACGATATTTGCCGAACGCGTGTAATCACCTGTTGCACCGGCAGGAGAGGCGCGCTGATAGCGGCTAGACGAAATAAATTCTTGTCAAATGGCCTCCAGGCGATGTTTGCTTTCAGGGACAAGTTCTAAATTCGTCGTTAGGAACGATCAACGCGACGGTTTCGGTTTGAGGGGCGCGGATTAACTGACTTCGGTTTGACATTGCGAGGACTCGATAGTGGATCTAGTTCGGTCGAAATTTGGTGGGGATTCCCCGTCCGACCGAATAGGCTAATGCAGGTAGCTGGAACGGTGGAAGGGGAAACGGTGGATATAGCAATTTTCATTTACATTTACGTAGAGCGGCGATTTTTAAGCTTTTTCATCCCATGGCGCACATGAACTAATAACTACAATTCTGCGACGCATTAAAACATATGTTAGACATACGTATATATAGATTTGGTCCAAGACAGGGTATTCATTCACACCGGATGGATATCCTTGTCTTTATTTGGCAACCTAAGGAAAAAACATGTTTTAAAACATCCTATCAAATAAATATCGCCAATCTGTTTTTATGCTCTATCGAATGACAACCAATACGTTGTTGTTTCGAATCCGCATCAGAATTTTTCATCTTCTTTTTATTTTCTGGCGAAATTACGCGGAACGATATAGGGACACCCCGTATAAAATTTTTTACACATACAAATACACAGGGTGGTTGGTGACTAGTGGTACAAGCGGGAAGGTGGTGATTCTACGCGAAAAAAGAAGTCGAAAATATAGAATAAAAATTAAAAAAAAAAGAATTTCTTTTTTTAAATTTTTCCATCGAGACAACGATCTACAGTGAGATCCGTTATAACGAGACGTGATAAAGTGCACGCGTACCGAGTGAAAATTCAAAATCGATTTTCTCGAAAACAAAGCCTCAAACGAAAAATTTTTATTCTATATTTTCGACTTCGTTTTCGCGTAGAATCACCCCCTTTCCGCTTGTACCACCAGTTACCAACCACCCTGTATATATATTACCTTTAACGATTGTACGATTATGATTTTGAGACATATAGGAAATATATAAGCAAAGATTACAATCAAACGTCGCTATATATTAAAAAGTAGTGATAACATTATTTGTCACCTCGCTTCCAACTCCGCTGAAACAACAACGTACATAGTATCCCCAGTATTTTATATTTATAACTTTACCCAAAATCTGCTAAAAGAATCGTACCCATTAATTTTACTCTGTACCATCAACCTTTTAACCACACCACCTGTTGACCAGATTCTCCGATGTATCGTACTAAAGAGTAAACCTTGGAAATTGGTCTTTCCATACAAAGCGATCCGCAATTCCCATTGAAATAACGATGAGATTAGAAACAGGCGTGGTGGACAAGGATGAAACACGGGGGGTGGTTGGCTGAAGTACGTCTCCGTGTTGCTAGAGTAGACATTAAGGGGAGTATTTCTTAATTAGCGGCTCGCCTCGAAAAACGAGGTGATTCGAGCCAAGTCAGCCGCTCCCTCGATGTGCCAAGCCCTGTTACCAGCTCCTCGTAGATCACGATTTGCTTTAAGTATCTTAAGTTCTTTAAGGTTGATGGAAAGAGAGAGAAAACAGGGAGCTCGTTTGCAATTCGTTGTCACGAGTACGTCGGATATTAATCGCACGATGTAGACGTTGATGAAAATACAGAAAGCCGGTAAACAAATTGTGGTGTTCGTAAATAACGCGACAAGATAGAGTAACGAAGGGAAAATGGTGTCTGCTGATGAATGGAAATACGTCGACGAAAAGCATAAAGAATTAAGTTGAGAATTCTTTGTGAAACGTGATAGAATTTTTCATTTACTTTTCCCTTACGTATACTTTTATTGCATAGCTAAAGTTTATTCAAATATCTTCAATGGGGTTGAATATAAAAATGTTGAATTATTAAAGTAATCGTTGTTTCATCTTCAGAGATTGTTCTGCATTAAAGATAACAATTTCATATGAAAGATTAATTTAGGTATTAAACAGTAACAAAAAGCGAATCGATCTTCTTCTATTTTTAATACAATTTTTTTATTTTTCGATAAACTGATTGATACAGAAATCGTTTAGAAAATTATATTTATTCGAGATAGAGCGAATTTCCGATTATCGATTATCGATTCCGATAACGTAGCAATTATTTAAGTAATTATATAATTTCAGAAAGATGTTATCGTGAATCTAACAGAGCTCAGGTACAAATGGCCTGATCAGGATTCTCGTATCGAGTAAACGAATCGAATACCACGGTAAATGTAGCAAGATAGTAGTTCGCTAAGTAAACGGAGATATACTTGATGGTCATCAGGAAATAAATAGCCCGGGTTACGGAAATTACGAGATCTCCGGCAGGAATTCGACGTAACCCGTATATTAACCAGGGAAAATCTACCGGTAAACGGAGATATTTCTTGGTAAAATGTATCTGTTTCGCGTGCAAAACATCAGCGTGATAGTTTTATCAGGAAATTGTGGTACTAAACTTGATTTCTAATAATATCGTTGATCTTGACAGGAAACTAAAAAATTCGGGTTACTGGAAAAATTGAGAAGCGGAGAATATACATAGAATTAACAGTCTTCGAAATTTTTAATTAATTATCTTGCTAAAAAATACGGATAAAATGAAATCATTTATGTATAAGAATATATCGTATATGTATATATCCGACATACCATATGTATATTTGACAGGTAGACATCGTGACATAATTGATTAAAATTCAAATTAATATTTTTTCGTATAATCGGTGAGAAATTTCAACAAACTGTAATACGTCACTTTGTTGTTCTGCTTTGCTTCAGGAATAACGAAAAGAAAAGACTCCGGCCAGGTACAAAATTCGGAAAAAAAGCTGAACTTAATATCGAAATCGCGAGAAGGGGAATCTATTTCAACGATTGAAATCGAGAATCGATGAGGCGAGGGGGTTAAAGGGGGCGCGATAATGAAAATCCATCCTTTCAATATCTCTCCGATAGATATCGACGGAGAGAAAGTACAGAGGAGTGGCAAAAAAAAAAAAACTGCCCGGAACGAGAAACGACGAGTCGTGTCGAAGCGGAAAATGGAATGCAGCAGCTTTGTATTCAATTGTTTCGCCTAAATTTGTTTCCAACAAAAAAGAAGTTACTTCACCTAAGCTCGTTGAAAAAGCAAAAACTAAAAAAGAGAACACACACACAAAAAAAAAAAGGAAAAAAGGGAAGGTAGGAAAAAGGGCGAAACCGGTAACGCCTAGCAAACTCATCGATCTGCATTAAACTTTTGCTTTATAATATCGAGATACACTTGTGACCAACTATACATATATATGGCCGAATCAACTCTCCACCCTAATTTTGAATTACGTTTCAGTTCATAAAATCGAAGATTTATATGAAGACATATTTCAAAGGCTAATAGGTAGTTACTTTTAGATTTTAAACTTTTACGATGATTAGACACGTTTGTGGTATTTTAGCTTTTGATCGTTTTTTCGGGTCTGCTTTGATAAAGTGAACTTGTATGTTCACGAGACATTGGAAAGAAGTGTACTAATAAATACGATCGAAACTCGAAAAACCATAAATATGTCAACTAATAATTAGATTTAACAAGTATAGCCATAAAATGTATACATAAACCAAAGTGTTAACTTCTTTCCAAAAATGGGAAGAAGGAAACGAAAAAAAAGAGAACAAAGTAGAAACAAGAGCAAAAATAAAATGTACAAGTAGACGAAAAAAGCGCAGATGAAGAATATCAAATCGAGACACATGGAATAATTATGGCAGTTAGTAACTTCCGTTTGGCGTATGTACGCTATTGGTTTCCGACTTTGTTTTCGGATCTCGTTTACTTTTTTTTATCTTTCTTTTTTTGATTTCATGGGTCGTCGATTGCAGGACAATTTTGCATATCGAACGCCGCGGGCTATTATTTGAGCGTCGACACCGAAAAGCTCGTTTTTCCAGACTCTCAATGATGGACAATCGATCAATCGCGGCGCACCATCGATGTGACGAACCATAAAACTTCCTTTTATAAACACTCGTTATTTTTCCCGTTTTTCTTGTTAGACGAAACAGGATTCGTCTCTCTTTCTCTCCTTTTTGTTTTAAATACCTATACCTTTTCTCTGAATTTTTTCCAGCGCCAATTTACATGAACTCCTTAACTACTGCCATTTTTATTCAACGATCCAATGAATCCCAGTTTTTTTTTTTTTTTAGGAGATAGGTACGACTCAAAGGAGAAGCAAATTTCGACTGTATTTTTACTTTACGAGATAAAGGTTTCGTAAGAAAAATTTTAGATAAAAGAAAATTGTTCATTTTATAGAAAATATTCATAACATAGCATGTATAACATTTTTAAAAGTAGAAGTAGAATCGTTGGTCCTCATAAAAGATTCTTTGTACAAACTGTCGAATATTTTCACTCCTTAAGAATAAAATTATAAAATATTATAAGAATATTAATTTTTCCATTTTCTTTTTCCCTAAAAATCTGTCCTTTAATAAAAAATTGTTATAGCTAATATCACTACAATGCAACAACAATTAGCTCTCTATAGCAAACTAAATTATTATACCAAATACTATTACACCAAATATATTTACAATAATTACATGTTACATGTTGAAATAAACAATCGCAATCAGTTCTGATATTTTCTTGCCGTGAGCACATAAAAGTTCGAAGTTAAAGAATAAAGAAAAGTAAAAAAAAATATCTTATTATATATCGAAATATCGGAATATCATAAGTTCCATGGATAAGGGACAGAAATAACGATAAGCATCTGCAAAGAGGGCTCCTTCGAGAGGATTTATAGAGAGGAATAGAAGAGGAAAAAGGTACGCGATGCCGGTGTGCATTTTTTTCAGTCGAATACTCGGAGTTAACGATAAGGTCGTGCTGACGTCGAGATAAGGAGGCCCCGATTGGGTAGAGATCGCGTGCTCGACAGAATACGGGCCACGAAACGTAATGTTATCAGGGGCCGTACAACAGCTGCACTAAATTTTTTTTCGCCGACAGTTCCACTTTTCGAACGATAACTTCGCAGCCCTCGCGCTTACCTCGTGACCAACCTGCTACCCTTATTAAACAATATCTCACGGTTGTGTAACAATCTCAATATTACAAAATATTTCACGCACCAAGTGTATAAGGAGAAAATGTGAAAAGATATCGTTTAAAAATTTCCCGAATTTTTTGTTACAAGGATAAGAGAGCAAAAGAATTCTTAAAATTTTACAATGCTTTTGAAAATCGTCTTAACACGTCTGTGTTCTAAATTTTGTTTTACATGTTTATCAACATATTATTCTACTTTATTGTATTAGTTATGTGTCCATTTATACAGCAACTATTACTGTCAGGATTTTATATTAAGAAAATTGAAAAAAACTTGAAAAAGGGGAGAAATTGTTCCTAAAAAGAAGAAGGAAAACAAAATAGAGGTATTATTATGTACGAGGTTTACAGAGTAAATATCATTCTGTAGATATGAATGTTCTCTGTTCACAACGGCTTTCAGTTCCACGTTTTACGATCGTTTTATATTTCTTATTAACATCGTGGATATGTTAATATCTCTAGTAAAAGCGTGGGTTAAAGTGTGCACAGTCGACCGGTACCGAACTGTAATTCTCTGCTCCTAATATAACCACTTCCTGATTGGTAAATGTGTTATTAGTGAATTTATTAAGGTTATTGAACTAACCGTGGAATTTATGCACATACCAATTGATTTCACCGTATAATCAAATCTGTGCATTTATTAATGTACGTATGTCTCTATTAACGTGACCTATCAAATACTTCCATTTAGTCTTCCGCATATTCCGACAATATTACCTATCAGATTGGATAAACGGATAATTTACGTATAAATATGCCCTACTTTTTATACGCGTAAATACGCTTAAAATAAAAATTTACAGATTATAAGAAATTTAAGGATAATTATAATAATCGAATAGAGAAGCTATATTTAGTATATTTTGAATGTCTTTACTTAAAAATTTAGCAAAGGTAAAGAAGAGCGAATTACAGAGAGAGATGAGGATGTTGGTTCGCTACAGGAGAGAAAAGAAATTGCCCAGAAGCAATCTCTTGATGGATTTTCTGATTAAATGTCCCTGTCCCACGCAGAAAAGCACTCGCGGTGATGCATATTTTTATCGCGTAATATTCGATAATTCCGGCCAACAATTTCCTTCCGGCCGTCTTTTGTGCATCCTCTCGCATTAGAAGACGTTTCCGCTTATTTCATTTCGAGAGGAATAAGTAATATAGGAAAGATAAAAATATGTAAAGCACATAATTGGCCATTTTATGCTAATAATTTTCCTCTAACAATGACGGTTGGTCATTAGATACAACAAAAGGGAGACAAGGATACAGATAATTCCAAAAGGGAACTTTAAGTTTATATCATAATTCCTGCAACGTTGTCCATATTTCTCCGATATTTCTCCTTTTTTTTCATTTAAAACCTTTACTTGCATTAAATTCTTATCTGTAGAAAATTGTATAAGTATATGAAACAAAACACAAAAGCCGTTTTGATGATTCAGTTAAAATATATTGGAGAACATTAATGAAACGTTTACAAGGTAAGTTATAAAACGTAAAACGTAGAATGTGATATTACTACGTGATCAGAATTTCATTGAATAAAGATACTATTGTATAAATAAATTATATGATTTTTATATAAATATCGATTAAAAGTTAGAATTAAAAGATGCTTACGGCTTATCCTACTACATCGTAGTCCAGAACTCCAACGGCCTCCGTGGCGCAATCGGCTAGCGCGTTCGGCTGTTAACCGAAAGGTTGGTGGTTCGAGCCCACCCGGGGGCGGATATATTTTGTTATTTTTTTATTCATGAATAAATTAACTAATCATAATGCTTTTTTTGTTATGTATCCTATAATATTTATTTTAACTTATTGCAAATGTATCATATAGTTTTAAATAATTCTTAGATGAAAATGTGTGCAGATGTGAACGTTTCATTATTGTATTATGTAAGTATATTTTACAGAAAAGAAAAGAAAAGAAAAGAAATTGTTATGAAAAATTTTCTTTTCGGCTATGTGCAAAGATTTTATACTATATGATATCTATCAGAATATTTAAAAGATACTATGATAAACGATCATATCATTAATGTATTACGATCATTGTATTCAAGAAATTATAGTATATAGGTTTAACAAAATGAATAATTCGTCATAACTTATAAATAATTAAGCTTTGAAAAAGATATTGATAAACACCGAAGATTTAGAAAACTACTATGTATGTACTAATAAAAATGTGGAAAAAAAAATGTGAAATATTTTTATTTATGAACTATTGAAAAATAAGATTATTTAATTGTTAGTGGATGTTTATCTCTGGTATGTGGTTTGTAACTAATAAATGTTTGTAACTAATAAATGTGAAATTTTAAAGATATTGATATTTGTGTTAAGTAAGTAGTTCTCCTAGTCTCCACTAGATGTCTATGTGGAGTTACGAGTTCTCGCATTTAAAGTTAGTCGGTCGATATAATATCTTGAAGCAGAGAACGAACATCGTCAGTCAGCCAGTAGGTGTACTACTGATCGATTTAGCAGATGATGATTGCAGGAGATGATTCATGATTAAGCTCCGCTCCCTGGCTTCCATCACTCGCAACGACGGTGGTCAGTGGAATTTCTGATGCTAACTGACTATTTTTTTTTTTCTAATTCTATGTAAAAATAATATGTAACAAAGGTTGTACAAAAGGCAATAATGAAAACTTGTAAAGTGAATAATTATGAACTGAGGCTTTTTGGGCTTTCAATTATATTTAATTTTCATATAACTTCAAAAATAAAATCTTTGTTCTAGTTAAATTCACAATTAAGAAATTAAAATTTGAAAGGAAGAATTGGAATTTAGAGTTATTTAGTTATTTTAAATTTTTCACGAATTTCCATGTATAAAGGAAATATAATAAAGAAATGAGTGTTTTCTGTGTGTTACGAGCGTGTATATATATAAATATATATAACTGTGCCTCCAATTAAAAATTCCCAAAAACCCAGTTCAATACATTTACAGCTTTATTTACTCGTCCTAGATCAACAAACCCCTTCACATCTCCATGAAGCATTACACACAAGCTTTCAAAAAGATTGAATCGCAAGAAGCTTTTCTTCGGAACTTTAGTAACGACAAACTGTGGCGTGTATCAAGCGTGTATCGTAACTGATCAATGGTGGTTCAGTAATAAAGAGGAGAAGGTTGAGACGATGCAAAGCGACTCGACAATTTCGAGCATCACGGAGTAATGTGTCAGATTCGTCAGTCCACGAATTCGTTGCCACAGTATTACGGGTTATATGGCTGCACGTTCCCGACCTCATTTAACTTTGAACTGCGTCTAGAACGACGTCTGTACAAGCGCAAACATCTGCCGCTGGCGCTTGTTGGAACTCTGTTTTATCCGTAGCCCCACCATTCGCTCCGCCGCTAAAATCCCTACTTCCAGTAGTTTGTTTCCCCACTCTAGCGTCACTGTGTCTCAGTGATAACCCGTAGATCGCGAGAACACGCGCGTATCCCATTCGTGGCTGCAGTGAAATCCGCGATACGCGAAATCAAGCGCGGATTAAGGGGGAGGGGTCTAGCGAAGGTTATAGCCTCGGGTCTCGCTATAAAAAGAACAAGAAAAAATGCATCTTATTTTACGAGCATAACGTAGCGAATTATTCTAACACATAGACGTCGCACCAGGGCGCGCGTTTAGTGACGGATGAAAGATTTAAAACCGATACTTACGACTTATACTAAAAATTGTTCACCAAGTTGGCAACAGTCGTTTGTTCTATGGTATAAATTATATTGATTCCTTGCTTTTATTCAATATATACTCATTTTGTAAAATTATTCCATTCTATGAACTTTCTTCTATCCGCCACTGTATGTGTAGAAACGCGCAGCTACGTGCGCTCAAAGTATACAAAGATGATAAAATTAGTAAAATTCTGTAAATTCGCCGCGGAAAATAAAAAAAGGGATATCTGTATTTTAAAAATGTATAATACAGATCTTTTAACATAACTTACAAATTTTATCTCATATTTGTGTAAATTTATTTCATTTTATTTCTCTTCCCCTATCTTTCTGTAAAGGGGACCTCCGCTGGCTTAATAGTCTCGGGCCTCAGAAACTGTAACGCGATCTTGTGCGAAACCGGGAACACGACGAAAAAAAAAAAAGGAACACAGATTAGTGTTTGTGTCGTCGGTAGAGCGTTAAGTGAAAGCGTGCACGTTTCAAAAATGCGAATGGAGACACGATTATCCGGGATTCGAGGGCGGATTTTCAGCTGTAGATTAGGAAATTGGTTCGAGACTGAGATGAGAAGATATGATGGAGATTGGGCGAGCGAGTCGGAGCTTAGGCGACCGCCATATTAGAATATTAGGCTTAGAGGGTCTACGAGGAATACGAATAGTTCGTTTGGCGGAGCTGTTCGTCTGCAGAACCAGAGTATTCTACGATCTCCTGCAATTCGATCGGCTTTCGCGAATTCTTTCTTCTTATTATGGGGATAAGAAAGGATATCCTTTATGCGATAGTTTTTAAATGGAATCAGTGGAAAGTGAGGAATTTAGATTAGGAGGAGGGAAATTTAAAATTGATCCATTGAAAATACACCTTGGGGGATAATAATGAGAGTCGAGAGGCTGATGCAAAAAGCGGATAACAATAAAAGCTACAGCCTACGACGAGCATCAAAATTGCAGGAATAAAATGGAAACCTTTAAATATTTATAAAAAATTCAGAAGTATTGTCATTCACGAAAGCCTATAATATGGTGTATAGAAGAATAATATTCAGTATCGCACTTATATTTAGTATTTAACGTTACTCGTTGCACCACATTTCGCCAATTATTTCCCGGTTTTTGTAATCGCCATTTTCCAAAAATATATTCAGCGCTACATCATCATACATAGCAAGATATAAAAATAACCAAACGATCGACACGTCAAAAATATATCCAACAAGATTTCTTATTAATATTATTCTATTTAATATTCCTTGCGCGACAAATAAAAAAATAAAGTAAAAGTATTTACAAAGTATCACACGTTCAAAGTATCCACGGACCACATTGATTAGCAAAAATCCATTAACAGCCTCGAGCTTTACAACATGGCAACGATCGACACTAATTAACATTTTAACCCGATAAGGGTGAATTTTTCGGTGAAGATGATAAAGAGGCGGCGCGGCGGGTCGATGCTCGAAGAAAGAGATACGCGAAGTGGAAAGTCATTATCGTGACAAAGAAGATCGAGGCAATCGCGGCGAGTTCGAGAAGCCTATCAGTTTTCCACAGGCGGAATCGAGGAAGCCCCCCTCCCCCCCGGCCGTTTCGTGGTGCAGCCACCAAAGTACAGAGACGACTCTCTGCCACGTCTACACCTTTTGTCCGTTCTCACGAGAAAGCTCGTCCAGGCCGTGTGGCTGGCCGAGGTAATTCTCTGGAACGTTGATTCTACGTTGTTCGACCGTGAGTTCGATCAACTTACCACCCACTTTGCTCGTATCCCTTCGAACCCTTTCCATTTGAGGGAAAAAGTCGAGCTCAAAGTGGTCGATTTTTACGGTTTCAGACTAGGATCGTTAATCGACTTGCAGGTTTGGGGAGTACAGAACGTATCAAGATTAATAGGATTTCAGTCTCGAGATTTTTATTTCGATGGCATTGTGATAAAAGTTGGTTATACGTATTTTATTCTATATTTCAATTGCGTGTTAAGAAGAATATACGTTTTATATAATTTCTATTAATTCTAATATATTTGTCTATCAAAGTTGAATAAAATAAATCGGAGAAAAAATATCGTAGTTTCATACTAATTCGTCGTACGTTTCAAACGCTGTTTCATTTTTTTCATTTGTTCGATCCTCCAATCTATGTGGACGCCGTTATTGGAACGAAATGTCAATTGTTTGCCGGATCTCTGCGGATCGAATACATTCATTCAAACGCGAATTTCTATTATGTGAACGAAAAATAATAGTAGCGGAAAAAATTGTTAAACTACTATTAGATATATGAATTCCAGTTATATGAATTATTTGTCCGTCGACGAGTTTAGATAAATGGAATTCCATTGTACTTGCACGTTAAAAACAAAATGTAGAACAGTGGGAATAATAGTCCAATAACCAGCAGGGGATTAGTTCTAACTTCTATAATATTAGAGAAACCTATACAGTTATCAACGTGTATAATTAAAAACCACGAAAAATAAACTTTAAAATGTCTGTGAAGACAATGCGATTAGAATAAAAAAGAACTGTGATATCTTTCAAATTTCGCGGTCGTCTCAGGAAGTTTACAGTCCTAGCGAATTTTTTTCGTTTGGACTCGCGGGAAATTTCACGCTCGATCGGTTCGCGATCGATGACCGAGCACCCTCTCTTTTTTTTTGCCGTTGCCTTGGATCCCTGCCGGGCTAATTTGCACTTCGAAAGATATTCAAGATCGGGAAAAGAGATCAGGACCGCGAGATGAACAACGAGATTATCGACGATCGGCTCGTTTGCCGCTCGAGCGGCTCGATAATGCGATCATCTCGGCCGTGGAGCCTCGAAGATGCAGATTTTCCGCAGATTCGAGTCCTTTCTCCGCGACTCACGAGCAAAACGTCAGGAAATGAAAGGGAAAAGATCTTCCTGTTTACGATTGTGATCGTGAAAAGGTGCAACATCATCTGAGATTATACTAATTGCAGAAATTATTGAAAGAAATTGATATCGAGCTTGCAGACGTAAGTACGTAATTGCTTTTTACATATCTTTTGTATATTTTTTAACTGTTTGCTGCAATCCATGGTATAGAATTATTTTACTCTTTAATAAGATTTCTGCGTATTTTTATTTTATAATTCATAGCAGTGTTGGATAAAATGTTTTAATACTCTTCAGCGTGTTTATGAGCTTAATATTAATTTTCCAATATCTTGTCGTTTATCGTACATATTCGTGATATAATTCAAAGAATAATTGTGGATACAATCTGCAATAAGCTACGTTACACTCGACTAGGATATTATAAACATTCGATTGCGCATTATGAAAATTTACAAAGACAAATATGAAATATACATGTCTACATACATTGTACACATGATACACATACTAGATACATTGTCTATTTACAGAGACAAATATGAAAATTAACCGTGTCTTTCTCGCTACTTATCCTCGTTTCTAAAAGAAATTTAATTAAATCCGTAGACTCAATCTACAATAATTACTACAATAATTATTCATATGTTGAAACGTACGATAATCAATCGACAGGATCCTCCCCTTTGCAACGAGTTAAGAGTGTCCTTATACTACAAACAGTATAAGGATACTTAACTGGTTGCAAAAAAATTCTATCGCTCCCGCGATGACGGTAATCGAATAAGACCATCTTAAATTTCAACGTTTACCAGCAAAACATTCCACGAACGTTTCGACGCTTAATAGACACATTCCCAACAAACGACGAACAAATTAGCACGAAGAGACGCGACTCGTCCCAAGAGAAATAATTCCGATTTCAGTCGTTCCAGGTCGTAACTGTGTTTTTAGTCGGCCGTAAAACGGGGGAAACAATAATTCTCCCCGGCACGGCGTTTTCTCCAAGGTGGTCGTGGAAATGACTTTAATCGCGTCTCGGATCCCGCGGGCTGCTTTAGTAGCCCTCGGGATACCATTATCGTAAATTAGCTCGCTTCAAAGTTGCTTCAAACACCGAGTGGGCTTATTGTTGGACCGGCCCATCCCGGGGTCGTTGTCTTAATTTCGTTCTAGTTTCTTTGTGCACATGCAGGAACTAATTATCGATACTTGGCGAGTTTCCAAACTTTCCACAATACTCCGTTGCTTATATTTCTATAAATTTATTGGAGGCAGAGGGAAGGAAAAAGAAGATGCTCGAATTTTTCCAATGATTGTTCAAAGAAAGGCTCGAACGAGGAAGGCAAACAACAAAGTACGTGATCGAGTTTCGAGATTTCATTTGGCAAATCGACCTGTCTATTAATGCGGTTCGTCATGACTGCTTGTACCATAAAAAGTATCGCTCCGTTCCTTTTCATCGTAAAATATACGTGTTAGGAAAAAAGAACGAATGAAACTCTTCAGTTTCTTAAAACGAGGATGTCTACCTCGTCATATCGCATGGGATATTAAAGTGAATTAAACAAAATAAAGCAACTTCTGATTAAATTGCCAACAGTTGGAGAGTCACACGGGATTCTCGGATTTTTCATCGTGCGACAGTGAAACTAACACCCTGTATTCCTCGTTAAAATTATCTGCAATTCCCAGATCAAATCTCTTCAAGCTGGGATGGGAGAAAACGATATGAAAAAAAGTATTAACTTTTAATATTCAACTTATTATCCTTTGCGTCTCCCTGCGAGTAGAAAGGGAACTCTCGGCAGACTCGATTTAACCGTATACTCGCTCCACGACACCTTGCACATAAACTTCCAACTCGATTACACCCGTTTCTCCATTTCCAGCAGCTTGCAACTATAAAAATTACCACGTCCGCGAGTAGAAATAAGAACTGCCGTTACCAACGCGCGAAGGCGAAATTCTCCAACCGCGTTACCGAGATGTCGCAAGCTCGACGGGTCTTTGCCACGTGTACGGTTCAGTTCAGATAAGAAGGCAACGGGTAAAAAAAGAAGAAAAAAAAATAAGGAGCGAGATAGAATGAAAAAGAGAAGAAAAGGAAGAAGGAAGGAAAACGATGGCAGTTTGCTTGGTGGCTTGAAAGGCTATTGGCTTGGTCCAGTAAGGAATCCAGAAGGTGCAACTTTGCCAACAAATTGAGTTTAGACCCTTCGAGCATTTCCCTCAATCCCCCTCTACACACGTCTACGATGGATTTTTCCGGAGGGTCAATGGAAATACTCGAACTCGATCCCCTTCGGACGCGATAAACGTCCCCGTGTGGCCAAGTTCCTTCACGCCGTAGGAAAAATGAAGTTGATGGCCTCTTTCCACGATATCGGCACACCGACACGCTTCTCCACTCGGTCTTACGTAATCCTTCCAACGTTGTAAGATCGTATTAAATGAAGGAAAGGTGTTTTGGAATTGGATGTCGTGTCGGAACCTCCGGGGAATGTTCCCTTACGTTTAGTTGCGATTTTGGTCAACGTTGGTTCATAGGATGCACTGATACGGATTATGGAGTTGTATGTCTTGGGACGATACATTAGACTGAACGTATTCTCGCACACTGGTGTTTCTGGCATTTACATATCAATCTATCATCACGTTTATCTACATGCTGATTAATGAGATCCGACGTTTATTAAATTTTGTATCGTTTAAGTATTAGGTTGTCCGAAATGTTCCTTTCGTTTTATAAGGAAATAATAGACGCACAATGTTTATTGAATTACGTACGAATATAATAATAGAAATACAACGAAATGGATCATACCTAATTCAATAAAATATAAACAAAAGTTGTTGCTCATTTATTATGACTTTATGAAACGAAAGAAACTTTTCGGACAACCTAATATTGTAAGTAGCCTGCAGAACGAAGAAGACTACACAAAGTTGATATCTTAAAAATAGAACGTGCAATCTAAGCAGAAAAAGTGATTCATTGCAAAATAAGAGTATATTAATAAACGTCTTCTTTTCATACTCAGATCGTGTGAGAGAATTCCACGGATACGCTTAATATTTTACGTTCGGCCGTGAAAATAATCGATGTAACGTCAATATCCTGGAACTCTTGTAAACTTGTGCTAGCGTACCATCAAGAATTTAGACGCAGGTTGCACGTAGTTAAGGAGTTTCACTTAGCGTACATCTTAGTTTGAAGCAAGCAACTTATCCTAAAGGAACCTCTTTATCCAGGAAGACCCACGTGAACGCCACTCGTCAACGGCGTACCGAGTTCGCCTGTTCTGTAGATAACGAGATGAACTTTCGGCTACTCTGCAGGTAGTCTAAGTGATACATGGATCATTAGGGAAACTAGTCTTACGGTTATCATCCGTTCAGCCTGATAATCCTGCTTGCACTCGATTAACCTCGTTCTCTATCAACATCAAGCTTGGGTATTATTCAAATGGTATATTTGAAAAATGATTATTTGAACAATAATACATTATTTTATTTGACCGGAGTGAGGGTAACGGCGGATGTAAACGAAGAATGGGAATGAAAAGACTGAACTGAGAATATAGAGAAAATAAAAGGAACAGAAGTTAGAGTTGGCAAGTGTGAATGGATAAGAAAATGTATGGAGAAGTGAAATGAAAGTTTGGGTGAAAGAGAAGTGAGAAAGATAAGAAGGTGAAATATGGGAAAAGAATTGAGTGAGAACGGAGAATAAGGTAGAGAGAATGGTTAAATGAAGGCAGAAAGAGAGCTCCGCTCCGTACGTAGAGTAACACACAAAAGGAGATGCAAACGTTCAACCAAAAGAGGAAATAATCGAACAATACTGGACGAAAGAGAAGATTGTGTTTCGATGGATAAATGGGAAAGTTTTTGGAAAAGATAGCGAAAATTTGGAGAAAAAGAGGAAAGTGAACAAAAGGTTGAGATATACAATGAGAAAACTGACAATGTGGGATGAATAAGGTAAGGAATAGTTAGATGAGCTAAAAGGGAACAGAAAGATCTCTATTTCGTAAATGGTAATACGAAGAACAAAAGATCGTGTTTCAGGAACGGAGTGGAAAAGTAAATTAGGCAGCTGCTTCAGGATGAGAAATCGTAGGTTGGATTCCAGTTACCTCAAGACAGCTCATTTTTCTTTAAGGGCCAAGAGGAGCCTTTGGAGGTATAAGACTTTAAGCGAAAAGAAATAAAAGACAATTTAATAAGAATTTAAAGAGTAAACTAGATACGATAGAAGCGTGCAATGAAAGCACAACAAAAAGGAAAAAAAGAAAAAGAAGAAAAAAGGCGGGACTAAAAATGTAACAAAGACGGTAGAAAGGATGTAATAAAAATAAGGTAAAAGACAGAATCACCACGAAGGGGAAAGGGCTTTGCGAAAAGGCTTTGAAGGTATAAAAACACCGATAACAAAAGGCGGATTTAAAAAAGCAAATAAAAGCAGGACATATAAAAAAAAATCACACATAGTGAAAGAAAAACAGGTTCTACATAAGTGAAAGAAAAACGGATTCTACACAAGGGGCGAAAGGCGGGAAAATAGAATACCGTTTAAGAGAAAATGAAATGAAAACAAGTGAAAAAGAAAGTGAGATAATCGTGCAAAAGAACTAGACAGAGGAGGATTAACCGCGTAATTGCGCACAGTTATTCGAGCGTCCGTCGTGTAATTAACGCACCCTATTAACACCTACGTACACAGTCTCATGCTACAATTAACTCCGAACGGTTTAGAACTAACGCACAAACACCAGAGAAGCTTCGTTGCAAAACTACTTCATCACATCCACGTGAGACACACGTCCGCTATATCCTCCTTAAAATAATTTCTATAGAAATCACGAAGAAACAATTATTTAAAAGTATCGTTATTATTGAAAAAAGCCTCGATATTGGTCAGAAATCTGTCAACAATATGTACGTGGTTATTAACTATAGAAATAATAAATGCCTCGAAATGACAGATTACAATATTTGTATTTTTGCTGTTTGCACATTAAAACCATGCAAAATACTTGCTGTTGTAATGTTTTCTTTTCATTACACCGCTTCAATCGTTTATCGTACGAGTTTTTCCATGAGCAGAGGAGCCTTTGAACGCTGTATGTAATTACTGCTTTAACGCTATGTCCGAAGCAAAATGTTAAAATATCGAACAAGGTTCATATTCAGTAATTATGTAATTTGGAATTAAAGTTAGATTTAACTATTCAGTATTATTTAATCCTTAACGCTAAATAAAGCGATGGCTTAATTATGATCATTTATATGTAGCGTACGTATTTAAATATACATTAAAAATTGCTAGTTCAAATATTAATAATAATCAAAGAGAAATAAATGGAATCAGTTTCTCACTGTTATTCCTCCAGCACTCGTCAATTACGAAGTTTCCGATAAAAGGAAACGAAATAATTGTTGTTATAGGTCGATAGCTCGACGTTCTGCCCGGTAATTTTAGCGCCGACTGGCCGAGAACTCGAGCCAGCCTCGTTCTAATTTCAATTCCGTTGTTTCTTCCGATACGAGGCGACGTGGTCGGACAAAAAGGGAAACTATCTCAAGAAAGACGGTTCGAGCGCGAATATTCACTCGAAACGAGACTTCTTCCTCTTCTGCGGACTTCCGGTTCCCGCGACGTTTCATGGAAATTCAGATTATTTCAGTCGACTCGTAAAACTAGGTTCAAAGATTCTATCGGGTGTTTTCAGATAATTCTTTGGGTTGAAAAAAAGAAAAAAGAAATAGAGAACGATGGACGAAAAAAGATATCTCCTTATACCCTGTCTCGTTATTTTTCATTTTAAAGAAGGGAAGGGAAGATAGTTTACGAGCAATGTGAAATATTAGGGCGATTTAGGATCTTCTGATGGGATGCTCAGTTATCTCGTTCACCGGTTTTGTTCAAACTTCGAACACTGGTAAATTTCGTTACTTTGTGTATAAAATTAAATATTTAATACCTTTTGAGCAGATACTCATGATCAAAGTTTCATCGCGTCAAAGTATTATAAATGGTAACTTGTCCAACTTATCGATTCAACCGTCAACTAACCCAGCAACGAAATTTTGATCTCGAACAGACCGTGGATATTTATGCAAATTCATACCTTTACGAATATAATTTGAAAAAATGGAACTATATAGAACTCGTACGTTGTAGTATGTAGAATTATACTATGTAGAATCTTGTACATTTTTTCGAATTTTCCATAAATGCATAGAAAATATCACGGTCTAATCACGAATATCCCGAAAGTACTCAACATCCGATTCTATAATGGATTATTTTTAAACAGAATGAAATTTTCTAGCATCCAATGTTTCGATGAAATCGATAAGCCGAAGGTTGTACACCCTCCCTGTTGGGATATTAGAGGCAATGAGCGTCTCATTCAACATATTCTAATTTTGATAAATCGATTCTGGAGTAATTTCCATGTTTCTTCGAGATCCCTGGGAAACTGATCCTTCGTAAGGTTCCCTCGCGAATATCTAGAAAAACGAAATCTTTGAAGGAAAAGTAATCTAAGAAGGACCGTACTTTAGACAGCCATGAAATAATTATGACCTACTCAACCTTCGCCATCCCGAATTCATGCGACCTCGAATGGCTTCGTCCTGCGTTAAAAGGATCCCGACTTCGACTTTTAAATCACAATCCCCGCCATTCTTCTGTTCGACAAATCGCTCCACGATTTCCCTACGACGAGCAAGCGTTCCCCTCGCGTTATCCATTCACCATGACCCAGACAGACAACGAGGATAAAGAAGAAACTGGTTTTCATCCCCCTAGGTGGGTATCAGTCACGACTCAATATCGATCCCCGGCGTCATAATTTCGCAAATTATTCGCGCCTTGATGCACGCGATCGAACGACGTGCAAATTATTTCCGTTTCAGGCCTCGATTTAAACCACGCCACGAAATTTTCAGCCACCCCTTTTGTCCCTTTTCCGATGGCCTTTAAAGCGGAGTTTCGGCGAATAAAACACATGGGACAGGGCCGGGCCAATTATTCTCGCGAGTCACGAAAAAATGGGATCCACGAGAACTCTGCGTCTGACAAGTGATTAATTCTTTCAGCCGGCAAGAAGCGTCCCCGTGACAGAGAATCCCTGAGAGCCCCGAACGATCCGGGATATTCCTGGTCTCGTCGTCTAACTCCCCCAGCTCGCCGATTTATGAAACTTTATCCTACAATTTTCCACCTTGTTCTTCCTGCTTGCAATTGAAACGATTTCTTTATCTTCTGTCTCTTCTATTTTTTATTATATCTCCGTTTTCGTTTCTAAACTATCATTCACGATTATTCGTTTCAATCGCCGTGGTTATTCGAAGATAAAACAGATCATCGGACGTGTTGTTTAACAAACTGGAAAGTTCCCTGTCAATTTCTTACAATCATTTGCTTTCCATTTATCGAGTAAAACTTCTCCGATGTAATATTTCGTACTGTATTTTAAGAACTCGCACGTTTCACTTACCAAAGATAACCGTAACAGCCGTAATTACGTAGAGATAATTTCAAGCAGAAGGTAATTATCGAAGTTTAACCTTAACTTCACCCTCTTACGACGAAACTTTGATTACATAATCTGAAAGGAACATACACCGTTCTGTTGAAGAATCAACTTCGGAATCTCCTTAGAAAGACGCAACCGATATTAAAAATCGTAACTCTGACGAACGATCAAGTTTTTTCCATTATTTTCATTCTCTTCCCATTAATTTTCATCAGACGGAGGGGAAGAAAAGAAATAAAAGGAAGGGATGAAAAATTTCTGACAGAAGGAATCGTCGAAAATTCACACGTAATACACTGTCTGTTTTCGGTATATATCATTTCTCGCCGCAGAAAGAGAAACGAAGAGCCATTTTTCGCCCCGTTACGCCATTCCTTGCCATTTTGAACGATAGATCAGACAACCGACCGTCTACGTTGACGTGAACGAATGAAGGCCAATCCCGAAGATCTGCACGCGTGCAGCACTCGTTCGCACATCGAACTGTCTGCCTCCTTATTTTCCATTTCACCACCAGATTTCTCTTACTAATAAAATTCAATCGTTTCCACCGAACGATAAGCGTTGATGCTCTTTATCGAACGACGTATGTTTCAGCTACGGGGATGATAACTTTACAACCATCGTATCCACGGAAAGATAACTATTTTCATGGGAAAATAGCGTTCGTAAGGAGTACGCGGGGAGATAAGTTCGCGCTGTTCTCACGGTAAAATTGCGTTTTCGCAAATAAAGATACCTCGGAATATCGTATTTCGCGTCACGTTGCGATAGCAGTTTGTAAATATCGACGTAGACATTGGAAAATTATTATCTTTCTTCTTGAATTTAAGAAATTAATGTCGCGCGAACTATAAATTGATAAAAATATGTGGATACAAAACGAATTTGCACCTATAATTATAATATATCGTTCGTACGATTTACATTTTTAATCCCTTTGTATCTTGAGATATTTTACGTCGTACATTTTTCTAACTGTATCTCGTTTCGTTGAAAATCATAGAAAGATGACGTGACAAGTCCATTTTTGCTGACTTTTATATTTTAATGTTATTCGATATCTTAGCAATTTTGAAGAGTACAAAAAAGCACATGTTTACGTACAAAATCAAAGGAGAAGACAATTTTAATCGAAATCGACAATGTACGGAATTTTTTCATTCTTTCTCTGTGAAAAAGAGGAATATTGTAAGACAATATAAAAAGTTTATGTAAAAGATAATGTAAAGTCACCTAACTCTTTATGAGAAGTTCCTTCGTGCTGGATGAATAAAAAAGGAAGTATTTGCAATATCGATGATGTACCGACACGGAGGCAAAGGATGATCGTGGAAAGGTTTGCGAATTGGTAAATTCGTTTGTTCCTTTAAAGCAAATAGCCTTTATGGGAGTTAAAACATAGGTCCGTTTTAACGTGTGTAACGATGTCTGGTCATTACGCGGCTTCGCCCCGGGGAGACTCGGTAACAGAATGGCAAGCCGAACGACTCGATTCAACGACGAAGACAAAATATTCACCCCTGAACCACAGTTGTCGTTACAAACGAGCCACCCTTTCAACCCAGCTGCGAAAACATCGCTCGGAACTCGTGTCTGTTATGTCGTTGCGGTTGAACGAGTTTCGAGGAAAAATTGAGTAGAGATGGAGCGAAAAAAGAGATTGAAGGTGAATGGTAAGAGATTAAAAAAAAGTCACTGAATATGCGAGCGATTTATTATAATTTAAATTCAGAGGATCTATCATCGTCTGTGATATTCCTTTAATTATTTTAGAGTGATACTAAAAGTACGAAGAGTGATCGAAATGATCACAGATCATTATTTTATACGACAGTTTACACAATTTAATTTCTCTTGCGTTACTTTTTTGATAGTGCAATTTTTTCTGCCATTCTATATTTTGTTAGTCGGTTGTTGTAACGCTAAGAAAGACTCTAAGTGTGGAGAGTATAGTGACAGTAGAGTAGTATAAGATTTATAATGTAGCAGAATAATGTAGATGTTCAAATAATCAAATTGCAAGTATCGTACAAAAGACAAATTTTGTCTAATTTCAACGCCAACAAAATAGAGATTTAGAGAAAAGTTCATGAATAATTTTAATCAATTTTTCCACGTATAGCATAATCATTGCAGCATAGTTATGGTATACTAGAAACTCCAGCCCTTGTGTATCTAATAATATCTCAGCAATGAATAATATTGACGAATTATCAAGTTACAAATTATAACAGAATTTTACAATTTCACGTAAAATGATTAAATGACTCGTAGTTTGTAAAATTGTATTTACATCTATTATTGCTGATCTTATTACTGCTATGCACGAAATTTTATTGCCACTAATAACTCGTAAGATTTCACTGATAATATTAGTTGCATTGTACAAGAAGGCATCTCAAAGTAAAAGATAGAATGAAATAGCAAAATGAAAGTCGCCAAAGGATGAATAAATCGGACTCGAATGCTTGCTGTTGTCCTTATTTACCTAATTTCTGCCGCGGTGGTAGCGGGTGCAAGTGCACCGCCCCCTTTCTGATATTGCATTTTGGAGGATGTCGTTCAAGTGGATGCAATTTGCCATAACGACCACTCACGATTTTTGCCACGGACCGAACACTTCGAAATCCCAGCGCGCGCGATTCTTACATTAGATGAGAGCATTCAGTTCAGCGAGATTGAACTTACACCTTTAATACCCGCCCCTTTCATTAGGTTTCATTAAATTTCTCAACGCGATCAGCTGAACCCGGTACCACCTTTCGTGCTCTAATACGTTCGAAAGAATGGCAAACGGAATGTTCTGTTCTTTTCACTATCGATCTTTTCTGCTCTGATAGAAAGGCTCAAAAAGTAGCTGGGGAAAATGTCTGAACTGAAAATTTACGTCGATTATGATGAAAACTTGATCGTTTATTGATGTGTGGGCTATGAATTTGTACGCGAATACATACTTTTGTGAGCATAAAAATAGAAGTTAAATATTGTAAGGAGTACTTTACTGTGGATACTCTGAGTTCTGCCCAAATTTTAAATAAACATAAAATACCTCACAAAGGTTTACTAACATTTTACCAATATCATCTTTCAGTAAATACTATTGTATATCCTTTTTATAAAGTTATTTCTTTTTTTTTTTGCAGTAGATTCACTTGTTAATCCAACGTGAGGTTCATCCTTCGGACCTAAATCTCCCTTCTTAACTCTTTGAACTTCAGGCAGATTCTTATGGAACATACGACATAAATAAGCGGCTACAACCATAATGTTCCTTTGTATAGAAGTGGTCCCAAGCTTTCCCAACTCCACTATATATTTATATTATTAAATTTCTAACAACGCTGGTAAATCCCTTTTAAAGGCATACAATTTTTCTTCCAAACATCTGAATACCAGAATACGACGTAACAGAAATCAATTTACCAAAGTTCCAGTATCTACCAATTTCGCCCCTAAATCTGTATCTACCATCCCTAGATCCAGACATGACCGTTAAATATTAACTCTTAGTATTAATGATACTCGGACTGATTGAACGTTACTTAGAAAAACGCGAGACCACAGATGAGGAAGATATCGCAAACATTCAACCACGAGAGGAGCATCATCCCCAAACACAGACAAACATGGAATCAAAACTCAATCAAGACGGGGTTTATTTTTCCATCCGCGGGTCAGAGTATCCAGATAACGTTCCGTACAAACGGACAATCGATCTTTCATCGATGGCCAGAGAGTCGGTGGCAATTATTCCCAACGAAGTAGCACGTTTCCGGCAATTTTCGTGGACTGGTACGCCGTCTCGAATCGAGTAGCGTGGCCTGATGACTCGTACACCTTCCTCTCTCTCTCTCTCTCCCTCCCCTCTGCCTCCCTTTGTATATCACCTATATACGGGTATATGCAGGTGTTTGACTCTATGTCACTGTACGTGTGTGTATGTGTGTATGTGTGGAGCGACCCGATGAGGGTGGAGGGTCGTCGGTGTAAAAGCAACGACCGGAGCTGACCTGAATCCACGGCCGGGGCGATGAAAAGGGAGCAACAAAAGCTGCGCGCGGGACGAGGACGAGAGTGAAAATACGGAAAATAGGCCGTTGTGCAGGGCCACCTTGTGGAACTATTTTGCGGAACGTCGATTCCTGAGCCCTACCTGCCGAGCAAACCGAGGAAAATCTGTAACCTGTAGCCGGACAGTTTAGAAGCTAAGCAGTCGCCTTTTTTACTCCCCAGTCCTGTCGATAACGATGCCCTCGTGATTCCTTCTTTGGCTAGATAAATGGGACTGCAGTCTCCCGGCGCTTTTTATCTACTTTTTTATCTTGTTTTTCGCAAAGAATATCTGTAGATGTTGTAGATATACGTAGAGGATGTTGCTTTTAAGAATGTTCTACTTTTGGATGGTTTTAGGTTGCGGTTAATCGGACAGAATCGATAACAAGAGATTCGTTGAAATTTGTTTTAATCACTGTTTAATTATATTCCAGAAATTGATTTCTAATTTTCACTATCTCGAGATAGGATACACACGAGAAGAATAAAACCTTCGAATTTTCAACGTCACGAATCACACGGAATCATTTGCAGCCAGCTCAATAATTCGAAGGAGATTAAAAGGAGCTACAACGAAAGTTCAATAAAAGCACACGTGTTTAGGTTGAGTAATAAGTTTCATCGCTTTTTCTTAAAACAACACGTCACGTATTCTATCTAATCGTGGAGTAATTTATTTATCCCATTTCTCTATAAATATATATATCTTTTATCAAAAAATTCAAATACCTATACATTCATTAAGCAATTCTTAAACATTTTTTTAAATAAACTACGCTAGCGAAAAATGAGCGAGCTTGCCGACTTAATAATTTGCATGCGTTCCAATTATTAATTTCCAAAAGTTCGAGTCTCTCGAAACAGTCCGAAAAGTTCGGTATGTTTTCGAGTGGCTAAAATTAAACTCGAAAGATCCACGAGAAACCGGAAACAAACGATGGCTCTTGGGACAAACGGAAGCCTAGAGTCCGTTGTAGGACAGCGATATAATCCTCCGTTGGAAATTGCGTAATTAATATGTGCTCCAATTAAGTGCACGACTCTGCTCGAGAGTTTCCATACTCGATGAACCATTTGTCCATTTCGACACGGCCCGTGGATAATTATTTCCAGCCGAGAATCATCGTTATCGTGGCTGCGTCGTTATCGTCCCCTTCCATCGTCATCAGTCGATATATATCTCGCACGGAATAATCATTCTCTATCAGACAGCAAGATCAAATCAACTCATTCTCGTCTAAATTAATGTACCGTGGTACCGCGTAATCATACTTTAAATGCTCTTCGAACGTCGCCTCGCGTTATTTAAATTGACGCTTGAACAAGAAACAACGAAAGTTTAAACGAGAGGAAAAGAGAGAAGTTGGAAATCTGTCAGGAAACTTGCTACTTAACAGTTACCAACGAACGATGGTTTTCATGCACCGTGGAATGAAAGACGCTGGATGAAACGAGAGGCTCTGTGGGAAAGTGGTACAAGTGCAGTTTTTTTTACTAAAACGAGATAAGTACAGGGAAGGATACAGAGTACAGGTACCGTGCAAAGGTCTCAAGGTGCTTTTACGATAGTGAATTATAACAGCAACTAATTATATTTATTTTTAGAAAATATTTACACGTAGCGTTACGCGAGAAGAAATTTTAGAAAATTTTCTTTATGGTGCTATCTATGTTTGTTTGTAGCTTCCTCTGGCTTACAATTTTTTACGAATTTTTTATACATATTACCTACGATAGCGCTCTTATAATGCCAACTAATTATATTTATTTTTTAAAAAGTATTTGCTTGTAGCGTTATGCAGAAAGAAATTTTAGAAAATTTTCTTTATGGTACCATCCTTGTTTCTAGCTTCTCTTAGTTTGAAATTTTTAGAAGTGTGTATTACCTACGTTCTACAATGGCAATTAATTTTTTTTTTTTTTTTTTTTTTGGAAAATATTATACAAAAAGAAATTTTTTTAATTTTCCTTATGCTCGTTCGTATCCTCCTCTCGGTTAATAAAAATTGTTTATTAGATGAAATCAAAGATTTTTTCATTCAACCCCTTTTTATCTAAATATTTCAAATGCTTATTGGAAAATATTTTCTTGCTTTTTTCCTTCTTTTGTTTGTTTTATGCTTTACTCTTTTTTTCGTGAGTGTTTTGAATGGAGAATTTGAAGCGAATGTTGACAAGAATCTTTTTATTGTTTTATTGGTGATAGTTTCAGTTGGCAAGTTTGAAATGGATGTAAAAAAGGAAGAGATCAAGTTTGTGAGAGATTATGCGCGAAAATAGAAGACCGTAAAGTAAAGTAGATTTTTTATATCAAAATTATAAGTTAAATATATGCGTATTTAAGATATTTACATAACTGGAAGAAACTTGAAATCATATTTGCTTATGTTCAAGTATTTTCGTGAAACATAAATTGCAGGATAATAATATGTTTAATTATTTTACATCCTTAAAGGAAACGTCTCCCTTCTTGAAATAGAAGCTCGTTAATGGAATCGTTACTTAGCTTCTTAGAATTATCCTAGAGCGATTATTTGACGGATCTTGAAAATAGTTGAAGATGAATCGAATTAGAATGACGTTTGCAAGTTTAACGTATCATGAGAGTCGTCCAAGGATTCAAAATTATAATAGTTATAATTTTCGTTAAAGATAAAATAATCGAGAATAAAACATTATCAGTTCCCTATATAGTTAAGAGACGTTCAACCTTTACCATTAGATTGCTAAAACGTGACCTATGACCTAATATCGGAAATCAACTATTTCGGAATACTAAATGTAACTTTAAATACTGAAACGATATGAGTATTAAACCAATCAAGAACAAACAAAGATGAAAGAAAGTTTAACAAAAATAAGTCCAGTGAATGTGACAAACTCTTCTCAAGAATTTATTTTATTATTTTATTATTCCAATAAAGTGAAACGGATAAAGCAAGAATAAAAGAAAATTAAGTTCTTGAGAAGACTCTGCCAATTCTTGGCTTTATCTCAAAAACACTAAAAGTTTACAGTTAACGATAAAACTGTATCACATTAATTTAAAAGTTAAAAGGCTACGGTTAAGAGGATATTCTGTTTATACCACAGAATACGAAAGGCCTCAGGGAATGTGCAAAGAATTCTATTCACGTTTCGATTGATTTATCGTAGGACTAGTTTGGATTAATATTCAATGCTGTTATGCTTAATGTCATATTTCATTTAATTGACGACGCTATAATGCTGCAGTAATGTAACATAATTTTGGGTAAAATGATTCAGCAATTATCAACATTAAAGATTGACAGATGATTAATTACCTACAGCACCATTATCTAACGATATATCATCATTGACAACTCACTAAAAAATTAAAAAAATTTAAACTTCCAAGCCTAGCAACTCTACAAAAATCGAACAATTGAAAAATTAAGGCTCCCCAAATCTAACAACCCTCTATAATTATCTAAAAAATTGAAAGATTAAATGTACCAAACGTAAGCCTAAATCATTACAGCGAAAAGAAAAAAACTTTCCCCAACTAAAATTCTCTCATATTCTGAAAGCTGTGTGCATTTTCACCCTCAAACCCGATAACTCGGAGTCATTGCAACGACCAAGCAGCTCGCCATCGGAAGTACAAAAAACAAAGAGGCGCTGCTTCCGTGTTGACCAATCCACTTTCCGCCAGCCGTACTTGTGTCTCGTTTAACCACAGCTTGTGTACCAAACGAATAAGCATCATCAACGTAGTCCAGTCGCTGCGTAAAGTGGTAATCGATGTTGAACCCACGGTTGTTTGCTAACGTCTCCGCTACACACACCCATACGACACACATTAGACACACACATGAGCACACATGCTCTAATACAAAGACGGGCGCGTCTGGTTTTCTTGGACACTGGTCTGACCGCGAAAAGCTCACGATCATTAGCCAACCGATTGGTAATTTAATAAAACGCGCTTGTTCGTCGAGCTGAGCTCCTTTCTTCGCGTCTTCGCCATGAATTTCCAATTTGGATAAAATATCGTTGAAAAGGGAACATTGAACGTTGAAGTTCGAAACGAAAAGTGTACGGTACAGATGCGAATGTATGAAGATACCTGATCCTTCTAATAGGCGCATTGATATTAATTTTCTCAAGAATCTTTGAACAATGTACGAGTAATAAAAATAAGTCATGGACAGCGACCCTTTTTTGTACATTTAAATTTCTTGCAAATTTATACTCATTGTAATACTTTTGATTATAACAAAACGATTTTGATTATAATAAAATGATTACAACATAGATACGTGTTTCAGTATTTACTGTTATTGCATCACCATGAAATATATTTGTATGAAAAGAGTACCTAATATCGAGATATTCGCAAAACGTCGGAACAAAAGCGCAATGTATCATACTGTGAAAAACACGATCGAAAGCCGAAGAACTACAAGACAGCTACATTTATGACACGATTTTGGAAGTAGGGCAACCTTCTACTCGGCGGTCAAATGAAACTATCATAAAAAAGGTGTCGAAAAGGTGAATCTTACGCTGATTGAGGATCGAAAGGGGGCAAATTGAAGTTTCGAGGTGAAGCAGCGATCTGCCTTCTAAAGCACTTTGAAAGTATAATTCTGAGGGTCCGTAAAATCGAGCCCGGCTCGTTCAGTCTAATGGAGGCGTCCACGCTTTTCAATTTGTTCGAGCAATTTCCTTTCCCCCTGTCGAGCATCCACCCTTATTCGGATAGGTTCACCTACGAAACGAGTTACTCGCGTTAAGACCGATTCCTCGATTCTTGCTACCTTTGTAGACGATTAGCAATTCCGTTTCAAGCTCTATCAGCTGAATTTATGAATTCACTTAGGTATTTTTGAAGCAATGAATATCGGTAGGTACAAACGATTTTCGCGATTTTCATTTTCTTATTATGGTTAAAGGGCAAGCAATTTTTGGTCTCGATAGTTAGGTAACTTTGTATTAGATAATTTTGTTAGATATTTAGAAGGTTTGTTAGGTACTCGAAAAGTTTTCTGCTGGTTATTTAACTCTGCTACGGTTTTCAAATTTTTACGACTCAACCTTCTTCCGATAAACAAAGAAACTTTTAATGTTCGAAAACTTTCTTTTGCATGGAGTTCAGACGACAAATAGCGCACTTTGACGATGATTCTTTTATAGTTTTTGGAAGCTTAAGACATATTGTAAGGCTAGGAAAACGTTTTAGTCTTAGAATACAGAATATAGAATATAGAATATAAAATATATAAAATAAAGTCGATGAAACTATTATTTAGACTAATTATTATCCTTTGAATTTCTCAAAATTTATTTCTTTATTTAAGCTTCTTTTCGAATAACAGCGATTCCTGTCCTTTATTTAATTTTAAAACCGAAACTACTTGTTTTATTTCAAAGGCACTAATAGAAAAAAACAATAAAATAAGTCTTTAGAATAAAAATATAATAACGAACGACAAGTGAAAAATTATTTGATAAATTACTCACGGCAATAGAAAAAAGATCAAGATTCTAAAGTTTGCGTATTTGAATCACGAACACGCAACAAATGTGTGTTCAAACTTTTTGACGCGATTCAACCATAAATGTAGCTGTTCGCGTAGAATAACTAACGCTATGTATATGAAGTCACTTTTATTACTATCAGACAAACTTTACGATTATGCTTTACGCATAAAGGGACCTTCTAAATAACTGTATCACGAAAGGCTGGCATTCTTACCGTAGGCTGTGTCGACGTATGAACGCCTGAAAGCACCGCTATTGGACGGCTACCTATAACAGAAAAACGATAAACATTTATGGAGACAAATAGCATCGTTTAATATCAAAATTCTGAGCCACGTATTTAATGATAGAATTACTACGGAAGTATAGAAAATTAAAGAATAATCTTTAAAAATCTTTAAAAAAGTAAAATGAAAGATGGATCTCTATTAAAAAAGTGCAAACTTGGGAAAATTCTTATATCCATGTGAATCCCTTTGGTAATCATTTTTTATTAGAATATAAAACTAAACAAAAATTAAACGTTATGGTATGGTATGGTATATTGTGATCGCCAGGGTAAAACACATAAGACTGTAATGGCATTCAACGAGTTAAGAAAATTTCTTAAACAATACGTTTCATCATTCTGCTCTTTCTTTATTCTCATAAGAATCAGTAAATCACAAATCTCTTTAATTCCATTTTACTTCGACCCATTCTATTCGATCATCCTTTTAGTTCCATTTTATTTCAAGCCCATCCTATTCTTTTTCGTTTTGCAATTCCATCACACTCATCTATTACTTTCCCAATTTCTAATCTTAACGCGATTCTATTCTATTACATTCTACCTTAATCGGTTCTACCACGATCAGCGTAATTCAGATTCTGAAATTTTCTCCATAATCGACCGCGTGCTACATTCATTCCGACGTGTGCTGCGTTACGCGCACCATCAACGCGCGATTCTCGAAGAGGCATTGCGATTTCATGTCCACGAATTCACGGGATTGCGGGCTAAAAGTGTCGGGGAAAATGAAAACTTCCAAGGAAATCCATAACGACGGGAAAGATTACTCCGGCTAAAAGTTTCTTTACCAGTCGTACGTATTTCTCTATCATCCTTAATAAACCACTAGTATATCACGAAGGATGCATTACACAAGGGAGGGAGGTGAGGGGTTAATGGCCGGTGAAATTGCGATCGTAACACGACATGAACATCGTCGTTGCACGGTCTATGTTCCCGTTGCCCCTTCGTCGACGAGCAAACATAAATCATGACGGCGGACCATTCTTACTCGGCTTTGTCGCCATTCTTCCATCGAAAGAAACAGATGCTCAGTTCGAGAGGTTTCAATCGAGGAATTTCCGAAACCGAGCAAGAAGAAGTAGATTCTACAACGGTGGAAATGGTAAATTACCATGTACAGACGATTTATATATATCGGATTGTAATAAATTAGAGATAATAGTTATTCGACATTGTTTGACCAATAGATTCTTCAATTTTTCTCCACGTTTCTTCTTATTGGTGAATTCGCACATTCACCGACGATCTGCTTTTTATTGCCTACAAAGTTGACAAATAATCCTCGTACAGTAGCTGTCTCTGTATTGTGTGAGGTGTATGTGATATGAATCGTAGTGAAATATTTACTCTTGATATTGTATCTTTTAGCCGGCAAAAATATAAAATATTTTAGTATCACATATCGTATAGCTTGCGAAATCTGTTCTTTCTCGATAACAGACATTTTAGCAATGATACATCCGGTATTGGTTCATCGAACTTTCAGCTAATAAAGAAACACGATTTTATAAATTGATAAACGTTCTAACGAATTATCGGAGATTATAATAAAAGTTACAAATTCTGTTATTCCTTCTACTGTGATTTTACCACGCTAAAACTCCTCGATGTACGCTTCGGAGTATCCGAACGATATTAATTTCCTGGATAAAAATGATCCTGTTTATTCAGGATCGTTCTTTCACAGCACGGCGATCGACATTTAACCAAGAACCGATCTCGTTTCGTGCTACGAAACCGTGGGGGATAATCGAATTAGCCTCGACCGACAAATTCATTTACCTTTCGAATGATTTCGAGCCGCGCGTATAAACGTAGGCGGAAGTAATTAAAAATGAAACAGGATATCGACGCGTCTCGCGTATTTGCAGGTTCACTTGATACTTTAATAATGTATCCGGGCACAAGCGGGTGGACGCCGTTTCTCTCGCCCAGCTACATATTTATCAGTCGAAAAAGGGTATGAAAGTTTCATGAGTATTCCCGAGGATCGAATCGAGCGATATTTATTTTTTTCTGCAGCGAATAACACCGGCTAAGCTACTGATGGATATCAAAGTTTAATTTCTATCGCGAGAGAATTCTAAACAATTTCATTTTGTATTTCTAAAAGAGGAGAAAGTTACGAATAATTGCATTGCTGTTTCATTTCAAAAGAATGACAAGGGTTGTCGTGTCTACGTAGAAGTGATCGGGACAATTTTTACGAACGTTTTAAATATAGTTTATTTATTCTACAGTTCTAAAATTTCTTATCTCTCCGTGATTCAATAAAAGGATTAGGATAAATTAATTCGTGTTCTATTTTAACGAAAGGACAAAGGTTATCGCGATATAAAATCTATTTAACCAGCCTTTTACAAATATTTTAAGTACTTTACTTATTCCATCGTTCTACACCTTCTTATGCTCTCGACTAAAAATTTGTACATCTGTGTCTTTAACAGTCTTGATTGTGTTATATGGAAAAAGGGATTGACAATAAAATATTAGAGAACGAAGATTTATAGGACTAATAAAGATTTCTATGTTAAACAAATATTGGTCATTGTAGTTCAACCACTGCGATGAGTAGAAGAAAAAGTGACTACCTCTAATTTCCTCTTTTCCCTTCATTTCTCCAGCATTACTATCTATTCTCCTTTTCCTTTCTGTCCTCCACCTTTTCTTTTCTTCTCCTTTTTTTGTTCTCCCTTTCTCTCTTCTTTTCCCTCCTACCAATAAAAAAATAGAAGGGCAAAGGTATTTTAATGAAAATATTTTCCACCGCTGTGGCAAATGCTACAAAATATTACAAATTCCGGTCCTAAAACTCCCCTAGTACCCTAAAGCATTTTAAAATCCGTGCGCTTCGAATCCGACACGCGACACATCCTCATCCTCGATAAACGGGAAGTAAGCCTATATTTATTCTACGAACAAAAGAGAGAGAGAGAAAGAGAGAGAGAGAGAAATAGAGAAAAGGATACTACGATTCAAATCGAACCACTCTCGATACTCGAGCTGAGTTTATATTCAAGAACATGCATGCGCAATTCTACTCGCCTCGGTACACCGTGTGCCATACTGCGTTGTGGATAACGCGTATCCTCGGCCACCGATCGATATTTTTCATTTTCTTTTACATCTCCCTCGAAAATGTGCTTTTAGAAAGGGCCGAGACCCGAACATTCTTTACCAGATGCCAGACACTCGCCCTTGAATATGGGGATTCCATCATACAGAAGATACGGCATCACAAGTTTTATGTGAATGTTAATGCGTAGAGGTTGATCCTTTTCTTCGATTCCTATACGTAGAATATGAATCTTGTGGGAAATATAGAATTGTTATATTTGAAGGGTAAGATATAAAAATATAAAGAATTGTGTTTCGCTCTATGTGTATCCTATGACGGAATTTTATGTCAATATTTTTCAAGGTACATCATAACTATGTATAACATACGCAACGTATAACATTATTATATATTTATTGTATTTATATTTATGAGAAATTCTATTATATTCATTACAGCATGTAAAATCTTGATCACAGTGAAGATGATTGGTAAATATGCTAAAATATATCATAGAATATTTAGTAGAATATTCAAGTAAAAGTTGTCTAATTTACTATGACAGAATAATGAATTTAATCGTCTTTAGTAATTATTCTATCGTCTCTGGCAATCATTATCATCATACTTACGTATTAGTAATTTCAGTAGCAAGTATCGTTACGTGGTGTCCTCGAGCATCTGCGACATTTAGTAACATATCAATCCCTACTCGTTACATTTATTAAGACAGTGGTAACTAAAACAATATGCAACTTCCAAAAATGGAATTTTCACCCCTTTTCGCTTAAAGAAGCCTAAAATATTACTCTAAAAAAAGCTCTTCTCAATTAAAAGAAAATCTTAAAAAAGGCGCTCGAAAAAAAGGAGTCTCCCAATTAAAGAATATAAAACTTACACTAAAAAGACCTTCTTCCTCCAATTAAAAAACCTAAAAGACACACCTGGTTATGAAACTTCATAAAAAAAAGAGTCTGAAAACTGTAACCACAACTTTTAAAGTTCGCTGCTACACTAAATATCGATCGCTTTCAACAGGACAAAAATCTTGTCTTCAAGAGACGCATAATCCTTCTAGAGTGATTCGCGATTCTACCTCTTTCAATCGTTCACCAAAGGACCAACTAAAGGGGAGCATAAAAATTGTGCTTCAATAATTTGAGGTCCTTGGGCGCTTTGAGGTCGAAGGCGGTCAATACGCTTTGAATCCTGTCTCCTTAATCTCCAGAACGACGTTATTTCGAGGTCAAAGTCCAACTGGATCGACACAATACTCCAACTTTCTCGAAGTTGCAGTTTCCGTCTCCCTATCATCCTTCGTTCTAAAATCTAGAGTCTACAGCTCGAAAGATCGATGGCGAATTAGACGCTGAAATTCGACACTTCTGAGCAACTGTTCTAAATTCCCGCGAGATCGCTCCGTATAGATTTGCAGTCGCTATATCGTTCCAATAAATCTTCCCGGTAGAGAATTTTATAACGCTCAATGACGATAGAAATATGTATTTGGTCCGTCTATAAGCTTAGAGATGTTTGTACAAATCACGCCGACTTAATGCTTCGAGAAATAGAAAGATTTGTTGAATAGATTGATAGATTGATATACGACGAGATGGAAGTTCTGCCGAACAGTTATTTCAAAAGTGGAGGAACTTAGAGAGAATGGGGTATTTTGTTAATATTTTATGTAAAAAGATAGATTTCTCTAAATTTGTTATCCAAAAATATAAAATTCCTCCATTTACACTATCGACCATTTCCTCTAGTCATAATAATTGCTCAGATAGTCTATGAACACGTCCACTGTGAGAGCAATTTTAAGGAGAATTCTCATCTCTTCCATATGGACACTGATAAGAGAAAACACGTGTCGAACATTCTTTTAAGAACTACCGTACATCAAAGTTTGTTTCTTTAGAATAAAATCATATATTTCAAGAGATGAACGAAAAATGTGTATCTTGTACTTAAAACACCTTCAACGTCTATTTGCTAAGGTATTCCAGTGACGCATGACCAACTTAGACCTTTCAATGAAATAATATAGGCCATTTATAGAGTAACCATTCTCGTTAAATCGATTCGAAAAACTCATACACACCTTAAGAAAGAAAACAGTGTACATATATTCAACGTTTCTCATCAGTGAACACTTTACATTGATTCAACGAAGAATAGGGCGTCGACTAATGGCTGCTCTCAGGTGTTAAGAGGCAAGCGATCGAGGTAACGGTTTTACAATATATTTGCTCGCGACGGGGCCTCTCTGCTGATTCTGTTGACTGAACGAGGATGATTTTAATGCCTTTTCAGAGAAGCCAGCAGCTGCTTTGCTTTACACGTGATTATGCACGCGTTGAAACGGTTTGCTGCTATCGCTCCTCCTTTTGTTCTTACCGCTTCGATTAATATCATCAGAAGGGAACATAAGACTGAACGTAAACGTAAAAGAAACGAAAAAAAAATCGAGCCAGAACGATCGGTTTAAAAATAAACAAGAGCGCAAGACCCGGTAAGAGGAGGAGACCTCTCTTTGCTGAAATTAAAGTGTTCTCGTTCGCCAGGAGGAAGAAGTAAAAATATTCCACCACGAAGAATGTTAAATAGAACAACGAGTGTAGGTATGAAACGCTCGCGAAACATTTGCATTTCGAACGGCTGCAAATGTCCGACATTTCGCGTTTCGAGAACGACTCGACGTTATTGAACGTGAGTAAATAAAACAAGTAGAGTAGTAACTGGTCGGGAGAAAAGGATACGTCTGATATAAAGATCTTTCTCGTTACGTGACAAAGTAGCCATAAGCTTTCTGTGTTTTTGTTTCTTGCGAAATTTTCTCATTTCTGTGCATTTTTTGCATTTTATTTATTTAATTTTCTTTGAAACTAAACGTAGTGGAAACATTAGTATGCAACGAAACGGCAGGGGTCTGTATGGCTTAAAACAGATGAATATTTCGTGTTTAAAAAAAACTATTTTAATCCTCTAGGACGAACGGCCAAATGCGGTGTTCCACGGGAAAAATGAGAACTCGCTGAGTTTGGAAAAAATGAAGCTGTTGAAGGTATGGAATAACGAAAACTGGTAAAACGTAAGCCAGATTCGTTGGAGTTTAGGCTGAATCGCGTGGCACATTAATATAAATGAGAATCTATCTCTACATCTCGTTGTATGTATATAATTCGAGCTGTTTGATAAACTATCAACATATTTCATTTTTTTGTTATATTATTTTATCCATTTATCCATTTTCCATCACATAAGAACATACACTGCTTGCCATAAGTATGTAAACATTTTTAATAATACCTAATTGTTACTAAGGATATCTCAATTAATAACAAACTATCAATCAGCAGTATGTGGTATTACATTAAAATGAAATACATGATTTGTAAAAATATCACAGATATTGTTGGAATCAATTACAGTCGTCTTTCGATCAATCTGGAAGATCATTTCCACGTTATCTATAGTTTCACAACCATATAATAAACTTCTTAATTAAAAAAGCTGCTTCACGATGCAACTGCTTGACGCTTATGTATGCCAATATTGTGATTGCATATTAACTGTTAAAATTAACTTTAATCGTGTTCCATTATTTTATGATACTTCGTGATTTTCTATGTGTAATTTTATAACTAATCTATACATATGTATGTACTGGCAAAAATAAGCAGGTGTCCATATACTTCTGGGCGAAGGCGTACATTTTCACGAAGAGAAACTTTATCGCAGAATTGAAGTAACGATACATGTATTCCAGTTGTTCCTGTTTTCATAGTCTTTCCTGATATGTCCGATCAATAAAGGCCCCATTCTCCTAGAAAATCTAGCGAGCATCGAAGACATTAGGCGAACCAACGTGAAATACGTGGAGGAAACGCGACACTCCGGACACTCTAATAAAATATTCGATACTTTGCATAGTGAAAACTTCTATCCGAACTGTCGTTCCGAATTTTTCTCCCGAGTGAAACTAACTAGAGCACTCGGAAACAGGCTCACCGTCGAAGAGACGACTCGTCGAGACACACAGCCAATGATCGTTTGTGAGTAGAAAAAAACTCTCTTTCACAATCTCTAATTTGCAATTAAAACGATAACGCCAGGAATCAAGTGGATAGACTATCTGGAAACTGCGCACGTCAAACGTTATTTTCACTGCTTTTACAAATATAATAAATACTTATTTTTCGCCAAGTTCCTCCGACCCTTCAAATATTCATTTCTCTCCTATTAACTTTCTTCAAAATTATCTCTTTTTTCTTCTGTTATTTCAATGATATTTTCCTCGAAATCGTACTAATTTCCTCTTGTTAATCGTAGGAAAGCAATCACGCTACTTCGTTTCCTTCGTTCTCCTTCCTACAAAAATATTACAATGGAAACTCACCCTGTTGCACCATGATTCACTCACCACGTTGATGTACATTTCCAGGATTTATGTCCTTCCATTTCGACCATACTTCTCTCGAAATCATTTCACTTTACTACACTTCCTACAGTAGATCGTTCTACTGTACGCTCACAGTCCCATTTTTTTTAAACTAAATTCTTTTCCGCCGAACCAAAGAGCACTCACAATGTTCTATCGCGACTCGTTAAAACGTCTGACCGTTCAAGAGTCAACAAACGCGCTCGTGCTTCTTCCCCGAGGTAGAAGCTCGCCCTGCCGCCTCATAATTAACCAAACTTGTTGATGCCACGAGGAGAAAAGCGCGACTCTCCCCAGTTTTAAGGAACGAGTCAACGAGCCGTCTTGGATGCGTTGCTGGCAATTAATAGCGGAAGGGAAAGCGGCGTGCAGCCAGAGGCTCTCGAATGAACGTCGGTTCTCTTTCCTTTTCTCTACACGATAGTGGTTTCAGTAAACTCGATGAGAATCCAACGCTCGAATCGTCGCGGTTGAAGCCTTTGGACGTTCTAGCGTCGACGAATGACGAAGCTCGCGTGAAGTAGACGACGGTTGTTAGAAGAGCGTTCTCATGGAAGGGGATTCGATGTTTTATGCATGGCTCGTGTATACGGCGCGGATGGAAAATTGAAATTTGATCGCGATAGCGTTTATTCTATTTCGTCCTTTACCTCGTGCTTATGAGAGAATTTGATTTAACCTGTAGTACAGCGAGGCTGGATTTTATGAACTTTGGTGGATCATAGAACAGAGAGTAAGGGTAAAAATTTGAGTGACAATATGTAATTGTTGGCAATTCAATGGAATCGCGAATGTAAAAGATGGTTGTTTAAAGAGTGAAGAATTTTGCCCGTAGAAATCTCGGCTCTTTCTTTCCGTTGTATTTTTATCGCTATACGGATTTTCTGTGATATTGGGATCGTCGTATATCTGTCAATTTCATTAATTTTTGCAATAACAATTATTAGTCCAATTCCCTGTACGTTATCTGTATTAACTAAGTATTATAATATATAAGTACATCGTAATAATTGATTCTAAAGCGCTGACCCTTAAATTATTCAATGGCATTAATGGAAAATTGATGAGGACGCATCGTGCGTGAAATATTTCGTAAATGTATTAATATTTTTTCAAAAGATTAATAAATATCCAAGTGTAAGTACGTACCTGGACAACTTTTACGTTTCTATATTGTATCTCGAATTAATCGAATTAAAATCGAATTTTAATCGAATTAAAAATAGTACGAGATAACGTTCTTTTTCGAAAATAAGGCGATGTATGTATTATTCTCTTTTGAATTAATTTACATTAATTCTAATAGGAAAATCATACGTAGCTACCTAAAAAGTAACGTAGAATTAAGCGACTGACCACAACTGCATGCAGACTACTGGCTGTCACGCTGCAGGTGATGCCTGACCACAAACGGTCAAAACTACTGGATGCGTACCACAATATATCGGGTTAAACGTCCATCCAAACGACACTTATTCTATTTATTATAATTCTAGTATCGACAAAATTGTTATATATTCTATAATATTATCATACTATTATGAGATAATTATGACATTTCGTTTCACAAATGAACAAAAGATAAGCGAAAATATACCTTTATCGTGAAATCTATTTCTACGATATATCGTGTTACAAATAGATTTTCCTAATAGATAACGCAAGAGTAATAACGCAAAAGATTTTTATATCAAGGTCCACTTGATTCAGTTTATGTAATTATTACACGAGATAACAATTTGAAAGTCATTCTGTACTTGCAATGCTTCAAAGAACAAGAAACGTATTTTTAAATTCTATGTTATAAAACGGAGAAAGATTAAACCTCTCGAAATAGAAGTGGTTAAATTCAAGAGTAAACGCATGTTTTCTTATTTATAAACGAATGTTTTAAGGGCGCAGCGCTACAAATTCTTAAAATTCGATTACAGTGAATTAACGGTATCAAATGAAACGTTGTCCGTCCGAACTGAAGCGAATCGAAACACAAACGAATGGACCATCTACCGCGAAGGAAACAAAACTTTGTGTGGAATGCAGCTCATTATAAAATACGTTGCAGGGTCAGCGAGGAAAACAGAGAAACAGTTCGCAGAAAAAGAAATTGTAGCATAATTTAATTAAACCCTTGTAACTCGGTTTTCCGGCGAGTTTCAGACATGCGAGAACTCATAGAATTTAGGATGAAACTGTGCGACGAGGGATTCCAGTCTACGGCGAGGCCTTCGCAATTATTCTTGTCAGGCCGTTTCTCCAAAACTTGCCACTTCTTCTTCGAGCACGAGCGCGCAAAATGTAGTAAAAAATGAAGAAGCGATAGAGATTGCTGAAGACAAGGGAGAAAGGAGGAAGAAAAGAAAGAAGAGTTAAGAAGGAGCACGAGAAAAAAGAAGTTAGGGAATGTTAAAAAGAGTTAGCCTCAACTTCGCCGCAATCTAATTTCTCGCCATTAAACTTGTAAAATGTTGTTCAACCCTCGAGTCTCCGATACCATCGAGGTATCCTTCCCCCGCCCCTCTTCCATCGAGTGAATATTGCAATTCACCTGCGCCTGCGACGGCCAGGATTCGCTTTCTCTGTTGGACTAAACCGTGGAATTGGCTCCCGCCTTGCAAACTGTCCAATCAGATTTATGCAGATTCGTGGATCAATTTGAACAGGGTGTAGCGACATTATTCCAAATGGAATATGATTCTATATCGAGGCCTTAGAATTTAGATCAGTGTCGTCTAGCAAAGCCTTATTACTACGATATTTTACTGGTATTCAGAAAAGTAAAAAGAAAAGTACAGTAACATCGTGAGCCAATGATATTGAACGATAATGACATTTTTTTGCGATTTAATTTTAAATAGATTTGGACAATAAGGATGATAATCGGGCGTACAGTGGTAGCGAGCTTAATTGTAATGTGAGAATTAATAATTGTTTAGAACGAAAATTTCTGTTCTTGAAAGGGAAAACGGATGAGAAAGAGGATAATCGAAAGAAAACAGATAGTCAAGGTAGAAAAAAATGGAAGAATAATGAACCGTAGAAGAGCAAAACTTAACGATCCAATCAGCAATAATTGAATCATGTAATTATAATAAAATGGTTTGATGCATGTTTCTAAAGAATTTTAATCTTAGAAAAGAAATAATAATAAAACACAGCAAATGTTGATATAGGTTCAAGAATAAAGAAAAAAAGCGGCGAACTCGCAAATAAAATGCAGGAAAGTTTAAGACCAATATACATAGGTTCAGGTTTGATATCCGCGCGTATTTTTATGACATATACTATGCGCTATCGTGATAGCTTCCTAGTGCACAACAACCGTCGTGAATTCATTTTTATATTTTTTTTACGAGACTCGTTAAACCGTTAATTTCATATGTTCCCGATTACAATGTTGCGGAAGTTTGATTACTGTGCAAAGAATCAGCAGGAATTGGCGCTAATTGGAAGAAAGATCTCGTGGCAATTTAATCGAGTCATTTCTCTGATCGAGTGATGTCGCTTCTAATTAAAATCTCGTCCGAGCTTTCTATGATCATAGACCATGAGAATGTGAATTATTGGAACAGAAGAATGTTTATTCGATTGCATAGCACACAAGGAAACACTGAAAAGTGCTCTTTCTTTCATCGAGAATTGCTTCAAATATTCTTTGTTCGGGTTAAAAAGAGTCAAATTTTGCTCGTTTTCAAGGATTTCATACTTGTAAAATATTTAAATTATAATTGAAAACTTTAGCCATTCAAAGTTCCTGAAACATTTCTGCAACTCCTTCGATTTCATCCCTACACTTCACAAGAGAAAACAAAAAAGATAGACGAATAATGCGGGCTCATAGTTATATATTGGACAAAAAGTTTCTGTCCCAGAACACGATGCTTCTCATCGAGAATTTGCCAAACTATATTAGTCCTAGAACACTGAACAATTTTCCACGCTTTCTGTCAGAAAGCTACTATCATTTTCGACAGCAAATCCCGCCTAATCATTCACAAATTTCCACAGGAGAGCTACTCCTCAATTTCCAACGTTGCATCATTCTCTTTGCATTCAGCGATTCGCTAGCACTATAACATCAATCGAATTACTATAACAGGGAGAATAGACGAAAATTCCAAGATACAGCGGAGCGAAAGCGTCGAGAGACTGCTTCAGATGCATTCACACTCGCAGGTCGCGAGCTACTTCGTTGCTTTTACGCGACCCTCTGTGTATTCGGAACATTTGTAGCAGATAAACTGCAGACAAGAGTTGACAAGAGAGACAAGAGGCTACGCTAGACTTTCTCCCGAAAGCTTTGAGCTCGACTAATGCCGTATCCTCTCCTCCTGTCTCTCTCTCTCTTTCTTTGTCGTTCTCTGTTAGAGCTACGCTTTTGAGGTGTTCATTGTCACCAGTTGAATTTCTTCCTCGACACCAGTTTGCTTGGAACTGAATTATCCGGGCTAATGGTGGAATTAACCTCGAGATGTGCTCGAGATACATTCGACATGTGTGCGGTATACCTAAGATATTCTTTCTTTTAAACTTGAGATATCTATGCAACATGATATAATATGATAGAATGAATGTAACTGGTTGTAGAATCTTGTTCGTCATAGTATCTGGTCGACTCAACGTATATACATATATCGAAATATGATAATAATAGTAATAATATACAAACAAATATATAACAGTAATATACAATGGACATAAAAATTAATTTAACAATTTATAAAATTCTGCTTCATCGGCTAAGTTTCATAAATTATGTTTGTATATGTAAGCCAGTCTTTTTTTTTAAACTTCTCTTACTCTTGGTGAAAAAAGAAGCTGCTTAAGATACTTTGGAAGTAACATCATGATTCGATATAAACTTTTGTGACCTTCAGTAGCAGTTTAATTGGAGATCAGGTTAAAATGAGTTATTAATCTCGAGCGAATGAATGAATCTGCAAGAAGCATGTTGAAGAAAAATAAAAAAATAAAAAGAAAAGAAAGAAACAGCCTGGTAGAAGTTTGCGACTACGTCGGCCTGTTACGTCCTCTCCGTACAATCGGTTTTCTCTCGTAAAAATTCATGAACATTGTGGTGCGCCAGTTGGTACTAACATCGTCGTTGGAAAGCTGTCCCTCTCATTATCAACACTCCTGAGATTTTTATCTTCGTAAATGTATTCAACATTCTCCCTTATACAAGCAAGTACATGTTTGTAGTAAAATAAAAACAAAGAGAAAATACCTTGTACAAACATTAGCATAACATTGTTAAGCATTTTAAAACCTTGCAACGTGGATCTTGCAAAAATCTCAGCCAGAAACTATTTAAATTTTATGCAAATGTCCATCTAAAATTCCATGGAAACATTACCATTCGCAATCTAACTAAATTAAAAATTCAATCAAATTTCCAATTTTTATCAAAATCTGTTAACGTTCATTCCCCTCAAATATTCAAATTTCGTATCCACGTGATCATAAAAAATTGCCTTTTCACATCACTATTCAAAAACTACATTCATAGAATAGTATCTAACTTTTCTCGAAGTTCATAAAGAAGATAGCCATTTTAGATTTGAACTTTGCACGACGATTATTAGGTGGCGTATTTTTGCGGTTCTTCAAGTTGTCAACATGTTTTGCTTCGACATTTTGCAAACATCCCAATCACAAACATGCTATTAAAAACGCAATTAAAAGCCGAAGAACCACGAATGTGTAATCAATTATCTTGATTGAACATTTCTAGAAAGAAACAAATATAAAAAGAAATACATATTAAAAACTAAAGTAGAGCATTACGAACGTTGATTTTATACCAAGTTTTAAGCTAAGAAATTATTTAAATACAGCGGGTAGCTGTCTGTTGGAAATTGCGAAGACACCGTAGCGGCACTGAACGTTGTCGAAACGCAATTAAGATTGTTAAAAACGGGTTACATGGGGTAAATCGAGTCAAAAATCCCGGGACGGAGGATCGTGGAAGACATCGCAGGCCGTACAACGGGGAAGAGGAATTTTATTGCGCCGTTGTGTCTCGCTTTATGCAATTACGAGTCGTTGCTGGGCCATCGTGAAAACACGTCGTTCATCTTGTCGTGCCCGCGCATACTCTCCCTCCTCGATGCTCTCGTATAACCCGAGAGTTGTTTTTGTACACATTTTAGACGTTAGAGAACCGCCAGAGAAAATTGAGATCCTGTTTGATCGTCGTTATTAATATTTTCTTTATTAACGAAAAAGAAAGCGCAGCTTCATAAGGGAATGAGCAGGCCCCGTTGATATTTTTGTCAAATAAAGTAAATACAACAGTACTACGATTGCCTTAGTTTCTGCCGTGTTACGTATAATCAGACACTATGATTCGATATGATTGCCAAAAGATTAAAAAGAATGGATATTGAATAAAAAAAGAAAAGAAAAAAAGAAAAATACAAATAAATTGCAGAAAGTGATTTGTACAAAACAGAATCGAATTGTTGTAATTATGAAGAGCCAAGTCAATCTAAATCCAGACGTGGATCTCGAAAATCTCATACAAGACTCATGGAATCAAAGAACAGATTCGACTGTTCCTATGGTGAAAAAGGGAAGGGGGCGGGCTTGATTAAATTTCTAACTACAGAGCATTCGAATTTCGATTGCCGCGATATGCAGTTCATCGGCCAGCTATTTCCGAGCGAGGGTCAAACGTTGGAGAACGACCAGCAGCCGAACGATTTAAGGCCGCGAAATGAATTTACCTCGCCGATCGACGATTCTGCGGCGATCGTTTGTTTTCTCTAATTTACAAAGCGACCAGTCGATTTCCAGTCGACGATAACCCGTTTCGTTGGTCGGCTTTCAGCGTCGGTCTAGAATAATGAAAGGAAACAATAGCGAGTGCGTGGTGGACAAAAGGAAGAGGAAAAAAAAGGAGGGGGAACAAAAGAAGAGGAAAACCAAGAACGAAAGAAGACCGCGGAATAAAAGGGGGAAACGAAAGCTAGAAGGTAAATGCGGATAAATATGGACGAAAAGGAGGAAAAGAGAGCGTGCGGGCCGAATGGAACCGACAGAAAGAAGCTGATCAAGCTGCAGCGTATAATTTAGCTCTTTCAGAAAGCTCGTTAACACTAGAAGCTTCCCGTTTGCTCCTGTTAGGCGTGTCTTTTTATACCTTTTAAAGAATCGTTGGAGATCTGTTTTCCGTTGCGTTGGATGAGATGGAAAAATATTTGATGAAGCAAAATGAAAAAAATTGCAGATGATAATATTTGTTTGGAAAAGATGGTCTAATGGATCATTTCGATTTAGGTAGCGTTTTTAACAATAGTAGGTTAGTCATAGATACTGATCTTATATTTAGGTACGTTATAATATTAGATATAAAATAACCAATCACAGTGATTGATCATATTATACGTTAAAATTTACGTATACCATACGTCTGTATATAATTATTTGTATTTGTATCGTATTTGAAACTCTAACGCAGATATATTTGTGCAGATTACGAACGAAGAATCGCTATTGCACTTGATTTGACAAGATCCTTATAATTTCTGATAATTTCACTCACTGATCATCTATTCCCTATGATTACCTCGCGTGCAATATCGTTTAGGCTTGACAAAACTGTGAATGGCATACAGGTTACTTGGTGGCCAAGCAACACCATCTGTTTACGCGAGTAAATCCCCCTGTACACGATACAATGTCCCATCTCTGCCTACTAGAATGAGGAATTATGCGTCAAGGAGGTTTCACGCTTGTCCATTATCCACGTGATTACCATGGACTTAATTCCATGCCTTTACTCGCGGACAGGAAAATTTCCACGGAGCTTAGAGAACACGAGCCGTCGGCATATTAGATCATACTTAATATGTTAAGCGGATTCTGTGAAAGAAAATGTCCTCTTAGAAATATTTCACTTAAAACTTGAAACGGCTCTTAAAATGTACATAGATGTTACAAGATATTTATTGAAAGCATACATTTCGCAAGGACCACCGAAGTATTTATTTCATCGGTCAATTATTAATAACTATATTAATAAGCCGCAACAACTGGAAAGCAGTTTTAGCACCAATTATATATTAGTGTTGTGTACTCATTTTTCACCAAGAGCATCTATGTTTGCAACGAAACGTTTTACAACCACTATATACATTTTCGCATTAGTTTCAAATTGTATCGTTGCAATAACGATACTCGTATCTCATTACACTGCTAACGAAATTTCAGAAAGTTTCATGTGATGTACATAACATATTCATAGAAATTTGCTGTATTAAGTGTTCAGATAGCCTTTCGCGAGCCTCCGTATATATCAATCTAATATTTCTCATGCAATAGCCATCTACCAAACAACGAAAGCTACGAGAAAGAAGAAAAAAAAAAAAAGATTGCCTCGTATGATCCATGTCCAAGAAGCACCAAACAAAGTGATTCACGACACCACGATAAATAATACCCTCAGCTTGAAAAGGAACTCTTTCGTTTGACCAACAACCAAAGTATGGCCTAACCTTTCCAAAAGAAAATTAATGGTTTCTCGCGGCGAAACACACGGGTATCTTCACCGAGAGAAATCTAAAGCTGTCTCTTATGGAGAAAGAGAGAGAAAGAATCGCGAAGACAGCTCCTTTATGCGTTGATCGAGTTTCTGTGAAATCGGAAGAGCTTCAATGGGTATTATTACGGCGTAAGAGGAACGTAGACCGTAACGACGGTAATTCTAGCGGTCGATAAGCGATTGTGGCGACCTTAAAGAAAGGAAGATAAGCAACACGTGAAAAATCTTTTCGCCGTTCACGTGCCGTGAGACGCGCCCACTCTTATCGCGGAAACTTTCGAAGAAGAATCAGCCGAAACCCGTGGTTCTTATCGCTGGTTAGGCCAAGCGAAACGATGGAGAAATTGAAGGTTTCTGTTCGAGTTCCAAATACAGACTTGGATTTATTCCCTGGTTTTTGTAAACGGGTGTTATGCTTGGTAGACGTATTCTTAAACAAGTATTAGCTTGTAAGTATTTTTACATATTTTATATATATAATTATAGAATATAGGAAAGAATAACTTTAGCTCTTTGACTGCGACAAGCTCCCACACGTTTCTTAATATATACGAAAGGTGCATACATAATATACGCCTGCTAAATCTGACTTGACCAAACACGTAATATTCTTCCAATTTAATGAGTTGCAAAAATTTCGAATGATTCGAATGAATCGGTACTGTGTAAAAAGATTTTCTATTTAAATAAATGTGTATCTTATTAATATTCGAGAATCCGATACAGAATCTCCGTCGAATATGTGACAAGCTAGACTTCGACTATATATTTTCGGTTCCTTTGTGCTGCGAAATTGGTCGACATTCTTTAGAAGTTTTTCTCGTTCGCGCGCTACACACATTTTGTTTGAACGTAATCTGAAATATCCTTCCCTATACTAAGTCCCTTGAGTGTCTTTCAATCTACTTGAATGCACAACGAAAAAAAATATTCCACAGAATTTTCTTTCGCCAGTTGCACGCGTCAAACGTTCTTTTCGTTTTGTCTTTCTCCGTCCCTATTTTTCATTTACTTTTTGCATTTTAAAAACTAACGTTCTCACAGTGGTGTTTCCTCTGTTAAACCGTGCCGATACGCGCGAGTACTGTGATTCTTTTAGTTAACAATCAACGGATCGACTGTACCATGAAATTCGAAAAATTTAGATAAAAGTTGTAATTATTTCATTCGTTAGAGAACTATCCTGCAACTATCCATCTAGTCCGCGATTCTCGGTTCGTTTTGAAGCAACGATTTTTACCGATACTGAACTTTTTACAAAAAAAAGTTCTGCGTGCACATAGCGTATGTAAATCGAAATGGAATTTGTTTAGAATACGAATAAAAACGTAGGACAATGGAATACTAATGTAGAGAATATTATATGCCTTAAGTGATGGGATATTAAAAGCGAAACGCACGCTGAAATGTAATAGAATTATACGGAAATATAAATAACCAAGAAACTCTTTGGAATATTTAGATATTAATTCTCTATGAATTCTCATGACTTGGAGACCACAAACTTCGCTCTTCCGTCTTTTAAATTTTCTTTTACCTGCTTTTTGCTAGATTGGGGGCTTTTTATGCATTTATAGGAAATTTAAAATTGCATTTAAGATTTTAAAAGTATACGTGACAAAATATGAAAAGTGTAGTACTTATGATATTCAATGAATGAAATGAGTTTCCACTTAGATTCCATTTATTTAATTAGGTTTATAAGAATGCAAATTTGCATAAAAATTCGCAGTCTACCTATTACAAATTATAATTTTATACCTATTATCAATATTTTATTATACTGACACCAAATGACCCACTTATAACAATTATTATTTTCTAAGCTTCAAATGGAATTTAAGAAAAATAGAAGGTCTATGATCAATTGCAACTGTTTCCTGTGATACACGAGCAAAATTCTATTAACAGAGTACTTAAAAAAGATCTATATCGGAAGATTTAAATCATCCCACATTATATTCTAAGTTTTAACTTATAAATGACGAGGACGAACAGTATGGAGTGCAAGGTGGAACCCCGATACATCCAGGAAATCAGTACGCAACTGCACTTCCGATTTCGCGGAGTTTCTGCTTCCGAATCCCGGAAATCGCAACCACGCCACCTCTTCCGGCCCGTTCGTTAACAGCAAATCTTCTGGTGGTGCAGGCTCGCGTGAAACCGTTCGTGCAGCCTTCCCGATACGCTGCCGGAATTGGTAAGTAGGCTGTTAGCGCAATACGAAAATATATGCGACGGTTTGCAGAGGCCGGGCAGAATCCATTGCGACACCAGTCGGTCGAAGAAAGAAAAAAAGCCTTAATTATAGCGATTTAAAAGTCCGTCTGGAAACTACGACCAACTTTCTTCTTCATTCGGAATTCAGCTAATATTGGATTGTTGTGTGGACCAAGGTCCGCTTTAAATTACTCAACAGAGTTGCTGTGAAAAATTACACGACTTCGTCCAACGTCCTTAGACACTTGCGAAATGGCAAAGATACAAACATTTAGAGTTTGGGACTGACGACGAGTTGAAATGTTTTTGGATTCGTTGATGGACGATGTTTCGATTCATGAAAATTTATGAAGAAAGTTGAAATGTTTTTATTCGGTAGACGATACAAGATAGTCGGGCCCGCGTAAGTGTATAAAAGTCAATTAAAGAAGTTATGCATCATGTAGAGGCTCGAAAGGTTTTAGAGTGCGACTAACGGAACTTAAAGCCAAATGTAAATTTTTTATTTCGGCTCCGTTTGTCCAGGACGTGTATTATACCTTTATCGGTAAATTTCTTATCAACTATTATCTAACAACTTCTAAGAAAAACATATACATCGCTATTTGAAGTTTAGAATCATCTGATCTTACATTTAAAAATATTAGAAGCATTCTAACTATGATACGTAAAGAATAATTCATAACATTATACATTTTTTTCTCGACATTTTCTCAAAAAGTGCAACGCTGTTTAGGCATTCAATTGGTATTCCGTTTGTGCGTGGCGTTTTCTATGCTGTCTGGAAATACGTTCGAACGAAAATTTGAATTCCAAAGACGAATATTAAAATGGTATGAGGTATATCAGTGTGACGAACCCATCACCCCAACGACAACGATGTTTTCCCTCCTTTTTGACGAAAGATATCTAGTTCAAAAATCGATGATACTACTATCGAGCTCGAAATTTATACAGAACTTGCCATAGTAGAATTTAAAAAATGCTAAAATAGTAGAAATCACTGAAAAATATACGCTATTCAAAAGTTTCGAAATCAACACAAATTATTAATCAAATCCTTTGATTCTAGGTTATAGATTAATGTTTCGTTAAAATATGTGTCCCCGAAACATTAATTTATTTTCAATTTTATTTTCTATTCGAGATTCTCATATAAAATTACATACTTATAATTGTACCATCTTATGGAAGCAACAATTTTTCAGAGAAACAAACAGTACTAATCCAGTATTCTTGAGTACTCCTTTTAGTATTCTAGTACCTTTGAATCTATTTAGACACAAACTTTATTTTCCAGTATCTTGAAAACATTCTAGTCTAAGAACCTATTGGATAATGAAATGAAGATGTCAGTAAATAAGTCTGAATTTTTTCCAGAATTTTCGAAAGCCTATAATATGAAGAAAAATTTGAAGTAGACAAAATGATAACTCAAATTTACTAAGATGTTGGGGGGAAAAATAGGGTACTACGGAGGGTTAAAAAAGTTGATGGGCCAAAGAAGTTAATTGCGCATGACATAAATTGTGTTTAGAGGAAAAAAAGAGGAATTAAAAGGCTTTCGCCTAAATAGGTTGTCGGATGAAATGAAAAAAAAAGGAGTGCACCAGGAACGGATAAAAGGAACTGGGTTAGATTAGGTCAGTCGTAACGAGCGGTAAAACAATGCTACGAGACCAGAGCTTGGACGGAACCCTTTGATTGTGCGTAGAAAATGTCGTCGATTCGGTTGCGCCTTTATCGATCAAATTTCTCTCGAGCGAGCCCCCAAGCATCGGAGGCCAAAGCGTTCGTACAACGTTCCTCCTCCTTCACCACCTCCAACCTCCTCCTCCACCTACTCCACCTTCTCGACTAGTCGTGCTTGTTTTCCTTTCACCGAGCGTATTTCAAACAGTACATAAAACCGTTATCAGAAACGTTTCTGCCACGTTTATGCTTGCGTTTCTCTCGTGAACTGATAAAAGACAAGTCTCGAAAAGCGTACCGTGCCGTTCTCACGTATTGTTGCTAGGATTTACGGCCGCATAATTGCACGACAATCTCTTGATTAACTCTTTAGAATTGCGAAGTGAAATTGGCACGGAAAATTGGCTCGATCCTGAGGATAGAAATGTTTGAAAATCGATTCCAGGTAAAATAATGATATTTCACAATCGTTCTTTATAATTTTGAAAATTTATAAACAAATAAATATTGCCTGGTTTTATCTCTCATAGAAAAGCTCTTATCTTATATAGAAAAGAAAAAATATTATTAAAACAATTAAGGAGTGTCATTAAATGAGCGACGACCGCACCGATAAATCACCACCATAACCAAGCGAAATCGGTGCTGTTGTTTCAATGGGACGACCATAAATAACTGAAAATGATATCACACCGTTCGAGTCAGTAGTAATTCTAGCAATAAATCCGACAATGCCGCTTAACCAATCATCGTAAGCGTCGCCTAGGGAATTGAGGATTACGGTTAACGGCACGTGAGCAGCCAGCCAATCACGCGCGCCTAATATTTACCACGTACGCCGAACAGAGCGATTAAGAAACTTACGTTCGAACGGGGTTGTCGAGCCTTCCCTTTATTAGGCGACAGAATATTTCATCGTCTTCGTGAAATTCCCCCGGATTCTCCAGTTCCGTCACAATCAACAAGGCCGATCTCCATAAACTCGAAACGCCACGCTAAGATTCGAGCAATTAAGAAATTCCGCGGGCAAAACGAAGCCCAATTCGACGAGCGAGAATTGCAAGCGTTGTGAATACGGCTTAAATTCGTACTACAAACCGCCATCGCATTTCACCGTGTTTTAGTGAATCGCATTTATCTTATATGCTACATCGTTGTCTCGTTTGAAATTTGATTTTACGACAGAAACGGTTTTTAAAAAGTAAAAAATGCAACAGTACAGTATAAAGTAAGAAACCTCGTTTATCCTTTAATCCTACGCTGTATATCATGGTTTTACGCATTTTGTGTACCGATAATCTGGTTTTCCAATAAATTTATGTTTTTACCACGAAAGAGAGAAACTTGTTAGTATGTAATAGCTTGTGAATATGAAAAAGCGTAATTTTAGGAGTCTCGTGATGTTTAAATAAGCGAGAAAGCGATACAGAGGGAAAAAGTAATTTGAACCGCGTAAAATAATCCTTTCAAGTTGGCCATGCTACACGTTTAATAATGGCGCACTTAATACGCGGCAATGGCCGTACCTGACGCGTGTATAAACTAACCACTCCGTTACGAGCGCGTCGTTAATTAGAAACTCGGTGAAAAAGAGAATACTTCCCAGGCAAAACTCGTGTGATCGGTAAACCAAACAGGACAAACGGGCGCTTTTATGGGATAAATTCAAGGATGCTAAATAGTTCGCTCACATTCCACTCCTATTCTACTCTAGGGAATTATCGAAATGCTCTTACAAACTTCCCAATACATATATATATATATATATATATATATATATAAGTTTTATATATTAAAAATCAATTTTATTCAATATTCAAATAATTTTATATGAAATAACGGACGATAAAAAAAAGAATGTCCCTTCCTATCGACAAAAAATATTGATTCCACGCGTTTCTTTCAACTGGAGTATACTCGAAGATTAACAACCTCATTAATGTCGTTAATTAATTTGAAGCATTGATGTCGTGTATCGAGAAGTATCTAAAAAAAAAAAAAAAAAGAGGAAATGCAAAATCCAGGCACGATATACCAGTACGATATATGCACGGTATAATCAGAATACAACTCTATTTCTTAAAAACTTTCGAACGCTCGTTCTTTTCGCGGTATAAACACAAGGGCGTACCAAAGATTCCGTAACTAGGTTAACCCTGACAGAATTGAAGACGCTGGCACAACCAACGCCACACAGATTCGCAAAGCCGCGTAAGAAGTGACTTAAGCTCCCGTATTTACCCGCGAAACCGCTAGCGGAAGCAGAAAACGCAATACGAATATTTACGTAATTTGCCCTTTATGCCCGTCCACGCTGAGAGAACTTGGCGAGGACTGTTATCCTCGGTTGCTAAATTAGGTAGATTTAAGCGCTGCACAAGAGACTGCAAAACGAGACTACTTAACACGGAACGAAAAGTCTATCTTGAAACTGTTTTCGTTTTTTCCTACGTTGCATAAACATCAAAATCGGTCATATGCAACGCATATATCATTTTTATGCAAGGACGGTTCGAAAATTCGTAACTAGGTTAATCTTGATAGGTATGGAATTCCCCTTGGGATTCCTACATCGGTAAAGCTAAGAGAACACCGATAGATCGATAATTTCACTCATCCGCATCGACCGAGTTATATTCACATCAGATTATGAACAGAATTCAATTAAACAGATGATCGTATAGTTAAAAACACAAGACAATCGTTCCAATCCACTTTGCTCTCGCCCGGCATTTCAAACGTGTCGCATTTTCGCGGCATAAACACGAGGGCGTTCCAAAAGCAACGCAACTAGGTTAACTCTACCATTCACAGCGATACGAACAGTCTCGAGCAAACACGAACGAAATTCACATAGAAAGAAAACAGAAATGTCGTCTACTCACCCGCGAAGCAGCTGATTGAGACTGACGACGACGACGTCGGCGGCGCCGATGACGATGGCGACGATGACAGGTTATAATCTTTGATTCCACCGTGATCGAGGATCCCTCTCGACAGATCGACAGCTCGAAATATCATACGCGACTGTGAAGAATCCTATGAAAAGAGGCGAGGACGCGATCCGTACCGCGTATCGACTCGATGACTAGGGAAATACCACTCACTGCACCGTTCGCCACGAGTGTGTACGATGAAACGAGAGACGGCCGTACGATGACAACGACGATGACGACGACGGCGACGACGAGCAAAGGGTAGAAAACGTTTCCCTGCTTCCACCACCGACACCGCCCTCGCGCCTCGCCACACTGATCGCAGTATTGCGCAAACGCGACGCCGCCTCGATTCTGCGCATGCGCACGCATCCTATCCCGCACCTGTTTCCAAGCTTTCGCAGCAAGACACGGAATTCACGAAACTTTCGGAAGCACATTACATTCCCGTTACAATGTTTCAAACGTGTTTCTGTCACTTTTACCAAACTCCTCTATGCTGTCAGACATCGAGCTTAAGGCATTATCGTTTGCGTGGCTTCAATGTTCCAGCGGTCGATTAATTACAGTTAAATCGTACGATTTCGAGAGCGTACGACGTTTACGCTATCAATTTTGTTGCATGAAATTTTTGTATTTTTCCACTTCTTATTGTTTCCTTTAATTACGATGTTCGTAGTTTCTATTCAAAGATTGGCAGATTATCCTTAATTAAATCTGACGAGAATTTTAAAAAGTGACGTTTTTCTGTTCTATTTCTTAGACTCGATAGCCACGAGAATGCAAATTAGGTGTAATTTGAAGTTAGCGCGCGCAATAGCGAAGCGCGTCGGTTGTGTTTGGTGTGTTACGATAGTATTTTATGTTTTTTGCATACATTACTTATAGCGAAAAATAAGTATTTATTCCTGCTATTTTTTTTTGTATCTCTCGCTAATATTTGGATATTTTCAGTATTCTGATTTTATTTATCCATATATCAGTACCAAATAAAAATTTAAAATACACATTGCGCCTTCTCTATAGTTTACCCTCCCTGAATAAAAACGTGACTTTTTAGAAAGTTAAAATTGTATTTATTTTACATTCTCTCATGTTGCTAATGTGTCAGGCTTTTCAAAAAACAAAATATACGTAAATGGAAATAAAATTTGCAAAACTTCAAGACGAATATTTAAATCAAGGAAATATTTAATAAATGTCTCAGTTAAAATTTAAACAGTAATCTAATTTTCTTCCAATAAAGTATACTCTTTATCACATATTTTTTTTATAATAATGATCTTATAATAAAAAAAAAATACATAAAAATTTCAATCAAAATAGGAATCGTTACGGTATAAGTCTTACGATAATGCAGATTTGGTAAAAGTTCAAGGTACGAAAAAGTTTTCCAATCAGAATGGAACGTATTTGGATGAACCTTTCTTTCCTCGGCAGCCAACCAGCCAGAATGAAACAATCGACGAATGGAACGGAGGAAGAAAGTTGTCGAGTGTCCACAAGATACCTTTCCCAATGAATTCTTCAATCGAGCTTTAACATAGAAGACTATCTATAACGCCTACCGACTGCTTAACAGTTCTTGACTCGACCTTCTGCTGCAGTCTTTCTTCTCGGCACTTGAAACTTCTAGCGAAGGAAATAAACCACCTATGGCTGCAATTAATAATGGTTCTCAAATACAGAGAATACCCTCCTACATTTATGCACATTTCTTACAATATTGGGTCATTTCGAAAGTTTCTGCAATTTCAAATCGTTTACTCTGAAGAGATATGACTTCACAGAAAGTCGAGGGTACTTATTCTACTCGAACAAAGATTCAGATTTTTTAAAGCCAAAAAGGAGTTGGAAGATACTCTGGACAATTTCCTGTTTCCAGGAATGGTAGTCAATTGAGATTCATCATAAGACGGAAGCAGGGTCATTAAGGATACTTTGGTGGTTAGTCAAAGAAATTTCAACATCCTTCCAGTCATTAAATGTTTTCTAGTCATCTAAAATTTCGATTTTACGTCATTTTGAAGAGGTCTAAGTTTATCTGAAAATAATTCCTACGCCATCTTAAAGTATAATTTCAACTTCACTTTTTCGTTATTTGAGATCATTTCATTATTACCAATTGACACTATAAAATTATAGTACAGTCATCGAATCATGCGTTAATCCTTATGGTATGAAAAGATTGTAGTCATGTTTTTCCATAACAGTACAAGTATACAAAGACGAAGTATTGCTAACAGAGAAATAAAAATTATTAAATATTTAAAGATTCTGGCATTATAATGAGTGTTACAAGTACAGTCGCGTCTCAAGGTGTTCTAACGTTCGTTTCCAGGGGCAACCTGCAACGATGGATCAAACCGTATCACGTGCTTTAAAGCACCGCGAACCAACTTTATCGAGCAGCATTTAGTTCCGCCAAAAGTACGGCGTATCATGATTAGTCTTATAGCCATGTGTTCAACGTTCCTTTTATGAATTTTAATTAACTGGACATCGGATCTATAGTTTTCTTCACCGACAACGTTCGCAACTTTAATTTAGGTGAGAGCCGAGAAGTAAGTAAACCGCAACGTGTTCCGTTAAAAAAAAGACGGTGGAAAGAAAAAGATGAAAGAAAGGAAGGAAAAGAAACGATACGATAATTGCGATTTTTATCTTACAATTTACCCCAAAGAATAAGCAGTTGACTTGCATGGCGCGATTTGCATTTAAATGAAATTTGAGTTGTTTCTAAACGCTGTAAAAACATTTCGCCTATGATTAAATGCGGTCATCAAAGGTAAGGGTGTAACTATTGTTCCTCGATGAACGAGATAACTCGATTGATAAATGAAAATACAGCGGAAGAAGGGGCGAGAGGTTGGAGATAAAATCATGGCCACGGCATGTCGTAAATAGGCAATTTCATCTTTTACCTATAATTTATAAAATAATTTAAACCGAGTTAAACTTGAAATATCTTCTTAACTTTAATTTTCTCTCTGGAAATAATTGTTCAGGGCTCGAGGATTATCAATTTTAGCTCGGTTTAAGAAGTTTTTGTAAATTAATTCATCGTGAATGTTAAAAGGAATATACGACAAAATTCAATGTGCGAAGATAAAAAGCGAGCAAAGGAGGCGCAAGAGAACTACGACGAGGTAAAAAACACGGACACTCAATGGCTACGCTCGCGGCAAATGGTTCTTCACAGTTCTCCCCAGCGGAACGGCCAGCAATTTTAGCGGCGCTCGAGGAGTTCACGAACGCGCTGGCCATTTACCACAGTACACTGAGAAAGCCCGCGGAACATGATAACGATATTCTCAGCGAGTGTTTACCCCTCGATACAGAGTACGTTATGCAATGATATGTCGAGCGAAATTGTAATAGGAATCCTAAATTAAAAAACGCGGCTAAAAGATAGAATACTCACCTGAAAGAATCGAACGTTCACATTATTCCTTTGTATGTCTGTTGCAGAGATTTAAAAGTACTGAATCCCGAGGAGATTATAAAGATCCAAGATGTGAAAGAACGAGCCATCTCCAAGAAAATTTACGAAAACAGGTTGAAGCCATGTTATAACGATGGTCGTTGCGATGAATTTTTAATTATAGAATTCTATTAGAAATTAATGTCTCGCGTTTGTCATATTTCTTCTATCAAGATCAGATGTTCGATGATGGAAAGATTTTATTTCGATCATTATATATCATGTCATCGATGTAGTTAACATGTCTCGAAGACCATCTATTTTTAATGTCTTGAACGACTTTAACATTTATCGTTTAATGCCACTTATTTTTCAAAATTAATGATAATCATCACCATTTCTAACGAAATATATTGTGATAGACGATGACTAATAATCTTGCGCAGTTTATACATGAGAAAAATCATGGAGATGCTGAAGGAAGAGATCCGTGAACAGGGAACGTTCGAGGTATTGACTAAAGAGATCGAAGAAATCATGGTACGCCAGAAAGAAGAGGAGACTCTGCTCGAGGAGCAAGAAAGACTAAGAAAAACCGCAGCAGAATTGCAAAAGACAATGACTGAGAAGAAATTGGCCAATGAACAGGAGAAAAGGCGAATACTGAATGAGCTCGCGGAAGAACAGGTACTGATGCCATGTTTTTCACCGAAGACGCATTGAAATTTTTAATGTTGTATTTTAAACAACAGCGTAACGTGGAAAAGCTGAAATTAATCGCGGACGCGAAGTTGAAGTATATTACGGAATGGGGGGAAGCGAGATGCGAGCAGAATTCATTACGTTGCGACATGGAAATAGAAAAATTGGAGAAGATATTAAACAACAGGCGTATACGTGAAAAAAATAAACAGCGTGTTCATACTGAGTTGACGAAATTTCTGACACAGGACATAGGGGTAAGTATCATATTATTTATGTTATTTAACGTGTTATTGCATTATTCTATTAATGTATTATTTAATCACGCATCGCGATCTTCCATATCGAATAACTTTCCTTTTATTTGAACGTTCGTATTTTCCAAAAATGTTACTTGCCGCTCATATAAGGAAAGGAAACGTTAGAAAAAGGAGCTTATTTTTTAAATCAACAGTCGCTAGAGAAAAAGACCAACGAGTGGGAGGAACGATACGCTCGAGAAAAAGAGACGTACGAGAAGGAAATCCGGCAGCTACATATTGAGATAGAAACACGTCGAAAGGAGTTGGACGAACTTAAAGAAGAGGTAGCTCGGTTTTCATTTCAAACAATAGAATTTTACATTTGTTTTCCCCGAGACAAATTCCAGATTAATCAGATCTATCAGAATTATTGATTTTTTTTCAAACTGTTCGATATATACCGTTTGGAAACTTACGATTTTCTGTTCTGTTTTTCCTTTGATAAAGATTTGTACAAACGAAAACAGTAATCCGACGTAAATCTTGCAGCATTTTTTTTATTCGTAGAAATTTATTTGACAGAGAGCGAAACGCATCGGGAGAGAAATATTATAAATGCAGCGAATGCAAACGGATAGAAATGCAAATGCAGTGTCACGGCTTATTAAATATTCTGTGTGACTGATTCACTGCATCACGATCACGTTAATACTACTGGAAATCAAGACTCATCGAGTCTTGCTTCTACAAGCGTAGAATCGATGTGCAATGCGAAAATTCTACTGGGGAATCGATAACCCATATCAAGAACCTATTTGTGGCTATTTTAAATCATGTGATATCTCATCGATGCAAAGGGAAAGGAAAAATCATTGGTCCCGACAGTTTTAACGCCTTCAAAAATCACTTGCAGCTATTAAAAAATTAATCTTTCAGTTAACGTGATTTCTTCGCGTTGCCTTAAGCTAATTAATTCCTTTTTCATTTTTGTTCTATTTTCCCCTACGATCTGATCACCGAAGCAATTGCCACTTCACCTGCCTGTGTTTAAAATACAATCGTAACGATGTTGCAGTATCGTCATAATCAGGAATTCATAGACACGTATCTTGCGAAAAAGCAAACACTGCAAAGAGAGAAGGAACGACAGGAGCTCATGCAAAAAGGTGCAATCAAGATTCAAGCTTGGTGGCGAGGTGTTATGGTACGCCGGAAGTTGGGGCCGTATCGACCTGTGGAGAAAAAGAAAAAGCGACAAGCTAAGACAAAGAAATAACTCCCCTTCTGTTTGACCCACACCTTAATACCAGCCCGTACAAATACATGTTCCACTCCTTTTGGAACAATACTCGGCTGAAAACAATATTTATTCTTCCTCTGCCGTAAAGTCCACTTTTACTTCGTCTACGCTCCGTCTCTTACCGCATCCATTATAGATACTTTGATTGACTTATACGTCATCTTGAGCGTATAAGTATATCGCGCAATTTGTAAAAGACGAACAAGAATAACAGTTTCAAAACACACGACTGAAGAAATATCTTACGAGAGATTCGAATTCAATCAACTATAAGAATAGAAGAGAAGAAGAATCGTAATGCGCTAGACATAAATCTTTATTGCGTAAAGATGGAAATTCTAGATGTCGTTTCAAAGGAAACTTCATCTGCAAGTTATTTGAATTCAATTCATTGGTCAAATTAGTTTCTAACACGAATAGAAAAAAGAGAAAAAGAAAGAAACTTGTAACGAATGATCCACATGAAATCGCGATTTTATTCTCTGCTTACGTAATATAAAGCTAAAGAATGGCCACAGCGGAGTATTGTTCACGCAAGAACCTCATTTCCTACACACTACTAACTTAGATTCTGCGATGTTCAAGAACACTGCATGGTACACCATAATAAGCCTCTACTACACGTAACACGGAATTCCTACACTTCATTCTTTTTGCAGTTTCATGAAATTTATGAACATAATCTTATATGTATATGAATACATAAATGATAAAATGTAGGTGTATTAAACATATAAGCAATATAACCCAAGGAATTTATGTAAATTTCTCATTTATTGAATCATTAATCAGAATTCAGAAATTCTGTTACCTTTATCTGAAACTAAATTTTTAATTTGTAAGGAGCATTCTACTTTAACCATCGAATAAATAAATTGTTCAAAGTGGAGAATTTTAAAATATTTTAATATCGAAAAGTAGCAAGGTCATCCCTGAAACGTAGTTAATATTTCCAATTCTTTAATTCCCTTTGATCCTCACAAATTCAATTATTCCAGTTCAATAATCGTTCCAGGCTAATCTGTAAAATTAAAACGAAATAATTTGTTGTAAATGCATCCATATCCATGCAAGTGATACCGTTGTTCAAGGCAAATGCATGTTCGCTAGTCGCACGATAGAATTTAATTCCAATGTAGTCGAAGTGCTTGAACGTGGAACGTGTGACTATAGTAAAGGACTAAAAATTCTGCCCGAAGTTCCTCTTTTTTTTAGCTGTAGGGATAAAGGCATGTAGAACTTGCACGACGAGGCGGCCGTTTCGAAAGTTTTTGGTTATTTTGTTAGACTTTCATAGTGTGCAGGTAGATTGTAACTATGTCGGATATCTCTGTTCAATTGCTGTTCCTTTTGGTGCGCGTTAGTCCTCTTTGGATTCCTTTGGATCTTGATAAATGATATTACAGTTGCTTTATTATTTTATGCATTCCATTGTTTTCCTTTAACCCTATATAATACATAATACATTAACAATATATAATACATTTATGTATTTCTTTAGCCCTGCCGCGATCCTCAAGTTTTTCTATTTCAATTTTGCTCTCATTTTAGCAACATCCTCGCTATGATCCTCGAGTTTTTATATTTCAATCTATATTTCAATTTATATTTTAAAAACACGCTTAGCATAGTAAAATCGGAAGGAAAAATCATAAGTAAGACTTTGTTCAGACCCTGAAGTTGTTTTTTAATGCTAGAGGAACATAATTGAGTTGAAAGTGACCGAAAGAAAGTTGTAGGGTTTAGCCCTTCAAAAAAGTTGGCTTGCTGAATACATAACCTCGATACGGAAGTTTCCAGAAACATTGAATGGCTCCTCAAAGTGGAAATAGTGTCATTTAGCTTCACCAAGCTCGGAAACACCATGACGACACCCGTCACTTTTTCGTGGTAGAGCAAGTTTCTGAGTCGACAACGAGCAGCCGTGCATTTTCCTTCATGAGAAATTCACGAACTCCGTAACCTACTCTGTTTGAAGGCATGCAAGCTTACCGCCGTGACCGTGCGGCCAACCACCTCCTTAGATTACGATATAAGGAATGGTTTAACGCGATGTGGCGGTGCACGCACCCGATAGCGCAGTCTGCATATACATGCTGTATGTATGCAACGATTTCTGACCTACCTTTCATATAGGTTGCATCATAATTCATGTCATAAGCGAACGGGCAGATAACGTTCCACAGCGAAATAAATCTAAAATAGAGAAATTCATTTGTTCTTAGAGTTTCGACTCTCGGAGGAAAGATAAGTAATTAGAGTGAATTTGATTATTTTAATTTTGACGTTCTTTAAACGAATATATATCTAGTTATAATCTAATATGATGTAATATAATATAATATAATATTTAATTGTCGGTAACTTAAAGAGGAATTTAAAATGGTTAATTTTGTTGAAATGATTCGGTTAAGATATGTACAATAGTGCTTGTCTAACTGGCCGCAGGTCAGAATCTTATGTAGCGAAATCGAGAGAGACATATTTCTGTATGTATTTCTGTCTTTTGAGTACCAGTGAAATATGGTTACCTGACACATTTGATTATTTTAAATATGTATGAACATGTATAGTATCAGAAGATTATTTGATAAAGTCTGCTCATTGTTTAAATGCAGAATAGACCTGACTTCGTGTCTTATAATCTGAAATATAGTATAAGGAAATAACAATTGTATCTCACATAACACAAAACAAATACATAGCACATAACATATATAAAGATTCTCAAGTCTGCCATAATGGGCCATTAACGAGTCAAAGTATAAATAAAGAAAAATAGAATGTTCCAAAATACCGACCTCGAGAAAAATCAGTGTTGTTTACGATTTTTGCGATTTGCTACGGTGAATATAGCAATTATAATTATTCAATTGAAATTATTGTATCTTATCTCCATTCGTAGCAGAGACGAAATCTCTGTTTTTTCTATGTTCGTAATTACATTTTGCCTATTTGACATCTGACCATATAATAGGGATTACAATCACTGAATAGGTGGCACTACCATTGACTAACTGTACTTTGTCGGTGCTGTCGCATGTGTTTCACACGTTCTATATTACCGACTATTCAGAGGTTTTATGTATTACGTCATCTACAATGAACAGGGTACATATATCAGTTATGCTTAATTAACGATCACTGGTCATTTTCATATTTGACTATACCTACAGACGAGATACAGGCTAGACATGACATGCAACGCTTTTTTCTGTCCTACGTTTTGGGGATCGCTTAAAGGCTGATTCTCTTACTAGTTTGCCACATGTAACGTTATCGACTCAGTATACATAAAGTATGCAGTATAATACTTGTTTGAATTGAACTTGCATAATAATGAAATTATAAATAAAATATAAAACAAGATATCTCATAATCAGAGAATATATCTCACAATTGTAACGAAGTATAGAATTCTATATTTCTATAATATTTCAAAAAGCATTGCACACTATCAAAATAATAAATTACTGAAATAATAAATTTCCTCCGCGTTAGACAGTGTGTCTTTGTACGAAAACTGCGCGCAATGGTCTAGCGCATAAGTAAAGATTGTAGCGCCAACGAAACGGCAAAGTATGCAGTTATATCTCGCGAGATTCAATCATAATCGATACAAATAATTTCTCGCAATCGATCTATCATATTGGGATGTAAAAAAGTCAGTTTTAGAGCAGAAAGCACAGCAAGAAGAAGCGTCTATTGGTAGCTCCTATTATGAACTTTCAAAAGAGTATTAGATCTTGATTATTGTTTTGTTTCTGTATAATATATTCCTTTTATACATTTATTTGAAAATATTGTTTTTCTTTTTAACAGATGGTTGATTCTGAGAGAAGCTTCGAGATATTTGGAGAACGCCATGAAGTTCAAACGGACGCCATAAAATTCAAAAAGCTGCCATGATGATTCACGACAAAATCGTTGAGTTCTCATTAAAATATGGTAAGGTCTAATTTATTCTAATTATCTAACTATTTAAATGCATAAATATGTTTGTTTTGTCTTTTTAATCGGTAATATTTAATCATTATTCAATAGTATTCAATAGTATTTAATTTAAAACGAAAACGTTAATAATTCTTTATTTCTTTTATAGATCTTTTTTTTAATTTTCTCTCAATCTCAAATTTCTTAAGTAATAATATCCTATAAGAATAATATCCTACATGTTATTCAAGATTGTTCATAGTCTCTATTTTGAATCTCTTACAATTTCGCACTTTGCAAATTGTACCTCATTTAATTCTATAATTAATTTATAATATATTCTATCTATTCTTTATATTCTATTGTTACTATATAGCATTTATAATGTGAATCCTTTTATATTTCATTTTAACTATCATTAATTAGGAAATAAAATTTATATTAAATATGCCATTATATTTTTTAGATTAAATTATGTCTCATACTTTGTTGCAGATTTTCTGCATCTCCTAATTCCTCTACAGGGTTCGATGGTTCCTTCCTGATAACTAGCTTACCGATAACTTTGAACTACTGCAGTATCGATTGTAGCGTTACCGCATCTTATGGTAAGTCGCATACCTTTATATTTCTCTGGTCATCCAGTCATGTCATAAGACAAAATGTGCGAATCGACATGGATGACTGGTTGTATTATGTACAACTTTCTACAAGCACAGTGATCCTGTTTATTATATCTGTGAATAGTAATGTGCCCTTTTCATGTGACTTATTTATTAGTTCAGGATTTATATGAATGGCATGACTTTGACGTCATAGTATTATAGTTTAGTAATACTTTATAGTATTATATTAATAATATCAATATCATGTTGATAACTGAGATAAATCACATACGACTGACAATTAATCTGAGTACATACTTATGATTGAAAATATTATTGTATGTTTACCATAATAAATTATAAAGGCTGCAAGTATTTTGTTTTTCTCGAGGTCGGTATTTCAGTACGTAAGACACGGAGCTCCATTTTAAGTGCGCGTGGAATCAGGAGAGATATGAAACGTTTATTGTCATTAAAAGAAGTAAAATATCCCGTATAATATTGGGTCACAGGGTATATTGGGTCCATTTTGTATCTTTTCATCATTGACGAAGTATAGAACTTCTGTATCATGTTTATGCATATTTAATCAATGGTATAGGAGAGAGCTGGTGGTAGCTGGTAAAGTAGGGAGTATAACCAATTCGAAACTTGATAAATGTACATACATATGTATTAATACATTACTCGATATTAACTTTTATTATAGTATAAATAATTTGTTAAAATCGATCGCTTCAGTGTGCATATAATATTTATTTAGTAACTAGTATGTATGTATTTATAATACTTTGATGTAGTAATCATGTTTTATCTATACATACAGATAGCGCTAATACCTTAAAAGGTTCATAAAATAGATAGTTAAAAAAATGAATTAACGAAACGATCTATTTATTTCAGTATAATAGAAAGTCTTATTAAATGTTATTTTTTTATCAAATATCTGCATTATACCTTATTTGATGTAAAAGCTCGTAAATGAAAAATTTTTTTATGTAATATTTTATTACACGATTTAACATATCTCAAAATTTTGTATTAATTCATCTAAATGAAATTTTCTTTTATATAAGTCTTTATGAAAAACGTATCTTATTGACAATTTTTATTCGACGTATTATAACGCGGAATAAAAATTTTAATAATTTCTGTTTTTGATTATTTCGTGTTATTAACGAGCTTCTAAATCAGGGCAATAACATATCTTTGCGTGTTGACGTTGGGTAGGTGGTACCAGCTGCTACGTATTCTACGTACAATATTAGGAGCAAGGGACACTAGCATATAGAGAGAAATGCTATACAATAATTAGTAAAGACTGCTGTATCGTGTTTTGAGTTTCTCGCAATTAGAAGTGCAACTTGGTAATGTTACTTCCTTAATATTTGACCGTATATTTCTTGACATTATCGCTGAAAGTACGACACTGGTGGTTATATTATTCGAGATATTAGTTTAGAACTTCTTAATGTGACATTTGGACAATCATTTAAAATTTAATACACAAACACACATATGAAAGCAAAGTGCAACCAGAAGAAGAATGCACTAATGACACATTTCATTCAATCAAATTTATTTCAACATATAATGTTGCAACAAATGTAGAAACACTTTATTACGTAAGTCTTGCATACTTAAGTTTTTGAAATGAACATTTCCGAATTAATTTAAAACTTCGGTATGTTAATAACTTCAATTTGTTCTCTTTTTACAGAAAATCCTTATTGGTTTCTCGTTGAATGTACAAGGGGTTAGATATTCTGACAATATTTAGAGGCGTTGATTTTGCGGGTGAAATCTTTCAACCGAGATGGAAAATTGCGAGCCGTCTTTCGTGATGCATGCAAGGGTGGCCGGTCGGACTTTCTCAGTTGCGGCGTTGTTAGAGTAACGTTTCATTCATCATTCTGGGCAGCGTGCAGTTTGCGGATTCTGCATTCGTTTCCGGGTGGCGAACAGCGGCACTTCATTCTTACGGGTTACACCGAATGTGTTGAGAGACAGGTCAAACCAGACGCTGAAGCATTCGAAGCGTGCCAGCTTCTCCAGTGTTCTCTAGTGTTCTCTATTTGTATTTGTTTGAATTTCATGGCCCCGATTTTCCTCGTTAGTCGAGATTCTCAGCTTCCTTCTTCTTTTCCTGTCAGCTCGTCCACGGCAATGAAAAAGGAAATACATCTCACGCCTCTTGCTTTCTGCGGGATTCGTCGTGTAACGAAGCACCCTGCATAGGCTTTCATAACGCCACTTTCGTATGAAATACAGAGCTTTTCGTAGATCAACTCGTAAATCTTACGTCACGTCGTGGAACTAGCTAGAGCCAAACAATCAAGAATATATTCGTCGAGTATGACTTGCCAAATGTCTCTTTCTCGTTGGTTAGTTGCTTTATATTCGTGGTTCGCGCGGGAAACAGTACATTGCATTTCCAAAGGAATAAACAAAGTTTTAAAGTCGGTAATGAATAATTAAAGTTTTCCTGCACAAGGAAACTTTTCTATATTGTGTATTCCCGTAAGATATTGTCTTTTCTCCTCTCTTAACTCATAATTCTTTTCTATCTAAGAAATCTTCCCCAGCTGTTTTATATATAAATAGGAGAAACGTACGATTTTGATCGAAAGCTTAAAATCGTGTAAGAGGAAGGAAAAAAGAAAACAATAGTTTCCTCATTCTTTCGCTAATTAGTGAGATTCGAAAATCTAATTCGATTAATATTTCCACCCTGTCAAATTGAACGAATGGGAAAAAGTCGATCCATTGTACAATATTTCGACGTTATTTAACCGGCCATTGTGACTCTGTTCATTCAGTTTCCACGTTTCATTACAAAGGAGAACAACGTGATAGACCGTTGTCATCAATCAGATTCCCGTGTCGATGTGCTATCACTCGTTGACGAATTACAAGGAGAATCTTGTTGCAATGCTGGGATGTAGCTCTATTCGGTATGACTGTCGAAGCCGCGACAGGAAGTTGCTTCGCATCTGCAAAATTTAAAAGTACCGCCATCCGTTGTCCAGGATAATTAAATGTCTATTGGAAATTCGTCGAGGATGGCGGCCTTGTCTATCCGCCGACAGTTGATTGAATACCTCGGCGTGATCTCGTTCACTATCTTGAATTACAGGTCTGCTACCGGCAGATCCATTTTATCATCACAATGAACTACTTTCCAGTAGGTTGGCAGACTTATCGTCGCGTACTTAATTAATCAACCGGTATCACTGCCTACTATACCTATGCAGCGATGTTTTTACGACCAAGGTCTTGCGGAACGTGAATCTGCTTCTGACATTTTGTCATTTTGATTGGTTTAGGTATTTGCTTGCTGCCATGAATATTAGACGAAACTTTTGTCAGAGGATTTTCTGAATAGTTCTCAGACTCGCGTTTGGCTTATCTGCTTCTAACACCGTAGTTGGTGGTTTTTAGGATTTATCGTAGAATTTGACGGCTATTCATGATTTCACGATTTATGAATTCCAGTTGATAGCTCGACGATTCGAAAATAAGTCACTTTCGTAAAGCGAACGTAGGTTCGTTCAACAGAACGATGCAGGACCCTGAAACTTGGCAAAATTCACCCATCAAGATTGTTCCTTTCTAAGAACTTTTTTTCCGAAATATGCTATTCGTTTTGGATAGAATGCGTCTGTCGCAACGATATCTTTCAATGACGTATTTTCATGTTACTGTGGTAATAACTCTTTTCGTTTTCCCTTGTCATAGTCGATATATTATGTATCTTTATTCGCATAAGATATCTCGCATGAACTGGAGCTATTTCCACAGCTACTTAAGGGTATTGTTCCATGCAGTTTACACATATTGCAACTATGAATAGCGCAACTTCGCCAGCAAGGACGTAAAGCTGCTTTCCAGGGAAAATATTTATTGTTAAGCAACAGCAGACGTGCGACGTACGGTATCGAGAGGATTTGCTCGCTGTAGTCGCTTTTTGGATTACTTCGACGTAGAGAGAAATCAGAAGAAGCGTGTTTCTATCAATCGTTCGACATTTCAGTACTTCGTTTGTCTAGGTTTCTCGACGCTTCTCGGAAAAATCGTTGCGCTTTATAGCGCTACGACGAAACGATCAAATTTTTACAAAATTACGCGTACAATGGATCGATTCGCTTTATGATCGACGTGTCCGTCATACATTCTGGCGGGTAGCTGACAGGAAAATCGTAAAATGCCTAGGTAAGGGTTACACGTAAAGCCCGACCACCGTCGGCATTGATGAATTGTTAAAAGCCTCTCTGAATATTCGATGGCAGAATGGAGAATACATGTTTTGTTCTGGATGTGCAGCTGTACCTGTCGGAAACGTGCTATGACAGCTGATTCTGACTGGCTCTTGCCGCGATTTAAAATTACGGTTACCCAGTTGCAAGCTAACTTCAAAATCCAAGACTTTATACGTTTTCGTATTGATATACATATTTACGTTATACATAGTCGGTGGGAACCATATAGCGATGTTGTTAATTATAATGAAGCGCGCTAACATAGATTAGAAGTCGTAAACGTGTTGAAACATTTAAACATCAGGCAGCAAAATTCGTGTAAAAGATAGAAAATTACGTACATTTAGAATTTGCTCAAGCACTGTTTTATTCGATTATCAGAACCAACTCGAGTGTCAGCGGCGTCTATTTTTGTTGCACTTACATTTTAAAGTGCTGTTTCGGAACTCAAAGCATATAAATTTAAACACCTGACCGCTTTTATCGCCTCGTTGTATCTCTTTCACCGACTGTACGCGTTGGTCTGTTTTTGCCAAGTCCCAAGATATTTGCTTATCAGTGCAGAAAGTTTCGCTATTCATCGTGGCAAAAATTATATTACTTCGATAAGCAACGCTCGAACGCAGTTCACCGATTTGCTCTGCTTTGGATTGAATTGGATCGTATCTATATAGAGTAACCAGTTTTATTAAGTATTAAGTTTTATCTTGATAGCGTTGCAGTCAGGGGGATCAACAATAATTTCGCTGTTCTTGATAGCTATATCCCAACTTGTTATAAACTCGTTCGTTCGTGTTTATTGTTTTAAAACGGGAATCAGTTACATAGCAATTTCTACTTCTCATTTATTTGTCTTCAACTTTACCGCTTCTTGAAATTACGAAGATCTAACGACTGCTTGAGAATTCAGTTCGTTACGATCGCTGGAAGATAACGAGCGTCTATGAACAGCGTCTATTCTGATCAACTTTTGGAAACAAAGTGTCGTCGCTTTTGTACGAACGTCTAATTCCGAAACTTTAATCAGCTGTTTCTTTAAAATCTATAAACTTTGTAATCTATAGAATCGATTTGAAGCGTACAGTTAATTTCCATGTTTGTTTCTTCGTGGTATCGATAAATTTGGATGACTAGGATCGTGGATTAAGCAACTACATATATATCAATAGGTCAGTCTGAAAAGTTTCCACTCTTCAAGGTCTGACACTGATTTGGCCATAAAATCTCGTGGAACAAAACGCGAAAATATTCAGTCTCTCCGCGGCTTTACATGGTTTCGTGCACGCAAAATGGTCTGGTGTGTCGAGGTGTACGATGATTTCTGGAACGAAAAAAAAAAAAAAAAAATGAAGAGAAGGGGGAGGCGGATCGATCTCTCGACGTTAAAAAAGAGGCGTAGCCGGAACAGAGACGAAATTGTTGAAAATTCCAATTTCATTTGAAGTACGCCGATGACCGTAAGGGAACAGTGGTCGCAAAATGATTGACTCTAGTCCTTTTCTTTTTCGAATTCACTCAATGTGACGCAGTAAAACGATGGACTCGAGCTTCATTGTTCAGCCGAGTTCTTGATGTCATATAAACTCCAACATGCATTCATAAGTTAATCTTCGTTCTTAATCTCGTGTAAGCATATTCGTATTTATGGTATACGAACGCGAGTACATAATTCTGCGAGAAAATTTGCAAAATTCGCCGGTATCTTTGTACGGAATATTATTTCAAGATTTAAATGTTATTAACAACATAATCCTCATTTAGAAGATCAATCGATATATACAAATAACAATCAGGCGTATTTCAATGATTTAACTTGTGTTAAGTTATATTCGTTATTAACTATTTAAATGTATCAGTCTTGAAATCTGTCCTTCCGTTTCGTGCAATCCCATAGAATGAGATTTAAAGGGGATAGATCAGATGACTGTGAGACGGAGATCATCCAGTTCTTTCTATCCATTGACCAACGATCCTAAATTTTATTTAACAATTCTATTACATTCTAAGGTCTTGCATAGGGATGCCATCAACTAAATTAATTTATACTTTTTAATACTTTTCGATTATTATAAAGTATAACAACTATAGAGAGAAGCAAATCGTCTCCAACAGAATGAGAATAGATGGCCTAAATAGCCATCGTAATAGAGTTAAATCGACCTATTTTTTATGTAATCCTTTTTGTTCAGAAAAATGTCTCAAATATGCCGGGAAAATTCGTCGGTTTTCTCTCTTTAAAACAGTACCATTGAAACATAGTATGTACGGGAATATTCGTGGATACGAGTACCTATAGGATAACTGTCGGGTCTTTTACTTTTTAACGTTCTACCAGAATTGCATACTAGCAGTGGATTCATCGGTTAGACAATTTTGACCTAGACCTTTTGAACGTAATAAAAGCTCGGTTATGTCGATATTGAAATTCGTGTAGACTCGTTTGCTTTTGTTTTTCAAGATTCACGTTAAACATTTATATCGCTTTTCTCTTTATCTCGATTATATGTCAAAATTTATTGTTTGATAAAATAACATACAAACATAAAGATAAAATCACGAAACACGCTATTAACTGTTTGTATTTACGGGTGAATAGTAACGAATGTAAAAGCAAAAACAGAAGAAAACAAGTGGAAAGAACAAGCGAGAGCGAAAAAATGTGTAGATGGTAGACCATTAAGTATGCATCCGAGCAAAAACAAATTTCCTCCGTAATGTTCCGTGCAGCATAAGAGGCGAAATTAATTTCTTGAGGTGGATCTAGTCTTTAGACAGGAATTTTTGTTGCAAGACACAAGGAATAATAAATTTTACGAATGTGAGGTATAATTTGATAGCGGCTAATACCATAATGCATGTTAAATAGGTGAAACAAGTAACACGTTACAGATAAACGTTATACGTTCGAAATTGGAATTTATTATCAGTGAATTACGCGTATTATTAGGGAATCGGATACCTAAATCAAAGTTTGTTAATTTCAATTTATAATTAAATTCCACACAATGTGATGTTATGAATATTTATGTGAAAGATACACCGAATTTCTGTTTTTGAACTTACACGAATAGGGAATTATAATGTTAAGAACGAGTAAATCTTTGCAAAACTTTGATTATTGCGTTGGGTTATTTCGATCTTCCGAGTTTATATTCACGTTTAGAGGCAGACTGCGAAATGCTTCAGAGCGAATATCACCATGTCAAACTGCAGGAAGTGCCTACTGCTTTAACGCGACCAAATTGCATCCGGTGTGCGACACACGCCTCTTTCTTTTTCAATTTATAAATATCGCAGCACCGCTGCGTGCTCTGCCAAATATTTGGATCATAACCAACTGCAGTTCATTCACAAATATCAAAAGCTCCTATATCTAGGAAATATCGGAACTGTATAAATACAGATTACGACAAACATCTTCGGCTTAAATTCGACATCAACGAAATGAGAATATATTAAACCCATCAAAGATCTATTTAAAAGAATTCTAATTATACCTATTATTTTTATTACGCGAATATTTCAGACATATCGCTATCATATAGCACGAGAAACGTTAAATGTTTTATTCATATTGTAAAAATTCAATTTATACGTCCTGTCTTTTGTAACCATGCAATTTTTTCATCCTGAACACTGTTGCTCCCGAGCATATTAAATTCAGATCAGTTTCAGCGCGACGATGTTTCATATTCTGCCTGTAATATGTCTTCCTAAGTATTGGTACGGCATTTTTAACGCGTGGAAAAATCATTGTAAATTCATGGACTTTGTGAAACCCATGGAAATTAAATAGAACGAAAAAAGAAAAAGGGAAAAGAAGAAAGGAAAGAGAAAACAGTGATTCGAGCAAAAGTGACATGTTTACGCGCATAGGATTGTAATAGCGTTACTACATAACATAGAATTTCCCGGATAGCGTATCGTTGATATTTTATTGGATTAATTCTGTGCCGGGTCCATGCATCATAACGCCGGCTATCTGTATGTATCGTGCACTCTGTATCAGACTGTAATTTTGTCGCATAAATTTTATGTCAAATTTACGATACGCTGTCCACGGCGAGGAGAACTAAATCGTCTAATGACAAACTGCCTCCGTTATCGGCGCGACTTTGCTCAATTATTTGTTGGCGATGTTCACACGTGTATTATCGAAAGCTGCACAGATTTATTCTTACGCGATCGCCTTTATGTCGTATTTCATCGATACCACTTCGATTTTTCTGGTTCAATTAGTTTAATGTCGAATCTTCCAGTCTAGTTCGCAGTCGTGGAATACGAAATTAATTTTGAATAATAATTTATAAGAAACGATATCTGAAACTTAACGGGAATTCGGTTTTACTGTGAAATTTATTCGAAATCGATTGCAGTTATTTTGACAACGCGTAGCTGTACGTTAGCGAAAAATATACATTTGCAAAATGATAACGACAAAACGGTGGGCTTGTTTTCAATACCTTACAATTAGTTACAGGCTTTTGCACTAAACGGAAATGTTTTCGAAATGCTCGGTTTTTCACGCAGCTACAGTTTTACACAAATGTTTGAAAATTAAACAGATCGTTAAAAAATTAATGACACGAATACCACGCGTGGTTTTATTTCTAAAGTTGGCCGTGGTGGCCCAGTTTCATCCATTTTAAACGAAAATAAATCATCGATATTGGTAAATTGGATAATTAAGCCCAGAGGTCAGCTGTAACTGCGATTGTTCCTTTTCGTTGCCAAATATGGCACAATGCACACGACGATGTAACGTAGAACGAAGAATTGAAAAAGATAAAACATCGAAATTCGTTTCGATGTTCGGGCCGACAGAATCGTAACTGTTATAAAACAGCTTGCAGTACAAGAGCGCAGCGAAACGGATAGGTTGTAAATTAAAGTGAATTAGTTAAAAAGAGCGTTAAATCGGCCAACACAACCAGCTATGTTGTTACTTTATGGTTTTCAGCTTGTATCCATGATCACACGTTCGGTTCATTGCATCTGGCAATAACAGCTGCTGGAGCATAGCGATCGCACGTAGTTTCACACTTCGGTTTAATACTGGTACAACAGGCTTATAACGAGAGCAGTCCGAGTTGTATTACGTTCGCATCTAGTACCTGCTTGTTTCAGGCTCGTTTTGATTTACGACGCTCGTTGCTTTACGGATTTGTCGTTATCAGGCTATGAGAACGCAAAGAATCCCAGCTGTTGCTCACACCGTCAACGATCCTTCATCGAACTCTTTCATTTTCATGCCTTTTTCAATTTGGTTTCCTTACCACGATACATCCATCGTTATCGGCCGTCCTCAGCGTTTCGACTTATCATCTCATTGCCTCTGTTTAATCGACTACGCAAAGAACAAATGTCACGACCCACTTGTGCCTCGTCCCAGAATATATCGTAAAACTCGATTTTGAATTGAGAAGAAGCGCGAGTCACATGCAACGATTCACCCTTGTTTCACCTGATTTTTCATAACTTTTGAGCAACGCGCGATATATTTTGATCAGGGCTAACGGATGGGACGAACCGTTGTGAAACAGTAATAAGTAAAATAAGAAGATAGCGCATGTATCTGGAGCAATAGGTGTGTAAGGGTGGGAGGTGGCGGTGCTATCAGTGTGCCACGGCGCAACCGGACAGGCGTTTCACGATGGGGGTGGCTGGATAGAGGCGCCTAACAGTAGCTGAGTCGCATGATCCCTTCACTCGGGTCCGCACGGCTACCGTCGTCTCTGCTCGGCTCTCCGATCGGATCTCCGTGTTTCGAAGAAGCGCTTGGCGAGTTTACCGAACCGTTCGTGCCACTGCGCTCGCATTCGGTTGCGCGAACTCTTCTCGTTTTCGCGCGTGCAACTATCTCCTCTTTCCTCGCTTGTCACTCGCTCGTCTCTTTGTTACATCGTTTACCGCGCTCCGTTCCGGTCGTTTTTATCCGCCACGCGGCGAAGACGATGACGTTCGCCAGCGATCTCACGAATTCGTGACGATCATCGCGTATCGTTTGCACAAGGCGACTATATCGTTGCACGCATGTACTTTTGTTCGTTCAGTATAATCGAACGAGGAACATAAAATTATTAACAAGTGTATGCAGTGTTTCTGTCGATATTCTGAAAAGAAAAGTGTATTGCTGTTGCGTCACATGTTGATCTTCGTGATCTTGCGACGAATCTTCGAACGAGCTGCTCCTCGTGTTAAGAGTATTCGATTAATTCGATTCTCTGGAATGAATGTATTGTGAAAGATCGGGGAGAAGAAAGAACATAGTGTATCGCAGTTTATTCACGGCTCTGGGTGGCTCGTCCGCCTTCGTTGGTTTTCCCGCGATTTTCGCAGCCACCATCAAGGATGCGAGTCTCGTACATTTTCGAGGAGCATAAGCTTCTAGTGAAACTTGGTAATCGTTAAAACAGGACCTCCAGGCTAAAGGATCGTTAAATTTTAGATGAATAAGGAATCTGATTGCTTCTAACGAAAGAGAAGTGGAGCTTCGATTCTACGATCGTAAACCGCTGCCGAGTTACCACAGATGATGTATATCGGAAAGGAACTTGAGCGTGAACACGATGTCGTTTCTTTCGAATTGGTCATGATAAACCAACGAACAAAAAGTTAATTTTTCGCTAAACGGTAAACGAATCGTGAACTGATCGCGAGTGAATAGCATAGACGTTACCTACACGAACCAATATTTGATTTCGATGATTCAAGTGGTAATACGTTTGTTCAAGCCACATCTGTACCTGTTAACCTGTCGTAATTGAACATTTTCCGTAAAGAAGATTTTCGAGACGGGAATAATCATCGAATGGAAAATACAACGAATCGTAATAGCTAAAATAAAAAATACTTTTAAATATCGCGGCAAGCGTTCAAGATGTTCGATTCATTAGGACCGACTGGTTCACTGATTAGACGAAGCTGTAGTAGCGACTTAAAGCTAAAGAAGAGTATAAAATCCCTTTGCTGAGCGAAATTGGCTAATTAAAGCAGTTTATTTAGCATTCCACCGTGAGATCGGTTAATGTCGCTACGGTGGAGGGATCGAAGTAGCTACGGTTATCCGTCTGAGTGGTGTTTGCGTCGGGATATACGGCTACAGATCTGACGAACAGCTGGGAATCGATGAATCGTTTTTTCCCTGGCTAACGTTTCCTTGGCACAGGGATATTCGTTGAAAGGGGGAATGAAGGGCCATCCGGACAGCACGTAGGGACTGGCCCTTCTCGTTTTCGGAGATGTGGCGCTATCTACAGTACACTATCTTCGGGCTTACCGTCATCCTGCTGACGATTCATGAGATAGTCCTCGTGCGAGCTGGCGAACAAGGTAATGACAGTACATGCGTTTTATCTTTCGTTACAAGAACGGCTAATTTTTCGGAAAAGGAAAGGACAATTCTTAAAATATATTTTTGGAAATGTCAATATTCCTCTTGCATAGTTTTTAATGGTAACGATATGTAATAATTTAGCGTAATATTAGAGAATCAGAAATGTCACGCGATTACTTTCTTATTGATTTCTTTTGAACGAGAATATAACATTTTGAACTTTTCTATAGATCAGTAAAAATGGGATATTGAAGTTGCAAATTTTCATCAATCAAAAATTCGTGTTTGGTCCGTTAAAACGTAATCAAAGTAATTTACTTAAGTATATTTGACGTAATTACTTTACTCGTAAGAACGAACAGCATATACGAGTAAGAAGAAATTAAGAAATAATTGTAAAAGAGAAAAGAAAAATAGATTGGCCGAAATTTAGCGAAGTGAAAACAGTCAGGCTACGAATACTTATTTTGCTTCATTGGTCAATAATTGAACGTGTACCGAGGGCTGTACGTTTGTTTTTTCGACCAAATGAGCAACGCCTATACGTCCGTATGCGCTTTCAATTACTTCCCATCAAATAATTCTATAGCGAACATTTCTGCTCTGAAAAATTTTTTTTATTGTCACTACGCGATTTTAATTCCATAACGTGCAAATCTGTCTGCGGAAAAAGCGGCACTGCGATTGAAAGGTACGAAATTCGAATATTAATCTGTCCATTATAAAATTTATCGTAAAACAGTGAAATCAGGAAAGGAGTATGTATAGAGTCGAAATTTATGTTAAGGAAATTTTAGCGAACTACGTGCAATCAGGACAGATGTATTTGATATAAAACGTAGAATTCGCTACAGAAACGATATATTTGGAGAAATTTCAAATAAACTTTGAATTCGTCGTAATTAATTAGCAATTAATAAGTTTGTAGCTAATAAAAATGCCTTAGGCATTGCAATTATCAAAAATAATGATTTATTTTCTTCTCTCTCTTCGTATAATCCTCGCGTTTTTAAATATTTCTTTCGCGTGTGTTTATTCAGATATTTTATAATAATACATCTTTCGAGAACTACGTCAACGGATGAGAATGTACTAATTAAAGCTTCCGCGTAACAATTTTATAAAAGTTGTCAAACGCCACCGAGAAAAGTAATTTGTACGCCTATATAAAATATATTTTTACGTGACCTGATTATGCGACGCGAAATGTATCACGAGTAAACTTTACCATTAGTCTTTTTAACTTCCTTTCCAATCGTGGGTTATTTTAATTTGGTTCCCACCCACTTTAATTATTATTACTAATTCTGATGACATGAACTGTTAATCGATAAACTTGAATTAGTTCTTGTAATTGTTGTGAAACTTCCGTCGGTTGATCGAACGATTTCCAATATTTCACGGTCTGCGTTTCGCATGTATAGTTATCGCGAAGTGTGTAAGACATCGACGGTAATGCAATTTCCTTCTGTCAGGAATGCTATTTATCAGAAATTTCTTTTTCATACTATAAATACGCGCTACCAATCCTCCCTTCTTGACACAATAGATGAGTATTGTATCGTTGATTTATTTCTTTTGTGTTGCTAAGTGGAACAGTTTTTAACGAAACAATATTTTCCGTAGGTGATGCTTCTATATAAAATTAAATTCTTGATCGTTCGCCGTGTTTCCGTTTTTTCTCGCGTTGCTTTCTAGTTTAGATCTTCCAAACTTTCCATTAACAGAAACGAAGTTCTTTTAAGCATCGCAATTATCTCCAAGAATCGAGAAAGAATAAACCGAGAAATTTGATTAAGAATGTTCACTTCCCACCAGTTTTCCTCAGATCTTCGCTCTATGATTCTGCCTGGTCAGCGTTGCAATTTCACTAACAGAATTAGCTGTAAATCCCTTTAATATTTGTACTTGCTAGTTAGCAGTAGATAGGTATGTTTGGTTTTGATCAGCCACAATGCGTGAACGAGAGTATGCACAGTTTCGTATATGCGCATATATACCACATATTGACGCGTTTTAGTAGCGCAATGCAAATTGTAATGGCTTTACAGTTTCATAACAAAGTTACATATATGTACGATCTATTCAACTTTATGAATTATAAGTGTTCGCCTGGCGTGTGCAGCGAAGCTGAAATCAATGTTTCCTTTTATCAATTTCGCTAGAGATTTCCAATTCATTTCTGTGTTATTCACTCTCCTCGTATTCCGTTCCCTTTTTTCTTTCCTCGTTTTTCACTGAATAAGGAAGACGAGTAACGAAGCAAAATTTTATACCGAACGTTGAAACATCGGTTTTGTGTAAAACGCATTCGCATATATACCCTTTTCTTCGTAATTTTTTTTATAGCCATTTTGTATTTCTAGCAGAAACCATTTGTTTGTTACATTTACTTGTTCAAGAGGATTCTACTATTATCGTAGCAAAGAAATTTATCTTTCGTACTGCCTTTTAAATTTTCGCCAGTTTCAAATAGGCACAACCAAATGGGAAGTATCCATCGTGGAGGCGTTGAGAAACTTTTTTCAAGTTCTCTTTAGCTCTGTTAGAATTCGCCGGTGAGCATTCTCAACTCAATTTGTCGTAACAAATACCGTTCGTAACAATTCTTTTCGTGTAGTAGAGTTAAGCGAGCAGGATCGTGTTAAGCTGGTGAGTTTCACGAGTCGATCAAATCTGCGATACGTTCGCCATCGTTTTGTTCGTTTATCGATATAATCGAATCCTATTGTGAAGCTGTGACCGCAACATCACAGTCGGTTGCTAGAAGATATATGTATTAATCTGTCGTTTATTTTCATTGTTTTCCAGCAGAATGATCTTTGACGTTCATTATCGTTAATCTCTTATCTACTACTGTTTGCGATTGTAACACGCGAGTCAATGTTGCAGATGCGATCGATGATCCTGAAGAACTCGTAAATTTAATACTCAGCAAGCCAACCACGTTTTATTTTCGTTCTGAAAGAACGAGTGTCGTTTTGGCCAAATAATATTTCCGAGACCAAAACTATGAGTCCAATGCGATGATTAGTATATCTGGGAATGGTCACACTAAATTGCCGATCTCGCATAAGATCTCGTAACTTGTATTTCAGATATATGTATAGAAAATAACGTAATGGTGGAAAGCTTTGCAAACAGAATACGAGTAAGTTTTACTCGTACGCATTGTAGAATAAAAATTGTATTTCACAAAAGAGTTTGTCCTACATATTCTGTGCAGTATCATTATATCGCATGTACCACGTGACAGTTTATGTTATTGGCCTTGTAATGGTGGAATAACCATATTTTTGGCAGATGTTTTTACACGTTGGTACATGGAAATTACAATGTTGCTTGTTTATGATTTTTCACGACTCGTAAATGTTTTGGTACTGTTGAAACAAATACAAATGAATAAGATTAGGAAGATTGGCCTTTTGAAATATTACAAACAGAAAATGGTAGAAAATGAGTTCACTGGAATATTTATTCGATCGTGTTGCTCTGTAAAGCTGCTGTCGATTTTGTTATTTAAAATGTTATTATTAAATGGATATCGATGAAAGGATCGATGTAAATTTTGATTTACTTTCGATTTCACCTATTCACGTGGATTCGCTAGTAAGGCTAATTTAATATTCATATCGAACTGGATTATTCAAATTAAACATTACGTGCACTCTATTAAACATAATTGTCGCGTTAAAATGTTAATCTCGATACATGTAATGCGTAAAGTGCATCGATAGCCATGGCGAGGCGAAAAAGGGAGAAAGTCATCGGCCAAGCTAAAATTTCACGATGGTTCATGGCTCTTGGACAATTAATTTCCCTCCATTACACGAGCCGCGCGGAAGATTAATAAACTTCATCTCGTCACGCTCGTAACGCGGTGTGCCAGCTTAGTTTACCTTGGAGTTTATCTACCAACGAGCATAAATGCTCGCAATTTGTTCACGCTTGTACCAGATAGTGAGGTAATAGAAACTTCATCGTGCATCTGACGCCGTTGCCATTGTTTGTGGCTTAAAACTAGCCCTCGTAGCTTTCCTCTAATCACTCGATTAGTTGTAATATCGTGGAGTAAACCAGTTAAACACAACGAATTCATCACGCTACTTACATGTATACAACGTGAAGCTGACTTTGCAAAAATTTCCCTCCGTCTTATCTGCGAAAATTAAGCCGAGTTCGAGTACGGTGGCGAGGAAGGGGCTGCATTACGTCAAATGAAAAAAGTTTTATTCCGGGAACTTTGGATAGGAAACTTTCTAAGGAACACATTTGATTATATGTCACGGTATCTCTTTTCCCTTCCTCTGTCACGCAGATATCTCGCTCGTAAGTTTGGAACTTCTCTTTTCCACCGTTTTGAGAACGAGTCTCGCGTGTCAGGAGCTTCTCTTTTCGTTCGATCGGATAAAAATCGACAAATATTTTTTCCACGACAGGCTAAAATCGGATCGTTCTACTCGCGAACGATGTTGGAGACTGTCCGACAAGATTGTCAGCAGTATCTGTACAGTTCCCGAGACTCACGTTCACGAGAACGTAATGTTCCAAGAGATCTCAAGCAGATAACGTGTATCCAATTGTTTGAAGTAACTGACGAGAATCCTGGGTACAGAGCCCGGGTATTAGACACTGGACACTTAACCATCGCGGAGAACGTATTTCCGCGTACTTTATCGCAATCGAAACAGATTGCGGGGTAATTGAATTGGATAACGATAAGATGAAAGTAATATGTTACAATAATTGGACAGAATAACATACAGTGTGTTATAGCAACGGAGAATAAAGCTGCGCTCTTGAGTTTTCCAGTTTCATTTTTAATTACTCACTATTTGTTTCTAGGATGGTTAATAGAGTAACGATGAAAGATATGTTTTATTCTTAACGTATTCTAAGCGATTCCAAATTGTTTCTATTTGCCAATTTCTAATATGAAATGATGTTAAGAGGGAAAGAAAATCTTTTGAAATTACGTCGTAATTTATCGGGTGTAAATAACTAAAAATTTAGTGGGTAGATGTTATTCATTTGGTTACATTTTTTTTTGAAATTACCTGAAAATACATTGATACTAAATAGTTCGTCACGAAATTTGCATTCGGAACACGTTCGTTGTGGAAATAAAAGTACGGCCTCTACGCTTGTTCGTTATCTATCAAGTGTCTGTCTTTATTCCTTTAATTTGCCATCGTCCCCTCCGGGACGAATGTTCCGGTATTACATTCGATGCGAGAAAAGAAGGGGAGTAAAACATTCGTTTCGCAGGAATTGGATATCCCGTTTAACCAAATTTGTTCCAAAGAAATCAGTTTTAAAGCAATTTTATTTCATTCTTTCCACCGTCAGTCGATCCTTCCGTTTCAGTGTTGGTAGAAATCAAATTAATCTTTTATGGGTTAATCTATGGAAGGGAACAGTTTACGTGTACATTTTAAACAAATCGTAGCAATAGAAATTTTCTTATATTCAACTGCTTGCTAGTGTTATCTTCTATCTTGCATTTAACGTTCTTTTAAGTAAACGATTGATTAAGTAAATGAAACTGAAAATTTCCGTAAACAAATTCAGCATACTTTTGTGTGCAAATTTATGAAATCTTGTAGAAATGTAAGGCGAAAAAATCTGTTAGTCTGCAATCTGTACCGATGCTTCGGTATTTATACTCGTGACTTGTATATATTTGAAAAAATTGCGAGATAATTTTCTGCAGTCTTATTAAGCGTGTTTTCCAGAGATGGCCTACGAGAAAGTAGCTTATTAGCAAGGTTGGTAACTCGTTTAACTTTTTCTACGCAATGATATCGTCGAGACGACTTCGCCAGGACGTTCTTGAAACGCGAGCCTACAAATAATCCCATATAATCCAACCTTGTCGGCCGATTTTCTTCCAAGGGATTTTGTACTTCCTCTTTGCGCTAGAAGTTCCCGTATATCGATAACGCTTAACAAGCTGTGTCGTAAAAGCGACTTTGCGTCTCCTCTGCCTTTCATTTATCTTTATTCCATAGTAACATAGCAAACGGTGGCTCGTCGAACGAAATTCGTCGGATAACGAGGATTTATGCTGGTAATTTCCGTGGTCGACTCGTTAATTCAATTTCTACCGACAATAGTACAGCTCTATCCAAATTTTTTCCGGCTCCGTTTCAATAGGTACGGCTCGAGCACGAACGCGCGGTCGAATTTAATGGAGAAAGATAACCGCCGGTCTACTCATGACGTTACCATATTTTTCCTAGTAATTGTACATAATGAAGCGTGCGGGCTCGCGCAACTATACTCGTGCGTCAGAGATAAGGGGTGGATCTGGTGGATTCGCTCCATCTTGCTAGATCCTTGGGTGATTAGAGGGCTACACACGACTGTATGAAATCTGGATCGTACATCGTTCGTAGTACGTAATCTGGCCGTAATCTCCTCGTAATCTACGGCAATTTCGAGAAGGCGGCCTGCTACTTGTACTTAACACACGTCCGTGGCATAAGAATCGTTAATTACGGTAGCAGATGAGAATCGGTTTATAATTATGAGCTTTCAGTACGAGGCGTTTAATGGTTAGCAGCGTGGTACAATTAGAAGCTTCGGTACAATCTATCGCATCCGTGATTACAATCTGACCGTTGTACCAGCGATAATGAATATACGTGTACGAGTGGTACGTTTATGGTTTGCGGCTATGTGGCTTTTAACGCTTGCGTTAGGGCCAGATCGCAAGGCATTAAGTTTTCCAATTATATGGAGTTTTGGTTTGTCAAAATTTTCGATTTATTTCCCAGTTGGTCTGATAACTTTTGTAATTTCTGGTTCTAAATCGTGACAGTAGGTGGTGGAGTAGTTGCGAGTGAAATTTTTAAGGTGCTAACTATCCTAGCTTTATCGAATAGAAGGTAATTCAAGTTTGCAACAATGGTCATATTCTGTGAATGAACATGCACGTTTCAATCCAATTTCTCATATATGATAAGGTATAACAGAATGTACGAAGATTTCCTCTGTTGCAGGTTACGTATTTCTGGTGATACAAGTTTTATGAGAAATACATATGATACTTTTACGCCATTGAAATGTATATTCACATTTTATCGGAGAAACTGTTGATATAAATCCTTCGCGATGGGTTTGATAGCGCATGATTTTATGTATTCTTCATACTTGAGCATTCAAATGTATTTTACTCGGAACGATTATCAATTTCCCGAAATAATACTTAAAAGTTGGCAATAATATAGATGTTTTCTCGAAAATCGAAGAACTTCGATAAACGCGATGTTAGTGCATTAAGAAAATCTATCCTGTATTTTTCTCGTTATTTTTACGATGCAACGAAGTTCTTCCTTTAAGAGTATAAATAGCACGATTTACATGTCGCATCGTAGCTCGAATATGCCAGGCATATTTCCTCTATTTTACTTCTTTTCCATCTTAACTTCTTATTCCGCTCCCGTACCTAGTCACACATTCGCTTTGAACGTATTCAATTTTGAGTTATACGCATTTATCGATAATTATTTTGCCTTTGATGCTCGATAACGTTAAAGATTCATCCCGATGTATAAGCCGTTCCTTTTGGTTTCCGTTTAATCTCCATTAGCAATAATGATCGCAGCTAGTCCATTACAGTAGAGTGGATGCAACGCGCCACATAATTTTCATTTTGTTTGGCTTTTTCTTTTTCTTATACCGAAGCTTGTGTTCTTTTTCCTTTCTTCTCCTTGTGTTCGTTTTGAGGACGTAGGTGGTCGTAACCGAGGCAAAAAGATCGTTACGGGTAATGGGGTTGGGCTTAGCTTTTATCTCTTTTACCTTCTTCATCCTGATATAACCCGATTTAGCTGTCTAAGTCACGAGTAGTCACGGGATCTTCTCGAATACACCCTTTCGTGACGTTTACTCGGGATAATTATATAGGTATTACGCTTCTAACCGATCCAATCCGGACCGTGTCATTTGGTTTTGTAATATACCATGAAATGAAAGGAACCCGCGGACTATTCCATCTTGATTCGTGTTTATTCGGCTGGACATATTTCGTAGCGGATACGTTACCACGGTTGCGGAGATAAATTACTCGATGAGAGAAATCGGCTTGATACATCCTCCGAATATATGATTATTTTGAATGGAATGTAATACCATGATATTAATTCCTGCCCATTGGTGTGCATATTGGTTGTATTATTTTCATTCGCGTTTTCCCACCGTTTCTGATGATCTCGCCAAATCAGCTTCAAATTCGAATCTATAGATTCCACGAATTACTGCATACGTGTTTGATTTCAATTTGAACGATTTCAATTTGAAATTTTCGAACTATCAACTTGTCATTTCCTACGTGTAGGAAACATAGTTTACGAGAATCTATCAAAGTTAGAATAATTACAAAGATATCGTATGGTTTCCTTGCGTATGCCAGAGTCGAGGCGTGTTAACGTGAATACGTCCGTGACGAATGACACAAATTATGTTACGTGCCTATTAGAACACGTAAGTACATTCAACCAGGTTTACGTTAAATGCCAGATTACCCTCAATTATCTTAGCAATGTAACGTCACTCAATTCGCGTTGAAACAGTTCATAATTAGTTAATTAAAATTGTCCAAGGAAAGATTTAAATAACGAGAGAATTGTTTAATTAACTGTGCGATAGCGTAATAAAGTAGTTGGAAGATTTACTCGTGACTTTGAATGGGAGGGGTGGGATTTTCATCTTTTATGCATTCCGAGTTCTCGAGAAGTTCCAATATGACGAGGCTATTGAGCGTCTTGAGTTTCTTCGCGATACATCGCTTTCATTCTCCTCGTTTCTCCTTCTTTTCAAAGTTGCAGCGTTTTATTCGCGCTCGTAATGTCATCCGTACTTCTTCTTCTCCTAATCTTTCGCAAGAAACTCGGTTACTTGTTATGAAGTTGACCGTCGATTGTGATACTTCTTCCTTTCTGGAACGCTTGTAACTTCTACAACAGACCGTTGTTACCAATTTTCCCTCTGCTTCCCGTGCGTTCCCTTACTGTTTAAGGGAACTGAAAGAAGGCACGAAACTTTCCTCTGACGTTGTATAACGTACCTACCTACGAGCGTTTACCTAGTGAAAAAATTATACACGATATTTTCATCTTTCTTTCTATATTATGTACCTTGATCAGACGACGCGAAAAAGAAGGAGACGCAAGAATAAAAAAGATACGCGAAATGTATAAAGATACAGGATTTGAAGGCGAGAGTTTTCCAAGTCAAAGGGAAATCTCGCTCTAGTTGGTTCGGCAGAAAATGTACCGAAACATTTCATACTTCGGTTGTTTTAGGTTACAGGTTGCGTTTACTTGTACGTATTTTCCTTCTTCTAAATCGCGTTAGAGCAAAAAAAATTCATTTAAAAATCATGCATATTTATTCAAGGATTTTAAATAAGTACACGCATTCTTATTCGAAATAGACGCTGTGTTTTCGATTATATTTATGCTTTCTTTCGTTTTCGCAAAACAATTTTGATCCGCATTTGGTATTTTTGAATAAATAAATTCCTCGCATTCTTTTCGACTAGCTCATAATCCTCGAAGCTGAACAAGAGAGCGATCGATATGTTCCGTAATTTCTGATTTTCCATTATTTTATATCTCGATTTCGTACTATTTCGCAACTACTTGTCAATATCACGGAAAAATGCGAAATGTGAATATGACAGGTGAATTTCGAAGAGTCGGAATACCTACTAGATCCATTCATGCGAGTAGTTACGTTTCGTCGTCATGTAAAAATCGTTCTCCATTCGCCGCTGTTTTCGCGTAGTAACCTTCTTCAAACGATCGTACCTTTCTCTTCTCTTCTACTAAACTTCTCGATCAGCCGCTCGAATTAAAAGCTTCTTCTTTCTCTGGTAACTTTGCTTCTTCACTGTGAAACGTTTCAAGTTTTGAACAATATTTAGATGTTATTCGTTCAATTTTCCTTTAATAATTCACCGATTGAGTTAGCAAAGGGATTAAAATATCCGATAAAGGAAAGCTTTCGTCGTAAATAATGGAGCGTTAGGTGCCTCAGATTGGTAGCTAATTACCTTGGGTTTCTTGCAAAAGACCGGCAAGCTTCTTCACGTTCCCTTTGCGTGACGTAATTACTCACCGTCCTAATCCAGCTCTGTAAATATTTGCGCTATCGCGAAAGCGAATCGCTTCTATGACTCCGACTTCCTTATTCCAACCAGCCTCTGCTTCTAGTGCCGTTGAATTCCTAGATTTCGTGATTACACGTCAGTCAAGATTAATTGGACACGCGTATTATGTTCTCCGAGGATGAGTATGAAATAAAACGTAAGAATGTTGCATGAATACAGAGTCGTATTAAGGTCATATTGTAGCAAATTTAGCTGATACGAATATTTAAATTGTACAGAAAATGCTATTATATACAAATGCCTGCGAAAAGATCGCTGTGGATCCTGCGTAAACTCGTTGAAGTTAGTCTTGTTTAACAAAAGATACAAAGAAAGTTTTAATATTGCATATCATGCGCATCCAACAAACGTACGATATATTTCGGATTAATCGATCGTATCATGGGATTTGATTCCGCGAATGATCCTGTCTTTGTGACTAAACGATCCTAATATCGATAGTCTCTGGACTTGTGAGACACGGCATTGTCAATCTTAGTCTCATGGGATAAAGTGGTTTGGACGCGCATGGATCTGGGAGTCACGATGACAATGATCTCTGATTTGTGAATTCAGCATATATTATACATTTTTATTACTATTATGGATATATATTTGGGTATACCAACCCAATATACCAATATTGTAGGATTTTATTTATTAATTTATTTAGAATGGATTAAATAGAAAACGATGGTTATTTAACGTGAACTAAATACAATAATGTGCTATAACTAAGACAACTAAATAGTTAATTTACAACTCTCGTCACCACGGTTCCAACGCTCTCTCTCACGCGAACCACACTCTCTCGATAGCGTTGACAACACTCTGGCTTCTCAATTCACACTTTCTGACCCTTCAACTCGCACTGACTGTTAATTCGTCTTTCTCCCTTAGCATCCCTTTGTCTTTTCTCATAGGCTCATCACGTACGTGTTCGTCGCCAGGGTCACGTAGGCTTTTTTTCCGCGTAACTATTCGACTGAAGGACCGACGATACATTGATGGGGCTGTCGGTACTTAGGCTTTCTCGTGACATTATTTATGGTTTACCCGATATTTCTTAGGCCATTCGTCCACGATACTACAATATACAGGGTGGTTGGTAACTGGTGGTACAAGCGGAAAGGGGGTGATTCTACGCGAAAAAGAAGTCGAAAATATAGAATAAAAATTTTTTTTTAGTTTTTTTTTTTAAATTTTTCCATCGAAACAGCGATTTACAGCGAGATCCGTTATAACGAGACGTGATAAAGTGCACGCGTACCGAGCGGAAATTCAAAGTCGATTTTCTCGAAAATAAAGCCTCAAACGAAAAATTTTTATTCTATATTTTCGACTTCTTTTTTCGCGTAGGATCACCCAACAACCCTGTATATACCATCCCAATTACGTGGTTGGTTCAAGCGATCTTGAATATCGTCAGTGCAACTCGTGCAATATAACTTGGCTCGATGTAAGAGATCAAACAGAAATGGAGAAGCTAGGTAAAGCGTCTTGTGGGTTGTAGAAATTTCATTTCTATAGGAACCAATGATCAGCGACATCGGGTAATGAGAATGAATCTGTTGAAATCTTCGCGGTACTGTATCGATAATTCAAATTTGTTTCTGGATATCAGAGAGTCGACAACTCTAAGAACTTCGAAAATCATAAATCTAAATCTCCAGAGTTATTTATAAGACAATTGTCCATTTATCGTAGAAAACATTACTATACTCTGATTGTATCGCGTTCTTTTTCATTGCTTTAGATATATTTTTCGTCCAAATTGTTAGCGAGGAATGAGAAATATTCGATGTAGAAATTGTCACAGCAATGTAAACAGACCTTAAGATGGTGAGGTGTGTCTCAGACTCAGGATCAATTCCATCAGGGTGTTTTAACTGTCTGGTCGTGTAGGTCAACAGTAGAGACGTTGTATGTGTGTATATCGTTTCCAAGATTTACGGCCCATTTGCGTATGCCATTTATCATTGTGGTTAGCATTTATGTGTCGTTTCGACATCTGAATTTTTATCTGTACCTCAAACGGAAACAAATATATACGTATCCGATAGATCAAAGAGTAACGTAGCTTCGTATGTATTTTTTTTTTTTGTTTTCGTACTATTGGTGCACGTAGTATATCACACGATCGGAGTGCACAGTGCTTCGTAATCAATGGTGACAAAGTTGAATTTATTATTTCGCGATATTGCGTGACAGTTATTTTAAGATTCGCGTAAATTTATTGTTGCGACGCGCTCCAACGCCACAGATTGATAACCAGACTTTTTCTTTCGCATTTGTTCTTTCTGTACGAACGAAGTTTTCAATTGATGGAAACTTAAATCGCTTTCTTTATGTGCGCGCGTTCCTTTGTTGAAAAATTACAACCCGGGGGATGTTTCACTTTAGCAATTGGATAAAATTATCTAACATTATTACATTACATTATTGTTAGAACACACTTTCCAATTAGTAACACGTGACACAAATTCCGGTATCTGATTTCTCTAATACAGAAAGATTCATGTACATATGTATATAAAAACACACATAAAAGGTGCAAACGAAGAGCAAGTATGCCAGAAAAGTAAAAGTGGCAAGTAATCGCCTGTAACTACATCACCACCAGAGAATACGTAGCGAGGAAGGAAAAGAAGAAGAAAATTATGTTAAAGAGCAAAACGTAAAAAAGAGACAAATTTTGTTCCAGTATTTTTGTTAAAAAATATCAGGAGCGTGATCAAGTAATATTATAAGCTGAAAGCGTGCCAAATTTATGTACAACAAATTTTCTGTAACAAATTCTCGACAAAAAGGCAACGTTATTTTGTACCTTCTGCCATACCTTCAGCAACGAGAAAAGTTACTTAGATCTCGACGCTTCTATCCATTCTTGCATTGGGTAAAACGAGTTTAATTTTTCCAGCGAGAAAGACGGGTTGCACGACGATAAAGAAGCGGTCGAAATATCGAGCGAGAATTTATTCGATGCAAGTTCTTGCTGCTTTCGTTGGGAAAGAAAGTTTCTTCTCGGATATTTTCAGCACGGTATGGCCAGGGTGCTTTTTAATTCCCTGTGTCACGCGAAAAGTGTTTCCGACTTTGGCACACGCTACGGATAATCATTATCTTGCTTTGGAATTATTTGACACGCGCCTCGGTTAACGAGCGTGATTTTAAATTCACGAAGCTTAATTAACGTGCATCAGGATTTGCGTAGTGCAAGCTGGCTGCCAGTTCGATATAAACTGGCTCCGAAACATGTAAATGCCCGCTCATCCCGAAGAGTTTACCCCGTTCCAGATAATATTAGTTCGGTCCTCTCGGCTCGACGCTTATGTCACTGATATACGATGCAAGCGGGAAGCGCCTATTCGCATTAACCCCCGGCTCGACACAATCCGCCATTTCCACGTTCTGATATCGCGCGTCTCGTATTGCCGCGACAACTTCAACATTCCGATTAAAGTTTAGATTTATTTGGTATCGTTATGCGAATTATGGTCTGCCTGCCGTGGCAACCAGCGTCATTATTGTTGTCGTCCTCCATACGACAGTTGTCCTTGTTTACTTTTCATTTGTGATTTGTCTCGCTCGAGGCACGGGCGTGTAATTTAAAGCGAGAGATTGTTATTAAAAGCGTCGTTTTCTTTGCAGAGACGCAAGCATCCTTTCTTCGTAGGATTATTGCATTCCAGCGTGGATTTTTTTGGATGAAATGAAAGAAAAATTTTATACGATATTTGTAGGAGCGTTATATTGCGATACATCCGCTATACTTTTTTAGAGTAAACTTTATATACAGATATGACGTTTTACAATTAATCGGTAAAAACGAACGTTTCGTCATTTCTGGTTTTCATAGATGATTTTTAATATCTTTCTTTTACTCGAGTTTACAGGGGAAAAATAACGAACTAGTCACGAAAAATGCCCGGGGCATCTTCGAATGAAAATATCTGTTCCTTATGCTAGCGTCGTGACATTTAATAGCTGCAACTCGTAAATATCTCGCAAGTGGTGTTTCCACAGCAACAGACACAGTCACGTACTCGATTTACGATTGGACATTCTGCTCTAGTGGATTTTCCATCGCTGTTAGACTTAGCCAGCTTAGACAATCCACACATTCGTATAGTAAATTGCAGCGGTATATGTCGCCTTAGAAGCTTAAAAGAGAAGTTAATAAAAATTATCTCGTAATTGCAGTCTGGTCTGAAAATGCCGGTATAATAATAATAAGTGAGAAGGATTACGCGTGATATTAACTTGCTTTCGTGGGATGAACTTTAGGCGTTACGTGTGTGATTGTGGGCTGCATTGATCGTATTAAGAGCTTTCTATGTCTCTTGAAGCGTAATGTGAATTGAAAAGTAGAAATGAGAATTACATACCTAAATCACGCTATATAAACAGATTCTTATTTGATCGCATTATATTCGAAATGATTTAAAACAACATTTTTTAAAAAAATGCTTTATAAAACTGCTTTATAAAATTATCTATCGCAGCGGAGGTATGAGAGAAAAAGAATGTTTAAAAATCCATGTACGAGTATTTGGAAAAAATACACGTATACTATATTTCAAAGAACATCAAAAATTCACATATATAGCTTTTTGTAGAACACGCATAATCCGTACTCGATTCAACAGGTTTGCAAGCGTAAACACTGAAGCAATGAAAGAGTTAAATAAAAGGATTCGTGAAATTGATGAAAACTTGGCATATCGTTATTGAAATTATTCTATACTCGCGTAAATGTTCTGTTACCGTCAATTCGAAATTGCGCATCGCATTAACCATGAATTTTGTTTCGAGGGATAAAATTGTTTTTAAGATTTAATCGATTCGTTTACTTGATATGTTTGACAATTACTTCGGTTCCGTTTAATCCTATCATACAAACACGAGATCAGAGTATACGTATATAGAAATATTTATTATGAATCGCGATGAATAATCTCACTGTGTGTGCAGCATTCTTCCAAGTATGTGTAACAACAATATGGTTTACTTCTATCCTCAAAAACAACCCAGGGATTGAAAACAACTTAAATAAAGAAAGTTACGTAAACTGAACGAAACTTTCTTGGGTTGGACGGTGCAGTCGGTCACGTTCTCAACTTTTCCGTTGATTTTCCGGGCATTTCGTGGCTTATCAGGCCGTCTAGCTTACGCGCTTTTATTGGTAGCCGGTACAAAAGGAAGTGGCGCTGCGTAAATCATTCGATCGAGAGGAAGTTAAGTCCACTCGTCTTGGTGTTGAAGTTTTCTTTAGAGAGAGGTAAAGAGGAAAAGAGAACAAAGAGATAGAGCTGCTTCCTCGCACCATCCACGCCAGCTATTGAAATTCGACGTTGGCCGAGTAGGATTCGATACAGCGAACCCAATGTCTTTTTCCGGCTTTGTATCCCTTTTATTTCACTCGAACGAACCATGTCCGTGAGATTGTCCGGGTCTAGGTCACGTTTCTGGTTTATGGATCGACCACACGCCACGTTTCCTGTAACAATTTATCAACGGCCACGAGAATGAAAAAAAAAAGAGCTCGTAACAGCGGGCTGGAAAATAATAAGAGATAATTATCCGAAGCGAACGGGCAAATGCGAAGGACGATTTTCCTCTCATTTCTCGTTTCACTATTCCCACCCTTTTCTTTCGAACGTCCTACACGTATTTACTGTGGATCGTCTCTCTCTTTCTCTCTTTCCCTCCCTCTTTCCCACTCTTCTTCTTTCGAGCGTGGGCAACAGATTAAAACGAGGTAGATTCGAAACGCTGACGCGCCGCACGAAGAAAATTATCGCGTTAAACGGACCGAGGATTTTCCCAGGCATCGATTTGCATACAAATGATCCCCGCGTCTGAAGTAACGCGATAATAACATCATTCTCGCAGAGAGATTTCGAGGACAGGTATGCCGGCATTCTCGTAGCCGACAGTAATGCTGAAACGGGAACATATGTAACTTGTAATCGGGTCGCGTAAATTAATATCTCAACGGGACCTTCGCGGCAGTCACTGAACGCTGTTACACGTATCTACGTTTCTAGTGCGAATATTACGGCACTCTCTGAGTCTACATACGTCTAACTTTCGAGAGTAGACGCGACATGTTTCGATATTAAGTTATAACACGGAAACACGTGCAGTTTCCATTTCTTGAGATCGATATCCTGTAATTATACTTGTGATTGTATGAGTCCAGCAAGTTGTTTAATGGATAAAAGTGCTACAAATGATCCACTTTTCTTCTATAGAGTGGTTCATCTAATTCGTGCACCACGAGTAGTTTGTAAATTATGTTGTTCACGTGCCTCTAAATTTTGTTTGCTTTTTAGAAGAATGATCACAATTGATTATGTTTCCTCACATATAAACTGTTCGCATGAGCATGTAACTGCTAAGCTATGTAATATTATGGAAAATTAGAACTCATATGTAGAGAAACGATATAAATATGGTATTTGTTCGTAAACGAGAGAAAAAGCGTGTGCAAAGTTATGTGAAACTAGGAGACAAGGAATTATTATCGACGGACAATCGAATGCAACGTGAAATACTCGTAAAAACATAGATGTCAAGACAGATGGATAAAAAACGTTTGCGGCGGATCACTAAATCTTGAATAAAGCAATTTAATTAAATCACTACTGCCTATGCGCCTACGATTTTCACAACATCCATATTAATACCGCAGATCGACTTTGTCGAGGTGACGGGAGCTCAACGGATGCTGCACCATATTTTATCCTGGATAAATTGACACGTGACACTCTGTTAAATTGAACGTACGCCAACTGAGATACACCGAATTTCGGCAATCTGTGTTGCAGTAGCCGTATCACGACGATTCGTATCGACAGCTAGAGGAAAGCTCGCGTACCGTTTAAGTGGAAAATGGGAATACCGAAGCAGAGAAACGCGTAGTTTTCGTTTGCAAGCATAAGTCTCCATTGTAAATCCACTTCTCCAATTATCGAACGGAGACAACGTATAGTGCGACATTTCGAGCGAGGATTTGGCACAAAAATTAAATTCGCCGGCCACATTCGTATTTCATTGAAAAAATTAAGAACAGCCGTGGAGCAACTTGTAACAGGAAACAATACGATGCCTTGCCGACACAGAACAATCAAAATTACAGAATGGCTTCAACCGTTTTTTTTTTACTAATCCTCTATCTATTTTTGAGGAAATTATTCTTTGCATTTATATTACTTATAGGTTGATAATATCATCGAATAAGATGAAAGCCGAACAATGATGATTATTTCGTGTATTGCGTGTATGCCGTGTGTTGCGCCTCGCTCGATTTTAAGGAAATTCGCGCGTTTTCGCGTTGATATTTATTTCGCGTTTTACGCGAATTGGAACCCGTGCTGGATAGCGTCGTAATTTCTCAAAAGGAGAGCTACGGAATTTTACACTTATGGTACAAGATAAAATATCGAGGTAGATAGAACCAAGAGTTAAAAGTAATGGCAACTAGGGTTTTAACGTTAACTGGTGACAATAAGGCTACTCGATGCGAACTATCTCTGAATTTTCGCTGTATCTCGTTAACCAAGGAAGTATATCCGCTGAAATTAATAGGTACGTTTACTGGCGTCCTGTTATGTGTAATGTATAGCAAGCACAGCATGAAATTTGCGTTAATTTCAATATATATTTGCAGCTTCGTGTTCGCGTTTTTAACACGAATTAACGAATTAAAAATGTCGAGAATTGTGGATTTCAATCGCCGAAATAAAAGTAAAGGAACACTAAGGTTACACTTAGAATTCATATTAAAATAGTTTTAGATCTATTTAATAAACGATTTCCAGGATCTTCGTCGATATACATTTGCACGCGTCTCAGCACTCTTTTTGTCTCACCATCTTCCATACCACACTGCCAATGGAACAGTTACATTCATCTGTTTTTCGAGACGCTGTGCACACACATATTTCCACACACTCATATTCACATACGTGTGTCACTACTACGCGGCTAATCTAGCACACAAAATTATGCATATCTCAATAAAGAAGAATAAAGAAGGAAGATAAAGAACAATGAAACGCGAATAGAAGATCCTGATTAATTCGATGTAAATCGGAAATTTTGAAACCTACTCACATTCTCGAGACTATTCCAGCGGGTAATATCGAACACGACGAATCGAAGATCAACATTTTTCATTTTCTTTGTGGGACGTTGGAATGTATATTTGTTACATTTTTCGAGGCGCATATTCTTTTACGTTTCGTTCTCGAGAGCAGGTAATTTGATGATTCGGTGCAAGCTCTTCGACTAATATTTGATCCTTTTTATCGGCCCGCTACGTATCCTTACCGAAATATTGAAAGTCAGAACGGGTGAGATGCGGGTTAGCGATACCCGCGCAAGGTTTATTCGTAGATGTATTCTTACATTCGTATGCCGAATGGCGCATAAGTCTCGCGGTTGAAATTCCCCGTGGGATGCCTTCGGGATATTTTACCGATTCCCTAAATATCTTGCGAGAATATATTTCGCGCCGAGTCGAAAGTAGGTGCGTTTAAGAGTTACGGCACGTTGTTGTTACGACACCAAGAAATTCCAATCTGAAGATCTAGGAATCTCCACCCGTCTCGGAATTCGAATTTCAAATTTTACGATTTCGCAATCCTTGTACGGTTATCGCATCGAATCGGCGCATATTTAGTTTTCGTCTAAGAAGATCGGATTTTGTTGAAGTCTCTACTAGAAAGTCGAATTCATTCTTAATCAGCTCTTTGAATTTCCACATAAATTCCTTTCGATCGTCACTTCGTTTCTCATTTCGGTAAATTATTTTCGCGGTATGCCGTGATCCTCAATGATCATGGCTCTAACAACTCCGTTGAGAAAAAGATAAAACCAGGAAAATGAGGCAAACTGTTGGCACTGGAGGATTAAATTTACCGATTGGGTTCTTCCTCGAGCCGAGAGTGGTTGCTCCGGCTAGACGAAATACGAGCTAAAAAGGAACTGGGAACATAATTGAGCATGGACCGACGCGGCGGAAAGTTAATTTGGAAAAGTAACCGCGCGCGGTATAATAAAGTTGACGGTGCAATAAAACTGTTGCGTGCAACCAATCTCGGTTTTGTTCTATGTAGTTCCCAACGATAACGCGACGACAGTAAATAAACGGCGGCGGAATCCGTGATCGTTTCAGAGCCGTCGAATTCAGATACTATCACGGTCTATAAATTCTTTTTTTCCTGTTGTCTCGACCAATAGGATTCATGCCAGACAAAACTTTGCACGACAGGAAATAGGAACGGGCCAGAATATCGGTTTCGGCAATCATTACTATCATCGATCGTTGGATATTTTACGTGCTAGTCGGGGAAATGTAGTTGCATGCAACTCTTTCGATGCCATCAATGGCAGGATGCGCACGAGGAGAAAGAATTAGATTCACCTAAGGATTTACGATACTATCCGACGGTATTGTTTCCTATCGATTTCAAATGGTCTGATTACGCAACTATTCGCATACTGCATGGTATAGCCTATTTAGCTGATACCGCAAAGTTTTCCAGGAATCTCCTAGGAACGAAACAGGTTCGTGTCAGAGCAAACTTGGAAGCAAGTTGGCGCAACTTGATCCCGTTGGCGAATATTCATTAGGACCGTATTAATTATGGCCGGCAAAGTGTTTAACTAATTAGCCTGTGTTCACGACTGTGAAGCTCAAAAGGCGGGATTGTTCAGGGCCTTCGCTCATACCAATTACCTAACGGGAGACAGAATTCTTGATAAGACCATTAGCACGAGAAAGGTTTCTTGTAACGCGAGTCACGGAGGCTTGGTTCAAATTGGAGCCTTTGGAATAGCGCGGTGCCAATGTAGAAAATACGATGCTCCAATTTGAAGTATTAATTTAACCTGGTGGAATTCCAATTCGCACGTAACTTGAGATTAGATATCGTATCAAAAATTGACGGAGAAATACACGAATGCATACCAACGTACGTTATGTGGGCATCGACCTAGTTCCATATAACATTTTATTTATAATCCTTTACTCTTCCTATTACTGTCCTTTACTCTCTCTATTACTGTTCTTTACTCTCCTTATTAACTCGCTGTAATAGCGAACCAAATGCCTGCCATAAAAATCAGTCACCGGCTTCGAAAATTCGGGAAGTACTAAGGACGATAATAACGAAAGAAGCACGTAAACTCAGATTAATAATCCCAATCGGTCGGCCTTTTTTTTACTAACTTCCGGATGAAACTGTTCGGCTCATCCCGTTAAACCGATTTCGCTTGAAGCAATAGTAACAAGAGGCAGTAAGCTCGGATTGATCGCGTAATTAAAATGGCAGGTAGCCCGGTATCAGTTCGTAAAAGGCGGTGAAAGAAGGCTGGCCGTGATAACGATATTCGTATCCGGTTCCGTTTCTCTCAAAGAAAGTAGGTTGCACCTGCGGGTAAGCATCGACAAGAATACAGTGGCTACTATCTCCACCATAAACTACGGCTGCTTGTCGCAAGCTGCTTGCGTTGCAGCAACGTGTGGCTATAATAAGCCAGGATGTAACTCATGCCAGCCAGCCAAGGATCTCGGCAATCAACCACAAAGTGGATTTCTTCGGCGTTAATCTTCCAAGGAAATTTCCGGGCCGCGATGATCGTGCCGAGATCCACGGAGCCGGAAATTGTTGTTTGGTCGCGAGTTTTTCCACGAAGCTCCTCAAAGAACGAAGATAACATCGTTGCGCCAAGTTTTTCGCGCGCTTTCAACGCATTATCGCCCGAGCTCATTTCTTTCTTTTTTTCCTTTTTTTGGTCGTGCCGATGTGCTTTCGCAAGTGCAATCACATTAAGGTCACAAAAAACGATATACCTTGGCCGGGTATTGGATTAAGTATCGTTGGTTGTTCCTTTTGTCACGTACTTTCTACGTGACCGCTTGAGAAATATATGTACGTAGATGTGTGAGAAAGCTACGAGAACGATGGTAGGAGTAAAACTGTATAGGAGCTGGAGTCGTCGAAGGGGATGGCAGGAAACGTACGAGACGTAGCAGTTGAAAGTGTCGAAGTTAAAATACTACGAATTTGTAGCTTTTGAACGTTTGAGATGTACGCGATGAAGTTAGTGGATGTCTGGCCACGCGATTAAGAAATTTTTGTAGAGGAAGGAACTCTTTCGATGTAATTTTAAGTTTAAACGAAAGGTCGAACGTTCGGTTTTCGAGCTGGCCGAAGCTTTCAATCTACTCTTGGTTCGACGTTACGAATCAAATTACGGAGCAAGTTTTAGAGGTTATATAAATTTGAATTGTTTCATAAGCTACGTTCGATGCTTGTTAAGAAGTAAAAGAGAGGAATAAGATTAATCTTTGATAAGTCGCTTTTAGCGGGCAATCTTTTCAAAAATTCATTTCTTTCTTCGTCTCTGTGGTTATCGTCTATTTTACCTTCGTATTAGGCCTTTATTTCAAAGAAACGTGTTAACCCAGGGGATCATTCTATTAAAACCATTTATCTGCTCTCTTAGAAGTTCTCTTGGGACAAGTATTGTACTTTTCCAAAGTTATCTCAAGTTCCCAGCGGAGTCTTTCGACGATCTCTTTTCATCTTTCTCTCATTTTTCAATAGCTCTTATCAGTATTAAGTCGTGTTACTAATATCCCAAGGTTTCCGCCATTATACTTATACAGTTACCGTTTGTATCTTTTTCGCGAGTGAAATACTCTCTCTACACGAATATCCATATTTTAGTACTTTTTATCATATCGTGCCTTTTACCAAGAATCTTTAACGATATTCAACGTCTGGTCGATTCGTTTTGTTAATTTAACTCCCATAATTTTTTACAACTTATACTTTCGTTACAATCTTTTTCTTTTACTAACTAGTTCTTAAGCATGCGATATTTTAGAATTCAAGATAAAGCGTATGTTAATCGTACCACGTGTAGAAAACGTAAAATTAGGTCCCCGCAAACTTTCTATCGATTTCCATAACTCCTGCTTGAAACAACTTTCAAGATGGTATCGAACGAGTATTGAAACGTATAGAATGATGTAATGTCTATTACATTGGATGCAACCTGTGTCTGACCACAGACGGACCTATATCACGCGAGCCATCTGTCCTCTGCTTTCGCATGTCTTCGATCTTTCTTTCAGCTATAAATCACGTGTTCCTAGATCTTACCATACAATTTTTCTTCCAGACACGTTATCTCGAAACTTCCATCTATGAAAGTTTACAAACTCACAACTGCATTCGTCTCTTCGTTTCTATGGTTTTCTTATCGTTTCATAGGCGATCAACGATTCCTGTTTTCTGCGGCTTAAACAATTTCATGTTATCAAAACCATGCTTTGTTGTAATTAGAAACATGAAAGCTTCGAAATTGCCTGAAACGATCTACGTTATAACACTCGAGTGTTGCGTATCATCCGGGAAACTACAGCTGCAGATCACTAACCTGACCGCGCACGCGAAGTCTTGGTAATTAAATTTCGATTATACCGATGTAGCTGCAAACTAGCAAACGCACGTGCGCCTACACCTATGTGACAGCGCCAGTTTCGTCGATCACTGACAGGTGTATTTATTTATGAATATCTAGTCGATGTCTGGGTACGATTCGTGCATCCTGAATAGATTCAAACAAACCGTACTGCTATGAATCTGCGCGCTCGCAAATATTTATCAGGAACTCGTAGGAAAATAAATTTCGGTCCGACTCGTGCGTTTCATTGATTCCTGACTATCATAAATCTCTGCCTCTGCTCTGAAAGCATCAAACCTCCGCGATGCTTGGGTTTAACGTTCGAGAAGAATAGCTGAAAGTGCGAATCGACAGCTAAAATATTTGACACGAATTGCGTTGAGGTCTCCGCTTTCATCGAATCGATCTCGCCAACGTTTGATATTTCACCGATAGAGTTTGCAATTTTTTCCTCGCCAACACGTGAATATGCCACTGTATCTGTGTAATTCACGAACGTTCAATCAATTTGAACTGCTGCGTAGACATTGTGTTTCTACTACAATGCCGATTACAAATTTAACGAGCTATCGAATATTGTTTGACAACGATACACGAGAAAATTAATTGCAATGATTAAAGGTATTTCGAGTTGAGAACATGGATGAGATTCGTTGGCAATTATATTGCAATAAAAGGGTAGGGAACCACGCGTAACCGTGAAAAAAGAGCTCGAAAGCGACGATTAGAATCGGTGGCTAAGCGTTAATATTTAAAATTGCAATGATATTTACGAAACATAAATTTGGTTACCGCGTTTTTCGACGGATTAATCGAAACGAGTTGGCATAGTACACCGGTAAAACCGCTTTTGCCGTTTCAACTGTACGCGGATCCGCAGATTTACAAAATTCATATCTCCAACGATGCCCGAGATTCTATTTGCGCCTCGTGTCCTAAAATAGAAATTAAACTTCGTTACCTGAAATTTCATTCGTTTTAATACGACGTTATATTAAATTTAAATTAATCATCCCCGCACGAATGTGTTTATCAAAAATTTTCACCTCAACTGATATGTATTTGACAATGTTATAATCTATACAGATAGTACAGGTACCATTAGACTTTGCGTTACTGTGATTTTGTACGAAATATTTTGCAGTCCTTTTGGTTGGAAGAAAAATTGCATGGTTCCACCCCCACTCTTTTTGTTTTACATTTCTTATCCAATATAATAAATACATATATGTCGGGTTTACATTAGAATTAGGGTTAGGGGCGTGAAACGAATCTTCGTTTGGATTACACGTCGTCGTTATGCAATAGAGAAGACATTGGCTAGTGCAAATACGACTATCATAGAACCGGACAACTAACCGTGGTAATTAGATACTCGAGAAACTAATGACAATGATCCTAGGTTCAATAACGAATCCGCGGTCGACGGGATGATAGATGAACGTGCTCACAAAATCCAAGTCGGACGCGTAATATCCACTGGTCGTAAAGGGGTACTCTTTTCATCGATGAGATCGCGAGAGAGAATGCCTTTCCCGTCCCGATGATACCACAGAGGAAAACTATAATGGGGTGTGTCTAAGGACACGAGATCATCGGATTCGTCGAGAAAAGCCTTCGTTCAGAAAGTAAGGGAAATTGGCGTTGCTGCTAATTGGTCAATCTCCATATCGGTGGTTAGAAAAAGATGCTAGCCGCCCTCGAGGGAAAGTTGCTAGTGGGAGACGCCGCTCGTTGAAAAATAGGTTTCCCCTATTTTCCCGTAGTTGGGACAAAGACTGTTTGTCTGTTTGAAGGACTTTAGTTGGCTAAATCTTAAGATTTATAACGGGCCCTCGGGCTAGCTGAACATGTACTGCGGAGACGCATCGACATCTGGCAATCATCTTACTCGAAGAATAGGGTCTGCGTGTGGCGAGCTACGGGACAGAGACCGTTGGAATGTTTACTGTCGAGTGTTACAACTATGTCCTTTTCAAGGAGAGCTATAGAATTATTCCATGCCTTTGTTAGACAAGGCGTTCATCCCGTGACCGCGGCTACGTTCGGCGACTGGCTGTCGCCTCGAGCCCAAGCTCATTATCACAACTCTCGAACAATTACAATCGGATTGAATAACTACAATTGTTTAATTACAGCTATAGTAGACTCTAGGTTACAATGTTGCGGGATTAATCAAAATTCCAAAGACTCTGGTGTTCTTTCATCTCCGACATATATATACAGGGTGGTTGGTAACTGGTGGTACAAGCGAAAAAAGAAGTCGAAAATAGAATAAAAATAGAATGAAAATAGAATAAAAATTTTTCGTTTTGAGGCTTTGTTTTCGAGAAAATTTGAATTCTCGCTCGGTACGCGTGCACTTTATCACGTCTCGTTATAACGGATCTCACTGTAGATCGTTGTTTCGATGGAAAAATTAAAAAAAAAGTTAAAAAAAAATTTTTATTCTATATTTTCGACTTCTTTTTTCGCGTAGAATCATCCCCTTTCCGCTTGTACCACCAGTTACCAACCACCCTGTATATACATGCCACTGGACTGGTCAAATAATATTTTCGTTCCTCATTCATTGTGGTATTTGCCTTGCGATATTACTGCAAAGTTTTACAAAAGAGGAAAATGGGTTATATAATAAAGGGCCAATAGAGATCGTTGCGTTAAATCACTAGATCGTTCCAAAAGTTTCTTTCGTTTTATAACGAAATAATAAATGCACATCTTTTGTTTTATATTATTTCCAATAGTATAGAGTGGATCGTGCACAATTCGATAAAATAATGTAAAACAAAAAATGTTGTGCATCTATTATTTCCTTATAAAGCGGAGGAAACCTTTGGGACAATCTAATAATTGTACACACGTGATAAGTAAAATTTCAATATAAAACCGTGCTTCGAAACGAAACCATTTACGCTAATCATTAAAACAGCGTTAACATAGGTAACGTTGAGGCGAATTTCCATGAAATTAGTTCTTTCTTTGACACAGCTTTACAGTAGATACCTGTCTCCAAAGGGAGATACGGATTTAACTTCGTCACTATGACCTGTATCGGATCCTGCTTTTATGGAAATACGGGTTCGGCCAATATCGCGACACGATATGGCAGTTTACTAGCTACGGCACAGTTTAAACTTACCCATTAGCGGCTACTAGTCGGCGATGTGTTTCTAGGCAAACCGTAACGGCAGGATCTTCGACTAGTGCAGTTTGTAGGAAACAGTCGTTCGTCGTAACGCGCTTCCGGCAATGCAACCACCAGACACCGAATGAAATCGTCGTGGATACAAATTTACCAAACTTGCTCTGTCAACCAAACTTCGTATTGCCAGTTCGAACTTCTCTAAACACGACGTTTTAACGATTTCGTCAGGAGTATTTCATTTGACGGTATCTGTAACGTTTGAATATCTGTTCCAAATATTTCGTAGTAGGCATATAGCGATTTTAAATAAAAAATAATATTAGTATGTAAAAAATAATACACGGATTCACCCGAAAATAATCGACCTTCTTGAGACTAGAAAAAGTCAGTGGCGACGTCAATTATGGCGAATCAAAATGTTGCACCACCCGCCCTGTTCGCCAGATTTAACATCATACAATTACTTTCTGTCTCCGCAAATGCTTCAAATAACAACGAAAACGGACGTTACGACGATATTCAAGATATCCAGGCGTTCTCAAGGAAATTCCACAAGAAGACTCGTAACAATTATTGGACGCATTAATTAATAGGTGCAATATGTTTTGTATAAAATAGAACATTTTCCTCCGAACGATTCCTCTGATTTCTTATTGTCAAAAAGTTCGGCTATTTTTGGCACAGTCTGTGTATTATTCGAGGTATACTTAGAAAGCGCCACACATTTGCAACGCGTGAAAGCCTTTTAGCTGGATCTAGAAATGGCATTTCAAGTAAGCAGCAGTCTTTGTTGGTCCTCTAGATTCGGTAGATTAGATGGAAATTCAAGATGTCCGTTTTATAATCCTCATAAATATTTATGGATCTTAGTAATAAATGAAAGAAATTTTCAATTAAAAAGGGATAGGACAGAGAGAAAGAGAGAGAGAGAGAGAGAGAGAAAGAGAGAGAGGAGGAAGACACAGTTTTACAAATTCAACGAGTTTTCTCACTTGTTCTCAAGAATAGTTGTTTTCTAATTAGCGTCGACATTTTTGTTCTTTCAAACTCAAAGTAAAATAACTCAAAGTCGAAGTAAATTATTCGTATCGAAATTTGTGGCTCGCACGAGATCGTTTGCGTGGTCTCGGTGCGCTTCTCGTTTTCGCTGTGCGACGATCTTTTTTGCGAGAGTAACTGCAGTAAATGACTTCCCAGGAAACAGTTGGACTCGTCCCGTTTTACCAACAGATTCAATTAAGATATCCGGTCCCTTCGGCAACATTCGAACAGCAACCGTCGTTGTCCCAGGGAAACGCGGTCTCAATCTGCAACATGACAATTTCAACGAAACCGAGCTTCCTTCCGGCAAGGAACGAGATACTTAGAGATTAGCATCGTCGTGACTGGTGGTATGCCTCTGGAGTGTTGGCAAATCCACCTCGGAATATAATAATTACCGAGCCACATTTCAGTTTGCGTTATCGAGTAGCTTTGTTAAATACGTAGTTGCAAGAGGAAAACGTACGTAGTTAGGATCGTGTATGGGAAATGTGCTTCAAATATTTGCAAGAGAATATGAATTTTCGTATTAACGAGTCCCAAAATAGCTCTGGTGTACTCTGATATTTCAATTTGAGGAAAATCGGTGAAACTATGTTAGTCTCGTCGCTGGTGTGTTTTACGAAGATGAAACCGTACGTCGTTTCGCGTTCATTGAACGATTATCGTTGTCGAATAGTTGCCCAGGTTTATTGGCCATCGGTAAAAAGGAAAGGGCGTATGGCTGAGCGCAACAATTCACTTCGAAACCTTTCACCTAACGTTATATCCCGTTACAAAAGAGTTCTCCTACACTGCCGGCCGCTCAAACATCTCCCTGTACACGCGACAACAAAGAACGATAACCGAACAATACTTACGGCAAATGCCGACAATAATGGTCGATTTTCTCGGGAACGCTTCGAGACTATAGATTCAATTAAGATAGGTGTCAGGCTGGCTCCCGTAGCGGTTACTCAAGCGAGAAAAATTTCTCTTCGCAGAGAGGGAGATCTGGTATGAGGCAGCGACACGCGCGATCGAAGCCCGTATTCGCGCGTCGGCGGCAAGTTCGAGCGTCAGCGGGACGACGCCACCGAGTGGTGTGGCGCGGGGCGTCGTTCTCTTCGTCGGCGACGGGATGGGGATGAGCACTCTTACGGCTGCGAGGATCCTCTCGGGTCAACGTCATGGAAACACGGGCGAGGAAGCGCAACTCGCATGGGACAGCTTTCCAGCCGTCGCTCTGGCAAGGGTGAGTTCTCTTTTTCTATCTTTTTATACCTCTCTTTCTTTCATTGCGTCTTCCGTTCATCGCCGTAGTCGTTTTACCTTCCGTGTTTCTCTTCTTCCGTTCCCTACTTGAGGAACCTACCTCTTTTCGTTTATTTCCCCTATGCCTCTCTTGCTCTCAATCCCGAACGAAGAATGCAGAACGCCGAGAAAATGTTTCTCTCTGGAGAGTTGCTAGTTCCATCACCGAGGCAAGAGTTCGAGAGAACGTCCCTGATTCCAGATTTGCTTATTATGTAACCCACTGACTCGATTTCCCGGCATTCTGTATCATTCTGCAATTCGTTCAGCTCACAGAGAAATGAATCACCAGCCCGCCCATGCTGTTCTTAGCGGAGAAGGATATTTCGTGGTGCACGTGTTACCTTGCTATCTATATTACCACGCAGTTGATGTATTTTATTTTTGTTGAAATTTTCAATCTTCCGACGAAACGTTTCTCGCGAAAAATCTTTCCGCGTTAAACATCTTTTAATTCCCGCTACGGAAATTGTTCGATCGTATTTGTTGCGAAGCATATTTCGAAGATAATGTTTAGCATTGTCGATACATTGAATCACCAACGTACGAGATTTATTTGTCTCGACAGCAGTTTATCCAATAAGAGTTAACCTTTTGAAGCTGCAAATGCATCTATAATACGCACTGCAGCATTTCCCATCATCGTATTATTAACGTGTATTATTCTATGATAAATTACCGTCCTTTGTTTTCACGAGAGAAGGATTTATATGCCCCTATAACGTGTAGTTCGGAGAATATTTTTCCCTATTTAATTTTTTACCTATCTTCGCACCAGTTATCTTGTAATTAAATGCGATGGAATCCCCGAATCGAAATTTATTCGATACCCGTCGAAATATTTTACGCGAAATGTAATTGAAATATAGCAACGATTTCTATCAAAGCGCGATAAAACATGCAGGCAAACTTCCATTCAACGCGGTATTTATCAAAGGGATGAGTAAACGTATTTCAGTAGTATATTTCAGATTCGTTTCACTTTCTCCGTTATTCATTTGCTTTTATTAGCTTTTCTTCCGTATAGTAACCTTGATAACAGTAGCATTGAAAACGGGATTTTTCACAACCGTGTTTTCCAAAAGATTCAGAGCTTCCACAGGTTATCCTCGAGAATTACGAAGTTTCGCTCTTCCATTCTTTACCCGGCACGGCATTGTCTTTCTCTCAACGGACGCGAATCATCAAGTAGCATCAAGAATTCGTTAAATCGTGAGGGGTTCGTGAAATTTTAAGGAAAAGAACGCGTGAGCCGGTCTCATTTAATTCGCTCGTTCCATAATGCTACGCGTAACGAAGTACTAAATATCAACTTAATCGTTTAATCTCAGCTCTTCCTTTTCGCTGTGTTTTTCACGAGGGGCCACTTTCGCCCTTTCGTTTTTTATTTTCCCCCTTTCTCTTATTCATCGTATATTCACTCGTTGCGCGAAATAAGTGTCAAAGACGCAAATTTCTGAGAGAAATTTCTCTAACAGCGTTCCTTGTGGAATCTCGAGAGGCTTCAACGGTGCATTCAAGCGTGTCTTATTGCCGCTTCGATGTAAACAGGCATCTTGTAGTCGAGGAGATCGGAGGGAAGTACCAATATCCACATCTGCCGACGCCGCTGGCTTATCAACGTTATTTCATGTAGTTTCCTTCTTTTTCCGATTGTACTCTCATTCCGTCGAGTTCACCTGTTCGACGCCTTTCATCGAATCGCCGTGCACCGTCCTCCGCCTCATAGACCGGCGATAATATTACGACCAGAATCTGTTTGTTCGTTTAGAAACAGAAAGCATCCTGTTAGCTCATCGCGTTACTTCGAATATTTCCAGATCTAGAAATTCTATAGGTCGCGTTTGTATTAGTTTGCCGCGTGTCGCGACCATTTATTACGAATTTGAACGCCAGTGCAAAAGGCGAACGGTCCAAGTATAGTTCGACTGGAACTAATTACAAGGAATACAAACAAGAGGAACTATTTGAATATTCGAGTAGAACCAGAGGGTAGCGGTACGACTGTTTGAGAACGAGATCGGCCAAGAGTTGGTCAATTTAGAATCGTCCGGATTGCACGGACAAGTAACAAATTGTAGGTGTACAGGTGATCTCGGCTTGTTTCACTTCATAATTACTCGGATGCAATTTCAAACAACCGTCCCGGAAATGAGAAACGTAGAAGGCACGATGGCTGAAGAGGAGTGAGATAAATCGAGCCGGGATAATAATTAAGAAGGGCAGCTCGAAATCTGTTTGTCCGTGACGCTATGAAATTATCGAACCTTTATGAACGTTCCCTTTAATTACGTTTATCACTATTGCGTTCTAAAATGCAGCATCTGCGACGACAGTAATTAGCTGACAAACTTTGCAGCTCCCTTCCTGCCTCGCCAGAGGCGATTCTTGCGTTATTGCGTGTTACGTAAGCGTGATTAGGAGTTGCATTTCATCTCGAACATTCTTCAAATTCACGTTTATAAAATGTTCATAATTAAAATTCTTTCAATCTCCCGGTGCTAGCGTTACGTTGTGTAACGCAGACTCTTTTCTCGCGTCGCTCTTTATTTTCAAATTTATTTCCTTTTTATTTCCATTATCTTTCTTACCTCTCGGTTGTTACTTTCCATTTACGAGCGGCGAAATTTAAATAGCGCCCCTTTAAGTAAAATAGTTTCTTCGTAGCGAGAAACAGCTACAAATTATTTCTACCTTAGATTATACCCTAACACGTAGTTTTGTGTAGTTCTATTTATATCACGCGGAATTTCGTTTAAATATTTAGGATTTGAATTTTCATTCGTTTCACGCGATCTGCTGATTGCAAATTCTTTTGTGAACCAGCATGCACGGACACAAATAATTCGTAGCAAAAGTCGAGCACGACGGGAGCATAATACACGTTCCGTCGCACTAAATTCTCCTGTTCGACATGTATTCGCACGTCGCTGCATTTATTTCGCCTCGCATAATCCAATTTGCATTCGGTTCTCCCTTTACGCGTACGTCTACTTTCCACTACGCGTTCCATCCAAAATGCGCGTTCTCGCTGGCGAGACCGAGTTGGCTCGATGAAACTTCCCAACAAACTCTATCGGGATTTCCAGCTTTCTCCCAACATCGGTTACAGACTTCCTTATTATCTGGGCGACGTAATCGAGCTTCCTACGCGTGGACAAACTCCACAGTGAATCCGTGGTTCGCCTTACCGGGGTAGACTAGCTTAGAAAATTTGCATAACGATACACCGTGGTCTAATTCGAATATTCCTAATATTCCGATCCCGGTTTAATTAGCGAAGCTAGTTAGTCGCGTTTAGTATCTGTGTAGAACATTCATTAGGGCGTCCAAGAGATCAACGCTGTCAAAAATCTCTTACATATATTTACGTTTATTTACGTACATATACTAGTATCGCTCGTAAGTATTTGCACTGGAATTTATACGAATTACTTGTCAATTTTCAATTGCAAAGTGTGTTTACTAGTTTCTCATGGAATTAGTGAATTATAAATTTACGTCATCTATTAAAAGATTTGCCACACCGGTATTCTACGTAAACTATATAAATACCAGATGTAGACGTTTTCATAATTAACTTAGTAATTTAGAAATTAAATCTGTATGCGTATTTATCTAGTTCGAGCTAAGAGTAAGAAGTAAGTCGCGGCGTATGTAAAGGCAAAGATACATATATATCTATATATACATCTTCGTATGTATATACATTTAGACATAATATGTGATCATTCCCTTTGTCCCCTCCTTATCCTCTTGTGTTTTACGACTGGAATCCTTCTTTTACTGATACTTTTTCCTAGTCCTTGGGGCCCTCTACCATTCTCTCTAGATCAGCAGTTCTCAGGCTTTTACCTCGGTAAAGTCTTTCGTACGATGTGGACGACATTGGACGGTGAATCGATCAACCTACCGATCAAAGTATCCTTTTTCTTTCTGTTTTTGCGAAAATCCCTCAGGATGTTTTTACGAGCGTCCACTCCGAGTCCTTTGCACGTGACACACGCGAGATCGTCGCGGGTTCCCTTCCCGTTTTAAATTAACAGCTGATTTCTGAGCATCGTTCGTCGAGAGCCATTCAACGGCTGAAATCGAGTCGAGATCCATTGTTTTCAATTGCATGGCCAATAGGATGCTTGCCTTATAAACGCTTGACGAGAAGCTCGATTTTTCCACTTCGATACGAACAAAAGAAGAAACAGCTCCGCATTTTAAGAAGCCAAAAGATATTATCGACGATTAAACCTCTTTTTGGAAAGGGAGGGGAGGAGAGCAGGCGCAGCAAATATTTTACATTCTATTAATTTCAGATTGATTTTCATCGTATTCTATTGAATCTCGAAGCCCATGCCTTGCGAATCTTTACGTACAGACATTGATATTTTTCATATACATACGAGAAACACGGAAAACCGTGCCGATCAATCCCATCAAGTTTGCTTGTTTCTGAGAAATCAAACGTTATTTTAAAAATTATGAGACACGTGGCATTTCCTGATATTGGCTTCCTGATGTACGGGATGTCGCTCGGTCTCTCAGGAAATCCTCTTCTATTTCCTCGACGATGTACATAGAACTTAGTTAAACTTTCAATGGCAGTCCTGCTCGTTTTCGGAAACCGCTACTGCCGCAGTTGAAGAGTTGTTTATTATCCTGTTGATGTAACCAAGTTCCGTGTGTTTCAGAAGGAAACGCTACTCAATCGATCTCGAGCTTTTCACGCAACAGTTTCCAACAACCGACTAAACTACATTTCCCTATGTTTTGGCAAATTTACTAATATCACCACTGTCGAACGTTCCTCCAACACTCATAACGCGATTTCCCTTCATCGAATAATTGAAAAGTTTCACCAAAATGGGAACGCGTAGTACGTTTATGCCTAATCTATCTCGTTAAGTGTCGTTCGCGAGGGAACGTAGAAAGTTAAAGAAACTTTTTGTATTATGAAAATCTTAAAAGATCGACTGAGAAAGCTACAGAAGTACGTGCGTTTTTCTTTTGTTTGAGAAAAGGATTTATCGGAATAACACCCCTGCAAGGTCTCCTGCGACTCCCTTTTGCATCTTTTCTCTCCTTCTTTGCCCTTTCTTTTTCTTCTTATTTCGTTTTGTAATTTTACATTGCTTTTTCCTCTTCAAAGCTTTGGATTTTGTTGCCCCTTGTCCTTTTAGTACGTAAATAAACAAAATTGGAAAAAGTTCTCGTGCAATCCTTCAGGATTCGAAAACTTCAATATTGCCCATAGAGTTGCTTATTATTCTTCGTGAATAATCCGAGCTTTTTTGATTCAGGTAGTGTGCTATAAAAAACGAGTTTTTTTTTTATATCTATAGCTCGCAACAAAACATCTTTAACTGTATTTTTAATGTATTCGTATGAAAATGTTCTTTTAATACGACAATTTGGTTTCGATGTTACGTGTTAAATATTTTCTCGATATAGAAAGCGAAAGTAACAGAAAGAGGTAGAATCCGAAACAGTTTTACGGTGTTCCAAGTTTTCTGCTTATTAGTAGATGTAACCTATCTTTCCATTTCTCGAAAGAGCTACTTTTTCTTTTTCGTACCTACGCTTCCTCTGTCCCGTCTTCCTCTGTCTGTAGTAACATTCATTTGTCCTGCTTAAACTTTCCGGCTAGGTCCTTCGGGATTTCAAGCACTTTCCAACGCCGGCCGAAAGTCGGTCTTATTATCGTATGAATGTAAGTCTTTCTTGTAATAGGAAAGGTGAATCGAATTCGATAATGTAGAAATAGTTTGTAGAAAATCCTCTTTTCGCATGATTTACGTATCCGTTCTCTATAAAAGCTACAAACTAAAACTATATTCCAGTTTTAGAATATAGAATATAGAATTGCATTGCCCATTTCAAAATTATTTGTGCAAGAAACGCTTTCACTTTTGATTTATCTAATCCTATTTTAGAGGATCGTTCAAGTAGAAATTGAAACTAAAAGAGAATGATCGAGACGTGAAAAAGTACTCAAGAAGCTACCATACTCCTTACTCGAAGGTAAAGTAAAAGGGATGGTGATAAGAGAATTAGTTCAGCTATTTTATGGGGAAATGCATGAGGCATTAAAAGTTTTTCTCAAATACGTTCCCGAGCACAAGCGTAACCAACAACGAAGAAAGGATAATATCGTACGAATATAATTTGTTAATTACTCGATGAATGTAGGTTATTCCCAATCAAGGAATACTTTGTATCGCGTATGTCTTTTTCTCAAAATACCAATTGAATCATGCAATCGACGTTCATACAAACTGAGATTGGATTTACCGTTTAGTCGACACTATATCGTTTACAGTGTATTTTATTTGAATTATTACCGCAAATTGGACAACAACTGATGCACGGAGGAACAAGCTTAAAATGTATCACGTGGCGTTGATTTCGCGTAATTTTCGTTGTTATCTCTATCATAATCTATGTTTATACTGCTTATCTGGTAGCCTAACGCGATATAGTAACGTAATTTAATCCAGAACTTTCATTCAAAATTCCATCTTAAAAATTTAAGTCAACAGACCCTAACGATAAAATATTTTGTAAGGCTTTTTTTCACTTTCTAATAAAAAAATTGATTCTTTACTCAGAATTTACCAAGGGTATTTAATTTCAAGCTTTTTGGATAGAGTTTCAGTAAGAACTTGTGATACGTAATCACGTCGGACATATTTCACAAAAAAGGGAGGATTTCATGAGAAATCCTCCTTATCAGAGACGTGACCGCTTAATTTGTGCCTGTCGTGGCTAATCCCAAATGTGCGGAAAGTCTGTGGCAGTCCGTATTACACGAGATCGCATGATTTTCGTTGGAAGCGACAGCACGTCACATTACGCTCTTCCTGCGCGTCACTTTGTCTTGAAACAAAATACTTTTCATTCTATTCTGAACACGCAAAGATGATTCAGGACTTTTCCCAGTAATTGAGCATCCTCGTTAAGTGACGAATTATATCTTCGATGACGAAGTATGCCTGGTATTTTCAATCCCATTCATAATTATTCGAACGACTACGGACGAATAAAAGAGAAAGTGCAGTATAAACTCTGTAAATCGGATCTGTAAATAATTACGGCATTGTTATACTCAATAAATTTCGCTTTGTAATCGAATCCATTCATCGCTTGTCTTGAAAAGCGGATCGCGAAATTTGCTTTCTCGCTCTATTGGTCTTGTTTTCACCTTTACACCTCGGAGCTTACATTTCGCACGGTTTACGTTTGAAAACTACGGTCTCGATGCACTCGTGTTTCAAAGTTTGCTCGATCTTTACGCTGGAAAATTCGGCCCATCGAAGTTCGCCCATCAATATTCATGCAGCGAGGTTCGCAATCCATAACGTTAGCTGGAAACGTCCGTACCGACCGTTTCGCATCTCTTGGAGTACCCGTTCCAAAACCGTTCAAAAGCGTTAGCCGGTTAAAACTCGTTGTACAGGCTCGAATAAAATCCGCTGTTTTACACGAGAAAATCCTAGGGTTTGCATTAACGTCTCGCGTTATTTTGTATTAAATCCAGCATTAACGCGGTAACGACGATCGACCGTTTGCATACGGTTTATCGCGCGCGCGTTCCAACGCCCGATTATTCCCATTATCGCCGAAAAAAGTGTTTCTCTCAGTTAATTACCCTGTGTGGCGATGTACGTGCGATCAATTGCACGTTTCATCGGTTACGTGCATCACTGGAATAACGATTTATCGAGGGAACGCACGTTGCGTGACGTTTATCAGGATAATAATTAATCGAACGTTGCTGGAGCAAATGAATAATGAGTGGTCGGAATTAAAATTACATCAACTGACCGAGATCGCTTCTTTCAGCCCTGTCCACGTGCTGCTTGTGCGCTGGTAATTACATTTGTTTTGTTGTTTCGTGTGGAACTATGTGTTTGCGATACGCAGGATCTTTGCATGATTTATCATTCCTAATGATACCCGTGATAAGCGATTCGTTTTAGTATAGGGTCGAGAAGATTAAGGGTAGATCGTTTTATCCACGAAGGTAATTAATATAAAGTTTAGGCGAAACATTTATCTTGTCGAATTATAGGATTCGAAGTTAATTCAATGCGTATCTGAAGACGTTTTAAGGTTGATTAGAAGAAGCGTGGATTGAATAGTTAACCCGGCCACTTCTATAAGTATTTTTAATTTTAATCTCTCGTATGATTAATAGAAGAGAATTGTTAAACCTTCGTCGGCGAATGAGATTCTGTAAGTCACACTTGAGAATATTTGATTAATATTTATGGGATTCAGGGGAGGTTTTCTTCGCACATGACGGTACGTATCAAGAGCGAAATGGATGACAGATTAACAGGAGTCGAATTAGCAACATATCTTATCTTCCGAATTTCTCTCCTTGTTTACATATGTCTCGTTTAATTCAATTCCCTCGAAAGAACGACACGGTCTTTGCGGGAGAATTACGTAAAAACTTAACCCCTTTACGCAAGAACGAACTAAGATCGCGACATGTCAGACGTGCTTTCCTGTGAATCTTCCTTGTTTTTCGCCCTAATTCGACGACAAGTAAAAACACCATAAATCAGCACAGTTGATATATTCGGCGTGAGAAACGTGCCGTGCATATTGCGGAGATTTTGTTTTTCTACTGTACGATGTACGCGTGGCACGTCGTGTGCATATTTCAATCGTACAGGCTCCACTTGTGCGCAACAAAGTCACGATCTCTGGCCGGTCGCGTTTACGAAAAACAAAAACAGGTCGGATTGTAACAAACGATTCACTTCCATTGTGAACGACTCGAGCCTCGTCGACGAACGAAGAAAGGAGGAAAGAGAATTAATAAACCTCGGAATAGGTTACGTGCTGTGAACCGAACGATAGTTTCGCGACACGATTTCCCTAATAAGTTTACACAGTCGTCCTAGCACGAGCCCCTGAAGAACGAGCTCGTGATATTGCGCGCGATGCTTTTAATCTGAGAGTCGATTTAAATTAAACTACTCCTATGAATCAGCAGCGATAGAACCCATGATTTCTAAAACTACGTGAATCTCGTCTGCAACTAATTTCTCGTGCAACGACTAAAAGATTACAATAGCGAGCGACATTTATCACGAAATTGTTTAACTTTCAAATTATCGGGGTAATTCTTTCAAGCGAGTACTTTCTATACTGATAGGTGATTAATTCGAGCAACGATATGTAAAATTAACAGGCATATCCGCGAAACGTGCACGTAATCGTAATATGATGTTAGTGAAACTTTCTAATTATTTTACAGGGGATAAATAGGAGAATTGATAACGCAGATGGAAAATAATTTTCAACGCGGTTAATATATTAGAAGCTTGAAAATCTCGATTTGGTAAGGGCGACGCAATAAATTACTCGCGTTTCGGTCGAGTCTAGCACGTGCTGGAAAAAATAAGAAAGATACGTACGAACGTTGGAATTAATAAAACGTGGCAAATCGGTCACGCGCTGGTAGCATATACCCGATACATTGAATAAGGAGTTTTGTACTTCTGTAATGAATTAGGAGCAAGGAAAATAAATTTACGATAGCTGTCGTTTACAGTCTGTTGCCCTCGTTTAATAATTTTATGATTAATGCACCCACTAGAAAGCGGTACAAGTAATTTATATACATTGAAACATCGTCGTCGTCTATATCGCGCGTGTTACTATTCTTTACTTTTATTTGTTCACTAAGACCATTTTTCTCTAATTTATGAGTACATTTAATCTAGCTTGTATTAACAATCATGTTGTACATTTCTAGGTTGTGCAAATAGGTATTCAAAACTCCGTGACTGATGGTTAGATTATAATTGCATTTACATCATACACTCCAAATTGTATTATTTAAGCTTCCTTTCCTATTCAGTTTCCCTATATTGGCCGGGTAATTCGAATTAATATCCTCGAAATTATATATTATTTCGAGAATAATGGAAAAGGACACCGTGCGCGAATATGAATGCGGGATTTGAGCCATGCGCAATACGTTATGGCAAAACATTTTGTGAATTATTGGCAAAGGAAGTTTCAGCGACGATATTCTTTAAAATGCTTCTATATCATTGGAGCAAATTAACAAAATGAAGCGAGGTATTTCGTCGTGCTTTAGGGGTTCATTATCGTATCAAACCATTCGTATTCGTTTTAAAGATAAATTATACAGTTCCTTTTAATAAGTACATTTATTCGTTACACGAAAAGTTTGCATGGATTATTATATGATTGATACTTCATGTGGAAAGAAGAATTTAATTTATCGTTTAAAATAAATCGGTCGTTCATCAGTGCAATGAAAATCTTTGATTAATGTAATAAAATAATAACTGACAGAGCAACTTAGTTAATTAATAACTTAGTAAAGTTGTATACATTTATATTTACAAGGATATCGGTTCGTTCATACACAACATAGAAATATTTTATCGATCGCGCTTTGGATAATATTCCGTAGGCTATGTACACAATTTGTAGTAATTAAATTCATTGTATAGATAGTATTTGTTATCGGTATAGACAGCGGATACATAATTATATCGACATAATTACCTTAAAAAGAGTAAATATTATTTGAAGAGATGCTACATCCGAGGTTTTATAATATCTATTAAATATAAATTTAGATCTGATTGTAACATTTCTTTTATAATTAAATGGGTTCGAAATACCGAGAAGAAGTACAAAATGATATTTACGTTATAGAAACATGAAAACCTCCGTAAAATCTAATGTTTGTTTTTTTGAATAAAAGTATCTTTCTTATTGCCGATAAAATACAATCTTCCTTATGGCTGTCTTATTGCGAAAAATTCATCGAGTTAAATTTATAGATTTGCTATCTCAGATTTGCCAGATTATTCGTCAGATTCGTCTATTTTACTTAAAGATCTAATTAAGCTCAGTAAACATCCTCTTCTATGTTCGTTGACTCAAGTAGCATTATGCAATCGAAAAAATATAAAAGGATATTCCTCGCTGAATTTAATAATATGCGAGTATCTTGAATACTTAAACTTTAAAACAAGTTCTTATAAGTATATATATAGAGTTTTCTGCTCCTTTGTGTAGCCATGTGTTCGATTTATCATGCGAAATGTATTAACTTCCTATCCTCTTGCTTCTAAGTTTCTCTTCTTTGGAAAATGTATTCATATGTAAGTGAATTACGTTATGAAAGGAAGGATGAACGAGAAAATCCAATATAAATGTAGCGACTATTATACTTTGTGTATTATATTTCATTCGTAAAATTTCTTGCATTGGAAGAACAATTATTACTCGTTTGGCACGTGAACACGACTTTTAACAGAGCTCGTAATGCAATTATTCTTCCACGAGGAGATCGAGGTTCCTGCGGCTCCACAGGGTTTTCAGACAATTAAATCGCACTAAAAAGTATATCGAGGTAAAGATGCCTATTATTTTATTATTAATTGCAGCTAGCCGAGCCGCAGGTTGCACCTTTAAAGAAGACTTTCCTCAAAGCGTAATTTTTCCTCGTACTGCACCCGCCCAAGTAAACAGATCGCGTTCCGAGGAAAACCGCGTTCCGTTTCTAGAAACCGCCGGCGGATTTCCAAAGTAAAGGTACACTTCGCATTAATTACTCGGCTCATTCTAATTATTCATGCTACACTCTCGACGAGATGAACGAATTGCGTACTAGTCGTCGGCGTATTCGATAAATTCCTTTAATTCTGTTGGTCTCGCACGAGTGCAGCGAGGCAAATATTCATTTTCCGCGAATAAACACTTATTTGTCCATATATTACGCTAACGCAAACGCTGGCATATCGTAAAAGATAGAGCGAGTATATTGAATTGTTACGTTAGAATTGTATTTAAAGAATTTTCCCACGGATCACTTTTTACGGCTCTTTCATAGAGTTTCTTTATCGCGTAAGCGCGCAGGTAGAATTCGTTTTTCGACGATGCAGCCTCAACTTAATTATTCAAAAGTTTCATATAATTTAACTACGGAAAGATAAGCATAGCGTAGTCTTATTGACACGCTTTTCCTCTCAGTCTCTGTACTAGCCTCGTTGCCGTGTTGCATTTTCAGAGAACCAGATCCAGTGTTTCTTACTAATGATGTATTAGCATAGTGTTTGCTCTGAAAATCTTTAATTCGATACAATTTCTCTTATGTTCCTTCTTTTCTCATGTTCATTTCCCCCCGTAAATCATTTTTCTGCTCTTTTTTTTTTCTTGTTTCAGCCATCTGCTTTTTCTACTAATTTCATTCGGTATTTCTTACCGACCTCTTTCCTTTCTTACTGTGCATTTTCCTTTGCTTTCTTTTTGTCTCGATTTTTTCTTCTCTCATCCCCCGTTTCTTTAGCCTTGTTTCTCAGCGTTATATTTTTAGCCTTATCTTTCCCCTACCTGTAATTTCTCATTATTCCGTTTACTTTCCTCTATCCCCATCTCCCGACTCGTTTATTCTTTCGTCTTTTTTTTTTCTTGCTTTCTAGTATTTTTTACACGAATTCCGACACAACTAGTTCATACATTCCGGTTCCGTTGTCCTTTCGGCTGGTAGACGTAAAATGTAAAGCCCAGTTGCCGAGTCACTTAAGCGTGCGATTTGTCGCACAACTAATCCGCACTCTCGGGATTAAAATCGTTGCGGCAAGAAACGCGTTAACAATATCACAGGTCTCTGTACGCGTATCGCACATTAACGCGACCGACGTTTATAATTAATGATGAGAAAATTATATCGCGAACCACCGACGAGCGCGGCTGTGTTGTTGCATCGAGCCAAGAGCCGAGGTTGGTTATTGTGCAATTAGTGGCCGTAATATTCGTCGACTGGCGCGGAGAAAACGATCTATTGGTCTAAGGAATGTAATTAAAATTTGCCAGATATTTCCACCGCGAGCCCAATTGTCCTCGTTATTCTCCCGAGAAACTGATACCAGTTGCAGCTCCCTCGACAATTTTCCTGAAGTTAGCTGAAATTTTGGTAGATCGCGGTCGTCCGATAAAAAGAGAATAGGTTCGGTTACTGACCGATCCCACCGACTGGGATATTAATTACTGTTTGCAGATCTTAGATATCGCTTGCATATTCTACGCCATTATGAAGTAAAAGCTTGCTCAGGCAGTTTATGGATTCAACTTGCGAGAATATTGATAATGTACAATATTTAATTATACATTTCTGTAAAGAATAATACAAAATAATTTCGATATTGCCGTTATTTACAACCTTCATTATTTCAAATTAATCTCTTTAACAACAAAATTTACATTTTTAAAAGATACTTGAACATCGAAAGGTAGAAACTTCAACAGCACAGCAAACAATACAGAGCAATAATTACGAAAATATTTCGTGCTCGCTGATGAGCTTGTTATCGCTGAATATGTTTTACTTTTGAGAGACCATTAATGCCCAGATTTCCTCGTTGCGGGGTTCCTTTTTTACGAAATTACCATGTGCACATAGAATTCGTCGAATAAATGTACGTACAGCCGCTTCCTCTTTTGGAACGTGCTCCCATATGTGGAATAGTCGGGTAATGAAGCTTGCTATCGTCTATGCCTTTATTTGCCTTCCCTTTCTTCGTATCCGTTCGTTGGAATATACTAATTCCCATGTTGTACTAATTTCTTAATATTTTTCGAACACACAAGGAGCTGTTTGTTGTCTGGTTAAGTTACTATATTATCGATTTAACTGAAAACAAATTGCCACGATTAATTGTCGCGTTGTTCCAAATTCGTATCATGTGACTGTAGGTGTAAGCAGCGAGTTGCTTCAAGAGGAAATTTCCACCGCGTTTCATAGAATCGAACGAAAGGGTTCACGTTCGGTCAAGGGATTGAAACAATCGTGTTCGCTCTTGCGATGTGCGATTGAAGAAGACAGATTGATTACGATTGATTGCGATTTTTCAATGTATTTACGCCCAGTTTGTATGTGCATGTGCGTGGGTGTGCGCCGAGACAGCAATGTTGTCACGATACTTAAAATTGCTTTCGCCACGTGTCAGTTGATTTACAGAGAGATAACTGGTTTTTACTGAGGAATAATTGCGTTGTTTCGGTATCTTTCCATTACACGTTTTAATAACAATGTTATGGCAGTCCTATGGCGAACGTACAGGCCTGTGAGATATTTGAGAGAGTGCGAGCTGTGTCGCGGGAATCGTTAGGTTGGTCGTTAGAAACTCCAAGATTTATGACAGGGTTTCGACTGTTAAGCTATGGGCAAAGTGCGGCGATAAAGTTCAAGGTACATGATATTTGCAAATTCGTTAAATTACACGCATGCCGTTTGAGTGTCAGAACGCAGATGGTCGTGAAATTTGATTTCTCAAAAATAGAGATCGTTCTTGACCGTTGTATGTACCTGGCCTAACGATATCCTCGGTACATCGTGTTATAACACTCAACACGTTTCTTCAGAGATATGATATATATCTTACATGATATCTGATACTGCGGAGAATACTGTATTACATACACACTCGGTATAATAAATTTCAAACAACGTATCCAGATACGATACGATATATGACGTATATGGATATGATTTCAGGTTGAAGAGACTCGGCAGACGATTTAACAGAAGCGAGATACATTGTTCTATCCTCGTTGTTAGATTAGTAAACGTTGCATGTAGACGATCTGAGACCCGTGGGATCTGAGGAAATGACTTTAAACGGTTTCGGAATACCACTGGTGCCATAGATTCATGTGGTCTCAGGAATCTCGGCGTTTCAGGGATATCAGGTGTTTTAGGAGTCTCCGAGTGTCCAGGATCGCCGCAGACTTCCGTGGATCTTGATGGTCTCAGCGGTGTCTGAGGTTTCACAGCTGTTTCATCAACACTTCGTCCTATTCCTCTGAGATTCGCGAGTTAACACCAAGCGTCGAACGTTTGAAATCGCCGATATTGATTTACGATTAGCGGCACGTCGTCCTTTTATTAGCATATTTACGCAGGTCTCGCTATATATCTGTACAATATGCGCACAGTAAATTTTACGATCAATATCGAATGTCATAGGTCTTTGGACACTGAGCCAGGTTCCACGTATTCAATACCACCGATGTCAGATTCCACAATGATATAGTTTCCCTTCTCTTACTATTCATAGTCGCATTAAGTTCGTTCAAGAGCAGAGGGTATCTATTAGATTTCACGAACCGTTTATGCACTTTAAAGAAGATAGTACGAAAGCTCCACAGCTGGTTAAGGCCTAAGGAAAGGCTGTTAAGGTTAGAAAATGCGTTGGTTCGTATTTGATGAGAGACGATAGGATAAATATCAGTGGGAGAATGTAAAATTACGAAGTGGCTACGCAGTCGAGGTTAACTACCTTTTACGCTCTCGGCGACGTTAACGTTTATTCGAGACTATGCGATGGTTTCGTCGTTGGTATAAAGAAACGGGATGATCGTTTAACCGGGGAACATCAGTTTTAAGTCTGGCGTATTACATAATAAAGTCTGTCGTCGCTATTCGTCGGTACGCCGCTGGCAGACGGCAGTTATAAAATTGAATGGGCCAACTGCTTTATATTCATGAATTCGTCACCTTGCCGGGATATTTGGCATAGCCGAACTTCCACGGTCTTCGTTTTGGACATTAAAATGATAACGAGTCGGATAATACGGGAATAGGAAAATTTACGGTTCGCCATTTTCGTTTTTGGCTTGGCCCCGGCGGTTTCGCGCTTAACGAACGAGTGTAAAACGTTTAACACCGTCACGTGTGTCGGCGGTCGACACTCCACTTCCCCCTGTTCAACGTGCTGTCGTCACGTAAATCAGAGCCGGTGGTAACTGAACCACCGACCGGATACGGGTCCATCGATATGATACTTCGGTGTTAATGCTGCGGCAAGCGTTTCGCTGCCGATGCCACTGGATTAGGGAAGAGGATTTCGGTTTCGGCGTTGTTTACCGTTCACCGTTCACCGATGCGGCTCCTGGCGACTAGAAATGGCCTGGAACTGCCACCGATAGTCGAAGGCGCAGTTAACTTTATTTATTTGGCCGTTACGCAGTCTACCTTGCCTTCCGGTAACGGAATTGTAGAAACGTTCTCATGCTTCCTTTTATTCGTCGTTTCGGATGCTCCCCTTTCCGTGCGTCGCTTATTTACTCCACTCACCCGATTCCAATCCTATATGTTCCGCATCCCTTTGCTCGTGTACGACGTTCCTAAAGAATGACCAGCCGTGTACTGAACGAGATGCGCTCGAATTGGACGTGTTTCAGGCAAACCGATTACAGAGTAAACTCGGTATTTTTATCGCCTTTCAACGGTTGGGCGTGGAATCAAGAGAGTTTGCTGCTTCTCAAAAGTAATTTCGCAGAGCCATGGTTGGTAAAGTAAATTTCAAAGCATAACCAGGTAGCTGAAAGATGCCTTTCGTTATTTAACGAGTTGAAAATTATAGCGACGCAAGTCTAAATTTTAAGAAGTTGAATGTAATTACGATGGTATAGAAGTATATATCGGCGAATGCAATCTCGAAGTTATCCATCTTTTTTTTCTGTTTTCTTTTTAAATATGATTTTCCGCCCTGTGTGATACGGAGCAGAGACGCAATGATCTCTCCGCGTAGTAAAATTGTAAGAACCGTATGAAATATGGTTTCTTACGGAAAAATGTGTATTACATTAAGAATGTAATCGAGGTTGATGCCTTTTGATTTATGACACTTCCATATGATGTATGATTATGACTCTGCCAAGTTATTTATTCCAGAATATAGTACGACCTGCGTTCGTAATAAATCTGAACCTCAGTTTTATGGTGTTGTACATCAAACATCGACGTTTCATACATTGGGTGTGATAACGATATATCAGATCGTTTATGCTAAATTATTATACAGTTTCCCCTTGATAATTTTGCAGTATCGTTACGTTCTTATTAGAAATTTGTTAGTCGTATGAAAATGACACCGAGTGTAGAAGTAACGTAAAACAGATGATGAATTATTTTGGAACGATTTGAATTTTCAATTGGAGAAAGTATTCAAGAGAGAGAGAGAGAGAGAGAGCGAGCGAAATTGTTCTTCTGGCTGGGAGAAAGATTCCCACGGATATTCTTTTATTAATTTCCAAGAGAAATTCCGTATTTATTGTTGCCTGAAGATTGCGTTAGGAAAGAGACGTTCGGGTTTTAAAGTAGGTGAGAGGCTTTATTACAGCAACTCGTTCAGGTCAATCTTGGTAACCCTCTGCTCGAGTATTCATTATAAATTTTCCGATAGTTCTTCAAGTTCCGATAAGATGAAGTGGGGCCGAGTATCGGAATATTTATAATGCAACGGACGCCTTTCACTTGAATCACGAGCGATCCTTATCGATTGTAAACGTGTAACGTTGGATGAGACCAACTTTCAATACGTTCCATCAATCGCGAATCTATCAAATTCCCTCCCCCCCCCCATTTTTCTAATTAAAAATTTCCAAGTATGAATGATCAGAATCCAAACGAAATAGAACGATAACATTCGTTATTCATGAAATGATACTCATTACGAGGTAAAAAGATTCTTTCTCTCGCAATTAAAAGTTTTCCATCGCTAGAACCAAGGGGGAAAGATATGTAATACCTGAATAATAAATAATAAATAATTTCTAGGGCAGCCACTAATTTTACACGGTGTTATTTCCATGTAGACGAAGGTTGATCGAAGCTATTAAAGGAATGCAATTTTGTCAGCGCGATCTGAGAATTACATTCGAGCTATTGAACGCTGTTATTAATCATAGTAGAAAGGAACGTTGGAGAAAAAATCTTGTCGTTGAACGTCAACGGGAACTTTGTCGGCGCTACAACAAGACAGAAGCGTTTGCTTCGACTTTATTAACTACTGTTTGCTTCTTCTATAACGATCCAACAACTTTCTTCTCTGCCTGAAACAAGCAGAGATGCTCAAGAGATTAAGGTCAACCACCGAGCATCCATCACACCGTGGTTCCTGGCAAAATATCTCCTATAAATCTTTCGCTACTCCTAACAATGCATAAGAATACCAATATTTGGAAACATATAGCAATTCGTGGCAAAATAGTGTTTACTCGTTTCTTATATATCTATATAAAATTGGATTTTTCTATTTGGCGACTTTTTCTTATGTATTCAGTTTATCGAGTCACAATACACACACGTTTATTTCTTCCGGTTTTTCTGGAAGAGATAGGATGAGTAATCTTCCGAATAAATAAGATATAAATATGTTGAGTGGCCATGCATCCTTTTTTCACACCCTAATTTCTCTTTATCTTCGAGGCTTAGTCACTGGAAATAAATTTTCACATAAAAAATCCCGTCTCCAAATATTTTGACGATTCAACACTCTCCTCGCTTCATTTCAGAGCATTCCAATGTAATCTGCCATGGGAAATTTTATCGAGACAGTGACACGAAAATTTATCGATTACCCAGTATTCGAGCGCGTATGGCCTTTTTGCTAGACTTTGCGTAAATACGTAAATAACTCCGGCTTGTTTACTGCGACTCTATACATTATACATTATGGTTAAATGCTAATGAAGTTAATCGATAGCGGAAGCTGTGTAGAATTTAGGCATTAAGATAACACATTGCGCTCGATAGCCGTTTGAAAATCAATCGTCCATTTAACTTAACTAACAAAGGTCGAAAACAGAGCGATGCCGTTCATTGTTATAATCTCGTTGCGGATTTTCGAAAATCCGTCCGTCCACCGTTTTACGAGTATCTACAGTTTAGTTCATCAACATAAATTCCTTATTAAAGTTCCATCGAACGTTGAAACGAATCCTCTGTTCGATCGCTCCTTTTTCCTCGAGTATCTTCGATTCGAACCGTCGCGTCTACAGTCGCCACGAATCTCCGACTCTTCAACTTTTTAAATCACCCCCACTTCGACTCGTTGCCGGTTGGAAATTAATGTTACGATCTATCGACTGCTGCACAGCGCATCGCTCACCGTCTGCTAGTAATGGATGTGTCGCGATTTTTATTAATGATCCAACAATGAGTATGGACTTTGACAGGTTCGCGAAAGTTGTTGAACGCTGAATGCTTCGTGGAATAAATATCGCGTCGAACGTTCACGACTGTAGCGCTGGATTTATGCGTTACATTTTGGTCAAGATCGTAAGATCGAAGATTATTAAAGAAAAGGACTGTAATATCATAAGTAAGAAAAAATGAAACGCAGACGCAAGGATTGCAACGACGTTGACGTAGAGCAGTTTCTGTTCTTTGTAGCTTTGATACCATTGCGAGCTTAATGTATTTGGTCGGTTTTGCAAATCTCGATGTACGAATCGTAGCTTTTAGGGTTTGATACAGGTAACTTTTGGAAGTTGATAGTCACTTCGTACAGGTGTGTAACATTATTTTGAAGAATGTGTTTGTATTTCGTGCGAAATATGGAAAACGGATATCCTTCCAATCATACTGGGGGATAAGCTGGAAATGGTCTCTCATCTATCAAAGCAGATTTTGGTGAGAACGAAACCGTCGGCAGGTATAAAAATTAAGAAATCAAAATTGTCGATGACACGCTGACCATCCGCGCGGAAGAGGAACATCCCGACGGTAATTTCTTTGTACTTGAAAATCATCTGTGCGAGAAATGGAAATCTTATTTCGTTCATTCGTTCATGTTTTATGCATAAGCCGTTTTTCTGGCTTTTCTCCTTCGTTTCAATTTGCGTTAACAAATCCGACGATCTTTCTTGCTGGCCTTAATTGAATTTTGCTGTGCAGCTGTAAGAAGCGAGCCTGTTCGTTTAATCAGTTCTTCTTATTCATTTGATCGAATTTTTCACGACGCTTCGTTAGTCTAATATCGTCCAAGTGTTTCTCGCGTTTAATCCCTTACGGGACCGTGCATCGTTTTCAAACGAAAAATATATGGGAAAGAGGAAGATTGGACGTAAGTGACCAACGAAAAGTTTTCGAACACCGCTATTTTTCAAAAGCTTTAACATTCCTTCGTTGGACTATAAATTACCAGACGATATTTAATTTCACAATTCGAAGAATTAGAGCTCGTTATCCATCATTAAAAGTTCGAATCCCGGCAACGACGATATTCGCAGAATGAATATGAAAAGTTGGAATGGTGCGGTAATATTTTATACCTTTCGAACAACTTCACTCGAATCAATCATTTAAGCCAAGCACATACTTATCAATAATGAATTCTCGGAGCTTGCGCGTCGATCTCGGTTAATAGCCTTACAAAACTTGATCTTAATTACTGGTGTCGCAGAAGCTGTATTAAATTAATTTCAAATTAATTAGATCACACTGCCCGTTTTGGCTCAAAATCATCCATTACCCGTCCGTGTTCTACATCGTTCAAGTCATGAAATTTTAATTAATAACAAGCGAGAAATCAATTTATCACGGACAATTTTTACGAGGCCTGCTCAAAGTGTCAACTAGTAATGATCATTCGAGGCATTTTCACGGAAGGCAGTTAATTTCTACTCGATGCGATCTTATGAAGAAACTCTGATATTTTTTATGAAAAAAGCTTCGTACGAAGCTATTTTTTATATACGATAATGATACCTCCCTCTTTCACATTTTATTTTGTTATATATATTTTACGGATGGATATAATCTACGTAACTTATTCATGACAAGGAAGATGAAAATACGAAGAATGAATCAAACGGAGTTTCCCTCGCGCTATGTCGTATAATAAGTAGATGAAGGAATTCATGAGATGTAACTTTCATGTAATCTTTTCGCGTAATTTTTCACGTATTTTTTCAATAGCGCAAAGAAGAAGATACTCCGCAAAATTGTAACTAGTGAAATAAAACGATACTCTCCTGAAAGTTCTAAGTACGTCTCCGCGTTGAACCGAAATGTCTGACGAAGATGGAACACACGTAATATTTTAATTATTCGAAGCCAGAACTTCGTAAAAAGGATCCACGTTTCTTCTCCTCAACCTTCTTTTGGCCGCTTATTCATTGACAGCTTTTTAATTTTTATTCATTTTCGTAATAATTTATTTTCCCATTTTAGATATACTCGTTTTCGCACAATACGTAATGCACAATTAATGGAATGGACAAGTTTCAGACCTTTCAGATCCATAAAGCTGTTACATGCGAAAGCTCGTACAACGTCTATCGGACTAATTAGAGAATAATTAGTTAATTATAGAATGTGTAATACGTACACAGGTATGGATGAATTTTGTTTTCTTCTGAAACAATAATTTGTATGAAGTGTAATTAACGAAACTTCTATCACGAGCATTCGTATGGTAAAACCTTGTAATTAATTTAAATAACAAATTGAAAATGTTTCTTACGCTGCTGAATGTCATTTTATTGGCAAATAACAACGTTGTAAATTATTTTGCTCGTTTCACTTTTATATCTAAGGGAAAATATATTACCTTTTTAAGCCAGCGTATTTTTCGTAATTAAGTACATAAACATGTAGATTCCTAAAAGTGAAGTTGTTTATCGCGTTGTGTCAACAGTGTACTAAATGAGTAATCGCAGCGGTAATTAATTTTATATTTCAGCGAGACTTCTGTCAATATTCGAAGTTAAAGCAGTGAACGTCGTTTAATTAAATATAACTCGACTTCCCACGTTATTAACAAACTTCATAAAATATACGATATTGAAAAATTCTTTAGATATGCTAAATTTTTTCATGCATTACGTAATATCGTCTATACATATATCTTATCGTTACTTCACATCCAAATGCAGTTCACTTTCGATTACGCTTTACACCTGTCTGTAATATATACAATCTTCACAACCAAACTCTTTTACGAAGGTTCTTTCAACAAACTATACAGTAGACTAAAAATATTATGTTTTCATCACTCTATTACATCGTAATGCCCGTTAAGCGAGTATTTTCCCGGCGAATTACTTAATTAATACCGCATAGGCTCTACCCCAAGAAAAATAGCCTCAAGATCCCCAGAACGAAATCGCGAAATGGAGCTATATTTTTCCTTACTTTTTCACCTTGCTACTGGGGGAGAATGGTTGCCTTAAGTCGCGACTGACTAGTCCAATAAGCTCCTAATTAGATTTTACATCATTGACTATGTACGTTCGTGGTTGTTATTAAATGGAGCGTGTTACGCGGCCTGCCAGTGGTTAGTTTTTTTTCATTTCCATGAAGATACGACAAACCTTTAGGTTAATGACCTCCGCTTTTCTTTTTATCGTACTAGGTGAAAACCGTTTAAGCGTACCAAAGAAGATTGTGGGCACGGTTTATGGCTAGCCATATCCGTTAACCTTCCGGATGGCTCTTTTTTTGTCTAATTAAATGTCACATATTACCACGAACTGACCTGCCTGTTACATAGATCCGCCATTTTATAGAAGTTACTTACCTAATATTGACCCTTGGTTAATAGATAGCAGTTCGATAAGTATATCTAAATGGGGCAATGAAATCGCAGTCTTGATTAAAACGATCTTACTTTTCCATACGTTATCATCGCTTTATTACGATATCCATAAAGTTTGATAGAAGCAGATAGTAACCGACATGAAAAAAGTTCAACGTTGGCGTTACACCATTTACGACTCGGTGATTTACGTTTCGACTGTTCCAGTCGTGTAGTAAAAACCGTCAAATAAAATCTTTGGTAAATTTCTTTGCCTTTATCGGCGCGTAAACGTCGACCAGCGTGAATAACGATTATTGCGTGTACGCAGATACTCTATCCACCGTTTAACTAGTGCAGGGGTTGCATAGCGATCGCGCCGGTGTAATTGCTTCTTGTCAACGCTTTCAACGACCGATAAATTTCCGTAGATCTGCAGATTATAAAGCTTTCTTCGAGTACCTGTGCCGAGTACGAATCTTGAGCTTTCATGGTCGTATACGGAAGTTACTGCGCACGATTTGCATTCGTACCACACGAGATAGGCGAATCGATTATAAAATAGACGCATAAAAATTTGGCTTTGAAATAAATTCCGTATATAAATGCAAAAATTGTACTTCTTTAATTCTAACGAAATAAATTTTAATTTGCGTTTCTTTGAATAAAAATATCGTTATTTCCACTTTGTCTCTATTTCGTTCGTGAGAGGAGTGATACGAAACGGAATGATTTTCGTTCTCTGTTGGTCGTACAATTACGCGACAATATCGTATTCAATTTAAAGCGTGAAACCGCTTGACATTTAAAGATACTGGGAAATTTGTAGGAATTAATGTTAACCATATTGACTGAGGGCAGAGCGTACAAAAACGAGAGGACTCGTTGAACAAATAGGTGGCACTTGACGATGTGACGCAGCTACGGTGCGGCGTCGAGAGAATCGACGGTACAAATAATTTCTTAATGATCGAAGTACTCTGTGTAAAAGCTGAGACGGTTTCACTTACGAATTCAGTGACCGTGTAATCCGTGCTTTAGAACAAGGAGACTGATGAGAATGGCTCCCTGGAGATACGAATGAAGTACGATAGGATTGGTAGAAGTAGCAGGATAGGACACCGAGAAATCTCTCTAATGACTAATCGATCTTTGACCACGATTCCTCCTGTTTCTAAGCAGCGCCCGAAAACTGTTTTCGTATTCGAATCGCCACTATGTTAAGGATTGCACTGATAAACATTATTCAAGCCACCTACTTTGCGCTCCAGTTCATTTCGATTCACAATGAGGACGTCTCTACCGTGTTCTATGAGCTATCGACTATTTATCGAGCGTTCCACTTAAGCGTGCACGACCAGATACGTCAAGGCAGCTCGCCCGTTCTGTCGAACGCGAATTTCCGATTCTAGCGGTATCGGGGGCATTGTTGCAGTATTCGCATTTTATCAGCGATTGTTGGTACATAAAAATACCAAAGTATACTCGAAGTTACTATATCGTCGAAGCTTTGCTTCGGAGAATTCATCGATAGCATCGTGTTTTAAGCTTTTGTTAATTTCGATTGAAAATTAGTCGTCACTAGTCGAAAGGGGTGGGGGGTATTTCTTTTTATATCAATCCGAATCTATAGTTCTTTATCATTTGTTTATTACTTTTATAACTATCTTTGTATACTCTTTTAATTCACCCAGCGATGAGAACCGTGTATTTCTATATTCTGCAATTTTAATATGCTTCCGCTATTATCTCTGCGTGTGTCTGGAACGTCTCGTGTATATGCGAGTACGAATGGTAGAAGTAGTTGTAACGGATCGCATGAATCAGCCAAGAGAGCTGTACATCAGGCCTGGCAGCCGGCAAGCCAAGTAACAGTGGAAGGAGACTGTATGGATCAGCCATTTCTCACTGTACGTCACCACTACGACCACTGTATCTACGGCAAGTAGTACGGGAACGTAAGGAGTCAGACGTGAGATCTAATCTAGGCAATTTCCTAGAACTCCAGTTAGAAATTTACTTATTAACAGTATTAATAGTAGCTATTTACGGAAGTAACAATACTGCAAGCTCGTTATCTTGTTAAACTCGTGCGATTTTATTGAATTAAAATAATTTTTTCAACTCTGTTAGTTTCGATAAAGAGTTTTAACGAAAGTGTAGTTTAGATTAATTCAAATATAATATCAGATAAAACAATCAAACAAAATATAAACAATTTTTCTTCATTTTATTTTCTTCGAAATAAACATTCACTATTTTTTCTTCTTTCTTTTTCTTCTGTAAATAATAATGAAATGCATCTGATTTTTTTTCCTCCGTTTGGCTGTAATTTGTGTCAATTCTGTGGAGAATTTTCAATAGCCGCGATAGGATTTCTCTCGAATTAGTCGAAACATACATCTGTAATCCTTCTCTTGATACGGTGGGATATCGACACCAAACGAATTGGAGTTGTATTACCGTCGGAGGCGTTAGAATCGCGGGAAATTTGACGTAAATATCGATGCACCAGGTATCAAGCGATAGCTCTCGAGAGTGCATTTCTAAAATTCTAGAAATTAATTTCAGCTTTTTTCTAACGAACATGTTTGTCACTTTCAATACGTAGAGAAACGTTCTGTCGCGCGATTCTCCTACAGTTTATTATGGTTCCTTCTTTAAACGTCACGTCGTCGCTGTTTTACGTTTCTCCTACTTTTTATTAGCGTGATAAAGTTATCCCAGAAGTTTTATCAGTTTAAAACTTTAGGGTCGGTCAAATGTCGGAAGTCCGACGCTTGAAATACTAAAACAGCAAAGGGAAAAGAGGAAGGATGGTAAAAGCGCGGCGTTCTTTTCGAAAAGTCGTGGACTGGACCGATGAAAAATATAAGCGACTTGATTGCCTTGCCGCAACTCCATCGAAAAACAAATATCCTCCCGTAAAATTGAGTTCTTCTCGCATTCTCGCCTTTTTCCGAGATATAAATCTTTAAAGAAACCTTCCTGCGCCATCTTCGTATCGTTTGACTTGAAAAATACATCGACCACGCCTTTTGTCTAGTCTCTGCACCATAGTACGTGGAATCTACCATTTCACGGAGCTATATCAGATTTCGTTTTGATAAAATTTCATTTCGCCTAGGGACAAAGATTTACTGGTCGTGGCTGTTAGTGTTTGAATCATTCTAACACGTCACTGTAACACAGCGCAACATAAATTTTGTTGTAAAGAGTTGCAATAGATTCACGTTCGCGAACCAGCAGGCCACAAAACACTCGGAGTTATTACGCGAAGAAACTCTTCCGTTCGTTTTGTCCTGGTTCCCATTCCACACGCCTAAATACGGTCGCTGAAATTGTAATTAATAGAGGGGACTAAGGAACGTAAATAACCATGACGATATACAAAACGGTCGGTCTTCGTAGGCTCACACGCGATAGAACGGCTGGCAGAGGTCCAGAATAATGTTCGATACGAATTTCAGCTACAGTGGTTCATCATGCCACATTGTGAAATCGATGTATTGGTAAAAAATGAGTCAACGGGCTGAGAAATAAATATTTCCGGGCGAGAGATTCCTTTGGGTCGAATAGGTACGAAAGAGGAGAGAAAAATAGAAGAGAGAATAGGAAGAAACAAGAACTGAAAAGGAAGAAAAATACAATGGAAAGAATCGACGAAAATTGACGACAAACAGATCCATCGATGCAAACAAAGGAGAAATAATGTAATAAAATTATTGTTCACCGGACAAAGCGGAAGTTATGGAAGAAAGGTGCATTCCTAGGACGTACCGAGCTTTTATTACCTCTATTTAGGTCGCTAAACATATGCGGAAATATCGATGCGTTTATGTGAAAAAGTGAAATGCATTTGGCTTGGGTTATTTATTGCGTGGATGCGCATTGTGCGCGCCGGCAATATTGTCATAAATAATATTATAAGTGGTCGTAGTGATTCATATACCGTCGTACGCATTCAAACACCAACGGTTTATTACGCAAACGTCTAAATATTACTGCCAGTAAACTAGAAGCGAAAGACGTATGGTTCTGTCGTAGAAATACACTTCGCCAATTATCACACGCTGATCCATCAAGTGTCAAACAGTAAGACAGAAATGAGATATATTGCTATAAAATGCAGCGTTGGTAAGAAAAAATTGAGCAGATGCTAGAGATTGTCTGCCGTAACGACACCGTAATTGCAGAAGATAGAATGAGATAACGTAAATCGGCTGGCTCGGCTAACTTCAACTTTAGTTTGCCCTTAATGGGTTAACAGTTTTTCTCCTGTTTCTGCTGGTCCTCTGCTTTAAAGCGGAACCGTTCGAAATCGTGACGAGCGAATCGATCGAGTGAAACCGCGCTTCTGGGTATGCGGAGCGCATTCATGGGGTCGTGATAATCGTGAAAGAAGGTCAGGAGGTAGCGAGCTTGCCAACGAACCTCCGCCACCACGGTTTCTCCGTGAAACGTTCCGTTCCGTTCCACGGTATTTCCGCAAGTTCCGATCTTCTCTCCCGCGGATTAATCCTTTAATTTCTTTGATTTTCAAACTTGTGCCGCGCACGAAGATTACATCCAAAGCCGAATGGAGTTTCGAGTTTCGTTCGAGCCGTTCAGAAGATAAACTCGGTGGTGGAAGTTGCAAACGCGCTCTTTGTGCGAGGAAATAATTGTTCGGTCGAAATCAGCGGGGCAGACTAACCGCAATACGAAGTGGGACGCGAGCATTTTAAAGTCCTCGTTAATGGTTTTCGGGACTCGGTAACAGAATAGCTCCATTATTTAGGAAGAAAAACGCTTTTTTAAACGAATGTCTAATCGACTGACTGCCAGTTATGAGGGATTTTTCTGGGCGAGAGAAAGCACGATAGTAGCCATGTCTAATATTTTTCAAATTTTCACGAATGAAACTGAAGGATATGCGGCCTGGAGACTGAATAGTTTTCAAATTCAGATCCCTCCGCTTTACACGACGGGACGAAAAAGGGAATAATAATTTACGTAAATAGAAAGCTATTTCATTTTTTTTATTTATTTCTACATCGTAAATCCTAAACTAAGTCTATTTTTTTTCTATAATAATTACAATATGTTTTAGAGAACTGAAAACGTACCGATTAATTTATGTAACGATCGATCTTATTCACATTATTATTCGGTGCATTTTAATTATCCCTATGATTAAATTCGTTGTTAATCATACCTGCTATTATTCACCGTTACTTTTGGATATTTACAATATGAATTTTATGTAAATCTATGCTTCGTAACAAAATGATTTCACTAATGAATTTCGTATGTATCCTGTTAAAGATATTAAAATCACAAATTGAAATTGAACACGCAATATTTCATTCATGAAAGCTAGCACAACTCGCCGCGTATAATTTAATCCCTTCCAGAAAGAATTCGTTACAGCCAGAAAAATATTATGTGTATCTCCTATCTGCCAAATAAAATTAATCCACGTAACTCTGACAGAGTTCGCCTTCCATATATCTCGAGATCGACCATTTTTTTAATGTACCATTTTTTCAGGAAGCTTTCTCGATTCTAACAACTATGTCGATAATAATTTACATGGCCTAGGCAGCCATTGAATTAGACATTCAATACCAAGAATTTCCGATCTTCCACTATACGAAGCGGAATCTCGTTGCGCTTGTGCAAATTTCCAAACGGCTCTGTCCCGATCGGGGATAAAGGGATCAAACCTGTTAAGGCAACAATGACACACGCTCTGCCGAACCACAATAGGAGGTTTACTTTCCCATCGAAGCTCGCCGGGGATTCGCGAGAGAAAAACTGCGAGACACGTATCGAGGAGAGCTTACAGGATTGAAGGTATTCCGTGGCTCCCAAGCGGGGACTCGTTCGACCGAAAAGAAACGTTCCGTAGTACATAGTGCAAACACGTGCAACTGCTTGCTAACGCCTTTTCTCGCCCATTGAAGGCGTCGAAACGGCACAGAACCGCGGTGCCTGAGAAATAAATGCCCACGATTTTCTTTTTTACCAACCCTTACCTGACCTTCCTCTTCAAGGCATGTTAAAAATTGTCGCGAACTTTCACGTGCGAATCGAACATACTCGTTTGATATTTCGTAAACTTTTTAATTAAATAATTGGGCAAATTACGGAACCCGTGCTACTAACGTTGGATTTATTTTCAACGAAAATCGAAGAATTTTCTGACGTGCACGTGGCAAAAAAGAAAACCAAATTTTAAGAACTGTTATAAAAAAGATTCGAGCAGATGTAGATTAATAATATTGAAAATGCTATTCGTTCTACTTAAGTGTGTAATACGTCGTTTTATGTGGATCTTCTATTAAAAGCAATTATGCAAAATGAATTTTTGACTGCTTTGAGCGCGTAGGAATATTTACATTTCTTTGAAATCTAAAAATTTCTTCGCGTTCAAAGCAATCAAAAATTTATTTTACATAATTGCTTTTGATTACCAACGAATAATTAAGTAACTATTAATGAATTAATAATACTCAATTAACGAGTTAAACAAAAGAACGGGACTATTTCGTAATACATTTTGTTGATGCTCATACGGATTGATGAAAAATATGGTAGCTATTTCGACGATATAACGATTTCGATATGATTTATGTAATGTACAGTATATCTGGAGGTGCGTAATAATTCGCATTTGGAATATAACTGAGACTGCGTGATTGCTTGATTTATGGCATCACTACGTGCAACGCGTATGATCGTGCATTTGTTATTTTGATAAATGGGCTACATTTACTGCAGTAATATATTTTATATACGGTTTAAAATATTCCGTTAAAATTTTTATCGACAGCTCATTGAAACGTAGCCTCGGTTGTAAGAATTCAAGAAATTGCGTATTTTAAGTGAAATATGATAAATTAATAGGGAATATATTCGACAGAATCATGTACGAAGGTACGCAATTGCGAGAATATTTGAAAATGTTAATGTCGAACGTGAAAATATCGATAAACCGAAATTATAAATAGGTCCTGAAAAATACGACGAACGTATTTACACGCGATAATCTCTACTTTATGTCGTGCATCTAAATTTCACAGCAAACAACAAATGGGATTGTGTTTTACATGTATGTAAATATCCCATAATAAACATTGTCAAACTCATACGTCAATTCACGTCAATCTCAGGTGTATTCGAAATTATTGCAGCAAACTGCTCCGCGCGCCTCTAAAATTTAGTATTCTCGATACAATACCGATATATTCCTGTAATACGTTTATTAAAAAGTTCTCGATAAAAAATAAAATTTGAATAAACGAAAAGCGTACGCGTGATTTAAAGTCCTCCTTGTTACATTGTCCAATAAAAAAGAAAAAAAGATAAAAGAAAAAGAAAGAATAATGATATTCCTGCTCGACCTTTATTGTCACTTTTTCCCCTTATATTTAGGATGAAATACAACGGATAAATTTTTATGATAGCTCTTATCAATAAAGGAAAAAAATGAGAATAATTTATTTCTTCGCGTTCCAAATGTTCTTCTACTTTGTTGACCGAATATAATCGATTTTAACCTAACTAACCCTTCACATATTTCAGTCAGTTTCTTTCATATCGCCCCGCAGCGTAACGTAAGGAAATTTGTCGCTATTTCTTCGGTAGTCCTCGTCCCATATTCAGAAATCCACTTTAGATCGAAAAGTTCCGACAATTGCAGATTTCTCTCCTTTTCTTTCGTCATTGAGATTCATAGCTAAAGGATATACGCTACGATACGTTATACGTACCTCTATACCGATTCCGATACAATAATTTCCGATCGCGTTTTAGATGCATACAAACTCGGTAACATAATAGCCATAGATTGGAATACTGTAGAAGTGCAGTAGAGTTTAATACCACGGTATTATTGCTACACTTGCTCTCAATTAGTCACTGATCCACAAGTTCTGGAATTTATGCTAGGTACCAAGGGCTTCCAACTATTCTCACGCGCAAGTAATTCACCAATTGGATGAATGAATTTCTCTAATTAATGGACTATGATACAGAGAAGAAATATATAATTTTAGTATCCCTATGTAATATCATATTACTTGGTAAATAATGTTCCTGCGAGCTGACCTAGTTAAATATTTGATGTAAAATCGCAGTAGTTGATTTTAGAATATTTGATATTTTACTTCTTGGTCTATGTCTCCATCGAATTATTTTAATTAGAAAATAGAGGAAACATATGTTTCCTTCTATTTCTATATCTTTTAATTGAAGCAGTAGAAAGTTTAATCGCTAAATTATTATATAGAAAACACGGAATATTTTACATGTTATAAACCTCTTTTATGGCGATGTATTCCTCGTTCGTTTGAAGGAAATTGTAAACTTCTCGGAAGTTTAAATTCTCCTTAAAGAGTAATCCTAGATTACTATACTTCGAGATTGATGAAAGGAGATACAGAAAAGAAACCGTGCGGATTAAATTGTCTGTAACAATAGACAACTACAGTGTCTACGTACACATACGAAACACGTCAGGCTTTCCGTGTCCCAGATTTCATTTGAAATTCCTCATGCATATAGATATATATACATGTACGTATTACAAGTTCGTATTTTTCATATCATTTTATTATATTCAACTCGTCGTATCTTCGAAACGTGTTTGTCGAGCAAAGTTAAAAGTCGATTTTTACCATATTAAATATTTTTCAATACTTTTTGTGCATATCACGAATGAAAGACTAGTGACAAAAATATTATAATTTGCGACGCGATGCGAAATATACAAAATTTCCATAGAAACGACAAAATAAATTTTTACACAATTTTCTTTGACTTCCGCGGATTCTGAAACGCAGAATACAGAACAATGTCTCCTTCTCCGTTCTCATTGCGCGACTACTTGGATCTTATCTTGTTTGCATTCACGGGAAAATCCATGTGGCTGCAAGACGAAATAGTGTTGTTGCACACATCGTTTTATTACTCCTGTTTGTTTATCCGGATCCACGTTATTTGCAGACATTCGTAATACGAGATTGTTACTTTCTTCCCTACTTTCTATCTAAACAAAGCTGATGTCTGACCGCAATGATATTTATGGGGGGTGCACCTTTTATTGAAATCTTCTGTAGTGTAAACTCTGCTGGACGCTTGCATATTCATTCGGATACGCTATTGTTCTTATTTGTTCGCTCTTTATGTGTAAACTGTGATACATAGATTTTTCTTTATCGTTTAGCCACCCTAAGTATTTATATCATTGGGGTGTGATACGTTGCACGAAATACGAAGAATATATTAGATCCTTGCTCCACTATATAATTACATGCGATAGTTAAATATTTTTATTTTAAAAGATAGTGGCGATTCATACAATGGTGTACTAATAATGCACTGCCACCAAAATCAAGCTGAAAAAGATGGAACGATCCAATCTAAGAATAGGAATCTAAATAAATCTAAGAATATTATTATAATATTATGGACGCCGTTTTGTAAATCATAACACTCAACTTATTAATTACTACGTTCTCCTATAACTTGTTTTATGATTAGATTACATTATGATTTAATTAATGCTAGTTTATAATGAGCTATATTACACAAACAGAAGATTATTTCAAACCAAGACTAAATTTCAACAACATATTCTGTTTATACTGTACGAATTGTACCGGTAATTAATTAAAAGTATATTTTAATGTAATAGAGATATATATTCCAACCATGTTCCTTGATTACTGTAGCGCATACTATTGTCGGGATATCTCGTATCTTTATTTATTCTATATCATCGTCGTAGAATAATTTGCACCACCAAAAATGGTATTTAAAAATTATAGAATTCTTCTCCACTAATTTCGGTAATAATCCGCAATTAAATCCTATATTTAACATCGCTCAAGTTGTCTAATGAAATCAAATATAATTATATAGCCATTTTCATGGCAGCAGTTAGTCATAGAACTACTTTCATTGCTGCGATTCATCGTGCTCATTATTCTGTGGTTACTGTATAGAAACTCGAGCCATCTCCCTCCCTATCCCAGGCTCTATCTCTATTTTATTTGAGCACAAAAGTTCTCCATTTAATTATACTCCCAGGGAAAGCGGCTTTGTAGGGACGCACAACTTCGTTAAAAATAAATTCTTCCTCGTTCGTTTTTCGATCGACGAACGTTTCACGGCTTGGCAGGACCCTGACACGGAACCCAGATTAACGATTAAATAAAGCACGCGCTGGGGATTGTAATTTTCGTCGTTGTTCTGATAAAACCGTTAATGCATATATTACGATAAAGCTGTTCGTGGTTGTTCGTTGAGCTTACTTAAGCTTGTCCGACAACAATTTCCAAGCGTCACGCACCGCTGTATGAAAATTCCGGTTACCAATGTTTTCTGGTACATTTATCTATCGACCAGAATCTGATTAAACTCACGACTCTTGTTGATAGCGATACACGAACGAGAAAATTTAATACTTTGAGTGGATAATTGAAGTATTACGAAACTGTTGCTCGCAGGAGGTAACAATATTCGAAGCAGAGATACTTTAGAGGCGAAATTGCGTGTGTGTCTTTAAGTAGATTAACGATCGTTGTTATTAAACGAAACTTGCGAAATATTACTGTACTTACGAAACTACGAAATATTTTAACAGGCATGTTTTCAGGCGTTGCAAGGGCTGCATATCAAACTCTGAAGCAACGATATTGCGTGCTTTGGTATATTTTTACACCATATTTTGCGCTTTCCGTTGAAAAAGGATTAATCGATATCTGTTTGTTTGTTTTACACACACCCGCCTTTTTTATGTAAAGAATATACCGAAATTCTCGAAGATATAAATCAAGCGGAATTAACGTGGAATATATGGTCGCTTCAAGATCGTTCTATACAATTCTATTTATATCAAACGATAAATTTAGTTTTCGTTCGTTGCTCTAGCCGAAAGAATAACAGCACACGATTCCAAGCTTTAGTATCTCGATCTATATTTTTACGATCGACCATCTTTTAGTAGCAGTTCTCAATGGACAATTCTCATCAACAGTTTATGCATTCGGTTTATTATAGATAGTTACTTTAACGCGAAACTTACTTCGCTATGAAACACGGATCAATGGACTTTAACGTATGGCGTATTAGAGTAGCTTTCCGGCCGCCAGGCTGATTATGTTTGCAGAAGCATAAGGACAGAGCGCTATTAACACCTTAGAATCCCATTACAGTGATGCACTGTATCAAGGGAGCAATCAAACTGATTTAAACAGTTCAGGCCTGACTGTTTACCGATGAAATTACACCTGACATATTAAGTACACCGCTGAACAATGTGCGCGGCTCCATCGGAATTGCCTCCTGAAAACACTCAGTTAATTATCATACTGAAATTTAGGATGTCTTTAATAGTATAATTTACTTATTTCTCTATTATATGCTTATATACTTTGGCGAAGAAGGCAGAAAGCTTCACGAGCTTTTCGTATCTTTCGTTTGGACGAAGGAAAAATATTCCTCTGCGATAATTTCGAGTTTTAAATTTGAAGGTAATCAACCGCATCGTTCTCTGCTAGAGCAATAGAAGTATTTACCTTTATGACTGAGAATGGAATTAAATTGAAGAGGATAATAAAGGAAGAAAAGCCAAGGATTTTAGAAGAGTTTCATTCAACAGACCATTGCGTTGCTTCGAGCTGCATAAAAGATGAGCGTCTGTTCAATTCCAGATAAAGATGTTAAAAAATTGTCTTAATCCAGTGGGATACTACCGTATTTGACACGCTTAAACTCTTATTTATTTTTAAACAAATGCAACGTTCGTTGCACTTAGCTTAACTACTCTTTTCACCTTTTAAGCGTCACGACGCGAATGTTTCCTCTGTATAATCTTATAGACTAGAGGTTTCAAGACTTTTTATCTCGCCGTTTATTCCTATAGGCTTCCAAACGCGCAAATACGAAAAATATATAGATAGGATAAATTATTTCAGATCGAACATCTACTGTGTTAGGCAAATTTATCGATATTTGGATTAGAAATATTTTTTTTTTATTATATTTGAATTCCCGATATCTATTTAAAAAAATTAACGAAGCACTGTCGTATATGTATATCGAGTATCTGGGCTTAGAAAAGAAAAGAGGCAGAGACCTCGGCCACGGCCGCCTAATATGTGTTACCTCGGCGATGGTTCAGTAGGTATCGGTAAACGTAGAACGTTGCACGCAGCGGCGAGTGTCGTTGCATTAATCGATCTCGCTCTGATGCTTTAATTTAAGGCCTCGTTATACCGTGAAAGCTACGATATATTTCATGCGGCTCCAACTAAGGTCTCGTGCCTTTATTTTCTCAAGTTTCTGTCAATTCGCTAGCCAAGGCGGTCGAACATTTTGACACTCGACCGATTTTACGAACTCGCTATATCGCCGAGGCATACATCATCGTCAACGAGGCAACGTTGCCAGAGACCTCGTTGTGGATGTAAACTACATCGGTCGGCAGGATATTTTATGCGGAAAGGTAGAAGTTAGCGTAGCGCCGTCTCTTGCCTTCTTTTGCGGTACTGATAAAATTGTATTTCAGCGGCGGATACCGCCTCAAATCCTTCTTGCGCGTACATCACGATGCACAAAAGTATAATTAACATGACGAGCTTAAAGTAATTAACTTGCCACCGCGTTTTTGTTTCGCTTTCGAGCGAAATCCTTCTATCGTAAAATGTCACGCAACGTATTTTACTCTCGCTGTTTTACCAAAGGACAGGATGAAACTATGCATACGCAGTATCTGTGACGTCCATCGTTCGCATTATTAACCGCGACATTGTCACGCGAACCGTACTAATTTTCGATTACGAAAGTACGCCGCGAATCGTCGGTATTCGAAACTTTTATCTTTTGCGACTATAATGCAATTTTTACTTGCCGATTTTTTTTTTCGTTTTATCCCATTGTCATGGTAGCAAACGTCGTACAATCGCATCTCGTATCCGCATGGCTGCGCGAGATGAAAATCGCGCTCGTGAATTCAGGAAAGGGTTGTAAGAAATGAAATCAGCGATGGTAAAAGAAGTTGCTAGTGTTTCACCAATTTACTTTTTACGCGTTCGCGACATCTATTTTGATATGGAAATTCACGAGCCGATAAATTATCTTTCCTAGCAAGTAGCGAAACACAACGGGATATCTTCTCGCGCTAAATCCACGAGAACTTTGACGAACATTTCCTGGACACAATTTAACGATACTCGTGTTACATGCAGCATAATTGCCGCATCTCTTTACGTGGAATAATCACGCGAAATATCGTTTAGTAAATTTCAACGTGAGAAAGAGACGGTCGAGGCACTTGCTGTTTGGATTTCTAGGGTCAAAATTGGTAGAAGCTTTCTGGGTGTAAAACGTATCCTTTTGGGAAGTAATTCGGGCATGTTGCCTACATTGCAAGTGGCTTGGTGAAAGGTCCGTGGTTTAAATTGGGATCAGTGTGTCGTCGCATCTCTGACGGGGTAGCTGTAAGGTTGGTAAAGCGTTGGAATAATTTTCCATAAAGATACAACCAAAAGCCTGAATTTTCTAATTATTTTAAGTGCGAATTGGAGTATTCTCACACAACATGAAATGAAACTAGAATTTAAGACCAGCTCTACCCACAACAAGTAGATTTATCGTTTATTACATTAACAAGTCGTTAACGTATAATGTCGCGTATACGAAACACCGTATATGACTCGCGCTACATTTACTATTAGTAGCGAAAACAGAGTAGAAAATAGTTGCTATCAGTTTCCACGAATATTATTTTTCGATCATCATCGCGATTATATCGTTCGTAACGAACGAACGAAAAATGAAAGAAGAAGAAGAAGTCGCCGTATCAAAGAAAGGCTGAAAGAGACTTGGTAACCTATCTATTAACATACTCTCCTAAAGAAATGAAATTCCATCTGGCCTACGGTCTCGGCGCAAAGGAAAACCCGATTACTTTCAATTCAGCTAAAAGTCTAATTAACCTATCTCCCTCCTGCTCGGCTATTTATCTATTCCCAACTTCACCGCAAGCTATTAGTCGTAGCGACGTCATTTTCTCCTTCTTCGTATTCCGTCCGCTAGGAATCGTTCCTTTCTTCTCGAAAAGAGGAACAATTTCCGATACCGCGTACTTTTATAAGGCGGAGCGAGATCTCCCTTGCCCGATGTCCGTAGCCACTTACAACGACCTAACCCAGATTTTCACAATGCGCGTCGATCCGATTCAAACAGAGATAGAGATAGAGAAAGAAAAAGAACGATTCTCGATGTTACGACAAGAGACCTAAGGACGGATTTCGTGTAAGATGGATCTACTTTGCCATGTTTCTACTTCCGCGGCCACCATTTCTATAAATTCTCAAGCACGTAATAAGGATGTGCATCTCTCATGCATCGTAGCGGGGACAAGGAGGCAGCGGCGCGTATGAAGTCCGATGCCTACGATATCCTCGGCTGCTGCTGCTGCTGCTAGGGATCGTAAATCCGGTTGACCTCGTCGACGGCTAAAAATTGTGGCCGCGTTTCGTGAAATCGCGATGTCTTGCCTCGTGTTCGCGACCAACATCGGGCCTTCCGCTACGCTACCCCGTAACCACCTTCCGTTTCGGTGAAAATCAGATGCACCGTCTTACCGTGTACACCGTAGTCGGTGGCGGTCTCGGTCTCGGAAATGCATGGGGTATCACGCGTAAATTATTTCGGGCTGATAGGTTCTCTAGGCGTCACGATCGCCTTCATCTACACTCTTGTGGGCTGAAAAATGCTCCCACGGACAGCGGGCATTATTCACGGCTTTTGCATATCGCCCGGTGAAATATCGAGCACCACACGAAATTTATTGTTTCGCCCGGTCGTCGTGGCACAGATTTGCGGCCTCTTTCACGACGCTTCGCCGTTCTCTCGCTGAAATTCAGTCTCACCTTCTCTTTTTTTTCCTTTTTTTCACATCTTCTTTCTCTTTCTTTCCTTCCTTCGTCTCGTTCTATCCGTTCCAATCGTCGACGCGAGTTGACACACTTTTATTATCCACGGCCGATAATTTCATCGGAATCGAGGGCTCCGCGCAGGGGGTAAGTTGACGATTCCGGCCCTTCCTTTATTCGTTTTATCCCCGGGTGTTGTTAAATACCCCGCCGCCGGTTGATGAGACGCACTCGAAAGGGAACTCCAGCCTTCGGCACCGGTATTTGGAAAATATCTGAATGCGAGGCAAAGAGAATGGGAAAGCTGTTTGGTTGCGCGAGTTTACCGCCCGCGCTCTTCATTATAACGATCTTCAGGATCCTTCGGATCACTTGAATCGCCGAGGTTTCCCGCTTTTGTCTACGGAACTTCGACTTTTAGGAAATAATTCACCCTTCTTTTTGTTCCGATATCCTCGAGTTCCTAAGATTTATATTTGTCCTGCAGTATATTTTGAAGCGAAGGAAATGCAATCGATTCGATTTCAAGATATACAAATTTTTATATTCCACGAAATATTTGAAGTTACTTTTAGTTTGTTAAATACGTCGCTGGAGTTATGTACACCGCGCATTTAGTATAAAAAAGTCGAAAGACCCGCAAATTTATTTAAACGGTCGTCGGAGAATGCGTTTGCGAGTTTGCAAACAAAACAACTTGAAGAACGTGCACAAATGTTTCAGCAGTTTTGGAGGGTTTTCTCAGAAATCCGACGGTTTCAGAGGAGGGAAGAGTGAAAAGAAGGGATAGAATGTGAGCAGAATTTTTTCTCGATCCTGATGAAACAACGCGCGGGCTGTGCTCGCTGAACTGACCCGTTCCAAGAACTCAAAATAGAGTTTCTGAACCGGTGATGTATGCACGGCCGTGTTTTCATACGCGTCCGTTCCGCATCGTTCCGGAATTTTATATTCAACCCTGTAGTGCGGTTGCTCGGCAGCCGCGTTGTTTCTGCGGTTAGAAAACTTTCCTCCTTATGAGGCGTGAATACGGCCATAAAGTAGCGAGTCACTCCTCTCGCCCGCTTTTCCCATCGTATTTTCGTTTCTGACAGTCGTTACTTCATGCAATCGTATCGCCTCGTACCAGTACAGCGTATTTCTGCGAAAAAATTTTATTTTCGCCGTGTTTGCAATGTCGTTGCGCTCTCGGAATTGGAGATCCTTTTTAAGCGAACGAATAGTATTTTTTATAAATGTAAATATGACAAGTGTACCGATTCCTACCTACATTTCCAGTTACGTACATTTCTGGTCAATATATCGTAGAAATATTTTAGCAATATCGCGAGTATAAATTGTATTCGGGCGCCAGTATAGGGTTTAGCGAAAAGAAATTAGGATACTGTTGATGTAGGTTTTATCTTTCATGCGAAATAAAATTTGGTATTATTTAGTATTATATATTATATATTATATATATATTTAGGTGAATAGGTCGTGGCGATTCACAGAAGAATTGAAGTCCATAAAAACGTTTCATGTTATTTTCTGTACGTTATAAAGGAAAGGTCCAATTCTCATTAAAGACGAGTGTCTTTCTGCCATCGTTGAATTACTGTTATTATACGGCAATTTCCAACTTGTTATTTTGTCTGTAATTCTGTTCTTTGCCCTGTAATCTTTCTTTTTTATCTTTTATTTCATCGCTCCTGCGGCTTTCGGAGTTTTTTCATTTCGATCCTATCATTCTTTCTTTAAGCAGTCGACTAATTTTAGGGGCAAACGATTAGACTTTAAATATAAACTTGAAATAAAGAGATAACATACACGAACAACTTCTCTATGTATTCACAATTATAAATGTTGTTAACGAATCAAAAGAGAATCACTTTGGAAAACCAATTGTTTTCTATGGTAATTACACGAGATATTTCACGCTAGTCGATCGTGCGATTTAATAAGAAACCACGTATGATAATATTACACAGAAAGTAAATGTCGATCGTCGAGCATCTTCGCTTTCTTGTTGCGGTAACCATTCAGAAACTCGTTAAGTCGCGAAGAAAGATCGTCATACTGATGGCCTGGTTGCTCGTGGTATACACGCGCGATTATGCGTCGAGTAGATACTTCTCGATGTTAGCGGATGATCAGGCAGCAAATAGACGCCTATCTGATTACATCTAAAAGCAGGTAACTCAATGCCTAGCCGGTAGTCGAGAGCATGGCTTCTACTGATAGTGAGAAGGTATTGCCGGTATCCGGCACAGCCACTGGAAAATGGTTAGACGGTATTAGATGGTGTGGAAACTTCGATTAACTCTGACCTTCGAGAACGTAACCGCGTCCGTTCTCTCTGGGGTAGACGGTGCAGTAAATACATCGGCCGATACGAGCCAGAGGTGTCTTATGGGTGGAGAAGTTAATCCGGCATGTTCCTGTGTATATACACGGTTTGCTGTCTTCTTATCTGATGTTACGTACGTTTACAATGTTCACCTGGTTATCTTTCGTCTACCGGTGCGATAGAAATTGGACTGGGTAGACCTCGGTTTTTCATCGCTGTTAATTAACGGGCTACGTTAGAACGCGTGTGACGGCTGTTTCTATCGTACGAGATGCAATTTGTCCTTTCTATTTTTTCAGACACCAGATACGAAACATAGAAAAAGGATATTATTCTTACGGGTAGTATAAAAGTTACAGGAGAAAAAACAACGATATAAAACGAGTTTCCAGAAGAATTTCCAGCGAGTCATTTTTATAACGCATTTTCTCGTGACGTTATTACGTTACGGTTTATTGTTTCAATTTTAAAAGCCATATCAAAAGTCTGGAAGCGTTTCAATCGAGCAAAATATATAGATTTGTATTATTCGTTCGCTCGATGCCCCGAAGGGTAATAGAAAATGTAATAGTTGCAGATAGTTTACCGAAATAACTAGTTCCCACTATAAGCTAAACTGCGGGTTACACAGATTAATCATTTATAACAGAATACTAAGCAATTTTGTGGCTGTAACGCGTGTCGTTCTATATTATACCATCCCTTTGGAGCAACTGGTCGACCGCGATTGAATGTTGTATTTATAGTCTGATGAATGATGAATTCATGACCGTGTTTTAGGCGTCGTATCGAGGTCAGCCAATTGGCGAAGCTATTCATTATTACTTTGAAAATGTTATCTTTCAAAATATAAAATTTTAATATTTAATTAAAATATTAATATTTGCTCGAGTCCCTTCATTCAAAGATTATTTAGAAATATTGGACCAAGTTTTGCGATTTCCTATAAAAGATAACGTACAAATAATTAGACGTTAATGATGATTATTCGCAAAGAAATTTTATAATAATGGAAAATCAATCACGTTTTTGATGTGACAAATTGAACAGTGGAAGCAACATTATATCGCAAATATCTTTCAACGTATTTCCGTTGCTTAATATTATCATATTAGCAATCGTTTCATTTGTCGCAGAGAATTTGTCAAATATTACGTGTTTCTTCCGGTAGTGGGTGCATTTTATGAGCCATATCGTCTTCTGACCGCTTAATGACTTTCAAGAATTTCAATACGCGCTACGCATTTGAACGACCTCGTTGTTCTTCGAGAAACCGCGACGTATTAACTATTCCCCCAAACTCTCCCATACTTTCAATGATTTAATGTCCATTAAATTAAATATAGTACCACCGAAAGGGATGAAATTCCTCCGTTTCACAAATTGCTGGCAATACCATTGCCTTTCCTGAATTGTCCAGATAAACAGAGACGTATGGTGGTTGTTAACGTTTAGCTCGCAATTCCAACAATTAACGTTCCTGTTAATTTTTCATCGTGTTTATTTCAACCACGTTGAGAACAATCTTTGCGATGACCGGGTTCAGCGTTTGAGATATTTAGAACGCAGGGCAGGTTTTAATTTACTCCTCCAGTAATTTAGTTAGATAACTTTACATTTCTGAACATTTCTGTTGATTCCTATGGATTCCACTATATTCTCCACGTGATAGAATGACCGCCATAACAGTTACAAGCTAAACAACTTGTATGGTGCTCATGGAAACAAACGTTCGATTAAATTTTATTTAAACACATGTTACTAACAAACTCAATTAATTTTCTCGTAACATGTCTAAATAAAAAAAGGGATTATGAATAAAATGTGAATAAAATGGTAACGTTGTATCATTTGAATTTTTCTTTGAAGATAGTCGAATTAAAATATGTCGAGAAACAGCGAAGCGTATTCCAATATAATGAATTTTTAATTGTCCAAAATTATATATATTTGTTAGTCGATAACTTTTGTTAGTCGATATAACATACGTAGAGACAACGACAGTGGGAAATGAAACTCGAAAGTTGGAAACTGTAGCGACAAAAGATATTTGAACGAGAAGAATTTCAAGTACGTTTGTCCATTTCGATCAGTGACGCAATTTACTCAGTTTCATTTAATGGTTCCCTTTTAATAACCTTTTTCAATTCTTTAATAAGTAAGTATATTTAAATTGCGTTTCGTATTCTTATGTATTTATATTTTACATACACGTTAATATATTATTTACTGTTAGTAGCGTCTACTAAAATATTTTTTAAATATATTTTTTCGTTTATTCACAGGTTTAGTTGCTATAGAATAAATAAAAATATTGTTGGCTACATTTCACTGTCACTCTGTTATTTCGATAAAACGAAACTCGCAGAAAGACAAATCGAGATTTTACAGGGAATTTTTACATCGATTTAAATCAAAATTGTTTTTTTCGACATACTTTTTTTTACGTTAGAATTAACTTTCATCGACCGCGAGGTTCAACGAAGTTCGGTAACTTTGGAAGTTCATTTCCTAGTAGGAATATTCTAGGAGCATTTATGAAAAAATTTTAATTAGTTTCTACGATAAGAATGTTCTTAGAGTTTAGTAATTTTAGCAAGGCGAGCTCATGCAATTTTGCCACATCTCGATGCAACAATACGCTTATGTCATAATAAACTTTGATTCGCTTGTCTCGGCTGGGAAATTGCTCAATTTTGAAACGCATTAGCTATTACAAGCTGTTACTTCTATAGTATACTGCACGCGCGAAAATAAGTGAATCTATTGCGAGATTAATAATAACTCGTCTCCATTATTGATTAACGAAAATTCCTTGAAATGTTATAATTATTTAGCAAGGAATATAATGAACATTTGCGTCATAAGATTATTTTGCAATTTTTCTTCGTATTATTCTATTGCCTATGGATCTGAATCACGAAGAAAAAGGAAAAGACCATTGTCTTAAAGAAATCTGCGAGGAGTTGTTCCTTAAATTCTCATTTAAATAACACACAGTCCCTTAATACGATTATCTCCGTTTCCCGATAATCCCAATTAGCTCTTTATAAATCTTTCATAAAAGACGATTCAGATCATAGATTTTCAATTGAATCTAAGTCAATTATCGTTTCTATTTTAAATCTTCAACTCCGTAGTTGATCAATCCTTCGAATAACGAGCCAGTTCCTCACGAATTTCCCACAAGGATCAGATTAATATCTGACACACATCCATTCGAATAATTTGAAATTGCCGCTTATTCTTTTTTAGAAGGATATGGAAGATGGCTGACTGATACGAGAAGTTGACTACGTTTTCTCGTCGAGTTATCCCAATTTTATCAAGGAACTCGATTTTCTTCCAACGACTTAGAAAGCAATTTAGGCGAAGGTTGTCGTACAACGAGCCAAGTCTTTTTGAGTTTCCGGCTACTGTTAGCTCGTCGAGTAAAATGCAAAGAGTTAGAAACGACATTGATAAGGCCTCGAAGCGCTAGCAAGCACGCACACGGTTCCTGGCAGTACGGATGGTATTTATGATTCATAAACGTACGTAGCCTACATTTGCAAAGCCGCAGGCACTTTGCCCTCGAACGTTGTACGCGTACGTTTCTCTCTAATTCGTCTCTGAGAGATTTTAACAGTCCCAAGAGGTCTACACTCCCGACGCATTTTAAATTATTCTCGCCGATGGTCGCTATACGCGAAATCGAGTTGCATCGTCTCGAGCATCCAAGGGAAAAGTTGTACAACAGCTTTTAGCAAGGAATCTTTTTTAAAGACATTTCGCGCTGCTTTAATGACGCTCGAGGAACGTTCGAGGAATTCTCAAATCTTAAAAAGATGCCAGCGATCTTAGTATGCAAAGGTGACAATGACGTTAGCCGATTGAGAAGTTGGAAGACGGTCTGGTAAATGAGTAAACGGAAGATACGAATGCAGTTTCCCGTTAGCTCTGTTTCTCTTAGTATCTCCTCCTCGCCTCTCCTTTTTCATGTATATTCGAAACGGGACATATTCAACACGAATGCAACACGATCATCGATCGATGTCGGGGAAAAATGGGGTACACAAAGGAGGAATGTATGAATTATCGATTCGATAAAGGTAAACTTTCGGGTAGCGCTCGATCGTCTTGTTTGCACGGTCGGCGAAATCAATCACGTCGGATTATCCGCTTTCGATGGGAGCTGTCCTGGCGTTTAAGAAATGAATTGTGAACCGGACCATGTCAAAGTGATTTACACGTTGCAAAACATTTGCCGCATACCCGCCGTTCTCTACGCGACATTGTCGTGATTTACTTTACAACGTGATGCGAAATTTGTTCTTCCCGAAATATAATAGAAAAGCTACATTTATCAACGGAAAATACCTTTTCCCTGTTGACCAAGTTCTATCCAGGTTTTGTGCACACCTTCTGGAGGACTGCTGCGTTTGAAAAACGCGATAGTCGTTACTGAAAATACAGCAACTCGTATATCGTATGCTTAAACGCGCGGCATGGTGGTATTGTTACGTTGCTCGTACGTTAAGGAAATATATGTATTTCTTGGTCGCAATTCATTCCTTCCAGCGTCCTCGGCGTTAATCAAATTTTCATCAACGTGGGAATAAGGTCATAGATCAACTTTCACATTTCTAAGTCTACTTTGTCCTCCTTCTCTCTTGAATATACTCATTTTCTGCTAATAATGAAATGTACATCGGAAGCAAGTTTGAACCGAAGTATAAAATCAGACCATAATGTAAACTTAGTGTATAAATTCAACTAAGGGTAGGTCAACTTTAGTGTAACTGGTGATTTAATAAATCAGTAGCTATCTGAAGATTGCTATTATTCCGTGTTTCCACCTCATCAAAAATCGAAACTTCATTCTGTAGTATTTTATAAAAATTTGTATCAGAAATAGTTTATAGAAGTTTATTATCTTGTTTCTACGTTATAGCGTTGTATGAAGCGTGTCTCGTCGCCTGAGAATCCTCAAGAATTTCAAAATCATTTAAACGCGTGGACACGTAATCGATCGGAAAGATTACGGCATTCTACGTGTACCGTACTGCGATTGATTGTATTGCGAATTGATAAATAAATTCACGACATGATAACATGCAATTTTATCTATATCGAATACAACGTACATCTGATGAACCATCGCATTGGTAGGTAATTTCCCACTGTTCCATCAGGGTGAATTATCCGTATACAGCATAAACCGATCTAGCAAATCGTTGTTCCGAGATTAAACGTTGAATTGAGCTTAAATTTGTGCTCTATTCTGCGGGTTTATAGTCGGCTTCTGCGTTAACAATGCTTGGAAGCTGACACACCGTTTTGCACTGTCCTTGGTACTGTCCAATCTATATCCTCGCTTTGTTGATGCTACACGATTACGCATTGTCATTGTTTCTCGGTAGTGCATAATTAAATACTCAGTAAGCAGTCATACCAAAATTATATTTCCTTACGTATATTGTTCCTTAATAAATATCTTAATTGTTTAAAAGTATATCGTTCACGTAGTATATAGCAAATGAAGAAATAGCGTTTTACAAATTTAGTTTTATACAATTTTAGTTTCAGTTATTTTAATTTTAATTGTTTTGAAAATTACCGGGTCACATTATTAAAAGCTGTAAAATTAATTTACGATCTTTTTCTACAAGACACATTGTAAATGTAAGGTTGAGATTATCGATATTTATAGTACCATGATAATATTCATATTTCCAGATAGAAGCTCTCAAGGTACTTACCCAGACTCGCCACTTTTTGTTAATTATGCAACGAATTTTCGTTTTATATTTTCTCTTTACATTAAAGCATTATGTTAATAATATTTAGACTTTAACGTTATAATTTTCCTTGCCAGATATACTTCAGTAATTTTTTACTAATGTATTGACGTGAAATTTGGTAGATAGTTGAACATACTAGATTAGAAAAAGGCTTTCAGTGCACTATCCTCTGGTACGATGGGCGTAGTTAGTTTCTGAAAGCTGTTGTTTAGTTTCATGGGAATATGTGTACGCATTTCGAAAACGAAGCATCCCGAAACAAGCAGAAGCATTTTGTGAGAAGTTACTTATGAGTCCGGCGAAAGAGAATTTTACTATGAAATATAACTTTGCGCTTGCAATCCCATAGCTGAAATTAATCGAAACGACTTTGGTGTGCTATAACTTTTAATAGAAGCATAATTATGGCTGATAACATGCATGAAATGGTATAATACGGTACAAAATGATACAATATGTGAAAGCACGAGATGATTAATTATTAATTAAATAATTTTAACATGGAATTTTCATTTCAAGCCTTCGCGTGTAAAATCATTCTGAGTTTGAGCATGTTTCGTATGCATATCGCCAGAATGTTAATTCAACTAGAAAATACCATTCTAAAATGAGTATTTCGTTGAATTTTGCATTTCGTACGAAGCTAGAATCCACTTGGATGAACTTCGCAAATCGTCGATGGTAATGATATCGCTATTGTTCCTCGTCCACATCCTCTATATTCCGCCCCTTGTTAATGTACTTCTTATCCTTCTTGATCTTCTTCTCTTTCCATCAGCTTCTTCTCGGGTCGCTTTATTTCCCCTCTCTTTCTTCCTCGTTAGCGTGGCTGTAGCATTTTCCACGTGCTACACATAACACTTGGAGTTAACGAGTCTTCCGTACCGTAGCGTAGCGCGGCGTGGCCGCCATGAATCAACTGAAGAACTTTTGTTGACTCTATGCAGTTCAGGTCGATTCTAAACAAGCTTCTCGGTATGGACGTTCTCTTTAAAGGGTTGGGGGATTGGCCTAAACAATAACGCGAAGAATGCTTATTCGATGGAAATGTTTTGTGACAAAGTTCATTCGCATATTTGTTTGCCAAGGCAAACGGAAATATCGTGTCTGCAAGGAATACTAATTTCTGGCAGCGAAAATTCAGACATAAAAGAATCTTTGTTCTATGCTTTTGATAAGCACGAAATTTTAACGGATTTAATTATTTCCTTGAAAATCGGGGTCAATTATCTTTAGACGTTGCACAAATCCGAGTATCCTAACACTCATACACGATGTTTAACATTCCTGTCATATATTTCCAATTTTCTTTCGTTCTTCGTTCACGCGGAACCGTCGCATTTTTCCTCGGATGTCGTCGTTTTCCAGTAAACCGAGATAATATTTGCGCCTGTCGCGGCGGTTCGCTCTTTCCTACAGAGGAAACATCCTGCGCAACCTTCTGTATTATACACGCCGCTTTTATTGGAGTATGCTGTGCCCGCGACCGCGAATGCCAGAGCGTAATCTTCTTACTGGACTTTTTCCCATTGTTCTGGCTACGTGAAATTTTAATATCGCGTTTACCCGCTTTAATGAACGATGCATCTGCGCAGCATCGACGCCCGCGCCAGATTTATCGAAGTTTTCTCATGTTCTCGCATTAAAAACCGGTTAACACCGTTTCCTTCGAAAATATCGAACATTCCGTGCCAAGACTATTTTACGATTCTCTTTGTGCAAGGAATTCATATATTCCTCTGTTGGGAAGTAAGTCCTTCGAGGACCGTACTTAGTCCCAGAATCCATCTATATTTTCGTCGGCATTGTTCGTTAAGGAGCACGAAGATGGATTCAACAAATGGTTATAACTGACAATAGATCCATAATAGAGGCAGCTGGAATCTCCAGGGCGGACGATATTCAGTGTTCCTCTGTTTGTGTCGTTGGTCCACAGTGCATACTTGCGGAGCATTTTGAGCACCTAGGAAGAGCTTCGTTGCAATCAATACGATGCGTTGTATTTGGTAAACGGATTGTAGGCTTGTTCATATTTTCCTAAACAGCGGGAATGAGGTATGTTGTAATATGAACAATGCTATGTAAAATATAGAACGCTACGATAATAATCCGAGCATATTTCCAACAAAATTTTTTGATAAAACGTATCATCCATAACAATTTATCCTTGCATCCGTACTTTCTCTCTCGTTCTCTTCTTTTGTTTCTCTTTCATTTTTACTCGATGCAGACATTCCTAGAAGATATTCAGCCACGTTCATTCCAAGCTTCGCATATTCATGGCTCTTCGGTCATACTATAATCTCAGGCATTCAGTCCAAACATTCTTCTCCTTCACCTTTAACGCTCTAGACTACCAATAAGCAGATTCTTGAAAGATAACTATCCATGTAATAATTTGAGAAAAAAATCGCGAACGATTCTAAAATCTTCGTGTCAATGGATCGCGCGTATTCTTTTCTTTTCCGTGGTTTACATTTCTTCTTCATTTTTAAAGATTTTAGCCGAATTTGTAGGATACGTTGTAACACAAAGTAGATTTTTATTTCGCAGTAAACCGTACGGCTGTGATAATACCGAATACTCCGGCTGACGCTTGACACACTTCCGGACACACAACTATAAAAATGTATATCGTACACTGCGCTTATTGTTGAACAGGGGGTGCTGATTGCTTTTTTCTGAGCTGAACAAATTACTAGCGGAGTTTCGAACTCGAGCGATCAAACTGTCTACCGAAGTTCCACCTCTGTTAGCGGAAGCTTGGAGACACATGAATGCAATTTAAAATAGAACAGTATGCCGTGCGCACTAAAAAATATGCTGAAAAATTTAATTTATTCAACTTAGAATGTTTTTATGCATTTTATAATTATTTTAACCAGGGTTTCTTTTAATTTTATGTATAAATATCGTTATCCCTGTAGAACGTATCTGCTATCAAACAAAAACCTAGTAATTTAATGTACAATGTTTTTATGTATTTTATAATCAATTTTAAATACGTCTCTTTGTAGTTTCGCGCACGTTACCTTTGTTTAATATTCTTTTTATTTTTATTTTATTTTCTTTTTCTTCTACAGAGTTTTTGGCATCGAATTCTACAGCGGTACGCACTTTTAAAGTAGGATGTTATAAAATTCCATTATTATTTATCAAAAAGTGATTCCACCCTTTGCTTATAGAATTCTATAGCCATGTACCGGCAAAAAATCTGATATGCGCATACGTTGTGTACGCTTTTAAATTTTCAACTCAATAAACCAATCGGTACATTCATAATTTACGCACGAGAAATTGTGTTTTCTCCTTTAATTCTCGATTCATCGATCGGAAAAAGTGGTTCTTGATAAAACAGTGCATGAATAGGTATGTTTTTCCCAAGCATCGATGGAGACAGATAAAGCTCGTATACGAACCTGTAACTTAACGCGGCCTGTTGGCCATCAATACCCTTCGCGTGAATGGGCCCTCTGCGGAACAGCATCGACATTATTAGCCATCAACCTACGAAATATTGCTTCGTGGTTCGTGTTTTTTTCCCTTTTTTCCCCTCTATTCTACGTAATTACGCAATAAACAAAGGTCAAGCGTTGCCCTCTAACAACAAAATACGCTCCCGCAAAAGATTATGAATTATTTGAAAAGGTATTCTATACAATCGCGCGTTTTTTTCGTGTTATCATTGCACATGTAGACGAGTACGCTCTTTATTCATAGTAGCTCTGCTCGTGTATGTGACACGCTACGAGTTTATTGGCTACAAAATGGCACCAAATGTAATGAATTGAACAGTGAATGTAATAGATGGATACGTTACGCTTTGACGAATAAAAGTTGATATATCTTTTATACGTATACGCACTATCGTTTATAATTATCCAAGGACTGGTCGATTTATTCTTTCTCAATTATTTTGTCAATTAATTTTTATTGCTACATGTGTATCGATGGAATTTATTACGGATGACCATTTTATACTACGGAGTATAGTACAGCAGAGTACAGAATTCGTTTTGCGAAGGCTAAAAATAAAGACAGATGGAAAAATTGAAGGGGAATAACTGCATTTTAAATACGCGATACGACGCGACGGTATAAAATTTGTTAAGATAAATATCGAGTTATTGCTTTGTCAACAGCTATCGTGTTTTTCCAGCTTCCATTTTATCGTGCGTCGTTTCAAGGAATCAATTCGATGACGTTCACACAGCCGCTTCGAACACACCTAAAACATGTTAAACTGTCATTCGAAACTTTCCCTTTTCCTTTTTTTTTTTCTTTTTTAATGAAGTGAAATCTAATTGTGTATGTCGAACGCGATTCACTGCAAGTTTAACTTGTTAATCGATTTTTGTAATCATTTTTCGAAACGCATATTTCGCTGATTTTTACTATTATCAAAATGTCAGCGTAACTTCGGAATTTTTCTCGCAGAACGACGAGAAGTATTGAATTCTATTCGCCACATAACTTCATTCGTAAGTTTACTGGCAAATCCTCACGAGGTTCTCACTAGTGTAAGAACTTTTATGAATAGAGGCGATGTAGGTTTGTTAAATTCGAACTTCCATTCGAAACTAAAGTTTGTGACGAATGATTAAAGCGGAATAATAATTCACCGGAGTAATGATACTAATAAAAAGATTGTCCGAATTTTTAAATGTTTAAATGTACTGCCACATAACATTTATCACGGTTAATTTAAAGTTTAGAGTATAAAAGGCGAGTTTTAACTGTGATAATGAAAGAATGAATGAATTTTTTTGTTAAGCATTGTTTGTCTTGCAGATTTTTTTATTATATTTCTACTTTTATTTAATTTAATTACAAGAAAAACCTTTCTTTTGCAAGTGTCCTTCTTTTTCTTTCAGCATAGCAATAATACATTGCAAGTAAAATATATCGTTTGGGTTAACCACACAGGTAATATTGCTTTTCAGAGGTGCAAATTAAATGTCGAGGTATTTAAAAACGTTTGCTTCTCTGTGCTCATCTTTCTTGTTAGAATTCTTGATTAAATAAGAGGATTGGACTTTGTTGTGCTTAAACTACATAGAATTTAAATACAACATTTGATTCGCAAAAATGATAAAATAAACAGTTTATTTAATGTATATTATTATATGACACTTATCTATTAATTAGGATAATATATTGGTTCAAACAAAAACTTCTGTGTTCCCTGCATTTTTGTATCACTCTACCTTCGACAAATATAGTTTGATATTTGAAGTTTTAAAATTGTGTAGTCATTAAATAACAGAAGGCGGATACTTTGAGGTTACCAATCCCAATAATTATAATTATTATTCCTGCCTAGTTTCTTTATATAGCGAATGAAACGCATGTATACGAATTCCGTGAAATTTTCAACGTTTAAAAAACATTTATATCGAAACAATTTTTCTTTACCGCTCTTACTTATTTTTATGGTTGCACACTTATTGGTATGCTCAGTGGTATTTCCCATGAAACAGCACACGAGAAACAGCACACGTACAATGTTATTAACATTAACGGTGCGATATCGTAATAGCGTCGAATATCGAAAACTCATGACCGCTGTTTCAAACTGTAGTTCGTGAATTTCTCGAAAACGAGATGTCCCAGTGAAACCAGACTGGTTTCCGACTGCACAATCGATCGTATTTACGAGGATGCAGCAACTTCGCCAATTGCTGATACGAGGTACGACGACTAATGAAATTTATGCGGCTGGATATTACTCAAATTAGGAGTGTTCGCGAATTTTGCTTATCGCAAATTGAAAGTAAATTGGAGAATCTAACGAATAAATTTGCACATATATGTACCTATGTGTAATTTATCGAGACATGTTTTCCTTATACTATCTCGTTCGTCGCGAACCACAGCGTTTTAAATTAATATTTAGTACTCCATCGAATGGAAATTTCTAATACGATCTCAAGGAAGTTTGTAGCATATATTAGGTTGTCCGAAAAGTTTCTTTTGTTTTATAAAATAATAATAGATGTACAACAATTTCTGTTTTATATTATTTTTTGAATTAGGTATGATCCATTCCGTTATATTTCTATTATTATGTTCGTACATAATTCAATAAACTAATATAAAACAAAGAAACATTGTGCGTCTATTATTTCTTTATAAAACGAAAGAAACTTTCCGGACAACCTAATACATTGTAGAACGAAACAGGTAATCTCACGAATAAAATTTTATCATTTATCCGTATCAAAAGAACACCTACGCCGGTATTTTAAAAATACTTTGTCAAGTGAGATTCGAAGACAAGCAGCGGAGGATTAGTGATTTCTATAGGCTTCTAAAAGTGATCAATCCGTTTAAATACCGCGTCGATTAAGCGTACTCGTTGACAAGGAGCAGCCGTGCCTCCAGCTAACTTCGATCAAGTGCACTCATTGCTGAAACGAACAGTCGACTGAAATCGGAGATGTAAAGCGTTCCAGGATAATTGTCGCCGGAAGGAGGCGAGCTTGTATCGGTGTGAAATTGAATCACGATATTGGGTAGCGGCTCGAATTCTTTGCTTCGTTAAATCATGACCAAGGTATGAATTAGAATAGTATGTAAATCACCGACAAGATAAAAAGTCGAATCGAATTTTTGCGATTTTTATGTCCTTGATAACCAGATCAATTATCCGCTTACTGTCGCGCTTTTCGTAGATTTCTGACGAAGACTCGAGGTTGCTACGATATTACTTATTTATCCTCAATTCAATTAACTTACATATCTTAGTTTTTATCCTTTTTAATGGTGCAAGGAGTGCAATGGATAGTTCAAGATTGTTTAAAGAATTATTGAAATTTATAATTTCCATTTCTAAGCGAACTAATGCTTTATTAGAATACTGGTATTTTAAGTTTAGCGTCTTTCAAATATTGTTTCGTAACGAAGTTCCAATATCTTCTCGGCAGAGAATTTCTTACAACTTTCTTACAAGTTAGTTCAAATTTGTAGTTAGAAGAGTTATTGGAGTTTGTAAGTTCATTGATAAAATACTTCTTATACATTCATGCATCATTGGAACATCAATATGTAGAATTTAATATGATTTATTAACACCCCCTTTCCTAGTACTACGACATACTAAATCAACTTTATTTATTATTATTTCACTCGACAAATTTTTCTCAAACATAACGTTTTTTATTTACCAATAACTGTATATAGTCATTCTATACGCATAACTAAAAATAGTAAAAATGATTTCCAACAAGGATCATTAATAACAGATCGATTCGTATTCAGTTGACAAGTACACGGTCCAAATAGAGTTGTAAAAGTGTCGCAACCCCTGTAGTTGCAAACACTGTCAACCCTTTCGATATTTTCCCTGCGATCGTTGGAAGGAAGAGAGCGTCGCGAGGGTGCCGAACAGGCAACCAGTTTGCAGCTGCGAGAATCGAATATTTATCGATAAACGAGGCCCGTCGATGCGGAAGATGAAAGTGTCAGCGAAACTGTTTACGCGGGAACGCTGTAAAAAATGCTCGAACAGGGAGAGACGAGACCCGGCGAGATATTGATTTATAGATAAAAACGCGAAACGAGGACACATGGTTTATATTCGTGTAAAGATAAAAACCTTTGCCGGAATTCGTAGTGAAATCGTCGTCGAGAAATCGTGTGAATGATCATGCTCTGACTACGCAATACACAACTACACCCACTGATTTTTCGAGCTTCCGTTTTATTGTACAGAAGTTCTTGTGGATCTTTATCATCTTTACACGTTACCAATAAAACCACGCGTTTGTAACAATTTTTCCTGTGTTAGAATTGTGTTAGAATTGAGTCCGAGAGGAAGTCTCGACTGTATTAATCGACATAATCATCGTAGATATCACCGTAACGCAGATTTCTTTTCGCTTCGTTCGATCACGGTCGATTCCCAAGAATCAAGATCAGGTATCGCAAAGTGTAATTTCTATAGGTTTTCAGAGAATTTCGTTTTCTGGCGATTACTGGCAATATCTCGATCATTTAATATCTCGATTACATATACGATTATGATTACTTGCATCTTTTGAGTGGCTGATAATATTCACGTAACTGTAATTTATTCTAATTTATTTAGTTTGTATATCTTTAAATGCAGAAGAGCTTAATGGTTTGTATAATATGAACTTATTGGAATGCTATGTAGTATAACAATATATTTTCCAAAGTTTGCCTTTAGCACGTCGATACCCATTGGTATCGATTTATTTTATACGTTTCGAATTATCTACACTTAATCCAACTGAAGCAGATTTATTTGGCCATTTTAATTGTCTCGTTTGGTACAGTGATAAATTGCAATTTTTATAAACTGGCTGGCGATTTCATACCGCCATAAAAATTACCGGATTAACGAATGTTTCGAATAAAACAGATTCATTGGAGATTAATAGCGATTATATGTTATTATTGTATATTATTATACAGTATTCTTTTCCTCGTGGCAAAGTTTAATCGAAATATAAATCAATAAATACTTATAACGTTCTGATATGAACCGGCAGAATTTCTTACCCCTTTTTATTTTGATTTCGCTAATCTCCGTTATTCGCGATATTAAATTAAAATATTTTATATATATGTATTATTTATTAAATAAGAATGTAATTATTAAATAACCGACGACGTCATATTGAGGAAAGCTGTACGTTGTAAGTGCAGGCAACGATACAAATCGTGACCTGAGTCTTTTAAGATTGCACGAACATTCGGTAGGAAAGTAGAACGAATGGCGTTTAAACAGCCGCGCTTCCAGATTTTCAAGTTGCCTTAGTCGAGAGTTTCAAGAGAACAAGAGTTTCCCGGCTACGGTGCTTCATTTCCAGCTGAGTTAAATATATAGCATTGGAAGCGCCGTTACTTCGCCGGCCAGTCTTCTTCGCTACGACTAGATAATTACTTGTACGGGCAATGATAATTTAAACGGCCCTACTCAAAGCAAAGCGCGGAAGTCGACAACGAACGGTTACGCGAATTCACGCTGCCCCGGTATTTACATCTCGAGGAACGGTTATACAAGAAATTATCGTACGCCCTGCAACCAGACGGACATGCACATTCGAACAAAGTAAAGCTTGCAAATGAAATCTCCCTGATGTTAGCAACTGTGTGCTGACTTAGCAAGTGTGTATTGCATCAGCGGCCTCACAGAGATAATTCGCAATGGGTTGCCAACTACTTTGGCAACAAGTCGGCGAAATCGAATTGTAAGTCGGTGTTAATGTTAATTTTCATCTAAATGCATTACCATCCTCCTGACATTCCTGTTCGCGTTCGAAATCATTTTACGGAATATTTGATCGCTCTTCGTATTAACAGCAACTATTTAACTTTATTATAGAAACAATTCGATTTCTTGATACTCTCGCGATTCTCCTACGTTAAATCCATCAGGTGGTTAATAAATAATAAATAAATGATGTGATATTATTTTTCCAGTTTTAAACGAGGAAGCAACTGAGAGATATTCTGATCGCACAGGCATTTGTATCGATAGATTTGTAAAACGTTTTAACCGATCCATTGAGAAAGATGCACTGATTTAATAGACATGCAGTTGGTATCGAAAAATCGCGAATGTCGAGCGACACGACACAATATTCACTCAATAAAAATTCCTACGTAAAAAGATTCTTCGATCCTATTTAATTTTTATTTTATTTTAGAACCTCGTTAGGTCACGAATTCTTTATTAAAAATTTTCCTGCCGAACTCTTTACAGAAAATTATTAATTACTCTTCAAGGTATTCTTTACATTGGCTCGCGAGCATTAACTGACCTCCTTTTAAAGGCTGTCATGAAATAATCACGTTAGTGCGGCTTGATTAAGCCCGTTTTTTGCCTTCGAGCCGAGTGTTCCTCTCGCAGAGGACGACATCTAACCATTTACTGATGACAGAGTCGGGGTAACGAACCCTTATCTTTTTTATATCCTGCCTTTAACGTTGCCCTCCCTTTCCGATAATCTTAGTTAGTAAAAGTGACTAAGGTTTCCTAGCAACCAGGAGAAAACTTTGCATTTCAAATGTAATATCGACTATAGTCAATGTATAGAAAAAAGCAATAACGTACTAAGCGGTGATCGAATCGATTTTTCATTTTCTTCTGAAAATACACTCTTAAGCAGATACTTATCGTTACGTGGCTTATAAATATTCCTAGGTTGAACATTTTCTGGCAAGATACCCTTAAAAGTCATTAATAATTTTACCAACAGTATCGTTTTCGCAAGATTCTTCATCATTTTTAGCGCAGAGATTCATTAAATTTTATCACGCATTTCACGAGCTTTAAGACGGTTATCCTAGCGAATTTTTTAAACGGATACTACGAATTTTAATTTAATGTCTGGAGATGAAAATTTATCATGGAGGGAAACTACATTCGAATTCGTGTTCTATCAACTCGTGCTCCGCTTTGATACTTTCAGAGAGTAAAATAATTATTTGACGCGCGTTTCCACGAGAGCGAGTCACCAGATTAATTAATCGTTGTTACATTACATCGAGAATAGTTTTCCCTTTTTTTCTCTTGGTCTTTTCCCTGTTCAAGATATACAGCGGGCAAAAGGAACGAAACAGGGGAAAAAAGGAAAAGAAACTCCTGCAAACAGTTTGCTCCGTATTTAAGTGTCTTTGACCGGTTTCTCGCGTGTTTTTATTGGGCGCACATTGGTAAACAGCGCAAAAGAATATCACAAAGCCGAGATTCGACCGAGCGATCTTGATGGCGTGTGTCTGGAAATGGCAAGGTGTTCTTTCGCTTTTTACTTTTGATGCTGCGCTGCTATTTCGTCTTCCTGTCGTTCGATACTATACGCTATGCTGTTTCAAAGGCACCAGGCATTTCCCGTAGCTTAGATAGTCGCCCGTTGCTTTGCCTAGTTTCCAATATCGTGAGTCTTGTGATTAACTTTACATCTGTCTATAAACCAGCGACCGAGAGAAAGTTATCATTCATCATTTCTTACCGATATCGCAACGCATGACTAGCCACAGTTCAAGTTTCGTCTCCTTTCGTAGATTCTCCCTTCTTCGTGGACTACAGTTCGAAGATTTTGTTTTATCGAAAAGACGCGGAAGAATGTTCCGCAAAGCGAAGAAGCGAAAATTAACCTCTTTTTAGCGTTAATTTTACCGTATCAATAGAGAGAAATGTAAAAGATACGATCGAATAGTTTTTCTCTTGATATTATTTGCAGAAGTATACTACTTGCGTTATATACAAATTTTGTTGCTATTTGTAATGGCTTTTGAGAGAAGTGTTTTTGAAACTTTGTACAGGTTACTTTGCTGCGAGAAAATTTTCACTGACGTACTTCTTTTCAAACTTCTCCGTATGAAGAGTCTTTCACATCACATAGAAAGAAAACTTTGAAACCCGTTTTAATAAAGCAAATGATGACATAATTTAAAAGCCCTTAGCGAAAGCCCTCTTAAATTTCTATCTCCTCTCGAAGATAATTCAGTTAATTAACCACGCTTCTATTTGATACCAGTTTAACTTGGTAGAACGTGACGTCTTTTTTTCTATACAAAGGCAACCGAGTCCCAGACGATACACGATCGTCAATCGAGTCGAGCTCGCCAAAGCAAATATCAATCTTAGAAGTTTCTTTTATCGTTTGTCCACGGCGTTCGATTTCCTCTCTCTAGAAAGATAGACAGAATCGGACGAAGCATCTAACAGTTTCCGTTTCTGTGCAGCTAGTTCTTTCCATCAATTTCACAGCGAATTTACTCGCATTATGCGAGTTAATGCTCTGGTCGACTGTTGCGTACGACAAAGGCATAGGAACTGCATAAATTTCTATTCGCCAAGTTAATTTCCCGTCTGGTTTCGGGCCAGCGGCGACATTTAGTCAGCCGTTGGTTTTCGACTGGCCGAGACTCGAGAGAACGGAACGCGTAAACTCGAAACCCGGTGTCGTTTACCCGGCGCACCAGCACGTCTGGAACCGGCAGTTGCCCCGTTTTCAACGCTTGTCTCGTACTTCATCCTTCTGGTTTGCCAGCGACACGCCACTCTGCTTTCGGACTCGCGAAGTTTCACCGCGATATCGAAACGCCTTCTTAACGCTTCGACGACTACCACCCCGTTTTTCAACTTGCCGCATCCCCGTCCCATCGTTCGTTCCTCCCTCTGCTCTTTCATCCGCCACAGACGTCGCTATTTTGCTCTACGACCGGGAACGTTGAGCAGAGAAACGCCGCGCACACCCGGAACATCGAACGCTTCCATCGTTTGCTACGGCGACGGCGGCAGCGGTGGCGCGACGTCCACTTAATCCCAGGGTCGAGACCGAGACACAAGAACGAGAGGAAGTTTCACGGTTGTTCGAACTCGTGCCTCCGTTTCTTCTTCGTTTCGCTGTTCCGGCTGCTGTTCGTGTTCGTGGCACTCAACTAGGGATATTAGAAAGTTTGCAGGCACGTTACGCTCACCGAGTAGCTAACGGTGCCGCAGGAGAGCAGCTCGGATGGAAATTATATTCAACGTTTCTCATCGATCCCAGTGATTTCGTGACGCTGGATCGTGCGAGGATCCGACGAGCATAGAAACCTGGATTGTCGAGTCTGGCTTGATAATCAGGATTATGCGGGACGGCTCGTGGCAACTCAGCCGGAATTTTTGGCGTCCCTTTGCCCCAGTTCCCACCTGATTTATGGAGTTACGATGAGCAAGTGACGAGTACGAAAGCTCGATCGCGTAAGATCATAGCGACTGCGCGAAAACGTTCGATCGTTACGGCGATTGTCAATCAGGAAGGTGTGTACGCCGTTTATTCGTTAGTACAGGTTAGGTTGTTCAAGCGACTACAGAGATGAATGGCTCGTTGGAAATGCAGCTCGAGTGACAAAATTATTAATTTGTGAATACAGCATACTTCGAGGCGCTACTTGTAAACTATTATTACTATATAATTATTAATGTATATCTATTTTTTTACACATGTTGTAATCGTTTTAATCGTTTTAATGAAAAACATGAAGATGAGAAAATATTATACGTAATATTAATATTAGGATTATATATTCGAACGGCAATGATGTTTTGAAGGATCCATTAAGATACTATATTGACATTTCACCGAAAGTTTATTTGTATTATTTATGAGAAACATGCTGCAAGATAATGAGAGTTTTGAAACTTAATAAAATGTATAGAAATCTTAGCTCTGCCCTCATGAACGTAATACCGAGCGAAAGTCTGGAAGGTGTGTCTCGAGCGAATGTTAGTTGCGCGGACGTACATTTGCCTGGGTCAGATTACTACTGCAATTGAGCTCAACATATATTCAAGAATATCCATTTTGTCCTGAAATGGTATGGAAGGTTGACAATGGAAGGAGTACAATGAAAAATCTAGTTTTATAAATGCTTTAACTATACTATAAAGCGAATTATTTTGTGACCTAGTTTTTGGTGCATTTAAGAGGAGCAAGAGACACGTACGTGGTGCATTTAGAAATGGTTTGAGTAATCCTATTTTTTAAAGTTGTTGTTCTTCAATATCGAGAAATATCGGATCGATCGCCGCGATAGAATCAACTTGCAGTGTTTGATTTAGCGTCCAATTAGAGATTTAATCGCGTTAAGTTTTCATTCTAGCCAGCCAGTACCTATACAGATACGTAATTGGCCGACGCTCGAAAGCATAGTTAAAGGATCAACACGCGTACGAACTAATCTCTTTGATGAGTAGCATTGTGCAATAGATAAACAACGCTCTAACTTGTCGTACTTAAATGGAATATGTCCTATGAACTGAACTCAACCGAATCCTAAATACTTGTTATATAATACGATATTATATAAGATCCTCATTTATGAAGAAGAATTTCTCAGATTTAAGATATTGCCATTTCCTCCCTCTGAATCCCTTGGTTTTACTGGAAAGCACTCGAAATATTTCACTTTTCAACAGCGGCAGTCGAAAATCGTAGTGTTTAAGCTAAAAAATTGGTGAACATGTATTCCATTGGAAACATTCGTGTTTTCAAAACTTTCCACCCTGTACATTTACGAGACTACGAGCACTTTAACCCACCGCTTGGAGTTTGGTCGCCGAAGCGGTACCGAGGGGATTGGAAACTGCGGTACGACGCATTTCTCAAGCGTCAGGGAAATTAATGCCGAGGTATTGCTGCCTCCTTTTGATCCGATAGGTACCGTGGGTACTCGAAACGCGAGCAAATGGTAGGAAACAAGACCAACTCTGTGCACTGCCGCCGGTAAAATGTCGAGGATTTAAAAGTTCTTCGAGAGGCCGAGTAGCGCGCGTCACTTTCGGTGGGAAAAGGCTCGTTCCACAGCTAAACAACGGGAAATGTACCGTCCATTCTTTTCTTCCTTTCTTCTTTATTCTCCTACTCCCTGTGTTCCGTCTGTTTTCGTGCACACGGACTTTTCAGCTTTTTTCTCACCCGACTACCGATGCAATGCTAGCGAAGCTTGGGAACGAATCGCAAATAGTTCGATTTTCGACCAGACGGCCGAGACAAAAGGAAACTTCGCGAGAACGCGGTTGTTGACAGACTCGAGTGGAAAGAGAAATCCATACACATCGATATCGATCGATTCTTCGACCGTAGTGCTTCTTCTTGCCTTTCTCGCCGATTGGTTTCCACCAGGAGGAGACGAATCTTTCCCAACGATATTCGAATATCGCTCTACTTTACGTTCACTTTGTAATTTCTTTAGTCAATGCCTATGCTGACGTGAATGCGGCTCGTGGGTTTCTTTTTGCACGGCAAGAGGTAAAATTTAATGAAAACTGGCGTGCAAAATCTGTGAATGGATCACAATCGTACAATCTGCAAGCCGCGAGTTCATATTTCTACCGCTATTGATTTCCTTTGAATAATGAATTTCGCTATTAAAGAGCATTTTACCGCGTAGAATTTAAAGTGAAATGTTCTGTTGTTTGTTTCCTGAACCACTTCCAACGAAGAATGTTTCTGATAATTGATATCGAAATAATATCGAAATGGCGTTCAATCGGTCGTAATAGGCTGAGAATAATTCTACCTGTAAATGGAGATGTGAATATGGATGGATCCTCGATTGAATTGTAGCAATTTTTATAGACTGCTCCATGTTCCAGCAATAAGTGAAATATTTTTAAGTATCGCTCGTTCTCATCTTTCGCTAATTTCCACGTTAAATAATTCGACATATGACAAGTAAAATTTTTATCAAAGGTATCCCATTCGCCTCGTCAGGAAACAGCGATGAATTTTTCATACAATGAAATTTATTCGCAGTCGATCGTTAATTAAATCGCCAATGTTTGTCCAATATACGATATTATCGCTTTGAAACTCCAAAACCCCTCTCGTGGAAACCTTTCAAACTCCGTCCTTATAATAAATCACCGATTTCGATCGATCGATCGGCGAGGTAGCGTGGTGCATTAAAATCAGTCGTCGAACGTCGAACGACGAATCTCGCGCTTTGAGAGATTAGACTTCTATGAACGATCGCGTAGCGAGCTGTTTCGCGCAGATGACTTCTTCCTTCCTGCGTCGTATTCACGGATGCGGAAGCAAATTCAAAGTTGGTGAACTTCGGATATGAGGTATGCAGGCAAAATGATTCCGAGGGAAACTGTGTCGCCGGATCCGAGCGCACATGCTGTGGAGAACTTTCGATATAGGGTGCATTGTAAACGATAGCGGAAGGATTCCGTGCCAGAAGCGTCGCAGTCCAAGAGCATGCGAAATTCGATGAACGTGCACGTTACCCGACCACGAGAAAAGTCGAACTGCAGATAAGTGTGCGACCGAATATATTCCATGTCCCGGTCCTAGCTTGTACGTTCAATTATTTCTTTGGCTACGTGAGATAATAACGAGGATGGCGATGACTTTTGTTTCGAGAAATTGCTTGGAAATTGGATATTTTGGAAAGATAGTTGCGATATTTGTGGCTGGACGTTACGACGATAGAATTTGTCGAATAGCTTGGCTGTAGTTGTGAATGTGCGAATGAAGAGTATTTGGTATAGATCGATAGAGGTATAAACGTAGAGCGTTTGGAACGAATATTTGAGATTGTGATGCGAGCATGCAAGTTTTTTGACAGATGTGATCGAATATTTTCTGGACGCGAAAGCATCGGATACGATAAAAGAAATAGCAGAGTAAAAAGAGCGAAGGATATATTCGCGGCTTGCTCGAAGACCATCGTTTAGTTTACAAAAAATGTTTCAAAATAGGTGAAAGAAAGAACGTGTTCCAAGAGGGGCATAGTTTTATTCGAAGAAACAAGAATATTGCCGGAACCTTCATAACCAACGATCTGAAAAGAAATTATACTGTAAGATTGCACATGCTCCTTTGACCGTATTATATTATATGTATTCTCGAGCGTCATTCAGAGTCTGAAAAGATTTTACCTTGCTTCATGCAAAAAGGAAGCGTCAGAAGTATATACACAGGTTTTTCACATACAAGAAGGACAGGAGGGAAATTCTTCCATAAGGAATGCGTTATAACGTGAGCAGATATGAGATTATGAAGACGAACACTGATTAACGTAGGAAGTTAGCGTAGGAAGGAAGACCGCGGTAATGTGTATGTGAAAGATGATTAGAAAACGTATATTAAGTAAGATAACGATGGACTTGATTAAAAAAGGCAGGAAGAACGGTGATTGATGGAGAGCGGGAAAAAATGGATACCAGTGAGAGGAAGCTGCGTTCTCCATAATTACTTGGAAACTTGATTTGATGAGAAACGTGTATGTCGATATTCGAGCCTAAATTATTATTTAAAGCGATGTAACTTCACGATTCTCGTTTTTCACAAAGTATCGTTTATTTCAGGATACCCCGCATTACGTATTCTATCTTCTATTATAATTACTATACGGTATCCCGAAATTTTGAAATTTCTCTCTCGTATCACTTTCAATGGTTAAACACGCAAAACAATCAGCGCTCCAATTCACTCGCAACTGTTCACGGCAATCAAGCAAAATTGTCGATCTCACGGTGAAACGAAGAAGCGGGCCATAAATCGCATCCCTCGCGCCCAACCCTCCGATACAGTAGGGTGTTAATCGCAAGCTCACCTACTGACCGAGATGTTAAACACTTCCGCGCTGCGTGCATTCTAAACTGTTAATCACGCATCCAGCCCAAAAGCACAATGTGAATTACACGTACCAGTATCTGACTCTCGTGTGCACCCCGTAGCCGTACTGTTATCCCATGCATGCGCTAGCCGCCCCGAAATTATAGTCGGTAATTTTCCCTGGTAACGGCCACCGAACGCGCTGCAACGCGCGCATCAAAAAGTGCTCGGCAATTTGCGACTTTCCGAGCACTCGCTCGAACAATTTACCGCCTGTGGGAATTTTTATTTCCGACGACACCCCTGGGCCACTTTTAAACGCGTTTCCACCTGCTCGATATAGAAAATTACCTCACATTTTCCTCGTTCGGCCCTACCAGCCTAAACTATCACTCCACCCAGGCTGATTAAACAACAGGAAATTAACGCCAATCATTCTCCATCATTCCAGCTAATTATTCGCGAGTTATGAGTTCACTCTGATTAATCTCGAATAATTGGTTCGTCAGTGGTTATTTCGCAGTCGTGTAACGTTATAAAGTCTTTTTTTCCAAATCTATGCTTCTTTTCACCATTGATGCAGATATACTTATAATTTAAGTATAATTGTGCAATGAAATATTTGTAGATAGAATAAGTCAGAAAGGTAGTGGTGAGGTGCTGAGAGGAGTGCGTGTTTCACTGGTACTGGACAAGTGTCTGCAGTAAAACTGTGAGCGCAATAATTACAAAAGTACAGTACAGTAGATAGTAACAAGATAAAAGGCACAGGATATACGAAAAAATAAAAAGTTCGTATAGCTCCAAATACCAATAGTAACTGTACATATACTTCGTGATTGATGTGTCCCGTTAGTAGTCTAAGGGTTAAATACCTCGAAATGGCTCGTGATCAGTCTTATTTAATCGTACGGTTTTATCTTTCGACTCCTTCACCAGCTCGAAATCGCAGGATTCATCGACCCCTCTTGGCGTTTCCGAAGCCACGCGCTTCACGTCCATCCGTTTAAACCCTTTTACACCCCCGAAGTTTTAGCGTGTAATCCGGCTACGTTATCAGCGACACGCCGCTGCCAACTTGCACGAAACATCGTGTTAACTCTACGTAGCACGATAAATTTTTCCTGTTTCGTGCGGCCCGAACCGAGCGTATTCGGGTATATAACACACGCTGTGGTGAACCTGGCCGCGGCCGGGCGATAACTGTATTTTAAAGTTACGAAAATATCACGAGGTTCGGACGTCTTTATTGGTTGGAAATAAATTTCGAAAAGTTCCCGAGGCTCGATATGGGAAAATATATACGTAATATAGTACACAAATATAATAAATTTTGCGGCGCGGAATGGAAAGGATTAGATATTAACTTACGTGAGATACCCATTGGAGCGTGAAATTTGTTGCAAATGATGCGACTTCATTGTTGGAGGACGTTATTCTGCGTGAAATGTTTGCTTTCGTGGAAAGTTGCTCTCCTCTAAAATATTTAATTCGTTCCCATTGTGAGACTCTGAATAAACGACCGGAGAATAGTCGTTGATGGCGCTTGAAAAAATTGTTCAAAAATTTGTTAAACGTAATTCCTCGGCGTTTTCCGTTACCTGCACGACAGAATTTTATAGCTACAGTACAGAATATTAAATCCACAGTATCCAGGAAATCTTTTTTATCTGGTTACGTAAAAAATAGATTTAACGGAGAAGATTTTAAGCGTAACGAAAGGAGTCTATCCCCCTGTTAGCTCCAAAATACGTTAGCGAATTCGTTTAATTATATGGAAAAACGTGAAATGAATATGCATCTGGGAGATAGAGATCGTTAGAAGCGAGTAATGAGGGAAGTTTTGGACACTTGAGTTGGAAAATATGGGACGGTAAATTACGGAGACAGGGCAGTTGCGATATTTTCCAAATTTATTTTTATGAATTAAATATTCACGTGTCTTATTATTTCTCCGTATTAGATAAATACATCAAAGTGCTTGCCTATCACGATACGACAGACAGCGCTATCACTATTTTCACGAGCTTTCAGTTCTCTCGAAGCGTTCCATAAAGCCAGAAACAAAATATCCGGAAGCTCAAGTTTCCAGACAGCTCGACACTTGATGTCTCGTCATATTGAAAAGTGTCGAACCGCACATACGCGAAAATAATCGCGTTTCATTGGTAAAAAAAAAAAACCTCTCGTAGTATCAACCGGAAATTCAGCGCCGTGACAATCGAGCAACGATGCGCTCGTAAAACCGAACGTCCGTATTCCCATCCGAATTATTAACCACGAATTCATCTGTGCGGGCACGAGCTGCGTGTACACGCGTCCTGTAACGCGTACACACACGCGTGCAGATATTATCTGGCTTATTGCACAGATGGACGAATACGTTTGTTTTCAAATCGATCTGTTAATTACGCGTTTATCTTCTCGTATTTTATCCGACAGAGAGTCGTGACACGACTGCGTTTCGACACGATGCAACCGTGATTGCCTAGCTACGGCAACCTGTTACTATTCGGGCGAATTTTACGGCTTTTAGCCCCGCTAAGTTTCAAGGGGGAGACCTCTTTCGTGTCCGCTAGACCATCGAGTGACGGGCCCTTGTTTGTCATGGGAAATTACGTTCGCCTGTCACTCCATGTTCTCATAACGTTTAGCTTGGAGAAAAGGAGGATGTAACAGAGAATCATGCTATACTGGGTGGCAGACAGGAGAGGGAGGTATATTCTCGACCATAGTTTTGAGGGAATGATGCGAGGGAGAGTGGTCGTGCACTTGTCAGCCTCAGTCGGGACACGAGTGACGCGTTTTATTACGGATGAATGACATTTGAATTGTTGCTAGGAAGATTTGTTTTCTCTTGTTTATTTGCGGAACCAATAGATTTACTTAGAAATTGAGAGCATCGTTGTACGCTGATTTATTGGTATATTCTTGTCTGGAATATATGTGCAATGATCGAGTATCAGAATATTTGCATTCTACATGTTTATACCTCCTGTATGAGAATCTGTCGAACAAATGTTCTCTGATTATTTAATTACGTGACGATTACATAAAATATATAAGTATATTTTACACGTCATTAATGTGATCAATCAGAGGAAATGAATATTCACGAGAACGTAGATATTTAAGCGAAGTTGCTTTGCATCCCATAATAATATAATATAATTTATTTAATAGCTTTTACATATCCACATGCATAGAATGATTTTTAGTGTTTTAATAAATTATACAGTTAATAATGTTTTAATGTACTTGTATGTGTCGTTTGTATAGATCGGTTACGGATTTGCTCGGGCGTTCTAAAAAATATTTGACTGTACGCGATGGCTCGAATTGTTTAGAGAGGTTAAAGAGTTTTTAGAGAGTACAAAGTGAAACATGCATTTTGTCAATTTAGGATAGGCTCTATCATTGTAATCTCCACAGAGAAATATCTTTCGTTTTATTTGTTTGATTCGATACCCTGTATTAAATTCTATCAAACGCTATTCACTCAGCTTCGAAATTATTTACAGTCGAAGCTTTACGCTTTCACAGAATGACCGAAGTTTTTAATAACCGTGTGCCAATTCTCTCACATTTTTTTTTTTCGAGGTGAAAAAATCTCATTTTTTGTTGTTAAATCCATACATTTAGGCATTAGTTCTCCATAGAGTTAATCTTCTATCTTGCAGCTTAGTTAGAAGGGTACATTGAAATTGCTCATAAATTAATGGAAACGGTAAGACAATTAATTTTCTACGATATGCGTTCGTACAATTTTTAGTTTAGTTAGTTTAGTTTTATTCTTCCATTTTCCGGGAACATTTCGAACGAGATTGGCTCAGTGATTATACATGCTTCCGCATCGTTGCAATTATCTTAATTCGTGAAACGACTCACGCTTCTCTAGTCTCGCGTTACGATCGGTTAATACATATTTCGCTGTTCTTGTCCTATATACCTGATCACCCGTGTTATTATTAGTAAGATGCACTCGCGTTATGTCTTCATTGATATTGTTATCTCGGGTACGCGATTCACGTTTAACGGCATCTCTACTTCCAAAGTTTCAATTCCTCGTGTCTAACCGGCCAAGGACAGTTAAAGATTTGCTCGTGAAACGATGCTGTTGTCTGACAACTTTTATTGCTGCTGCCAGGCGACGTTCGAGTTTTCGTTATGCTTTGACAATAAAGTTTCATATCTTGCCCCGTATCTTTCTCAAACGTCCCATTTCTCAAAACGAGCTATCTTTGATTTTTATTTCCCAAAATTTATTAAGTCCTATTTCGATGAATTATCGTTCGAATATATTTATATCTTGATATTTTAATACCTCTCTTCAAGAATTTCTTCCTTTTGTTTAAATGTCAATATTTTACTGTATCTTTTGGTCTATTAAGAAACTTGAATTCAGTGTAAAATTTGTATAACGATATTGTCCACGATGATGCAAGTAACATTAAATTTGAATTCAGCATTAAAAAAGGAAAAATCCAATCGTAGGCGTCTACAAAAAAAAAAAAAAAAAAAAAAAAAAGAAAAAATAAAGACGAAAGGAGCACGAAAAGAAAAAGAAGAGAAGCCATCAATCAGATTCGGAGAATTTATTGAACGATGTGTCCCCATTTTCTAATGTCACAGTTTCGGATTGCAAGTTGAAGTTAATGAGTTAATTCAACCTTTACCAGGAAGGATCAATCGGTAGATACTCGTTTGAAGTCACCTTCGGTAAAGGGATTATAGCGCACAGAGAATGAATTCCACGGGAGTATCTGACAAAGAACGAGAGTTACAAAGTGGAATTTTCTGGGGAAGAACAAAGGCCATGGGTATATGAAAAGTACGCGCGGTCGAAAGAACCAGGAACGGATGCGAAAGTTTTCAGCGTAAAGTAACGAAACGAATATATACATCTTTAAAAACGTGTTCTGTTCCATCTAAATGCGGAGTTGTTTCAAAATGCTGTTGTATCGGGAGAAACGGGCGTTGCTTTGTGACTCGCTTGTAACCAGGAACAGATATGAATCTGCCATACTTTTACCTGTAATGGAACGAAGAATCTACAGTTCGTGCTGAAACTGTGGGTAGGAAATCATTCCGAGGAATATACCCTATGTATGAATATTTGAAAAATATTGAATATCCGAAAAAAATATGTAATGACGATGATATAATAGCAGAGATCTTAAAGTATAGCTCCATCGGCTTTATTTCATATCAATTGGTAACGTTTGCTATGGAAAGCTCGAATTTCTCTATTAAAAGGCTGATTGATATATTATTTTCATAATGTATTACGCTTTTGTGGATTATCTATGCAATGTACATACAGATTGTTCTGATGTATGAGCTATAATTATAAAAATCCAAAAAGTTTTTAATTTGGGGACAGCTTGTGAATACAAAGGCACAATAGAATAGGATAGGAACATCTATTAAAATAAATTGAAAAAGACATTGAAATACGTCAAAAAAGACATTCATACGTCAAAGTTGAATTTTAGCATCGAACTGAATATTACACTATCCAATTTTTGCTTTCCGGGTGTTTCACGTTTGTTCAAATATTCCATTTCAATTATAAATCCTTTAACATTTGTAAAATTAGTTTCCCTTTGAAAGCCTGAATAACGAGGCTAATGTGAATACGTCGAAGGTATTATTGGCAAGTGATTTTTTGGCACAGTTCGCCAGAGGAGATGTGACAAAATTAGATTTTTCCATTTCAGATGCATTCCAGGTCGAATATACCTTTCCACGTCGAAAACGTAAGCAAGCATCTATCGACTTTTGCTCCTTGCCAAGCCACAAATTCGCGTTTCGTGTACTGTGTTCGTTCCAATCGAGATCGTCCTAATCCTAAACCAACAGCTGTGGTTGCTACTGAAATCGAACACTCAAAGAAACGAACGTGTTATCTCGTGTTCTCTGCTGAAAATATTGGCGCATCAACGATAATTTCGTAACTGTGAATCGGCTCGATTTCCTTCTGATTCTCTCAATCTCATTGCAAGTTCAATTTTCTTTCATACACTTCTGTTGTTTGTCCACTTTATATATTTGTTCCTTTTCGAGACTCTAACATAACAAATGTTCTTCTTTCCTGATAAACTGAGACTATTCTTGAGCAACGTTCTCATTTCGAAAAGATTTTTACACTTTCAGGTCTAATAAAAGCGTAGCCTTCAAAATTGTGCATATGAAAATTAAATGTTATTCTATCAGACGTTCGATCTCATATCATTAAAATTTATCATCTATTGTCTGAACTATTTATCTTTGAAGACTGTACAGTTTGTAACGAGCATCTGTTCCCGTGAAAAAATAATTTCTCCATTACGGAGCTACTTCTCGCGAAATGTGTTCGAATCCTATCGATTGATTCGAGCGAACAACTCCAAAAGTTCCGTAAGAATGTTCAATGTTGCGTGAAATATGCAGATTGTGAAATTCATGGTGTCTACGTAGAAAAATCGAGTGAAGAAACGCGGCGATAAAGGAATAAGAGTTAGATGACAAATATCCATTTCATTGGCCGCATCGTCCGGGCTATTTCCGTTCCCATCACGTCGTTTTACCAATGTTATCACTGGCTCTGGTATTTCTATTACCAAAGAGAAACATCGGAGGATCTTTGACGCCGTTCGTTCCTTTAATGACGTTCTTTAAATTCTTTCGTTTGTACGGCTTTTCAATTTTCTACTAACGCGAACATGGAAGCGTCGCCTCGAGTTTATTATGAAAGAGAAAAATTCGACCGATTTCATTGCACAAGAGTGCACGCGGAAATTGATAAACTATTTTTGTATCGTAAATGCTTCTTTCGAGCATGTCAAGCGAAAACTTGTCAGGATCCTCGAAAGCGAATTTCTATGAATTCGAAAGGAAAAAGAAATCGAGAAACTGTCATTCTATCCATACGATTATAGATTTAAGATATTCTCAGAATGTTGAGTCTATAGTTTGTTCTTACTTAATTCTAAATTGAAAAAAAAGAACATTGAGTGAACATTGACTTCGTTTTCCTAAATTCATCGGTTTCGAAACGGACCTTATTCATTCGAAAATATTTTATATCTATCGTGATTCTTTCTTATAGTCTAACGAAGTATAAGACGAAGTATAGTATAAGAAAATTTACTTTGAATTTCACAGTGTTCGTTTTAAATATTACTAAATATCCTTAATTTTTCCTTCCGACTAAGTAATCTCTTTCGTTTTTTTAATCTAAATGTCCCTTTCGTTTTACCCAGAGCCATCCTGCGAATTAAACTTCTGCAGCAAGGTAATAAATACGCTTACACGTCAAGTAGTTACCTCTACAAAAGATTTGCTTCCTCTGCTCGCGAATGCTTCGTACCACTGTTAACACGACACACCGCCACACCTTATCCCCCCCTCTCTACCCTCGAGCCATTTGCTCGATCTCTAGCGTAGTCAAATTTTTCTTCGCCACTTTTCACACGCTACTACTTTCCTCAGCAACTATTTTTCTTCTTATCTGCTCCGCAATTCCACTTGTCAAACTTTATCGCCAGCTCGTGTTTGACTATTGCGTTGCTCAATCGAATTACCACTTCATTCGATTCTTAAGGCGGTCGATTGCCCCGTTATTCCTTTTGTTTGCCATCTTCTTTTTTTTGCCGATGGCTTGATGTTTTTCAGCTTGTGGGTTTTCCCACAACCACTTCTCGTCCCTTTGTCGATTCTTTGTGCCCGGGGGAATACTCTTCCCTCGATATCTTTGTTTGATGTACGTCTGTTTAATTGACGTGGTTTGTCTATCGGCTATTGCTTTCGCGTCTGTTTCTTTTTCTTTTTTGTCCCTTAGCCAACTTCCGATGGTTGAGTAAACTAACTTTTCAGAGTATTCGGCAAAGGACAGCTTTTACGACATCTCCTTTTTATCTCTCGTGCTACCTTTGAAGTTCCGAATCAATAATTTCAAAGTTACTATTTTTCAGGTGGAGAAGTTGTTATAAAAATCAATTATTTTCGAGTTTAAACTATGGAAGGATAGAAGAGAGCGCGAGCATTGTATTTCGAGTTATATTGAAATTACAGACGTCAGGATTTTTTCGAATCTGCTTCCGATTCTTCGCTAAATTTCTCTCGATTCTTCGTTCCGAAAATATTTCCTCGAAGTAGCAGTAATTATAGCGATAATAATAACGAAAACATTTTTGCAGTTGTATTTACCCTTTGGTATGTCTGTTTTCCCAACTTTCACGAGTTTGTCAGTTTGGGCGAACTTAGCAAACATCCCCAGGAAAAACTCACTGACAGCCGTCCAAAATCGTGGCAAACCACGCTCTCTACTTTCGCACTCTAATCTCGTGCACACGGTCCACATACTCTTCTCCCGTGTCTCCGATGCTCGAAACTTTGTCACCCGCTATAGACGTTCGCACGAAAATCCCATTCTCAAGAGATGCCAAACTAATTCGGCTAATTCACATTCTTATTTATCTTAATTTATGTAGTTATAATAACTTTTGCACGTGTGCACGTTAGCAAATTAAAACAAACTTAGGAATATTACCAAACTTCGAGTAACATTCTCAATGATTCAGGAAGATCGTAAATTATCTGACCGCAAACTTTATTTCTTCAAGATTTGTCCACAAATGAAACCCGTAACCACGTCAGATTCGAGAAACGGCTTCTTTCACCCTTGTCATTTGTCCTGTTGTCGTCTGATGGTCCTCTTCAGCTGGACGGTTTTCGTGCAGCGTTTCGAGCCTCCCATCCGTTCTTGTTCCAGACTAGTCTGGTCGAGCCGCTGCTAGACACCCTCGCGTGTCTGCACTCAAATTAGAATCTCGAGGGTGTTCCTTCTGCTTGCATTGTGATATCAGCTAAACAAAGATAACGGTCGGATGATACGGCTACGAGAGGGAATCTCCTTGTTACCTGTCGTTTCTGCTTTCGCGAGCTCTTCCGACTTTTTGCTCTCCTGTTTTATTCGCGCTAGTAGCGCTGCATTATTAACAAAAAGAAAGCTAGAGCGAAGAAGAAGAAGGAGGATCCCTCGCTCCTTTCAATTCTGCGCGCCTAAGGGACGCGTTATCTTTCATTTTTCTTTCATCTTTTCTTGGAAAATCGCGGATAAAAGGTATGGCGATAATTTGTTCCTTTTTAACCGCGGCAGGATGTTGGTATTTTCGTCGTGGGTTGCGGAATTGCAGCTAGTCATTAGAGAATTATCACATTTCACGTACATCGTACGATTGTAACCACGCTGGTTTTATTTATACATAATTAGGGAGTTTCTGTCGCAGTTTGCCTGTAACTAAGCGTATGAACGTGTTTAGCTGAGAATGCAGCTGTGCTTTGACCTTGCTCAACAGACGTACGTGTACGCTTATGTAATTTGATCACATGCGTGCCATTGTCATTTAATTCTCTTTTATGAAGCAACCTATATAGTTATGCTTTCTATAATACTTACATTCGTGAGGATATTATTTATTCATTAATTTTATAATGGAAATTACTCTTCTGTTACTCCTATCTTATTCTATTTTAGCTACCTAGCTAGCTGTGTTTTAACCATTACGTTTCAATATCCTACTGCTTTCACTACTTTTCGGATATTCTAACGCGAATTCGATATCGATTAATCCAAAATGTATTGGGAACGAAAGGTGATCTCTTCGAACGGACTACTTTTATCAATGTCGGGAGGAAGTGCCAGCGGACGAAGAAAATAAAATTTTATTTTCTGCCAGGACGTGGTCGATCCCCGAATAAAGACGCAAACTACAAATGTGGTTGATATTCGTGCTCGTAGAATTTTCGTCGAGCGCAAATGTCCCGTAAAAGATCCAAGAATGATTCCTTTGCGCGCGCCAACAACGTCCCCGTTTCGAATGAAATTCCAGCTTGAACATAGTTTCGCCTACGGACCAAATTTCTCAAATGTTTCCGACAAGATGTGAGAAAAGGGACACTCGTTTGACAGATCTTGATACTTTCACCGTCAAATCGTGCTTTTCACCCGTCAAAACGTTCTCAGTTCTCTGGATTTATCGATCAGTTGCGTTGCTCTGGAAGCTCTCGATTTAGAAACGAAGCTCGAGATTTTTCAGGCTATTTCTGGATACATCGTACTGCGTTATTTGATTCATTTAGATTCCGAATTTTGTTTGTAGATTACATTTTATTGTATCGTGTGCAAATAAACGTGTCGATTATTGACTCGACCATGAAAAAGCTCGGTTCTATGAACGCGAACGAAAAATCATGCGTACGATCAAACGATGCTTCGCTCCCGCTACTCCCATTGCTTCCTGAACTATATCAGTTCCCAATCCGAGGCAATGTCAGTCATTTGCTACACCCATTCACCTGAATACCAACTAATCGAAAGGTTTTCAAGTTTCGCGCAATTCCAGAAATGTTCCGTGTCGGCCATGTTTGAAGCGTAACGAAGTCCCTCGAGCATTTTAGTTTCGAAATTTCCGATGCTACGAGCGAACTTGAAATCCGCGAATTTTATGCTTATTACACCGTTCGCGATCTTTTCCACGCGTCTGCGAATTTAATCACGCGGCTACACGGTTACACGTCGCACGTCTGTCGCGAAGAAACACGTTGTCGGTTAGCCTCTGATCCATCGGGGAATCTCGAGATTGCGGTGAGGATGTCGATTCCATTGACGTTAGCGACACACGAGAGAGAAGGAGGAGGGGGTGGTTGGTTGGTTGCCGAGCGATTTAAGGGTGTGCAAGTTGATGAGAAACTTCCTTTAGCAACCCTTACTCAACGATGTATGGCGTCCATTCCCCGAGGTATATTTAATCTTTCGTTTAATTTCGATAAAAGCCGCGCCACTGGCGAACCAGCCGACCAACGATATCGTGGCACGCGATGTTTGTTTGCTAATGTGCATCGAGCATTAATGAATCTCGACGAAACGAGGCGAGATGCACCTGGATCGAAGCAGATGGATTCCTCTCTCTCTCTCTTTCTCTTTCTCTTTTTCTCGCTCTTTACACTACCTTCTCAGGGATTAGGGACGATGCACTTTGCAACCGATATTGAGGAGACTGGTGGCCGGTTTCCTTCGAAGGAGCCGTTGAACGTGATCCAGATGAGGGCCGGTGTCTTACCTTGTGTCAATGTTTCGTGAATTTTAAATTAATATCGCTGTAAGCGCTAGAACATTAATACACGTGCTGATACTTCGATACTGATACTTCATACAATGTAATGTGTTGATAAAATGATAGGATACAGCAAAAGTATGCATTTTGCGTCCAATTTTTGACAAAGTGAAAAAAGTTACACGGTACGGATACAAAAATCGTGTTGTAAGATACTCGGCTATAAATTTAGTGCAGAGAGTTAAGCTCAATTAGCCGATGTTCAAACGTAATAAATATCGCTGTTATCCAAGTCACTTGTGCGCAACGTATGAAACATGATAAAGTTCATTAAAATGATATTGCGGATGGCACACGGTGCGTAATATCGGACAATTGTGATTTGTACATTCAATTTTTCGAGACTCGTCTCTCGGCCGGTTTGTTGGTCTCGTTACTCGTCGCGCAACTTGCCCGTTGCATTCGATTTGATATTTTATGACTACGATACGCGTCGATTGAATTAAAATCTTGTTTCACGGAGAAAAGGATGCACGGCTGGATCGCGCCGCGGAATAGTCGATTTGGAATATCGTCGTCTGGTTTATCGACGAGCTCTCCAGCGTTCGAGGTTCGTGTCTCCGGGTACAAAGTGTGAACCTGCATAAACGAATCGAATTATTAAGAGAAAAATCTCTTATCGTGACGTTCGAAATAACCGATAATTTACCGTGCTGGAATAGTCGAGTGCGAACTACGAGATGGGCGAACAAAATGATAACGTGAAAAAGAATAACAAATTGTTGAACTATTTCACGCGATATCTATTTTGTTCGGATATAATATTTTCCATTTAGTTCGCGATGAAAGTTCTTTGTTCGCCATGTCATAAACGTGCCGCAAACCAGCGGACGCATGGAATTGCAACAAAACACGTGTTGTTCGCGGAAAAATTGAATGCTTTAACCGTCGAACGTTCTCATCAGTTCCATACGGTAAAGCGTTTTTTATTTAACCACGAGTTTCAAATGACAAAAGATTTGTACACTGTTCTCGTTGGAATTTTCAAAATTGAAGTCACCAACGAGCCGATAAGTTAACCGATATCATCGACTTAAAAACGAGGAAAAAAAAAAGAACAACGGTAGGAAATAAACGATAAAACGGTGGAATTTATACGCTTACGAGGAGCGTTCGGTGTGAGTTGAAATCGATGTAGGTACGTCGTTGAGATAAGATCGACATGGAGGTATAGATAAAAGCGTCAAATAAAGCGTTCTATCGCTGATGGTCTGGTATTTAATTCGTAATCTCGGCGTTCAATTTTCTGTCTGTTTCTGATAAAAAAAAATTTTCCATGAATACAATTCTCTCTATACGGAAGTATGAAAACATTTTTGTGGAATTTCTAACGATGCGACGAGTTCTTTATAATATCGTATGTTCTTTAAATTTTAAAGGCCGAAAGGCTCGATAGTAGGGTCACGTTACGTAAAGAATTGCTTTGAATGATTGAATAAACAACAACCATTGTTGAACTTTGAAATAAAAGCAACGGTAACGTGTTTTACGATTTTGTTTCGAAGAAAATGAAAATATTTTATTAACGTATTTTACGGCCAGGGAAATTTGCATTTCGTCTTTTACGTTCAAATTACACGAGAATCGAGAAAACACGTGACCCGTCCTTTTTATCGTTAAGACAGAACATTTTGAAATTTGCAAAACGAAATCGATGAAAAAGAGCAAAGAGAAAACGGCCAGCACGTGCTATGAAAGAAAAGAAATTACTCTAAAAGGAGTTACTAAAGAAGAGAAAAGAGATCCATTTAATTCGATATAATTATGTATTTCTTTATACTCTTACGTTGGTTAATATTCAATGTTTGAATTATAAATTGAAACGACTGAACGTTCTGTGTGACAAAATTACCTGAAAATGGATAACCTTCTAGGAACATTTATCAATCGATATGATAATTTCTAGAGATTCCAAAATGTTTGAATAACGCGCTTCCAAAAGTTTGGTATACATTTTCCTTCTATATTTACTTTGAAGGAACTGGCTCGATAAAGGGTAATATATTTGTTTTGCGTTATAAACGTAACAAGGCACTGGAGCATTTCGAAAGCGATTAAATACACAGGAAATATTTACGAGCAAACAAACGAAATAAATTCGCGTGACGTCCGTCTGTAAACAGCACGTTAACGAAACATTTCCCCTGTACGTGCACGAAAATTTACGTTCATCAGCGAGTTCTGATTTTCCATTTTTGGGACGAGCCGCACAAATCAAGATATACGTCCTTCCAGGCAATTAAAAAAAAACATACAAATTCACGGCTATATTTACGCTTAATCGGATTCGATTGAACTGGCATTTTAATTTTCATTTTCATTGGAACTTTAATTCAAAATAAGTCAAATTTAAGAATCGTATTCCTTTGTAAAGATATAACAGAGAGGAAATTACATTCGCAATTTTCTTACGATCAAACAAACGTGGAATAAAAATCAGTCTGCGTTGAATTTTACTCGCCTAGTTAAAATGGAAGAGATCCTAGGTAAAAGGAAGATGCCATCGAGACGAATCGGTCGATGGGGGCAAGTTGTCGTGACGCACGACGATGGATGGAGTTCTTCTGCAAGAACTTATGCATGTCTTTTTGTGGTAATCGGAACCGGGAAAAATATATCCAACGGAATTATCAAAGTCGATGTGCTGGCAAGGAGATTATCTCCGTGGGATGGAAAAATACTGACCGTGACGCGATAGTTCCGGAAAATCGTGGCTTTCCAACTGGTTGAAACTTTTTTATATTATAGATTCGTCGACTGACTGATCCGCGTCATCGCTATGTCCCGAAGGATATTCAGGGATCAAAACGGATTATATTCGAGAATAGAGGGTGGTAGAGCCACGTTTCGTACAGTCCGATGAAATTTGCACCGTCAAAGTATAGGTTGATGCGAGAGTGACGGTATCGGAAACCCGATTCAAATATTTCCTGCACTGAGTTCGTTGACAATACGCATCCTGGACTGAAGAATATCCTTTGAGGACGATGAGGATGAAATCCTAATTTAACGATCCTTACAATAGTTTGAATTTTCTTTAAAATTATCAAGCGGGTAAATTTGTAAATTGTAAAGCTTTCCATGTTTGTAGCAGAGACTCCAAAGCGTTTCAAAATTACAGAATTTCGTTTCAAATTGTTTTCCTACACACAGCTTCCTTATATACAATTTGCCTTTGAGATTTAATTACTCGTTGTTAAAATCTACTTGGCCTTGTTGGTTGTAAATGTTTCAATAAACCGATATATCAACCGGTATATCAGATATGGTTCGTATTTTTCGTTATAGGATTTCCATGTCCAAAAATTGTATAACGTTCTTCTTTTGATGATTTCGTACGCGTGTCATACGCGTCTCTCGTGCATAAAGCGATTTGACTTCAAGTCAAGGCATAGAAAAGACATTCGTTTTATAGGCATCGCATAAAAATTTATTAAGACACATAAAATTCACGCGAGAAAAATCATTCTTATAACCATACCAATTGCACGCAAACGTGTGAATGTATAAATCTCTTTCTCGTTTCCAGAATTTAGCGAAGACTAATTGATCATCTCGGCATTGATAAAACCATTTCTATTAAAGATAATATTATATTAACAAACGTTGACATCGATATTTCCTTTGGAAAACATAAGATTTCCTGTACAAACTTTTACGAACGATCGTTAATAGCATTTCAGATTTCGTGAACTCTGATTTATCCTCAGAGTGAAATAAAGACGGAAAAGGAGATAGAAAACAAAAGAGAAAGAAAACTCTTGGCCAGATCAGCTTCGGTAAAACAACAAGATGTAGTTGAATTAAATTTTTTAGCGAAAAGTTTGAAAACTTGCGCTTAAGACAAGCCACGCAACTTCGTAGTTAAATATCTTGGTTAAAAAGTTTTTGCCTGCTTATCCCTCATCCCCACCATTTCCGTAGAGATTAGGACAGATTAAAAAAATTCAATTACTTAATGGGGGAAGAAATTGGACCGCGAGAGTTAAGGAAACAGGTTGCCAACGCGTTCCATATTTCATCTTTTTAAAGGGTTCAAAGTGGAACGGGATATCAGGTCGAATGGTCATGCGAGAGATACAATCTTTTCCTACATCAGAAACAAATATCTGGTTCTTTCTGTGTGTCGCTCGATGTTCCACGATTCATCTTTTCTTTCTACTCTCGGTCGGGATGACTTTAAAGGATGATGCTGCTTGTAGGAAATCTTAAACCAAGCTTTGTTTCTCCTTTTTGCTGCTTCCGTTTACCATAGCCTGCATAGTTTGCCGTCATTTTCACGGTAATGCATGGATTTAACGCGTCGAGTTTGTTCGCCTTCTGCCACAATTTTCTTTTTCATTCTTTTTCCTTTTTATTACCCGCTAGTCCCGAAGAATTGTACGTGAAAAATGATGCCTCGGTTAATTTTCGAGACTCTGATCGATATTATCTTGGTCCCTCAGTTTCTTGCGTCCGTTCCTCTCTGTTTATCGCGCAACAAATCTGCTGTTATTAGTTACGATTCGTTGAAATAGACGATTTACGAATATCGTCGAGAAATAAGCAGTTTCGTGATAGTATCTAGAAACTTGATCGATGTTACGATCAAGGATGTTACGAGGATGGAGGAAAAGTTACTTCGGAAAACTTTGAAAAATTTGTCCCTTGTTTCTCGGTAGCATGTTAACGCGGTTTGTCATGAACTTACAAAGTAATGTAATAATAAATTAATAGTGGCCTAGGTACTTTGAAAATTAGAAATTTTCTTCGATATTCGCCACCGAGACACTATGTCGATCCCCAGTTGCTTATTTGCATACTTTGTACGAGAGAGTTTAGCGAGGAATGCAAGTTTGTATGCAAAGTTTCGGGGACCGTGCAAAATTCATATCTACGTCATCGATTTCGCCGGCCTCAAGCTCCCGACCGTGTTCTCTTTTGCAGAAAGAATCGTCCGACTGGCTCAGCTTCTGAGATCAGTTTCTTAAAATGCGCCTTAAAGAAAGGCAAGCCACAGTTTCAAAAAGCTTCATCTGAATTTCCAAGTAACCGTCGACTTTTTCGTTGCTAATTTTATAGTCCTTCCCACATTAAATGGTTCGATAAATTTCTCTAAAAAATCAAAAAAAATATTGCCTAATATTCTTAACAATACTTTATATTTCCACATATAAATTATTGTCAGGGGATAAACGTGTCGCTCGTTCGCTCTAGACGAGATTCGAATGCTATTCAAAGTAAACTTCCATGCAAATAAACGTAGCGGAAAGTTCGCCAGCACTTTCTGCCCGTCTTAGTTACAGTATTTACTTGTCTCAAGCTCGAGAAAAGACGCCTGTCTTCTTGTCGCGGATTGCAGAAATAGATTTTTGTAAGTCTTAAAATTATGTTACTTGTTCAAACCGTCTAGCGATTTGTCAGGGAGAAATATTACGCCGGTATTACATAATTCATAGAAAACTACGTAACGTATCTGACTAATTTAAGCTTCGGCTACTATTTCTATTATCTGTACAGTAGAATTCGAGAAGGATTCTATACTCCAAATTTACAGATCGAAGCGAAATATAATACACCAATCGTAGGTCGATTAATAAAGGCGGCTAATCACTCGATCGATATAATTAGAATTACTATCGGACGAACATATTTGCTTCGGAACATAAAACAAACTCACAGGGAGTCATTGCCGATCTGGGATACGATGTCGTGACATGGAAAAAGGCTGCTTTCAAGCAAACCAATGTAAATGTACGTGACGTCTATATCCTGGCTTCCCCATCCAATGCCATTTCTGTCGCAGCACTTTCCTCCTGCACCACCGTTCATCCCCGTGTTAGCCTCTCTCTCTTTCTCTCGCTCTCTATATGTGTGTATGTGTGTATGTGTCTCTGTCTGCCTGTCTTTCTCTCTCCCTCTCTCTCTCTCTCTCTCCTCTCTAGGATGCGCTCTCACATACGTCTCCAAGTTCTGGAATAGTAAAAATACGATTTGTCAGGGCGACAGTACGGTAAACGTGCAATGAAATCTGAATTCGCTGCCCTCCGGTGACGGTGCACTGAAGATTTTGATAGCGGAATAAATTTCGTCTCTCGCATGTCGAGGGAACGATTTCCGCGTCCGTTCGGACCCCGTTTATCAGAATCAACTCTACGAGTAATTTCCCTCTGTTCTTATATTTCAATAGCGAGCATTGTTCAGTTTTACAAATTAGAAATTTCCTTACATACGTCGTTAAACCACAGACATTTTCCAAGCGTTTAATTTAATTTCCATTGGAAAATGTTCGTGTGTCCATCGTTAAGATTTTTTACTTTTCCAGTTTCGATGTGTCGCTGTCCATAAGTATCTACAGTTTCGTCAATTTTCTTAATCGATCGATGGATAAATATCCATCGATATCCGTTCTTTCCATAAAACTACGTGTAAATGACAACAATTTATCGACTTAAAAATTTCGTTCTGACATTCTATTATGCGTACTTATTATAATAGAGACAACGAAACAAATCGTGCTTAACGTTCGAATTAATAGACATCCCGCCGCAGACAAACAATCGTCCGAATGTTTTCGAACGCGTCGTATATGATTCACCGACAGATTGACCGGGATATCGAAGTTAGAAATTCTTTGGACAGCAGACGGAGGAAACGTTTCACGTCAGCTTCAATATTGCCGCGGAAAGACAATATCCGGTAGGTGAAATTAGAAGAAGCAGAGAAAACGGCCTGTTAAAGGTCTCTAAGATGAAACGAATTTCATTATTTCCCGTCCGCGTAGCGCTTCTTAATTTCTTTCTTATACAACGCGTCTTGTTTCCGTCATGATCAAGAGTTCGCAATTCGTTGAAAAATAGAAAGGAACGTTTCTCATCTTCCTGATTCTCTTTTCTTTGCCTTGTTTCATCTCTTTTTCTAGTGATTTGTTCTTCGGTAATAACTATTGTAATTCGGCATAATAACCGATACAATTAGGGAAATGGAGAAGAATCTGGTATCGAAAGTGTATGCGGGTGGAATCGTTTTGGGAAAATTCGAAAGTGCATGGTCACGGACTCGAGCGCGAACACGAACACGAAACTGGTTCCTCCCATACTGCCGACGAATCACATTTCATTATAGCCCTGATTCGATTATGCAGATGCGAATTTACCGTTCCTAATTTGCCATTATTCGCGACAATCCGCGGACGACGACGAATAGAGTGGCTACAAGTATAATTACATTTCTTTTGTCGCGTGAGTCTTCTCTGCTTGTATTCTCGTCAACCAATCCCGCTCGAAATTCACGGTTCAAAGCGGGCCCACCCTTATTTCTCACCCTTCTGCATTATTTTTTTTTCCTCTTTCCTCGCCACTGCGCGAGTATACTCGTCGAGCACGAGGTTTAATAGAATTTTACGAGTATACAAAGTTAAGTAGGGTGGAAGTGGAGTTTTATTGATCGGCTAGAAGCGAAGCCGTTCCGCGTATTCCTTCTTCGGCGTGCTCGCAATCGTGACCGATTCCATTATGCCTTATCGTGCAATTATTTCTGCAGGGAATTTCACCGACAGTTAGTGTTCCATGTAACTTCATACTTATTTCTATCGCGTACAGAATATTTTTTTTATTATACAGAGTGCTCTGTGTAACGAGAAGTATAACCGACTATAAAGTGATTCTACCTGTAAAATGGAATCGAAAGTGTAGAACGGACTTTTTTTTGGTAAGCAGAATTTTTTTTTTAAAGTATAGAGTGTATATCGTAGCGAAACATTAGTTCATTATTTAGAATTTTCAGTGTCTCGTTTTTCTCGACCTCGATAGAGCACGAAGAGCTATGCCAACATTAAAATGTTTTATCGATACTTCAACAAGGAATGCTCTTTTATCCTGAGAAACAAAGCATCATCTTTCATGAAGAGGATTGCTCATCCGTTCATCGCGTTAACGCTTTCAATTTGCTTTCAATTTATTTGCTCATCCCCTTATAAACGCGATTAATCGTTCAATTTGCAATCGAATGCGCAGTTATCTGACCTTAACCGTCGAAAGAAATGGAGGAAACAAGCGAGGGTGTGATACTCGAGGAATTAAAGTTCTGAATAAATAACCGGATTTCCTTCGCTTTCCGACCCTCGTTCATCCTTCTCTCGGTTGGTCTTTCCGCAACGTTAAATATTTTCATATCTCCCCAGCCTTTCAAAGAACATCCTTATACAATGAACTCGCCCACTAAAATTTCTTGGCCTGTTCACCGTCTATCGCTCGAATACTTTATTTCCCTATGAAACGAATCGTCAAACGTTTTCCAGTAAAATACATCTGCCATGAGGGAACATTGTAACGATCGTTGCAGTAAATACGTTGTAAAAGCGGAGAAAATGAAATGCATCGCGATGCCAGGCTTCATTTCATTGAAAGCTTCTGTTGGATTAAGAATCTGTCGACGAATAAAATTTCCAACGTTCTTGAACGCGACGCACGGATTTCAAATAGACAGTGGCGACGCGCATCGTGGCGGGCTATTTATCATCGATCCACGGAAAATGGGTCCTAGCATCTTCGTCAAATCTTTATTTTATTATTCACGCGATCCTCATTGGCGATATTGCAGGGACACTTTTCCGCTCGATATCAATATTAGACCATCTGGCATTCCATTAAAATTCGCATCACCAAGAGCACTCACACCGTGAATCTATTCCATATTTTCGCGTTATCGATAGACGACGATTCCCGGGTGATCGACCGGAGCCAACTTCCATGCTATAAGACGTTGCAACTGTTCCGTGTACCTACGCCAAAACACTTCTGCCAGATTCCAAAGCTTGTTCGTAATAAGTTATATCGACAATGCGTCGCGACGGATGATTACCGACAGCGTAGTCGGCGTTAGGCGATAATGAAAATTCAATTGCATATGTAAAATAATGCGACGTAAACACGGTACGAGCTTTACAATTGAAATTTTATGAAATACAAGTGCAACGGGGAAATGAAATTAGCAACATTTAATATTTACTGCGTCGTTCGTATTCGCATGACGATCTTCATTGAAATTATATTCGATATTAATGGATATTTTTGGTCAGCGCAGAGCTGACTCGGCAAATAAAAGATATTATTCTCGATAAACAACGTGCGATCGAAGTGAAACAATTCTGTGGTGCTTAGTTAACGACTCGACCATTTACATACTAGTGCCGTTTGTTATTTCTGTTTGAAACTTGTACATCGTCAAATTAAGTATATTGGTTGGTTTCGAAATTACTCGTACGTTCTCCATTACTTTTATTTTTATTTTCTATTAGTCGTTTGCTCGCTTTTAAGAGGCAGCGAGGAGAATCGATGCATTTGTGGGATTTCTCCAAAGAAGTTATTATTTCGGCTATTCTCCAAGTGAATTTAAATTAGATGGAAGAAGTTGAAGAAGTATATAAAGTAGAAGTTGAGGAAGTATATAAAGTAGAAGTTTCGGAAAGATAAGTAAAAAAACACAGATTTTTAAATAGGTATAGTGACGGAAGAGTAAGTGTAACAAAGTTTTAAAGCTCAAAGTAGTGCGCCACTCTCCCCTTAAAAGTTCCTTCAGACTTCACTCGTTACAGTGGTTAACAGTAATAATCTGTAGAGTTTATACGTAATAAAACTAAAAATTACCTCGCTATTAAATATAAAAACGATATTAATAGAAAGCTACGTATTTGAAACGATCGATACGTTATTTTAAAAATTACTGTTCCAATTTAACGCAGATTGCCGTCGAAAGAACGATGCCGCATCTGACGCACGTATTGTTCGTCTTCTCTCAATTAATTTTGTTCTTACGACTTATACGCTCGATCATCCTCTTTATAATATGGGTGGTATCGAGTACATAAATAGTTTACGAGCTGCTCGTAAGTTTTTTTTACTGCATCGCTTGTTGCTTCTTTCACAATTTGGCGTAATTGTATGAAAGCTGCATAACCGTACGAACGCTTATGCTTCAAAAATCGATTTATCGGCATGTTTGGAAATTCGTGGTTATTCACCGCTATTATAATATATTAATTATCGATGCTTTCATCCTGTCTCATAATTGTGCATCTTTTACGACCAATGCTATTGAATAAACATATCCATAAAATATCGTATTGTAATTTCCTTTAACGCATACCTATTTACTAACTAGACCTGAACGATGTTAACGAAAGAGCTGTTTCTGCTGCGATTAAAGAAATAAATCTATTTCATTTTTCCTGTCGTAGTTGTTAATTCTTCTCGTTAACGTACACGTTTAAACAACTATTTTGAGATACTTCTTTAAACTCCTATTTCCTTCATCGACATCACTCTTCTTTCCAACGTCCTTCTGCAACATTTTCTTTTCACCATCGCCATAAAGTACCTTTGAAACTGCTTTTAAACGGCATGTTTTTATACCCTCGCTCGTCCAAGAACACGTTGGCATAACTCGGTTGTTCCATTCGCAGAACGAAAGCTCTCGGTATACCGTGTGTCTGCTACTGAAGCACAACCGTGTGATCTTCTTGTCCGGGTAATTCGGCAAACGAAAGCTCGACGCTGTACAGGCACGAGAAGCTTTCTCTGTGGATCCAATCGAAACGCGTTCGAGTCAACGTAACACCAGTTACAGTAAAAGGATTCGTGATATATCTACTACCTCTTCAGACTTCTGCACAGCTACCAAGTTTGTGCGTGCTTATTACGCTTTCTCCAGATAAATTACTATCGAAAAAACATGTTTCCACGTATGAACCAACGAATAGAATTTCGAACGATATTTTAGTTGACAAATCGTCAAAGGAGATGATAGTTTTATGGATCGCTGTACGCTCTATTGTACACAATACGCGTAGTTACGTTTTGTCGACGAAGACAGATTAAGTTCCACGAGTTTCTAACAGCAAGAACCAGTGGTATAAACCTGCGAACATGATTTAACTTAGTTCTGAGGTAGGTTAATATAATACGACAAAGTTAATAATATGTCGTCAAAGTTGTGCGAAGATACAACTGATCTCTCTTCTGCGTTGCATATATTTTACTTTCGATCAAAGTTCGCTTAAGTACGAATCGTTTATGAAAATATTCAAAATCAACTTAGTTCGAATAGAATCGTTTTCGTGAACAACTTAACGAATTTTCTCTACCAGACACGTTTGTTTTGCATCTTCGCAATGATCACAGAGGAAACAAGAGTCGACGTGCAAGCGCGAAACGATAAGATCTAAACCACGTACAATACCTGTATCTCATTGTTGGCATAGTTAAATTACTGGAGAACTTTTACCTTATCTGTTCTTACAGTTCCATTACGTGACAAACGACGTGCTCTTTTAAATTTATGTTACTTGTGATTCCATTGTTACGAACAAAATAATTCTCCCACATAAAGTACAATCTAGCAGCTAGCTGTTTTCGTTCCGTCGCGTCGCTTCGTCAGCATACATTATCTATGAGTGACCCCAGCGAAAATGAAACAATACGTCGCAAAAGCCGATGTGCGCGGTTCTCGTTTGACGGTCGAATATAAATAATACCCTTCTAACATATGCGCAAGTCGAATCGTCTGTTTCTTGACCAGAGAAGCCGGGCATGGAAAAAATGAAGAAGGAAAAGGGAAAGAAACGAAAGAAAGAAAATAAGTGGGGAAACGGACGAGAAGCAGGTCGCGGATATTTTTCAAACGGGCATCATCTACCACTTTGCGGCTCGTATCTTTTTCATACGTTCATTTGTAAACATGTATGTACGTACATACATCCATAATGACGAACAGCGCGTACAATCTGTAGACATACATATGCAAATAGAGATTGTTCATCCGGGTGCCCGCGCGGCCGTACACGCTCGTACGTCCCATCCATATGGAAAAACATTGCAAGTTTAGATTGATGAGTATCTCGTTCGTTTGTCAGTCGAGTATCGAAGCTCGCATAGATTGCGTTACAAATAGATATAGTTCAAGAGGGAAGAAACAAAAGTTGTAACATATAAGTGCAATATCAAAAAAGGGGGTATACGATTGGTCTATCATATATTTAAGTTCGAGTCTTCTCGGGATAGTATAAATTGTAAATTTAAGGTATAAATTAAGAATCGTAAGAGTGCTGGGGAAGAGAGAAAGAGAGAGAGAATGTAAGCAAGAGTGTATGCCTTGGTGACGTCAAAGCTAAATAAGTAAAGAAGTGGAAGAAGGGTGCGAGGGTTGAGGATTAGCATTTTTTGACCTGGGAAGACAGACGTTGCGAGCCAAGTGTTAGAATAAGACGTTGTGAGCGGAGTGTGAGAATAAGACGTACGAAGATATTGTGGTCAGTTATTGCATTGGGTATTGCTCGTTAAAATAAAACTAAACTTCTCTTCAAATAGAACATCCTTTCTTGTCCTTATTCTAGACTATTAAGATACTACATAAGTTATAAAATCTCGCTAACGAGGATGGTCTAGCGTGCGTGATCCAGCGTAAGAGATCTCTGGCCTTGAATGGATTTTAGAAATATCTAAATATCGTAAACGTTGGGAAAGCAGGATCAATGAAGGATACGAAACAAATCTGACGTTTGGTTAATTTACGGTGTATGGCGTATGCACGAACTCCGTTTGGTAGGTGAGTCGAAATAAAGGATAACTCGAACGTTATAGATCAGGAACAGATTTGTATCGTTCAGGAAACTAAATGGAACTAAGTGGCTGCGTTTGACAATCCTACGATCGTTGTTAACAGGGAAAAGTGCTTTCGACTGTTGATTTAGTTGACAAACTTTATGCGATGTTGCTCGATACGAAGGTAGGATAGAGGAGAAGTGAAAGCGCATTGAAGTTTCTGGCAAAGTTTAACTTATAGCAGAGTCGCGAAGTTCGTAGAGTTGATTGGATAGCATGTAGCTACGTTAAGACGAATTACATGGCAATCTTGTTATATTAAAATTCCAGAAATTACATTTCGCTTAGAAACGAGTTATTTTGGTAGTATTGCAAACAACGCAATATAGATCGACATTTTTCATAGAAAGTTCTATAGGATTGGTTGGAATTCGGATATTTTCCGTGAAAACCGCTTCCACCATATACAGACCGATGGTTTTTCTTTTTTTTTTTTCTCTCTTTTCGAGAAAAATAGAAGTTTGCGTGATACCAGTGTAAAAGGCGTACGAATTAAAAATCGTAATGCAATTTACTGGAAACACCAACTGGCACGAGTTCTCTCTTTTTCCTTTTCAAAGCTATGGCAGTTATGCCGCGAACAAAGATTGACGAAATTTTATTTCAAAACCCCGTGTTGTTTGTACTGTTCTCCATATTCATTCGGCATTTTGACAACTCGATCAAACTTTATGTTTACAGTTAATTTATGTATTGATATTCGTATTTAATGACCAAGTTCTTGTAAATTGTTGGAATTCGAATCGCCGTATTTATTTCGCTCACTTTTCCAGGGAAATTCCTTACTCCGAAACTTGGTTGATTGCGTAAAATACCGTGTAACGTGTAACTGCAAACAATACTTTACCATTTCATGGCCGAAAACCGGGCAAAACCGATTCTCGCTTGTAAGTTACATTTCGATATCGTTAACATCGTCAAATTTTCATTATTCCCTGGTTAATTAGCGTTCTGAGCGAAAACATCGGTTCACTTATACTGAGCAAACATGTTCGCCGTTTATTCACAGAAAACTTCAGACTACGTTTAAGAAAGTAACTAGCAAGTATAGTTGCTTAATCGTTTCTGATAGAATAATATTCGTAACAGAGAGACAGTGACTGGATATATTCGTGCAATTGTCTTCAAATCACAACTTAGGAACAGTTTCCGATACTGGAGCTTTTGAATATCATAATGGAAATTATATTGCTTGTTTTCCAAGCAATCAATCAAAACTGTCTTCCCTTTACCTTGTTAGGTGCGTTGCACATAGCCTATAAGAACTACTGTTCTTCATCAATCAAGCTTGTATTTGTCTCAATTAATCATACTAAAATACAACAACTTAATCCTCAATTTATTAACGGTAATAATCCCAAAGCTGAAATTCTGTCGCACTAATTACCATCGAACGCAAATCATAGCAACTCCAACTACGTTATTACTTTTTATATCAGGTATGCCAAATTTCGTACATTTTATGGGATTAACGAAACTGTACTGAAACTACTAGCTCTTTGAGTATAACGACTCATACGAGATATCACAAAGCTGCTCTTAGATATTTTTAGAATCGCTAACCGATAATTTCAGTGCAGATCGGCCGATGAACGATGCGGTTATCGTAACTGGTAGTCCTCAAACACACGGTTTCTCTAAGTACCTCTTACCTAGATCTTCGTCCGATCGAGCGTTGATCGATGAAGGGACAGAAGCACTTGCATCCTTTGACGAAGCGAATCAGTGATCCGCTTAGTCTCAAGTAGTTCATCTTCGAGAACATACTTGCTCGACGGCTACAGGGACCGAATGGTTCGACTTGTTGCCAGTTCACCAGATGAATTATTGAATTGAAAATTTTGCTGACCGGTGATCAAAGGTTCTTCACTCGTATTCGATAGAAAGGATCGATAGTATGCAAGCTAGAAAACCCTCGATTGTTTACCGACGCGAGTTTCGTTTTCTTTACGATGAAACATTTTATCATCGCGACAGGATCGGCGTATTGTTGTTGGTGCGAGTAGTACACCATATAGCAAACGATATAGCTTAATTCCATTGAAAAGTATATCCATGTTCACTACACCGTATAGAATATTGAAAAGTTAGATATGCGAAAAGAGAGAGAGAGAAAACTGAATGGATGAACAAAATTACGATGTTGTCACACGCTCAAGAAAGGCCACCCGCTTAGAAACAGTAATAAGGTAGACGAAACATCCTGCATGCCACAGCTATCGAAATAATAACAAAACAGTAACTGAATAGCCGCCTCTGATATACATCCGACGATAACCCCTCCAAAGAGACTAAAACATCAATATAAAAACCCTCCTAAATTAGCGCTCAATACCTTATTCTGTTGTAACACTTTGAACCGTCACTCTGTTGGATTTATATAATAAAATTTCCATCATCTTATACGAAGTTCAATTTCTTCACCTCATTCGTGAAACGTTCGAACTGCGACGCGAGGAGATTACCGGCGATCTATTGGTTTCGTGATTTCTTGTGTCTCCGACGTGACAATGTCGATGTTAATCCAGATTCCTTAATACGTTCGTAGTAGGTAGCCCGCCTCGGCGCAAATAATATGGAAAGTTACCATGATAATACATATTCATGTAGTAGAATAACAAAGTAAGACAAACGAATATTACGCGACAGAGCTCATGTAAATACTCGTGTGAAATAACAAAAATCGTGTGAAAAACAAAACTGCATCGTGATGTATTGCTGAAAGTAACGTAACAGGCTTCCCAAACGAAACGAGCTATTTTACAAAAATAAATGGCCAAATTTAAACGATATCTTCTTGTTAAATAATCACTTTTCGCCGGTTTAAGAGCTACAGAAATTATTGCTTCCAAATTTAGCTGAATTTAAGCGATTAATTTTTCAAAATTGCGGGTCGTAGCCGGAGTCATAATTTTCAAAGTATACGCTTCCACTGTATGAAAGGAGGAAAAAAATTCCCAACATCCGTGAACGAAATTTTGCTAAAACAACGTCGATGTCGCCTTGATACGCTTTGTCTATTGTGTTCCTTTGCTACTCTGAAGCAGCAAGCCGAGAATTGTAACCCGCATAACGAAACCCTTTAACCCAGCCTCAAACGAGCCGTAGATCTATCGTGCTCCGTTTGCCTGCAGGATCCACTTAGCACAGTGGAAGACGGGGGTGAAGTGAATGAAATCGAATTGTCATTGCACGGTCAAACAGACGTCTGCATCTATCCTGCATGAAGGACTTCGTTTCCCTTTGATAGGAAAGTAGTTCAAGAACCGTACGGATCAGTCTTTCAGCGACCAAGGATTTCTGAATCTCCTGAACTAGTTCGTGAGCGGTAGGCAAATACGTCTGATTAACTTAAAAATGGTCTATTAGATTCGTGTATAAAAAAACAAATCAACTTATTACGATATCTCGTTTTCTATAATTAATAAGATAATTATATAACTTACTAATCCTTTAGTATCTGTTAGCGGAATACGATATTTCATGGATGTGTTCCATTGATGCAAAGCAAATGCGTTAAATACGATTAAGTTGATCTTTATTTAAAGCCAGTTTTATTTGTGTTACGAAACTAATACTTGATACATATATCATTAATCCAATTTCGATTTATTGAAATTTATATAATAACCGGATAGATGTAGCCAACGATCGGAATCGAAAGTGGCCATATGTTCGCAGAGATGATTTTCCAGAAATTGGATCAAATTATCCCACTCGTACTCTCTCTCTCTCTCCCCCTCTATGATGTTTTACCGTACGAGGGAGACAGAATATGTAGAGTGTAATAAGATACTGTAGAATTGGGTCATCTCTTTCTCTCTTTTTTCTATCTCACTCCTAATCATATATTAGATCAGATAATCAAATATATTTATGTTTGGTATTACTTTGATCGTACGAATCTCAATGATTTGACTAAGGCAATCTCGTACCTATAATACGAAATAAAGAAATTATATTTCTTTTATTCTAATACCGGGTGGAATTAAATCGATGCAGATCGTAGATGACGCCGAGACCTGTCTCAAGTTGCAGGAATTGATGTGGATAACTCCTGGCCAAATATCCGGATGCTACATCATTTATAAAGATTCTCGGTCGATCAGTGTATGACTCGAAGTCACGTCGAAATTTTATTTCTATCAATGCTTTTGGATTTATCTACGTGATTTTTCTGTATTTTCCGAGAAAATATTCCTTTATCGTGGCTATCAGTTTACTTTGATCCAATAACATCTTGCGTTCCGTAGTCTCCTGATGTTTTGCCACGACTGATTGTACAGGGTCTAGTCCAACATGTCTCTTATATTCCTCTGGTCGTTTGTTTCTTCCATTTCTTCCAGCTTCCTCGATATATATGCTGTATATGTATTTCTCGCCGATGGTTTGGAAAGTATATAACCATACCATGCTTCAGCGGGAAGGTATATATTTATGAGGGTGTTTTAACGGTGCGTGAACTGCAATTTGGTAGACAGGGTGCAAAAAAAGAGCAGATCTCGTAACTCGATTCGAAAAATGTTCGTATGTTTTAAAAGATTGCGAGAGCAAACGAAAAAGGAAAAGAAGTAAAGGAAGAAAAACAAACAAACACGAGTGGGACAAAGGTGATAAGGATTTTTCAACTGTTTTACTCTGTCATTTCGTCTAATTAAAGATATTCTGCTAGATTCTCGATTTTATATGCTATAACAGTTTGCTATCTGGTTGTTAATAATGTAGTAATCGATACTCTATGGCTTTATGCAAATTACGTCAAAGTTGTGATATAATAATTACGTTGGTAATTACAGTACTAATTACAGTGTTGGCTTAACGACTACGATAGAAATAAGATATATAGGAAACAAGTGGCGTTAATTGTAATTTAATCTGATAACATATTAATATAGGGCTCTACATGGAAATTATATCCAAATCGTGCAATTTAAGAAAATTGAACTGCCACCATCTGATTTAAAGTAACCAGTGCAGCAATCGATATTTACTTGATAACGGATGATATGGTTGTCGATTGGTACAGCACGTGTAATATCTCACTTTACTTTGAACATGCGCTGACGTCGATATTAATATAATAATATATATTGGTACTGCGTCGATATCGGGAATATTGATTCCAACACGAAATGTTTCTCCAAGATTTATTAACGACTTAGTATAACTGTTTATTATACTTCATAGAATATGGTAGTTCTTTTTTCTTTTTGTGGTTCAATGAAACAAATTTCTTATATTTCCAAAAAGATTTTACGATGCGTAAAATTTATATTATTTTTACAGTACATTTATTTCAAAATTACGTTTTAAAAATTTTAATTAACTCAAGTAATGTTTGTCTGAAAGTATCCTCGGCGTAATTCATATAGCAAAAGCCACGGACAGACGGTAGATCTTGTCACGCTACTTGCAAAACACGTCTGACAATAAACTGCTGTTTCCGCCTGTTTTCTTACGTCTCTTCCATGTTTCTCAACCGCTCGTACGATCCAATTATACTTTTTTCCCCGAGTATCTTCTAACGTATGCTCGGATTAATATTACAAAACTTTTCAGTAGTTCCATTAAATCTGTTTAAAGTCGTTGGCCGACGTTCCCTCTATTACGAGACGAATGAAAACTTTCTTCTTAATACAAGGCAATGATATGGTAATGTAATTACGTTTCAAAAAGTGTAGCTTTCAATTACATCGATACACATCTGGAAAGTCCTTAGAATACAGTGAAATAAAACTTCACTCTCGTCAATTCTGTTACATCATTGTGACAGAGGTAATTTATTATCAATTACAAAAACATACATATTTTAATTATATATGATCATTATTTGTACTTTTACGTAATTTATCGAAAGCAGTAACTAACCGTAAGATATTAAACGGATTGCGTACAAATTTTAATTACATTTACAAATCACAATGCATCGGTATTCTTCGTAATTCATATGTAGATTATGCTCGGCTGAACGATGATGGCAAGAAATTAATAGAAAAATAAAGACGTTTTCGCGTTAAATTTTGGAACGTACGTGCCCCGGAAATGTTTGCCTACGCTTCCTCACGCTCATAAAGGAATTTAATTTTTATCGTCAACATCCTCGTAGAGGTGTTCATCTTTATATAGCGCAAATGGTTGTTTACGACAAAACGCACGTCGGCATAAAACACCGAAGAACGAGTACACGCGGTAAAATAATAAAAATATATCGCCACGCATTCGTTCGCGACGTAAAACGCGCTTGTTTAAACGCCGACCGTAAAGTGACTTTTAATTTGTTTAAAAACGGAACGAATTTCTACGGGTCGTATCTCAGAAAGCGAGTTATTTACTGCATTCATTAAACTCCGTGAACAGCTGCAAATGAAGTAATGCGCGCACTTCGTTATCCGCCCCTTATATATCGGTCTAAGGACCGAGGTCTTCTTTAAACTTGTACAACGAAAATCTACGGCCGGCGCTAATTAAAATTATACCCTCGATATTCCCTCGCGAGATTGAATTTACATTTTCACGCGGTTCGTTGCTCAATCACGCCAACTTTCCGCCACGATCTTTTCATAAAAATTCGACGTACTAAGGAAATAGCTACGGGAAGTTTAATCCGCTTAACGTCCAGCAACCGAGAATCGAGAAAAATATCTACAAAATACTCTACACACGGTTCTTTACATACGTGTGCATGCATAAACATATAAATCTGTGAATTTACGCCTCGCTTCAACTGAATCGCTCAATAGCCGAATTGCTATTTTCCGCTTTTATCCTTTGCTTGGTATTCGAGTGGTACATTGTCGAAGAACAGCAACCGCGTCAACATGGAAATGAGGGATGGTACCTGCTTCTTCTGGTGGAACGATTCCTTCTCCGGGTTGAACGATTGATACTCGATCGAAACACGTCGGACTACGGCAGTCATCATCCTTAATAGATCATGGGTTTTCCAGTTTTTATTCAGCTCTTGACAGAGAGCCTGTATGAACCAGGAACCATTTTCCGGATTTCGCCACGAGTAAAAACCTGAAATTCATAAAAGAAACTCTTTTCTTTTTCTGATGAGAAACTCGCTCTCTCTCTCTCTCTCTCTCTCTCTCTCTCTGTACGTATATTGTACATATGTGCATGTTATAGGCAGATGCAAGTAGGAACGATCGCTTTGCGCGTTTTCAGCAAAATCATAGAGTTTGTCATAAGTGAAACGTTTCCATCAGAGCTGTCTCTCCGTAAAAAGACGCTGTGGGTTGGAGAAGTGACTTGCAAGAAATAGCGTTCCAATTCGAGTATACTATTAGGTTTGCTCGAGGAGAGCATTTATGCGGAATGTAGGATTCGGTGTTGTTGTATACCTTCGCGAATTGACTATAGTCATTCGAATTACTTCTGCTAAACCGACCAACCATTAAGGCCGATCTTTAGCCACCGGTTACGCGGACGTTGTTTATGAAACCAACTAATGACCTCATCAAGGACCGTCCATCACCTAAGAATACGGCATCTTTATAAACGCAATCAGGCAACAAAAATAAGAGGGAGGATCAAGTAACCGACTGCTGCTCCTACAAACTCGTTTAGAACTGTTTAATCCAGGAGTTTCGTTCATGGCTTTTTCGATTTCTTGCGCGTTCACGACTTGCTAAGAAGATAGTAGTAGCATCGGAACGAGAGCGAATTATCGTTAGTAACAGAAAGGAATATATGGAGTGTCGCAAATGTATGCAGCTATTTAAATGGTCGAATACGAGGCTGATAATATATGAGAGTGATATAGCATCGTGCAACGTAGAGCATTTAAACGGCTAAAGATAATGATGTTTCATCTTATATCATATATAATGTTATTTGCATTGTCGAAGTTTATGTTTATAAAATCTTTATAAAGATTCACGAACAAGTAACGTCAGAAAGCAGTTTCTTCCAACTAACCCGGTGGATAGCATCCTTTTTCGTATACAAGCTCTAGCAAACGATCTCTTAGAAGAAATATTCTACCAAAAAATTTGGAGAAAAAAGATTTCCACCGCAACGCCTCCGTCCTATTAAATTCTTCCATTGCGTTCACTTGGAACGTACACGGAAGCCATTACGGCGGCAGCGTCAATTATGATGAACGAAGACTGAAAACGTTAGAGGCACGCGAAAGTTTCATCTTGCAGCTTATGATGGATCGAGCGTTAGATGAAAATATATTTTCCGCGGGGGCTCGAGTCGTAGCAGCAGGAAAATAATTGCGGTCTAACAATAGGCGGAAGCGGCAGAGACAAAGGGAAGGAAGGCGTTACCATCAGAACGCTAATGCAACGCGGAGAAGACGAGTACTGGTACCATTGTCGCGTTCCATAATCGTCATCGTTCGCAAGAAACATTTTCGTTATGAACGTGCCGAGACACTAGCCATTCGCGTTTCAATGTATAACTGATGTACTCTAGAACTTACGCTTGCCGTACATTGTTACCATATTGTTTAAGTGACAGTCGCATCGAGGATAGGAGCCACCGACGCTTTAAAGCAGATCTTTTCACGAGCAACGTGTTATTCGATGCTCGCCATGTCTGGAGAGTTGAAATGGTAAACGATGTAAATGCATAAAGAGAAGAAATAAAACGATTTTGTTAGTGGAGTGTATTACAGATTCTACGTGAAATATGACGAAAAGGATAGAAGTTTAACTTTCACGTATCTTTTTATCGCAATATTCGAAACAACAACCCCTTAGATACTTCGGCGACCGTAAGCCTAACTTTCGAACGATCAGTTCGGCCGTAGAAATCGATTTCAGCGAAGATAATCTGCGATAAATCCAATACCATTAGAGCGTATCGCTTCTAAATCGCTAATCGCTAATAAATCGGCAATAAATCACTTGCAGACAAATCAATTTCTTAAAACGATCCTTCTCGAGACACGGAAGAATCGCAGCTGCAGGTCCAGTCGTGTCTCTTTACCATTCGACGAGAGAAGAAAAGAAAAAGTTCACGCGATGAGCTGAAGTGGAGAGCGTTCTTTAAAAGCAGCAGTCCTTCTCGAAGTTTTTTCGTCACCACGACGAATCGTCTCATCGCTATTCGTGGTACTTTTCGTTCGAGCATCCTGCCTCTCTGGCAGCCACTTTCTTCCTCGATATCGATCACGATAGGCGAGGAACGAAGCGAATATTCTCTTAACGCAGCTGTTAGGTATGTGTACACGGTCTGACCATCACGCAAATCACGATAAAATAAACGAAGGCTTGCAAAAATCCGATAAGCGAGTGAACGTGCATGCCTCTCCATATATTGCATAGCGTTCGAGATATATCAGATAGGTTAAAATAAAAATGGTTTAAAATAGTCTGAAACGATGAAATAAATCATTGTTCTGAATAAAAAGATAAAAAATAAATTTTTAACAGAATGTACCTCTAATTGACGATAAGGTTTATAATGCTTGCAAAGGATGTTTGTTTCGTTTTTCTAAAGAATTCTAAAAGAATGTCTGAAGAACTCGCTTGTTGTTTTTCATACTATTGGAAAAAATGTCAAAAAGTTTGACTTTTACAGGTGACAATACAGTTTTAGTTTGATGAAAACGAGGATCGTACTTCTGCAGTTGCCAGTCGTATTTATGAAATAGTCATTTAATAAAATCTTGCTTAAAATAAAAAATAAATATTGGCTTAAAAATGTGCGATACACCTCTCTATAATTCAGTCACCTATTTCAAGAACGCTTTGCGCAACGTATCGAAAATTTTGAAGCATACAATCTCCACGAAATCGTATATTTATCGAATTTTATCAGTATAGTACTATTAAATGACTGCATAATTGGTTTCGTTGGACGTGTTATTTTTTCAGGAAGCTTTCGTAGGAGTAGAAGATCGTAGGAGTTCTTAAAGCAATTATATTTGAAAAGGATCTCATTGCACCGTTAATATGGAAATCTTGGTAATTCTTTTATAACTACGTATCAATTGGCAGATTTTCAACGTGACGTCATCGAAAAAGATATTTCACTGATAATTGTTTCGTTTCAGTAAATGTGAATTTAATTTCGCAATGTCCGATCGTGCTTCAGTCACGATTGTACGAATCCGAGATCCAACCACTCGCATAGATACGATATTCCCTGTGCTATTGAACCGGACTTATATTACATGGAATACGATCGGTTGTAACGATGTAATTATGAAGCACGGTGGAGTCACCATTTATTATTTGATATTGCGGCCGATATCGGTGCCGGTCGATTCACGAATAAACGCGTAACGCCGTTCGTGTAGCTCTACTTGTCCCGCAACGAAATCTGTAACGATTCCTGTTGTCGTCGGAATATATATAACAATGATTTACCACGCACCGAGCTATTTCAAAAGCAGCTGGACGCTTCTGTGCGAGAACATTTCCACGCGAACGTGCTGACACCGGCGTAAAATACATACAAAGCTGGAAAATGTTATACGCCAACAACGAGCCGCTCGCTGCTCCGTGCTATGTGGCCACGCGTTTTCACCTCATTCAATATACACGGAACAATCACGGTTCTTTGTCACCAGAAACCATGAGAATGTTATCAAATAATTTTGTTAACAATCTGATTGGCCGTTATCCTGTTTGCAGCTCGAGAACATGCGTATTTAGTACCCGTATACATATAAATGGGTTCCTATGCAGGGATTGAGATTATTATTATTAAGAGACGTTGTTTTAACTCGTGCGATATTCCCAGTGCCGTGTATTATTTTCACGAATATTTTATAGGACGGTTTGACGTGCATATCGAATCGATGAATATAGATCTCTTTGGTACATTTTTGAATTATTTGCTCGGAAGAATTTTTTATCAGCATGGAACATTCTACTTTCCAAAAATATGCGATAAATCCATAAAGCCTGATTTTAAAGGTAGAAACGCTAGGACATAATTAACGTTGCGATGATCAAACGTTGAACGTGTTTAACGTACAAAGACCAAATACACTAATTTTCGATCAGTTGTCCACGCGACTGTAGAAGGTTGTACTACACAATGCTTTGTAACTAATTTTGACCATATCGTTGTCCGTTTTCCCGTCAATAGGATCCGTTTATTTAACACGTGACGCAAATCAACCGCGGTTAACGATCCAAAATGACGCGCAACTCAATATTTTACTCTGTCAATTCGATGACGCGGTCGAGGAGATCGATGTTCGGCCGGTGACGCGAGTCAATGATATCTGCGCCAGCCTGGTCGGAACAATAAATCTGTCGTATCGCTGCCGTCCACGAACAATCGCGACAATATCGCTTCTGTTATGGATCGTTGCCTCTCTCCTTCTTTATCGAAGGAACTGTCTGAACTATAACGGAACATCGTGACGTAAAGTTCCCGACTTTCGCCTGGGGACAAAATTTTAATCGCGCCGCCTATTCAATTACACACTCCCATAGCGATAATTAGCCGACATTGTCGAACGTCGAGCTTTCAATTAAATTCCACGCAACAAATTTTCCGGTTTAATTAAATTATGTTCTCCGCACCTAGTTATCCACCGCTATTCGCTCGCTTTTTTCGACCATTAATTAAAGGTCCCTTACGATTCGGTCTTTTGAACGAAAACGTTCTGCCGATCGAACCATTTCAAATGCGTCGCTTAAGTCGAGCGGTTGGTTATTCCACCGCATAAGAGCTTGAGTATTTATTTAATGTATTTGCGACTATAATAGCGACGTTGAGCTTTAGTATACTCGTAGCTATTGTTAGAAATAGTGAAGCAATCTCGTCGTCTTTGTTTCGGTATTTTAGGATTCTTTGGAATCTTACTTTGAGGAGAAGCGCTTCAATATCCTGATTCTCTCAAAAGGATATTCCATTACTTTTAAGAAGAGATATGTGCGAGAAGAGCGTCTGCTTTCGATATTTTTCATTAAAAATTGGGAAATTTAACCACTTCCTTTCTTATACTACTATATTAATTCTGTCGATTAATTAATTTCATTAATTAATTGTGTCGATTTAATTAATTTCATTAAACGTAGGTCATCGTATTCTTCTCAATACAAAGCATAACTCTGTTAATTATGAAGTTCATTCTGTACTACTTCTTCCTTTCAAAATAATTTTTCGTAATTTCACCCGCGGAGGAAATATTTTAGCTTGTGTATTGTACTCGAGCGATGATATAGTCTGGGTAGGTTTCACCGTGGCTGAACTATGCGTTCGTTGGATCACAAATGAAAACGCCAGCGACCATTGTATTACTTTAGTAATATTTAGCAGAGACCAGTTAGGTAATTGTTCTACGGATGGACATTCTCACTGATGGGAAAAATCCACCTGGTGGTAGGTCAAGAAAGGTCAAGCCGGGCTTGGCAACGGTCTCGACTCGTCGTCAACGAAAACCAGCATTTTTATATCTTCCTTCTTCGTTCGCTTGAAAATGTGCCGTAGAAAGTAAGCGGATTAAAGAAGGACGAAGCATAAATGAAAATTATTTATGCGACATCCTGGTGGGTAAACGGCAAACAAAGACGCTTTGTAGCGACGAAATATCGCGCTTGTACGTATTTATGTGTAACCAGCTCAAAGCAGGTTACACGCGATTAACGTAATAATTCGTGCATGCAATTTGAGTTCGGGTGCTTATTACGTTTTCCCCGATAAATTAGCACGAACGAAGAACATTGGTCCGGACAGCGGCGTGAAATATTCCTTTTGTTCTTTGTTGCCAAATATCCACGAGGTATTAGCAACTGCGGTTGCGTGTCCATTTGTCGAATGATTAGGTATTATTCAATTTGTTAACGGTGTGCAAGATTTCGGATAAAATTCGCGTCTCGTAATAGCATACAGATAAGGGAATACTTGAATTAACGTATGGACAGAAATATGTGTACGGCATCTGGTGGTAAATTAATTTTATACTTCATCTGTAACACGCATTTCTGTTCAGAGAAAATGAGGATTACGAATGATAGAAGTTTTCACTTACGAATCGTCACATTCAGACGAACAATTACATCGTAGAAAATGTTCAAAGCGACTTCCACTGTCCCGAAGTATCATTCGATTGATTTTCTAGACCAGTTTTCAAAGCCGGATCTTTCGTTTGTCAGACGATTGCCCTAACCAATTGAGCTATTCAGAACGTCGATAGATCGCTGTTCTCTAAGCTTAATATTCCAAATAACTGGCTGCCTACGATTGTAGGTCACCCACGCGTTGCTACGACCTATCGTTTAAATCTACATAAGCTAAATCGGATAAACTGATATTACCGGTTACGTGTATCCGGCCGCGAGACGAAGATATCCGAAATTATTGCTAATGCCTTTGCGCATTGATTTCAGATTCTGCGGCAATTTAGAGATTGCCACGAGTGTCGTTTCGAGTTACAGCTTGAACGCTCTGAGCGTTTGAACGAAAGTCCAGTTTGCCTTTTTTCTCAAAATCGACGTCTATTCTGTAGATCGTGCACGATATTTTAGTAAAAGACTTAATCGATAATTTTTCCATATAAAGTTAAATTTATCTCGTTATGTCAAGTTTCCTTTTAACTGTATAAAAGCCTTCCCCATAAGTTCGTATTATTGCATGGGAAAGGTAATAAATGAATGAGGAAAGTAATATCTCTTATGCAAAGTTGACACAATATTGTAGTCCCTTCTGAGAGACCTCTTTAATAGCATTTGCACGAGTTGCTCAAAGAAATTCTTTGGAATAAAGAATTTTTTGACATCACCTTTATTGTTCATTTGTTCTTCGTCTTCGTTTAAACTATCTTTACCGAGTTAATTTAAAAGATAATCATTTATAACTTAATTTCATTCAAATTGTTCTCATAAGAATGTTTCTGCGAAATAAGTATAACCAACCTACATATTTTGTCACGATAAGTTACTAGTAAAGAGTTGTAAAACGTTATTGAAGTTAGGAGAATTTTGTTCTTTTTGCCTTTCTTACCGTAAACTGACCAATCATTTTCTTGTTTGTAAGGATTATTTTACGGATCTATACTCATATACCGTTTCCGGTTTGCTGCATGTATGGTCGATTTAATGGGATATCGCTCTGACAGACTTGATCACATTGGCTGCTTATTCATATTTGATTAAACCAGGTGCGACTAACCACCTAAATTTGTACATCTGATGTTCCTAAAAATCCACGAAATTTACATGCTTTTAATTATAAAGTTCGTAAGGTACGTTTCATCCGTGCTAAATCATGTAATACGTTTGCATCGACTCGCCATATTGCGTACAAACATCCGCGAACATGACAAGGAAAGCCAGCATAGAAATTTATACTCCTTCTATTCTTTCCGGCTATTGACTTGCAAATGAAGACCCGACAAGAGCGTACAGGAGCGTGAACAGAAGCACACGCACGTTGTCGCGCACATTGAGGAGCCAAACATCCATTGAAACGCGAATTCGAGAAGACAATCTCTCTCGTGCTACCGAGAACAGGGACGTACTTTGCCCTCGTCGAGCACGTACCTGGCTCGAGCATTGTTGTACGTGTCGGCTCGTGAAATAAGGAGTTCGTTCACGCACTCGCCAACAGAACATCCACGCAATGCGTTCGTCAATCATTGTATACGTATGCATACCTATGCGTGTGTACGTGTAGGTATGTCGAAAGTATAGGTAAAAAATGTAGAATACATGCATCATACCATCATAAGTGGAGTACGCGACCATAATATCCGCATAGGCAGGGAGGCTGTAGGTAGTACCGGGCGTGGAATCCGTCTCATGAATAATTTCCACCCCATTGTCCAGCTTCGTTCCACGGCAAGACTGTGAAAAAGAAGACGCATATGTGAGTGGTCGAGTAACTCACGACGTTTCTTTTTGTGCGCTCGTTTAAACGAAACACGATATTTTTCTTCAAAATGCTAATATCCGAAGTTGAACAAAAGGAATCTGTTAATGATAGTCGGCGTTTTGAATTGCGTTACGTTCGTGATTGATATTGTTGTTGGTATTTGTTAGGGTTTATCGATAGAAGTTGATATAAAGGCAATCGATAAAAAAGTTCGGCTTAATATGCCTATAGCACTTGGTATAGAAAAGAACCTCGTTACAGATCTTCCAGTCGAACTGGTTACTAGCTATTCCGCTATAAATCACGTTTTACTTAACTGCGGAAATAGCACAATTGGCGTGCAGGTTCTGCCCTCGCTCGCCATAAAGCGGAATTGGCAACCGGATGTCATAAATGCTCTTTCCAAATTTACGACGGACGTTAGCCAGTTGCTACAATGTCGAGGCGTGACTTTTTATAGAAATTTGTGACTTCCGACAATATGTGGCATGTATACATAAGATTTAAGCGACTAATCGTTAAATTTAATAGAACTACTTTACACGGTAAGGTAAATTAAAGTAAAGTGAAGTAAAGTAAAGTTGCCCTTTTGATCTTTACGTTACTGCGCCGTATACATCTTTCATCTAACTCAACAGAATTTTACGAAAATAATTTTCTTCGAATTAAGGGGTAAATGAATCTTCAAGCTGTACAGATCTTTCAGCTGTATAACTAAACGATATGGCAAGCACGGGAAAGAATTTAAATCAATCAAAAGTTATAACTGCTTTATTAAGCATCCGATTATGTAAAAATCTTCCCCAGGTTCGTTGAATACAATGATTACAAATCCCTACACCACAAGTACATCATTCTACTACTCATCCCAAAATAATATCCCCCAAAACCAATTCTCCTTAGCAATCAGTACTCTCTGCGAAACCTGTTCACCCACTGGTTCTGTAAATTTATATTATCTCTTCTTGTTTCTTCGTTTATTTGTTCTCACTCCTTAATTTTTCAATTGGCGTTCTCTCGGAAGAGGAAATATGCGTCACGAGCGCGTCGTTGTTTCTTCTATGCATCATGGGCATGTCTTCTATGCAATGTTCTATGCGCGAAAGGGACAACATTATCATGTGAATTTCTGTCACAGGGTTCGCGCGGATCCGCTCTCAGGATGACAAAAATTGCGAAGCTGGACGATATGTGACAGCGGTCGACTGTACACGAATTCGACGTGATACAAATAACGATCTCAGAACGTTTTACGGGACGAGACGCGCGAACAAAGCGGTAAAATTTACAGATTTTCCGCGGTCGTTAGTCGATAAAACGTGCCCCGCCCGTTTGATTTATGCGGCTCTAGCACGAGCAACGCCGGATTAAAACGCACGCTGAATTATTACGAAACAGGACCTTAAATAAATGCGCTATCTGTGATATCGCAGAACACGTCGCGCGAAAGACTCATAAATATTAGGTTTCTCCGTCTGAGATATGGTTTTCTCAAATGAAGCTTTAATCAAAACGCGTAACCTGTTTCGAATGTCACCATGTATATTTATATTTGCGTATATTTATATACATTTTAACTATTAGGTTGTCCGTAAAGTTTCTTTCGTTTCATAAGTGAAATAATAGATGCACAACATTTTTTGTTCTATACTTTTTTATTGAATTACGTTTGATCCATTTTATTCCATTACTAGAAAATGGATCATACATGAATCTGTAAAATAATATAAAATAAAAAATGTTGTGCATCTATTATTTCACTTATGAAAGAAAAGAAACTTTTCGGACAACCTAATATATGCATAGCACTACTGATGTTTCTGGTATTGTCGAACTTTCAGAAAATAATGCGAAGAAATTAATTGCACGATGCGAAAATATATGTAATATCCAATCTAATTTAATATATATCTAATAACAGATTTCAAGTGAAAATCATTGAAATGGTCTATGCATATGTCAAGATATAACCGGAAACTGTTTTATCATCAGAGCAGAACAGTCACGGCTTCTACACTTTGTACTTATTTCAAGCGTTTCTTTTGTGAAGCGTTTAATGAGCACAATGTTCTAAAAAGACTAAGGTGCAAGCTTAGCATATAAAGAACAAAAATTAGGAATTCGTGAAATCGCACGTAAGTTCGGACGATCTCATAAAGTTGTATTAAATTTTTTACGCGATCCTACTAGGAATGGGAAAAATAAGAATGGTGGACTTAAACAGAAGTTACCTTCTCATATTGAAAGATAAATTGTTAAAGTTACCAACGATACATTAAGAAGTTATGCGGAAATTGCGAAGGAATACGATCTCAACTTTTCTGGTTGGACCGTTCAGTGTGCCCTTAAATGTAATTCGAACATTGCAAGACAAAAAGTAATGTCCGCGCGTATACCTTTAAAACGCCACAAACTAGCTGCGTTTGAATATGCTGGTGCAAAGATGAATAGGAGTTGGAATAACAGAATAAGTTAATTTTGAACATTCATAAATCGTGAGGTAGTTTTATGTTTAATATTCTCTATTTAATTCATATATATATATAGTTATTTTCTCTGATGAGAAAAAATTCAGTTTGGATGGTCCAGATGAATTTTAATTCGTATCGCAGAGATATTCGTGAACGTGAAAAATACTTCTCTAAGCTATTATTTTTAAATAAATTCAAATTTCATGCAAATGTTTTTTGGAATTTTCGTACGATATTGGTCATATTTAGGAATCACTGCTTGCAACTTCAAAATACTTGAAAATTAAAAGTGGTGTTATTGTTACGTTTCGAAAGAAATTACGAAAGAACAGAGGAGGAAGGTACAAACAACAAAATAAAAGAGCGTAGCGACTGGGTAGTTGTCACAGCTTCGGTTTTCAAACTTTTCGTTTATTCTGCACGGTTCTTTGCTCCACCGAATTCACGTCGATCCTCCTCTTTGTTCTTACACATTTATTCCAAACGTAATCACGTCTGCACACGAGTTTCCGCGACTTAATGTCATGCGTGGTACGTCCACAACGTGGTACGTATTCAAGAGCTCGTTAAACGAGTTGTGAAGTAACCTCGTCAACTATAAAACTCTTTCATGTTCCTTTGAAACGTCGTACGGATAATTAACTATGTCGTCTTTTCCACTTCCGTTAGCGCGCGCGCCGCCTCTCCACTTGTCGCGAAGAACCGGAAAACCCAAGCGTTAGTGCCTCTTCCCGCTAGCGAGAACGAGCTTGTTCCCTCAATCCTTACGTGTCCCCTATCGTCGAACTCTTAACTCTTTGTGGCCGGGATTAATTTCTTGTAACGAGAAAGTTTCTCTCCGAGCAAAAGGTAGAAAAATGTAAAAAGTAGAAGTTAATGAACGCGTGTTCTCGGATCTGACTTCGAATTTCCTGGCGGTTACGTTGCTTCAAATAACGATGGAAACCAGGAAAGGATTAAATTCGAGCAATGGAAAATTCAACGGTAGGGAAAATGTGTGTTAATTTATTTCAGGAATCAGGAAGCGTAAATTTTCAGTGTTTTACGTTAATGGCGTTTGCGGGATTTTGGATATTTTTGAACCGTCAGCTGCTCCACCATTAGATTTCTTATTTTTATTGTGACTATGAAATATTTTCAAACACCCCATTGCGATCCATCACTTGTAACAAGTACGTAACTTGTGCACCGGAATACCTCCTAAATTATGCACTGGTTGAAAAATTGTTCTATACAAAAGTTTCATCATATAACGTACGTGCTTTCTTCGTAAATGGGTGCATTTCAGAAGATCGACCGTTTTCACCTTTTTCTATACGGGGAATTATAGTTTTTACGACGCTGATCGAAAGAATGTAAAATTCTGGCCAATCCTTTTGTGTTTTGTTATAAATTCGATAACTAATGAGGTATCTCGTATCGCTTATCGAAAACCTTATCAAAAGACTCGCGTATACGTGTCGATCTAAAGAAACAAAATTCCTACAGAAAAACTAACTTCTCTGATTAAAACACAGTATCCATTTCAACGATGACGTATTAATGTCTTTTTCATTCCCGCTGTTTCTATTAATTGCTCTCGCATGAACTCAGACGAGCAATATTTATAATTCTACACATCGTCAACGAGTTCATCGCGTCAAATTTGTTTTGCGATTTTAATTTGCCCGCGAAATATACGTCGCTGGCCGTACTGTTTATAGAAGCCGGTCGTCGAGTGTTTCTCCATATTACCAGTTTATTCTGTAAATTCCGTGGTTGGTACAAAAATGGCTCGGCATTTCCAATAACCGATTGGAACACTGTTAACACGAATGAGCATTTTCGCAAATCTAATTGTGGGTAGCACACTGTACTGGAAACACAACAAAACGTTACGTTGCAACAAATTGATTTATGCCCAAACAGCTTGTTTTCCAAGTTTCATTATATCGCACAAAACACGATTTTGTAGCCGCGGTCTCCAACAGATGAAAACGATTTGAATGTATGGATTTCAGTTAAACGGAAAGCGCAAAGGAAGTAGTTTCGACGACCGTATGAAGACTTATCGGAAAAAGAAAGGACGGAAGAATGGCGAAGATCGTAAAACAATAACGAAATGGAAGCACAATTTTCTCCTGAATAAACAAACTTCTTTCTTCGCGGTTATCGCTTTGTCCCTTTCGCATGGAAGTAGTAATAATTATTCAGCGCATTATGCGATTCTTTCGACAGAGTTCCATTATCTTGTGGGATATATAAGCTGTTTGCTTCGACTGGAAATGATAAAACGTTTCAAACAATGGCCAAACAATGTCCTTACAAAAATATAATGCTTCGCTGTTGCTGATTTTCAATGGTCTCGAGCATAGTGTTTATCAAAAATGTATAACTATTCAAGAAAGAATAGAATCGTTTCTTGTACGTGGCCATCGATAATTATCGTGTACCTTTGAAAGGAGATTTGCAAACAACAGGATGGAGAAATAAAAAAAAAGACTGTTAAAAGTTATTATTTAAAAGTACTTGGAAGATTCAAAAAATTTTACGATCTCCCATAAAACGGAATAATTTATTATTGCGTCTCGCTGGATTTGTCTTTACAAACGTTATTGTATCATGAATAGGAAATATGGTATTCCGTTTAAAAGAAATTTACGCGACTTTGAAACCTTTCTCGCTGCTCCACACACGAGAAGCTATATATTCTAATATATATTACATACGATATATTATACTTCTTTGACATGTTCACGTTTTTCCGAGATATGTGCTTCGCAGTTTCCAGTTAAAAGAGGCACCATGTACATATAAGTGTTTTGCGGAACCATGAAAGAGCTAGGAGACACAACGTTTCTACCGTAATGCGCTTCGCGTTGCAAATCCTCAAAAGATCATCCCGAAGCAGATAAATGGAAAGAGAGCCAACCTGGATTACATCGCGAACGAAATCAAGATTTACGTTATCGTCGTGTGAAATATTTGCGTTATCCTATTGCCTCGTCGTCGCTTTATAGCTCGAGCTTTTCCCGTTTCCGTTTTGAAGATCAAATAATTTTTTAATAATTCCGCGATCGTATTGCAGGCATTCAGATTTGTATACACACGAGATTCGTGCACGTCCTTTTTATTTATAAAGCTACCGTCGTATGTGCTATTAGTTGCGCAGCCGCTTCAATTGCCAGCAAAATTACTCGGCACCACTGCTGCAAAAAGCCCTAATGAACGAAGTATCATAAGAGTTGAAGAACCGAAACATTCATGGGAAGAATTTAGTTAGGTATACATGCAAACCAAAAATACAAGTTTCTCATTGCTTTTGCTACCATCTATCGTATTTACCTTCTGTAAATATTATGTCTCCGTGAATCTCAAACGAACGTCGAAACGCGAAAAATTGATATTTTTTATAAGAAGTTATTCAATTACTCGGATATTGCAAACATTCATATATATATATGCGCGTATGTGTGTGTGTGTTATTACAATTTCTACAATTTACTTAGTAGTATTTTTTTAACGGCTAATAAATTCAGTATGGACTGTTGTTGAATTTTCTTCTATGATAACATCTATTTTACGACGTGGTGCGTATAATTTAAATATCGATTACCCAGCGACTGGATATTTGTTAAGGCCTAAATTTCATGCCCGTCATGGGACTTCTCGCAAACGGCAAATAGTTTCCACGGATAAATATTGAATCGTGTGCGGTTCAGGATATCTATTAGCAATAAGCGAAGCACGTTCATTAGCAAGGTTTAAATTGAATATTTGTCATTGACAGAATGCCGATACTACGTTCTAAACGCTTAATCAAATAATCGTGTATCATTATAGAACTGTAACGTATCATTGTTTTGCACGTGTGTCAGCTTATGCAAAACGGATAAAAGATCACCAATATAGTACATCGATATTAATAGATATTCGATCTAAAGCTCATTAACGACAACAGACGATCACGTTGAAAGCTACAATTGATAAAAGACAACTGACCTGAATGAAAAATAATTTCGGTTTGCCTGCTAAGCTGGGGCATCGATGGCCAAGGAAAGGGCTCCAAAGCATTTCCACTGGATACACATTGTCGGCTGCATACAGGACACCCGATTCTCCGTGCGACATAGCAGCTACGACCAGACAGTCGGCATCCGTGTGGTCTTCCGCAGCAGCTTTAATGAAAGGATTAATTAATTCGATGGTGCCTGTGATAACGGCCTCGGACTGTTTGCCAGAGTAGCTGATACAGGGAACAATATTGGGAAAGCGAAGCTCAATGCGACATTTCGATGTTCACTGTCGAAAATCACGTAGTCTTTGGGAAGCTTACTATTTCTGTGGATTTAGATTATCCTACGTTTTGATACTATCGCGATACGTGTATCAGATTCGCTGACGATTACTGTCATAGACATAGCGGGCAAGTAAGCTCTACAGGTGTTTGGAACTTGGAGACGTTCGAGGTATTAAGGTAACCGTGGTTGTCGGATGTTGTTCAAGGCTTAAGCTTGCTCGTTTTTCATCGATTCAAATCAGCATAGTCGATAACGTGCAAGACTTTTCATTTTGGGATTCAGTATAAGTTATCTCCTCTAATAGAACAAAATTCTACTTCTCCATTACAGTTAGTTATTTTCACAATCGTAAATGTTGACTTAAACTATTCTACTGGCTTATTCGTATCGTTTAAAATTATCTTGTTCAAGTACATCAATTAATAATATTACTACGGACCGTGATATGGTACCTATAATTGAAACTACAGAAATAAAAGTCCTCGTGTTAAATTTGGAAACCGCACGGAACAAGTATGCGTCGCGTTATAGATTCGAGCGGTGCGCGAGTTTCCGCACTAGATTTAATAAAAGGATTAATTAATTCAGTGTGGTCCACAATAGCAATGACCGAGCTGTTTACCGTGATGGGTCATACGCAAGCAAATCAAGAGGTTAACGACGACACGTATTGTTCGTTTAACCTCTCACCCTTTCCGATTTGACTGTTGTGTTACCATAGCAAACACCGTCAGACTTGAAAATCACTTTTGCAAACAATTCGAACGCGTTCATCGAATCGTTCACCAAACGAACTTTCCAAACCTTTCGATTTGCTCTTTGAATTTCAAAGCAATTCAACTCAAGTTATTTTCGAGTCATTTCTTCCTTTACGTTTTTCTTAATTATTTCAGATTGGTATTTCTTCTTCCTTGATTTCAAGTAAAATATGTGCGATCTTTGTAATTCGATTTTCTCAGAACCATGCGTTACAAGAATTACATTTTTGCTTGTTTTTTGTAATCAATAGCCATTTCGGATATGAAATTTGCGAAGATACGAACTGGTAACTTAAACAGTTTAACTATTTAACGGGCCGATTCTTTTTCTCTTTACATTTTCAATTCTATGGCGTACAAACGTTTCATTCTGTTTAACGATGTAACAATTAGTCCGAATCATCGAGTAAAACTAAGCGGATTTCATTTTTCTTCTCGAGCAATACTGCTCTCCTCTTTGTGAATTAACTTTATCGACTCTTCGCGAACTTTTTAGCTCTTTATATAGCGATGCAATGAATGTTACGTGTGATTCGTTGCAAGATTCTACAATATTGCAGAAATATACCTTCTTATACGTATTAATTTGTTACGTATTATTTTTAATATCTACTGTCTTATTGTGCTTTCACTAAAATTTTACTATCGATGTATTCTATTATTATTAAATCCGTAAATCATCTTAGAATCAAGTAATCTACTTAAACTCGATGTACTCGAACCAATTTGAATTCTTTTACTCTCGTAGGAACGTAAAATACCGATACTATTAGATAATAATTAAATCACTTAACAATTAAATTAATTATATCTAACGAGATAAATTATTAACGTCACATGGCTCACTCACTAAATCTTTACGAGTAAGTACTTTGTTTCGAATTGTAATATACAGGGTGGTTGGTAACTGGTGGTACAAGCGGAAAAGGGGTGATTCTACGCGAAAAAGAAGTCGAAAATATAGAATAAAAATTTTTCGTTTAAGGTTTTGTTTTCGAGAAAATCGACTTTGAATTTTCGTTCGGTACGCGTGCGGTACGTTATAACGGATCTCACTGTAGATCGTTGTCTCGATGGAAAAATTAAAAATAAAAAAAAATTGAAAAAAAAATTTTATTCTATATTTTCGACTTTTTTTCGCGTAGAATCACCCCCTTTCCGCTTGTACCACTAGTTACCAACCACCCTGTATATCTTTTCATTTTATATTTCATGGCCTGCACAGTTTTGCGCCTATTTTCTTTTAAATATGTAAACATCCGCAGTCAAATTGTATCTATGCAAACTTTTGTTCTGCCTGCAAAACTTATTTATAAGGATTATAAATACCGTACTTGTATATTCACCTCCATGAATATTCCTCGAAACTCTCGCACGCGAAACCTACTTTTTAATTTTGCTAGTATGTACCGCGTGATAACGTGACTCTGAAATACACATAAAAGCCTGCAAAACTATTCAGGTAATTAACTTTTTAGCCGAGATTTAGAAAGAGATGGGTGAAATGAATTTTAGATAATACGGGATTAAAATATAACGGGAAGAAAAGACGAAAATGCAATCGTGCCACATTTTACTACTATCTACTTTAAATACGTCTAAAAAATATTATCCAAAAATATTTGCATCCCATTCGAATTTTATCCGTTAATTACTTTAATAGCTAATCACACGTTATATTTCTCTTATCACTTTCTGTAATTTTTCGTCGTTATAGAGACCAAAGTGTGTGAAATTACCGCCTTTTCTCCTTCTTTCGCGTGATGCGGTTAGAAAACTAATTTTCATCGTGGTCTTCGTGTATGATAATTCGTTTGTGTCTGGAAAACAGGCTTGAAACGACTAAAAGATGCAGCTGACACGTTTTAGCAATGTCCATCAGGACTACGGGCAAGCAAGAAAAGTTCCAGAGAAGTTGAAACGTTCTTTCGCACAATACTGTTCCCTTTCCTCGGTACAGTTGTTTGGAATGCTACCGTTGGAAAAGGTACTTCGCGAACTGAGGACAAACGTATAAACACGTCCTCCACTCGTTTCCTGTATACAATTTACCGCTACTTGCAGCGCCAAAATGTTTGCCGTGGGAAATTGTGAAATACCATAGGCGTCAAGCGATATTGTCGTACGTATTAACTCTTTACAGTATTACATTCTTACATACATTTTTCGTGTGTTTAGATTTAGTAAGAACGTAGTCTTTGAGGAAAATGTTTAATTCTATCCTTACACGTTTTATATCTTCTTAAACGAATTTTCAAGTTTTTAAACCTTCACGTTATTCAATTCTCAAATTTTCATTCAAATTTCCAAACGCTCGAATTGGCGAGTTCGAAGTCTCAGATTTCCGATATATCATATTTTTGAAAAGCGGCTGAGCGTACCGAAAACAAGAACAAAATAATTCCATTACGAAATGGCTCGCGAAGTTAGCAATTTTCTCGGCTGCCTGCCAGGTTAAACAAATAAGCGCCGGGAGCGGAGAAGAATTAGCGCGGGGAGGCGGAGAAAAATCTCCGTATAATTCATTCTCGAACAGCAGCGGGGCGATTTCACGCGCTATTTGCTTCGGTACGATCCTCCGGCCCGTGTATAAGCGCAGAGGACGTAGCAGCCGGTGAACCGTTCGCGTTCGAAAGAACTTGCTTTCGACGATTATACGCGTCATTGTAACCGAAGTTTGCTCGTTACTTCGTCGCTTGCTCCGTCACGATCCATCCGGACACGTTAATTAATTCGAACGAATTAGTTCAGTCCGAATTAATTATGGAATCGGACGCGGTCGCTCGTCAAAGTATTCCACGAGGAAACCAACTAGAACGATCTTGAGTAGACAAAAGGATGCGCAAACGTACGAAATAGGATGTGCTTCGAGGTAATTGGTTCGCAGCGAGGGTAAACGCGAGACTGTTCCTCCCTACCGCATCTAATAACCCGATACCAGAGCTCTCTTACTAACAATATCCGCTAGCAACATCCACTTCCGCTAGGAGGAAACCGGTATGCCCTTTCCACTGATCAATACGCCCTACTATGCTACAAATTCAGAAGTTTATTACCGGTGTCAGTTGATGCTTTCTCGGCGAATGCAAATCTAGTACTCTGTTGGAGGCGTGAACGGATATGTATGTGCATGCGGGCTTATTTATAGAGGGCGTTGCGTGATTTGTAGGAATGGCTTATGATCGATACGTGTCCAATGGAACGGAATAGGAACGTATACTTGGTCTCACCGGCATCGAAACGTGTTCTTCGTCTATTAAAAACCAAGAAGTTGTGCAAATATACGTAAAGTAATTTACGTATTGCTTTGTCGAAATACGAAATGTGTATTAAAATGATTGATATTTTATAGAAAGCTATCGCACAAATCGGATGCATAAAAAAAAATTGCGATAATTTGAAAAGTGTGTATGTGTGTTTATCGTACCAAAAATACAATTGACGGATATCGGTGAAAGGAGAAATATTAAACAAGCCACGGAATTTCTCAATTCGGGAGCTAATACGATATTTGAACGTGTCTCTTTGAGACAACCGGTATAGCTGTGGCTATTCGCGGACGCATACATTTCAGCAAGCTTGACGTTAAAAGCAATCGCTGAAACAGGGTTCCTGGTACGAGCAAACGAGCCACTCTTCAGACAGAGAACGGGATATAGGGTGACAGGAGCACACCATGCCGAAGAGGAGCGTCAGTTATAGGAAAAGGAATGCAAATAATTATCCGGCCGCTGCCGGTCACGTTTTTCCACGTGCACAGTTTACGTAATTTCTCGCTGTCCGTTCCGATAAACGTTCAAACGTGATGGGGGTTACATGGTTCCTGTGAAATTCCTGTAATTATATTGCCACCAACGAGGATCATTAATAGCTCGTTTCGTGTACGCTTTCCGTTCGCGTGCTGTTTGCTATTTTTCGTTATCAACTCGATCAAATGGGAAACGAGGCTCTCTTGGCGCGGAATTATTACGTTGTTTTACTCGTCGTTTCGCTTGAGAACGATACATATGTATTTCCACGTTTCGTTGTAAAGTGATACGTTAAAAAGAAGAGGACGATACGAAACATTTTTTATGGTATATATAACGTTGTGCCGAGTAAAATGGTCGAGTGTTGAGTTTGATAAATTTCTTGCAGCTTGCGAATGTATGAATTCGCAGTACTTTCTACGAACGAATATCTCGAATGAGTATTTCAAACGAGGATCAAACGGATACTTGGTGGATTTTAGAAATGAATTTCGAAATCACACTCGAATCAAAATACCAACACATTTGAGTTTAAGTAAAGTCAGACATTGGAATCAAACAATGGAATGTGCAAAGGAATTCGATCGAGTTTGAGAGTCAGAGAATCAAAGGATGGGAAAGCTTCGTGGAATGGTATAGCGAGTTCATCTAATCGTGAATTTGAACAGTTAGGGAATTCAGGTGCATATAGATATACTATTTACTAGACTATATGGAAGTTAAAAAGTTTAGTGAAATGCAAGTGCTGGTTTCCAACGTGTTTAAAGAGAAAGCGCGTAGAATCAAACAGTTGAAATTTACGAAGTAACAGAAGACCAATTTCGCGAACTTCTTAAACATAAAGCAGGTGAAAAACACGGAACAGCCGTACTACTGATTCTTTCAGCTAAAAATTTAATCCAAACTAAAACATATGAAATTGCATATGTTTGTATAGAAGAGTCTTCAATAAAGTGAATAAAATGGAATTAAAATTTAAAAGGATACATAGAGTACGAATATTATAACAAAAAGAAAGCGTAAACTGATTTCATTGCAATACGTAAAGGATTTCGTTTGAGTTTCTCACGTATTCGTTGAACCGATTTCACCTAACAATTCCACTATTCTTGCAGCAGGAAATTGAAACATTTATCACACTTCACATCCACAGTCACACCTTAAATCGAACTCTTTCATTGGAAAAATTCTACGTTTACGTAACTCACGATTGAGTGAAAATTATAAGTTGTGTCGAACATACAATTACACAATCGTTTCAAAGGAAAGAAGCGAATGATCTTTTGGTATCTAGCGAAAAACGAGAACTTCGGCAGCTGAAAGATTCTAGCGGCGGATCTTTCCGCATCTTTGAATGAGAACCCAGCACGCGAGATAGGCATCGAACGGATGCGCACCCGATGCTTCATTTTCAGTCGTCTGGAAATCGCCTGAATGCATGGCAAGCGTTTGAACTGGGAAAAAACGGAGGGCTATGTCTGACGAAATTCGCTTAAATCGAACGGCGAAACGATATGTCTAATCGTACAACTTCGATGGACGTAAATGATTAAATTTTTCAACGTGTGTCCAAACACACTCTAATACTAACTTAATATTTCGACCATGAATTCTGCACATAAAAACAATAAAAATGGCTCATAAATATATACTCTGTTTGATCTTGTTTTCGAGTCACGTATAGCGAGTTTTTTATTAAAGAAACTGCATCTGCATATCTTCATCAGAGATGTTCAAAGTGAACAAAATTCTTTGCTCGCGAATACAAAACTGGATACGTTTTATCACTGACTGTCCTACTCTCTCCATTTCTCCAGGTATTATTCGGATTTTCTTTTGTTTGTAGATAAATAGGTAAAAGAAATTAATTCAAGTACTTCCATTTTCCCATAATATTATTGCAACATATAATTCCACTTATGTGAAGTTTTTATCGTCGTCCTTTGCAAAATCCACTGTCGAAGCGATTTCTCGATGCTGCACCCCGAATGCACGTCGAAACTTCTCTTTTGCTACTTCCGATAATCTCGTGAAGGACAACTTCGAAAAGATACTTGAAAACTGCTTTCCAATTTTTTCGTTTCTACTTGCAGAGTAAAGTTTATCCGAGCTTGGACAGTAAAAATTATGCCCGATCGCCGGAAATTGTGGCATGACCGCCGTGTTAGATCTACAAGAGAAGAATGAAACTGCAGAGAAGCTACGTTTCTCGTGCGCTTTTGTAGCTCGATAACTATCTTCAAAGCCAACGAATAAACTGAACGGATTTGTCTCTAATTTTGAATTACTCTATTTCCTTTTCCTTCACATTTAGATAGAAATACATTCCTTTGCCTATGATATTTGACATTATTTGGTCCTTTTGATCGTCTTACACCGGTAAAGCATGACTTATCAATTATAATTGTAGAGGCTCAGCATCGATATGTAATTATGTACGTTCATGAAACTTTCAACAATTACGGTAATGGTTAAACAAAGCAACGTGTTGCTCGTGTGTTAGTGTTTGAGTAACACACACCGATGTACCCATTCAATTGTCTCATTGTTTCTTCATCAATATTATTCAAATCGTTAAAATTTGCGGTTTCAAATTATAACCGTCAGAAGAGAAAATTGTAATTGTTCACAGCATTATTTAGTACATTGTTCTATAGTTCGTTTGGTTTATGTTACGTATTATCGTCGGTACATTAATTATACGATTATCGGTGTTTCTAGCTAATACGATTATCAAGCGGTGATAACTGCTCGTGTTCGTGAGATATAACATTGACTGATAATAATAGAAATATTCCGAAATTGAAGGTTTAATATATCGTTGAGAGATATTGAAAGAGAGAGAGAGAGAGAGGGAGAGGGAGAGTGTAATATTCTCTTTGCAATTCAAACTTCATTCAAATTATTATTATTGAAAGCATTAGAATACTGTTTTTCTAATGATGTTTATCGTTGCTTCTTAAATTATTTACAAAAATTATCGTACGTAATATAAACAACTATTACATATGGAGTCTCAGCTAGTAATATCGTTTTGTTATAAGCAACTTTAAATTTCCATTAGGTTATTTTAATTTTTATTTAATCTTTATTTCGTAAACAATAAGTGCAAACTAAAATGGAATACTTTGAAACTAAATCGACTGTTCTGGTTTACCTATAACTCAATCAAAAATCAAAGCAGAACCGATACATCATAACCCTTACTTCGCTAACAGCATTTGATACTAACCATCCATAACTTGAAGTATCAGATTTCCTACACCTCTGTTAAACATCCATTGGCACGTGGCCAATATGGACAAGCCTTAACGCGTGCCGAGCTATGAAACAGCTAGTCGGCCGTGAACTGAATTATTAAATCGCGTCCGATATTGTTATGCGCGCTACGAGCAATTGCTTCGAACGTTTTCACCTCGTTCACAACGTCGATTCACGTGCGATTATCCTTAGCTTTTAAACTGTGTGATTTTAAACTGCGCATCCTGTATACTACGGAGGCGACACGTCGATCACGAGGCTGTTTTAATCAGGTTCGAGGCGTAACTTTCTTCTTCTCTGTCGCGGATTAAAAACCACCCTGGGCAAATTTCAACGGGGATATTTAACTATTTACCGAGCCTGTTTTTACCCTTTCAGCCGGCGCTGTCCGACGAAGAGCGCCGGAACTGCTATTTGCTCAGCAAATAGAAGTCGCGTATACGCTTGTTTTTTGCTTCCGATATCGAATCCAAACGCGACGATACGAGCGCACCGCGCCGACTAAACGGCCGAAAAAAGATGAAACTGTTTATTTATTCCGAGTTTTATTTACGAACGAGAGCAGATGAAAAGAAAAATAACAGATTAACTCGAATATTCTTGTCGACTCGTTTTGAAGTAAGAAGAAATGACGAAATTATTAAATTCACGAAGTAGTGCAATATCTTGAAATATTTTGTGCGTCTAAGATTTCTCCATTGTACTTTTCAAACTATCAATTTCAAACTATCTTGCAGCTCCACCTTGACGTTAATGCTTTCGTTCACATTCCGTTTCTTCTTAATCTATTCCTTTGAAAATAATGTTGTAACTACGTATTTTGTCAAATTTTAGAACACTCCACTGATATAAAAAAAGAACATCTAGTAATATAAAAGTGGAAAATTAAATCGTCATTTGAGTGTACGTAGATACATACACCTACAATATAGGTATCTATTCATTGCGTTAAGATCTAAATTTGTTTTTATTTGACTTTTGTACTAGTCGAACAAAACTCTGTTTGCGTGGCTTCAATGGGGGCAGAGGATACTTGAGAAAATTGGTGTTCTTAAAATATTCATGAAACTGTGAAGCATTTTACTGTTTGTTCATCCTTCCCTTCTCGTAGCTCTATTAGATTTCGATACACAAAGATCTATGTTTAATACTGAATTTTACAAGATGTACGATGTATATTTATCCTATCATTAGAATATGAGAACAGTGCCACAAATGGAAACATTTGCCACTTAAACATTTTATTCACAGTTCGATCAACATTTTACAATAACTATCTATATTAACGGAAAGTACCACGATCATAATGAGATACGGTCTACCGTGCGATACTCGCTTTATTATTGATATTTCCATCGTACAAATAGCCGATTGAGAAGCAAAAATTTCAACGTCGTCGAGTGGCTAGATGGAAAAAGTTTCTGAACTCTTCAGAGTCCAATCGAATTCACAGAATAGAAGCTGAGCTAACATGGCACAGTGCCAGAAATTGAAGCATTAAAAATAGCGACAGCAACTTTTATAAAATATATAATCGAACAGCTTACGCAGCTACGCGTTCAAAACAGTTTCTCGCAACCCCGTTGCCGATCGTATCGTTGATACGTGTTACTGCTTCCGTACTACTGCACGATATGTAAAAATTAAATCGGTATATCCGATTCGACCGAGTTAGCTCGTTATACGTAGATATTTCTGGCGACGTTCTGAAATATAAGTGTCTTATACTGTACCTCAAATTTCCATTTTCAAAATCACGATCTCACGAAAAAAATTGAGATCCTGGATACCGCGTTCACATCGTTGATTTCCTGAACTCAACTGAAACGTGTTCCGCATATACGTACATTTTACACGCTGGCTACCTTTTGTACGCTCAATTGGGAAATAAAAATGCAATAATTGCAAAACAGAGTAAAACGAGATCCTTTGTAGCTTTCAACAGATATAATTCGCTAACATTTATATTCGCTTAAATTTAATCTAACGAGACAGTAAAATATAATATTCTACTCGATGTGCCAGTAATGTATTTTATTGTCATTAGGCAAAACACAATCAACATAGCAAATTGCAAGAAATAGCTCATCGCCCATTTGGAACTAACAGTGGACGTATTTGCGTAATGTTCTGATAATGTTCCGTCGGCGACGGTATTATCTGGCAACATCGTATGAATAGTGCAATGGCAATTTTTCATTCGCACAGTCGTGGCCAACGTGCGCGTGGTCGAATAAAACAGCGATCATTAAACCTGTTTAATTACACGCCGTTTACAAAACACCTGTCGACTGGCCAAAAAATTTCCCGATAACTGTAACGACACGGAATAATTGAAAGTCCCGTTCTGCCGGTTGAAATGGAACTTTTAGTCGCTGATGAAATCGTGCAAAAAAAATGTCTGCGAACGGCAGCAACATTCATCGAGGGAGATCGCAATTTTTTTTTTTTTTTTGGCTTGTCATCCAATACTTCTCTACATATTTCTATCATTTTTATATGTATTTCGAATTTATTACTTTCATTGTATGTTTCAAAAGTAAAAAATCAAATATTGACTCAAGCCATCGGCTTTTAATAATCCATGTAAATTTTACATGTATTGGCAAATTAAGCTGAAATCAAGTAAAATCGAATAAAATCGAGAAACGAAGTACGTAACGTGATACGCGTTTTCGAAACGCCCGTAGCTCTAAATACAAATTTTTCGTTGCAAATATTTCCGTGTTTACAGGCTACGCTCATTTTTTATTAACCCCAGACTTTCAAACATGTAGAGTGCATAAAATATCTAGTAGAATTTAACTCTCGTCCTTTGCCTTCAAAATTGACAAAAAAAAAAAAAAGGAAAAGGAAAAAGGAAATCATACGAAAACGAACGACATGGAAAGCAAGGCAGATAAGAGGAGAAAAAAGAAAAAAGAAAAAACTAGCTATAAACGGTACATGAAATACAGTCGGTGACAAAAGTAAGCAGACAGATAGTGTAAGTACTAGTACTTGTATTAGTCGTATACACAAATTGAAGTTTCATTTACTATATGTCTTTATAGTACACAGATTGTTTAGTACATAACTGAAGTTAATATTTACATTTTTCTGTAAACGAGATGTATTTAAACGAAATCTCATTCATACCTATTTCCACTGTCTGTCCAGTTACTTTTGTCTTCGACTATCTCTTGACGCATCCCAGGCCGACGGAGTATGAAAAGTTTCCTCGCTTATTATAAAGTTCCGCGATCATCCGACTTTCTGCTCCACTACGCGCATACGCCCATATATTTTGCGTGATTGTCTCTACTAGTTATATCTTGGTGGAAACCGGTTACCTGGCTGGCAGAAGGAAGCTTAATGAGCTCGTTTCATTGTAAGATGTTTGTGCAACTTCTCGTAACGTTCATTCATCGACGTCATCATTATCCATGCTCGGACAATCATGTTCAAGAGACGACAGACCCCGTTATTCTTCCTTCTTTTTCCTCGCCAAACTTTCGACAAAGACTTTCACGAGAATCACTGATAGACCACTGTCGCTATTTAATCCTTTTTATATAAAAATTTTCCGAACAAAAAAACGCGAAACCCTGTTCGAGGTTGATCAACAGTCTCTGTCAATTTATCCTCGATCGATTCAGGGTGGGTTTACTATCGGGATGAAAGGGAACGGTGATTTGGTCGATGAATGAAGTTTGAATGCAGTTGTAGATTTTAGGAATGTTTATCGACCGTCCACGTTCTTCTTTGTTTGCGTCACTAGCCTTTAATCTCGTATTGTAAAAAAATACACTTCAACCTAATCCATCAAAATTTATTTTCTTCTTTGGAGCAAAAATTTAAGAGAGAATAATGGCGATTGAGTCGATCCACAGGTTAAGTATTTTTCGAATATTTACGAACGAGTTAGCGATCTGTTGAGTGAATGCTGAAAATATTTTACAGCGGAGCATTAAATCTGTTTGAAAGTAAGAAATTCGGAAAATAATAAATAGATTTCATTTAAATTCACGGCTTTTCACTAACAGCAACTATGTACATATCGGAGAAACGTTTAGAGAATGCAAATTTTATTCGAAATTTGTGAGTTTCAATAGGAGGAAAAATTGAGGGCAGAGATACTTTTTATGCATCAAACATGCAAATGGGAATGTCTTGTAAGGGAGGTTTGAGAACTGGAAAACGACGAGAAAATCGCGTGTAAACACTCGAGTCTATTTCAGCATTCCCTTTGCGTGTGACACGAATTTTATCTGACATTTGTGCGTCATAAGGAGACAAAAATTCGAGATCTTTTATGTTAAAAATTCAGTTTAAGGAATAAAACTGATCTTAGATATCTTAGCTTTTCGCTATTTTATTATTACACCGATAAATATTTTCATCGATAATTTAAATATTACTGTATGCTTGCAAATATGTTATTCGTGAAACCAAGTCAAACAAACATAGGAAAATGCTGGGATCATCGTTAAATATTTAATTCATCATTTCCATTATTAACGCTATTGTTTTCCCATTACTGTTTCAGCGATATTCCCATTTGTATTACGAAATTCCATCGACTCTACCCCCTACCATACAATTATGTGATACAAAAATGCGACAGAGAATTCAAAACACCTGGCAAATTTTCATAGGCCAGTTATACATCAATATTTTTGCGACGAATAAATTTAATTCCATTCCCTAACAGCATTTCGATAACAAATTTCCACGATCCGCTTTTTCACAATCATTTAACCAATTAACACGAATATTTCGTTTAAAAAAAGGTATTTAAATATCTATCGAAGAAATAGGCTTGATTTTGAATTGTTCGTTAGTGGGACTCGCAACGTTGTCGATATCACTAAAACTTTCAGGTATCGATAATGATCTTAGCTACACGTGATCAAATATAACTTTATCGAAATCAGGCGCCACAGACCCAATCACGGTTAAGTGATTAAAATAGCAAGAAATTGAGTGCATGAATCATCTTCCGTTATAGGTTACTGAACTCTTTTCAAGAATTTTTATCATGTCGAATACTTAATCCTTCTTGGAAAGATTACAAGCATTATTTGAACATCGCGTTCTCATTGATCATTCAGACAACAGCTTCTCCAATAGTATATGACCCTCGTACAATTCATAAATATTGTCTTTCTTTTTTTAATTATATCGTTCTATATACATTTAATATTATATATTATACCTGCTTAGAGTAAAGAAAATATTTAGTAGACGATTTATCGTTTTCCCATCGACCCGACGAAAGGAGCGATACAGATATCATAAAACGCGGACTGCAACCAAGCCGTTCATTGAAATTCATCGTTCGGATAATCCTACCATGGAAAGGCGTTTTAAATGAAACCCTTCAGAACGTTTGTTGCGATCTATGGATGATTCAGGAGCGCACGATTTACGAGCTTCACGCTTGCCCGACAATGTAAGAACATCTTTGTTCGACGTCGACAAAAGCGTTTGATAAATGTATGTCGAACACGGTGGTGACGCCTATTGTGTCAATATTTGAATGGATCAACGATAAATAGAAGAAAGAGGAAAGGAAAAGAATGAATCGAACGAGAACGGTTCCTGGTGACTTTTCATGGACAGTTACGCTTCCGCTTTTATCCTCTTTTCAAACGGTTTACCGACGATTTGTTGAGCAAAGGTTCCAACGTTCGCCAAGCCACGCGAATTTTATGGCCACGTTACGGCTCCCCGCACGCTAAGCGAATTTAGGAACATCGGTTTGCCGAGTTCGCGACGAATATGTTTCGAATGTGCTCACTGGAAAACAGTGTTCCACGCCTGTGTCACGGCCTCTGTTTAAATCTGCTGAGGATTCCGTATAAATTTACACGGTGTGTGCCGCTACATGGAATTTGAAGATCACAATGAAATTGAAGAATACAATGGAATTTGAAATTGAATTGTTCCATGAATTATACATGTAGTATTCCGCATAAAGAATCTTTCCTTAAATTAGTCTTAGCCTTATGAGTAAGAAATATTATACGTGTTTGTTATTTATAATATATTCACGAAGATAGTCAATAAATTATTGTTCAAATATAGAGTTCATACGAAATAACTAGTGAATCAATAATATTCGTTCCATTTGAAAAAAGACACTAATATTAAAATCGCTGATAGATAACAATTTGAAAAAGATAACGATTTAATCAGACGATATTCGTACGAATATTCTTTTTGTATTTTTAATAAATAATTCGAGAGGAAATGCATATATATAATACTATTGTATACGTTTAAACTTTAAATGTTTTATACGCGTGTATAATCAGTCAGCAGGATACATTTATAATTACACGTAATCGAACGGTCGAAACCGATGCTTCTTTTCGTTTGAGGTAATTCAGCGGGTTTGAAAACATTTCGATTTAGAAGGCAATCGCAGCAGAATCAGGTTTTCAGTCGAAACGGACTATGGCGGACTACATCAAAGTGACGTTACCCAAATAATGGATACGCGATTCGTTACCCAGTCACGGTCAAAATGAATTATTTCACGTATTATCCGTCTCCGCTTGCCATCACGGATTGCACGCTGTTTAACGAGCAGCGCAGAAAAATGATTAAAACCTGTCCCCGGCTACGAATAAAACGTGGTTTGCGCTCCAAATCGCGTTATCCCCAGCCCGCTCACATCGCAGTCTGCTACTTCGAATAAAAAATTTCAAAGCGGAAACGATCTACCGGAATTTATCGTAATTTTGCGAATGATTTTCATGCAATTTCACGCGGCAGCATCGAGGGACCAATTGCAAATTGCTGGACCGGTTTTATTTTTGTTTTCAATTCTGTCACGCGTTCGTTGTTTCAATGAGCAGAGGAAATTTGCAAGTTTATTGCTTCAAGACAAAATTATTTTCGTGTCTTATCGGATGGATCGCGTCAGATTTTGTACGTAATGTCGTTATTCTAACGGAAATAATTTATAAAATGATTGAAATCGTAATAAATCATTTTCAAATATTGATTCAAGATAAATTAATGATCTATGTGGAATTTCATTTATAACGCCGTTCGCTCATTTTTCATCACTTCAAAATGACTTACGGTGTCAAGCAAAGAACCAGTTCAAAGAAGCTTCTTTCAAGACTTTGGAAAATGTGTGCTTACCGTCTTGCACCGTCGACAATATCGTTTTAACATTCGAGTCGTCGTAAACTCGAACGTCAAAGCCAAGATACTTTAATGTTTGCTCCAGTTCCTTCGAATCTTTTTCCCCACCAACTCGTTTATCCTGTTTCTTGAAATTGACGTGGCTGAAGATTAACGCGATACCTCTTCGTTTGTGATTCATGTTATATACTTCCGAATGTGGGTCCAGATTAATTGTGCAACTCGGTCTGACAGGCTCATCCCTTAAAAAACAGGAAAAAGAAAAACAATATATGTAAATTAAAGAATTACTATTTTTCTTAATTTCGTAACGAATGAGCAAATACGTAGACGTAAATGTACTCCAAGAAGAACATAGTTCAAATATACATAGAAAATTGCAGAAAATTTTTATGAAAAAATTGACAAAATAGTATCGCGAACTAACCTCCCATAGCTTATTTTCAACATATCGAAATCATATCGTTTGGGAGTTATCCTATTTCTCTACGAACCCTGTTTCAAACTTCCTCCCAGCGGATATACACATTCAATATCCCAGAGGCAGTTTACGCAATTCGTATTCCGCGTGGAAACAATTTATTCGTTCGATTATGGCGTCGACACGGCGGCGCTACGCGAGCGAACGGTATTTAATTAGGAGATTCATATTCCAATGTAAATTCAATGCCGTAATTCGTTCTTTCCACTCAATTCTAGTCCGTCTAATATAGGACCTGTTAAGCGGCGAATTACACAGCTCGAAAACCCTTCTCATTCTGTTTTACGATCGTTGTCCATGTTCGCACCCGGGCTCGCGGATTCGCAATAACTAGCGCGCGTATATTTTTGTCCGTCGAAAAATTTCTCTGTTTCCGAATTTCGTCGATCGATACGGCGCGATGGTAGGAAGCCGGTAAAAAAAAAAAAACAAAAAAGAGAAGGAAAAAGAAGAAAAAAGAATGAAACCGAAACGCCGCAACGAAGCGCGTATCCCCGCAATTTCGGTGTCGACGTTGCACGTTGACGGTTTTTATGTTGCTCGTAAAATTTTGGACCTGGAGAAGAGAGTTGGCTAGCTCGTTTGCCAGGACAACGGTCCACAGACGCGCGACAAATAACATCTCTAGGAGGCGAAGGTCGACACTAAGCACAATTCTGCAAGAAACTTTTCGACGTTTATGCGGCCGCGAATTCAACGAATGAACATTGTCTCGGTGTTTGTGTATCGTAGTTTATCTCTAAATAAGATATAAGTTTCTTCCCGAATGGTATTTAATAGTATCGTCTAAATTAGTATATTTGCTCGATAGTAGCAATACGATGATTTATCCAATAGAAATTTCGACTGCAATGGACTTTGGAATCTTTCAACTCTGCACTTCTCCAACAAAATACTTCCAACGTTCTACCTATACTTGCGCCAACTTTCCAAAACCCAACGCAACCAATCGAGAACTGTACAAGCTCGAGTTCTCCGTGAACGTTTAGGAAGCAGCTGTGGGAGTACACTTATAGAGATCTAAACGAAAGCATCGGAACTTGTATTTCTTGGGCACCGTGGCAACTTCCGGCGCGCGAATTCAAAAGGTTTGCCTCTGTTGGAAAGGCGCGAAAGCGTATAATCTGTCGCGAGAGCCTCGCCCTCGTTCCAAAGTGTATTAGGCTGTTTCGTACTTTCCGCTCACGTACGAAAGGTGCACGCTACGAACGGAAAATCTTGCTCGCTGGTGGAGAGAGCGTCTGCGATCTACGTTCACAGAGAAGCGTACATGAGCGTGCACGAGTCCGCCGTATCATCCGACGGTCGATTTAATTTTAACTTAGATCGCAATCCCAGGCTAAAGAACTTCCAAGTAATGGCTCGACCGTTTTATCGTACAACTATGCTGCCCTCCTACCTCCTTGTAAACGTGTGTTCGTGAGCTGATCGAACCAGTCGCGTGTTCGGTGGAGTTAGTATGCGCGATTACCACCATTTTCACACGATGAACACCAAGTAACACGTCGTGATACTACGACGAATCGGATATAGAGATGGGTATTGTCGGGGAATCGAGTGAGACTTTCTCGACTTCTTAATTATTACTTAATTATTTAAAAGACGAAACGTTGGTTTGATAATGGTACTTTGCTATTTGAGCTTGCTTTGATTGCTTTAATAGATGATGGAAGAAGATTAAAAATTTGTATTTGCGTGTTTTGCTAAACAGTTCTTTCTATGTTTGAAATAAAATAAACGTAGTGACGATAAAAAATGTCGTGTAGGCGATTGAAGTTGGTTCTGCAATCGATACTCCCACGAGAGAATCGAGATTGAGCGCACCGCGCTATTTCTGCAATGAATACTTTTCGTGAAAGCGATTGTATCGTTATTTTTTAATTGTCGTACTACTAAATGGCACATTTTACAACTGCAGGTGACACGATGTTCCTAAACAGGTGGCAATTGCTATCGCATTTACAATGCGCGTTCGTGTTGTAGTAGGAGTATACTCTCGGAGAGAAGTATGGTTGTTGTGTTTGGAACTTAGAACTCTATGAATGCGCGCGTCAAAGGCTATATACTTGGTTGAATTGCGTGCATCTATGTGCGAACGTCTGTGTAGGATTGAATCCTCGTACGGAAGAACAGCGTGTACTTGAAACGAAGTTCCAGCAGGCATAACCAACAATTCCAACGTGCTTTCAGAATTTAGAGACTTCTCTCTGTGAAGAAACAATAGTATAATTTTTATATATGCAGATATATTTTGCGTTTGCTTACACTGTGTTTAGTACGTTGTTGTGAAATTCTGTCGAATTTTTTCAATTTTGTGTCAGAAATTATAATTACTCTGCCGCGTGTAGTGCTAAGAGACCAATTTTCCAACTATTACAAAATTCAGAGACATCTAATTTACATATTTAACACATACATATACCGTATATCGTTCTCGATTTCTATCGATGTTATCGCGGCACAATATGCAAGTTGATATTACTAGTTCAAATCGGGATTACGTTTTATGTATTTACGTGCATTTACATCTATTCTATTGCTTATGTCATGTTTACTATCTCTGGTACACGATTGTAGCAAAGGTACTGCTTACGTTTAGCTATAAACATTATTACGTCAGAGTTCATTCGTTACAACACCGTACTCAAATAAATTATACCTTTAGATACTTAACATCGCTCTCGAAGCTCAGCTTGTGAACAAACAAATGCATAACATTATGCATCGCTGTTTAAACCTTCTACCTCTTTCATAACATCGAACAAAATCGAAGAGGAATGAAAATATTATTTTCTTCAATTAAATAAACATCATTAAAAAGGAAATAAAAATCCATGCAATTCATTGACGATTTTATGCGTCGATTGTAACTGAATCGTTTCAAAACCGTAAAAACCACCTGCGCATCGCTCGAAACACATAGCAAAGCGAACGAAAAAGAGAGGTGGCGGAACATGAAAAACAAAAGAACGAACGAAAGAGGGACACAAAACGTCAGCCAACGATGCTGGATAGGGCTTTTTAAACGGCTGGAGATAGCAGGTTGCCAGTTGAAAGACTCTTCCCTAGGTGAATGTAGAGACACGCTTTCATGGGCGCGCAGTCGGGCAAATTCGTGCACGCGGACGCGAATAACGGGGTCTTGCTTGACAAAGCCCGCTGCAAAGTGCTTACAAACTAGTCATAAATGCGCGCGGACCTACCGCCCATTACCAAACAAACGTTCATTGGGAAAGAGAAACGAGTTACCGGTATTATAGCAGTTCGTCGCGTTTCCTTTGAACTCGAAAACATTTTGTACCGACCACTAATCCCAACCCCTGTTCCCTCTGTCTCGACGTCGGGAATATAAATCCCCGAGCAACGATTATAACGATCCAGTCCAATTGAGGGAAGAAGACCGTCTGCTACGAAATTGCGGCTGGGAATGAGGGACTGTCAATTTTGTTTTTAGCGAGTTCGAATCTTTTCCTCTTCCTCCACGATTAATACGAAGATATGATGAACTGGTTAATGTAACTGGACGGTCATTTGGTTCGGAGATCTTATGTTTCTTTTCGCGAAGGACAGGGCGAGTCGCGAATTTTCTGCAAATTTTCCTTAAAATACGCATGTAAATTGGAAGAGGGTGAAGTTCGATGGTTTAAGAAAGAGGCTGAGTGTTTTGTTTTACTATAACTGTTCTTATCATTTGCTATATTCTCGATGATAAACGAAATCGAGGGGATTGTCGAAGAGAAAAATTCCGATAAGCTTTACCTCTCTATGGTGCGAATTTAATAATGTGGTTGTAAACTGTTACTGGTCTTTCCTTTCTTAGTGAAAGATTCGAAACATATATACATCTCTCGTTAGCTCAATACTCGAGAAGCGAAATTATACTCCGTTTAACTTCTCCAAATCATAGCCGCACGGTAACACGGTCCTCCTTAATATTTCAGAGTGCAATAAGCAGACACCTCGCGCGACATACGGCCATAAACTGGCACGTAAAATTAATTTCAGCATAGAAATGTTAATTCTCAGCCGGTAAATATGCATATATCATGTGCTGACCGTGCTCCCTGCACTTTCATACACGTTGGTAATATACAACCGTTCTAGATCACGCGAAGCGGTTTCTACGTTTATTGCGCCGTTGACGCTTCACACGTAGCCTAACTTAAGTCACGTTTATCAAAGATTTGATATCTGAACACGTATATGTTACTGTTTCCGTTGGCGTGTCCGCTCGAAGAAAAAGTATACCGCTTTCTCGTATTTTCTGAAACCATTTTGAGGACACCTCCCCGCTGACAAATAAAATCGATCATTTTCGCTGAAGACCGACCGTTACGGTCCTAGTTTTTTGTTTTCTTTTCAATGTTGTCGTGTCATCAAAGAATATTCATTTAGGTATAAACCGATCTCTCAAAGAAATGTTAAAGCACTCACTTTGGTTTTGTAGACATTCGACTATCCACTTCAGAGTGCAAGTTTCCATTTTCTTCAAAAAACTTTTGACGTAGTAATTTGTTGCGCTCTCGTAATGATTCCATCTTGAATATTGCTGTAGTTGTCGGTAATAAATCCTTGAATAACGTTGCCGTTCGTAATCACTGTTACAGAAAACCAATGAGGAAGAGATGACGTCCAATTTTATAGGTAGTTGCTTATCTTATCGAAGTACTGATATCGTATTCGTTATTGATATCGATCTTTGTTACTGGAATCATTTGTGATTCGCAAAGCAAGAGAGGGAATCAAAGTACCGTATATTAATAGCGCTTTTCTAGCCTTTTGATCGCGTTATCAGAAACGGAAACTCGCACCTTTCCAGACATCTGGGTTATAACAGTGCCGTATTATTACTTAAATCGTACGGCGATCGACTGGTTCGTACAATTTTCGAATAATAAGAAAACTGTCGGATGTCAGCACTATTTTACTCAAGGTCGGCCTTCTACGGATAATACCATCAAGATTTATGTACACCAAGGTTCCGTTCTCTCTATTCCACTATGTGGTCTCTGACCTCCCAACTTCCCGCAACGTGGTCGCTAAAGAAAGGCCGATTATCATAACGCACAATGCGCTCGACGAACGTCCGAAATAATTTATGAGGCAACCCATGGAGAGCTCGTGTTGCGTCAGTTGTGAAATGTTTGCTTTACTTTTGATAAGAGCAGCGTTCCTTTTATCGTGATAGATGAAAAGACACAAATGGATTAGCAACGATCTTTTCTTTTTCGGAAGGATTTTTCGATGAATACGAAATTATTTCTATTTCCTTGAATAATTCTCCATCCTTTTCTTTATTTCTAATTGCAGATATTTATACGTATGATGTTAAGGATCTTTAATATATTTTAATATCTAACTTTTATTATTTAATATTTAATATCTCTACTGATTCGATATCGAATAAAGAATCAATACAACATCGCACGGGATGTTGAGAGCTTTATTTGGTCGATTCTGTAGTCATCGTATGTATTACTATCGCTAATATATTTCTTATCGCTTTCATATTGATCGTTCTAGAGGTTACCGTGACTCATTGCTTCGAATACGACAGATCTAAAATATATATCGTTTTGAAATGTGACTCATATTAATAGAATTACACTAATGAAAGTATGTGATTCACTAATAAAAAATTATGTCATTGTCATTTACAATTAAGTGTACGCGTTCGAGCGTTACCGAATCGAATGTTCTTCCTGGTTGCGAATGTTTTACGGAGAATAATCTTCTTTCCTATAATATAGCGGATATTTAAAACTGATTTAAAACTGATCTACCATCTCTGTTGGTTTTTAGACGTATAACATGGACGCCCAAGTCGGAGAATCGTCGGCATGCGCGACGGCATTACTGTGCGGAGTTAAAGCCAATTACGAGACTGTTGGCCTGGACTCCTCTGCACGCTTTGAGAACTGTTATTCCAGTTTTGATGCCCGTGTACCGTCCCTTATCAATTGGGCGCAGGAACAGGGTGAGTAAATACACGAACGTCAACAACTAATGCAAAGGATTATGTGCAATCGCATCCCATTCTCTCCGATCAATTGCAACTTAATTGGTAGCATCGTTTACCCTGACAATTGATGTTTTCTGAAATGTTTCCTTTTGTTTCTCTTGTTTTACGAAATCCTGCACTTTGCCCGTTTAAAAATGCCAGACTTTATCATGAAATGAGAATTGCTGTGAACAATAATTCCTATTTAAATTGTTCTTTGCGAAAAGTAAATATTTATATCCCTTTATCTTAAACAAATTATGTTTTATCTTAAACAAACAACGACATTTATCATTAAATCCAATTCGAACATGATTCACATCAACAGATGCCAATTAATACTTGGTTCAGTTACTATCAACAGATGCCAATTAATACTTGTTTTAGTTACTACTTACAATTCTCTTATCTGATAAACACGTTTGAGATTGATTGATTAACTATGTTCGATAAACGATAAAAGTCGTTTATAAGTTTATCTACAAATTCACAGCCAAGTTTAACGAAAGCCTCGAATAACCAAGAACACGATCAGAAACACTGTTTATATGACATACTTAGCATTAGTTTGCATGGGCGAAGTTGCGTAATCAAATGGCGCAATTCGGCTGATGAATTTTGGTTAAGATGTGCTGTTGAGTTATTACGCCGTCGATGAAGCAATGTCATAGACTTCACTTTATGTTGCCAACGTACGGTCGGAAACAGAGCGAGAAAAGGCGAAAGAACAATGGTCAGCTTCCAGCGGCATGATCGATGATTCTATGCGCGGAATTACCAAATGTTTGGACGCTTACCTGGACAGGAATGTACCTGAATATCCACGTATTACGAATCTTTTATATTTCTCTGAGCTTAAAAAATTGTTGCGCCCGGAATTCATAGAAATTAAAAGTTTAAGACTACCTACAAACACTTTGATGTTGTAATTATCGTTTATTATACGATTGCAAAATTCTTGCGTTATTTCACAATTGCAAAGTTTTCGCTTTTCCCATGCTTTCCGCCTTTGGTTCTACGCTAAACGTATAAAATTAAACAGTTAATATGAATCCGAGCAACGTTATCACGACAGTAGTGAGATCATAAGATTCGAGTGTTATTTTTTCACGTGCCATTCTGTGCCAAATATCCCCGGGACGAAAAGCGAATTTTCGAGCATAAATTCTGGCCATGTGCAATTCGGACCGCTCGTAGAATAGAGTTCAGGTAACAATGAAACGAGCTAAAATTTGAACGTTACAAGCACCGGCTGTTTTAAATGAAAAAAAACCCTGGAATGTTTCTACAATTCGTTGTATGAGTCTGAAATCACGAATAAAATACCAGGCACATTTATTAATGAAATAACGAACGCTCGATCGCAAGTATAGCGAGAATGTCTACGTGAAAAATTCGAATATCGTATTTTTCCGAATTTCTTATGAATTAAAAGCCTCTGCGGGCAGAATATAATTTTTCTAAATGGCCAAACCGACAAAGATTGTTCTAATTTCGAGGCCGGACGAAATCGAACTTTTGTACGAATTCGAAGTCCCCATTTCCACGTTTTCACCAAAATCCGCTCAGTTTTAGGTCGATGGTACAGAGTGCAGCCTTCGACTGCGATATCTATCGAAATCGTCGGGTATCGGCGTAAGCTACGATGCCCATTGGATTGTCTGGTTATAACCTGGCCTCATTAGAATGGTATCGAGCAATTAACAGAATTTCTCTGGCGCGCATGCACGAATATTAAGAGGTGCTAGGGGATGTTACCGCGATCGTCATATTGCGCCACGATCGAACCTCATTGTCACCGATATAGAACAGCTCTTTTATCCAATCATGATTTTCTAATTTTCCTCCGTCAGACATTGTTGTTCGAATTTGTAATTTTACAGTACAATTGCGAAGAATATCTTTATTTTATATGGAGCAAATATCTACGGCTGTAATGACGAAAGTCTCGCTGATTCGTTAAAATTGGAAGATCGGTAAGTTTATTAGATGCATTTTGTACTTGCCACATGCCAAGAATACACCTGGAACTGATCGATGATTTTAATTTCTAATAGGGACATGTTCGGTTTTATCATAGTCCTTTGACTAGTCCTGTGGTAAATAGCAACTGCGCTGCTGACGTGTTTTTAATATCGTTGTACTCTGTGGATCGATTCTCTCTTAGTTACAAAATTTCAAACTTTCCTGCAGCATTCAAGCATTTTTCAAAACTAGGACGAAATGAAAGTAGGAGTCGTAGAAGCGTACAAATTTCAATATTTATGATTTCGTTATGTTTCATGTGTCATACGTCATGTTTCATAAATATGATAAATCACGTAAATATATTTTAAAGTTCGCTCACGTATATGGAATTTTATAATTTTGACCTTCGTCTGCAAATTGAATATCATACCTAATTGCTCACTCTCGAACGCCTATTGTCGTTAGAATAATGATTTCACGTTTTTTAATAACCTAAAGCGTCGCCGGAAAATAACTTGGTGGTTGTTTTATAATTAACGAGCTATTATCTGCAGAGTTATCGCGTATAATTTAAAATAATTAATTTTGAAGGAGCAGATAAATAGAGGACGTAAATATTAAATGAAATTTCACGAATAAAATAACACTCTCAGAGTAACGTAATTAACAGATGCGTATAAATAATCACTTATCCGATTTGGGTTAACATCATACGATTGCGTAGTATACCACTTCATGCAATGACATTAATGACGATAATTTTACGGCGATAACTGATAACACGAAACCTGTACGAACAGAGAACATTAGGCAAATTTAATGTATTAAAATATACGCACAACTATACACGGAACATAGGTATAACAATATAATACAATAGGTGTAATATAATAATGCAAGAAATAAATGTATAGTTCCCTTTAATATAAATTTACACAACTGTTGTACTTCGTTAATACGCAATATTCGAAATCAACTTCACAATACACATTTTCATATATATACATATAACACATATCGAATCCCAAATAGCAACCAACAACTATGATACTATGAAACCATCAAAAACAATTTCTTTCATATTTTGCAATACCGAATATGCCATTTTCGACTTTTATGGGACCTTGACGGAATATACATATATGTTTACATTTTTTATAAATAAAAATTTCCAAAGCAAATCTCTTATACTATAAAAAATTCAAATAAATTACACGATAAAATATTTGTACGTTAATCCTAACTGCAGACGCGATAATACCCGGCGTTGCATAATAAATGTATTTTGGGAACGGTTTGTTAAAATTATTTTAAAATCATAAAACATTCAACGACCATTTTCGTTTATATGTTGTTTTGTTTAAAAGCTTTTAATCGATCCATTATACTCTTCGACGGTTTGATCCTTCTCTAAAATAACGTTTTGCTTCTTAAAAGCGCCATGTACAGCGGCGTACATAAAGGAACGGATAGTTTGTCTTTAAAAACCTTTCATCTCGAAAACGGTATTTATTATAAAACCAGGTAATAGCGATGGTTCAGATAGCTTCTGCACGATGCTTTCATGAAAGAGAGGTAAAGTGACAACAACCGATTAAGCTAGTTTTAGCAAGTGAACCATCCTGACTCCGTCGGAGCAGTTTCTCCGCGGCTAAACCAGCCGCCGCGAAAACAATGGGCTTATGTACCATGTAACAAGGCTGCACACGGTCATGTACATCGAGAGCAGTAATAAACACGTCGCATATAGCCGAGCTGGTACGTCTGACTGCGCCTACGTTACGAGCATGAAAGCGCAAGCTGCCTTAGCTCGATCATTAAGATGAATTGCCTCGTTGATTAATCGCGTGCCGTTTGCCGTTGACACGCTTCCCCGCCTTGCTAGCACAACACGGTCTCGCTTTCTGGCCCCTTTACCGCCGCAATTTGTCAATTTACAATTATTGTTTGCACATTCGATCGCATCTAACGCATACGCGATATCGCCGGCACTATACAAACAAACGAAGACGAGCCAGCCAAGCTTTTATGCAGTATCTACTATTTAGAGTTTAGAGAGCCGATCGAGAATTTCGAAAACCAGAAAACGAGATTATTACGAGATCACTACCGATAAATCTTCGACGATCTTTAAAATGTCGAGGATAAGAGATAGATAGATTTAACGGTTTAAAAAATTAATCAAAGAATATTCATTTCTTTCGCTAAGATATGCTTTGAATGATAGGTAATGTACGAGAATCTCGGACTTAACATAGCTCTGATTTAATATCGTTACCTAAACCGTGCTCATGAAAACCTAACAATCAATCTTCCTTACCTTTTCCCGGTCTAACTTTACTCGAGTTTCACTTTCACTGATTCTGAATTGATACCGATATATTATGCATGCTCGTAGAATTTGAGTGAAAGACACTTGATGAGAAGTTTACTAAAGGAACGACAAACTATGGGAAACTTTAGAGGTGAAGTGTTTTACAAAGTTTCAGTGATTCGTTATTCATGCTATTTTATATTTGGGTGAATTATGGGAATTTGATGTATCTTCGAAGAAAAAGCCGCGCGCCAAAAAGACACAACAACGTAAATCGGGACTTAAAGAATTAAAATAGGATATATATCAAGCTTCCTATAGACTATACCTTCAAATCGAATTATCTTTCAATCGCAATTATTGTACTCTTCGTTTTGCCAATTGCATCGAATCGAAAGTCTATTTCGGCGGCAATTTTCACGCGTGAACATCGCGCATACCGTCCAACAAGATTCTCGCTTGGCAAAAAAAAATGAAATTTTCGGTGACATCGATATCTCGTTAATTAACCCGCATTCGGGCACCGCGGCGAGAACGAATTGCAAGGGAAAATAGCTTTATTGACGGATCCAAGAGCGGGCCGAAGTCACGACAAATAATTAGCGCGAAATTAATTGAATCGATTATGCATTCGTTAAATGGAATATCGATTTTAGTAGCGGGCACTTTTATTCGTAACGCGAACAAACGGACAGGGGTGAAATTTTGCGGCAGAAGTTCCACGGCATTCAAACGGAGATTCCTAGGCCGAAATTTGCAAATTCATCCGACGAGTTTCCGGTGATGAGAGCCAATCGTCGAATGAACTTTATCTAATGGCGACTGGCTAACTTCTGCGTCCTCTCTGTTCAATAATTCATTCTATTATCGCACATCGACATTGAACGAACAACGCCTCGCCGGTCGAGCGACGTATTTGATTTCGAGGATATCGAGACAAATTTTATCACCTGGAAAGAGTGCTGATCTTCCTTCGACCACGAACTTTAGTCTATCGCGAACGTCTCGACGTTTCTGTTCTTCGTGGTTTATTCGTGTCGTTTCAGGTTTCTCGAAGAAGTCTCGGTAGAAGACTCTCCCTGCCTTCTTTCCTCGCGTGGCTTTTCATCTTCTCAACGGGTTTTCTTGCGACATTATCTTTCGAGGTGAAAGTGTGCCGCTCCATCTGTGAAATTGTTCTTTATGGGTCCCGAATAAAAGGGAGGTTGAAGAAGAGGTCGTGAAACGGTAAAAACATCGAGCGAAAAGGGCCTTAATGGAAAGTCTCGATACGTCATGTGATTCTAAATAAGATTGTGCTAGGAATCGCCGCGAGAAATTCGTCGTTCGTTCTTTAGAGCCGCAATATTTTTTAATCAAAACGTATCGACGCAAAGAAAATAAAATCGTGAGTAATTACCACTTAAGCGTGTATATATACATTCTTTCTTTGAGTACTTATAATGATAAAACATCATCAAGGATGAAACTATTATTTGTTTAAATGAATTTTGATAAATTATATAAATTAAAATTTAACGACAAGCGCAACATTACCTCACAAGTACAATCGTTGTTTCAACAAGTTTAATATCGTATAAAGAGCAGAATTATCGTCTTTAAAATATGTTTTGTTTTATGCCCATACAGCTTTTCCCTTCTGAGATATCGTCGCTTGAAGAAAGGCGTACTTTTGTACTATTGTACATACTTTATTACGTCTCTCCTTCTTGCAGCAATGGATTTCTACATCTACATACTTTCTACCTACTCTACGTGCCAGTCAGCAACAGACGCTAAATTTACGTCTTCTTTCCGCTAGTGCTATTTACGCGTATCAGGAAAATATAGGTCACGAAAAATCTCTCCCTTCACGTTTTAACATCACATTTTAATATGCAATCTTGAGAACATGTCGAGACGTCGACTTGAAAGAAGTCTGATATATTGATATAGATAAATTGATATAGATTCGCACCAGACTCCGTTAATATTGTTTGCGAAACTTTTATCGACAAATATTCTGTATGTTTTCATTTTATTTCTGTTGTATTTTCACTCGCATTTGTTACGATATATTTTTCAGTACGCAACTTTCTCAAGAGATCTGTTGTAATGCAGAAAATTCAAGATATGTTTCCGGAGCGAAATACAGAGAGAGGCAACTCATTTCTGGTAGTCGAAGTATGTTCGACAAAGCTGTTTCTCTGGTTATACCGCTTTCGTTCTTAGTCGACCGCCTAGCAAATCCTTGAAATCCCTATTATTTCAAATATTCGAAAACGCTTTCGTATTGTGAAATTGTTTCTTACCAACCGGCCTAGCGTGAAATGCAAGATTTGCTTTAGAAGGAAAGTGAAACCTATATTCGACAGTGTATCCCACTCGTACACGGGAATTTCCACCTGAAGGAATCTCATCGTTGCTTTATTTTAATTTGCATACAAACGTTCCTCTGCCAGTGTTTATATGTAAATTGCGCTTTATCTTATCGCCATCGCGTCGCTGATACCCGCCTCGAAAGCGCTCTGCATTTGATACTTCTTCCTCCTTTTCCAGCAACCAGAGTAACACGTTCGACGTGGGAGAAATGACGCTTGTATCGCTGCTTGGATGCTTTTTTTCCTCCGTTGAATCGTATCTTTCCCTTTGGGATTGTAGATTCCGAAGAGATAAAGAGAACATAACAATGAAAAAGAGGACAGTTGCTGAGATGGAATCACATATATGCTTTCAAGGGATTAAGGAAATAATTTAATTAATAATAGTAATTTAGAAAATTCTATTTTCCCCTTGGGAAATTTCTGTATACAATCGCGATTCCTGATATTCTCTTGAATTCGTAATTTTTGACAATGAATGCACGATCGAAATTCGTAGAAGAAATACAGAGAATTTGTTATTTTGAAACGAGCCTTGCTCGATATTTTCATTTTTGGGTGATTTAGTAGGAAATGTTGGCGAGGTAAAAACGTTCATTACCAACGGCGTTAATTACAGCAAGAGCTGAGAAAGGTGTACGGTTTTAACAGTTTCTTTCGAGTAGCGCCGTCGTGCCATTAATTGCAAGAGATAAGCAGACAAAACGTTTCTTTTAAACGATCCGCGCTCCACGTTTCATTTCCTGATAATTGTTGTACGGCGACTTGAACGATTAAGAACGGGTCACCCTCAAAATACGAGGATACCTCCAGAATTCCTCTGGTTTCGTACATTTTTCCACTGGCTTGGCCAACGTCACGCCAGTTCACGGTAATGGAATGAGAGGCAAGCGGAAATTGCTTAGGCGAAAGAAACGAATGTAGCGTTTTGGGAAAGTTCAAATTACAAGGAAAAAAAATAGGACGAAAAACAAGAACCCAAAGTACCGTCCGGGTCGAACAAATTAAGTTGCCAGCGTTCGCCGGTCACAAACAATCTCCGAACTTAATATCCTACCACGCGTTTAAACTTCCTTCCCTCGATTTTCTCTGAACAAGGAACGCGGTCTCGAAAAAAAAGAATATTTCTCCGTTTAGTGCGAAACGGGAAGCCTTTAAAAATGAATCAGGCCAAGATTGCGGAGGAACTTCGTGGTTTCTCTCGAACGAACATTCTTGCACGAGAAATTATCGAGGAACCACCGACAATTTGCATAGACATTGGAAAATTCTACTTGGTCGATCGACCGAGATTAAATCGGATATGCTGTTTGAAAACTTTTCTTCGTTTACTGTGGATACTGCAACTATCGGCTTCCAGAAGTAATCGTTCCATTCATTATGCTAAATCATAATTGAAGACACAGATGCCAAGATCAAAGGATCAAGAGCGAAGCTTTGACGAAGGGCCGTGTATCGACGTACTCGGGCCGAATTAACATTCGATCCGTTCCAACGTCAGCCCACTTAACGTAATTGCTAATCCCGCGAGAAACATAGATCTCCGCGTGCCAACTTAATCCGTTAACCCATCCTATGAGTACGCAGGGGCACGAAATGGAAGCAAATGCCAGAGACTTTCGTTGAGTTCGCTAAGAAGATCCTGCGAATATCCGCTTAATTAAAATACGATCCAGAGCGGCTCACGACAATGCTACTGCAGTGACGAATCGTTGGAATTCATTTGCAACCACATTTTCCTGAATCGACGAAAAAGTCGTCGGCCCCAATGTCTTTTGCTAGTTGTTTCTTCCCTATTCCCTAATCGAATCGTTACCTTGCCTATATTTTTCTTCCCCGTAACAAAGGGAAATTCTAATTACTAGAGGAAGCTTGTCCAATGAATTCTTTTAGTGCTTGGGTATCGTGGAAATGGGAATAGCAAACGTTTACGGCAAGTGTTACTAATTGCCAAGTATCTGTAACACTTGAGAACTCAACTACCTGTACCAAACATTCACACCAAATTCTCCTTCTCACAAAGACATACAAAAGCGCCTGAATATACAACACCATAAATTATTAGAACGTAATACTTAAAGAAGTCTTGAAAGCCGCGAATCCCACGTTACACAAACTTCCTCGTACAAACAATCGTTGTTGCGTCAAACTTATTCGATCCCTGTTAAACTCGATCCCATGCAAATACACTTACATCAACGAGAACTATCCGCTTCACCCTATGGAAACTTGCTTTGACGTCACAAGGTGCAATATTACGAACGTTAATTGTTTCTCACTAGCTCTCGTTAGGAATTTGCCACAGCGGAACGAACGGGAGCGTGTGTAGATGCGACGCCATCAAGTCGACCGCGGCGTTTTGCAAACGAGCCGTAGCGTGGCGATACAATTCGGTGGCGACGATTTGCACGAAACGAGTAACACATGGCAAGATTTCTCTTTAACGGTGTTTTCTATGCTTCTAGGTAAATCGACGGGACTGGTTACGACCACGAGGGTGACACACGCTACACCAGCGGCCCTTTACGCTCACGCAGCCAGCCGTTACTGGGAGGACGATGGCAAGGTGCCACCTGCTGCACGGACCTCTTGCAAGGACATCGCGCGTCAGCTGCTCGAGGACGAACCCGGTCGTAACATCAATGTACGAAATTATACATTTTGACTTAAACCTGGAAAGTTTCTTCGGGCTTGGTTCGTTGATTCATCCGGATTCGACATTTCTTCTTCTATGGTCTCTGTCGTAGTTCGTGGTCGAATACGTGCGAAGATTTCCCGATGGATCCACTGGTCGCGTGGAATCCATCTTGCTATCGTGATTCGACGTGATTCGACAGATCGAATCAGTTCGGATTCGAAGAAACGCTTCTCTGGAAATTTCTATCGTGCGCTTTCTCTTTCTCTCTCTCTCTCTCTCTTTCCCTTCTTTTATAGAAAGAGCCTAGGTAGGGGTGATGGGACGAGCGTGACGTGTAATCGTTCCCAACTTGCACGGCGCTCCGGGATCTTTTCACCGATAAGGATTAAACTCGGAGTACTTTTGGAAAGATTTCGATTTGTTTCGAAGAGCGCTGCGTGATTTTTAGCGTTTTCGTGATTACTTTTTCGAAACCACTCAAATTGTGCTTTGAAATATTTCTGATACCATAAAAAATAGAGAAGATACTTAAACGTTCGGATATTCTGTATCTTGATCGGTTGTCGAACTCGTTTAACTTCGATTACCATTTAATCGTAATTTAATAATTAACGAACAGTAAACAGTGTGAAATTGAAAGTTTCGCGAGGTGGGTATTTAAATGTACGCGGTGAATTATTCAAAGCACTCGTGTACGTACCGAACATGGTATTTAACAATTATTATTTCCGTCAAGTAAAAGTCTCTCTACATCGATAAAAATGTAATCAGATTAAACGTTTCTCTTAATTAAACTTACAAATTATATGCTCGTTATAACATACTAACACAATTCGAACATTTAAATCATTGAAATAATGGAACGAATTTTACTTTCCTGTATTCCTTGATATTAACACGATATTTTTAATTTGATTTTTTGTAAATTTTTTGCACGTGGATGCGGAATTGAAAGGAATTAATTCATTAACGTAATGCTCGCTGTCGAAATACGAGGGCTCCATTTTACGGACAAAAATCCTGATTATCCTTATTGAAAGCAGGCGCGGCACGCGAATCAGTAACCTGAAAATTTTTAATATCTTGCATTATATCGGTTTAGAATGCGCCGGCTGGAAATATATGTCGGTAAACAATTTCCTGTATTCGCCCGTCGGTGCACGAACTACTCTGCGCTTCGAAATATTCGACAGAGGGAAGAAACGCTAAAAATCCCAGATTAAAGCGGCTATCGTTGCGGGAAAAGAGATTTCGAAACCGACAACGCGGACTTTCCATCCCGCGATTTATCGACGACGCTTTACACGACGCGTCCTTTCGATGTAACATCCCTGTGGAAAAAAAGGGTAAAACTTATCGAATCGCACAAGTGCACCTAGCCAATCCAGAAACTGATTTCTAGGCAGCAGAATAACTCGGCCACAGTGACAAATTCTCCCACCGCTCGAACCATAATGTACAAATTCACGTCATTTAATTTCGAGAACGTTTCGTGACGCTAATTCTTTTCAAATAAGAATCAGAGGTTCGGCGAAGATTTCTAACGGATTTTTCAGAACAATTTTATCTCCCTAAAAATATTTTGTAAAGTTAACTGTAACAGAAAGATAATTTTTAAACAGCAACAATTTGCGTGTTGTGCGATAACTTTGAATTCCCTTTGAAAATTGAATTCCCTCAAATTTTGCATATCTTCGAATTCATGTACACTTGCACGAGTAATACCGAGAATGAGATTATCACGTGCGAGTTACTCCTTTGTTAGAAACTTGACGTAGAAACTGAAAATGTGATTAGAAGAGGAGAACATAACTTAACTCGATGAGCAGTCAAAGTACAATAAAACAATTTTATTTAGCAAGTACAACAATGTACCTATACGAGCGACGCAGCTTCTAACAAGATTCCGTTGAATTATGAAAATATATTTCGTAAAATAAAATACCACGTAACGTGCAGAATAATTAAAGAACGATGAACGTATTTCAGTTCGAAAGGTGTACCACTATATTCGGTTAATTCTAGCAGTTTCTTGTTTCATCCAGTGCTGGAAATTTTGATCGAATAGTGAAAAGTTCACGGCGTTGCAACGATCGATGTAACGAGCGAGTCTCATCGCGATACTCTCGCAGAAGGTCGCGGATCGCGCTGGTTCAATCAGCGGAAGTTGAAAATTTCGGCAGGTCAATCGGTCCAGGAGGAGCCCGAATGACGTTTCCGCAGTGGCGTAACCGGGGAAAAAAGGTTCGTTCGAGAGATCGGCCAACGCTTTTATGCGGAACTTGTATGCAAAACTTCCTGCTCGTTAAAGTCTGCTTAGTCGGAGTTCTCGAGAGAGTTCGCCGGATAGATAGAAGAGGAATTAAAGGTCCGCAGGGATGACTTCCCCGGCGAACTCGGGTTTCTGGATTCTTCGATCGGATAGCAGAGAACAGAGTGAAATGTATTTCGTAAAATCCTTGGTCGTGCGAAGTATGCAAACAAATTTTATTTCTATTTTCTCTTCAATATTAACTTATTAATCGCTTGCCTCCTCCAATCTTTTATAATCTTTTATAATCGTGAAATTTGTACAGTAGGTAAAATAATTGTTTATTTTAACGTTCACTTAGTTTTATTTAGGTTAACGTTTGGCATTTTTAGTAAACGCATTTAAATAAATCCAATAAATTAGTTTCACATTCGAAATATTTACGAGTATTTTATTTCGGATGTTTCGTATATTTTTGCATATTATGTATGTCCAACATATTTGCGTGTATTTAAATTTTTCACAAATCTATAAACATCCGCAGAATCTATAGTTGATTATTATTGACGAATTATTATTGATGAAGGAATGTAAAAATCTTTTGAATCATTTTCATGCAAATTCGACAGCTTCTGAAAATTCAATACTTTATTACGTCAATATCCCGGCATACTTGCGTTTCCTAATGGTACGCTACGCTGAATTTTGTGCCTCGTATGTTTCAAGCTCATTAGCATACATGTTTTTTAATTACTTGCCTCGGGGAAGGAAATTTGGACGTGCTTGATAGCTCTAGCCTTCCATTCCTTGAAATAATAAAATCGTATGGATAATTATCGTTTTAAAATTTGTTATAAAAGATTGGAAGGTATTATTCACCGGATTATAAGCAATACGTAGGTATATTTATAAAAGAGAAAATTTTGTTTTAGTTGCATTTGAATTTAATATATTCCATGTGTTAACATAGCTCGTTCACTTTTATGTAGACCTGAATTTTTTATTTTTCTCGGCTTGAAAACATGTAGACGAACATTAGCATGGATTATGGTAAATTAGAGTACTGCAACTCTTTTAAATAGTGAAGGAAAGAAAAATTGCGCCGGAATGAAAAAATATCTCATTTCGAATGAAACATAAGAGGACCATTCATTTAAAAAGGGAAAAATATAATCCTTATTCAATTGCTGCATCAAATGTGTCCGCATTAATATGAAAAATATGGTAAACAATCCGTTCCAAAAGTAAAGTAACGTTTTGAAAAAATATTTCGAAATATATTGTACGCGTTTCTTATTGATAATGTTACAACATAAAAACGTGTAACGTAGGTCGGGTATTCGTAATCCTTTTTATATGCGACTTTCTGTTTCGGGTTGTCTGGAAAAAAAACAGAAGCTGCAATCACCGAAATGGAAAATCTCACGGATGAACGAAAGAACATTTCTCTTCGGTTGACTTTGAAATTCTACAAAATTGCTTTTGGGATCGCGTTCTCTGATGGAACACAAACACGCGCGTCAGAAGAACATTCGAAAATAGAAGGTCCGAAAATGAAAAGCGTGGAACGAAATTTTGTCACGAACGATAAACTTGCTGAATTTAAATCTAAATCCGATTGTTGGAACAAAATTCATGTTACAAGGATAAGCGACGATATTTCGCTTTTACTTTAATACGCGTATGTATGTGAAGTAATAATTAATTTAACGTAGATGATATTAAAAATCCTTTGCTCTCTACCCTTTTAAAACTATAATTAATTACAGGATTTCTATAAAGTTCATAATGAGAATAACCAGTCTTTGCATTTAATGCTATAACCAAAAAACGAATGAAACGCATCGTACAAGATAGGAAGCAAACTTCAGATAGCAGCAAACTAAGCAAAATCCAATTATTAAAAAAAAAAAAAAATTGAAATGATTCGAATCAAATTAAATAATCGATTTGATATTATCCAAACTAAAAAATTGTAAATGAAATACTTAGAAACATAATAATTTGCATGAGTAATTTTCCATACACAAAATCAATCGTGGGGAATCATTCTCAGGACTCGGAGAAGAATCACCGTTCCGTAGATCAAGTCGTTCAATTGATATCCTTGACTGTACTTTTCGTAAAGTCGAAGGTTAATTCCGTGGCACCGAGTTATCCGCGAACCCAGCCATTCGAACGCTTGACAAATGTTCGAGTTTATTACTTCGAAATCCGGTTTCATCCGTCTCTCGATAAAATACGCGGCAATGAAATTACGATCGATCGTAGGTGGTGCTCGGCGGAGGTAGGCGTCATTTCGTGCCGAAAGTGATCCAGGATCCGGAAGAGCCGGATAAGGAAGGCAGGCGATTGGACGGAAGAAATCTGATCGAGGAGTGGTCGAGGAACCATCGGCTGCGGAACGCAGCCGCGAAATACGTTGCTAACAAGGAGCAGTTCGAGAACGTCGATCCACGGAAAGTGAACCATCTGCTAGGTAACGAACAGAAACACGTTTCTACATTTATACATACGTATAGCGGAGGAAAGAGGAATTTATTAGCGATGAATTTGAACGGAACTCGTGACATTCGCGAAAACGTACGTGATGCAAGTATACGCCACCGCACAAAAGTATTTTCTTATATTATAATCCTCACCTTTTGCTATTAATCAATTTATAATACGAAATAAGTTGAGGAAAATTCTTGATCAACTCGTTTCATTTTTCTTTGAATATTATCGTATTTTATGTTATTCATACGTAATGAGAAACGGGAAAAATTGTACAATAAAACCTGTACGATTCAGTTATGAATGTAGATGTACGCAAAATATGAAAAAATAATGTAGGTCGCTGAAGAATAATGCAGATTGAATAATATGGATTATATATTATGCCTTCTGGTAACCATCGATCTTGCACGATTGCGTTAATCCTTCAATACAGTTAGCCCTTAGTTAGTCTGCCCTAATTATGATGGGCGTAACGTTTGAATTTGAGATTACACTCGGTCTATCGATCAGAGCTGTTGATTGCCTTCGATGTTGTATAATAAGCAACGTTATTAACCAACGATAAATTGAAATGTTTCTCTTACATTTTAGACACGTTTCTTAGATTTCTATAATCTCCATTGTAAATACGTTTTAATTGTTCTACAATTATAATATAACGAAGTTCGATCACAGAGAGAAACGAACTGATAGAAGCTGTCCTGCTAGAAGTTCGGTGGCTCACTCTGTTTCATACTTTTCATCATTTCAGGGCTATTTTCCTATTCCCATATGGACTTCGACGTTGACCGAAACACGAATGGAAGTGGTGACCCGTCGCTGGCAGAAATGACGATAAAGGCGCTCCGTGTTTTGACGAAAAATCCCGAAGGATATTTCCTTTTCGTTGAAGGTATGTATGTAGGACTTATGCGCCTCCAACTTCTCGAGGATGCATTACCACAATGTTTTATCGAATAGTTTCGTCGTTACTATCGGGCGTTCAAAGATAAACGGATGGAGAAACGAAATTCGGATACGTGGAACTATAAAAGATGTATGCGCTTAAAGTAACTATGACGAACCTTAAAAAGAATTTCTCGAATCCGAGCAAGCTTCGTGTTTCATCGTTTCGGACTTATCTCTCACCACCTCCGTATGAATTTTATAATCGACGCGCATGTGGCTACGTAATTGAAATCCTTCGACGACAGAATACGATTGAGCTAATACTCTCGAGAATGTTCCTCTTTCGAGAATAGGGAAACACGAGTTTCCTGCGCGAAGATTGCGTCAGCGTTCTGTACTTTATCGAGTTTATAGCTTTCCACCTCCCGGTAACCGGTATGTACATCTCACCTTCTTTCGTCGTTGGGAAAAACGTTTTCTCGACTTGTACGAAAATACACTTCTTTTTTGTCTTCCCCTTTCTCGCCCAGAAGAGACCGCTGAACCAGCCATTTTCCTGGCCATGGAATCTTTTCTCGTGTATTTTATCGTTCGTAAACGGAATAATAATTGCTGCTTTATATGTATATACATATATATATATATATATATATATATATATATATATATATATACAACCGCTGGCATTTTCTTTGGTTCGTTGGCTCCTTATTAAAATAAAATTATATATAAAGTAGAAGAAGGAAAATTTGTAGACTTGCAATCTTAAGGTTTGAACAGGAATATGTATTATTTCAATAACTTGAAATTTCTGAGAATTGTGAAAAATATTCATGCGTCGCTGGAGAAACCAAACGATTTTATATACAAAATTTCAAATGTTGCAATTCTTTATTGTCTTCCATTTTTTTATCTTCCCTTTGTTTCCTGTTCTTTCATCCGATTGAATTCTGAGTATGACATCGCACGCTATAACTTGCACCTATTGTAAACCAATCGGCTTTGTACACGCAAAACTTTGATTAATTCCCTTGTGACAACCGATTTCACTTGGTAAATCGTATCTGATTCTCGGTTTGTTGTTTTTCAATGGTATTATATTGCTGAATGTCGATGCATTTCGCAACATTGATGTCATAACTTGTGCAAGATCCAGTGGCATTGTGAAATGGATACTGTGAAACAGTATTTCTTCGAGAAAATATTACCACTTATTGTTAAATTTTATCTTTATAATATTATCTTCCGAATAACATTCAGAGCATCAAGTGATATTAATTTCCTGCACAATGCATAGCTGGCATCTCGTTGTACGTCTCGAATGTGTTAATTCTCTCCAACAACAGGTTCACCTTGAATATACTACACGAACAACGTTATCGGTTCAATGAGCATCATATAGAGGTACGCGTCGAACTAACGTGAGAGAAAATCGCGTGCTTCCAAGATAACGGAATACGCGTCGTTGGCATAATCAGATCCGGCACGGCGCGTCGTTCCATTATCGGGCGATAGTATAACGTCGCTGGTCGATTATACTTCGAACTTCACCCGAAGATCGTCTTCGTTCGTCGAGCACAGACGTGGCTGCTTTGTAAACGATACCGAAATCCGGATCCAAAGTTTCCTACAGCACGACAACTGTTGCTCCCCCGCCACCAGCTGGAGAACTCGTACCTCTACGGATAAATTTTGGCAAGATATCCCTGGCTCGGTTGAACGCATCGAATACACCATCCTCTCGCCTGCGAGTCTGCTAAGATTTCGGTTATAGAATCAGTTGACTCCACAGTTTGCCGAACTTCTAATGTATTCCACGAACCAAGTTTCATTTCACATTGTTGATCTGTAATCCGAGATATCGCCTGATTTGTAATATTCTGACTCAATCTAGCGTGCAAGATATCATTATTGCGATAGTTTCATGTAACCTGCGTGATAATGGACTAATCGAAGTAAGATGATAAATGCAATAATATTTATTTATTTGTTGGAATACAACGATATCAATCGCATGCAGATAAGGTGATTGATCGTACGGATTCTTCCGTTCGTTGCCCAGCGCCATCCCCACTAGCGTGCGTTCGTGAGATGCACCACGGCAGTTAGCACGTGCATGCTTTTTCAAAAAACGCCCGAAAAAACGTGAGGATATGGATAGAACATTCTAGATGGGCACGTCGAGAAGCTACTAGAAGGTTCTGTGCCACATGTGACGCCACACCGACACCCACACAGGTTACACTCATTACTGCATAGAGAGTGGGGCTCTAAACCTTTTCAAGGGCCATGGGTCACTAAGCTAGTTAGTCTGTGAATAACTAGCCAACTGTCTACATTCCAGAACGCACATTTATAATTCGTGTAACAATTGTTTAATAAATATCACATTATATTATTTCAAACACAAACATTGTGTTTTCCACAGATTATTAATCTTAATCCCAAGATTAAATACTAACATTATTGAATGAGGGAAAAGTGACCTTTTTTCTGGAAGAACCCTTATCACCCCATGCTAAGATCCCAGCTTATTCGCGATTAGCGCTACATCAGCCAAAACGATCTGTTTCCTGATAGCTGATCTAAGCATTAATATAAAAAGATGTATCTCGATACTATTTGGCGTAATAGGTTCGATAATATCTTTAATATTAAACATTGAGCGTTCATAACGAAAATGTGAAATTTTCCAAGCTATTTGGGAATAACGATTACTAACGTGGAGAAGGGAGAGTCATGGTCGTTTATCAAAAAGCTGCTTGGTAGCATTTGTCGACTCATTGATCTTTGGACATTCGAAACGAATGATGTAGCTATTTATATTAAAGTCATCTCCTGTGAGCTTTCGTAATTCTAACAATAATTACTACGATATTTAACCAAATATATTTACCATGATTAAATTTGTAAATTCATCGTAACATAAGATGCTATTTGGAATTTACGAGAAACAACAATTTCAATAAAACTTGTTTGGCCCGATAATAATCGCGATCTGGACACGTAGCGTAAAATATATTCCGTGTTATTCGGTTCACCGGGTAACTGCTCTCGATGAAACATTTCAGTTTTTCGTTAGAAAATAACGTTCCATCAGATTTTTACAATTTTCTCTCTCCCTCCATTTTATTTGTCAAAATCATTCCCATCGAGCGCTGAAAGCTGAAACTTTTATTTCGCGATTACGTTAAACTCCACATGAAAATTCTGAACAATCCGTACAAATGAGGAAAAGGGTATTTAGGTTTTTCTCGTCGGGAATTTATCTAATTTTATGCTAAATAAAAATAAGCATCTCCGGTAAAACCGTGTCAGCTGGGACGAGCTGCGTTTAAGAGATCACATGGTGCAACCCGTGAAAAACAACCGAATGCTTTTTCCTCTGCCTACCCGTGGGATGTCTTATCCGTGTTCTTGTTGCGTCGAGAGGCTTCGTCAACATGTTTAAAACCACCAAGAGAAAAAAGATGCACGTGTGAAAAACCACGAGAGCAGAGGAATTAGTGGGGCAGATTTAAAAAACTAATGTCATGCATTTATTTTCGGCTGTATGGTTTTAATTTGATCCTGAATTTATGTGCATACATAGTCGAGTAGAATCAAGCGATTGCTTGGAATTTTTACAGTGATTTGCGGAGGTATTTGAATAATTACTGCAGAAAACTCGTTACAGTGCAAATAAAATTCCAAAATGATTCGCGCAATACACGTAATATATTCATAAAAGATTTATTCCTATCGTTAGTCGATACCTATCAAATATTTTTACGTGTCAGTTTGTACGCAGCTGAAATATGAAAATATCTTGTAAAAGGTTGACGAGTAGCTAAACAGATGCGCGGAATCGTCGCGTCGCTGCAAATCGACGCTTTAATGCAAGTTATTTGTCGCACTGGTCCTGAGTTATTCAGATGAAAATCTGAAATTTGAATCGGATAGAAGGAACTGCGAAGTTGGCGCGTCGAATAAGCGTTCATTACGAGGCTTCCTGCGAATCTCTCCTATAAATCTTAATTTTACGGGAGTTCTTAAACGACGCTGTAATTTGATTTGAGTAGATATTAGATGGTTCCTTGATTTTTTGCCAACTGTAAGATAAAATGATATTTTTCGAAAATATCAATTATGTAAAATGTGGTATCTTTTATTCGACAGATACCGATATCGTATCCAAAATATATTCGATGAATATCTGATCGTCGTTGCTTATAAACCTTTATGTAACTTTACCTTTATATGATTGCAATGTTTTTTTTGATAAATTTTATTTGTGAAAAGTTTGATTTTACTTTTATAACAAAGCGCGTATTTTCAAAAAATTAAATTTGCTGCTAGGTAAACTACTTGGAAAAGGTATGGAAGCGATTGTAGTACAATAGCTTTTTCAACGAAATCTTTGTCCTATGATTCAATGGCAATAGCGCTGACCCATGGTGAAACTTCACGTCACTGTTGTGCATCAAATGCCAGGAAAAATCAATTAAAGCTATTGCATCTCTATTTCCAAACGAAAAGCGGAACGATGATATTTTTTGTAAGAAGAATTCATTCCATACAAGCTTTATGAAAATAACTAAAAAGCTTTGGTGAACACAGTGCAAATTGTACAAAACGAAATAGATACAGAAAGTGAAGCAATACTGCTTCATATAGCTCGCCTACGTTGAAACGCAAATTTTCATTTTTCCAGTTATTGCAACAACGAATTTCCCTTCTGCGAATGCACGCTACACACAATGCATATAGTATCATTTAATTTCATTATGCGCGTATTAAAACTTATACTTTTCATCACGCTCTGTGCACGTGTAATCGATGAAATGGAATTCACTCGGCTGAATGAAATGAAAAATACTTTTTCACGCTTTAATCTCTCGAAATAATTTTTGGCAATACTGTTGGATATTAATACTAGTTTCAATCCCAGAAGGATCGTTGCACGTAATATTTTCAATATCAGTTTTTCTCGGTCCATTAATTTTTTCGTTCCAAATCAAATTTACTCTTCGCCGTATGGGCATTCAGCTCTAAACTGCCTTTGGTTGACAGCAACGAGAAACGTTTACTAAACCACACAGTGTTCGTTACACAAATTCATCATTCGCCAACGTGCATGCTAGTGGCACACATATCTACTCTTCTAATACATAAATATCATGCTCTCGAATTCGTGTTCCCATCGAGTGCAGAAGTGTTATATGATTTTATAAAATATTTGTTCACCATCTCGTAGCGATAAACAAGAAACTATATCGTTTTATTGTCGATGAATCATTTTCACTTTTAAAGCAATTCGTTTGATACATTTCTCAATCTTAGAATGTAATGGATACGATATTTATTTACTGATATATCCAAGCGGAAATATCGTTCCACTTAGGGGGTTATTCGTAGACGTACTCAATCGTGTTTTATCGCAATTGTTGATTTATTGGAACAACGTTTGCTATGGTAAACAGAGGCAAAGATATTCCACAGTATGTACTATTACCAATCGGCGTGATTATATCATTATTCATCGACACGAATCTAATTAAAGCTGAATTTCAACTTTTGCAAATAGAGCATTTGTTATATTTTTAGTCGAATTTTCTCTGTATAGCAGGATCCACTACCATTTCGACTAATGTAATTATATTCGTAATTAACTCCGACCCCTATAATCATTTCTCGTAACAAGGAGAGAAGCTGAGTCACAATGCATACTATACTGTGAAACGGGGCAATGCGAATAATTATATTGAAATTCTCTGATTCTATTATTACGCATGGATTCGTGAATTTGATATGTTTTCGATAACAATGTGCATCTATAATAATGTTATACTGAAATATTGCTGCATTTGACGAAGAAGTTTTTGACGTGATTAGCAATTATAAATTGCAAATTTATTCGTGATATATAAAAATAGCTTCTACTCATTCGATTCAAAAATTACCTGTTTGTATAGGAGGAAGTCTACTGTATTCATTCGTTTCGATAGTTATAACAAAATCCTTTAAATAAATACACATCTTATCGTTTTCTCTATTAGTTTCGTTTCTAGAAAAAATTCATGTGTACCACAATTCCATTTAATCCCTCGATTGATCACGGTTTACGCAAATTCCTGACATCGAACGCAATACACGCCATCGAAACATCGATTCTCCTCGCTTGTATCGTTCGCACCATCTTCCCTATCCCATTCAATCTTCTCCGTCGTCGTAAATACTGGTCATCGCAAATACGATACGGCGTATTCATTCACAAGTTCGGCGTAACGTGGTCGGGACAAAATTAATGCTCACCAGTAAAATCGGATCGTTGCAGTTAGCCATGGCGCCGCTTAGTCGAGCCAAGCGATACGGCATACCATTGGGTCTTTTAACGCGATAGCCTAAGATCGAACTGTAGAATGTCTCGTTTCATCCCTGATTGCTTCGATCCACCCTGCAACCGAATTCGATTCCACACTCTCGATTCAATTCTCGCTCCCTTGAACGCGTGCACGCTTCCGATTCTACGTAATATCGATCCTGCCATTCTCGATCGTTTCTAAGTGGCGTACTGGTGAACTTTAAGTCGAACTTTCAGTAATCCATTCCGGAGGTAACGTCGTTTGCTCGCTCGATAATTGAATCCGGGATTCTTGCGGATCGTTCTGAATAATTAGCGTTAACTGCCAATGACCATGGTACTTTCACAAACGCGAGTTCGACGGTAATGCTGATGACGCTCGTTTCCCCTGCGTTGGATCTCTAATTTCGTCCGTAGTTTTGTTCCTTCTTTTATCTAATTTTCGCCATCCCTTCACAGTGACAGGAAAAAGGATAAGGCCTTTTCCACACGGTGATACGTCTATCGCGATACGCCTGTGTTGGATACCGATGTTGCGTTATTCATTATGGAAGGATTAATACGATGATTCTATAATGAACAATGTACAATCGATAATCGTAATAGGCTTATCGCATAAGTGTGTCGTCATCGCAAGAAGGCTAGGAGACATGTGAATTATTAATAATATTTTCGTAACGAAGAATAAATAGCTATTTTTCTACGAAAGTATATTCTTTGATAAACAGCGACATTAAATAAAATGTCATTAATATAGTTTGGCTAACGTATTAATTCTTAAATTCGCTTCTCGTGAAATCTGTAACGTCGTCGTGTCGAGTCAGTTGGGTGTGAAGCGTTTGACGTCAGAAATGTGCATTTGTTCTTTTGTTTATACTATACTTTATAGCTTTTAGGAAGTTAGGAAAGTTCGTACTTCACTTTTCTTTTAACTTTAAAGATATTAAAGTCGTTGACAGGATTATAGGTAGCTTTCTGTAACGTGACAATATTGATTTTAAAGTTACTCGCGTCTGGAGTTTTTCATAGTACACGTAAAGTTGATTCTAAATTGAATAGAACTTGTTGGTCGGTTAGCTCTGTCAAAGGATATTTCGTGCCATGTGGTTCGTTGTGCCAACTTTCGATCAAATTGAATTATCGCGTCAAATTATCCCGTTAATTGATATTTATGTTAATAGCTAAAGCTTAATAGCTAACAAAATTCAACTGATGCCAGATGATTTTATGCTTAACTTCAGCCTTCAAATCGTACTTTATTTAAAATTATTTCTGACAATGACTATTTTTCTTAATAATTTACAGTAAATTTTTCGTAGATTATTCGCTTGTATCCTCATACTATGACTGTTCGCTATACTAACTGCATTTCCCTAGACATCTAATTCAACACGAAAGGTCTATTTGCTTGTCTCCAGGTGGCAGAATCGATCACGCGCATCACTATAACAATGCTTATCGAGCGTTAGACGAAACTCTGGCGCTGGAGGAAGCCGTGAGAGCGGTGATGAAGGAAGTGGACTTGTCAGAGACGCTTCTCGTCGTAACGGCGGATCACTCGCACGTACTCACGCTTGGTGGCCTAGCGACGCATCGTGGCAATCCTATATTTGGTAAGTGAAGCGATAAATCAATATTCGATAGTTCCATAATCTGTACTGGCAACCGAAACGATTCACTGTGTACCGATAACTATCGATATATGTTGAAAACTTGCAACAAATAGCCCAGAAATTATTTCTCGTAGCACGTAAACTTATGTTTATACGCTGCGATAATTCGTGCCATTGTTTAAAATTCTGCGCAATAATCTTTAACAATAAGAGGATTTTGAAGCCCCCTGTGGTGATATATCTAACCTACAGCTCGTTTATAATTTTATCAACACCGATTTCCACAATCGTAAACGCCTCGAAATTTATACACTTGCTAACCTTTAAGTTTTCCCAAGTTTCCCCAAGGACGGCCACAGGAATGGAAGATTTAAGTTTTACCAACACGATTAAAACTTGTACATATCTTTTAATTCAGCTCGTCGTTACATTTCATTTCTCTACTATAACAACAAGTTTCACAATATGAGCGCGGCTAAGTGCGCACATTATTTTCGCGCAACAACGCGAGCTTTCGTGCACTAGAGTGGCCTATCACATTCAGATAATACAGATTTTCAGGAAAGCGAGTTTACTTTAATCTAGTTTAACTTAATATATTAATCCTTGTACAAGGTATAGGTGCAAGCGATCAACAAAAGAAAACAAACGACACAAAATTATTAAGTGAACCAACAAAAAAAAAAAAAAAAAAAGAAAAGAGAGGGAGGAAATAATGCAATTTCCATGAACAGTTCCGTAGGTCGAAGCGTAGGTTTCGAAATCTAATCTGGATGAAACGTAAGGATCGTGCCTAGCACAAATAACTCTGCTATTATCTTTCCTCCGATCGCGGATCCATTATTAACATCGTTATTTCTTTAACATCATTTTACAGAATACATAGAAAGAGAAAGAGAGAGAGAGAGAGAAAAAGAGATGAAAACAAAACGCGTTCCCGATCGTGCTAGTCGGAGACAGTACGTTAGCGTATCTTCCGATCAAAAATCGTCAATGTAATTAAAATCTCGCCGTTGAACTGAAGCAACGAAGCTTCCGTTCTCGATATTAAATTCGCAAGAAGTATGGATTAAATTAAATTCCTGAACATCATTCACAATAATCCATGCGACTAAAAGACCATGGTTTTGTTAAAAATTAATTAAAAAAGAAAATTGATTATGTTAAAAATCGTCTCGCTGCATTTCACTTCTTTATCCAGATAAAAAATTGCATCGGTTGGTAGAAAATATGGGTCTCCGTACGATTATCACGATACATTTACCATTTTTCGAAGGGAATCTCAATTAATTTATTTCCGTTCGCAACGAAACTCGTTACATTCGTAAAATGTGTAGAAGCGTCGTAAGACCATGACTGATAGTAAGAGAATACCGAGCATCAGGATCGTTGATTAGCATGAAGAACGAGCTGAATAAAATTCAATTTTACTGGAGGATTCCGCAATGAAGAATATAGACGTTCGATCCGTGATTAAATTAAATCGCGAAAGAATGCAAAGCGCATTCTTCGATGCTGAATCTCTTACCAGAGTCGATCAACCTCATTCACGGATGGTCTTACGATCTAAAACCGAATCAAACGAAGAAATTAATATCGGTGACCCTGCTGACGATTTAATTTTCTTTCCAAGCTAGTTCTCTGATTCGTGACTGGCCTAATTTTGTTTCACGCTCGCCTTCCGTCTATTCTTATTGGTCTTTCATTTGTCCCTGTTTCATTGAATCGACTAACTTCTCGACGAGAAACGATCCTGTATAACAAAAGATCTGAAACAATGTTATCGTTATTGAAACGCGACATGAAACGCCACGTTCGAAACAGAACGACTCCGAGAATGTCAATGGAATATACATAATACCGAGGACATTGACGATATACATCTGCATTGATCATTTTACGGTCCGTTTTTCGACTATTGATCGTTCGAAACTTTTCGATGCGACACGCCAGTAAAGCAGCAAAAGTAGCGAAACAAGAGACCGTCGTCCATCAACGTCCTCGCTGAATGCATAATGCGCTGCAGGATTTGCAACGTTCGATTTCGAATGGGCCACGCTTGGTCGCAAAGGGAAAAAGCGTATTTAACAGTGAGTGACGAGTCTGTTTCGGCCGGTTGGTTCGATGAAATTCGAGCATGATTCTGTATTCAAGCCGCGAAAAGGAGAAAAGATCGGGGACCCCGCCAATAATTTATCCGGTTTGGCTTCGTCTCTGTCGGGTTTGCCTCGTCTCGTCGAATGACCGGAAAGGGTCGCATAGCAATCCAATACCAGGTAAGTGATTCGGTACACCATTTTATATACCCTCCAGTCACTTCTTCATCGCGTCTGGAAGGGCGGGACGTCCCTCCAATTCCAAGGTCCCCAGCTTCAATGCGATCCAATCTTCTTGGACAAGCCTGTGCGAACGGAATCGGAACGTTTGTCCGTGCTTAAATCGAATCGCGGCGAGAAATGCAAAGGATAGTTTTTGTGGCTGGTGCGTGAATCGTCTGGCTCGTTCGAATCCCTCGATCTCATTTTCTACGGTGTCTGGACCGCCTCTCTCGTTCGTTCGTTTCCACAGTTGTAACCACGGCGATGGTTCGATAGGCAAAAGGAAGGTTGTTGTTCTAAATAACGCAAAACGATTTTGACCCTTTTCGGAAATTCGCCGGATGGAGATTCGGGATTCTATAGCTCTACGGGGTGCTATTTCGCCGGATGTTGCCAAGGAACAGTTTCGCTTTCGTTCCGTTGAAAGGCCAAGGGCGTGCAGAAATATGGAGAAACCGTAAATCGCTACTATAATAGTTTTTGGCTTTCTGTTTCTTCTTTATTATTTCTACCCTCGGTCGTAGAAAAATTCGAAAAATCGAAAGGCAAAACCAGAGACGAGAGCATGCTCTACTCGTACCAGTTTCACCATCGATTTTTCAAATTAAATTTCCACAAACAGGTTGATCACTCGAAAACGCGCCTACCCGATCAAAAACTGTGCCAACCTGCCCGGCCCTACCTACTTATAATTAACAGATATACCAGAAAGTATACTACCTATTCTACCTAGCGCTATATTTAAAAAATGGCAAAACAGGCACACCACACACTCGCTCCACGGTTCTCACACAAACGCTCGGGCGCAAAGGCTCTACACTAGAGAGGACGTCCCGGGACGCCTCCGACACTACAGCTTAACATACAACATGCACACTCTAATTTACGTACCATTTTCCTGAAATCAATTGAGGAAGGTTAGTGACCATTGCGTAAAACGTGATAAAACACATCTGAGGAAATTATATCGTTAAAGTAAATGTAAATAAACTTGAAATTATAATTGCAATTGATAGCAATATCAAGAGTGTGAGTGCACTTAATCGTATGGATGATCAGAAATTGTGATTGTATCGAGATATGAATTGAATCGATATATGTCTCGACATTTTTAATATTTGAAGTTGTAACGAATGAGAAAAAGCGACGCAATTCCAAGGCCTATTCACACACACACAATGTGGAAAATACGTCGTGCACGATACACTAACACATCGTCAGTCGCTGAGAAATTATTACATTAAATATGATCATCGTGCCCAATATCTTTCAAGTAACTTTCAAGGGCACGTGAGCGAGATCCTGACAATGGGCACGGAAAGGATTAAACCTGAAAATCCTGATCTATAAAAATGATTAGTTTGTCCAATTTGTATTTAACAGACCAACATTCTTTGATTTTATATTTTATTACTTCATTTCCAAAGAGAAACAGCAACCAATCAGAGAATAAATTCAAAATTGCGACGCGTACGAACGAGTTCGCGATCTTTCGAAAGAATTAATGGACTCGCGCGACGTACTCCCGTACACAAAATAATAGATAAGAGTAGAAAAGGAAAAAAATAATAGAAAGAAGAATAGATCTTTGTATTTAGTTCCAAGTCAGATAAGTAACATTATACAGAATGGACCCACAATGGACTTGACATAGTCAAGACATATCCCACGGTGTCCTATTGTGTCCAACGGCGTTCAAAGTTATCCAACGTTGCCGTCCAGTCTAGATCATCCAAAATTCTGTTGGCGGCTTTTGGAGACCCAAAATGGATCAACGATGTCCACCGATGTCCCACGGTGCAGTCCAGTCTAGATCATCCAAAATTCTCTTAGAGGCATTTGGTGATCCAAACTGGACTGTTGCGTAGTTCTTAGCTTGGCATCGTTTTCCAAAGACTAATCAACTGATTAATTTTTGGAAAAGGATGCCAATTACCAGGTCTCACCACGAGGAGGTGACTACGCAAGAGACCCGCCCATGGATTATTTAACATTACACATCGATCTCGACATTCAACCTATTGGCAGAATGTCGAGTTCCGACTCTACTTGACCATGGGCCTGCGTTAAGAAATAGTTGTTTCGTAGCCTAACAGCGAAACACATATCTCGAACGCAGCGCTTACATAAATCCTTACAAACGTAAAACAACATACATAACATATCATCTATCTCCCACACAACGATTAAATCGATCAGTACAAATATCGTACAATAATTCGCAACCCTACTGGCAGCATTCGGTATCAAAGACACATTTATCCAACTTGGAACGAAAGGAAGAAAATGAAGCTACTGACACTGTGTATACTATTTTGTGTCTTCCAGAAGGGGCATACGAGTCGCTGTACTAAACTGTTTAACGTTCTACTTTTGCGACACTATAAGATATTGAAGATATTGAAAAGTTATAAACTCTAACGTGATCTCAATCAGTTTCCCTTAAAAATTGGAAAACGAGAAGATGCCCGAAGAATCGGATGATAAAGCAAAAAATCGCGGCGCGCCCGAAACGAACGAGATCGCGATCTCTCGAAAGAACTAACAAACCTACGCGACGTACCCCCGTACACGAGATAACCCTGAGGTTCAGCGGAAAGCCCAAGAATTGACCGTAACTCGATTCCTGTTTCGCCGTTCGAAACTTACACGAGTCGCGGTCGATGGCGCCGACCGATGATGCCAGTGATCCACGGGTAATTCAGCCGTGGATCCGGCACATAGGCCAGCAACTTAACACACTCCAACTGAACAAGTGGAACCCGGGGATGGACCGCTGAACAGGATTACGAAGGCAAGAGGCCTCAACTGAACAGTGGGGTCCACTCACGGGGAGGGACCGCTGAACAGGATTACGAAGGCATTGACCTCAACTGAACAGTGGGGTCCACTCCCACGGGCCCGAACAGGATTACGGAGGACGTGAAATTGCAGGTCCCTGTCCGAGTACCGAAGTACCAATCGGACAGGACTGCAGATCCACGACTGAATCCCCGAAAGATTCGCAAGCATCACCGGCGCGACGACAACTCCCGCGATCCGTTGCGAACGTCGAGCAGTCGTCGAGCAGTCACAAAGACAGAGGTGTCCTTGGGGCGACTTACGAATCCAGAGAGTTGTCTAGTGAACGTTGACCCGCACGCACCCGCAATACGCGCGAGCGAGTACGCCACGCGATAGTTTGAAAGAACTGAGCGATTGCGAACCGATAAATCGCGAAGACAATTTCTCCTGTGTGGTAAGCGATGGGATCAAGAGAGAAGAGATTTTCAGTTTTCGTTCCAAGGTGGATAAGTGTCGTTGTACAGAATGCGCTCACAACGCACTTAACATAGGTATCTATCTTACGATTAATGAAGGCTAAAACGCACGCATTCTGCGGCGTCCAACGGCGTCCAACGGTGTCCAACGCTGTCCAACGATGTCCAACGTTGTCCCACGGTGTCCCACGGTGTCCAACGTTGTCCCACGGTGTCCCACGGTGTCCAACGTTGTCCACCGTTGTCCAACGTTGTCCAACGTTGTCCAACGTTGTCCCACGGTGTCCAACCGTGTCCAACGGTGTCCAACGTTGTCCAACGGTGTCCCACGTTGTCCAACGTTGTCCAACGATGTCCAACGATGTCCAACGTTGTCCAACGATGTCCCACGGTGTCCCACGGTGTCCAACGATGCCCCACGGTGCAGTCCAGTCTAGATCATCCAAAATTCTCTTAGAGGCTTTTGGAGACCCAAACTGGACCGACGGTTTCCCACGGTGTCCCACGTTGCAGTCCAGTCTAGATCATCCAAAATTCTGTTGGAGGCTTTTGGAGACCCAAACTGGACCGACGGTTTCCCACGGTGTCCCACGTTGCAGTCCAGTCTAGATCATCCAAAATTCTGTTGGAGGCTTTTGGAGACCCAAACTGGGCCGACGGTTTCCCACGGTGTCCCACGTTGCAGTCCAGTCTAGATCATCCAAAATTCTGTTGGAGGCTTTTGGAGACCCAAACTGGGCCGACGGTTTCCCACGGTGTCCCACGTTGCAGTCCAGTCTAGATCATCCAAAATTCTGTTGGAGGCTTTTGGAGACCCAAACTGGGCCGACGGTTTCCCACGGTGTCCCACGTTGCAGTCCAGTCTAGATCATCCAAAATTCTGTTGGAGGCTTTTGGAGACCCAAACTGGGCCGACGGTTTCCCACGGTGTCCCACGTTGCAGTCCAGTCTAGATCATCCAAAATTCTGTTGGAGGCTTTTGGAGACCCAAACTGGGCCGACGGTTTCCCACGGTGTCCCACGTTGCAGTCCAGTCTAGATCATCCAAAATTCTGTTGGAGGCTTTTGGAGACCCAAACTGGGCCGACGGTTTCCCACGGTGTCCCACGTTGCAGTCCAGTCTAGATCATCCAAAATTCTGTTGGAGGCTTTTGGAGACCCAAACTGGGCCGACGGTTTCCCACGGTGTCCCACGTTGCAGTCCAGTCTAGATCATCCAAAATTCTGTTGGAGGCTTTTGGAGACCCAAACTGGACCGACGGTATCCCACGGTGTCCCACGTTGCAGTCCAGTCTAGATCATCCAAAATTCTGTTGGAGGCTTTTGGAGACCCAAACTGGACCGACGGTATCCCACGGTGTCCCACGTTGCAGTCCAGTCTAGATCATCCAAAATTCTGTTGGAGGCTTTGGAGACCCAAACTGGACCGACGGTATCCCACGGTGTCCCACGTTGCAGTCCAGTCTAGATCATCCAAAATTCTGTTGGAGGCTTTTGGAGACCCAAACTGGACCGACGGTATCCCACGGCGTCCAACGATGTCCAACGGTGTCCAACGGCGTCCAACGGCGTCCCACGTTGCAGTCCAGTTTAGATTATCCAAAATTCTCTTCGTGGATTTTCGTAATCCAAACTGGACTGTATTAGCGTGGTTCTTTGCTTGGTATTGAATTATTGTGCAATGTTTGTACTTGTGGATGTAGTGGTTTTCCAAAAGTTAATCAACTGATTAATCTGCGAAAACGATTACATCTATCAGCACAAAAGTTGTACAATAATTCGGTACCGTACTGGCAACATTCTGTATCAAAGATACATTTGTCTAACTTGGAACGAAAGAATGGAAATGAAGCCGCAATATGCTTCTTTTAAAAATGGGGAACCCGGAAGAAGCCTGGACAATCAGACAATGGAAGAAAAATCATTTGGGTATCTGGCATACATATTTAATATGCTATGAAATATTCATATATGTAATTGAAATGTACTTTCTGCAAATTGATAAATTTGAAACAAACTCATTTACTTGATTTGGTATATGAAAGAAACTGGTATCTTTAGAACGAGAACATTTTATACATGGAAAATAAACTACTAATAATGGTTAATTATAGATCAAATTACTATTGATTAAATTTTAGCAAATATACAGAATCATTTGTATCTTTTTAATCGAAACTAGGGTTACGTTGAAAACAAGTATTTTAAGTAATTGAATTTAATCTGAATAAAAAATTCAATACGAAATTCGAATATTTAGAAAATTCTACATTACTGTTAAAAGATTGAAAATATCACGGTCGAAAAAATGTTAAAAGTTATGGTTCTAAGAACGAACAATCACCAGCACTAGTTCCAATTGCAATGAATTAAATTTTAAAAAATATTTCAAGCCTTCATAGCAACATTAAGATATTTCATTATAATACTTTGTTGCGCATGAAATCGCTCGCAGATTCATATATTTAAATATATATATATATATATATTATACATTCGTAATAAAGTTCTGTATTTTAGCAGTCATGGTAACGTTAACGCTGACAAAAAAAATATGTCATATAGCAGTATTTTCAGTAATAAACGTGGTAATAAGGGGGGCTGAAAAGGAAACAAAGCAGTAGCCAGAAGGGCTACTAAAATTCAATCGCCTTCCACTCTATATAAACCCGATCAACACGCCGAGAGTGGAACTGAATATTCTTATTTCGCAACACTAATTTACTACTAATATTTATGAAGCAGAAAATTCTCAAAATCAAACGCGATGAGTGCTTCGTTACATCTGCAATATCAATTAATCTATTATTAAAAAAAAGAAAAGAAAAGTCTGAAAATTCCCGATATTTGATACGCAACGCTAATAAGTATAAATCTACGCACTCGTATTTAAGCAATACGCAACACTAATAGCGCGAGATCGAAGTGCAACCATTTAAGAGGTTGCTGATGAACGATCACACTTGCACAGCTCTGCAGCTGTACGTGTGATCCAGGAACAGTGTCAACAGTGTCCGACAATTGCAGTCGGAGGGTTTGGGCATTTTGTAAACGCAACTCTACTCAACAAAACGCGATCATTCATTATCGCAACGCTAACAGGGGAAATTAACAGAACTCGCGATGGACCAATATCGCAACGCTAACTCTTATAGCGAATTTAATAAAAATTACTACTTACTATATAAAAAGATACTTTAAATATTCTGGTATTGCTACTTGCAATACCATAAAATTAATTGAAAACTAACATTTTTATAATCTAATTTTAAACAATAGAAAACAGGAAAAATTCTAAAAATTGCAAAAGACAATCGCGATATCGTAATTCGCAACTCTAAAGCAAACGCGATTATCATTTTATCGCAACTCTACTTCAAACCGTAATCATTTTCTCGCCACACTAATAAAAAGCCGCGATGTTATTTCGCAACTCTAATACAACCCGTAATTAATTTATCGCAACACTAATATAAAAATCGCGAGTGGAGGGCTGACATATCGCAGTGCAACCATGTAGGAGGTTGCCGATGAATGATCACACTTGTACAGCTCTTGCAGCTGTACGTGTGATCCAGGAACAGTGTCCGACAATTGCAGTCGGAGGGTTTGGGCATTTTGTAAACGCAACTCTAGTGAACAAAACGCGATCATTCATTATCGCAACGCTAAAGGGAAAAATTAATAGAACTCGCGATGGACCAATATCGCAACGCTGACTCTTATAGTGAATTTAATAAAAATTACTACTTACTATATAAAAAGCTACTTTAAATATTCTGATATTGCTACTTGCAATAGTATAAAATTAAATGAAAACTAACACTTTTATAATCTCATTTTAAACAATAGAAAAGAGGAAAAATTCTAAAAATTGCAAAAGACAATCGCGATATCGTAATTCGCAACTCTAAAGCAAACGCGATTATCATTTTATCGCTACTCTAATTCAAACCGTAATCATTTTCTCGCCACACTAATGAAAAGCCGCGATGTTATTTCGCACCTCTAATACAACCCGTAATTAATTTGTCGCAACACTAATAAGAAAAATCGCGATTTGCTCAATGGGACGATGGACCGATATATACATCGGCCAAAAAAGCAAACTACTACTACTACTACTACTACTACAAATACTAAAAGCGAGCATAGTGACAAAGTAGTAACAATAATGACTTCCCATGCTCTGGATGACCCAGAGGATGGGGAGCCATTAGTAGTTGCCCTCTTGAGTGGCAGTTTGCCGGGCCTCTTCGGCTTATAGCCTCTTCTTTCTTCGGGCGCAATGCCCGCTGAAACTTAAATCTAAGCTCGAGACTTCTAAATCGCAAACAAAAAAAAAAAACTTACCAAGGTAAAAATAAAAATATAAACCGCGGAAGCTGATTGAAGTGCACATGGATTGACCAACGATCACAGCAGTGATCGTTGCTCACTCGCATGTGCGTGCTCGAGCAATAAACGTTCGTTTCGACCCATTCGCGACCGCGACCGCGAAATTCGAAAAATCGAAAGGCAAAACCAGAGACGAGTGCATGCTCTACTCGTGCCAGTTTCACCGTCGATTTTTCAAATCAGATTTCCAGAAACAGGTTGGTCACACGAAAACGCGCCTACCCGACCAGAGACTGTGCCAACCTGCCCGGCCCTACCTACTTATAACTAACAGACACACCAGAAAGTATACTACCTATCCTACCTAGCGCTATATTTAAAAAGTGGCAAAACAGGCACACCAACACACTCGCTCCACGGTTCTCACACAAACGCTCGGGCGCAAAGGTCCTACACTAGAGAGGACGTCCCGGGACGCCTCCGACACCCGAGCTTAACACACACCATGCACACTCTAAGGTACGTACCGTTTTCCTGAAATCGACTGACGAAGGCTAGTGACCATTGCGTAAAACGTGATAAAACACGTCCGAGGAAATGATATCGTTAAAATAAATGTAAGTAAACTTGGAATTATAATTGTAATTTACGGCAATATTTAAAGCGTGGTTACACTTAATCGCGTGGTCGATATTATCACAAATTGAGATTGTATCGAGACGTAAATTGAATCGATATATGTCTCGACATTTTTAATACTTGATGTTTGAACGAATGAAAAAAAGCGACGCAGTTCCACGGCCTAACAACACACACACATAATGTGGAAAATACGTCGTGCACGATACACTAACACATCGTCAGTCGCTGACAAATTATTACATTACTTAATTCTAGGTCATCGTGCCCAATGTCTCTCTCCCATTCAAGTAGCACCTGGGCACGTGAATGAGATCCTGACAATGGGCACGGAAAGGGTTAAACCTGAAAATCCTGATCTAAAAGAAATGATTAGTTTGTGTAATTTTTATTTAACGGACTAACGTTCTTTGATTTTATATTTTACTACTTCGTATCTGATTAAATCTACTTTATTAATTTAATAGTAACGAAGTAACTCTACTTTATTAATTTAATAAATCAGAAGAAAACTTTAATATTGCAAAAAAGGTAGCGTTAATTGAAAAAGACTGAATCTTGATCGAATGGAATTATTGACTCTAAATGTATTTCTAAGAAAGAAATAATCTCAGGCGGTCTCTTTATCAAAGCATATACTCGAAAGTGCAGAAGCAGTGTTCAAAATTATTGCTTTGATTAAAAGATCTGCCTGTCACGAAGTGTCTTCTTGCACGTAAAATCTCACACATTCTTGTACGGGAAAAAATGAATTTTAACTCATATTTTAAATTCTAGCCAAAGTGAAATAAACGAACGTGACTTAATATTGTCACGATTAATTCATTGTTTAAAATCAAGTATGTTTATGTTAAACAGGTATATTCGTGTACACATTTGCCATTTGCAAATATTTATACGGAATGTTAACATGCATATTTATAAATAACACGAATATATTCTCAAGTGTATATATTTAAACTAATTATTAAAAGACTAATTATTATAATCGCGCTGTGCAAGAAGACCTATCCTAAACTAATAAATTTAAAAAAAGAATGTTACTACTCACGGGTATAAAAATACCCGCGGTCACTATGCTCGCAACAAAATTCTACGTAATACAACCGGTCACCCGTGCCGATTCGGACCTTTCATCCTACGACATGATTGAGTGACCGGAGGAACAAAAATGCATGCGACTCACCGTTCGATGCGGAGAAACAGAGGACGTTACCCTGGATGCTGCGGTATCCCAGCGAATATCATCAGGGAGACTAACATCAGGCAGGAATCGTGTAAAGTCCAGTGGTGGAAATGGTGGTTGTTTAAGGGCGGGTGGGGGGCGGGGGTGAGGAAGAAGCGAAACTTCGTTTCGACAATTTTCTTCTTTTTCCTATCGAACGTTTATTTAGAAAATACTGCTATTTTTTTACGCTTAAAAATTATTATTAAGAAATTGGAACAAGTTTGAAAAATATTATTTAGTTGAAAATTGTGAGATATTTTTCGATAGTAAACAAATGCTCGTGAATAACGTGAATGCAATGCAATCGTTTGCAAGAATTATATTGTTCGCAATTAGAATATATACTGTGAATTTTCGTTATTAGAATACGAAATATACATTCCAATAATACACTACAGTCGCGTGTTTTAAATAATGGAAAATATTTGCAAGAATTCAAAAGTTCGCCACTAAATATATTTAAAGAATACTGTGCAAACGCGCGCGAAATCTTGTTTCGAGTTATTTGAATCTACCTGTTACTAATTTGCAAATTTATGACGTTATAACTCAATTTGAAATAATAAGATAATTCGTTAAAAATTGGTTTGAGCTAAGAGAATGATTTCATACATCGGGATCTTTCAGAAGAATCAATGGACTCACGCGACGCACTTCTGTGCACAAAATAACCGCAAGATTCAGTGGAAAAAAGAATAGATTTTTATATCTCGTTCCAAGTCAGATAAGTATCATTATACAGAATGAGCTCAGAATGGACTCGACATAGCCAAGACATATCCCACGGTGTCCCACGGTGTCCCACGGTGTCCCACGGTGTCCCACGGTGTCCCACGGTGTCCAACGATGCCCAACGATGTCCAACGATGTCCAACGATGTCCAACGATGTCCAACGATGTCCAACGATGTCCAACGATGTCCAACGATGTCCAACGATGTCCAACGATGTCCAACGATGTCCAACGATGTCCAACGATGTCCAACGGTGTCTCACGGTGTCCCACGGTGTCCAACGTTGTCCCACGGCGTCCAACGTTGCAGTCCAGTGTAGATCATCCAAAATTCTTTTCGCGGCATTTGGTGACCCACACTGGACCGACGATGTCCCACGTTGCAGTCCAGCATAGATCATCCAAAATTCTTTTCGTGGCTTTTGGTGATCCATACTGGACCAACGACGTCCCACGGTGTCCAACGATGTCCCACGGTGCAGTCCAGTCTAGATCATCCAAAATTCTCTTAGAGGCTTTTGGTGATCCAAACTGGACTGTTGCGTAGTTCTTGGCTTGGCATCGTTTTCCAAAGATTAATCAACTGATTAATTTTTGGAAAAGGATGCCAATTACCAGGTCTCACCACGAGGAGGTGACTACGCACGAGACCCACCCATGAGTTATTTAACATTATGCATCGGTCTCGACATTCAACCTACTGGCAAGAATGTCGAGTTCTGACTCTATTTCATGGGCCTGCGTAAAGAGATAGTTATTTCGTAGCCTAACCGCGAAACACCTATCTCCTACGCAGCAGTTACATAAATCCTTACAAACGTAAAACAACATACATAACACACATCTATCTCCCACACAACGATTACATCGATCAGTACAATAATTCGCAACCCTACTGGCCGCATTCGGTATCAAAGACACATTTGTCTAACTTGGAACGAAAGAAACAATATGAGGCTACTACGGAAAAGGAGCCCCAACAATCAGACGGTGAAAGAAAAACCGCGGCGCGCCCGGAACGAACGAAATCACGATCTCTCGAAAGAACTAACAAACCTACATGGCGTACCCCCGTGCACCGGATAACCCTAAGGTTCAGCGGAAAGCCCAAGCATTGACCTTCGCCCGATTCCTGTCACGTCGTCTGGATCTTATCACAGTCGATGGCACCGACCAATGATGCCAGTGATCCAGCATTTAAGCTTGCAACTTAACACAATCCAACTGTACAAGCAGCGCCCGAGGAGGGACCGCTGGACATAATTGCGAAGGCAAAGTTCCAGTAAAGAGTGGGGGCCACCCCCGCGGAGCCACTCGACCGGGATTACGGAGGATGCGAAATTGCAGGTCCCTGTCCGAGTACCGAAGTACCAATCGGACGGGACTGCAGATTCGCAAGCATCACCGGTGTGACGACAACTCCCGCGATCCGATGCAAACGTCGAGCAGTCGTCGAGTAGTCACCAAGAGAGGTGTCCTTGGGCCTACTTACGAATCCAAAGAGTTATCCAATGCACGTTGACTCGCACGTACCCGGAATACGCGCGAGCGAGTACGTCACGCTACGGTTTGAAAGAACTGAGGGGATCACGAGAAACGAGATTTTTATTTTTCGTTCCAAGATAGATAAGTATCTTTGTACAGAATGAGCTTACAATGCACATAACATAGATATCTGCCTTACGATTAATTAAGGCTAAAACGTACGGATCCTGTGGTGTCCCACGGGGTCCCACGAAGTCCCACGGTGCCCCTGCGGGGGAATATTAGACCTATCTAGATCACCAAAACAGTTTTGGATGATCCAGACTAAACTATATTGAAGTAGTTTTTCGCTTGATATAGTTTTTCTAATAGTAATACTCGGAGATATTAATATATGCAGTTTTCCATTAGCAAACTAACCCTAATATTAAAATTAATGTTACATTAATTTTCTAATATTCATAATAATACTTCGTGTGCCATTATTTGGAAAACGTTACTAATTACCGGGAACCACCACGAGGATGGAACTACGCTCGGACCCCATTTACGTCAAGAGTTTTTAAGCATCGGAAGTAGAAGATGTGAAATTATTTTAGAGCAAACAAGTAACGTGTATTGAAATTTGTTAATCATTAGTTGTCGACTTGTTATGAGTTGTTAATTGTTAGGAGTGAGTTTTGAATTATTAATTTAGTCATCTTAGTCATATCACATTACTGCATTAAGTTCACATTAAATAATCATCGTTTCTCGTTTAAACCACTATAAGTAAATCCATCTATCAATAAATTAATCATACAGAATAGAAATCACTGGAGATTCTAATTTCTGGTAATTCTGATGAATCTGTAATGTTGTAATAAATTAAGAGCATAATTGTTAAAAATTAATCGAGTAATAGTTTTACGTTAATAATAAAATGTTTTAAATAGATATCGCAATTATTGTAAATTAATAGCTTACACGTTATAAAATAATAATTTAAATGTTGTTGATCAATAGTTTAAATGTAATAAATTACCGGCTTAAATGTTATGTTCTTGTTACGCAACACTAATTTACTACTAATATTTATGAAGCAGAAAATTCTCAAAATCAAACGCGATGAGTGCTTCGTTACATCTGCAATATCAATTAATCTATTATTAAAAAAAAGAAAAGAAAAGTCTGAAAATTCCCGATATTTGATACGCAACGCTAATAAGTATAAATCTACGCACTCGTATTTAAGCAATACGCAACACTAATAGCGCGAGATCGAAGTGCAACCATTTAAGAGGTTGCTGATGAACGATCACACTTGCACAGCTCTGCAGCTGTACGTGTGATCCAGGAACAGTGTCCGACAATTGCAGTCGGAGGGTTTGGGCATTTTGTAAACGCAACTCTACTCAACAAAACGCGATCATTCATTATCGCAACGCTAACAGGGGAAATTAACAGAACTCGCGATGGACCAATATCGCAACGCTAACTCTTATAGCGAATTTAATAAAAATTACTACTTACTATATAAAAAGATACTTTAAATATTCTGGTATTGCTACTTGCAATACCATAAAATTAATTGAAAACTAACATTTTTATAATCTAATTTTAAACAATAGAAAACAGGAAAAATTTTGAAAATTGCAAAAGACAATCGCGATATCGTAATTCGCAACTCTAAAGCAAACGCGATTATCATTTTATCGCAACTCTAATTCAAACCGTAATCATTTTCTCGCCACACTAATGGAAAGCCGCGATGTTATTTCGCAACTCTAATACAGCCCGTAATTAATTTATCGCAACACTAATATAAAAATCGCGAGTGGAGGGCTGACATATCGCAGTGCAACCATGTAGGAGGTTGCCGATGAACGATCACACTTGTACAGCTCTTGCAGCTGTACGTGTGATCCAGGAACAGTGTCCGACAATTGCAGTCGGAGGGTTTGGGCATTTTGTAAACGCAACTCTACTCAACAAAACGCGATCATTCATTATCGCAACGCTAACAGGGGAAATTAACAGAACTCGCGATGGACCAATATCGCAACGCTAACTCTTATAGCGAATTTAATAAAAATTACTACTTACTATATAAAAAAGATACTTTAAATATTCTGGTATTGCTACTTGCAATACTATAAAATTAATTGAAAACTAACACTTTTATAATCTAATTTTAAACAATAGAAAACAGGAAAAATTCTAAAAATTGCAAAAGACAATCGCGATATCGTAATTCGCAACTCTAAAGCAAACGCGATTATCATTTTATCGCAATTCTACTTCAAACCGTAATAGTTTTCTCGCCACGCTAATGAAAAGCCGCGATGTTATTTCGCACCTCTAATACAACCCGTAATTAATTTGTCGCAACACTAATAAGAAAAATCGCGATTTGCTCAATGGGACGATGGACCGATATATACATCGGCCAAAAAAGCAAACTACTACTACTACTACTACTACTACAAATACTAAAAGCGAGCATAGTGACAAAGTAGTAACAATAATGACTTCCCATGCTCTGGATGACCCAGAGGATGGGGAGCCATTAGTAGTTGCCCTCTTGAGTGGCAGTTTGCCGGGCCTCTTCGGCTTATAGCCTCTTCTTTCTTCGGGCGCAATGCCCGCTGAAACTTAAATCTAAGCTCGAGACTTCTAAATCGCAAACAAAAAAAAAAAAAACTTACCAAGGTAAAAATAAAAATATAAAGCGCGGAAGCTGATTGAAGTGCACATGGACTGACCAACGATCACAGCAGTGATCGTTGCTCACTCGCATGTGCGTGCTCGAGCAATAAACGTTCGTTTCGACCCATTCGCGACCGCGACCGCGAAATTCGAAAAATCGAAAGGCAAAACCAGAGACGAGTGCATGCTCTACTCGTGCCAGTTTCACCGTCGATTTTTCAAATCAGATTTCCAGAAACAGGTTGGTCACACGAAAACACGCCTACCCGACCAGAGACTGTGCCAACCTGCCCGGCCCTACCTACTTATAACTAACAGACACACCAGAAAGTATACTACCTATCCTACCTAGCGCTATATTTAAAAAGTGGCAAAACAGGCACACCAACACACTCGCTCCACGGTTCTCACACAAACGCTCGGGCGCAAAGGTCCTACACTAGAGAGGACGTCCCGGGACGCCTCCGACACCCGAGCTTAACACACACCATGCACACTCTAAGGTACGTACCGTTTTCCTGAAATCGACTGACGAAGGCTAGTGACCATTGCGTAAAACGTGATAAAACACGTCTGAGGAAATGATATCGGTAAAATAAATGTAAGTAAACTTGGAATTATAATTGTAATTTACGGCAATATTTAAAGCGTGGTTACACTTAATCGCGTGGTCGATATTATCACAAATTGAGATTGTATCGAGACGTAAATTGAATCGATATATGTCTCGACATTTTTAATACTTGATGTTTGAACGAATGAAAAAAAGCGACGCAGTTCCACGGCCTAACAACACACACACATAATGTGGAAAATACGTCGTGCACGATACACTAACACATCGTCAGTCGCTGACAAATTATTACATTACTTAATTCTAGATCATCGTGCCCAATGTCTCTCTCCCATTCAAGTAGCACCTGGGCACGTGAATGAGATCCTGACAATGGGCACGGAAAGGGTTAAACCTGAAAATCCTGATCTAAAAGAAATGATTAGTTTGTGTAATTTTTATTTAACGGACTAACGTTCTTTGATTTTATATTTTACTACTTCGTATCTGATTAAATCTACTTTATTAATTTAATAGTAACGAAGTAACTCTACTTTATTAATTTAATAAATCAGGACAAAACTTTAATATTGCAAAAAAAGATAGCGTTAATTGAAAAATACTGAATCTCGATCAAATGGAATTATTGACTCTAAATATATTACTAAGAAAGAAATAATCTCAGGCGATCTCTTTATCAAAGCATATACTCGAAAGTGCAGAAGCAGTGTTCAAAATTATTGCTTTGATTAAAAAATCTGCCTGCCGCGAAGTGTCTTCTTGCACGTAAAATTTTACACATTCTTGTACGGGAAAAAATGAATTTTGACTCATATTTTAAATTCTGACCGAAATGAAATAAACGAACGTGACTTGATATTGTCACGATTAATTCATTGCTTAAAATCAAGTATGTTTATGTTAAACTGGTATATTCGTGTACATATTTGCAATTTGCAAATATTTATACGGAATGTTAACATGCATATTTATAAATAACACGAATATATTCTCAAGTGTATGTATTTGAACTAATTATTAAAAGACTAATTATTATAATCGCGCTGTGCAGGAAGACCTATCCTAAACTAATAAATTTAAAAAAAGAATGTTACTACTCACGGGTATAAAAAATACCCGCGGTCACTATGCTCGCAAAAAATTCTACGTAATACAACCGGTCACCCGTGCCGATTCGGACCTTTCATCCTACGACCTGATTAGGTGACCGGAGGAACAGAAATGCATGCGACTCACCGTTCGATGCGGAGAAACAGAGGACGTTACCCTGGATGCTGCGGTATCCCAGCGAATATCATCAGGGAGACTAACATCAGGCAGGAACCGTTGGAAGTCCAATGGTGGAAATGGAGGTTGCGAAAAATCTGTTACAGAACAAAACACGATGAGTGATTGCTGATTATTTAAAAAGTTGGATATAATGAAAAATGGAAGTTTCTTAAATTTGTAGCTTTAGTAATGATAAATATTGAAATTCTAATGAACTGTAATAAGTAGTAAGAATTCAGTGATTTTCGATGCATATCAGAGAAAATTTTATTGTAATCGTATGTTAATACTTTAACACTTTATTTTATTTAAAAAAACATTTATAGCTTTCGAAATTATCGATCATTTTTATTTTGTAATCAACAATAATTTAAACAAAATACAAAAATTTGAACAAATCGAAACACAACAAATCAAACTACTTACATTCTTCAGTTCCTGTAGTGGCTTTATTATCCTCTTGAGAGATGCACTGACTCTAATACCGGAAACGAATGTTCAAAAATATTATTTAATTTATATTAAATATTATTTAAATATTATAAAATTTTATTACTTTCGCGTGTGATTATTTGATCGAATATAATCAAAACTATCGTGATTTTAAAATATTGACTCTACAAACCGCATTGCACGCGGTCACAAATATTAAGTTAATGATTTAGATGTTATAAATTAATGGCTTATATGTTATAAATTAATGGCTCATAAGTTATAAATTAATAGTTTAAATGTTGTAAACTAAGAGTTTAAATGTTGTTAATTAAGAGTTAAAATGTTGTTAATTAATAATTAAAATGTTATAAATTAATAGTATAATTGTTAAAAATTAATAGCTTAAATGTTGTAAATTAATGGTTTAGACGTTATAAATTACTGGTTGCAATGTTGTTATTTGATTTTTTTTTTTTATTTTCCTTATATTTAAATTCTTGTTCGATGTTCACTCTCCGGAATTTCAAGCACAAAAGAGCTCGCGCGCGACTTCCGTGTTCCTTATATACCTTGACAAGGTGACAAAATGTCAATCAAACGGCAACGATCTCTTGACATAGCAAAGGACGGTTTTTCCGTTACAACAAAATCAAATTGAACAATTTCTTAATTTTTATCGTAAATTGGCGACCAACGATTTAACACGATATCCATTTTTATCATTTTAATAGTTTCTGCAAACTACGACTAAATTCACACTTCTTTAATACTAGTTTTCGACTATCAATTAGTTTGAACAAAAAGGGGAAAAAAGCCTAACGGCAGTCGATGATGTTACTGTAAAATAAGTTAAGGTATTAAATAATCAGGCAGATGAAATTCATACTAAGCGTTATATTATATTATCGATATTCGTTCATTCACTCGTGCTAATTAAAAAATAAAATGTTCTTTTTTCTTGAATAACACCTACATCACTGTCTGCGATATTTAAAATTCGTACTTAATGCTTACTTAAAAGTCAGGTACTTCTTTGATTCCTCTCAAGTTAAACGAGTAAATTATAGTAATTATCGATATATAAGTAATTTTCGTTACAGTTGTAAGATAAAATGGCTTTTTTTCTTCAATACCGCCTGCATCGCTGTATGTGATACAGTTATTAATTATGTACCGAATAATACGAACTAATTGGCTGTAATCGCGGTTAGGTGTTTCTTCCTTAAATCTATCGATCTATTAGGCTATTAGCGAGAGACTTATTGATTACTTGAAGAATGGTTTGATTCTTATAAATGAATGTTTTAAATGTTATCAATTAATGTTTCAATTGTTATAAATTAATAGCTTAAATGTTAGAAATTAATGGTTTAAATGTATAAATTAATGGCTTAAATGTTATAAATTAACAGTTTAAATGTTAGAAATTAATTGCTGAAATGTTATAAATTAATAGCTTAAATGTATAAAATAACAGTTTAAATGTTGTAAATTAATGGTTTAGATGTTGTAAATTAATAGCTTAAATGTTATAAATTAATAACATAAATGTTATAAATTAATAGTTTAAATGTTAGAAATTAATTGCTGAAATGTTATAAATTAATAGCTTAAGTGTTACAAATAAATGGCTTGAATGTTATAAATTAATAGCTTAAATGTATAAAATAACAGTTTAAATGTTGTAAATTAATGGTTTAGATGTTGTAAATTAATAGCTTAAATGTTATAAATTAATAACATAAATGTTATAAATTAATAGTTTAAATGTTAGAAATTAATTGCTGAAATGTTATAAATTAATAGCTTAAGTGTTACAAATAAATGGCTTGAATGTTATAAATTAATAGCTTAAATGTATAAAATAACAGTTTAAATGTTGTAAATTAATGGTTTAGATGTTGTAAATTAATAGCTTAAATGTTATAAATTAATAACATAAATGTTATAAATTAATAGTTTAGACGTTATAAATTAATTCCTTAAATGTTATAAATTAATGGCTTAAATGTTATAAATTAATAGCTTAAGTGTTGTAAATTAATGGTTTAGACGTTATAAATTACTGGTTGCAATGTTGTTATTTGATATTTTTTTTATTTACCTTATATTTATGTTCTTCTTCGATGTTCACTCTCCGGAAGTTCAAGCACGAAAAAGTTCACGCGCGACTTGCATGTTCCTTATATAACTTGACAAGGTGTCGGGATGTTAATCAAACGGTAACGATTTTTTGACATAGCAGGAGGCGGTTTTTCCATTATAACAAAATCATATTGTACAATTTCTACTTTCATGATCCATCATAATATTTTATAACAATCTATCAATTTTCATAACTTAATTCTAAGCATATACTATCGTTCAACAATTAATTATTAAACATATAAATCTAATATGTGCTTACAAGTTTATTTTACTTCCTAATATAATATATATATATATTCGATTAAAACTTTTAGGAAGTACACTTATATACATAAACAACATTTCAAATTATAAGTATTACATCAAAGATTCAAGGGATGGGCAGTGGAATTTGGAGTACAGATTGAAAAGTATAAATGAAATATGAATTGATGAGATATGTTTAAACGAGAAAAGCTAAAAATCACGAAGCAGCTTTTCATCCTTATCTGCTGTGAATTATAACTGTAAAATTCTTGTAAAATTCTACTAAACCTTATCCGATTTGAGTTTGTTTCAGATACCATCGGAGAACCAACAAAAAATAGTTTATGCAGAATGGTGCACCACTATATTCTACGAACGCAGTGTAAGAGCGAGCACTCGTCCAGCTGTTTTGGAAACAGATAAAATTTTAAGAGAAGAAAATGCACGACATATTGAACATCTATTGTAATTTGTTATATCTCTTCTGGACACTCGCAGACGGAATAATTTTTTTCTCTCATAAACAAGCAAAATTTCCATCGCAAAAAATTAATAAAATACTTGAAATGCGTGTTTCCTGTTAAATATATCTCAGATATTCAGTGAATATCAGATTTAATCGTCAAACCTGAAATAAATCAGCAATCTGTAAAAAGTCCTTTGTATTTTTACCTTCACCTTTTATCGACATTACAATGAACATAACGAAAATTGAATAATTCTATTCTCCCTGTTATATCCACGAACGAAATTTATATTCTATAAATTTACATTCGATCGTCGTTTTATATTTTCCAATATTGTTGAAATATTAAATATTCGTAGTAAAATATAAACTACTCATTTACTCATGTTACAGTAAAAACTCATTCTTTACTATTAGCTCTTCTAATACATTTTTCCATTTCATGCGCGTTACTGATGATACAAATGATCTTACGAAATAGTTTCAGGTCTTAGTCAGAACTTCGAGAAACATAGTGGATACAAAACTAGATATTAATATTCAAATTTCAAATCAGCAAGTCACCATCAAATTCTCAATACATATAAGTACGAATATATCTCATACAAATGCAAAAGGATTAAAAAATACAATTTCAACGAATCGTTCACATAAAAGTAAAAAATGCTCAAGTTAAGAATACTTACACCGAATAAAGTGAGAAGATAGGTATAAATCCTGGCATATCTTTATCATCACGTGACTCTACCAACACAACGTAAGGGTTAACTATCCGAGTTTACCATCCTCCAAACACGAGCCATTTACGTCGACGTAAAAAATTCTCGAGATAAGGGACCTACTTACCCCGAACAGGTGTCATAGTGAAGCGTTTCATTGTAAGAATTTCTGGCAGAAAGGCATCGAATTCAGAACAAATGTCTCGCTTCGGAGTGTCCCTTTAAGAATCGCGCTCGAGGGGCTTCCGTTAAGTAGCGAAGTTGAAAAGAAACACACCGCCCATGCTCGTGCTAAACGTACCCTATCTGCATCTGTGTACGTTTACATACAGGCTGTTTCATAGAATTGGAAGCAATTTTCAGTAGCACGTAGTACAAATTCAAATAAATAAAAACTCTTAGTAAAAGTAGATAAAAATATCTCCAACTTAGAAAGTGTGCGGACGGTTACCATAGACAACTTTTATATATGAACCTCTCAGAAGCCGATGATTAACTCTACTTTTTAGTGGCTTTTTAATTTCTTTACATATCTTTCATAATTTCAATACATAATTAATATTCAATCCTTAAGAAACAAATAATTTACCACTATACTTCGTTAATTGGCAGAAGACATAGGATAACACCAAGATAAATTTGAGAAACAGTGTTCGTAACGTCATTTTTTATTCAATTTTCAATTTACAGACTTGACTCATGTGACTCCTGAAAGGCTCGCATATCGTTTGTTGTTGACATTATACAAAAACCTTTTGAAATTTCAAATCTAAAAATGTACACCCCCGACCATAAATATTAAAATACGTAAAACACATACTCAAAAAAGTTTCTACACGTGTTCATATTTTCATGAACAACTGCATATCGTGATTTGTTGTCGAACAAAAATGAAACAATTTCAAAAAGAACTTTCGTGGGATCTACAATTTCATGTAGTTCTACGATATAATTACAGATACTCTCGTATGTATTATGTAAGATTATGTAATATAAGAATTATATATCTATACTATACAGTACTGATCTGTACAGATATATCTCTGTGTAAACAGGGATAGTATCCACTTGACTGATGCTAACGTCTTTTAACTCCGAAACTCATGATATTTGATCCCATGTTTATTAAGACACTTTTGTTCCTTTTGATGAGTACTACGTGTTCTTGAAGTTTGACCAACTTTTTGAAGCATCCTGTATGTATGCACACGTGTCTGCAGAGAGAAAACCACGCAACTCGCAAGTGCATCCGCATTCGGCGGCAATGCACACGTAAACCGGCCACTTGCGCACCTCGCCCCGTAATGTATACGTTCCAACGCACATGACTGCCTCGTGTTCGCATTTTCGCGAGCCAATGGCTGTGAAATCGAGCGTTTTTCCCGGTTCTTTCTCCGTTTCGTCGCAGGACTCACCCCCTATACCCGCGAAATCCTCACAGCCGCCCTGGTTGGATTTCTCCGTGAAACCGTGGCTGATCAATAATAAGCTTCCGCCGGAACCATCGAACGCTTAAATCGATTTTTGAAACCTCCTCTGTATATCAGAGATAAATTTTCGTTAAACTTGTTCGTTTATTGAAACGCGTATACGGGTGATATTATATGACATGGAGTTAAGAGATGATGTTTGCTTGAGCGGTGGCGCAAGAGGTCTTTTAGATTATGGGAGGTGAGAATGGATTCTGAAAGAGATAAGTTTGTTGGAAGTGTGGAATTTTATTTTATACAATGCATATGATGTAGTACAGTAGTACGAACTATATAATATGCTTATCTAGATTTGAAAGAAAATTGATTAGCTGTAATTTTAAAGAAAGGCTAGATTCTTTTCTTTTAATAATAAATACAATGATACGTATTAATACAATTATTAAAAGAAGCATTCGTCTCATATAATGTAATAGTACGGACTTACTTATTCACTGCTGTGGCACACTGCTGCAACGAAATATTAGAACATGGTATATAATTTATCATGTTAGTTGATAATATTTATTAATAATTCTTGCTGCATCTGTACCATGTATCATAAATCTGTACGATAAACGTGATTCAATATAATGAAGTAAGTCAATTTACGCTTCTACAAAACTCTAGAAACCTCCAAAATTCTCTCGTACATTATTCAAATTACGCTAGACTTTCTAAAATCGCTTCAATATCACTCTTCGATACTCGATACTCCACACATAGACTGTCCGATTGACGACTCATCCCACTCGCTCAGTCAATGTCAGATCTGGCAGACTTTAATAAACGAGATTCGTTACTGCCGAATGAATCACGGCCGATTAACGAGTCGCAATTCTATTTTTCCTTGCTTCGGCTGAATAACAAAATTCACTACAGATCGCTGGAGATCGAAGCAGAGATCCCGTTAATAATTCAGCATACCGTAGATCGAGCCACACACCGCCCCCCCCCGTCGATAAATAACGAAACACTGAAATGTAAGTCCATCCCCTTTGAGGTGGCGTTTTTCGCTTCGGTTTCGTGCCGGCGCAAATATTTACGCGAACGTCGCCGGCCGTTTATTAATAGAGACGAGCAGAGTCGCAGGAACGAAGTTGGGAAGAAAAGGCAGGAAGAAACGAAGGGAGGAAGAGTATAGCAAGAGAATGGGCTGGGTGGACGTTTGTGAAATATAAAAGCGATGGATGCGAAACGCGAAACGCTGGAAAGAAAGGAAATGCGATTTCTCAGGCAGAGGCCGTGGACGTTCCAACAGCCATTGGAATCCCGTACACGAACCTTGAAGGCGTACGAGAGCATCGGGGAATTTAAAATACGCTAGCCCGTGTTCGGGGGTTATATTTTCAAGCGCCACGCGGATCTCGCCGATTTCGCGATATACACGCCACGGGAGTTTTCTTTGTAAAATATAGCACGCCATCAAATTGCTCGTAGCTAGCCTGAGCCCGTATTGCAGCTCGTATCATGGCTGATTCTTATAAAGCGACTGATAGGATTGTCTGCGTGCAGGGATGTATGGAAAAATTGCTCGCGATGAGAAACTTCGAAGGGATGCGTCTTGTGATGCTTATGCTTTGTACGGGGGCGGTAGGACAGGGGTTCCCTTTCCTTTCTTTCCTGATTTATTAAACCGGGGTCGAAAGTAACGATTTCACTTTGCAATATGATTTCAAGTTCCCTATACCTATTATTTTTGTAACATCGCACGAGGTCAATGATGGCATAATTGCAATTTTAAAAGATTAGAATATTAAATTATAATGAATGAAGATAAAATAAGTAGAAACGTAAGCGTGTCATCGAGTCAGTTTTTCTGCTGATTCTTAGGGGTGGAAATGGGGAAGCAGTGTTAGTGTGCGCGTCTGACACAGTCTTTCCACGGGTATAATTTTCGACTAAAATGACGTATTGAAAATCCAGTTGCGTCCAAAGATGATAAAAATTGTATTTTTTTGAAATGTCTATTGACATTCACAACTTAAAGGATTAAATTAAATGCCCAACAATCTGTTTGTCTTCAATTGAAGGCATTGACTGCAAAAAGTGATCAGCAATTACACATAAACGAGTGCACTCAGCGCGGTATGGGCGTTGGACAAAATTTTTTTTTTTTTTTTTTACGTGGAGGAAATCTTCATAGACACCTTCCCACCCTTGTGCAGGCGAGCAGAAGGTAGTGCCGGATTCTTACCGGCTAAAACCTCCACGGACGGGACGGTAGAACCAGTGCGCGAGTTGATCGTCGGGCCCTTGTGTGCTTAAAACACACCAAACACCTTAATCAAGCACTTCCAGAAAGTACATCCCCACAACACACGCAAGGGAGGGTTTTTGGCCTCTTGCCTGTTGTATATGACTTTTAAGAGAAATTTTGGTTAACGTCCGGTATCGTTAAACATTTCCATATGCCGAGGATTTGAACTCGCGACGCGTCGTCTTCAGTGCTGGGCCTTAACGAGCGCAGCTAGCTGCCCCGCCATAATTCTACTTTTTAACAAACATCTTTTACCAATACAGTAGGAAATTGAGAAAATATTTATAATATCCTATCTATATCTATTATTAGTAATTTATAATTACCAATTATTAAAATTTATTAATATCCATAAATATTTAAAATATTTTAATTCTCTTCGTTTAGAACATAATTACCTTTCAAAATGAAATATTTTTAAATAGATAGTTAGAATACCGAGATAATCTAGTCACCCTTTTTATGACAATCGTTTCATAGTACAGAAGAAACAGCGGAAAAGAAAGACAACGTACACAGTAATATTTCAACTTTGCATTTAAAGATACGAATTGGTCCTCCAATAATTTTTTTGCCATTGTCTACGCAGTAATAATCCACATAAATTTCCCGTCGTTCGTTACGTTGCGCAAAGAATAATTATCGTGTAATCTCCGAAGGAGTTTATTGTTCACGGTTTAATTGCTCTGACAAACGACGCGTGAAGTTAAATCTTTTTCGCTGGGTACTTCTAGGTATAGACCCTTTTCCGCTTAAAGTATGCGTCATCAGAAGAACGCAAGAAAATATTTTACAAAGGCTGCATCGTTTGTTTTCAAACCCTCGGGCTCGCTATTAAGTCGCATATAAGGTACTGAGTCAATTAATTCTTAGCATTTGAGGTCTGTTAACGAAGCGATTAATTACGATAATAACGACAAGTTTAACGAATATCGGATAAATTCATCTTTCATTGTGAAGAAAATAAAGAATGGAAATTATTGGTATTTTTAATGTTTCAAGGAATTTCGATGTTTGGGTTTCTGTATATTGAGACATGTTTTCTGAAAATATTAAAAAGCAAAAATTAAAATTCTGTCAATTAAAAAGTGTTAGATTTAAAATCTCCAATTCAAAGACTAAAAGTCATAGATTTAAGATCACGAAATTCCAGATTCAAAATTTCAAATATTTCAACGTTCAAAAGTTCAAAGTTCCAGAGTTCCGAGGTTTCAAATATTCGATACATACAGTAATACGTAATTTTGTTTCTATCTAATGCATTAAATATTTGAACATTCGATACATGAATTTGAAAAAATTATCACACTGTATGTCGATATAATATACATACATATAGATATATCGTATATAAGTATACGGCCCATCTATACAGATTATTATGCTAGATCATTTTCGCGAGGAAACTCTCGCTGATTATAAATTTCTTCGTCAATAGTACCTTAATGTAAATTTATTAAGTTCTCGAATGTTTCATAACTGCATAAGACATTCTACGCGTCGTTTCTTCATTCCCTTCATGGCTGAAATACTTCGCGAAGTATTCCCATTCCAACGTGCTCTAATAATTTCGAACGCAGAACGACGAGAAGACTCGATTTACGTAACAGAAAGAATACACAGTTTTGTTTGAAGAGAACGACAGATGAATTATTGGACTCGTAGAAGAGGTAGAAAAGGTCTCAACTCCTATGGAAGAGTCAGACTTGCCGAAACTACTTAACTTTTTTCTTCTAACATTTCTCCTTATCTTGTGACGAAAAACAGAAAGGTAATTTATTTCGAATGACTTATTGCGTTCCAGTAAATAGACTAAACTGTACTCTAGTACGTGATAACACAGCGAAACAAATACAGAAAATGATCATTCTACCTCGACGTGAAACGTACATCATGGCGGAAGGAAGTCATTCCCAACAATTCGCTTTGAAACGAGAGGAAGAGTAATATCCGCCCCAAGATCGAACCTCTATGAATTTCTAAGAATTTCTGTACATTTTGTTACAGGCGAAAATTATCGTTTAATCTTTCTGTCTAATCTACATAGATAAAGTTACTATTAAAAATTAGATAGCTGCAAGCTTGATCTCTTATTTCTTAAAAAAATTATTTTATTAATCACGTAACACAATTTACAATTTTGGAAACTTTATTCATAAAATGAGATAGAATACGGACCAGAGGTTTAAAGCAAGTATGGTACTAGATAACGAGGAACAAATATTTTGAAAAATGTTACGATTAACGATAAACATTGATCTATACGTATGTACATATAATATTTATAAGAGAAAACGTAATGTACTAGAACAGAAGAAGAATTCTGTGACGTCGATCGTATATAATTATTGTTACAATTAATTTTAAACAATTTCCTTAAAGTTCTTAATGAAATCTTGTTCATACTTTGTTGGGAACAGTTTCTGTAATCCAAGCTCGGCATTTTCCAGTTTCGCATCTTTCAATGCGAAAGTAGCGCGGACAGCTTCATCAAGTTATGAAAGACGTCGACATTCGCCCACAAAAGAGGAATATTCTCATTATCGTCACGTTCACCTAACGCGCTAATTTTCACCATAGCGGTAATGACGTGCACCGAAACAACTACCCCCGGTTAAATAAACCAATCGATACTCGACTAATAATAAATTTGAACGACAGATGCACTCTCTAATAAACCGATACTTCCTCTAAATTATGCACCGTGCTGGAAGAGCAGCGACGTGTGCGGTCGAAACGCGCGAGAAAGACATCCGATAATTTTCGATACTCGCGCTCGTGCAGAAAACCAGCGAAGTCGATAATGCATGAGGTGTGAATAAGTTATGATCAGATATTTTGCAAACTGACGAAATACATCAGACATAGGGGTTTCCATAGGTGTTAGTTGTTATATAAATATTTTCTTTTTTAAGTCAGGAATCTCGCGTAAATTTTGTATAAAAATCAACCGAAGGCCAAAAGTGAGACATATGATAAAGATTCTGAACCAATTTCACCAATGAAAACTATCTTTTCATTTGATTCTCAGATTAAATACGTGTTTTTATCACGATGTTGAATATCGATGATGTTAGTTACACATATCGATAGATAATAATTAAGTTGAACCATCGCAAGTATTTGATCAATATTGTTCATTTCTTACAAAACATCGTACATTTTTTACGTGCGAAAAAATTTAAAAAATGAACGAGATAGAAAGCAACGAGGTTAAAATTAAGATTCTCTTGGAAAGAAATAGCCATATTTTAATAATAACGAATATATCAAAATAAATGAGCGAAAATTCTTTCCCTAAAAGAGATGTATCTTTGTACTTTTGTATTTAAAGTACTTGTTTTAAATGACAAATTGGACGCCGAGAGACGAGAAGAATAATTTCAGGAGAGAATCTAGTTGGAGAACATACTTGTATGAATTACACCTAAGAGCATCGAATATAGAACTTATTCTTATTCCCAATATTCGGTATATATTGTGAAATATTTTGTAACGCAGATTGTAACGTGCGATAATACGTGGCAAGATCCGATAAAAAGAATGTAACAATATGAAATTTATATATCTACATTAATGTTGTAAAATATAAAATATTTGGAAAACGTGTATAAAATCCATTCTCATAGCGATTATTTTAATACTTAGTATTATAATACTTTTATCGCTAACGTGAAAGCATTAAAAATTCCAACAAGCTTTTTTAAAAAACTCTGATTAATCCGCCAAAATTCTCTAAAGAATTTAAGTCAGTCTCGTGCAAAATTAGCCGTTTCAATCACTCCTAATCACCATACTCGGTTCTTTCACACAAACGAGAAGCCTCGCACACACCCATTTTCCCATCAAATCGCACGAGTTCTCTCATCCAGGTGGTCCAGACACCGCGTAATTCATTAACACCCTGTATGCAAACGTCGCGTTAGAGCGGCTGACGGGTGCTGTGCGAACGGCCGTTTTCCATCCGGCCAGTAATTCGGTCCTTTGTAGGCTAGCCATCAGATTATTAACTATCATCGGAAGGTAAATGTAGCGTGGTGCAGACGATCGATAATTCATGCGCGACTAAGTGTCTCGCTCTCGAAAAGGATTAATTCGGGCATACGAGCCCGCCCGTAACCGGCCATCGATAGACTTCAACGTCCATTGTCGTCTTCCAACTACCCCTTTGCATCCTCTTTCACTATTCAGCCATCCAACTTCGACGTATTTATAAAGTTTTCAACGGGAAAGCCTTTCTCAACCGGTTGAGTGGCCAGTAGATAGGTCTCTTCCTTCTAACGGAAGATTCGCGGAAGAAGAGCAGTGCCGTGAAAAGCGGCGCGATGAAAACTTCTTAATTCCAGGCCTGCTCCAGTTTCCGGGTAGAGAGGCTTCGTGATTGGTCCAGACTGCTTCTTTCTCCCGTAGACCTCTTATACGTGCACAGCGTTATTACGAAGCAAGGAGAAAAGTTCCGCTTCACACTCGACTGGCTATTAATGGTGGCCAACCCCCGCTGTCGTTAGTTCGCGACACGAGAACGTTAAGTCGTGCCGCGCCACGATAAATGCACGCTGCCCCGTCGTAATCGGGAAATAAGTTCACCCGGGGAAACAGTCGCAAGCTGATTTATTTCGATCGCCGCCAGGAAAACAACCGACCGCGGGAGAATGTATCGCGTGACTATGATTTTATTACCCACCGCCACGACGTCACCGGCTTCCGGCTAATTTACCGTGAATCGAGCAATCGCCCCGGGAGCTGAGAAATCCTATCGGCTCATTTTGGCCGGTGAATGCGCCGTGCTTATCGGAGGATAAGTGACGTTGTAATTAAGTTTCGATTTTAGGGTGGGTTTAGATTAGACTGTCGGAGACTCCAGGTATACGATATCGATCTTTGGTAGGTTTGGATCTACCGAGGATGAGAATTAATTTGGACGATCGAGAGTTGTTTGGTGGATTTATTTTGTATACAATTTGGATCAAGAGATTGAAATCATCTTGTGATAGGGTTACAGGTGAGATAGGGAATGAATTGATCGCTCGTGTTATTATTATTCATATTCATACCACACCGTGGTATTGTTACTCGTTACTATGTATCTCTTTTGTTCTATGTTTAGAATGAAATATTAAACTTGTGTTAACAAAGCAGACTTGGGTTAATGTAATTTTGGTTTTGTGTATGTTCGATGATTTAAAACAGTCGGGTGTGCATGAGAGGTAAGAAGTAAGGAAATAAATTGTCTACGGTATTGCAGCACTGATGTCATGTGTTCTTAGCTAACGTAATCAATTTTATAGTTCAGATCCATTGATTCAAAAAGGTTATTACGTATTACAAAGCTCCAGAAACTTGAGGAAAACACGAGATATATTGTACACGTTATAACGTGTACAGTGCGCAAACGTAAATTAAACAAATCAGAAGCTAACTACGTATCTTCTTCTTCATACGAATGTATAAATTCTCAGATTCTCAAATTTTCAAGTCTTCGAATCGTTAAATCGTCAAATTTTCGAATTCTTAGATTTTAATTTTTTGCAGATTTTAATCTTTTTAATTTTTGAAAATGAACAGAAAATTAATTTTAACCGCCCCGTATATCCTTTAGAAGTATCACCAGCGTTCTCTGTAAAACATTTTTCTGCAAAGTCTAGAATAACGTCTGCGCTTAAGTTAATCGCTCATAATATCTCAGCTTGTCACATCCTGATTATTCCTTATTAATTCTAAGTACAAGCGTACTTCACGATATTAACGTTTAAGCTTTTAACAGCTTTTATATATATTAGATGATGCATTTTTGAAAATACTTTGCTATACTTTCATTAACGAGCCTTGACTAATCGTTTTAATTGTGCTATGTATAATCTATAAAAAATCGTTTGAAATATTACAGGTTTCTATATAGAAGGATTGCTTCTAAAAGATTTTATATAAATTCGTTAATGTGTAGAACTACAGCTTGTTGCTGTCTCGACAGATATAACCGTAGGAGGTTCCCTCTGTAAAAGTTATCGTTTTCATAACTCATCTCGTTCAAGGAGGGTGGTTCACACCAGGGGTTGACCGACCAATGAAAATATGTCCCTGTTACGAGAGGATCAGCAAGGATTAGCTAGAAGATTTAGGACAGTCTCGTGGCTACTGTTCGCTAAACGTCTAATCCGAAAATATGATTATCTTTCTACCGAACGCGCCTTAAGCACATTAGTACTCTATAGCATAATATTTTTAGAATCTACCTTATAACACAACCATAACTGTGAATCACTAGACATCAAATACGTTGAATAATCGCTTCAGCTGTATTTTCTATTCTGAAAATCTTAAAGCTAATAGTACTATGCGGAATGTTTTCGATCTGCCTGTCAATCTACAAGAGAATAATTATACATAAATGAAAATAAGAAAAAAGACGTTATATGAAGCTCTGCTTGATCGTAGAGTTATAAATGAATATTGAACGTAGTTTGAAATACATGTAGCAGCGGATTCTGCATCGTAGGATATGAAAAATCGACCGTGTGTAATGTATCTGCATTTACATAATACTATTACGTATAATATACAGACTGCAATAGATTAAAAATTCACCTATTAATATTCAGCATAATTTTACTATATTTCTTTCTTAATTTTACTTGTAAATTATGATTCTATTCTTTAGCAACAAAAATTGAAGATATTGTGTATACGTATGTCTTGAATAAAAATACGTCATATCTTTTTTACAGTCGTAAAATGTATTTTTTCTTCTTACTTTATATATATATATAAAATAAGAAGAAAAACATACAATTTACGACTATATATATATGTATATATACGTTCTTGTATATCTAAATTTATCATAAATGCATAAACATCCGCGGTCTAATACATTAGTATGCATAATTTTTCGTTTCAATGTCATGTTAAACATCTTCCTAAAATATTGCAAATGTTTGAAAGATCGAAACATAAAAATTTAAAAATCACGTCAGGGTTAAAAGTTGTTGCCACAATGAATAAAGAAAACAGTAATAGTATGTGAGCTTTATCCATGCTTTCATTCATGAGAAAATTCAATTTCACTCCATGTCGCCACTCTTTACGGTAAAAAGCTTTCGGATGATTCACTTTTCTCCATATCATTCGAGAAAGAAAAGGATAGCATACGGGGCAAACAAGTGTCTCATCCCCTCTGAAAGAAACATAAGAATGCAAGATAGTACGGATATGCTGAATTCAGCGAATTCGTGGTACACCCTTGGCAATGTAGACGACGATGAACAAGAACGAACTTGTGTTCCGGCTCATCGCGTGCTGAGATTACAAGTTGGCCGAGTTGCCATCCACGCAAAGAAATGGAAACAGCCTTCTTATCTTGGGACAACTACGTAAATCTCATAAGAACGCTTTTCATAATTTCAGTCGAAATAGTTCCAGTTTCTTGTGAAGAAAAAGATTCTCAGCTACAAAGTATCCTCCGTGATTTTCTTCGAGCGATCGTTTAATTAATTCAAAGGACAATAGAAAATTACACGTCTGTTTTATCCAAAAGAAATAACAATTGCTTGGATTTATCTCCTTTTTATCTTGAAACTGGTGCAAAGAACTTTAGAATGTATTACACTATTCCACAACTTAAAATGTTAACAAATACCCAAATGTGAAAGGTTTGTCGTATTTATTATTGAATAATTATTATTATCTTGGTCTTTAAGACCATGTTTCACTTTATCTGTTATTTTAATCTCTTGAATAATATATTCAAAGTTACTGCCGTTAGATCTTCCATTATATTAAACCTTTCACCCTTTATAATCCGTTGAATATTTCGTAATGATCAAAATGAACGAAAATTTATCAATGCTGAGTCCAGAGAACAGAGTGAATAACGTAATAATCTTCAATTACATTCTTTTAATTATTTATCCAATATAATTTTTGTTATTTGTAACCAAGAATTATTGTTAATATATGAAACAGAATTCCTTTCCGATTTATTACTTCCAATCATTTCCGTATTAATGCTACTTGTAATTCTAGTTACTAATTATAAATTTCATTAATTACCGTTCTAATAATTAATTTTAATGTAAAATGAATAAACAGCAGCATTATTATCCCGAAATTCCATGTAAGTATCGTAAAGGTACCCGTGAGATTATACGCACGAATACGAGCAGATTAAACGCCAATTAAGCAGCAAACAACACAACAAAATCGCGTCATTTCGTTATCAGCTTATTCGTAAACAAGCTTTTTGACGTCTGCTGCTGTAGTTAACTTTCGCTATATGCCACGCTAATCTGGATGGTCAAGAATCACTCGAAAATTCAAATACGGCGAAATACAATGAAAGATACGTTTCCGCTACATAGCTTCAGCATTAGTTTACGGTTCCCAGGGGCATGCGAAGGGTTGCGCATCATGCTTATAAGAGCCTGTAACGGCGAGTTGGGCAATGTCGCGCCCTACGGAGGGTGGCTGGCTCCAAGTTATAATTGCTATATGTTAACCAACGTAGACAGGTGGGGAAGCGACTCCGTACGTATGGAACGTTCTTGATACCTTTCGTAGGTAGGCTCTGTTACGATTATTAGCACAGCAATTTATGGCAATTTATATTTAAACGATAATTTTCGAGAAGAAGATATTATGTAATAACTTTTGTAACTGATTGGGATATTAATAGGTATTTAACATATTTAAAAGGCACGAGGAATTATTTGGAAAGATAATGCTTTTTATATAGATATTTAAAACAAAATTCATAAGAATGAATTTTATTATGAAAATCGTAATTTAATTATATTTTCAAGATTAAATATTATGGGTTGTTTTTTCTGGACATTCTTTTATGCAATTTTGTTAAATAAAGAGAAATTGATTCGCACTAATTTTCATGCAATTTGTTTGAATGACTATTCTACTTTGATATCACAAAAGATTATTTTTTTAAATAATGTTGATAAAAAGTTAGAGAAGTTGTAATATTAAGTGGAATTAATATAAATTATTAGGTTTTTTATTTTTGAATAAGATAACAGTACAGAGTATATAGCAAGAAACACCTTTCTCTTTTTCGCTGCAATAAAAGAATTCTCATCTTTTATAATGATTTTATTTATGCAAAAATACTATGAAACTTGTTCAGTGAAATATATAAGTAGTATAATATGTACCATATTTTAATTTACAAATATAAATTAAGTATTTAAACTACCTTTGTAATAACTTGCATGAAACTGTTCCAACTTATTCAACCATTCTCTCCATGCTATTTGTAAGGCATCATCCTTCAATTCATGAATACTTCACCATTTGTATAAGCAACAATAACCAAACCTTTATCTATCTATTAGTGCAATTACATAATTTGCATAAAACTATTTGGATGTCTTTATATATTACTTCTAAAAGGTTAGTTACCTTAAATGAATATTCATTAAAAGCATTAATAACTCCAATATAAGCAGCAACTTGTATAGGTGCATCATAAGTTGTTGCAAGCGATGTTTGCCGTTTCCCTGACTTTTTCCAGTCGATTAAATATGTCTTACCTCTAAGCAAATACTATTTTAAAGTACAAAAATGTAATTTTCAAATTAAAAACTAGCGTAGTATACTGATAACCACATGATAAGTTATACTTCCTAGTAACAATAAAGGCAATCTCTGTTATACCTAAAGGAAGCAATACAATCTATGACACTTTTGTATCCCAATGTTGGATGTATCACATTTGTCTGATTTCTATAAAAAATTTTCATATCGTTCAATAATGGTTTTATACTAAGGTATAATGATTTGATAGAAGGTGGAATTTCAATTTCTTTCTTTCAAAGCATCATTTGTACATAAGAATGAAATAATTTACCACTATTCAATATACCTAAAATACATAACAGTCGTTAATATCTAAAATTCTCATTTTCATCATACAAATGTTATACCTTTACATTATGATTTAAAACGCTCTTCTCCATATATATCAATCATATTTTTCTTCCACCTCTCTAAAGCAGCTTTTACTTTGGGAAACATGGTTTTGCTAAGAATGTGTGTTACAGTTGGAATTTTTAAATCTTCATTATCTTCAATGCATTGAATCCACAATGCTCAACTGTCTCAGAACCAAAAATAGATACTGATTTTATGTTTACCATTACTTTAAACTCATTTACAGATTTTAATTTGTTTGTTTTTGATAACTTAGAATCTCTTTGTTACTCTTGTAACATAACTTTCTTATTTTTTATTTGTTTATGCACATCACCCGTCAATATCAGAGTCTGTAGTATTCTGTAATTTAGATGTATCTTTTGTTTCTACTGTTCCACTGCTTGTCTTTAAATTATTCATACATTTGGTTAAAAATCTATTTTCGTTGATGTTTAATTTTAAAACTGTTCCATTTACACTTTGTAGAATACCCCCCCTAAAAACCTAACCCCAATCGTAACATATTTATAGCAAAGTAGTACTCAAAACAAATATAGCTTTATTAATAAAAGAAATATATGTATAATCTTATAAATCAATTTGATAACATTTCATACGTTATAACTATGACTATTATTTCTTTCTGACACTTATTAAGTAACTTCAGAAAGGTTAGCACCAATACTCTAGCACTATTTTCAATACCTTGTCGTGCCATCTATCGGTCATTGTGTTGCCTATTTAATGAGTATTCTTTTCTGTCGATAACAAAATTTCCACTAAAAATCATTATCCTCCTTTGACACCGTTGTTATTCGTATTACATACCCTGTTATCTTATATATTTTCTTATTTTCTTTATAAAACAAAAAATATTTTCACGATATTAAAAACGAAGGTATTCATCTCATATTAACTCATATTAATTCAATTCTTAAAAATAATTCTTAAATATATCACTTCTTCCACATTTCATGTGATTATCATATAAAATGTATCATTTAAATTTGTAGTCAAGTCACGTCAAATGAAATGTATTAAAAATCTTTGAAAATATATGTACTCGTAAATTTATTAGAATCTGCGTACTATAAGTTTAAATTATCTTCGGATGGTCGACTGACGTACTTTAAGAAGAAGAACGGTCCCAGAACCCCAATGGCTACACATCACCACAGCCAATGAACGTAAAACGTAGCCGTAATTTATCAGGCTTTACACGGTTCGGTTCGTTTTAGCTCACGATTGCAATTTCGAAGTTAGCCGCTTATCAAATTACCGGGTATCAATCTAATGATGCGGAGTGCGACCCTCTTCATCGATCTTGCACAATAACCCTGTCCGCGATCTCTGATACCTTTCGAAACTTACTTAGTACTTAGTAATATGCACATGTGTAAACTTATAAGAAATTTGTTCAATTTCTACCGACTGCGTTCCGTTTACGTAATCGTAATGGTATAATTACTTTTACAACAAAACAAACGAGAAAAATGCCGATTAAATCAACCTACCTTTATATCTTCTGCTTTTCAGATTCCTATCGAGCTCTAGAGTTGAGTCACATGATATTAAAACCGGCGATGCATATTGGGCGAGCCATTAATCAATCAGAAAATATTGCATGGAATCGTTCTGACGGCAAATATTTATTGCATTTTGAAAGTTGTTTACAAAACTTTGAATAATGAAACTTTTCCTTTTCATTAGGTATTCTATTCTCTATTTGAAAAATCGTCCTCTCTTATATTGAAATTCAAATATATATTTCGATGAATTTAGGGGATCATTTTAATAATTATTTTCTGAAGTTATGATATAATATAGGTGCAACTGGAAATCACGAATTCATTCATCAATGTCCTTTCGTGATATTGAAATGGACCATGTCTGAGATCCTAATAGTGCTTTTAGATGGCATCCTATATATTAAATCGCTAGCGCTTCTGCATGATGATATACGGGTTCGAATTTCAATTTACGAAAATATGTTTGAACAGTATAAACTTGTTCTTACCATAATCCTTACAATAAAGGGTATAAAAACTCATTTTATATTAGATAGTGTAAATTGTAAGAAAACGTGGCAGCAATTCATTTAAAAAGTCGTGTTAGAAGAAGGATAATCGTAACAAAGATTTCTGATTTGATGTAGGAAATATTTGCAATAATTTTTCATAGAGAGTGCAATTCTTTGATAATAAATTCAATATATAAATAATGATGTGTCACTTCAATATCCCTATTTTTCATACGCAGAATATTTAGCCCAATTCGCTGTTACTCGATGTCCCTACGCAACACTCAAGGGAGGAAGTGTAACCATAAGATGCAACATAAAAATTTGCAATCGTAATTTTACGTAACGATGCAACCGAAAACCGTCCTCTTAGCACGTTGTAACAGTGAAAGTCACACAGTATAGATGAAATTCGAGATGCGCGGAAAATACGAGCTAACGTCTCGTATTGAAATTCTTGTTAACCGACGTGCCAACTGGATCGAGTGAGAAAGGGTCATCGTACACGCGACATGTCAAAGAAGCTCATCCACTTTTGGAGCATCCGATGCCATCCTTAAGCTAACCGTAAATATAATACTGTATAACAGTAGAAGAACATGATAAGCTATCGCTTTAGTTTTTACGAGAGTATTTTACAGTTGGGTACTTTGTCGTACGTGTTATCAAACTTGTCTGAATACATTTATTCCACTCTTCCCGTAATTTTAAAAATATTACTTGTCATAATATTTTATAATAATAGTAATAATAATAATAGCACGTGGTACTAGGCATACGAGAAGTTTACTCGGGAAAGGAAAATAATAAACGTAACACTTGGCGATTTCTTTAATTAAAAATTCGTGTGCGCAAGAGAACCTGTATACGTTACTGTCTAAGTTTGGTGGTAACGACTGCTTGAATTTCGAGCGGTCAAACCGATTTCAAAACCAGGAAGAGTAACAAATCTATTCCTTTCGCGTATGAATGACGATTTCGTTATGATATCTATTACTAATCTTCACAATTGACCTATTTTATTCCAACCGAATTGACGGTACCGTGCGGCTAATATCATCGCGGTGGCTGGTAGCCTCGCGTTGAAAAATTTTCGTGACAAGACAGCGACGGGAAAACAACGTATTAGAAAGGCGTGTAGACAAGTGCGCACACACGCGTAATTCAACTTCGCCGGGATGCGATACCGCAAGAAAAAGGCTCGAATAGTATAAAAGGGGTGTATTCTATCCGACCTGCATCAGTTTCAGTCGCGAACCAACCGTCGCTACACATTACATTGCACTAGCAACATGAAATTTCTCGTGAGTAATTCCTTTGAAGTTGTACTCTTTATCTTTTTATACTACCTATTCATAATAATGTTAAATTACTGCTTCGCTTTAATTAGTGGTTAAATGTATATGGTACTTACACGATGTTAACAAATAAGGGTCTAATACCTGGAATTTACCCTAATACCTTGAATTACTCATTGAAAGCAGCAAGAAATATTTGATTGGTATTAAACATAATTAAACAAAGCTATTAACTAACAAAATTACATTTTCGAAGGAAAGCATAATTTTATATTTTACGAGGAACTTAGGTGTTTACGTCGAAGTATATAGGCTAGACTAGTATTACGAAGTATACTTGCAAGATTATCACATACAAGTTAACTTTCTATTTTCAGATTGTTCTTGCTATCTTCGCTTTGGCATCTCCCTTGTATGCCCAATCTGAGGAAAAGGTAATCGAGAAGAGAGGCATCAGCTATGGTTTGGGAGGTGGCTTAGGTCATGGAGGTGGCTTAGGTCATGGAGGAGGTGACGATACAGAAAATTTTACTCTAATCTTATATATTCTAATTTCTGCAAGGGCTACTCCTGTTCTCTAAACAATAGGATATGTTTGATAATTCCTATATTTATATTATAAAGATGATCTATGACTTGTAACTTGTCAGTTTACTAATATGACAAAAAATTCTTTTTATTTTTTTACTTACAGGACTTAGTAGTGTATCATACAGCGTTCCGGTAGTCACCAAAAGCATCCGTATCTCTAGCGGTGGATTTGGAGGATATGGTCTTGGAGGACATGGTCTTGGAGGACATGGTCTTGGAGGACTCTCCAGAGGACACGGTGGATGGTGAAAAAGCCAGTGTTAACTGGCTGATCTGATTTCTGATCTTATGGTATTGCGTCTTTTCACATATTTTATGGCGAAAGGAGCTTTTGTACTGCAAACCATAAAATAAATTTTTAATAATTTTGTAATCAGTGTTATTACTGTTTCCCTGTTATACCCCATACGCTATATGTAATTAACCGTTAAGTAAAATTTTGAATATATATCATAACCTACTTTAATAAAATTAATTTTAAGATTCTTGAAGCTTTAACGAAAGAGTTGATTATTTTTATTAACATTTTTAATGAACAGTCATGGGGTTCGTGTCCCAGATAAAGATAATGTAGAAATGGGTTTTATCTATCCTCACTCTGGTGACGTAACGAGATTCGATGTTTTGTCGCTAGATAGAATTGTAAGAGTGTAGATGCAAAGTTGTATTTTATAAATTTGTGTGGTTATCAATTAAAAGTTAGAACAATCATGAATTCCTTAGTAAGAAGTATGGTGAGCGGAGCTACATCTTGTCTTACAAGTTCCACCGTAGGTACGATTACTATATCAGAGAATTAACTTAACCTAACCTAACCTCTAACCTAAATTATCCAAATAAAAAATATCACAATTTTTGTTTACCAATAATAATTCACATTTTTTTATGACCCTAATTTTATATACATACCATAAATATTATTTAAAAGTAATTAGTCCTGTTGTCAGAAATAAATCCTTGTATCACTTCGAATTATCAATTTTTGCTTGCTATTTTAGCGTATTTTTTAATAAATATTAATTTTATACATGATTTTAATGGAAAATATATTTGTTTCACAGCTAAAAAACTACAGTTAACTAGATTATGTGCAAATCCTGGAATTCAAGGTATTATTCCCCTAATTAACAGAGTTCTAAGTATATATTATAAGGCTATGATTGGGAAAAATTAATTTAGAACATAATTTATTGTAATAACATAAAAATAATATTCTTGTTTCTGAATAGGAAATGTGCTGACTACTGCTAACTCATATATTGGAAGCTTGATACAAGGTAAGCTATATTTTATAAATCAAAGACAATATTACATATATAATATATCGCAGAATAAGATATCTATCAATTAATAAGAACTTAGTAATCTCTCAATTTCAATTTCCTACTAAATAAAAAATTGCTATTAATAGCTGTTAGTAAAAGAATTCGTAATCATACTGTAAGCAAATATCAAAACCCTAAATATTCAACAAAAATAATTGAAACGCTCGGAAAAATACAGAAGTTTTTCAAAATATCGATGAAAAGGGCTTTGCTTGAAGCAAACCAAAACCAGCATTGACCCATTTACGTGAAATCGTGTGAAGGTCCATCGGTATTATTTGCACTTTTCATAAGTGTAACCAGGCCAGACAATTTCATAGGAATTCGAGTGACATCTCGAATTTCCGTAAGCCTTTCCAAAAGATCGGTATCTCCGTTTTCTCAACGGAGTAAATGCAGTAAAAGGGGTGGTCGACCTAAAAAGGGACCACGATTTTCTTCCCTTATTCTTCGTCCGCGAAAAAGCGCGTGGCATGCAAAAGCACACGCAGCGCTTTACCTCTTTGATGCCTACAAATAGAAAGAAGAGACATCTCAAAATGCAGAAAGGGATCCGGCTACTACACAAGAAAGGACACGAATGAGAGAAAGTAAGCTTTTCCTCGGCCAACAGCGAAAATCGCTGGGAATCGGAGGGGTGACGTGTCCATTTGTTGTTGACCAGTTGTCAGATGTGATCCTGTGAAGGATGCAGCCTGCAGTAAGACTGTTATCCGCATTTTCCCAGTTTTCGCGACGATACAATGGACCATTCGTGGGATAGTTTCGTTCTCGACAATTAGGAACGGATGTTATCATTGGACACATTTTTATTTTTTTTAAATCATTGCATGCAATATTATCTTTTTAAATATCGTTGTATATGTTATATAGATTATTATCATCGTATTCATCTTCTTCCATTTTGGGTGCAATTTTCCATTTTTCAATTTCCTTACTAAATTTGTATTTCTATGATAAATGCAAAACTATAACTATAAAATTTGCAAACTGTGGTAAAAAATTACTCGTACAATTATAAGTATGCTTTAGTTTACTCAATACAAACATCATGAACAAACTATTACAATTTCTACAATATTCTTCATTAATTTTATTAAACATTCTCACGTTTCACTATCTTTCTTCCTTTTCTAATATAAAAAACGTCTTTCTATTCACTTTTCACTGTTTTCCTTTTTTCCATAAATGAATGAGATCCTTAATTCAAACTAAACTTGAGACTCGACTAATCCCAATATTTCCAGATTATGGACAATGTTTGTTTTCCGAGCAAGGCCTTCTTATTAGCTTCCAATTACACCAGTTGTTTATTTCATTCACTAAACAGTCGCAACCGGAAAGATAAGCCTCGAATTTAGCGAGTGATAGATTCTTGGCACCGTGTATGCAACAAAGGCGCAACTACGACGTTGTGAATTTTCGCAATGTAATCTTGCGTATTGATTTTCGAGAAAAAGGGTTGCCTTCCATGCATAATAGGTTCTGCTGGTCTCTTGCACTATTTAAGTCCGAGTTAGGTTGGATTAGTAGCAACAGGCTTGGACATCTGTCGTGTTGGAGAACGGTGGTCAGTCAGATCTCGAAATGAACAACAATGGCACATTCTCGACTAACAGACCTTGTTAAATCGTGGACTTCCATGAACGACCAAGGAAATATCACGAAATTGTCGTGTCATCGTTGACATTTTACTTCGACTACGAATCTCTCGGATTTAAGAATGTTTTAGGCCAATTTCTTCGAATTTCTTTCTTACGACTGTGAACAACAGATTCTGCACGATGATTTGAGAGTGTTTCGAATATTTAGAATCTTTCGTGGAAAATTGAAATGTTCGATGTAATTATAGGGAACTTTTTATTGATATTTTATTATTGCTGCTTTCTTTGAAAAATTATAGAAGACGCTTTAACGTATCTTCTCTGTTTCTAAAGTATCTTTCACTCCTCTATGTAATTTCATAAAATGATTAAAAATTTCATAAAATGATTTTGAAGACTGGCATGCAGGTGGTAATTTATTATTCATAATACTCTTCTATTTTAAAGTATTTTCGCCTTCTGATATGAATTTTTTCCAACAAATTGCCTATTATTTCCAGGCAACATTAATTGCGTGTTAGTCTATAATCATTAGTCTTGTGACTGTAATTACTACTTCCATTTGCATACATACATAATATCATAACTACTCGACTTAACGAATTAGATAGAGGAAGACAATCGAAGAATTTCATCACTATGTACTGTTCATTTTTTCCAATTTTGCAAACAGTAAATTGTTGTTCATTTTCAGATTACGCGATCTCATGGATCGTAGCGTTTTGTACAAAGATGGATGAACCTTGCGTCGTAACAATGTTTCTTAATAAGCTTATACACGCTTCAGCGAAAAAGGTCTAGACTTGGACGAGCCGCTTGCAGATGTCAAACGTCCGTCATATTTGATATTCCATCAACTCCGGCAACCCTCTTTTCCCTCGGTTCGTAAGATTATTTGCGAAAGAGTTTTCAGTTTCTCCGTACTGTTACCACGCAGTGGGTCTCCTATTTTTCCAGACTTCGTTGACAATAGCCTTGACTAGGACATGGTCATCCTTGGGGACTATTTCCTTGTCGTAATCCTTAGTCATGTTGTAGGATTTTTTTTCTCATACCATTCACGCAATTCTCGTGAAAATTGTGTCGAAATTTTTGAAAAGTTATCCCGAGAGAAATAAGGAATTATTATATGAAGACATTCAAATAATTATTCTCAAAGAAACTGCATTGAGATCTTTGTAGAACTGTCTCCAAAAAAATTTTATCGAGTATTTTGAACAATTATTTTCGAAGAAATTATGTCCAGATTTTTCTATTTCTTTTCTATTTCAGATCTTCTATTTCTTTTACATGTAAATAGTTTCTCGCGAGGCAATCATTGCTCAACGTTTCCTAATTTATCGAGATCGACAATTAGTTAAGAAGTCGTGTCTCTGGGCGTAATTTCGTCACCGAAAAGTAGGCTCGACGCTAATTGGGCCCGGTTTGTCGTTACGTAATCGAAGAATTTCCAGTGAAAATCCAATTGTACCCATTCACCGAGCAATTACTTTCCCTTCACGGCTATACATGTCTCGAAGATAAGAGAATCACGCCTGTAATTGCTTCGCAACTACTCCTTTTATTTCCCTCAGACTTTTTTGGGAACCAAGGGTGTTTCCTCGGACGACCACACGAAGCCTAATACGTCCTCTTCGTTTGGTAAATACAGGTTTTTATCTTTAAAACTTTGACAAAGGAACGCGAACGAGAGAAAGGCAAAACTGCTCAAGAAATGGGGGAAAAATAAAAGTTACGTGTTACGCTCTACAAAGTTGTTCGTAGTCACAAGCATTCGCAGATATTTCATTTTTATTCAATCAGAATATTTATTGGAAGGGAAAAGGAAAAACATACCTTAATGTAGTAAACAGTAGGAGTCTATCAATTTTTAGAATATATTGAATGAGAGAGAAATTTGTTTCATATTAATAGCTTATTTGAAAAAAAAATTCTAAATTGTTTTCCTAATTTGTTATTTTTACTTTATATTTGTTTTATCAAACTCACGTTATAAGTATGTATTTAATTAAATTAGGCTTACAGATAAGATTCGGATCATCATTAAGAAGGTTGCATCTATTTGGACCGTACAAAAAATATAAGAAGAAGAAAAATCCTTTAGATGGGAAACCATATGCAAAAGGCGTAATCATACAAACTGTAATTCGAAAGCCAAAAAAACCTAATTCTGCGAATCGAAAATGCGTTATCGTCCGCTTATCAACCGGCAAGGAAATGGTCGCTTTTGTACCAGGTGAGTACATTTTATATTTCATATTATAGAACTACTATAGAAATATGCTAAGCACGAGAAAAAAAGATATTTATATAGCGGCACATGGCCGTAGAAAAAGCTTTAAGTTGAAATGGAAAATTCAAATCTGGCCATATTATTATGCCTTTGAATACAAACGTTGTTTTGGGTTACAAGGTGTAGAAACAAAAGAACATTGAATAGATTGTTATTGCTGTTTCTTCTAATCTTTAGCCAGAGTTACATAAAAAGGTTAACGTTTTGTGGTAACGTCCGTTGACAAAAATGTATGAACGTGCTCCCTATGATATTAGTATTATTATCCTTTCTACGATTGGTATGATAGCATTGAGCGAGCGACGATTAAACCTATACACTATCTCTATATTTGTACTTATACTTATTTTAATACATCTGACTATTACAAATTCATCCACTCGTTACTTTATTAAATACACCTACACGTTATAACCACCTCATTAAATATAATACATCCTAATCATTTTATATATCAATATTACAATAATTATGTTTCTTATTGTTTTAGGCGAGGGCCACAATCTTCAAGAGCATAACGTCGTTCTGTGTCGGCCAGGAAAGATAAAGGATACTCCAGGTGTTAAAATCAGATGCGTTCGCGGCAAGTATGATCTACCTCACGTAATAAAGAAAACTGCTTAGTTACACAATTTATCGCAACTTCTGTAAAAATCTTCTCCTTCTATATTATACTATATAATATGTGATAGTGTACAATGAATGATAATTAAAATAAGCTTTTGCAGTTAATTTAAAACAACAATTTAATTTGATTTATAATTAAAGATCACAGACGAGAAACATGCCAACTCCATTTTTATTGATTTTCTGACTTGTATGCAATTTGGTTAACAAACAAGAATAGTTTAATGAAACATATTTAAAATATTTTACAAAAAAAAAAAAAAAATAAGAAATGCATTATCATATTTTCCTGCTGTGATCTCAATCCTAATTCCAATTACAGATAGTTATCAAACAGATATCGTAAAAATTTTCCTGATACTGTCACGAATTCAATCGAACAAAGACAGAAAGGGTTCGTCGAGATCAGACGAGGTTTCAGAATCTAGCGGCCCACAAATTGTGGCCTTTTGACACACATTTTCGAGTGCCGTTCCTTACCGTACGTTTACCGTTAGCTGAACCATGCGCCGTCCTAGGAGATGGGCGAACACCAACACAATGTATATTCTCCTATATCGACATGTCACAATGCGGAAAGAAGGGTCGTAGCACAGTTTCCTTCTTTCCACGTTATTACGGAAGGGTTGGTCTGCTCTTGCATCTGCACCCTGCATCCACCCACGCGGCCACTGGCTATTGGCCACATGACATGCTGACCAACATCCCGATATTTTCAAAAGAATGGTTCTCAACTTTGCCTCGCCTCAAATAGTCACCAGGAAAATATACTCTTTCTCATCTTGTCGATAAACGCAAGTGGTAGGCGTTACACGATTATGAATATATATTTGTGATAATATTATTGGACATAAATATGAGACTTTTTTATAAAATAAGATTAGATTGGGAAAGAAATATACTACAAGAATGGAAGAGTAAATGAAATGAGAACCTCAACAATGGTCAACGATTGAAGGGCTTGACGATGGTGCAGTATGAATCCTAGATTCATTTCCCATGTATGATTCGTTCTTCGGTAATGTGAAAGAACACGAAGACCTAGTTGAGCTTCTAGCATGTTAACCTTGCTATTTTTTCTAGACTCGTATATCCCAAAACATAAATAATTTTTAAATATTTAGTTTTAACATTCTATATAGTTTTACAATCTTCTGTGAACTCTAAGCTTTTTATGAGTAGATTATCCCAAAAAGAAGGTACCTGAAGAAGAAGTGAAGAAAACGGCAGGCTAAAAAAAAATGCGTGGAAAACTAATTAAAACCTAAACCGGCAACAAATATCTTAAATATAACCGAAGGACTTCGTAAAAGTACAGTTCTTACCTAATAGGTAATTTTATATTATATAAAACTAATAAAAACTACTCTGCAAATATTCGAAAGGAACAAGCTATCGTAAAAAATAAAAAATGACAGGTTATTACTTTAATCCGTACACTAAAAACCCTGAAGGTAGTGAGAAGTGTATTTTTGCTGCGTAAAGGTGCTATTAGGTAATTTGAACCATTTTCAAAGTTAGACGATGTTAATTCATTGCGATGTAATCGAGTTTTCAAATTCTTACAGTTTTTCTCTTCGCTTCGTTATGAGGCAACTCTACAAAATATAGTAAAAACAAATTACATCATTATATTTTTGATGATGTCGTTATGAAATCGTATGCAGGTAATCCAAAGTTTCATTGTGTAATTTGCGTCTACCTAGCTCTAATACAAGAAAAAATTCCTTATTACCATTTGGTAATAGTTAGCCCTTCGTTTCATATCGTGAAATCCGTTTTTTTATTTTTGTAACCATATCAATTGATTTATAGCTATTAGTAATAATTATGCATTTTTTGTCACTTGCGAAATGTCCTGATAAATCTCTTTTTAATCACTTTTTTCTGTTAAAAAATTGGAAAGTATTTGCCAGGTTGATGGAACCCAGGTCTTAGACAGAGAAAGTATGGAAAGAATGTTACTAGTTTATAAAAGCTTATGGAATGGGGAAGGGGGGGGAGCGATGATCTTCGTAAGAGCGTAAACAATACACGAATATTATTACGACAGCGTTATTTTTTTCGAAGGCTTCTTAAATAAATAGCATGTAAACCTTTTTGACCTTTTCTCTTTCTAGAAATAGAGAGACATTCAAATCTTTTTTGTTTGTAATTGTACAGCTTAGTAATGAGATACCGACCGATCTGTTCGTAAATGTTTCTGTCCTCGAATACCTTGTTTACTATTATTATTATACTTACTATTACTCAACTAATCTTGCAATCGGTGGATATTTCCATACTTACATTTTATAAAAATTACTACCGTATACATCGTAAAAAATAATGTTGTAATGAAATATAAGTTTGAGGGACTGATAAAGTTTGTTAGAGAAAGAAGAACTGTTTTTAATCCTCCTATAACAAAAACTTTGTTCCACCTACAAGCTAGTTTCTCAGACATTTGCTCAAACTCGGGCGCCCCTTGTCGTAAATAAGACGTATTGGTAATGTGTTTATAGCGAAGGCTATTCATCTGAAGCCATCTCTGAAAGGAGACTACTTGGTCGATGAATAAAATTCCTTGTAGAAGAATCTGCCCAAAGGCGTGCCTCGTGATACAGTGAGAACGAAATGCAAAAGCTTTCGTGGAAAGAAAAGAGTTCTCGCGGGGGAAGGAGACGTGCCGAGGACCGGATGCAAGCAAATTTTGAAAGTCTGTTGGCTAAACTTGGTCGGTGGTCCGACCGCAAGATAAATTGAGAAGTAATTATTGCGAACGACATTTACCGCATACATCTTCATGCATCTCTCTTCTCAAAAAGCTTTGGTGTCGAATACTATTAAAAGGACTAATGTCTGTTCGAGAACGAAGTCACACCCTGAAATTTCCTACCGAGAGGATTGTAAATTTCTTCAAGATTCTTAATAAGTCGAGATATTTCCCATACAAAAAAGAAAAAAACCGAAAAAGTAATCGTTATATATATATTCTCGTTCTATATTTATATAAAAAATTAATAATAATCTTGATTCATATATAAGATGAAATATCTATTAATAAATTTTTTATAATTTTTAAAGTAATATATAACATATATGAATAAATAAAAACTGAATAGGAATAAAATTTGCATTATATGTAACATAAATATGTGATAACATATGTAATATAAACGTTTATGGTAAAAGCTTCTTTCGAAACAATTGTATTCGGTGGATAAGATCCTTAATGTCTAATTCTGAACTTACTTCATATGCAATCCTTCGAAGAACATGCGAAAGTACACTCTTATAGACAATTTTCGACTATTCTTAGTAACTTTATTAAAATAGCATCGTTTTATAGAGTTGACGATGAGGTGCATAGGGTTGAATATAATCTTGAACGTTCCTCGTGCGATATTGTACCCTTCTTAAAAATTAGCAAGCTTGACACTTTTAACGAGCGGTATATACATGAAATATGAAATATCTTATTGCATTTTATTGGATACCTATATCTTTTACCTGCTAATATTACTTCTTCTACTTCTATTACGTAATATAATATTATATATTACTTATATGTACCTCTTCTACAATATTGTATTGGGTATTATTCAACGAAAAACAAATACAATCAAAAACATCACGTAAATCCGATTCTAAGAACTATTATCATTGTGAAACATCATGGTCCTCATAAATCTGAAAAATCTGTGTGAAAGTTACAACCATACCAATTTGTGTTCAAAGATTATAATTGTCTGGTTTATCAGAAGCTTTCTACTAGCTATTTGTGTTATCTACTAGTACATACAAACAACCGGACCATAGCTATTGATAATCTGATGATTGTGTAATTGATGTGCCCACGAGCGATTTAGAACGTTTAACCGCGGAAACTCACGTAGTCCGTGAATTTACTGATTCTAGACATTAGCACAAATTTATTAATGTAATTGCTTTAAGTGAACGAATTTGAAGTAAAAAGTTATAAAACTGAAATAAATCATAGGAAAATTGAGTCATTCATATTCAAGTATTACTTTTACATTGTCTGAGGCTCCCAAAAAATTTGAAGAAACTTCTGAGGTACTCCATTATAAAATTATATATTAAAGATTCAAGACTAAAGGTTGGACTACTGGCTTATGGACCGCTCCGTTTGCTCACGAAGTATTGAAAGGAAATATCATAGAGGAACAGAATCATAAAGAAGTAAAAACATCAAAATAGAATATTATCCGTAATAAATATAATTTACATCCGAATTTAACAGAAACAATGAAGCTAAATCTATTAAAAAGAAATCTTTGGAATATCATCCCCTCCTTTTATATTACTTTTACACTTTACTTTTACCTGTTTTTGTCCGATGATCGATATATCTACTACATAAATTGAAAAATTTGTATTTCATTCCTTGTTCGTTCGATTCTCCTTACACGAAAACTGATTACTCACAGCGGGACTATTTAAAAAACGTCAACGATGCCGGTGAATTGAGACATTTTCCACATCGAATCATGGCGAAAATTTTGCATCGACATACCGTTATAGGGTTTATATACGTTTCGGTGCGGTAGGAGCAGATGCAAATACGGGGATCCATTCATCTGTCGTCGGATGATGGCTACAGAAAATATCGCAAATAACGGGTTGCAGTTGCTCCTGCACCATAGAAATGTGGGTTATGTGGCCAAAAGAGCAAAAATTTGTATACGAGAAAGGAGGCGGTGCAGTGAATTGATCGCTAGGATGCTTTTCCATGGACGGCACGTCATTTTAACGGGGATATGAAATGGAGGACTAAATTTGGCGTGATCTTGGGACCAAGACATAATGAGACGTCTACGCTACCGAGCATAACTGGACACCTTCGTTGTCCATCATCTTTTCCCTATTTTTCTCACACTCGAATTTCTATGAATTTTCTTGGGAATTCGGAAGAAAAGAGAGCAGAGAAATCTTTCAAAAACAATTGACAAGCTTACAATGCATGCTGATCTATTCTACATATTAAAAAACGAAAAAAAAAAGATGATTATGTTACAACTTACTTTGGAACTTACAATTATTTATGCCATTTTCTTATAAAGGAGGTAAATTATTTATTTTTAGAGAAATTTCTTATTCTAATGATTAAGATAGAAGGTAATAATTATTATCAATAGATAGGATAGTACAATAATAAGCAATACAATAGTGCAATGAAGAAGAGTAAAATGATATAGTGACAATCGAAGGAATGAAGGTTTGTTAAATATGAAATATGAATGAAAAAAGTATAACTTTCAAGTCATATGGCATTGTAGAGCCTTAAATATGAATTTACAAAAAATGAAATTAATCATTATAGTTTTGTAATAAATTCTTGCCAGAAATATAATTTGTGCAATCCAATCACTTTTTAGTATGATATAAACTTAAGTAATTTTTAAAGTTAAGTAATTTTCAATGACATACTGTAAATGTTTATGTTCATCGTCTTAAGTAGAGCTCAGTTAGTCTTATGACAATATGTGTAAATTAAAAATATTAAAAGACATTAAATTTCCAACAGATTTCCTCAACGATTCTCTCGATGCTATTCTCAAAGAATCCCGTTCTACCTAAGAGACAGTGAAATCCATCAAAGAAAGAAACGCTACGGGAGGCTCAAATGAAAATTGAAGTAACGATTAACTAATGAACTTACATAGTCAGCCATAAAACTGAACCATTAATCAACACGAATCGAAGAAAAGAGTAGGTTCATCTTCCGGTGACACGCTCTGAAAATTGCCATATGTTGTCCAATCCTAACGAGCCACCAGGACCAAAGAAATCCATCACATATAAAAAACAATCATCGTCAAGTACAGACCTTTTCCTCATTTTTCTTTGACACACAAATTTCGAGCAAATTTCTCTTAGTCGCAACACTTTCACCAGTTAATTTATGAGTACTTTATGCAAATTCCGCGATTTTCTTTCAGTAGTAGCGATCATAAATCATGCAGTACAAAGCAGAAACAAAAATCACTACAAAATATTACGGAAAATAGTCAAGGAAAGGCTCACGAAAGGGTTATGCATAGTAATTCTATACACACTATTTGTACGGGTAAGCATTACACGAAAAGATGCCTCAGGTCTGCCAGTTGAGGGTCACCCTTACAGATACCGATCGTCGAAACACTTAACCCTTTGACGAACTAGTTGTTAGAAACAGAATATGGTCCCTGACGTCATACAGGATTTGAGAGAAAAGGTTCAATTGGTACTTGGAGTTTCCAAAATCCTCGTTAGGTAAGAGCTAATTCAGTGCCTGGATTAATTTAACGAGGTTCCATTCCTATTCCGAATACTTACCGCTGTAATTTGTTTTGTGTACAACGACAGGCAACGGCAGGTAGGGTGGTAACTAATTACAAAAGTGTCGTAAATATCGACATAACTTTTGATTTTATAGGATGTCCAGTACTTTCCAGGATTATACTGGTTAACTCGACGTAATAAACGAAAGAAGATTTACTTATTTGAAGGAAGACTTATGTAATTTTTGTATTTAAAGTTCGATTAATCCTCACCTTAATTTCTTTTTTTTTTAATGTAGAAGTGTTTTTCTTTTTTAAATATATTTAATGCGTGATTTTCATTGTATGAATTGGTTTTGAACGACAGAAGATTTATAATAGAAAGAAATAGAAAGATAACAAGGTATAATAGAGGTAATAGAAGTACTAAGAAATAATCAGGAAATAGGTTAATACATGAACAACAAAATGAAGAAATAACTAACAAATCTAAAAAAAATGAATAAATAATTAATAAATCCAATTACTATAAAAATAAATTCCCTTGTAAGATCCTTTTATTACAAGATATAAGCCCAACAAAATACATATACAATCAATTACTCGATCATAGATAACCCAACTCATTTTCTTACGTACGCGATTACGTAGTCGTAATCATGTGAACGTGTCGTCCTATAAACATTTCGGGATTAGGTAGTGGCGAACGCGTGCCAGTCAGACCCCAGCATTGTGGTCACCAGGATTGTCGTTCCCTACCATTTTCTAAGGGATTCTCTCCTACCCCAAGTTCTTACAAGGGTTGGGCACTATATAAGCGAAACTGCACCCCCTCTCGTTCTAAACGGTTTTGAAGAACCGTCGTGAGAGCACATTTTCCAAAAAAATCGATTCTGGAAATTCGTTAAAAAACTATTTTGGTTTCGAATAATTACTGCGTGAAGATCTTCAAGAAAACGTGCACGATTTGGAACTACGATAGAGTGATATTGTTGTGATACATTAGTGACCGGTGCGTGACCTCGGATTAACTATTAAGTAAGACACATGTTCTATGTTAATTGATAAACATAAAAGAATTCCAAACTTTCGTAATTAACGGATACACTAATGTCTATTCGACGACACGTTGTCTATATTTCGATTTCTCGTCAAATTAACTGTATTCCTCGTTAGACAAATTATACTTCGATTTCGTATAATGTAAATATTGGCTGATTTATCTTGGAACACGTCGAAATAACAAATGTTATTTAACTACAAATTAATGTTTTGACTTCATTAACGTAATATTCTTACTCCTCAAAATATCGAGATATAATTTGTTACACTCGCTTCCCGTTAGTTTCCCACGTTTTCAAAAGATTGTTATCATTAATTCGAGCACGTGAATCTCTATTTAACCGCTACACATTTCATTTTTGTGACTGCCACGTGTAGTAATGTATAATTGATACATATTTGGAGAACTGAAAGAATTGAAAGTTAAAAAGTATCCATTTATATCATTATCTATTTATTATTATTTTCATTTTTAAAACGCTCGGAGGATAACCAGTAAATATACAATACTTTTCAAAACATAACAAACAAGTATTTGCATTTGCATGAAAAACGTTCACAGAAATGTTTTTTTCTTTTCATTCAAACTTTTCGTTTTAGATGATGATAAACTGCAGAATGAATCCCTTTTTCCAAACGGTGGTGGATAATGTACAAGCAAAAGAATGCACTTCTAACGAAGATACTAGCATGCAATCTTCTGACTCGATACTAGACTTGTCTTTTAAGAAAGCAACAATCTCGAAGGAGTCAGAAAATTTCAGTTTACATTCAAACTCACTCGAAACAAACACAACGCAACAAAATCAAGTTGAGCGTTCTTCAAAAACTGAAAGGAGTCCTTTGGAGGTTCGAAAATTTATGATAACGCCACCTTCCGAATGTGAATCATCGAAAAAAATTGAACACGAGCCAGCTCACAATCTTACGGACGCGCCATTGCAAAATGGTGGTTTTTCCACTTCGCCAATGGACATTTCGATTCCATTCATTCCTACTATATTGTCAACATTATTGAATCCAAATAATGAAACTATTAATTCAAAGCAATTTTTTAGCCCCCCCACCACGTTGGTTGCAGATTCTAACAAAAATTCGTTATACAATTTGCCTATAGATATTGCAAAAAATACAAGACCGTTTAAGGCTTATCCAAAAGATCCATTATCGCTCACTATAGGAGGAACCGAATTAGTGTACGATCTAGAATCCAGCGAAGCTTATTCGGAGTTTCGAAAGCGAATGCTGGAAACGATGAAACAATCGAACGAAGGCATGATAACAAAGATGAGAAAAGTCACGAAAAGTCCTGTGCCAACGAGCACTGTTGATGAGAAAGATGCAGCTTATAGAGAAAGAAGAAGAAAGAATAACGAAGCCGCAAAACGCTCTAGGGACGCACGAAGAGCCAAGGAAGATGAGATTGCTATCAGGGCAGCTTTTTTAGAACACGAAAATAAGAGACTTAAATATGAACTTTCAGTACTTAAAAACGAAACAGCCAAGTTAATGGCTTATTTGACCTAGGCTACTTTTATATTAGTCGTCAATAATAAAAAAAAAAAAAAAAAAATATGCGAAGAGTCTGCACAAAATTTGTCTAATATGCTATAAGTATCGTGTTTTCTGTAATCGTTAGCATAATTTAATAGTTTAAATTCGCCTAGATTTCGCCTTTAGTATTTGATATATAGCAACAGAAATATTATTTCGACAATATATACAGTCATATATACAACAAATATATAACAAATAGTGTAAGGATTTAGAAGGAATATAAGTATACAAATATACATTTTATATATTTTATATTATATAAATATGCTTACTGTTATAATGCCATTTCCAAGATAATGACAATTGTGCTAGGTAGGATGTCTGATAACTTTGCCCAAAATTTTTTTATATACAATTTATTGCAAAAGGTATTCTATATGTAGTAAGCGACTCGGAATAAATAACTTAGAGGTTTATTTATATATTAAGCAACAAGACTAAAAGTGCAGATATGTAAATAGAAGAGAGGATAAGATAGGAGATACGTGGCATAATGAAATAAATTTTCTAAGGTTCATTGTACATACAAAGATTGTTATGATATTTAAATTATATTTATGATAAAAAAAACATTAAACCAAAGTTATACATTATTTTCAACTATGTATTTGGTAATGTATTAGCCAAGTCCATCATACATCCTGTTTCAAGCACATCTTTTTCACCAGATTGATTTTTAGTAAGTATTTTTGAATATGATTTATGTACTTGCCTAGGGATAAAAAGTAGCGAAGTAGCTCCTGCATTATTATTTGAAGCGTTTAATTGACTTTCACAGATAATGACATTTGTCGAGGTTGTAGTTTTTGCTGTAGCTATAAACATTTTAGATTTTTGATTTTTATTTAACTGAATTTTTCTTGACTTGGATTCCTTCCGCTTTGGCTCTGGTTCATCAATATCCATTTTATCTTTTGATTTATCTCTTACGCAATGTGGAGTATTATCAAATCTAAAATTCTTTGGATATTTGTGCACGCTAACACAATGATCTCTTCTTTCAAATGAAGTATTAAATTTTAAATCACACTCAGAAACATAACATTGATACTAAAAGATATTATTAATATTAACAAACAGTATGATATACAGTATATTGAAATAAAATGATTATAAATACCATTGGCTGTTTCGTTGATAAAACTTGGAAAAAGCTATCATGGGTTTCTTGAATATGAATATCTAAGAATCTAGGATTTGGTAGACATTTGTTGCATTCTGCACAAACATATCGATGATTGCTATTGTAGTGCATCTCAAAATCAATTAATTTATTGAATGTTGCTTTACAACCAGTAATGTAACAAGAGAATTCTTTTATACTGAAATTGATAAATTATTTTATTAAAATCAGTTATTTGTAGGTTATGCACAATGATAAATGTTTATATAAAAGAAATCTTTATTTACATATCATGACATAGTTCTTCATCATCCTCAACAGTAACACCTTTTCGTTGAAAAATCTTGCAAATTCTGTATGAATCTTCGAAAAATGGATCATCAATAGATCTTAACCCTACGCCTATATTTTGTAAGAATTTCTCCATCCTTGTAATATTCTAATTGTCAAATTTTAAAAAAGATATTACAATCTGCAATATTTAATTATTTAATGTTATACGTTGTATTTTTGTTCAATAATTTATTCTTTAAACCACCAAACAGTTTTAACATAGTAACAACACAACGACAGCATTGCACTCTAATGGCGCAATATTTGAATGGAACTTGGTGATTCATCTCGATAATTCAGTTCGATAATTTCGTTCGATAATTCTACATATTTCGATTATCGAAAGCAAAATTTCAGTTTCATTGTATCAAATGTCGTCCCCTGCACGTCGTAAATTAAAATTACAATTTCCTTAAATAAAATCGAATAAATTAGTGATATAGTTTCAATTATGTGATAAGTGAACTAAGTGAATAAGTTCTAGTCATTCTAGATATGAATTACAACACAGGAGGACAAAAAGTTGGTAAGTGATTTATCTTTGTACGTATTATGTATTTCTTATAGCACGTTGCTAACTCGGTAATTCAGTATTAATAATTTAGGTACTTAATCTCAATAATATACTCATGCAGTGAACTCATTAGTTATTACAAAATTAAATCAGAAAACGTATAAGTATACATCTTGATAGGAATTACTCGACCAGCAGCCGGGTTTTCAAATTTTCGAGAATTTCCGTCATTTTGTGTTCCAATTCACTGCGTCTTTGCATTTCTTGTCGCTTGTCCTGTAACATACATGCGATATCATAGAATATTTCTGTAATTGCCATACGTTCATCTCAATTATTATGTTATACAAAGACGATAGAAAAGAGGTTAAGGAAATAATATCGTTTTCAAATTACCAAAAAATTAATATTTTTTTTCATCTTACAACATTTTATTTCGAAACTGAGTATTTAACATTTTCTATAGCAATTTCTATAACAAATCATATAATATCTTTTGACGTATTAATTATTTATGTATATATATATATAAATTTTAACTCGTATATATATATATGCGAGTAGTTTAAAAAATCAATGTTTTTTTCGGGTTCTAAATAATTTTAAATATACACTTGAGATTTTCAGTTAGGCAAATTATTTTGAGTATTATATATTATGTGTGATACACAAAATACATATGTGTATTTGTAGGTTAATTTTTAGTAAATATATTAAATTATAATTACTATATATACGTGATAAAAGGATCATTTTACAATTTCCCTATTATATTTTCCAATTATTTAGCACAAAGCATAAAATATGATTGATTTCACTATATTATAATGTAACAAATGTTGAAATTAGTGAAAAAGTATTTCAAATGAATCATATAACAAAACACTGATAAATATTTTAAAAATTCTTTTAAATTCCTTTAATTACTATATTTAAAATATTTCTAAATTCGACGTGTTAAATTACTAAAAAACGAAGTATTGAAAATAGATCATATTGCACAATTAGCTTGAAAGTAATAACAAGTTATAAAATATGAGAATAATCGACATAACTAATTGGTTCATTCGGATTGATGCGTTCTTGTGCTACTATTTTTATAGTGGTAGCACCATTCGCGTAATCTCCGACTTTCTCGCTTCTGCTTTCCGGTTCACTGGTGAATTTCGTTAAACTTTCGTCATAGCGATACACGTCCTGTTGCGGCGTGGTCAAGCCAATTATTTCTACGTTTCCAATTTTTTTATTCCCGTCAAAAACTCCGGACAATCTGTCGTTTCCCCTGCCATAATTGAAATCATAAACACGTTCACCAAAATTGAACAAATTATAATTTTCTCCAGGTTTGAGAAACATCGTTGATTCAAACTTCTGTCGAGAAACTGGAGTATCTTGCATTATACGATTTTTAACATTTGTCTGCTTTTTATTTTTTGAAGATGGTTGATTTCTTTCAATACTGCGTTTCGAGGATTCAAATTTCTTAGAATTCAATGAACTCGGGTCCTGCAGCTCTGGAAAATTTTTTATTTCGATATTTGGTCGTTCTGTGAATCTATAATTATTATTTGAAATATACTTATAACGCTTTAAAAAATCTGGTATTTCTTTTCTATCATTATCATTTTGATTAGATTTCACGGTTTTCGTCTCAAAATGTGTTCTATTTGAACTCACAGTATTTATAGGCCTATTCACCATCAGTCGTTTTCCAGGAACTGTTCTAAATTCGAGTTCCTTTTTAAAACCTTGGTCATAAATATTTTCAGAATAGTCATACGGTCTTTCATTTGAATTATCAAGTTTTACTTGACTTTTCTCTTCTCGATGTCTTTCTTTCCTCATTTTATTAGAAGATTCAAATTTTCTACGATTTTCTTGACTATTCGATACCTTAATATTGTCATTATCGTTCGAATTTCTTGGAACAATGTTAGTATGTATTGTACTATCGAAAATAAAGTCGAATGGCGGTGGCCACATTTGCACTTCCTTTTGTTCACCCTCGTGGAGATTTTTCGCTGTTTTTCTTTCTGCAACACCTATTATCGGTTTCAAATTTTCCTTTTTTGATCGCTTTGGCTCTTTGGACGAGACTTTTTTTGAGGCTTCTGCTCTTAAAGTATTATCTTTCTCTGATTTTTCATTTGTCGATGACTTCAATTTTGTCTTTCTTAATTCTTCAGGGGCATTCAGGTACCGAACAGGAACAATTAATGGCATAAATTTACTGAAATCCAATTCATCTGCCACATCCCGTTCTTCGGCGGAAAAAGATCGATTTTCGCCATTCGATTGATTATTGGAAATTTTCATTGGTAACTCAGAATTATCTTCGTTAGATCCTTTTTCATCTTTCTTCCTGTTATCTGTATCTTCCTCCAGAGTATATTCTTCATACTTGTTTCTTGCTGGAACATCTTCTTCTCTGCTCCTTTCATCACTTTCATTTTCATCTTTCTGATTACCACGCGAATCTTCCTCCTCTTTCGAAACCTCTTCCTCCGATTCAGCAGGCACAGACGAGCTATAAATATTGCTCAATGGCTGCTTGAGTCTTCCAAAAAAGTTCACAAATCCATCATCAATCAGTTCACGATTGTACAGAGGTTCCCCATAACTGTTACGAAGATCTTCAGGTCGTCGTTCCTCATCATCTTCACTCAAAGGTAGTGGTTCACTATACTGTATACTAGTATAATTTTCACTAGTTTGAGGCGTGTCTTCTTTATAAACATCATCGTTCCTATAATACTCTTCTTCTTCACTTTCTGCAGGTTGTTTTTGATTCGTAGGATATTCACGAATCCTTTCTTCACTCTCATATCTCTCTCTCGACTGATCTTCTTCTTCTCTCAACGGTTTTCCTTTATCGCTTTCCTCTTGGTTTCCTCTACATCCAGAATCTTGATCTCCGTGATCTATTTGCTTCCTTGAATCACCATCTTCCTCACCACTATAATTATCATCCTTCTGACGATTTCTGTACCATTCTTGTTCCCTCAATCTCTTTGCATGCTCTTCCTGTTTACGCTCCAATTCTGCAAGTCTTTCTTCATACTCTTGTTTCCATCTTGGATCTTCATTATAAGAAGGAGATGTAGGAGAAGGATCATGTATCATTGGCGGTTGAACTAACATTGGAGGAGGTGGCGATTGAATATCCTTTGCATTATAAATTGGCTGATTTTCTATTGTCACTTTTTCAGTGCTCACGTTCTTTCTGTACACCATTCCTTGTTCATTGCGAATTGAACTGATGTACGGTTCAGGGTAGGATAGATTAATGAATTGAGAAGGAATCTCAGGAAGAGGTGGTTGAGGTACTGTCGGTAAGGAAGGCTCCGATATAACTGGTAGAGGGATCTTTACCAAGAGAGGAGGTGGTAGTGGTTGATTAGGAGTCTGTTTCCTTGGATCAATCTGTGGTGGCATCGTTGATGATGTTGAAGGCGGTTTGGAGGTTGTAGAAGATGAATTACCATGGAAAATATTCTCATATTGTTGCAACTGAGTTAATACACCTGTTCCATTACTAAAATTCACCACACCCGTGAATTTGATCGTTTCTCGCTGTCTTGGAGCTAATGTAGTCGATTGAGTAGAGTTTGTTTGAGTGTTGTTAGTAGCTCTTGCCTCGTCTGACTCGGAATTAGGATTGGGCAACGAGGCTATTTGCACAGGGCTTACCGTGTAGCCAAAAACCTGCGCCAAGCCTGAGAGAATCAGGCCTAATGCCCGTTTGTCTCGCGGATTATTTACATTTAAAAATTCTGTTGGTTCCTGCGAGCCTGAGGAGGGGTTTGGCGTGGACTGGTTTTCCCAATTTGTTTTCTTAGACTGAACGAAAGTGTACAGTACGCACACGTAACATAGGAGGTAGAATTTCCTAAGCTTCATTATAGTAGGCTTGAACACTTTCTGCTGGGAAATTTCACTTTATGCACCGAGTGATGACGAGATAGCGACCATCGTGTTATCTTCAGTGGCGTCTTCTTTGTATCGTTGATTGCCACATGATATAACCTTCATGCAATACTTCTAACAATGAACTGTTCTTTCAATTTTTGTTAAACTATCGACACAATTTTGTGTTAAATATTAGATTAATTTGCGAGAAAATATCAATTTTTTCGATTAAACTTATTTTTGATTGAATATTGAAGAGATTCACGATCAAATATCGAAGCAATTCACGGTCAAATTTTGATGAAAAATGTAAAGAATAGAGAGATATGTTTCATCGTGTGAGAAAGTTTTACAAAGTGGCACGAAGAGTACTTTTGTGCCTCGAGATTCCACGAGGACTGTGCGATCAGTGTCGCGCTCGAGCGTCGTTAAACGAAACTTTAGCTGGCGGGGATGGATTTTTGCATAACATCGGAAAGAAATGTCGAGTTTCACCTCAATTGCACAGAGCCGCTCGTTGATTTGCGACAACTGAAGCGGCACGTTATAACGCGGGAAAAGAACGTCGCGATATTGCAAAAAATCGAACGACAACAGTTCGCTAAGACGCGTACAATACGTTCGATGTGGTCACGCGCTTAATTCCACGTATAGCCATGGAATCTAATTACACAAGCCAACGATTCAGAGTAGAGGTTTTTTAATAAACAAAAATACGACTTTTAATCGTAATTGAATTCAATTTGAAAAAAATTTGTTCTACTCGTATTTAGTTACTAGAAGAAGGGATTTATAAGTTTATTAATGGATTGTATTGAAGAATATGTATATGTTAATAATAGGATGTAGATGATAAAGGACATACTAGTTTGACTGCTTGCTTTTTAGTTTAATCCTTTTATTAAGAAAGAATATATGTAATAAATGTGTTTCATTGTTACATTAATCGAACGTAATCGTATGATGTTTTGAATTTTTTTGGAAAATTATGTTGCAGAGTTATTAGAAAATTTAGAATATTTCTGTTGCTAATAGAAATTTTTGGAAAATATCATAGGAAGAAATGCGAAATTTGGAATTTTGAAAGAAGGATACAATTTTATAGTTATATCTATGTCGATATCTATTAATGTTACAATTTTGCCACAATTTTGCTAAATTATTCAGGAAACTGGAACTCATTAGATTGTATAAACACATTCGGTATATTGCGCTTTATATTTTCGAACGAGAGGAATATACATTATTATTCAAATACTTCTGGAAGAATTTCTACCGTAACTAATTTCAGTGCGGCTCTATACGAGGCATTTTTTAAAGAATTTCTACCTAGTTGTACAAAACCGTTGAACGATTATCTAAATATTTTGGTTGAACGATTAAAACGATAAAAGTCAATTTCTTTTGAAACTTTCTGCCTTGACGATTATACTACCACAAAATTGTGCTATTGTTGCACAACGTGGGAAGTCAATTCATTAAGGATATCGATAGAGATCAAGTTAATCGAGCGATACTGCAGAACAAGTGAAAATAAAACTGTTTCTACGTACGAGACTGATCTTTTCAAAAAGCAATCGGTTAAATTAATTGATGGTTGAGAAATTGAACGATGAAATAGATTACTATACCACTTTTGATCGCAATAATTTACGGTCACTAGCGGGAAAATATGCTACTCTCATCTACGATAATTATACATCTAATTACTAACATGAACAGAAATAGAAGTCTGACAAGTCGAATCTTACAGTTAGTACGTGCGTATAACGAGTACAATCATTTAACGCACAATTCTATGACTTGTACGAGTAAAGGTTACAAGCATTGAAATAGATTGAAGTAAATTTAACGAAGGCTAATTAGTTTGAATGCAATCGATCTTGAAGCCATTCTTGAATGATAAATTTTCTTACCGTTATTTTCTTAAAATGAAATAGCGTATTACTTTTATGTTACATTATATGAATAGACAAATAAAATAGATAAATAAAAATTTATTTTACTTATTTCTGATATTTTTAACATTTTTACTTCTATGCGTATTTTCTATACCTTCGGATCTTTTCCATAAATGCAAAAAGTACTTTTATGCTACAAATGCATTTTGTGTTTCAACACCTCTTTGATATATTTTCGCAGTTGCAACGTTTCCTTTTTATTTAAACAATCGTATTTACCTACATGCGATAATGTCCGTCTCAGAGTAATCGGAGTTATTTGAATACGTAAGAAGTAAACGAACCTTTACACATTACACACGATCAGTTAGGGCAATGATCATATTACCAACGATACCGATTATGTCACCGGACAATGAGCCGAGTTTAGATATTTACCAGCTGTACTTTCATAAGTATGTCGATTATGTCACCTGTTCTCCACCCAGAGAAAGTCCAGCGGCAAACGGTGTCGCTGGTTCGATTTCCTGGACTGGTGTGACAAAACCTCCTTAAGGGGACAATTACGACAAGAGGAGAAAAATATTAACGACACAAGTTTTCAACGCGACAAGGAATAGGGAGAAGGTTCAGGTTTTTATATAATAAACGCGAGTTCCTGTCGGTGGACTCCTCGAATGGTAGTCGACTCGCTTCGAGTACGCTTCGATCGAACACTGTGTCTAGCTAATTACTTAATTACCTTGTCTGGCTAATTGCACGACACGCGAAACTCCGCGAAATTACACGCATCTTTTGAGAACGTTCCCAGCTTCGTTCACCTCATTAACTCGATTTTTTTTTTCGCGAACAATGCCGGATTGCAAACATTATGGGTGGTCGGATTACTCGGACGCGTTGCGTATGGTGTTTTACAATCGGCGAAATTGCCGTGAAATTGTCAGCACACACGCTATATTCATGTGGTGACTGTTTAGATGTGGTTGCGCTTGATTATTATATGTTAGATCGAGCTGCTACTTTTAGCTTCGAAAAAGAGATACGTGCTATTTTAGAGAACAGAGATTGTGATTATGGTAGTTGAATACAGACGGCGGAAGTAAGATATGCTATGGAATAGGAGAGTAGCGTTGGGTACTAATTGATTATGATTTTTAATTTGATTCATTGATAATGTCTATGATGGGAAGACATTGATTGTTAAAACTGGAGCTCATCGAATGGATTAAAGAAATTAGTTAATTGGTGATTATAACGAATTATATTTTGAGAGATATTCTAAGAGAAATCGAAAATATTCTTGCTGACATTCGAAGTATTTCCTGCTCTGTTAATCAATTTTCGAATTATCATATAGTAAGCGAAATTATTCCAACAAAAATATTAAACGTCTGCTCTTTAAAAAATTATGAAAAGAGAATTCATCTTCAACAAGTTCGAAACGAAACATTCCTTAAATATTTTAACAACTTCCAAAATTAGTCAGAGAAACCTTTTAACGACAGACGTCTAATTTCATAAGCCGATTTCATCGCAGTTAACCACCCTTCTTTCTAGATATTTCCAATAATAGATAAAAATCGCACACCCTGTATATAAAAACTTGCTTCAAGGAAACGTATACTTGCCATAAAATACTAGATCAAATTCAGTTAATCAATGACCAAAACAATAAAACCAGATTTTGATTATATGCTCGCTTTTCCATTAAAGAGTTTGTGCTTTCGTTCGATCTAGATGAATTCATGATCAATGTATGTAACTAGTTATGAAATGCGATTATCCATAGATGGAAAATGTAACAGAGACTAATTTAGGCATTAGAAAATAGTTGTGGATCGAGAATTCAGTAGGTATATGTAACACGGTAAATAATTTCTGAACTGTATCAGGTATAAAAGAACAGCCCACTCTTTGGATCACACAGTCGTATTGTGAATCAAGTTTAACATGAATCTTCTGGTAAGAATAATCGACAAAGTTTCCAATATTCACGAATTTAGTCTATTGAATTAGCAAACAATGTTCCTTGATTAATTCTAGTAAGAAATTAGTGTTTTAGTGATAATAGAACTCTTTCGCACAGTAATTTACCATCTAACGATATCAGTGAATTGGTACAAGTTACAAATTATAAGTTATTAATTTTCTCTCGTACATTTTTAGAATTTTAAGTTCAACAAAATAATCAGACGACTTAAAATTAATACGGCTCACTCATAAAAGTTCATTTAGTTTATTATCAAACTTGTTACTGTTATGCACAAGAAATCAATAATACTACCAGACTATAAAGATTTAAGCAAGTTCGTGTTTTTACAAATACAACTAAAAAGATGGAACTTCAGCAGAAATTTGTTTCATTTATTGATTATTATAACGAGTGCCCACGTCTTTTTAAATTTTTCATAAATACAACAAATTCCTAGTCTATTAACAACCTATGATTTGTGACTTGTAAAATTTGACTAATAATATTAGTCCATTCGTACAAACGAATCTTGATTATCGTTTTAGTTATTGGTATTCTTGACCATTTTCACCTTGGGAACAGCCACTGTGCTCCCAAACAACAAACTTGAAAAAGTAAAGGACGATAGCGACGTGTCAGGAAAAATAATTGCTGACAATCAGGCCGAGCCGAATTCTCAGGATGCAGCTGAGGATAAAAAAGTGGCAAAAAGAAGTTATGGTTGGAATCCGTGGAGTTACATAGGATATAGTTACTGGCCCTGGTATGTAGATTGTCGTAAGAAATTGTGACGAATCTAGGAAGGTTTTGCGGAAAAAATAGCCGCTTACTTCAGATATTCTTGCTGATTTTGTAAGAGGAAGTCGAATATTTTGCGTTGTCTTAACAAATTTCCTGTGCTATTATGGAGTTTTATGTTTTAATTTGGTTCTTAGTCATAGGCTATGAAGTTATTTAATTGCTTCCTCCTATTTTATTTTCAGAAAATTGTACAGATTTTAGTGTACGAATCGAATTTAAAGAAATATTTACCAGGAAACATCGATGACTGGTACAGACTGATTTTGAAAAAAGAGTTGCACAATTATTTATTGAATTAATCTAATGTACAATCTATATATAATATTTAGAGTGTATGAGAACTTTTCGTTCGATTGTTATACAAGAATATTTGAAACAGTTTGATTCTGAGGGTAGTAAGGCATTCGTATGTGCAGATGTTCACAAAATACAATTTTAGGTATGGTTTTGGATGGTATCCAAGTTGGCCTCTATATTATAGTCACGGATATAGTGGATATGGTGGATATGGTGGGTACAGTGGATACGGTGGACATGGATATGGAGGATATAGTGGATACGGTTATGGATATCGCAGCCACGGTGGCTGGTACAAGGGATAGTAAACTAAGAAAAAATAAAAAGGATAGAAAATCGTTCAGGGGATTTCTATAATTTTATAAATATTATTCACAGGTTTTCTTACTATCTCACATATAACTTTTTGCACTGAGTAAACAACAGGCTACACTTGAATTTTAATTATATCTATATTAAGTATTACAAACCTAAGACTGAGATAAAACACATACAACTTTCGATATTCATCACATATGTAAAACGTAAGTTCATTCAACATTTATTCAATTTTATTCTCAAAGTTATGTATCGTATATATTTGTACAAATACCAAGATGTTCATCAGTGAAAAAGAATAAATGATTCATATTAAAGGAAGGGTGAAATGATTTTGCACATACCCTTAGTCGTTTCCTTATATAAGTTGCCAATATTTCTTCGCAAACAGTCAGATTTTTGTCTGTATCCTGCGGAACAAGAAGTACGTGTTATACAATTGTAAAATAATCCTCAAATTTTTGCGTCAGTCGACCTTTAGAATTCTCGTCAGCTCTTTGATCTTCTGTAGTTTAACTTGTTGTTGTTCAGATAAATTATTATTGCACACTGGTCGTGAATTGGTTGCGTACATCTCAAAACGAAACAGGAAACGTGTTACTTTTTTCACTTTCGCATTAGTAATCCATAACACTTTGGGTACGTCGCAACACTTCGTATGCACCTGATATGCGGCGTAGTGTTGCTTGGAGACAAGCGAAACAACAAACGTTTTATTGGATTTTTCGCAGAATCTTAACGTGATTTTGCTTTATGTAAATTAATTTCTTTTTTTCACCAATTACTAATTACCCTCATCCTTAAATATGTTCTTGAATTTTTGTTAAATTTCGTGTCTTTTATTCTTTATCATACATCCCACGAATGGAATCTGTATTATCTACAACAGATGCTATTCTGAAATGTCTGAATTTCAGACCAAGTATCGAAACAGAGTAAGCACCTCGTTGCTAGCCCCATTTAAAGTCAGGGCTATTCTGTCAAGCGTGATCTGAGCGGTTTGAACCATTTATCTTGTGTTGTCAGAGTAGAGTTCTACACAGTTTCGAAGCTCTTTCCTACAGTTTGTTATGGAATACACTAGGGGGCAGATTAAAGGATTGAAGAATCGGAAGGTAAAATTTCTTTGGCGGGAAAACTTTCAAATACATACACCGAAACATTTTTACATCTACGATCTATGTGTATGTCATTTCACGAATTCCTGACATGATATAATTTTCTGTATTCACATAAAGAAATATTCTCTAAACACAAACCAAAATTCGAAGCAGTACTATATTGCAAGAATACTTCAATTCCAATATTCAATTTCTGATAAGAAATAATTCATTTAACACATCATTATACAATACTTACGTTTATACATATTAACTATTTCCCTTAATAATTTCGAAACTTTTTGAAAAATGGCGCGTAGGTAAACATACGTACAGATAGATAATAAACTTCTCTAAGAGAAATTGCAATTTCGATCGATCGTGGGGAGACGCGATCGGGAGGAAGCGCGTCAACGGCGGTCGTAAATTCCCGTTACGATTCTAAGAATCGACACCGCGAATCGATCGATCCCCTGATTTCCGTTAAGATAATAGGGGTGGTTGTTGTGGTATATCGCTGCGATTAACAGTGTTATAAAATATGTATTTCCAACAACTTTGTACAATAACACAAGTTAGTAACTCCGCTGCTTAAGATATAGGTGACGAAGAAATGGATTGCTCTGATATGAGAGAATCCGGGTAGATATGTTGACTGATCTGAAGACCGAGATTGAGTACGGATAGTTAGGTGGTCTTCGAAGAAGTCTTGAGGGTTGAGCGTATTCGAGCTGAACTGGAACTCGAACTCTATTCGTACTGAACTCTATTCGAACGGTCTTGTAATTGAACTGAGAACTCGAAACTGGATTGGATCTCACTGGTACTGTAACTGTTTGAGTATTCGAACTGTCCGCTCTTATATACTTCCGGAGGAAAGATCGGTATGCATGTAATTATTCAACGAAGGGGGCTGATTCGTTGTTCACACTTTTCGTTATGAAAGGTGATTCCCATTGATTGATGAATGAAGATAGGAGGAGTAAGCATCCTACCCACGTGACATTGTTCATGGAAAAATCCAGACATTTCCAATAGGTAAATATCCGGGTTTCCCATTATATAATTACCAGCTGTTCCGTAATTTCTAAGAGCGCACAATAAACCTAAGGACCTTTTAAGTATCAGCTATAAACCGAAAATATTTGCAGGATTACTGGTTTCTGCAAGCTAATAAGATTTAATTTATGATAGGGCCTTAGGTTTGTTGAGGGTGTACATAACGGTCAGCGGACCCTTAACGACCCAATACCGAGGGACGTCGCACGGTTTCAATCACGCGACGTAACAGAAATTATAATTAATAATTCAAATTTAGCTGATTAATTTACTCAATTTATCATCTTCTCTTATGGGCACCTTTCCCACATATCTCCTCAATTGTTTATCCACAAACGGGACACTATTCTTAACCCCAAAAAAGGGGAGTGCTTTCGATGATCCTATCCCAACAAGAGAGGCAAAGGCTAACCGGCTCTACGTTTTATAGTTCGAGTTTATTGCTCTTAACTAGATACTGACCATTAAATACAAAGGGATGCGGCAGCATCCCCCTTCTAGTGGACCAGTTTTCTGTCAGCGGAAATTGACCGAAACGATTTCAGAATAAGAGTCAAAGGCTAACTGGGTTCATTTTGCGGTTTACCTTCGTCAACAATAGACAGTGGACAGTGGCCATTGTTACGGAGAGGCGGCAGCATCGCCTTCCTGATGGACCAGTTTCCCAACAGGATCCGCGAGATTGTTGGAGAGGACAGGACCTCTCGCCACGCGAGCAAACAGGTTCCGCTGGAAGGGATGAGACGCTATTGACGAACAAAAATGGATCGTGATCCAGATCAGGTGGAAAACTGGTCCATCGTTCGCAGACCCTTTCAAAAAACGGGAGCAAGTCGTTTACGTGTTATTTGACCGCGAACAAAGATCAGAGATCAGAAGAGATATAGAAGAGTGGATTGCAGGTTCATGATTCGCGAGTAGGAACAGGTTGCTTTGATTTTTAATTGAATTATATTAGAAGTTTCGTTGCGTAAGATTTAATTAGCATAGACGAATTGACGAAGACACAACGATGATTCTTTAATCAATTTTTTCTGATTTTGATCGTTACAATTTCTATATTTATTCCTGTATTTCATTTAATAATTTCGTATTCTTTTTTTGAAAACATTTGGAAATTTTTATTCTAAAATTAATACAAATAGTTTGAAATATTAAAGGTCTAGATTTATTTACACGTATAATACTTGTTGAGTACCCAAAATACCTTGCTCATGTACATAAGGATTTAAAGTCTTTACACAGTAGCCTCATATCTCGAAAACATGGTTAAGATGCAAAAATATTCTTCGATTTAATGAAAATTTAGTATTTCAGAGATTCACAGAATCTGAACAATTACAAACCTAACAATTACAAAAATAAAATAGATTCGATATAATAATTTAATCAGAAGATACACACAATAGAAAAATTATTTGGTTAATTGGCGAATTGAGGCAATAATTGACTTTTATCAGCAGCGGGTAACGTTTTAACGTACAGAGGTCCTATATTGGCCATCCTTTAACACATACTTCCCATTATCGTCGTAGAACTCGTTTTCTTGGATTCTCTAGGTTGTCTGGCTCAATTTCCTCGGGTTGTCCCAAAGAAAATTCTCTCCGGTATTAAACGAACTGGCTTGAAAAAAAAGAGAAGAAACGAGGGTTCGAGAAGCGTGTGGACAAAAGAGCCGGAGCACTCGATCAAAAGTGAAAAAAAACAAAGGCCGGTGACGTGTGTGTCACATGAGACGCCGAAACCAACCCACATTGGCCACTTCTTTCACCTGTCCATCATTCGTTGCCCTCCAAAGAGGACGTCTCCGTCGCTGAAAGAGGACATTTGCGTTTCTGTGCTCGTACCAGTCATTGTGCGCTTTTATCGGCCGTTTCGCGTTCAGTTTCTACCGGGGATTTCGTGTGCTCCTCGTGGTGAATACTTGAAAAGGGAGTCTACACTCGTAATTGACTGCTTTATTCCGGATTCCAAGCCAGAGGTACTCACATCGATACGTAATCGCACCGGTAACGTCGATACGCGACTTGATGCCGATTATGATCCTTCTGATTTTTCTAAACGAAAAGATATATGTATGCTATGGAAAAAATTAAAAAGTTAAAAGGTTTGTTAATTTATGTTGTAGGAATTTTTATTATATTATCTTCCGAAGGGTAAAAGGACAGGGGTCGTAAAAATGGCTTCAGTATCAAAATTGTAAAATATAAAATATAATGCAACGTAAAATAATAGTATTCAACGGCGCAATATAATGCAAAATAACTCGGGTCAAAGTTACAAATATTTGTAATGCGCGTTTAGTCACGGTCATACAAAACTTTAGATGGTCATACACTTTCATTTTGATACATGTTTTTAGGACATGAAACATTGTCAAAATCTGCTCATCATCGATGAATAATATGATCTATGTTGATCAGACATCTTTTATTTCAAGCATTTTGCGTCCTCTTTCCTCATAGATTCTTTTTAGAACCATTTTAGAGTAACGTGACAATGAAGCAAGAAATCACTTTATATATCCAAACAAGAAATTTTGTTAACCAAAGCAAATTTATATCTCGACAATTTAATTAATCGAAGTTATATACCACACAATTCATCTTTAAGCTAATCCGTTTAAATCGCGTAATTATTAGATTAATCAGATTTCCAATATTAATTTATTAAGCAACCAATCAACAAAAAGATCACTAGTGTCCCAAATTTGAAATTTACTACCCTAAACAGGAAGACAGTATCCATACAACTTAATATCTACGTGAATAAAATCACAACACATTTAAAATGCTTTAACCCATTCAATGCCAACTACGAGATACCTCGTAGTAAGCGTATGTACCAAGACTGCCGACTACGAGATATCTCGTAGTTTACTGAGTCGGGACAGGAATTTTATTCAGTGACACCAGCTACGAGTTATCTCGTAGTTCTTTCTCATTTTTAAATTACTGTAAATACCATTTTAATACTATGTGTATGCAACTAATAAAATTTGCCTGGCAGTGAATGGGTTAATTTATCTATCAATAAAGGAACACATTAGTGATCTGCTAGAAAAAACAAAGTTAAAACGAATACGAATACTATTCCAGAAAGGCGGAAGTCAAAGAGGAAGAGAACTTCGCAAGAATACTCTTTCATGCCTGCATCGTCTTCCTCTCTCGAGTTAATTTGTTTTTCGTTTGTGAAGACGCGTGTCCCGGAGGAGGTCATGAAAAGGTTTCACTGCGTACACGCTGCATTACCTCTATTCGTATCAGTAACGAGGACCTCCTTCTACGGCATGGGATTTTCGTCGATGCAACGTGTACGTCGTGCAGACGTACGCGGTATTGTCGGGACACCCCGTATATAGCGAGGGCGTATTTGTTTTACTGCCTGGCTGCCGGCATTGGTTGAGAACGTGCTCCGCATTCTTGAAATCGTGCCACCCTTGTTACGGCATAGACTCTCCACCGCCATCACCTCCTTCCCCTCCGAGCCGTCGAACATCCCGCCATCAAGCTGGCTCTCTTCTTTGCTGGCACTAGCACCAGGATCGACAGGAGGATCGTCATCCCTTTCCCCTTATCCTAGGCTCTCGTAAAAATTCTTGACTCCTGTAATGTGACTGTTCGCCAGTTTCTAAACAGTCGGAGAAGTTTGAGGAAACTTAGAAGAATCTCAGATTTTGTGATAACAATTGCGTCACGGAGGACTGCCAGGATTCTTCTTCTGGGAAATTGTGTGATAGGTAGATGTTCTGGTGTTCGTGCATTTTTGAGAAATTGAACATTTTTTTGTTCAACTTCAATTACAATGAATTATTAACGATTGTTACTTACAATATATAAATCAATTACTTTCCTTTCATTGTAATATACAACCTCGTACTTAATATTCTGTTATCTTCAACCCGAAATCTATTACATTCCACATTAAGCCAAGTCCACCAAAAAATCTAAATAAATTTCCTGAGTTAATCCTTTAATGGAGTTCATTTTTCTCGTGGGCAATCGTAAAGTTCTTATCTTCCGTGACAACCGTGGTGTTCCCCTCGAACAATACTTGTATCTAATTTTCTGCTGTGCAGCGACAAAACAGAGGGTGGCAGGAAGTAAGTCGTCACAGGATAGTGGACTAAGTTTATCACCGTTAAGAATCCTGAATCTGGGGACACGGTAAAAATATTAGAACGAGGATTGGGAGGAAGAGAGAACGAAAAGAAGGACACGGAAGAAGAGTCCGGCATTCTATCGATCCTAATTTACGGCCTGGATTTCAGGCGTTTATGTCTTTCCGATAAGGTCGTTCACGCAGATGCTGTGCCTGCACCGATGGATATTCTTCTTCGTTCGGTGCATTCTCTTCTTCGTGCTTTCTGTAGCCCGAGATGCTCCTTTCCTTCGATTCTCTCGTGATGGCTGACTATAACGAACCCCGTAGTTCGAGGCTGGTTCTTTTCGAAACATAAAACGAAACTTAAATTCTGCAAGCATTCGATGAGTATACCTCGATACATTTCAAAGTGCAGTATCGGTTATAAGTATGGATACTTGGGTGATTTCTACACGATGTTATATAAACTATTGGCAAATTCTTTTTAACAAACGATTTAATGATGACTCTCAACCGTCAGATAATCATTAAATTACTTGTTCTACTAGTATACTACGTTATTCAGCTGTGAAATAAATTTGTTCTGTTTTTGTATTTGTTAAAATATGTGTGATATATTACTTACAGAAACTTGTAACTTTGTATGTGCGATATATAAAGAAATTGTTATAGTTTTCATCTGAGAAGATTCCTTTTGTAAAATAGTAGCAGGTATCGTCCGGATCCAGAGGATATTGAAAAATTAACTACCTTTCCGACTGTTTTTCCATTACGTAAACACAGTCGGGTGTTTCGAGGGGTCAATTGAATACAACTTTGATCGTGGGTATTACGAAATACCGACATAATTTCTCCTCAAATTGAAAGCAAAGAGGTTGCACAATCGTTTAAAAACCATCGACGTTACATAAATGTTTTCATATAGAAATTAATCGAACGATGAAGGTGGATTATGTAATTACGTGATGTGTTACATCTATCGGATTCGAATATCGATAAAATCGATTGCTCCTCTTTTAAAAGTGAAGCCGTAGCGAACGTGGCCACCGCATAATAGAATCGAAACCATAATAAATTTCATTCCAATTTCCTATCGATCAGTCAGCAGCCGCGGTAATATTTGTTTAAGGGACAGACGACCGGTGATTCGATAAAATTGGAAATTTCGGCTTTTTTCCGTCCATTCAGAAGGGTGTTAAATTCCCTGTGAGATTCGATTGGTCGACGGTCCGTGGCCGAAGCAGATTTCCTGTCCGGAAGCGCTAGTAAGATGGGTTTGTTCATGGTTTTTCATTGCACCCGTTATTCTTTACTTTCCTCCGAATTCGTTTTGTGAATCGCTAGTTTATGGTAAATCGTAGTATTCCATTCAATTAATATTAGATTAGTCCATGAAATATTTTACTTGGAATAGCTGTGGTGCATCAACATCAAATATTTTAAATATTGCTTTTTTGTACTGTATTATCAAATATTGTTAACTACCCTTTGTTGTACTATCGAATTATTTCGTAACAATATTGATTATTTAAAAAATGTTAATCAGGAAACTTAGATTTAAATCTTTTAATTTTATTTCCAAATGCTATTAAATTACTTCGAAAGCAGAAAATTGTATACTACAAAATTCTATTTAAATCTTTTAATATTCAATTCCTTACACTTAAACAATTTTATAAGAATTCAAGCCACATACAATACTACATTCAAATCCTATGATTCTCTTAAAAGTATCTCAAAAAACAAAACGTTGATTCGTTCATTCTGTCAATCATTCCTGTACGATGAATCAGTCCAGTTTGCGCTGGAACCGTCGTCTCGACAAGAACGAAAGCATCGCAGCAGCACTTTGTGTACCGAAGAACTGCGACTTCCAAGGGAGAGACCATCGATATAGCTACTCTTCTTACTTTTGGCCACTATCCTCGGAAGTCTACAAGGGGGGTTTGTCGGGGGGGGGGGGATAGGATGGCCAGAATTTATAGCGTCTTTTGCGATCCCGGCGGGTAGGGATGAGGCGGCCACCCCTCAGACTCAATGTTTTCTGCAGGGAAAGTCGGAAGTCGAGTCGAACCCTGGCCAGGACTAGCCGTATCCCATACGTCTTGCTAACAGACCGGATAGGTTTCGTCTCGTTCCACCTTTCAAGAAAAAATTTTTTAAAATTGCTCAACGAACCTATCGAACTTTTTTCAACGTCTCTGTATCAACTACATTTCGATGAATTTTTTACGCCTCGTTTCGTTTCTTAATTCGTGTCCGTAAGTATGTGAATGATTTTTGAACGTAGTCCTACTTGGACAATACGTGCACGTTATCGGGTAGATTTAGTTGGACGACCGAGTCCCTCCATTTTCCGAATGGACTTCTGACCCAACCATCCCACGGCTCACGGGGATGCTTTTTATTAGACTCCACCAGGATCACCCGGTATACTCGTGTGCACGCGTCTTTTTCTGTGTTCGTGTGTATAGGCAGAGGCACGCGTTATATGTATGTAGAGGAGTCCCGTATATGCGACGGCAGTGGCCATGTTCAAGGTGGAGGGACAGCCCCATTCGCCAAATTAACTGCGTTAGATCGGGACCCTGGAATTCTTTATGCTTTCCTCGACCTACGACCGGCCATTTTACGCTGGATTTTTCAACGGATACTGCTCGCCCTTCGCCTTCCCTTTCCACCCCCGCTGAACGATCTCATCCCCTTTCGCCTTTTGTCTTTGCCGTTTGATTAACTCTTCGCGAATTTAATTTGCAATCTATCGCGTGTTTTGACATCAACTGATGTCTACTTGTTTGATATTTCTGGGGTTTTCTCGTAAATAATACGATGTATAGTATAGTGAAAAATTTTGTTCTTTACTGAATTTTCAAAATTAATTTTTAAGTGTCGTGGTTTACTGTAGCTATAATTTAATATGACATTATTGGACGATTTTCGTTGAGGATAATACGATGTATATTATGTAGTGAAAAATTTTATTGAATTTTGAACTCGAAAGTTTTGTTTATCCCGATAGATTACTGTTTATGTTAGGTAAATATTGCGTTACGAGGTACCTGGAATTGGTGTTTATAAAATCTATTATGTCTTAGTATATTCTAATACGAAAAAAAAAAAAGATTTTATGTAAGTTCTATACCGACCAAATGCATTTTGCTCCTCATAACGAGTATGTACTTACCTGCAATAAGCTCTTAAGAGTTCCTCATTTTTGAAGACATTCTATAAACGTTCCATCAACTTAATTCCATTTGAAGACCATTTGAAAATGGAAAATGTTCCATAAATCTACTTTTCTTGATTTTACGATTTTTGTGTAATTTTGTAGATAAAAGAGAGTACTTTATTATGACATAGTTGGAAAGGGGTAATAGTTAACAATCATATAAAAATACTGTCCAAACATGTGATTAACGAAGAATAAAATCTTCGACAACATTGCAAAAAACGTTTGCGTTAAGTTCGGGTTGTTTAACTTTAATTCTTCCGTTACATTACATTGGTTTCGTATTTCTGGCCGCGAGAGGCTATGTTATAAACTTCGCTATGAACTTTTTCGAAGGTGGTGAAAGTGTATAATGCGAGAAACTTAAGTAACGATTTCACTAGGAAACTTCCACGCGACTTTAAAGGCGAGCGCCCAAGACGGCGGCTTAATCGAATCGCTAATGTTTGCAAAATCTTTGTTTGAGACGTCTTAAAGAGAAGGAGATGAAGCGGACCGTTCGATTCAAGCTCCACAAACAAGGGATCCTTTTATCTGATCTACAGAACCGAGAGCCACATAAAAAGTGCGACCAAGTTTAGTTTCTTTTCATTTGTTATAATTTAGTTAAAGAAATACTTTAATTACCAAGCAATTAACATTGCAACTATATATCACTGTGGTTTTCGTACACAAAGAAGGGTTGTAATATTTTTTCTTGCTCCTTTTTTTGATCGATAAATTTAATATCTATCACTTATCGCGAAATTAAACTATTACGATTTCAATGAAGTCAAAAAGACGTAAGTTCGGAGTATAAACAGTAGATGTAAAGGTAAAAAGTGGAGTTGATCACTTTAGCTTGTGAGACAGACGTTCAGCCTTGTATCGATCAAATCTCGATCGAGAACAAACCATTCCACATTTCTAAAAACGTCTCCAATTTCTTCATCCCCCGGTCAGGATCAATGACATAACGCCGTTAAGACTTCGTCCTCGAAGGACGAATGAAATAGCTTGATGGTTGCACGAGCGGGTGAAGGATCCTTCCGATCCTACGGGTTTCGTAATCCTAAGTGGCCGAAAATCCCTATCAATCGACGGCAATCGGTCCTTGGTCCTTGCTTCCCCTACCTATCTCCGTATCCTTTCTCGTTAAATCCTTCGCCCGGTGGCCGGTCCGCCTTTCCACGGAATATCTGCGTTCGATCGCGAATAACTTTCTGAATAGGTGATCACGTAAAACTGATTTAGCAATTTGCCCATTCCGGAGCGGCGCGATCTTAGTTCAAATTGAGTATAGTCCAAGTCTTACTTGGGTGAACCACTACTAATCCAATTCCGGGGATCTCAAGACGTTCTGCTACGCCTGGGGTGGGAGGTTGGCAAAGGGGTTGGCCGGGGACGAAAGAGAAAGAGACGTCGGGATGTACGCGACGTATAGACAGAGGATGAAACGAGTGAGAGAAAAGCAAGTAAGGAAGAGAGAGAGAGAGAGGGGGGGGCGGGGGAAAGGAGATCGGTGGGTGGGCAAGGAGTTTCAGGCGAAGATATAATATCGCCTATGCAAATAGCCTTTGGACTTAGACCGGCTGAATATACTTTAGCGCTGGCAGCTCGAGTTAGACCGCGTTGTATTTTCCGTGGAAGATAGAGGTGTTCTAGGTATAGGTATGCTTAAAAAATACCATCATTGAAACGTACCTCGTTACTACCATCCTCCGATAAACTCTGGAGTGGACTCCTGGAGCCGGGCCGTTTTAAGCGAAAGTTTGTCGAAGTTCGACGCGAGAACAGCTACTTTGCGCTCTCGTTACGAAATACTGTTCTTCTCGTCTTCTTTTTAGTTTATTAATTATGGAAAATTCGTGTAGTCGTTCTGTCCCACAAAGTTTTAAACTGTTTTAACACATATTATGAAAGAATGACAAAATATTTTACATTTTCATTAACTCGTAAGACTCAGCAATTTTGTCTTTTGTTGTAACTTTTGTTGTTGTAATGTAACTCATTATGAGGAGGTATGTGCAGAAGTGTCTGGTGCAGATACATACACCTACACACATATGACTTAATTTACCTTCACATGAAGTAAGAGGTATGACATACACTACTACCTTTTTTCATTTCCTTAATTCTCTGCAAATTTTTTAACATTGTCTGTGTCACAATGTGCGACAAATCATTTATGTGACAAAACGACCACCATACCAATTACGTTTATTATACTCGAAGAAATCTCAAAAATTTAATTTACATGCAGTTGTATCAAACTACATGAAAGAATGTTTCGTTCGCGAGCGATCTGAAATAGTATAACGACGTCCACCATGCCACGAGAGGCATGAACGTAACCGATGAAGCGGAAAGGGGTGCGAAAGGGGAGAACGGGGCGGCTGTAAAACCCCGTGGGGAGAAGCTAGAGCGGGGGGACAACATTAGGCAGGCTTTCCAGACGAGACGAGGGTAGGACGTTTGAGGTCAGTTCGGGGCGGTTTTTTCAACCCCCGGAGCGAGTCGCTCAATACCAAGCCGCCCCTCGACTGACCAATGGTCGTCCTTCTACCCCCACCATTTGAACTGGCTGACCAGCCAGCCGATTGGACGAAAACTTCCCAAGGGATACTCTATCCAGCAAGGATACTCACGGCCCGAATCCTCGAGACCCGCTAACTAACCGAAGAGGAGAGATTATGTACCGGGTGGCGCGTTTGATATCGGGCATATTGACACTGGCACCACCAACGAGATAGTATTTCGTAGCTGTGGAATTCAATGGGCAGCCTCATCTGGCGGAGGAATCTCTGATGAGGGATTACAACGAATTTATAGTGTTGAGTTCTATCCTGATTATTCGGTCGACCTTGTAAGGATCGTACCTGGAATAACTGAGGAATCGGCTGGTGTTGTAATTGATTTTGAGGAAAATTCCGAAGGGTCTGAAGTTTTATGGATATTTGGGAATGGAGTTGATTGGGATGTTGAATAGGAGGAAGACTTGATGTTTGGATATATACGGTGTTTCAGGGAAGTTTAGTATAAATGTTGGTGTAAAATCTACATATATGTCGAAACGATCGCTCACAATTACAATCGACGTATAGTTTAGTTCAATATTAGTACATTTTAACTTAATTCATTAGAATACAAATAAAAGTCTTAGCCAATAATCTATGGCTAGACACTTCATTGTACAATTGAATCTTTACATTCTTTATGGAAAAGTCTTCCCTAATTTTTTATTATCGCTACGCATTTATAAACATGCATTTTCCTCATTTTAACGGAAATCTTATTTACCTATTCACTTAAATTCTAACAAAGAAATTATACTGAAAAGTCTAACTTTTCTGAACTACCTAAGACGCGTCCTGGCCATTGAAAATACAATTTTCACAAAGTTCAGAGGGTTTCCAAACTGCAATGGAAAAGATGTCTAGCGTAAAAGCGAATACCCAGATGACACGGTTTTCCTCTGCAGGAAAGGTAGAGCATTTCCTGTCGCGTCACCCGCTAGACGCGACGAGATGGAAACGGTGTTGCAAGGTGGGCATCGATGCGGCTGTCTTGCATGTCGGAGTGTTTACGAATGTTATCAGCATAATAGTGGGACACCCTATATCCGTCCAGTGGCACCGGTCGTCCCGCTAGTTTGCTCGAGATGATATCGGCGCGTCTCTCCTTTTCGTTAGATTCTGCCGCGCTACTAAAGCAGATGGGACTTGAAACTCTGCCAAAATTCAGATCAAGCTCGCTGACTTAAAGACACCTTAAAGCTGGCGAGTGAACAGTGGTGTTAGTGAGAGGGAGAGAGAGAGAGAGAGAGAGAGAGAGAGAGTGAGAGGGATAGTGGCGGAAGGGAAAGGTGGGACAGCCGCGCGGAAATTTCAAGCCGGTCGCCGGTTCACGCTGGAAATGACGTCGCGAGTTAATTTGGATCGATTTCCGACCGCGCGGTTACCGCGCTGGCCCGCGTCTTCCTCTTTGAACTTCCGGTCGAACGACTGTTTATCGGCGTATTGGAAATTCCTCGCGAAGATACGTCTGCCCCGATATCAACCACTCGTTCGCGTTCACGTTCCCATTTTTTGTGGAGTCCAAACGAATCCTAAATGAATTTTAAGACTTTATACGGATTAACGATAGGCAAATAATTTTGGGTAGTCAAGTGGCAGGTGATGTTAGGTTATTGTGAACTATCCGCAAAATACAAAATTAAATCTTGGAATGAATTCAGCGAGGTAACATTTGATTTTACGATGTGTATTACATTCATCTAGATTTATTTCCGAAAGTACGATGCATATAGTTATGCATATAGATGCGTATATGTTGTTCGATTTTCTAAATCTTTTTAAATAAAATCAATGACATGGCACAAAGAAGTGTAATAACCAGAAACAGGATTATAGAGATTATAGATTTAAATAATTTTCGCAATTTTCTGCTATTGTCGTCAGTTCCTCTTTATGTTTGTATACTTCCAGATATCTTCTTTTCAAATTTTCAAATATTTTATTCATGGCAGCGTAAAATATACAAAATTAGTAAAATAAAAGTGTATTGAATACTAACATTTAAACACTATTTTGTTTCATTTTGGAGACGACTTAAATCACATGCCTTTGCTCCAAACCTAAACTCGAAATTTGTACTATTACACAAAAAGCTTAGAAGACTGGAGATTTTTTAAGAAATCAATCGTCGCGAAATTCATAGTAGCGAAACATAGCCACAATCTTGGCGCCGCGCGACAGGTATTTCTTTGGTTAGATTCTTTTCTTCTCGTTCCGCCTTTCGTCGGTCTTTACTGGTTCCCTGGCGCAGACAGGACCAGCTGGGACGAGGCTCGAGCCCACGGGACTGGGATCAAAGGAAGAATTATCAGGGTTCCGAGCGCGGTCCGGGATTTGGTCCCGTAGGAGACTTACCACATGTAAATAAGGACAGAGCTTCTGTAGCTCGCCTCTGCTCTGCGTAAATAACATTTTTCCGATAGCGTCGGAATAACCCTCCGCGTCAGAGTTCGCTGGAAACCTCCTAGCCGCGTATTCTACTGATCTTTCGTCGTTTTTCTGAGGCAAGGTTATTGGAGTCATCTGAACTTCAACATTTTAAAAGAATTGTAAAATAGTCAAACTTGTTGCATATTGGGAGACATCATTAATCTTCGATATAATAACGGAAGAATGAGAAAATATCGTGTTCTTATCAAGTTCAGTTAGGAGCACTTTCGATAACGAGAACATTACATTCGATTAATTATCCGGTAGGGTTGTCTAAGTCAGCAAAGAGATTGAGAACTAATAAAATAAGCAACAAAATTACTTACAGAATTAACATTCAACATACCTCTTTCATGTTGATGAGTAGAAGTTATATCTTCGTGATTTTCGAGTTATATCTGTTTTCAAATGTAAAGTGGTTAAAAATGATTTAGAAACGAATTTGACGAATTACATGGAATTATTTAAGGAATTATCCCTTTTATAGATTTCAAGGAAGAGTCAAACAAAGCATTGTTTCGTAATACACTATCATAGATCGATATCGAAAGATACTTTGATTGCTTATTTAGGCACAATGATTTATCTTTGCCTATCTTTTTCGCGGCGAGATTATTACCTATCTGTAGATTACACCATCTTTCAGAGTATTAATATTTTTGCGGTTGATGATTTGGTATTATGTCTGCTCGCAAGCTAAAGATAGAGGCCTTTGTCATGGTACTTTGCTGGGGAGACAGAGCACGGAGATAAAGGCCATTCAACGACGCTTGTTTTTCACCCTTTTTTCCTTAAATATTGGACTTCCAGTGGTACACACTGATAAATAGGAACAGTCGAAATTGTTCGTCTTTTTTCTCCCAATTTTTTGTCCAGCATGTGGTTCACAAAGAGTTGAAAGCGGCATTGTAGCGTTCGCGAGATATTGATTTCAAGCGTTACAACTTAGATAAACGATTAGAGAGTTTATTACCAATCATGTTACAAATGTTTTAGAAATTTTAACTTCTCTGAAGGTTTGTAAATGCATGAATAGAATTTTTATGCGATTTTGTTAAATTGCATATATGCTGTTGATTTTGAAAATAACATTGCTATATTATCTTTCTATATTATCGTTATATAGTTAACTAACCGATGTATACTACTTGGAACAATTAGAGGATCATTTTAGCTTTTTATTCATTACTTCTATTATTACAATATTTTTAATAATTGTAAATTTTTATTAAAATATCATATGAATAATATTTACTTGATGATCGCAGTGAAAAGAGTCACAGCAACGATCTTCTAATTATTATAACATTATACAAACAACTTTTATATATTCTCCAAAGGCTTAAATCATTTCCCTAACACAATAAAAATAATGTGCTTCATATAACAAAAAAAAAAAAAAAGAAAATTCTACAATTCATCGCAATATCCATTACGTAAATTCCTTCCCAACAATCTATCCTCGTTTCCATCCCCGCTTACAATTCAACTAAAAAAGCAGCGAAAAATAACGTACGTAGTTAAACGAGGATAATTCCCATTCACGTATCGTTATAATCAGAAACAATGGGAAACAACAGCAAACTAACAAAGAAAAAAATAAAAGAAAGAAAGAGAAAAAGAAATATCCAGAATTTTAATGGACCGTAGCAGTGCGTTTGGAAACGCGACGGCGCGGCGCGGCAGCCCTTGATTTTTCACGTTTCTCGTTTACCCGTCCGTTTTTATTCCCTCAACCTAGCCTCTCTTCACCCTCTCCGCTCACGTTTCTCGCTCGCGTAAAAGAGAGACGAGCATTTTTGTTTCCCCCGTGCGCTCCTCTTTTTTCTTGCTCGGCCAGCATATTCGGTGCGGTGGCGGCTCTACGTTTCAAAATGTATGCAAAAGACCGAAGCATCCCGCGCATCCTAACATGGTACACACGCCGGAGAAAGTCGTCTCTCACCCTCGCTTGTTCTCCACCTGTTATCCTTCTCCTTTAGTTCGTGTCGTGTTCTTGATCTTCGTGTGAATGTGAAACGATGCTGAGTAATTGAAGACGTTGAGATTCGTGGAAGAAAGACGGTGGTACAAGGAATAAGGAAAGAAATTGGTGGTAGAGATGTGGTGGTGGAAGGTCGAGGTCGTCGCTAAATTTTCACCGGACTGTACTGGGGTCCGGCCGGCGTAGTTACCATCGATTCGTGGCCGCAACTGTTTCGTCGTTTAAAAAAGGAACGCCTCGAGTCCTGGGGTGGAAAGACATCTTTTCCCGACATATATTCCTGTTTGTTCAAGGGGCCAGCAACAACCTCCCAACAATATGGGGTCATTTTACGTGTTTTCTTACAAGGCTGTCTAGGGTTGTCCCTGCGCGGTGATATCGATAGTTTCGTGATAGACTGTTTTCGTGAACCGCCAGATACAAGTGATTATTGGTTGGTGGATATTGGTTTTTGATAACTTTTACTAATTGATATTTGTTGGTATCATAGTCATTATTAGTAGGTTATCGTGGCTAGATATTGTTATTACTTATTGACAATAGATTTAATGGGTCATAATGTGCATCTGACTACGTTAATACGTAAGCTATAACAAATGTATGTATAATTAACATTCTGTAATATATCATATAACGTAACAGCTATATGAAGACCACAGGTAAAAAAAATATTGTAGAAGTAGTAGTTACATTCCATAACTAATGTAAGGATATCTTTTTGTAATTTGTATTACCTTGTTTACTGATTTTAAAGTAATAAAAAACGTTGCTATTAAAAAAAAATAATTCTTTAAATGGACAAAGGATTACTCACCTATGGTAGCTTCATTTTTTCATCACGTTTCGTTGATCTCGTCGATCGTTTCTTTTTTTCCGTTCATAAACTTCGTTTTCGGGAATCGAATGGTCGTCGCGTTGGTAGGATGTCCGGAGATTTACCGCAACAATTAGCCCGAGAAGAATTTTCACAAGGACTTATCGAAGCCCCGAAGTCTTGCGGGTAACTGTACCGCTCGCATCTAACCCGTGCCACGGACCGAGCAAAGTGGATCCTCGGGTGGCGCATATTGATTTACGATAATTTCATTATTTTCCCGCCGGTTCTTGTAACCGATTAACGTCTCTTCCGGGCAGCTGTCCGCCAATTGAAATGTAAACGATCCTTACCGTTATCTCGTTTCTTTCGCTCAGCCAATTCGACTTCGTTTCGAAGATCGTTCAAGATCTCGAACAACTTGCTCGAGTTATCCATCGTTGTTTCCCTTCTTTTATTTTTCTGTTGGAATACGTTAATATATCGACAGAGTGCGACCCATTAAGCACAAGAACAGTATTTTCACTGCGCGACCAATAGCGCAAATCATACGGAAAGTTAGGAACGTCATTAAAAGTAGAGGTTTTTTAAGGAGCTGGTTAGTTGTTATTTTTTTAAAGTGAAACAACATATTATTGCTATACAAAATATACATACACATGCACTGTGCGTATGTTAATATTACACGCTTCGTTCTTTTTTATTCGTTAACGTGCTTCTTTCTGTTGACGATTGTTTAACCTGTAAACAATAATTAAGAAAAATTTCCAACATCTTCCGTTCTCGTATTCTACATTTTTTATTATTTTTGGAGATATGGATACAAAGTGGAAGCGCGTATCCAGCGAGTTCGCACCAACGGGCGGACAAAGAAGCGAAAGCTCGAAAAGGCAAAAGGGAGATGAGAAAGCGAAGGGAGAGCGATCGAGCCAAAGGGGAGGAAGAGAATTTTATTGGCTCTGACTTGGCGCCCCTAACGTCTACTCGTTTGCCTCGCAGATTTTCATATGTTTTCATCCGCTTGGAAAATTAGGACGTTATACAGCAATCGGAATCTCTCGAGCTCCTTCAGACGTCGAGCTATAGCCTTTGTGAAACGAGTTATGCAGTTATCGAGACTTGGTGGTGTATGTGTTTTTCATGCATGATACTTTTAAAAAAATCACGAATAGAAGTTTCTTGGTCTTTAAACTTTAAACTAGGTTCAAACGTAGCATTACTTCTAAAGAATGGAAGTTTGTTGCTTTATATATATATACATAATCCTGAAGGAAACGCGAGATTTTATTACTTTGTTGCATTTTATGTCGTTGACGTAACAAGTATTTATTTTCGTGAAACATTTCTATTTTAGAAAAATTCTACTAAAGGAAATATATTCATCGAATCATCTCTTGTCAAATTTCTCAACCTTTTAGATAATTATACCAGCAAAAAACTATACTGACAAGATGGTAGAATCTATACTATGAAAAAGGATTTACTACGTAAACTTTTGTTACGGGATCCAGAACTTCATGATTTAATTAGACATAATTCTCCTACGATATGATTATAGGCTCATAAAAACTATATGATACGATCCAATCTTTCGTTTAAAATGTTTCAAATATATCGAACACGAAATTTAAAATGCCGAATAGTTGTCAAATTAACCAAAAATTACAAACATTTTCCTCGAAAAGGACAAATTTCTACAAGAATCATCCTCGAACCCCGTACTCGCAGAATCGAAGAATATTTTATTATAAATTTATCCAGTCGACGAATTTCAACCTTTTTATTAATGGAATAAAATATTAATGGAATACCTAAGAGATTTTACGTCAGAATAAAAACATGAAGTTAAAATTCGTTCCACTTCGAAGAATAAAGGATAGAAAAAGATATATTCTTGCGATAAATGTTCAACGGTGGTCGCCCATAGTCATGTTGAATCGAAGAAATTCAGAGCAGTGACTCGGGGGTGGTGTTCTTGTCGGAAGCGTGGCTACATCCACCGCAGGAGGGCGCACATAAAAAACATATTTCGAGGTCCTGCCAGGGCTGCGGCAGGGTGGACCTTGGTTCTAATATATCAAGCCAGATCGATACTATTCCGCAGACTTCGGTTGTTCGGAAACCATCCGAAGCGCCCTTCCACCTCCTTCCTCCTGTTCTCGACGACCACTCTCTCAAATATCTCGAACTTGGAGGCACTGGCAAGACGAGGATAAGCCACACGTAGATATAACTCGGAAAATTCGAGCAGTCCCTCGGTACGACTTTTGCCCTTATTATTCGATCATCTCCTGCATCGTATTTTGGATATCAAGCGTCTTTCTTCTCTTTTAAATTGCTTTTCAATTATATGATTGTCTAAGGTAACTATTAATAATTTACGTGACTGCTATATAATAACAGTATTGAGAATTGCTTAACGATCAAGTAATTATATTTTTACACGTTCTTTTTACAATTTTATCAATGACAAATTGCATGATGATTATTCCAGACTTTTACTTTTTTAAACTGTTCCTGAATGTCACGACTGTTACGTCCGAAGGTCCAATGATTATTATGTGGTGTTATAATTTATAGGACTGTTACGTTATAGCGCTGTTGAGCATTGTTCGACGATCGAGTAGATTTTATTCCACTTCCCTTGAATTTTGTGTTATACAACAAGTTAGACAATGGTAACTGTAGACTTTTCTTCTCTTTTAGATTACTCTTGAATTTTGTAGAATTATTAGGTTCTGTGATAAGTGGTGAAGCTCGTAACGCACAAAATTTTTGATGTTCAACTTGCACATTATTTTCACGTTTTCCATATCTGACGCGTTATGGATGTCAGTACGGATAGTCACACAAATTCGCATAAATTAACGCTATAAAATAATTACGGTCTATAATGTTGAATAATTCTCCACGAAAAAAAAAAAATAAGATTAACCAAAATCGTCAAACATCTTTCCGCAACAATCTGATTCAAAACACTTATTAGAATACAAGAAAGAACCAATTTTTTAAAGCAACATCGAGAAAAAGGGGAGAAAGAAACGGAGGCAAGCCTACAAAGCAAACACACACAACGTCGACAGGAATAACGTGTCCCCTCAGCGAACATCCCGAGGAGCATCGTTACACGTTCACCGTTGAAAAGAGACGAATTACGGTGTTGTAAATGCAGAAAATAGGTTAACGATCGAAAGTGCCGGCGAATCTGTATCGATCCCGGTTGAAGTGGCGGGAGGGCAACAAAATCAGATTACACAAAGGGCTCTTACCTGATGCGGTGCGTGCGAAGTCTGGCCCAAAACTGGCACCCCTTTCGGTATATGGAAAAGGGGTAAGCTTTTTCCGCGGTCTCACGTTTGTGTTCGTGTACGTATGTGCGCATCGAAGCACCAGGTATATACATGCAACTGGTTCATCCCCTACCTTCCTTCCGCTTTGATACTGCGCTTAGGGTTACCAGACAGTCCAGAATTTGTAATTATGCCAAAATTGTATCCAGGGTTGGAAAAATTCTGGCATTTTTTAACCAGTGGTTGTAGAAATTGAAGGAAAGTAAATTATGGATTTATGTAAGGAAAAGGACATACGAAGTTTCAAAGATATTCTTATCGTAGCAATGTCTTTATAGGTTAATTTTATTAATTAACGACGACTTTTTAAAATATTGAACACGGTATAGTAACGAGGTTATTGAAGAAGATATTTCATTCTCTAAAAATTCGGAAAGAATACGATTTTTAAATTGACCGATAATTGTCATTCTATTCTTCATTATTTATTAAAGTCATTAGTTTGAGATATAGGTTAACACCGTTTTATTTCGCACGTATGTACTAATGTTTCGAGAAGCTCGATTCAATCGCTAAAATTTGAGGAACAAGATACGTTCACTTTGAAAGAAGACAGTTTTTGTTATCTAACTATACCCACATAAAGTTATTTCTTGGTTAGTACACTTTCAAACAACTATTTCAATTTTTAAATACATTAAATACATATATAGTTCCACTCTCAGAATTGATAATCCCAATTCATTAAAAAATCTGATCTCCGAACGACGTTATAATAAAAAAGTGACAAGAGGATTCAAAGCCACTTGTACGAGCATTCTTACGATGATTAGCGTAGCTTTTTAACAGCGTAATCGTCTCGTCTACGCAGAGTACAAGTGGGTCAAGCATCGCTGCTTTTATGACGTACGAAACGTTATCGTTTATTCGAATATTCCGTGCACACCGAAGGTCGCGAATTTTTTCTCATTCGAAAGATGTACCAGGTGGAACAGGTATTTCGGTGGATGAAAAATCTCGGATTTCAGAGACAGATTTGGGGTTGCAGATGATAGCCATGCGCGATAGCGCGAGAATTCGCGCGGCCCATTGGGCATAGGTCAGGCAGAAGCCAATCCGACGAAACTCTCAGATATATGATAAAGATTGACTGGAGGTATCCCCGCCTCCATTTGCTCGATCGGCTGTTGGAAAAGGCCGAATTTTCGTTCGTCCCTTAAATCCCTCGGATAACGCGGTTCGAAGGAAGACCCTCGTCCATTTTCCCTCGCCGTCCCTGACGATAACGCGGCGAACAGTCCTCTGGAAGGAGAAGAACGCAAAGAAAGGGAGTGCAGAGTCATCGGTGTACGATAAAAAAATGATCCGTCTGAAAAAGAAAACGCGCGTGAGGGTGCAGACGATCTTCTCGTGGTCCGATCCGTTGTTTCGTCTCGGGTGATATCTCATCAGGGGCTGACGTGGAAGACTCGTTTTTTAATAGAACAGGAAATTAGGAGCCTTTTTTTGTCACGGTATTGGATAAACGGTGCTTCTTTTTTGGGATTTCGTCGTAAGGGTTAAATTTCGTTTATAATTCGCGTTTAGGAAGATGATGTAATTTCTGGTTTTATGAAGAAATTTTTCAGTGGTAAAGTAAATGTAATCGAATGACGATGGTGGATAGGCTGTGGACGTTTCCATGAACTTTTGCAGACTAAAAATTTGGAACCTATATAGAGATTTCTGTCAGCTTTTTAAATATTTCTTTTCATATTTTACGAGAGAAACGAATACAAGTTGACCTATTACTTAATTTTCTATGATTTTTATGAGATTTTTCCTTTGTTCTTTCGTAGATACTATAACTATAATGCTCGTATTTTGTCAATTACAATACAATTTTCTGTCTCAAATAAAAAATTAAATGTTCTTAAATCAAATCTTTAATACAACAGAAAATGGTAGGTGAACGCGAACGTGTAATTCCATGCAGTAGCCATACAAGATAATCGATCGAACGTCCGCGGCGAGGGAATTTAATATCGGCGGAATCCGTTTTCAACGGTGTTCAGGTATTATGATTCATCCGGGACGAATATGTCCGTAGTAGTCTGCGGTGGCGTAGACAAAAATTCGTGGCATCCTCTTTACCAGGCCGCGACGTCGCGTCAACTTAGTCGGTCGCGGAAATTTCCTTTGCGCGCCACCAACAGAAAATATTTTTCAAAGTCTCTCAAAGTCGCGGAAGATCCGCATCCCACGTTATACTACGCCCACGTGGCATAAGGTTTGTCTATTTTCGCCATTTCTCATTGAGGACCTTCTCTTAAAATCGAACAGGTGAACAATGGCTGCGTATTTCGGTATAATTCGATGATTTCTTCGATGTTCTATTACCATCTTCGTATTGAGTTTTAATAGACGATAGATATCTCCATTCAGCTTATAGTTTCTTAATTTTATTCACGAAAATGTAACTTTACACAAACATCTACGATCTAAATGGACATTCCCTTATTTTCTTTACAGTTTCATCTTCTCTGCCAAGTTTCTTATTTCAATTTTATAGAACTCTAATAGCAATAAATTCTATTATTTTACGCTTATCTCTCAGAAAATTTGTATCTTTTAAAAGAACATCATCAAGAACAACGAATAATTTTTGCGTATAATGTAACAATCTCTCGAATACCCAAGCACGCGCGTTTTCTCGTATCCTGTCGCTTTTGTCACCCGTACCCGCTGAAAATGGAGCAATACATATTCCGGTTGATACCAACCGTTTTTGTATTTGTTTGAAATTTTAATGTGCTTTCCGCGTTCGGTCAGAACGTGGTAGTCGGGGGCGGAGGATTGGTTTGGGGGCCGATAGGGCGAAGGGTTGGCCAGAATGCCTGGCGTAAACCGGCGGCCATTACCTTCGATTTCAAAATAAATTGCGCGCCATAAACAGGGTGGTCCATAAGAATACATACGACCGGCTTACCGCGGAGGTACCCAATGTTCTGAAAAATGTAGCCTTGCCGTGCTGATATCGATCCTACCACCCCCCTCTGCATCATATTCTATGCGTGTCTCTCTCTCTCTCTGTCTTCCAGCCTTGCTACACGTTTTCATTTCCTTTTTCTTCCCATCCTCTCTTTTTCTGCTCCGTACTTCGTTCCGTTTTCGGTCGGAGCCATTCGAAGGACCAACACACAGGAAGTTGGCTTAATTTTGGATGCGTAGTCGAATACGTTGGTCGTTCCTCGAGAACGAGTTTCAAGTTAGCGGGATCTTTAGCCAAACAGTCCCTTCGCGGTTCTACCCTTCACCCCTGAGCTATCTGCTCTAACGAAAAATCGTCAAGTGGCGCGTCAAAGGGCTGTTTCGAAGATTTTCTACCGTCGACACGGTGCTGCGCGTGTACACCGGCGAGCTCGCGTCACTTTTGTCCGCCTGGGAACACCGTCGAGTGGCGAGGAAAAGTTGCGGTAATTACGCGAAGGCGGAGCGATTCACGGGGAGGCGCACGCTCGTCGAAGCAAAATTTTATTGCCGCGCGAACGTTAGAATGCGCCGAGAGACACGGAGATTTGGGTAATTTCGCGGACGCGGTTCGATAGGGAGACCGTTCCGGACGACGACGATGGCAATTCAGAAATTGAATGTACATCGTGGAAAATAAGAGAAGGCAGGAACGTGCTGGGTAGCTCGCGTGAGACAGCCGAGAATTAAACTGCCAAGTAAACGACCAGTCTTTTCTCTCTTTCTCTTTCTTCTTTCTATTTCTCTTAACTCCTTCCACGAGTTTCACTTTTCCCTCGTGGTCTTCGTGGATGCTTTCCAAGGCCTGGTTGCGCGGCTGTTACGAAGCATGATGTGCACGGGATGGGAAAAGGACGTGGTTTTGAAAATGGCCGCTGCCGTGGACTGATAAGGAGGACGCTCCTCGCGCTGTCCGAGGGGCTCCCTCGACAAATGGCCCGTCACGATTCTCGTAAATCAAGGCTCAGAGAGACCAGCTCCTCTCCTACTTCAATTCTAAATCCTTGTTTCGCTGCTTTCACTTGTTCTCTCTGTCTCTCTTGGAGCTGTCTCTTCGTAGAAGGAATAATCCGCTTAACGGACGCAACGCTTTCAGGGGGCGAAACTTTCCTTGTAAAATTAACGCGTCTAGGCTCTTCGTTGATCCCTAACTATCCGGCTTCGATGTAATTCTACTAATTATTGCGGACTTTTTGGTGCCTATCTTTTTGCTGGCGAAGAAAGATAATTTTGGTTTTCAACGAAAGTAAACAAAATATCGTACTCTTCCCAGCACCAAGCCTATAAGACTGATCTACAGCGGTATTTCATTTATCTGAAATTTTCGAAGAATAAATAGTTTATACAATCAGAATTTGTGTAATAGAAGTGCACCAATTTTCTTTTCTATCTATATCTATTCTCATAATAGGAGCTCACTTCTAGATAAGTAAATTCAATCGATCAAAATTCAATTAATCGATCATTAACTAAGATTTCATTCGAATAAATGCAGTTCTATCGTATTTCTAATTTCATCTTGCAACATCAAACACCTCTTTATACCCTCAAACGTCCCAAAGATCCAATACTAAAAACCCACTTCTACAAGAACAAAGTCTCTATACTATGGACGAAGGAAAATCTGAATAGAAGAAATTGAGTCACGCGTCCGAGCAGATTCCGCGTATATTTTGGTAACCGTCGGCGTTTACCATAGCCTCAAAGCGGGTGCACAGAACACGCGGCGCGCGAGACTTTCGCGTTTTTACTTACCGATGTGCTGGGGAGCCGCGAGAGCTAGAGACCTGGTATGTACAGTGCGGGAATCACAGGGCGAGAGCGCAGAACTCGCTGTCAGCACCCTCGTTAGCCGAGGCTGCGAGCCAACGAGTGGTTCGAGCTCGTTCCGTAACGATAATGGAACCCTTTGAGGATCGTCGAGTGCAGCACGCGGACACGCCGACACGGCCGCGGCGCACCTCCGTGAGTAGTAGGGTCGTCGGGTTATACGAGTATTTCATCCGGAAGGCTAGAGTTACTAGTCCCAGGTATACGCGGAGTTTCACAGACGAAAAAGAAGCGTGGCACGATGTTGGTGAAAGAAAGCTGGGTTCGGTGGGGCTTGTCGGGGATGTCGAGGTCGGGTTGCCGTTACGCGAGAAATCAGAGAGAGGAGAAATTTTAAATATTTGAATTAACCCCTTTCTACGTGGCGGTGTGTCTGCCGGGCCCGTATACCTGGCCCTCCTATTATTTTATTCTCTCCTTCTCTTTTGCATCTGGCACGTATCCGTCGATATAACGTTTCCCCTGTAGCGTGCTGTCTGTATAAGCTCCTCTATCCATGTAAAATTATGTTAATGGATTATCCTGTGGGGTGGTTGCCGCGATTTCCAGGTAGCTGTGCTAGGAAGATAGAAAGACACCCCTGCCCGAATCCTTCTTTCTTTTCTTCCTTTTTCATTCTTCTTCTATCTCGTTCATTTATCTTTTCCGTTTTTTCTGTTTCTCTTTCTGTCACACACGACCCATTCAATCCTTCCGCTCGCGGAAGTAGGTCGAATCGCATAGGTGGTTCCGTGTCTGTTGCACGCGCGTGGAAACGTGCCCATGGGACGCGCGCTGCCGAAACGACAGATGGGGTTAAAAAATCGCTGAAGAGGATTAGGGATGCGCCGAACTTGCATTATCGATTTTGCCCCCAATACGCGCGAGCGCCGTTAGGCTCTCTCTGCATTTTCATTTCAGTTAATCCCGAGGACCCCTTCTTTTCTTTTTTCCCGTTAGCCTCTCTCCGTTACTCCGTCAGGATAGAAACCGCAACCACGGAAAATGAAAGACTTCTCCTTACGGCCGGGCTTCTGTTCGCCTCTATTCTCGTCTCTGATAGAGGATCGATCGATTTTATCGCCAGACTTAGCGCCCCTCTCTTCCTCTCTTCGTGTAACTCTTGGTGAATAGAAAATTATTCTCCTACCGATCGGTTATTTTCAGGCATACATGTACGGTTTTGACATGATAGTCGGAGTGAGAATGGTGTTATTCCAGAAAAACAAAAGATATACACCTTGATTTGTTTGCGAGTATCAGGATCCCTGTTGGTTTCGTGTCAAGTTCGATACACGATACACATTGTCAGGAAAACGATTGATGAGTCAGAATTTCCTTTTTTGTAAAATGTAACAAAACTGATTGGGATTGTACGTATAATAGTTCTGAGTATGGGTAGCAGTTCTTAGGAAGTATCTGGTTCTAAATTTTTGTACGTATCTTGATGCGAAACTGTATTTAAAAGAATTTATAAATAGAGAGAGATGTTACTTTCGTATCATATTGCGGACTGTCTGAAAAATTGGCAAAGCGATTTGAGTAATTCCACCGCATCTAGTTATCTGCCCGATTATCAAGAAATAAATATCTTTTCAATGGTATTCTTGTAGCGTGATCGATCTTCCTGCCGTGATTCGTTTCGCTTATATCGCGTTTCTTCATACATCGTGAATTACGTCGACAAACAAGTCATTCAAGAGTTTTCGACGACGAACAAATCTTTTTATCGAACACGATAAAACAATGAATTAGATGAACGTAACAGGTGTATTTTTTAATCCTGGCTTTCGATGCAATCAGACAGCTAAAGTTAAGTATACCTCCTTTCGTCAAGAGCGGTGTGAGTGTCCCTGATATAGATTAGCGAAAGTGAATCCACTCGAAGCAATTCGGAACCAACCGTCCCTCTTCATGGACGCGTCAACCAAAAAAAAAAAAAAAAAAAAGAGAAAAGGGATAGAGAGAACATATAGTTCGTGCCTTTTTCTCTTCACAATGAAGATCTCGATCGGTTACAAGGATTTCACCGGCTGATGGTAGTGAAACCGTCTAGCTCGTCAGAGATTTCGGATAATTCTGAGAAGCGTCCAACCGAACTCGAGGGTTCTAGAGATGCCCGAGATAAGGCATTCAAAGCGTTTCGAGTATTTAAGGGTGAGTTCGCGTGTTATTCTACCCCTTCTCTACGCAAATATTCTGCCATATGATTGTTGGATTCGAGAGTGCGAAACATGGCGCGCATTGCTATGTGGATGTCGTGTCAGCCATTTCTGTGGTCACTCGTTGCCTCGGTGGCTATCACGTCACGTCACGTTGTTTTATCGAATTTCATCGAACTTCTTAGATATTCTATAATCTCTTTTATTATCTTAATGTATAGAAAAAATAATAACGGATAATTATCATCCTTGAATAATTTGCATCTTTATTATTTTAGTATTTACTATTTTAACGACAATCTTTCGATATCTTAAGCTGAAAAAAATACAAAGAGAAGAATATTAATCGGAAAAATTATATTTTTATGGTGGAAAACAACCTGCGAGGGCAGACGAGTGATCGTACGATTAAAATCGGATTTAACCTGACGTCACGCAGAATGAAAAAAGATATGTAGCCTGCTTAGGGTCGGCCACGAAACGGATATCGCTGCTTTGGCGGTATTATTTGCGTTCTTTGTCGTCAATTTCTCGCTCCCCGCCCTGTTTTGGGTGTCGGTTTTCACGTTTTTTCACCCAAAACCACCCCTGGCCTATTGTACGCTCGACAACTTTTTTTTCAAAAGCGCGTAATCCGGCACGAGGGGTGAATTCAAGTACTTCTACTTTTATCGTTGTTGTGAAGCAGGTTGGCCACTGGCAGGTACACGTCTCGCGTCAATAACAAACTTGATTTAATGCCACTTCAAGCCAAATCTAATACCATTTCTAGAGAAATTGTCTCAACACACTGTAATTTTTAATATCGTTATTTTTGTATGAAATATTCCAAGTTATTTTTTTAAATATCCAAAAGTATTCATACGCTTGTGTGGTAAGTTGTAGGTAGAGCTTGAGCTTTTAGTATCATTAAGTAGAAATTGGAAATTTGAAACAACTATTTTTAGAAGTGGTTGATCGATAAAATATATGATCGAAATTAATGGAGGATCAGTAATTAAAAAGGAAGCTTGTACGAGGCAACGGGTAGAACACGAGGCGTTACATCTTTTGTCAATTTGTCTATAACAAAAACTGTGGATCGCATAAAAAAACGCGCCAGGTGACGAAGACGAGAATCGTTTTGCTTTTCATTCAGGAAATTGGAAAACGTCATCTGGTGCCTTCTGAACGGCCAGCAACCCTTTACCGTGTTAAGCCATCGTGGCTGTATACCCTCGCAGCAGGGTAGAAATAAATTAAATTGATTTTCTTCATGCAAGAAACTTTAATGGCGACCCTTCTTTTCCTTTATATATATGTAATATTGGACTTCAAGGAAAATTCTTTGTATAAAGGTTTAACTTAATAAGTGTATAATCATATTAGCGGGTGTATAGTATTGAATATTAATTAACGATAAAGTTGTTTAAAAGAATTTACAATTACTGGGAGATAGCCGAGGTGAAAAATTCCCAATTATAATTTTCTTCAATTATTAAAAACATTCTAATCGAAGATCATGAAATTCAACCATTTCGGCTGTGAGTAACTTAGCTTTTACAGAAGATAGGTGACGTAAATTTGGATTAAAAGTAACAAGTAAAAATACATCTATATCGTACATAATGAAAAATTACAATTAATACACACGTCGATACTCTAACAATTTAAACACACAACAGATATATGTAGTAAAGAAGCTAACTTTTCGGTATCGCAAAGTTTCTACTCTCTCGGTTCTTTAAAAATTGCGATATAAGTATTTCTCATGTAATTATTCGCTTTCTACTTCTTTCGTCTTACTTAACTTAGCAACATTTAAAATATGAAGTATCAAATTCTTTTCTAAATTCTTTATCGCGTTACGAACTTCAAACCTTGATCTCTACCCCAAAATCTCTCGCAAGATCGACTTGGCAAAATCTACCCTATTTAAATTCCTTCAAATTCAGCGTTCGCGTCACCATCCTCTGCGGTTCGGATTTCCGCAAAGGACTCGTATTCTTTGTTTTTCCGGCATTATTCAGGAACGTATTTTCCACCGGTTTCGCGGCACGCACGCGAAAACAGTTTCGCCGGAATAAAATTTACATGTACGCATGCCTTCCCTTTCCACCCCTCTCCACTTTTACGTCATGAAAGTTCACACATACACACACGAACATACATGTATGTAACATCGTTACGAGTTTCGTAAGGCCAGAAATATCGGATCTTTCTCGCATATTTGCATCTCAGGTAGCGACACGCATATTGTGAGGTAACCTTAACCAACGTACCCAGTTAACTGACATTTGCATCCCAGGTAAGCTGGCCTCGCAGGCGCGTTTAGCTCTCGTGAATGAATCAAGAAAAGGTTTGCAAGAGAGACGGAGAGAGAAAGATGAGAAAAAAATCGTATTGCATAATACAGGGGGTCCTGTCACGAAACCCTTTTTCCTACCTGATCCCCCTCTACATCGCGGAGGTTGCCTCAGGTAAGATTTTTGGGGCCCTATCACACCTCTTATGAGAAGCAAAATCTTTCGACCGAGCTCAGTCACGTTTCAAGCTCACGCAAGAAACGATCGTGTTTGTGATTTTGGTAGCAGGTTGGTTTCGGCCCTCGAAATAGAAATGCTTTAATTAGAATCTTTTGCTTTCTGTTGATAAAGATCGTGTAATTGTTACGGAAACTGTGGAAGGTTAGAGATCGGAATAAGTAAAGAATGGGGTTGGTTTTGGAAATGTTAATGCATAAATTACAATAAGATTTGTGTAAATCGTAAATAAAATTAGTAAATTGCAGTAAGAATAGTGTAAGTGAGATAAATTATATAGTAAAACGAGTTGTAGATATACAATAAAATAAGATACATTATGGTAAGAGTTAGGTGAGAATTTGATTAAGTCGACGAAGACACGTTTACGGTGTATTTCATTATTCCTGAAATTTTTTAGAACATTTTATTTTCTATTAAATACGCGATTCTGTTCCTCGTGTTAAATTATCGAAAAGTTCTTCTTGAAGACAAAGGCTCGTACGGAAAAATAATACTTGGTCCTTCGCAAATCACGGAATCTCTTCTGTGACACTTTCTCTATACTCTACTGTACTATGCTACTACCCTACATACAAATTCTCCTTAACCTCATAAATTTTCTTCGACGTTCGAAATCGCGATTTATATTAAACGATCCTCAATAATCTTTGACGACAAAAAGTAAATCTGCTAAAAGTTCGAGACTGGCTCGATGGGGGTTGAAACTTTCGCCAGCGCGGCGCTTCGTGGAAATAATTTCTATTTCGAGGGCGCAAGGTCAACTTTTCATCAAAAGCTGCAAACTTCTGAAATACTTGGCTTAAACTTCGAACTTCGAGGGAGAAAAAGAAAAGTATCGGCCGGAAGGGAAGCTCTTAGACGTCATAAAAATCCCTGAGCATCGATTCAACGGGTAAGTGCGATCGCACTTTCGTAACTAACTACTAATACCTGCGCAATTTGCTCGAATAACGAGAGGTGCGAAGAAACACGGGGCACGCTAGGACGGTGACGCTCACCGAGATAAACGGCGCAATAATTTATGGTTGTGCTGGCTCGTGGGTTGGCTATAGCGTCTCGGTTGAATACAATCAATTTACCGACGCGATTTGCCCGGACTAATTAAGCGCGCCACGTTCCTTCGAGCCATGTTGGACATCCACAAAGAGAGAGAGAGAGAGAGAGAGGGTCTTTCCTTTTCTCCGTCTCTTCCCTCTTCTTTCTTTTTTAACAGCTCGAAATCAACGGTATCACGATGTAATCCGCGTGACGCGCTCAAAACCGAACGGATTCAAGTGACGGATCAATGACGAGTGTCTAATTAACGACCGTGTTCCCGGCATCGGGCTTGCCTCGACTAATTGACCGTTCGTCTCCGTTGCAGCGCGACGTCCTTACTAATCAATATTCACCGAGTGGCGTAAGAGAGCCGTCGGACAAGGAGGGAAAGAAATCGACGTGAAAAAAAAGGATAGAGGAGACGAGGAAAAAATGTCGAGGGTGTACTCTTCGGTCCCGTCGTGCGACAGTTCGATGTGTGTAAGTGTGAGGGTGCACACGTCAGGCGGTTAAACGTGTCTATGCGCGTACGTGTCCAGAGATAGGCGCAGAGTTGGATGCTTCGATAGGTGTATGTGTGAACGAGAATTCTAGTGGGTGCTCGTGCTTGGTCAGCATTCAAGGGGTGAGGTCACCCTATGGTCCAGCCGGCCAATGGGACGAGCGCATTTTTTTTATCAATATCTGGTGCTCGGGGGAGGTAGAACCAAGGGGGATGAAATAAAATGGAGGCTGTAGACCCCCTATATCAGAGTACAGGGCAGCGCGCGTGTATCGTATGGAAATTGCGCTTTAATAATTTTTCTAGTTTTATTCGAAGAATATTTTAAGGGATAAATCGCGATGATCGTAATAGAAGCAATGTGTGAAAAGAGTAGGAAAAGCAGTAGAACTATTTTCTCGATGAAACCGCTCGATAGCTCGTTTGACCTCTTCGCGATCGGCCTTCATGGACGACGAACCAGGCTTTTCTTCCTTCAGGTGTCGAAGAAAGATGGAAAAAGATAGAAACTGTTAGGCTAAGAGGTTCCGGTGTCGGAGTAACCTTAAGGTGATTTGATTCCGCAGATAGCGAGGCGTTCCACATTATCTGGCATCGTTATTTCCGGCCGGGCCGTTCGATTCACGCCCCGGCCTTCTCGCGAAATGAGAGTCCTATAACAAAAGTAACCCCCGAGAGCCGCGGCGTTGAACGCGGATTATCGGTTTCCACCCAGAGTTTCCGTGGCTCTCGCACCACGAATCGATCTTTGTTCCCCGTGTAAAATTAAGATGAACGAGCTGACATTTGTCGGCTCTCCGGAATATTTTAATCCTTTCTCCGCGACGAGGATAAATGTTACATGGTTGTTACTTGTTAGAGTACTTCCGCTACGAAAACATTATTCTTTCTATTCCATGTATTTACGATTGTTATTTGAAAAAGTAGACCAGAAGCTGAAACAAACATTTTCGTTTAAAAATATATATTAAAGAAGTTTTTTTTAAGTATTAGATATTATTAGACATTGTACAAATGTTATACATTTTTCACGAATGTAGTTAATTTTCTTGTAATTAATTCTCGTTTCGAAACTTGTATTTCGTTACGGCTACTTCTTCGAAGGGGTTGGCGTGTGCCAGCCGGTTTTTGACCCGGAAACAGCCCACGGAGACTGCACTGACCTCCGCAGACCCCTAAAAACCCCTTAGACGTGCTTTGAAAGCGGCAAAGAAACGAGTTTTGACATCTCTTGACCACGTGCCAACACCTTCTTCCGACACGTTGCCTTATCTCAGCTCGAAACGTGTCGAAGTTACACCCAGTGTTCTGAAAAGAATCGATGTTTACGTCATAGTAATGCATCACAATAATATGTGAGTTAAATATCCATAACAGATAAATAGAATAAAAATATTATTTCTCCTCGTTATACCAAAATGCAAATAATGTAATTGAACTTCTTACGTTGCCCAACTGATTTACCTCTGTAATCGAGAGATCGTAAGAATTACTTTTCTGCTAGGTAAAAAAGAATTTCAAATCAAATTTTGCGTTAATGCCGTGTTAATTCTTAATGAGCTAACATAGTAGCGAAAAAATATTGGATGTAATTCTATAATGGAATATATTTTGAATAGAATGAGACGTACCATATGTAACTCATGCTCGATTTAAGAATTCTGTTTGATCCTGTTCTGAGAAAATAATATTTTTAAAGGAAACTAGCAAGTAGAAAAAATAGTACCAGTGTTCAAACTTCGAACTAAATCGATCGCCTTAACATCTTCCACTTTTCTTATATGATAAAACATGGTCTAGGAAACAAGATCTCTTACTTTCTATCGGAGATGATAGAGGTCAAGAAAATACTCTAAGATCAAAGACAAAAATTACATTTGTAAAATCAAATGATAAGTCCACAAAACATTACTTTCATTTACCAAAGGTGCGCAATTTTTTCGCGTATCAAAAGATTCCGATATTTCCTTCTTTTTCTTTCTCTGTAACAACGTTCACTCTCGTTACTGGCGTCGTACCTGTAGAACAGCGTACATTTTCGAGGAATAGGAAGCTGCGACTCGAACGAGTAACAAGCGAAACGAAGAGTAGACAGACGAGCCTGCAATGTTGAAACATCCTACTAGGGGTCCTGAAAAATTTTCTGCTCGCTTTTCTCCCGACGGAGGGACGTCCCTGGTATAAAGGACGATTCAAATAGCCCGGCACAAAACATCACTTAGAGAACCCCGGCTCTCGTAGCGCAAACACGCTAATGGAGCGCCTCCACCATCGCGCCTATACATATAGACGAGCTTCTTTTCGCACCTAACGCGCCACGGGTACATCGATACGAACCGCCGTCTTCTTTCTACGCCACCCCTTCTGCGATTGCTTCCGCGTCGCGGGTAACCACGAGGAAAGCGCTTTTCAAAATATATATGCTTGGACCATGATGTTTTGACGGGACGCATTTCTGTCGGGGGCACTTCGTTTTCCACGAAGAATAATATTTCTAGTGTGGAGAAAAAGTTGTTGGGAAAAGTAGTCGATTGGTAAAGGAAGATCATTTAGTTGGTTCGCTCGAGTAATCTTACAATTGTCGGTCGGTGACCTTTTTGATACACGAGACTTTTAATAATTATTTCTAGAATTATTAGTGGTCGTAAAAAGAAAGATCACGCAATTAACTATTCTACACAAAGATTCAAGTAAACATCCAATATACAAAAAGACAACTCAATCAAAGATCATCGATTTAGTAACAATTCCTTTCGACTCATTCGCATATTCCACATCACGATCAATCAGCAATCCTCCCAGCCGATTTTCTTCAGAATTACCCACAAATTAATCCCCGAAACGTATCAGAAATCTCTACCGTTGCTACCAAAGGCTCCGGCAGACTTTTGATCACAGCAAACCTCGCCGCTAACGACGTGACTTTTCGTTTGATGCAAAAGACCCGGCCGAGGGCATGAAAATAAAGACAAACCGCGTATACCTGCGCGATATCAAAGCGTTTCACGGTAACAGCGTGTCCAAAAAGGCATCGTCGAAATATCGGCGCAGCACGAAAGAAAGAAGAAGAAGAAAAAGAAGGAAGAAAAAGAAAAACAAAGCAGAAACGAAAGAAAGGGTTGGATAGAGCGCGAGGTATGCCACCGCGCCGCGTGTACAGGAGGGGTTGGATAACGGAGAGCTACGGGGGTTTCATGTCGTTCCGCGAGAGGACCGGAGTAGGATACATAACTCGTCCCTCGACACGAGTATCTCGTACATACAATATACACGTCTATATATGTATGCCCACTCATGTCTACGTGTCTGCTTGTGTGAACGTCTGTCCCACGCGCCGACCTCGTCGTAGATCAAAACGATGTACCAATTTCGCGCGATACGGTTACGCCGAGATCAAAAAAGAGAAAAAAAAGGACCAAAAAGGAAAAGAGGCTACAGTAAGGAAAAAAAAGGGAGAGAGGAACGAGAAAGGAAGCACACTCGAGAAAGTCGAGAGAAAGATGGAAGAACGTATATCTGAATTTAAATTTCGAATTCTATCGTTGGCATATGGTCCCATGAGACGCAACCATCGGAGTCCCCTGGTCAGCCATCGGATGCAGTTTTCGGTCTCGACGTCCTTCAATTTTTGAACAGGATCGGCCGAAGGTGTCCCGCGGGACAACCACGCTCAGACCTTTCCCCAACGTGTGTACGTATCCGGGAAACGGTGGCTCCACCCTCGTTGTAAATTCCAAATAACCCTGTAAAGATACCTCGCGTAGTCGCCATTTTCGAGTTATTTACGAGCAGACCGTGTGTCCCTCCACTTTCCTTCCTGGCGGAGTATCGACGGCGATTGACGTGAAATAACCGTGAAGATATCAAGTAAACTGTGAAATGCAGCTGGAATTAGAGAGCGTAAAAGCGTCTCGCCTGGATAGAATGTTTTCCTTGCCTCTTGACTGCCAGGGTCTTACCGTTGGTCTCGTCCATCGAAATTTTATTATCCGTCCGTTTATAATCATCCGGACAGTTTGGTTCATTTGTAGCGATAGTAATTAATAATTAGCGGCACTGCTTGCTATCGTTTTATGAAATTAGCAGACTATACATTTAAAGACACAGCAATTATATTTATATTTTTACCGGTTGCTAATATAATTGGTATATCTGTCGATAAAAATCAATATCAAATCAATGTCTGCCAGAACTTCTACTACTTTGGGAGATCCATTTTAATTTAATTTAGAAATTAAGGAAGGTAAAAACTTGTAGCGGCACGTGAGTCAACGGAAGCTTCGAATCGGGAAACTCATATTGTTGTGGCTTGCAGTGTCAACATTGTTTTAGTTTGCTAGGTTCAAAGGTAAACGAACTCCGGATAAAATATTATCGCCGTTATTTGTAATCGTCAACCGGAGTCACATTCGAACTTTTTATAATATAACCGGTCGATACAAATAGACAATCGTGCTTTTTAGGACACTCAGTATAGCCAATCAGTGTAGCGAGCAGTATAGCCAATCGATATAGCCAATCATTATAGCGGGTCATACAATAGAATGGCGAGCGTAGAGTTAAACAGTAGTATTGAACGAGCGACGATGACGACCGGCATACACTATGTTTGTACTTATACTTAAAGTAATTTTAATATACTGTATTTTCGACCAATCGCGGACTGACTATTACAATTTTATCACTCGTCTTTTTAATAAACCAACACGTATAATAAACCACCTCAAAGTTATCAAAATATAAAGTTTAATGATTACATGCGTCAATTTTATTGCCGCATACTGATCTTTCAAAATCTATTTAATCGCCATATAAGGTTCTATTCTAGCTGACGATCATACGGAATAAAATAATTACAGTGTGTCAATTCCTCCGTCATTGGTCTCTATCGATATTCTCCCATCCATCCGCTCAGTACAGAATCAAGAAACGGGCAAGATAGAATTCTCACGTTTTCTCCGCGGGTCGATCGTATCGTTTTTCTCCTCATTTAACAGATCTTCGTCGTCGTTGGACGCGCCTAACCCCTCGCGGAACTGAGTGGATCGCGTCTCTTCATTTCCTCCAGCTCCTCGAGTGGATACCTCGTAAATCTCGATGACTGCCTGTAACTCTTCCGCTATGCCACTTGCCTTCTATCCTTTTTCTACTTTTGTATCAGGAATTCCAAAAGGATCAAGCGAAAGAAGCCTTTCCCAAGAATCATTCCCTTTTCTTCTGCAAAAAAAAAAGTGTAACGATCCCTTCGGTTTCGCGAACGAGAGGAGATCGAGCGAAACGACAGGGTGCCACACGGTGGATGAAGAAAAAAATATAGGAGAAGAGAAACGTCACCCCAAATATCGCGACTGACACTAAATCATTAATTTGACCGGTCGCCTTTTTTTTCTGCAGGTAGTCGAACACCCCTTTCGTTCGTGCAGGTATACTTCCACCCTTTTGTGTAACTTTCTACCGAGTTACGAAGTAAGGAAAAAAATAACGACTAGTATCACCGTCCTTCTCTTTCTTTTCTTTTTTTCACTCTGTATAGGCCCATTTCGACCCTCCGCTTCGTCCCCGAAAAGGAAAACACTCCGCACTGTCATATCGGGGACTAATATATTTTTGATCGATACGGGAATCACGAGGCCCGTTTCCCACGAGATGAACGCCAGCCGGAGAGAAAGAATCGTTGTCCAAACAAACACACCCAGACACCTGGTATACGTGACTTACAGATCGCGCTTGAGTTTTGCGTAATCATGGTGAGAATAGGTTGTGCTTTCGAAGAGAATGAAGAGTATCCGGAATGATGAGGTGGCTGCTGGTTGGTACAAACTGTTTTCGATATTTTGCTTCGTTTTGACATTTTAGCTTGATGGAAACGCTTGTAATGTACTGGAATTGATAGAAGCCTTCAAATCTTGTTAAAATTTAGAAAAGTAACAGGGGAAACGTTCTTTTTATTTATAAGATAATAACATTTATGTTATTAACTCTGGAACTCTTTTCTATTCATTTAAATATTTTTATTATCGTTAGGTTTTTACCGAGTGTTTGTCGGTTTTATTATATCTGCATGTATATTAAAATTGATAAGGGGCTTAGAATTTTAATTATTACTAAATTCAGGAAAATATTAGAGAGATAACTTAATTTAATATCTGTAAAAAAAGAATTTGTAAATTTTTTAATAATTTCAATGTATCAATTCAATAAAAGGTTCACTGCTGATGCAACAAAATTGTATACGAATTTTGTGAAGTACTTGAAAGTGGTCTCTAAAATTTGTTTCTGACACTAATAATTAGTTTTTCAATTTCATCGCAAGATGACACTTTTCCAGCTCTATGCGGTTCGTGTACGCGCATAAATCGTATTCTGGAGCATCAGGAACGAATATTCTCCGCGAGTTTCATAGTCGTTTTATCGAATTCCAAAATGACAGCGGCGCAGGTATTATCGAGCATATTAGGAGGAGAATCTTTCATACTCCTGGTCACAGAAGAGACTCCATTAAAGGGTCGAACGCGACTTAATATGCGACGTCACGAAGTCGGGGCGGAGGATGAGTCTCGTCTCGTTTCATCGCTCGTACAATGGACATCTAATTCGAGTGGCGGTTCTTGCCGGCGGAAAGACGGAAAATCGGGAAATCGGCTTTGGTCCAGATGAAACGCGAAAACCAAAATCCCCGATGTAATCCTTCCTTTCAGCCTGCGATTTTTTTTTCTCCTCTCTCTTGTTCGCTCCGCACTTTGCGACCTCTCTCCCCTTTCCGCCCTTCTCTCACTCACTCTTGCTCTCTCTCTCTCTCTTTCTATCTTTTCGATCCTCTGCGTCATCGAACCCTCTATACGATCGACTTCTGTGCCCCGTCTGTCTCCAAAAGCTTCGTGGTACCCTTGCACGAAATTTTAAGGGTTAAAAACTTGCTCTCGACTCGACAATGAGTTACACGCAGAGTAAAAAAGAGAAAGTAAGTTACACAGGGGGGTAAAAGTGAGAGAGAACGACGAGGAAGGGTAACGTCATGATCCCCAGAAACATCACGATTCTCGTCTGTCTCTTTTGTACGAATTTTCTTTCTTTTCCAGACAACTTTCCGCTGTCGCGAATGCAACGAAAATAAATAACGAAATAAATGACAGTCGTTCTGGAAACTGTTTTGGGTTTTGTAGCGCGACCGTGCTTTTATGCAGCCACCCTGGCATCCTTTTTTTCTTGTCATTGTTGTCGCTTCTCATCCTTTCGCTCCCTAGCAAAAACGTGATTCTAGCGACCAACCGGTTAGAAATTTATTAGATATTTATTACGTATCGGTTTTGTAGCGGAATAGAAAGATCATATCTCCGTTCAATGTATCGATTGCTTGATCGTTTACTCAGTACTGGCCATATTATCGATACTTATTCGATTGCTATAGAATTAGATTGGTTGGTATTATTCCAAGAAGATGCATTAGTGATTAGAAAAAAAGATGCAGTCTAAAATGCATTAGCATTGAAAATTGACAAGATTTCGTAATTTCCATATGTTTTAATATTTCTCATTATTATTAATAATTATGTATTTCTTTCTTACTTTAAATTGCTTCCTTGAGAATCTGACATTTCTTGAGTCTTTCAAGTGGAGTCTATGTTAAGTTGAAGTAATCTGGTAATTATGAGTAGATAGAAAAAATGAATCGGCGATATAGGAAAAGGTAGATATTTTTCACGTTAGGGAATGCTTAAGCTGAAATACAAACAAGCTTCAACTAAACCGGAAACACTTTCAGTTTTTATACGAGACTACCCTGTGTGATACACTTCAGGGCACCCTTATGTTTGGTCAAACAAGATATGATTCTCTAAAAATTATTTGTTCATGATACAATTATACGACAAAAACTTACGATTGAAATAACCTAATATTTCTCGATGTATCATATTTTTAGTACCCATATTTGTTCCTTATTTATCTTAGGACTTACATAATTCACTACGATAAATTTATATTAATCCAATCCAAATTATTAAATTATGAAATTCATATAGAACTCATTCCACAACTCTGACAAAATCGAAAGCAAAATGTAAATAATAAATGTATCTAAAAGAACATCGAATTAATTTCAATGGATTCACCACACGAATTCGAACGCATTTTTAACGCAATTGTCTGCTCACGAAATAAAAATTAACATTCGTTCGACTGTTCCCACCCCCCGTGTTTCCGTCTTCATCCGCCTCTATCCCGACCGTTTTCCCTGGCGTTCGACGTTGAGGGCGACGTCGGGGTAAAAAGAAGTCAAAAGGTCGGAAAGAATTTAATATTAAAAAACTGTCATTCTGTGTCGATATGAAAATTCCACGGATATCACCTTTTTTCCGACGTCTGTTTCCCTCTTCACCCCTTCGTTCGTCGACTTCTTATATCGCGCCACCCCTTACCACCCCACGTGTATCTTCTCTATTGGGTGTCTCGATTGTTTAGCGAGCGTTTCGAGCTCACGTGACGAAACTTTCAACGGAACAAGGTTGTTTTCAAGGCGAATTTACCGCGAGTCAAGCGGCGAATTTATAATTTCCAAGTACACGATGGGGGTTGGTGGTGGGACGGTGTAACCATAGCCATCAGCTACTACTACTAATCGATGAGAGGCCGTCGTTACTTAGTCGCGACTTCCAGGAAACTGAATTTCCTTACCACGTTTCGTGGCGCGCGAAATTCAATAATCCTTCGTTGTGAGGGGGCGGAGGGGTGCGCTCGTGTTTTGTGGAAGCTGAAGACGCAGTCGATAGATTTTTTCAGATATTATTACAGTGGACGCACAGAATAACCAGAAAGGGGGAAATTCGTATGTGACGAGAAAGTAATGTTCATCGCCGATGTATGATAATTTTGTAGGTATACATGAACGGGCACCATAAATATCTAGAAGCTTCGGTCGATTTACGGCAAATTATTTGAATTTCATCAAAGTGCGCAAATTAACGATGAATTAATAATTATTAGATACGCTACTGGTTAGATTTTTATGGTATAGCAGATTACAAGTATAAATTACTTTACAAAACGACATGGTAATAGTAGATTTTGTTACTTTTCTGCACTACTATATTTTTATAATTAAAGAATCTGGAGATAAGAACTTACCAACTAAACAAGATAACTGTATAGTTACTTTCAGTCATTAATTCACCATTAGTTTGAAAATTTGATAAAATTCATGTAGAATTATCAATAATCTATAGCCAAAGTATCTATATAAGTAGCGTAATGAATTACGGAAACACGCTATGAGACACTCGTGCAATAAAATTTATCTACATCAGGTCTTATAGCACGCGAGTTTTTCTTTAGACCACCGCGAAACGAGACACAGCGATATCGATTTCGGGGCAAGAGGTCGAGCTTGTGACACACGGAGAAAGGGCGACTGGTCTCACCCTTTTTTTTTTCTGTCGAATTAAGGAATTTTAAAGTCCACAGAGGGGAAATGCCCACTGGACCGAGTTAACGCGACGATTTATTGGCAATTTTTCTAAAAAGCCTTTGGATTTATGCTCGTCGTGCGTCTATCCTCGAAGGGAGTTGTTTTGTTAGTTTTGCACGCTTGATGGTGGATAATTGAATGGGACAGCATCGCAAGATTTTCCAAAAATTGCGTGCAAGTTGAGTACGGTCGATGAGGGAGATGAGTTACGCCGCCATTGACCTTGTAGTATTTTAAAGCGGTTATAATTGAAAATCGATGGACGTCGATTTTCGACCGCGAATTTCATTTTAAAGCGATAGCGCGATTCAATTTTCTATCGTTAATGGGATTTTATTCCTATAATTATTTTGCTTTCTCTTTTCAATTAAAATATGCTGTTACGTTTCTTATCTTCATTGATGTCGAAGATTCGTGTTTTAATTTTTCATATATTTCCTGAATTATTTTGAAGTTTCGTTTTAGTTACTATAGTGGTACAAGTCACGATAATTATAGAATGAATTCGTTATAAAACACATTTTCTTCTAACAACAATGTCATATTTTTCATATTTGATATATTGCAAATAAACCTCAAATCTCTGCTAGACATAGTTTGATAAAAGATAATATCATATAGTAATATTCATTCATTGGACTCAAAATTTGTTTACATATTCGCGTGATGTAATTAATCAATGTAATTAAAATAGACCATGTTTTCGTGAATTTTCTCGTATTATTTAATTTAATGAAAACCAAAAATAACGAGAGAAAATGTCAATAATAGTAAGTCGGTATTCGTTGACATGAATATCGATTGTCGCAAGACAATATCAAACAATGGTGTTGAACGCAAGAACGGGCTGCTTCGTATGATTAAAAATCTGTCGTGAAGTTTCGGTAGAACGGGAAAATTGAATGAAAAATGGTGTGGCCCGGGCGTGTTGTACGCCGGAAAACAGGGTGTTAGCAGTTACGACACTTTAGAACTCGCCAGGCGCGATACGCGCGAGTGTGACTCGGCCGCGGAAGTACAACGACGATCTCAGCGAAGTTTCAGCGAGCAAGGACGCTGGAACTTAACCTAAGTAGTTGGAGATCGTTCCTTATTGTTAGCCTTTCGTTGGACAACGACTATTGCGACAGTAAACCCGTTAACTCGCGGATATTTCGCGTTCTGGTAAACTCAACCCTTAAACCCCCTCCTATTCTTCTATATTTTATAGCTGCGAATATAAACAGTCGATAAATCTAGTACATACACCATAGTTTACATGTGGACGCATTGGTCCATTTATGTGGATTGTTATTAAAATATGTGAATTAGTGACAAAAAATGATCAAAAGCTATATTAGTTTAACATACACACTGTCGCGCATGAATACTATATTAACACATTTTAACAGACAATATATAAATGTTATTAAATATTTCGATTAATAGTAGACCAGTGATCATACAATAGCTTTTATCTATTCAAGCTCTAAAATTGAATTTTTACATGCAACGTTCTAAAATTGTTACGAGTTGTTGTATTTGCAATTGTCTAACTTGTGTCCTGTTAAAAACAACTAGTACAGATCAGTATTCATTAGACTCATATAGGCTTCTCTAAACATCTTCTAGAGAACAGACAGTGAAAGCCATTCAATTTCCTCGCACAATCCAATAGAAAATTCCAAACCCCAAGTTCCTCTTTCTAAGAATCGACATAAGTAAACAAATTTCCAGCTCGCTAAATTTCTCTCATAAACTTTCATGAGTCGTTGCAGCCTCGTCTTTAGCCATGGAAAAGCGAAAGTGTGCATACAGACAGCGTGGAAAAGTAAGAGTGGAGGAATAATCGCGTAAGTTGGAAGGATTAAGGGTTGACGCGGGGATCGCCGTGTATTTTTAAACCTGGGGGATCGTTAGCCGGCCGTGTTGCGAATCAGAATATGGGCAAAAGCTTCGTGGAGGATGCCGTGAGGGAGAGTGAGCGCTGTGGATGGGATGCAAGGGGGTTTGGGGTGGGCAAAGGGGATAGATGGGTAGGTGGGTGGGTAGCCCTCTAATCGATCGTGGCTGTCCACCCTTATCAGGGGGTTGGGAGAGCCAGTATATAGCCGAGGTCGGTCGTCGGGGGTTGCTACTGCTGCTGCTCTGTGCTTCTGCTTTGCATGGCCGGCAAAGCTCCCCGGTCGACCCTCCCCTGATGCCTCGACCACCACCACCCCCTAACCCCATCTCTTTCTATCTGTCTCTTTCACTCTCTCGATCCTTCTATACGCTTTCGCGACTCCCTTTTACCCTCCTCCATCCCGTATCCACCTTCTCGAGCCTCGACCAAAAAACCAACCCTTAAAATAGGGGCCACAGACCACGGCCATTGTTGCCAGATGCCCCGCGCATTTGCATTTTCCCGCAGATTCCTTGAAAAATGAAGCGGCCGTCCCTTGCGAGGCTGCTCGTGGTATTAGGACAAGCTTCTGAACTTTTCCTTCCTTCCCTTCACTTCGCTGTGTCAGCGTTATTTTTCTCCTTTTTAGACGGCCACCCTCTCTGTGTATCTCAATTTCTTGATCAATATCGAGTTATGTCGTTATGAGTGATCGCTGGAGAATTTGCAACTTGCACCTATTCAGTTTGTTAGATCGGTGTGTTTTTGGAGTGCGATTGATAGAAACGTTGTCTGGAAATTGGGAGCTGTAAAGCTATGAATACTCTTGTTCTGAACTTTTTATGTTGGGTTACAGCGTGTTTTTATAGAAGAGTTACATAAGCAAGATTTAATTTCAGTAATTTATAGACAATTCACTGGACGATTTGTAATTCGATAGATAATATTTCTTTGCGACGCGGTCAGATAAGATAATTAGGTTTAATCTTAATTAACGGAATACTTGATGGCTTTCTAGAATGTCTAATTATATCTACCACAAATAATATAATTATGGTCGGGATACAAAAAATTCTCGTAGTATTTACAGAATTGTGCTTGCACATTTTGCCTTCATATTCCATGTTCCTTACAATTTCATTCTTCTTGCATGTCCTATTTTATTACAATTTACTTCTCGTAATTTTTATATTACTTACTCATGACTTTCATAGAGAAACCAAAATACTTGTTTCTCTGAAAATTCAATCATCACTGATAAAAAACACTATATACCTGTAGCGACACATGAGTCAACGGAAGATTTGAATCGGGAGAGACTCATATTATTGTGCCTTAAAATACCAATGTTGTTTTGGTTTACTAAGTCTAAAGATAAACGAACTCCGGACAAAATGTTATCGCCGTTATTTGTAATTGTCAACCAGAGTTATATTTGAATTTTTTGTAATAACATCGGTCGATACAAGCAGACGAACGTGCTCTCTAGGACAGGCAGTATAGCCAATCAGTATACCGAGTCAGTATAGCGAATCATTATAGCGAGTCATACAGTCGAATAGCGAATGTATAATTGGACAGTAGCATTAAACGAGCGACGATTGTGACCGACATACACTATGTCTGTATTTGTACTTTAAATGATTTTAATATTTTTTAATTAATCGACTATTACAATTTTATCACTCGTCTCTTTAATAAACCAACACGTATAATAAATCACCTCATACCAAAAGAGTTAATGTTCGAACCGTGAGAGGTATCGTTTTTTACAAGAAACTAGAAAGACTGCCTCGGGGTCCTTATTGATAAATTAGTCGATCTTATTCTCCGTGCAAATACTCGACGGTGGACTCCATCTGTATTTGAGCGGTCGTTGTTTGAACGAGGCGCGCGAAATCCGTATTTACGCAAAGCCGACGCCACCCTATTGGTCTAGGACTTATATACGAGCCACGATACAAAGGGCTAAGAAGTTGGATACACTGGCAATATCAGGTCGATCTGTTTTACTCTTGTTTGGTATTTATGTTTCCTCGTAAAATTACTCTTTGCACACGCTACCTCTGTTTAGCCCGTTTCTACCTATGAGTCAGATATGTACTTTGAATTTTCATAATAAAAAAGACATATGTAAGACACGTTCAGAGATTCGTATAAAAATCAGTTCGAGAAATACTTTGTTTATGAATGCAAAAATAAATATGGGACACGTTATGGTTTTAGAAACAAATTTTGTCAGTATTGTTCCAATATTAAATTATTATAATGCTTGCAAAGAATAATATGAGTTATAAAATAAAATTTTTAAACACTGAAGATTTATAATATTTGTAAAATGAAGTATTTAAAATACAAAAATTTCAATATTTGGAAAATATAAATATTTTTCCATGTTTTACAAATATTAGAGGGAAAAACGTGAAATATGACGTTCGAAAGAACACGAACAAATATCACGTCGTAGACGAAAAAGTCCACTTTTCATATCAAATTGATAATAGGTATCTATATACATACAACTTCTACTGTCAAAACATTTTTCCAAACATAGTAATATTATCCTATATGATGTTATTTATCTACCTTAATCTACCAGAAACTTCTACGAGCCAATTCATCCTCCACCACTTAATTCCACGCTCAATCACCTATGTTCACCACAAATTTCCTTAATTCAAGGAGCATTCAAAGAAACTCCTTTTCAGGGGAGAGCAGCTCGAATAGAGGGCTCGATACGTTCGCTTGAATCCCGCGGCGCGCGATCGTAATGGGAATCGCGTTACAGAGTCGAAGCAGGTTTTTCCGGGACTGTGACCGGTGATAGATTCCCGCGTCGAGAAAATTTAATGGAAAAATCCGAGGTGTCAGGCACAGACACGCCGACGATACGTCAGACCATTCACGGCTCGCAGACGTCTCTGGTTCCTCCTGCGGAGTAACAGGGAAAGAGAAAAGATTCCAGCTGAAAATACGACGTTCCGAGTATACACATTCGTCCGCGAAGTAGAGTGGGAATAGGGGAACAATCGCTGCCACCGACGGTACGTCGGTAGAAGTTTCATCGGTTTCGCGGGATTTTCGCGGGCCTCCCGTTGATTTTTGCCCGGCCGAACAACCGTCGCCTATTCACTCGACTTCTGCTTTCTCGACTCCGGTACATTCGAATCGCGGGCGAATCGTTGAATGGATTCGCCCTGGTTGAATTTCTTCCAATGGCCGTCGACGTCGATGACACCGAATGCAACGCCTATTTACGTAGTCGGTGGTTACATCGTCGACGATGTTTCCGGGCGAATTGTAATTGGGTCAATAGGGAGCGTTTCTGAATTATCTCGCACAGGTCACTAATTATATGCCCAGGCTGTCGCGTAATTAGAGTGCCACCGCTTCTGGTCGATAAGTGTTGTCGTTCCGTGTTTCAAAAACATGCTTTTTATACCAAAAATAAACTTTATATTTCCTATTGAGTAAAAACTTGGACTTGGCGTGTGTACGTTGGAAGAGAAGCACCTCGTCGAGCCGTTTTCTCCGCGAGTGTCGAATTATCGAGTGCAATGTGGCCTGTTAGGAGGGACATAGTGCTACAGGGGTCGGTAAACCGGTAGTACCGACATCTGTGGATGGTTCACAGTCGGATGATCAGTATTTTGCGCTAGGTAGTCGGTAAAGTAGATGAATCTAATTCCTGGCTCTAGTTTCTAGCTCTAAGGGCCCCCTCTCTTGCTGTCCGCTAGGGTTGTCCAACATGAAACTCCCCACTCCACTAAGAAGGGGATGTACGGTGAAGGGGTGCAAAAGGGGCGCTATGGGACAGCACCGACTTGATTGGGGGAGGGCAGCAATGGCACGGGAGCCATTGACAGGATGTCGAGTAGAATGAAAGTTTCGAATGAATTTGATCGAACATGTGTATTGCTAATTCGTTTCCCGTTTGTGAATTTTCGGTGAATAGGTAAAATATCATATAGCTTCCTGTGTGCAATAATCTAGTAAACGGTAGAAGTAGCGAACTGACAAGTGAACTGACAAGTGAACTTTGTTAATAATCGTAACTAACGTAAGTATGTGTCCTAGTATTTATGACTAACAATGTACATACCTGTATCCTTAGATTACAACAGATACTAAGAAAAATAAGTTACTGCTTAGTCATATCTCATCTATTGTTATATCTCTTAATAAGACATTAGATAAAAGTTTTATACGAAACTATACATGTATACTCCAAACTATAACAATTTTACCAAGTATACCTATTAATTATAAAAAACAATAAGGATAAATAAAAACCCTATCTGCAATAGTATTAAATAGCGTCTACCCCATTACCATGTTTTTAAATGAATTACCTACAATCACTGTATATAAATTTTTGAAACTCAATATCTAAATATGCTTATTTGAAACCTTAAAACTCTATACCTAATATCACAATGTATCCTTCACAATTTCCGAGTCCCTTTATCGGACAGTACAACAGAGCATCGTTCACGAAACTCGCGGGATCGTAGACGTTTTGCATCGAAAACTCCGACGGTTGCGGTTTGCCCGGTTGGTTTGCAAGGAGGCACCGAATTAATTTGGCAAATTGAACCGGTTCTTCCATCGAGTCCGATAATTCGGTGACTACCTCTGCTCCAGAGCCTGTACCCTCTGCTGTCGCTCGCCCTCGTTCCACGTGTTCCGCGCGAACGAGGGTCTCGGTACCTACACCCTTCGCTGGTTCAAGGAAATTCCAGGTTTCTACTCCTGGTCTACGTAGCTTAGTTCCCTAATCGAATTAGAGGAGTCAGGATATTGCGTGTCGCTATGCACCCACACTCCCAGCAATTGTTTTAAGTTGACATCTCCGTCGAATCGCTTCGTCGCCGCCATACTCCGGACATCGAATTTGAACTAAACTATCTTCGGTTCTGGAATATCGGATTATCGTTGGACGGCTAGAAAAAGACGCCCAGTCGAAACATTTCCGCTTTGCTATGGGACAATCGGCGCAGGAAATCGAATTCATCGTAAACAAATATACTTCAAGATACATGTACCTTCAGCTGCTGTGATTTGGTACACGCTGTACGCTGTTTCGGTATTCTCGTTACTGGTTGGCTTCTTAATATTATAGTTACCAGAGTATTTCTTAGTCAGAAAAGACAATTCATTATTTTTCGTAGAACTTTTGTAGATTTACGAAGATGGGTTTTTGGGAATTTAGATAGTTTTAGGCAAAGCATATGGATGAATGTTTGTCTAGAGAGACTTTCGACAGTGATTTTTGACAGGGTTAAACAGTTACCTTATCTATTTATCGTCTACTCGAGTGGAAATAAGCAAGAGAGATCGGATACCCTCTTCACGTGCTTAAATTTGATTATCTGGAACCCTTATGGAACCCTTAGGGAGTCGTCATTGTAACAATTTAATTTCTCTGAAGAAAACACTGCTTAAATGAGGGTCCTGACTAATAAAGCTTCTTTTTCTGTTTGACTTGGTCGCACTTTTGATAAATATATTTTATGAAAAGAACGCTGCACCATTGCAATGTACAGATCTTCAAGATCTATATAGAAATTCTTTTAAATATTTAATTTCAAAACGATTCATAGACAATGTAATCGTCAACGATCAGCGATAGTAAAAGATACTCAATCGTCGACTTATTTACTTATATTCAAAAAATCTTATTATCTACGTAAGAAAACATATCTCCCAAATGAAATTCTTTAAAGAAAGAAATTTCCTATATGTTTAATTTATATCAATATTTCATTAAATTCAACATTAACAAATGAAAGGATTGTCAACTCTTACATCACATCCTTCCACGCTATACACGTAACAAGAAATTACCCTTCTCAAAAGAGTCTCAATCCTCCAACCGTCCAACCTTCTCCAAACATCCCCCTCCTTTCGCGATCTTACAATCATTGCTACCAACAAAAAATTCAATACCCCATCCAAGATCTAACTGCACCGTACCGAAAGATGTTCCAAAGGCTCGCAGTTGATCGAAAAGGGCGCGTGTCATTAAGCGCGCGTCCATCACGCGCGTGTCCACGTGCTATTACAGAAAATGACTGCGCACGGTCTGGCGCGACCGCTGGAAGAGGGTAGGCTCTTAACTTTCACTAACGACCGAAGTTTTTCGGTGTCCGAGCCCCAGAGTGGCTGAGTATCATAAATTCAAAATGGCGGACCCTTTGGGGACGAAAACAAAAGCCACTCGGGTCGAGCGCGAGTAAAAGGACCGTGCTCCTTCTATGGTGGTGGTGATGGTGTCGGTGGGCAACCCTTCTGAAGTCCTTTGCAGCGGGGAGGAGAAAACGCTGAGGATTTTCGAGGGGTCGCGCCACCGAAAATGGCGGACCCAATTAAGCAAGTCTAGGCTACCAGCCGTTATTCCGTGACGTAGGCTCGCGTCATGGAAACCATAGAGACGAAGAGAAGGGAAAGAAGAAGGCCAAGAGGAGAGTCCTCCGTAAAGGACGTTTCTGCGTGCGTTTCTGCGCTCTCAGCATCCTCGTACTCTCTCTTTTTCTCGATGTTTGTTCATGCAGACCCTCGGATTTACGTCTTGTTGACCTTTTTCAAGCTGATGCGTGAACGATGCGAGAATGGAACGGCGGTACACGATCCTTGCCTACATGAGTAGCTAGTTATTCGTCTCCTTTGACAGCAGGATTTTCCTATGTTTTCGCTTGATAGCGCGCCGGTCTTGTTCGCGCGAATGGCTTGCGAGTGCCTTCGATAGGAATAAAATCTCGTTAGTCTCTTGTTGATGTTGATTAACTGAAATATTCAATTTAGTTTCGATGAACAGGTGGAAAAAGATTTTATTTTCTTCATATTACAAATCACTAAGTCGATCATCTGTTTTGATTCACAAGGCAAAGATTCGAAGAAATAATTTTATGCAAGTAGCGCTAGATCAGGTCTACCTGGTTTGATCCGTATAAGTAGCTAAGTATGTAAAGCATTTTATAAACTTTGATTAGACTTCTGTTTTATTTTATGCATTATTCTTGACTTGCAGTATTCTTGTCATAAAAATATTGTTATTGAATTTGATGAGAACCCCGGTAATTAATTAAAAAATTAATTTATTAAATAAAAACCGAGTTTTATTTGGTATGAATTGCAACTTTTTTCTATTTATTCTTTATGTACCCTCTGTATTATATATGTAGATATAATTATTCAAGATTACTTTTGATCGCAGTTTTTAAGAAATATTTAATAATATTTTCCCATTTATTTAGTCATATACGAATAGTGATCATTAGCATGGTGATGTTATACTCTATAGTATCAATTCATATTCAGTGAAGCAAGGAAAAGGGATTTGGCATAGTAATTTTAGAAACATGATCTAGCAATATTATTTAGCCGATATCTGTTTTCGTCCAATTCTATTTACTTGAATTAATAATAAAGCACACAAAAAAGCAACCAGTGCATTTTTTACAGCTATCGATTATATCAATGCCATCGACGGTACCAGAAATAAAAGGAAAAGGGGTACTGTAGAGTTCTTTACATAAAACTTAAAGTATTCAATTTCTTCAAATTTGGTACGCTAAAAGTTAATGAGACCTACTTTTTAAAACACACAAAAATAACGATTCAAATATACAAATATCAAACAATAAATACATACAACAAATTGACAAATAATAATTTCGTTCATGTAGTAATAAAATCAGAAAGAAGTATAATCCTAACCAAAAAAAAAAAAAATGTAGAACTTGTATTCACTTCCTGCACAGGTTTCAAAGTTAAGTCAGATTATTGAAAACTCGGATTACCAAGAATGGGGAACTTTCTGAAAAAGTTGCGGACGCGATTTTCCTTGGAAATAATGCAGAAATCGTTGACTATATTCGGCGCACTTTGTCGAGGAACTAGGATGCTTGGAAGCGTAATCTGCGTAGTATGCCTCGGGGTTCAAGCGAGGAATGAATTGTGATTCGAATTACAATCTTGTTTAGGACCTCGACTTGAATATCTGAAGGGAGCATCCCTCTAAACAGGATTCTCATGGTCCAGAACTGGATGGACAGGCTCTGCGCAAAAGACTAACTCGTGATCTCTGATCTCGCTTGACCGGATGCTGGACCTCTGTTGTACCTGTTTCACTGGACAGGTGTACAATATTTATCTCTGCTGGTCATATATCTTTTTCATGCACTGACTTTCAATTCATAGTTTCTATTCATGAGTCTGAAGTATTTTATGACTGGTTTCTCAGTAATTCTAAAATATCAAGAGTAACTTTGTATAAGATATTTATATATTCTATTGCAACTTTTCTCGAACAAATTAACAGTTCTCTTTCCTATTATTAAATTAAAATTTCTTTTTAATAACATCTAAGGCTCAGTTTCGATCAAGTTGATAGTAGCCAATCAGTATAGCGAGCAGTGTAGCCAATCAGTATAGCGAGCAGTATAGCCAATCAGTATAGCGAGTCACAGTCGAACAGCGAGCGTGGAGTTGAACAGTAGCATTGAGCGAGCGACGATTACGACCGGCATAGAATATGTCTGTACTTGTACTTAAAGTGATTTTAATATACATTGACTATTACAATTTTATCACTTGTTTCTTTAATAAACCAACCAACACGTTTAATAATAATATCCACCTCACAATCTTTACTAGAATTTTTACATTAATACGTTCTGTATGTACAATATTTATTACTAGTTATTGATCAAATCATTAGTTATCCCATAACTAATTAAAGTTAGACTAACGAACATCACGTCTCATTTATTAAACACTAGACCACACAATAAGACGAAATTAACAAAAAGAAATAAAACTTGAATTAATGTTTTTAACATAATTATTAGTATCAGATTGTTAATTATTAAGGTTCTCTCTATTCCTTCTATTTTTCTGGCTCAGTAGAATCTACGAAAGCATCTACCAAAGGGACCAAAACCGAGACGTTGCAATCATTTACTTACATAACTACACCAAAGAATCTCACCTCTATAAATACTACCATAATCACCAAAAAACGACCAGCCATTGCACCTCCCCCTATCGCTACTTACACTCATACACGCTCATAATGCATGATTTATCCAACTACCTCAATATCCTCATCCTTATCCACGTCTCTTCCTTCATCTCGCATCAAGTTCCGAGATTCCGCTAGGAAGGACAATAAGGAGGAGCGTCGCTCCTACGCTCGATTCTTCGCTCGTTTCTCCGCGATCTTTCACATTATTTTCTACTCGAGACACGTAGGTCGAACAAAAGACGAAGAGAGCGTGCGGCGAGGGTGGCGCTCGAGAGAAACACCATATAGAGAAAGACGAAGAGTAAGGAGAGGCGGAGAATCGTAGGCAAGATCTCGCTGCTGTGTGAAAAGAGTGAAAGTCGGCGGGCGCGTTTCTTTGAAGCGGGTATTAACGGGCCGATTCCATCGAATTTACCGCGTGGCGCGGTGCGCTCTCTTTCTCTCTCTCTCTCTCTCCCCCTCTTTCTCTTTCTTGCGAGTTCGATCATGGAATGTGATAGCTTGTATATTTGTAGAAGTAATAACGGACGCAGAGAAGCGGAGAGTGGTCGTAGGAAGAGACCGTGGCTACGAAGCACGCGGGGCTGGGTTGTCGCGAGGAGGTAAAGGAGGTGGAGGGTAGCTTGGCGACACTCAAGACCTCTCTCTGCAAGCCGGTCCCACTTCCTCCTACGCTCATTCCATCTTACTCGCTTGCTCTCGTGCTTGCCGAGCTGTACAAGGGTCCATCTCATAGCAACGCCCACGGAAACCCGAATCGATACGACGCACTGTTCTGGAAATTCGCCGGATTTTCGTGCTCGTTTTCGAATTTTCCCCGCGAAAAAATCTCGAATCACTTCGATGGCACTGTGCGCGTACAGAAAGACGTGGCTTCGGGGTTGGTCGTGTCGCGCCGACTCGCTACGCCGCACTGTGCGTTAAAATAGTTGTCCGACCCAGAAAAAGTCATCAGTCTCTACTACCTAATTTTCAGTTTTAGTTTCTTGACTTTCTAAATTCGTAAGGATCCTTTAAACGGAATAGAATAGCGTACGGTTATTTGAGCCAGAAGGACGTTTGTGATTTGCCCTGTAATTCGCTAAAATTGGTGTTATTCAGTGTACCGACATCGACAGTTCGACAACCAAAGTTCTCCACGAAGATGTAACTTTCATCAGAAGGAAAGGCTAATGGTATCTCATGATATGCAAGTTTGATTAAATTTAAAAATATCGAAACTTAGATGATTTAAACGATACTATCTTGGTCGAATTGCCGACGTATGTACACGCTATGTTTCACTAATAGTCTGTTTTCAAATATACATTAAAAATCATTCGTAACTGAATTTGTCGAATAACAAGGCAAATTACTTAACTTGATACGAATATTTTTCCGACTCAAATAATCCTTGCTCTATTTCCAACGACCCATCGTAGTGGGGCCAACCGACTATAAATTCGAGAATCACGCTGCTGAAGGGGCAGGACTTGGACCGAAAATTCCAGCCCTGCTTCGACTACCTTGCAGCAAGGAAAACAGCGGTTGGAAGGAAGGGATTTTTGATAAAGGTATCCCTTATCAGCGGCGGACACACGGTACTCTCTCTGGTCTCTCTGGTTCTTGAAAAACTGCACGGAGAGATTGCCTGCCCTCCTAATGCGCGCGAATCCGCCACCACAAGTTTGCATCCCTCTGCGCCTTCGATTACCACCTCTCTTTACGAGAGTCGCTCCTACGGCTCGTTTTTCCTTCTTAAAGTTCGTAGGTGGTAGGAGCACGAGGTTCCAGCGAGTGGAAAACAGAATTGAGATAAGAATCGTGATATGTCACGCGATATTTATTTCCAAAGAAGGAGGTTTTTTTCACGAGAGGAAGTTTTTATTTGGCTTTGGTGATTCTTGAATTGTTATGGTTATACATATTTGAGGAGAATTGTCTTAATTATTATTAATCGAAGATTTTAATATGTATACCAATTGTATAATTAACCTACCAAATGTTTGGTACATTGTCTTTATATTGCCAACGAAGCTAATAATGGCAAAGTTTACGAAGTGTTAAAAAATTCGATTAAGTCAGTTCCTATAATGAAATAAATTTTATCGTCAAGCAAGGTGTAACATTGTACAGGAAACTTTGTAACAAACGATGTAACTTTGTTTACAAAATTATTTGGTAACTCTTCAAATACTATAGGCAAATATATGAGGCTAGTTGATAACGAAACTGAATGCAAATTCTAATAAGAGAAAAGTATACCATTCATGAAGACGAAGAATCAAGTAACAAGTACTCGAGTAATAATTTGAATCTACGTACGACACCTATTGGTGAAAAATTATCCATAAGAAACATTCAAAACATATTCAGATTGTTTAATACACAAACATTTAAAGGTTCCAAGAGTTATCTATTTCCTCGGCTCTCAAGAATCGAGTCTTTCAAAGTCCTTCGAACTCAGAATTATCTTGACATCGCGTTAAATCCTTTCCGTCTCTTACTCTTCTCCTTTAACTGGAACCTTCTTTCTCTCCCTCCTCCCCAGAAACTTTTCACGCGGCTATCAAGGATATTGCGCTTTTCATAACAATGGCCGACGTAGATTCTTCAACATCCAACCTTTTTCCATAAAAAAAAAAAAAAAGAAACGAAGAAGGAAAAGAAAGAAGATGAAGATCCAAGAGGAAGTCGACGGGGAAGAGAGTCTTGAAATGGCGCGAAAGGAACGAGGCGAGTTTGTATTCTCCGCGTTTTCCTCGTTTTTACTGGCGTGGCCAGTCAGGCGTCTTGTCATGCATGACCGATGTCGATATGTGTACAGCGTGGGATGTACACGCTCAGGAGCAAAGCATCGTTGGAAGAGTCCTCTGCTTCCCTTCGATCCCCCCTTCCTCCTTCCTATATATCCCTCTTATATCAAGAGGATGGGAGCTAGGCTTCGTTTCACATTCGTTTCCAGATCTGTAGAGGTTCGTGCACGAGAAATCCAGAAAATTGGACAGAGCGATCGGTTCCCGAACCATCGCCAACGAACGTTCTTCAAATGAACGATCAGCTGGAATCCCACACGACATTTTTCTCCGTGAGAGATCCATAGGACAAACGGTATCAAAATTTGAAAACCGAGCCAGCCAGCGAGCCACGTTTCCGCTGATCTACAGAATTTTCTTCTCTTAATTCAGATTTAAATCTTGCCACTTCGATCCAACAAATGATGTTCAGCACGTACTGGATTTAAATTTACGAAGAAAATATCCGGATATGTGATTTCAATTTTAGCTTCGAATGATCGACACATCTTTCCAATCGCATAGCTATGAACAATAGGGTTGAAATTTTACTCAGTGCTTCGATCGATTCTTTGACAAAATGCCGAATTTCACTGTATTTAAATGATCATTCTATACACGGAATGACGCAAAATCGATATAAAATTAGTTTTATTTAGGACGGTTTAAAATTATCGTCCAATTGAAATTGCCATTAATCAAACAGACTTCCTTTGCGGATTGCCCATCCGTGCTAAAATAATTTCACATATCTAATATTTTATGAATTACGCTTTTTCTTTGCTCAAACTGAACCACGATTTCTTTAAGATAACCATAAGAAACTTCGTTCTGAATTGTAACTCGTCGTTTATACAGTTTTACGAGAAACGTATTAGCTTTTAGATTTAAGCTATCGCGATGATTGGATGTCGTGTTTTTGATTTTCAGAGGATAATTATACGATAAGTTGTACTTTCTGCACCGACGTTTTGTAAACGTTACAGTTCACTTTTTCACGGCAAATTTGAATTAATATAACAAGTAATTGTATTCAAAATAAATAATCAAACGTGTACAAACGAAAATCGAATTAAATAATTCGGTTAACCATTTGAGAAGTAGATGGGAAAGACTCGTAGAATTAAATGCACGATATTTGGAGTATAGACACATAGAAAATAAATGATATTAAATTAGATATTGGAAACACTTGTTATATTTTCATTAGTATCTAACAAAATCTATAAACTCAATACATTGTTAAATAAAGCTGACAGAACTTTGCATGTGCTTGATATAAACGCGTGAAGAGCATTTTCCACCCTCGAGTCGTTTCCCGATACTCGACAGAGCCGGCTGCTAAATATTAAAGCGACGCTATTGAATTAGGATGTAACGTCGACGAAACACGGGGGGTTGATCACCACTGATACGAATTTGTCTACACGGGCGATTGTGGTCAGTCGATGCAGGATTGACAAGACTCGGCTACTCGTTTAGCCAGTTCCTGGTCCGGTTTCCACGGTGAACTTCGACCTCGAAACGGGGCCAGCCCTGTCAACACAGAGGCGCGCGTACAGAATGACAAATGTCGCTGCGACCGCTAATGTTGCTGCACAACAAATTATATTCGAGGTGATAAAATCTACCAGGAAGCTAGATAAACACGGTGCTCGAAAACGAGAGGCCACTCTCGCGAGTCACGAGTCCAATTCAATTTCTTCTTTGATCTTTATCCCCGTGTTTTTGAAAGCGTCTTGAAAATTTTATACGAAAGAATGATGTTTGGCTTGGAGGATTAAAGCCTGGTTTTAAGAATTTTTGCGTCGCGCTTTCAGCATTTTTTAGACGCTTTATTAATGGATGACATTGTATGAGGCTTTTATTGTTTGTTGCAGGTGCCTCGTGGAAAATGAATCTGTGAATACAGCTACGTGGTGATCTTGGATTTATTTGGACAATATTGTACAATGTACTTATTATGGTGTTATGGTGTTTTTAATGAAGAGTGTGTAACGTTGTGAAAATGAGTGAATTTAGACTTCAGACGCATTGATTCTGATACACGTTGATAGTTATATGTGATAAATAGGCTGTGGATGTTTATGCAAGTTCCTATTCTCGAGAATACAATTAAACAAAAGTTGTTTTAACTGTTAACAAATAGTATACTTTAGATGTCTTGTATGCTTCTGCATATTATGTGCATTTTTGCACTTTGAAATTTCTCATAAGTACATACTTAACCATCCACAGTATAGTAGTAAAATTTTATAAAATATATTTCTATATCTGGGGACCACTAATTACTATTACATTATATTGTTACGTAAAAAAAAAGGAAAATTAAAAATTAGCAAAGGCAAAATCTAAGATATTCTTTATTGGACTTTTGTTCTATAAAATAGTGCTCGGTTTGGTTACAAATAAGAAGGCTTTTAATATCGTAAAATTATCTTAGAACAGTACCTTCAAATGACTATAAAACAATGCCCCGTAACTTCACATTTATGGTTCACGGAATTAAAATACACTATGTTCCTCGTACAGCACAAATTTACTTGCACCGTTCAAAATTTTAAACCCACTATGCTCCTGCTTATTTTTACGTGAAAAAGTAAGTCGAAAATTTAGACTGATATTCCTTTATACTAAGCTTAACTAATTTTTTCATTTATTATTATTATTATATTTAGATTATTAATTAGTGGGCTATTAATGCATCAATTAGGTCAAAATTAATTAGTAAAGAATGTATAGTAGAATACAAACATTTCTTTTAAAGAACTTTTTCTATTAATGTGAAAGTTGTTAGAAAAACAACTAAAATTTTATTCGCTAAATTATTTCTGTTTTGGATATTAGACCTACTGTTTTATGTCACACTGTATATGAACGTTTCCGACAATATTCCATTGCCAAACGATATTCGAATGTAAATATTTAAGCGTAATTTTCAGAGACCTTGAATCTTGTATTTTACATTTTTAACAATTACGAAAAAATATGTTTCTACCTTTTTCAAAATACTTACGTAGATAACTGTTGGCTGCCCAGTTGTTCGTGTTGGCCAACAATTGTGAAACAGAAATAGTACAAAAATTGTATTCAAAGAGGCTAATAAAATTGAACATCAGTGGTCCCAGATAATAATAATCAATGCGTCGAAATCGATATGTGTAATTATGAAAGTGTGTGTGAAGAGAAATCGAGAAGATAGAATAAACGCAACATGGAATGTCCCGACCCACGGTTCATCACGCTCCTGTCCTGCATTCCTGTCGCGCGTCCACCTTTTCCTCGTGTTCGACCATTAATTTTCTTTATCGGAGTCTCGAGAATACAGCGCATTGTAAGTACGTGCTACGTTATTGGCCAATATCGGGCAGGCACGAGGTTCGAATCGTTCTCGGCTACGCACGACCCCCATTAACCGCGCCATAAACAGATAATCGCGAATTTCCCGGCGATACCGCTCACCCAATCAGATAAATCCGAAGCAGCCGAGATATAGAATTATTGTCTACGTGTTTCTCAGTTCATTCGCATGCGAGGCTACATAGCTGCGAATTAGCAACAGATTCACGTCATTGACGGTAGGTTTGAAATTATCCAGGGAAAATTACGGTGCTGTTCGAAATTTGAAATGTTCCTGGTCATTTTAGTATTACTAGTGTCAAAGAAAAGTATAAAAAAGATCAGGTATAAAGTGGTAAATTGGGATTAGATTACAATCTAATAGTTAGTTCAATGATATTTCCACTTTACTTTATGTCCTATTTTTACAACATTAAATTGTCAGGATGTACAATATACCATTTCTTAAAACATTCACACTACTTTCACGTTGAACTTTTAGATTCACATTGAAACAAAAATCATTTATCCTGCGAATAGTTACGTACAACACCGCGTAAAAATACAGAACAACCCGATCGCCAAACGAAATCTTTCTTCTTCCTCGTGCCACGAATTCAAAGAAAGTATACAAATCCATCTTCTTGTCGCGTCGAAAGTTAACGCGGTACTTTCTCTACAACACGCGTCCTCGTATCACAAAAAAAGTCCTTATCAATCGCATCGAAAGACAAAACACAGGATGCTTTGTCCGAAACACGCGTTAACTTCTCGTAAGCGAAACCTTTGACCAAGAAACGTCTGTTCCTTCGTAAATCTGAAAAGCAGCTCAGCTCATTCGGTATAACACGCGTCTGGGCGATATCAAACGACCGGACTTCGCGTGCAGCGGAATAAAATTTCCGCGATGCCTCGCGTACTTATTACCAAGCGGAGTCAGCCGTGATCCGTGCTCTTTGTTTGTGTTGGCGAGGTGCGCGGAGGGTGAAGGAAACGCGGCTAAGGGTGAGAAAGAGGAGCACTCCGTTAATCATTATCCAAGGGTAAGTCGAGAGGCGAAGGAAGCCTCCTTTGAGGCCGGACCACGGTTGCTCTGCCCGGAATTCCAGGGCCTCGGATTACAATTTGGCGAGTCCAGGGCGAAGGGAGAGTAAAATGGCCGCCGGCGGTAGGGTAGTTTTGCCGGTCGTGGGGTGGCTACGAGGGTGGCTAACTGGGTGGTCGACAAGGACCAGTGGAAGGAGTAGGAAGAGAAGCAGCAGCGTGGAGGTCGGTAAAGGGGATAGCGGTGGTTGAGGACTGGGGCAAAGGGGGGCTGATGCTAGCCACAACCCCTTAAGGGTCGAACGAACCCTTGCACTACCACACGGAGTCCAAGAATTCTCTCTCTGCTCCTCGCTTCCCTTCCTCTCGGGTTTCTCTCTCTTTCAGTTTCTCCACATCTGTGTCCTCCTCTCTTTCCGTTTTGCCCGCAGTTCGCGATGCTTCTCTGTTGCTACCAGCGTCCCTCTTCCGCGTATTATCCGTCTCGTTCCTTTTCCACCGTCTCATCCCCCGCTCACCCCCCTCGTTGAACAACCTTTATATCTACAGCCACTATACCTACCACCACCACAACCACGTACTACCTAGCTACCTATACCTTGGTTACTCGTGTGTTCGAGGGGTAGAGAAGCTGCGAAAGAGCGAGAGAGAACGATCGAGACTAGAGGGTGAGTTCGAGAGTCGAAGAAGGATGGACGAACGTGCTGGTTACCGATAAAGAGAGACAGAATGGGAAAGGGACAAACGGAAACTGGCCATAGAGATGGAGAGAGACGAGGTGAGGGAGGTGGAATAGGGGAGGGAGTACATAGGAGAGAAACACGAAGCTGCATGGACGAGGGACGAGGAGAGTCGGCGCTGAATGAAGGACGGGGCGCAAAGAGGATGGGCGCACACGGGCAAGGGTGGAATTTTAGAGCCGGGGCTAGCCTTAAAATACACGCCACGCGAAATACCAGCCGTGAATTAGAGTCCGCGTATATACACGCTTGCTGCGGCGAGCGGCCAACGAACGGACGAACCTTTGGAATTTTCGTCAGCCGCAAACCAAGCGAAACCATCTTCCGACGTTTCTCTCGTTCCGCTCGCGTCCCAGCTCGCCTTTCGATGGACCTTGCATCGTGCGCGTGACTAACAGAATTCCAACGACACGAGTACCGTTGATTGTAAGACATTCCACGATTCGTCGTTGAGCGACGATTATTATGAGGTGGGTTGAACCGTTGCTGGACCGTGGACGTTTCTTTACCAAAGTAATAAACGTAATTTTTATATGGTTTGGTTAGGAATTTATTGAACGAACGAGAAAAGATTGAAATTTGAAGTTCTTTTTAAGAAATAAGAAGTATGAAGAACTGAAGTCAAGTTGGAACGAAATGCAATATGGTAATTAGTAGAATTAGTAATTGAAGTATAGTTAGGAATAAATAAAATACGATTACAAGCATTCGCTTGTGTCTATTATTTTATTTAGGTGTATGTTATTTAAGAGGTTTAATTAGAGTGTTGCTGCTTTGAATGGATCCTTAGATTGGCTTGATTCTCCAGGATAATCTCCAGCATGCTTCGAGCAGTGAATTAAAGATATCACGTTTTCCAGGAAACGAATTCATACACTTTTACCAGTATGCTCGTTACCTTTTTATCACGATATATAAGGAAGCCATTGTTAAATAGCTATTTCATTACGAGATAGTTTGTGATCTTGATGAGGTTGTAGAAATCGTAGACGGTATTAAGAGGCAATAAACACGGTTCATGGAAATGTATTAAACATCGGAAAATGTCAGGGTAGGTTCAGATAGTTCGAGGAGGACGTTTTTAAATTTTTAGCGAAACGTTCGTTGGACATTGAATGGTGAACCCGCGCTAACTATAGAAACAATAAAATCGAAGATAGGCTTAGAAAAATGGAAATATTGCAAAATATTGCAGCAAGGATGCACATGATTTTTCCTTCGTGTTAATTATGAGAATTGTTAGATTTATCTCGTCGTTAGTCACGTCCAAAATAGCCATGAATAAGTGAGCATAACTGAAAGTGGAAAGTAAAACAACTTCAGAGACAAATGCAAATGCGTGCCTTGAAGTGGTCAAACTTGGAGAAAAAGTTAAGAGTAACTGTGCCGCGATGCTAGAAACATTGACTAAACGAGTTTTTAAATGACATTTTTTTTATTCGAATGAAATTCCATTTATTACTGCCCACCTTTATGTTAGTTTATATCCAAATTTCATAACAACAAGACAGTCACATACGTTCCCAAATCGCCTTTTACAATACTTACCTTGTTTTCCTTTTTCTTTTTCATCCATTTCCATTCCACGTTCCAATCTCCAATCAATTTGGCCATTTACCATTCATCGTTCCAACATAAAAATCTAAAAATCCCCTATCTTCTACATAAAACTCAATTATTCAAACTTCATTTACTAGTTACGAAACTTCAAAAAATTCTCCACATATATTTGGATATTTCACAAAATTCGAGCGTTATTTAACCTGTTTCTCGTCGAGAAAAGGTACGTGCATTAAATAAATGAGATATATGCTTCGACGATATTTATATTAATACACTAAAAATAGTCAACTAATGAGCTGGTTTAAACAAATGTAGGTACAACTGTATGCAACAATAATATTACCTACATACCACGGTACCTGAATATTAATGCGAGTCACCGGAACTATTTACATAGTCCTCTCATTTTCCTTTGTACGGTCAAGTCATGCACGCGGTTGACGCAATTCTAATTACTCAAAATTAACCGCTAAAAGATCGCCAAGAATTTCGCATACTACGTACATATGTAACTATTTCCTCAATTTCCTTATTTTGCTCGACAGACTCGAGTCTTGCACGCGCTCTCGACGGAAGCGGGGGATTTTTTCCTCGTGGCGCGACACGATATAAGTTGGCGACGATACCGCACGGATTTAACTAATAAGAGCAATTAGCGCCGGGGGTAGTAACTAGAGGTGGTTTGCCCGCCATGGCATGTCTCTCGCCTGGCGGTCGCCTCGGTCAATACCCACCGGACAAGATGGCCGACGCCCACTCCAACACAAACTCAAAGTTACATACATTTATGTACTCAAATGTATAACCCACCCCCTCCGGACCGAGTTGCCTTTCTCCTTCCGCCGACTACAACCCTCCCGGTCTCGCCATCCACTCCGACTACACGGACACCGAACTTCATCATTATTATCTCGCTAGCCCGGTATCCAGCTTTCCGGCTGGTGCGTGAATTTTGCAAAAGCAAAGCGCCACTCGGACCCTGTCACGAGACGCTGATATACGCTGGGGGCTGAAGGTTTGATTCTGGAAAATTAAGCGATCGATCGATCGAACCAGAGAACCGGAGGCTCGATCGTCGGGGGAGAACGCAGACGAGATTGAAACGTCGCGTCGTGCCGGTCGTAGATAAATGTTTAAACGTTTTATTCTCGCTCTTAGCGAATCTCCTCAATTTGGAAATCTAATCGATCGAATCGAGAGAAAATGGTGTAGTAAGGCGCGTGGTGCGAGAAACTTGTGAAATCGGTCAGTAGTTGAAGAATTCGTAATAATTTAAAGCAGGTAATCGGGAAAATAGTACAAGTATAGTCTTTAATAAGGATTATTATGATAAGTATGACAATAATAAATACAAGTAAAACAAGTGTAATAAAAGTACAAGCATTCGTTACGTTTTGGCAATTTTCGATGAATTTTTTACTGTCCTCCTTTTGATTTTTCTGGGCAAGTATAAAATGTTCAAAAATGAGGCAAATATGAAGTATGTATATAAATAATATTCGTGTCTATTACATATAAGGGATTTTATTTTGGATTTCCAAGTTCTTTTGAGAAATTATAATAATATGTTTCAATACTTACAAACATAAAGGTTTGTTTACTTTCTCAATGTGAAAATCGAGCTTTTTTTAAAATAATAATTAATAAATATTCTTAATTGTATATAAAATACTTTTTATTGTTTGTGACTATAAAAGGGATTGCAATGTACATCTCTAACTAAGTTTACATTTTTAAAACGTTAGTCAGAGGGAGAGAGAGAGAGAGAGAAAGTATCCTCGAGAGTATCTTGGTCTACTTTATGACCTCTATATCTTGGCTCCATAAGATATAGCTTGATATTTAACGTTAGATGGATGGGTTAAGTTTCAGAGAAGGCAATCAATTTTTAATTGTGAATTTCTAATGGCTTATAAATAAATGTTTCGGTCGTGATAGGTAAAAGAAAAATCCTCCTGAGAAGTGAAATATCTTTCATTTTAGAATTTAGATTGATTTATCAATAAAAGATTGAATTGAGAATTTCGGACACAATGGGGATCGATTTACATCAAATTAGAAAAAGGAATTGTGACCAAGGTGCGAAGGTTACGAATTTAAAAACCTCTTTCAAATAGATAGAAATCTATTATTTATATTATGTATCGTACATATATTGAGCCAGTGTATAAGTGGTTAAATTGGAGAAAAATTACCCAATCAATATTTCATTATTAAATCACCTCCTATTTAAATGATTGCTTAAACTGCGAATTGGTATGCATTTATTGGATATCTGCAAAACTTATAAAATATCCAAATTATAACACTTGCCATAATATTCAGTAAATAAAAGAATTGTCTGTCACAGTTGATTTTCTGTAATTATATTCATAAAACTGTAAATTTGTATAAATATTCGCGGTTTGCTGATTACAAAATTACAGCCCGTTACATCCAATCTTAACCCTTATATGTACATGTCATATATCTAGAAATTTTGTTTTTAACAACTTCCACCAAGTAGTCGCTAAAATTTTCGTGTCATCGCTAAAAAATTCACGTGTCAAGTGTCAGAAGAAGTATAAATTCGAGCGTATCCCAGGAAATTGCGACAAGTTAGCGGCGTAAAATTTTAACGAACAGCCAGCCGCACTAACCGGGTTCGTTAGGCTTCGGCATATCCCTAAAGGGACCAGTTTAGCCAGGACACGTCAAAACGGTCCTCGATTGGTCAGCAGAAAGGGGTGGCAAGCCCACGCATACGATTGGTCAAAGCTACCCTTGTAGTAAGCGAATACTGACCCTTCGGGGGAGGATTTCTCTCCCTTGAAAAATATCGCCGATCTTTCGCGCCCCTGGCAAACGAGCGGAAAGAAAACGCACAGGGAACTCGATGAAACGTATGCGGATAGCTTAGCGGCTTGCGGTGATTTGTTTCATGTCTTACGATTTCTTTTTCCCCTCCTTTTTTCCTCCACCTTTTTCATATCGTTTTCTGTAAATTTAAATAGAAATAGAGAAATATTGAAGGGTATATTGATTATTATTGACAATCCTTTGTAAGGAAGGACTGTCAACATAATACTTTACAAGTATTTCTAAACAGGCATATTGTCGATCCTATTAAAAAATATTATAACTATATAATACATTAAATCTGTACATCTTCTTCGCGAGATATAAATGTAAATCCTGTAGATCACATACCTGCAAGCATCGCGTTACAATGGTATTATAAGTATTTATCACTTGAATTCAAACGGCATCAAGTACGAGCAAAGCATTGGCAAGGCGCTACTTGAATTTAGCCCTGCCGCGATTCTCGAATTTTTATATTACGATCTTGCTCTTATCTCTACAAATAAGAAGATTTTTAATGTCTTAAAAAACGCATCAACTACAATTCTCTCTCAACGTGCTCAAACTTGAGATAATTTTCAATATTAACAAAATGCAATGGGCCAAAAGATTAGCAAAAGAATACAGCAAGGTTACGAAACTTAAAAGTTGATTTGATTCGGAAGTGGCTTCGTCCATCGACAGCTAAGGGAAGAAAAAGCGCGATAAGAGCAGTCGGTCTCGCAGTATCGGCCGCAAATTGGAAAATCGAAAAGCAAAGCGTGACATGGTGGCCCGTGCAAAGAAACGTTCCAGTAATTGATTTAGGAGTATCCATTTAATTAGGCGGACGTTGTAAAGGCCGAGAAGAGATCGAGATCCGACAATACTTTCGCAGTTCTTTATCGGGAAACGGAGAAGGACAGCCGCGGGAACGACGAAGTATCGGCAATAATGAGATTGAAATTAATTCGACGTCGTGCCGGTCGACGAGATATTCGACGATAAGATAATTCAACAAATTTGCCCAACTAAGTCTCGGATTTTCGTTCCACACCAATGTTACTATTATTCGAGAGTATTACCCTCTTGGTCGCTATTTCTATTTTTTTCTTCTTCATCCTCTCGTTCCTTTTCTTTCTACTTTTTGTTGGCGATCCTTAACGCTTCTTCACCGTGAAACGATTCTCGAATGAAGGAGAAGCGAGACCTCTTGCCGCGAAGACAAACGAGCACCGTTTAATCTTTTAACCGGGAACGAGACAGTGGCGCGAACGCAGCCGAACTAATCCAGCGCAATTGTTTTCGTCCGTGTTGACTGCTTATCTGGCTTAACAGCCGACTAATTCCGCGATCTAACAAACTTCGAGGCCCTGGTGCCTCCTCCGCTAGTAGTTAACCTCCGGTTCCCGTAGTTTTTCACGGCGCTCCCTGTAACGCTGCAACTGAATACCGGACATTAAGATATACACGGCGAACAACGTAATCGCTTAAACGGCCGCGAGATCATACGTGTCTCTGACGAGATAGCGAAATGGCGGCCATTTAAAGGGAAATAAACGCGTTTTCGGGAGCAATCGCGAGGAATGAGAGAACGATGCTTGAGTGGTGTGGTATCGTTTGGTTTAGAAAATTAATTGTGCAATTGATCTTATATATATAGAAGAAAGGTCTAAGGTTTTAGGGTTAACTGTTGTAAGCTTTAAAGGTTCATAGCGTGTAAAGAGAGGAATAAGAGGATGATTAATAATAAAATGTAGTCGTGTATTATGTTGTAGGGATACTTGACAAGATTAATATATTTGTTCGTCATAGATAACTTAGTTAAATTATAATAATGAAGAATGTATATTGTATAAGATGAACGTGTAATACGTCCGAAATTTTTATTTGAAGCGGAAGGTTTTACAAAAGTTAGACTTTCAATTTTAATTTTTGTTAGAATTGGTTTTATTAGAATAATAGTTTCTATTAAAATTAGAATCTTATTAAGATTTTATTTTTTTTTGTCAAAGACGTGTCAAAGAACGATACGGCTCTATTGGCATTCTTTAAACACAGCGATCCCTTTCTATGCAGGGTCTCTAACTTACCCTCGGACCGGTTCTGTGAGGGGTTGAAATTTTGTAGGGAAGTGTACCACCTATTAGTAGGCAACCGTGTATTACGTTGCTGCTGTACTTCAGGTAACTCAGGTGTATGGACGAAATAGGAAAACACTGCGAATCGATACTCGAATCTTAGTTTCGAAAGTATCCTTGATATTATTTGCAAATTATATGCACAGAAATTTGTGTTAACAATGTAGCTCAAATTTTCGGCAGCGTTGAGATTATTCGTAGGTGAAAATCGATAGTTTAATTTTAACAGAGATTCGACTGGGCTAAGTTTAGGACGCGCAATTAATGGTTACATTCGTTGGAGAATGCCCGAGTCAATATAATTCACGTAATAATCGCAAGACATTGTTACGCAGAACTTGAGAAAATTTCTATTTTGGATCGTGTTTACTATTATTTTATTATTGTTGAATATTATTTCTGTTTTTAAAGAGCAATTTCGAATACAAGTTGTTAGTAATTCGACTGAAACCACCGATATATCTTTTGTAATTATAAACAGGTGAAATTTGAAATCTATTATTTTTATGAGCTTCGCATCTCTACTTAGAAATAAAAAAAATCCCAATCAGCTGACATGAACCAATTGAATAAGTCATTTACAAATGATCTTTCCAAATTCACATAAAAAGCTTGAAAAACAGAATAAAAATTGGTCGAAGGTAAACATTGCTGTCGACTCTGTTACCTGTCACATGAACGAACAAAAGTATACAAATATATCTCATTAATCAGTAAGAATACAACTGGTTAACGGCAACGGAGAATTGTAAAATTTAGAAAAAAGAAAAAGACAAATGCGAACGAAAAAGAAAATTTCTGTTCTTCGTGCTCGGTTGTCGAAACATCGCGATAAAGAAGACCTCGACTCTGTTTCCTAAAACGCATGTGCACCCGAAATCCCTAAAAATTCGGCAAAACTAAACGTCAACGACGAACTCGGAATAGCTAACGAAACGTCACGATAAAAGGCTAAAATTATATGCATCCTTCTCCATTTCTCTGCCTTCCTCTCTACTCTCCTCTTTTTTCCTTTTCTTTTTTTTTTTTTATCATACTGACTGCTGGTGCGCTGTTTTCTACGCCCGCGACGAACGGATGCGGACGAAGCGGCGACGCGATGCCGGAAACGCGGATGGGGTGGGAGTTGAGCGTTTGACATATTTTGTCCGGAAAACCGACAGATCAGGGACGATAGCGGCGTACGAGAAAGGGTTGGTGGTTGGGGTGAGCACAGGGGCACCTCTGCTTCTGACGTGGAGATTAGTGTCCGCCATTGTGGTGACGTCACCATAGTTAACACGCATTCAAACGACCGTGCAAACGGCTGGTGAAATTATTGACCAACGCCTCGCGAGTTTCGTCACCTCGTCCTCGTTCGTTCTCTTGTCTTCCTCCTCTCTTCTCGTTTTCTTCTTTTCTTTTTTTCAAAAACTCATCACAAGTCATTTTACGTAAAAATAATCGAATAATGGAAGAGATAGGGTAAAAACTGATTTCACGGTGGACAGTAAGATAGAGGAAGGAGATGATCTATCGTTGAATCGTGTAACGTCGAGTCTGCAGGCAGAAGTCGGTACCGGTTGACAGATGAATTGTGCCCCGAGGAACAATGGGACCGACCAAAAATTAACGGCATTGTCTTAACTTTGAATTCGCATGGCGGCTGGTGTTTGCCTCATGCCGTAGTCGATTACCACGAAACAGGGAGGCGCGGCTGGGCGCGAACGCATTCAGAAGAGAGCTTTCCTGGCTTTCGATTACGCGCCCGACGACGGATTGTCCCTGGCGTTACTGCCGCATTTCGAACTTTATGACGTGTAATTTTGGCTTTGACATCTTCGGGAGATGTACGAGCGAGGAGGAAAGGGAAGTGTGCGTTTATAGCCATCCCCTGTTCTATTGCGCAAAAAATCCGTGGAGTTAGCAAAGTAGATGTAAATATGAAATGTTGATCCATGTTGGATAGGATTTATCGTGATTGCTATTTTGAATCCTTTTGCTTTTTCAGGATCTGAATGCGACTATTGAATGTGGGAAAAAATTCGGTGATCTCATATATATTATGGCGAAAGCGTAGACGTTGATGGATGTATACGATAATTAATGTTATCCGTGAAATTGAAATATAGAATTCTCCCCATTTTCATTTCCAACTTGACTTTCTTCGAACATTTAATAATTGGTTAAGACAATCGCGATAAGAAAAAGGAAAAATAGTATATATCAGTTTATATCTATCCCAGAAATAAACTAAGGACAGTAGAAACGATACGTAAAATTCAGATTAATATGTTTATACAGAACGTTTTATTACAAATTTCTAAACTTTTATGTCTATGTATAATTTCTTTTTACATTTGGTAATATACAAATTTTTTGTGAGAATTTATTATTATTCTATTCATATATTAAATGCCAAACTGTAACGCGATTTCGTTAACTCTTCTGCTACTTTACTGTTTACGAATTTATTTTATAATTTTACTAATCAATTTAATAATACTTAACTATCAGAAGTCTACAACATAACACAATTTTATCTAATTTTACCTGATGTGACAACTGTGCTCAACCCCCGTGGTACTGCAACCAGATACGCGCTACAGTACTACCCATGGCTTAACGTGCAGGCGAACTATTCTTACCTGAGCCTTGTCCATCGATACCTCTTTCAAACGTGAGATGGCGTACAGCTCATTTCCAGCAAACGTTCTCCCCCGTACTATGAATTTAACGATCGCTCAGAGAAATCGATTAAAAAGAAAAATAAGAAATAATAGCTCGATTATCTGATTCCGGACAGAGCAGAGGCGATGGGTTCACGCGACGCGGCGGTTTCGCACACGCGAGACACGTTGCGAAATGCATTATGCAATAAACGTAATAAGCGTCCAATAGTAATGGCTCGAGAGGAGTTAAACAATTTATGTAACGAGCTTTCTATAGCCAGCGGAGGTGTATCGAGATCTGGCGTGAGATCGATCAATTATTCTCGCATAAATTCGCTCTTGTAATCGAGGAAGACGATCGTTCGTCAAGATCGTATGAATTGAAATTTATCCTCGGCTGATACCTTTGGGTCGTGGATGACCGAAACATTTTGATTTAGATGTAGCGGCACAGGAGTCAAAGGACGATGCGAATATAGAGCGATTCATATTGTTATTTTGCCTCGCGACATTGACACAGCCTTGACGCATAAAACGTAATGATTAATAAACTCCGGGCAAAACAACGTTGCCGCTACATGCAACCGTCGAATAAAGACAAATTTGAGTTCTCCGACTCTCCCCCGATCAGTATAAATAAACAGACGCGATCGCGAGCGAGCAGTTACTGTCCGAGTTATTGTCCAAATTATTATCTGAGTTACTTTCCCAGTTATCGTACGAGCTATCATCAGGTATTAACGAAGTTAATCTCGACAGTATTTATACTTATATTTATTTAATTTATTTAAATATATTTGATGGGTTGCAACAGCAATTCCTCGTTATTCTATATTATATTCCTCGATACTATCCACCATATAGATTTAAGATTGATTACTCAATCTTAACTTTTAAGATTTCTTTTTCTAAATATTTAAAGTTTTTGTCATATAAAATAATATTAAATAGTTTAATAGATCATTTAACGATTATAAATTGAGGATCTTCAGAAATATTTCTTGAATTGTATTGATATCGATTTATATGAATTATATTTGTGACTGTATTTTTGAGTTAAAGGTTCTACTTAGTTAAAAAAAATTATTTGAATAAATTATCCCTTATCCGTTTCAATCAAAAATAGGATTAATCTGGTACAATATCTTTTATCTATCGATCACGTGATATAAATTTAATCGTGAAAATAATTTACCTGAAATTATGTAAACATATTAAAAATAACATTTTTTTTGGATTACTATAAGTCAATTAGTGAGTCATTACCTTTTACTGTTACTGAAATCTTATTTTTTCTCAGGAACAATATGCTCTTTTTACAAGGAATATTATTATACCCAGCTTCGTTAACAATCATTGTTTGAGCGAGTTACTGTCAAAAATCAATCGATAACGATACCAAATAATTATTATTACGCAATATACATTTCAATGTTGAAAGACAAAAATCTAACCGAAACCAATATGTCAGTAATATTACTGAAACAATTGATAAGACGCAACGTATACGTCAGTAACAGTGGAAGTCTTAATGAATCTAATTACTTCAAAAATCAATCTGAAGAACATTAATTTATAAGAGAATTAATAGAGATAGTGTTTAATACAAAAACCAGAATGGGAGTATATTAATATAACACGAATTATTTAAAAACAATGTGGTTTATTTGAATCGCACAAGACATACACCGTATCTGCTATGTTTATAATTACGGACCTCCCCGTGGAAAATCTGGTCAAAGGATGTGTCGCGAACTTTGGCCAGTCTTTGCCCGAAGACGCCTTGTTTTCTCGTATTGCCTTAATGTCGATCCTCGGTTTTTTCTGATTTTTCATTTTACTTTATTTTTGTTTAAAGTGTTCGAAAGTGTTGGCAGGTCTTGAAAACCCAGTCGTACCGTGTCTAGAAACCGAGCTTCGGATTATTTTTACCCTGGATCAGAAGATTTCATGCTAAAAATCCAATTTCCCTGCTACCGACTGTTTTTGTTCGCCTCCGTTTCTGCGCATCCTGCCGCGTTCATCTTGCGTGTGGCTCATTTCCCATCCTGTCGCTTACTATATTATAGGAAATACCTCTTCATATTTTTTTTTCTCGTTTATTTATTTTATTTAACTGTCTAGATACTTCAATTCGCTATACTTCTGACGTTTTGCTCTTCGCTTTATTTATTTATTTATTTTTTATTTCGTCTGGGATTATCTTTTACCATTTTACGTGGTTTACCCTGTGTAGAAACGTTAGAAATCGATCGACAGGACACGGCGAGGCGAAATAACACGATTTACTTCATCCACGTGAAAGAAACTTCAGTTTTCGTCGTCTGGAATTCGTTCTGGAAGATTCCACTTTCGCGGCGAATTTACTCATCGTCTCCTGTCGATCGAATCGCCCGCCGCGAGATTTGCGTGTGTGATTGTGTTCTTTTTCTCTTTTTTTTTTTTTTTTTTTCCTATGTTCGCTTCGTGAGGCAGGGAACTTGGTCCTATGTGGGATGAATTCGAATAAGAAAGACGAGAGAAACTTTTGGAAACGAAGCGCGCGTTTCGTCGCATCGTCTCACGGATTAAGGTGATTCTGTGAACTTATAATTCTTTTTTCTTTCTTTTTACCGTTCCTTTGATTTAATTCTTTCTTGCTGTTTTACAGAATTAAATTTTTCGAAAGCACTCAAGAAGGACGAAACATCCATCTTTTAGATAATTGCCCCATTTGTTTCTCTTTTATTATTCGTATTCTTATAATGTTCACGTGCCGATAAAATGGCCAACAAACATCCTCGAAGATAATGATGAACGAAACAACGCGTTCTCGTGTGCACGAAAAAGATTGATGCAATTAATATTATGATGATTTTTATTTATTTCTCACGTTTGAACGCCGACGATCATGTTCGTCTGCCTTATTCTCCGCCCGGTTCTCCACCTCCCTGTATTCGTTTCCCATTTTTGCTACGGGCAGTGCCATATATTTACAATATATCGTATAAACGGAGCCTGGCATGTACGTATTTCAGAATCAATCTAACAAACGCTTTTTTTTTTCTTTAACTAGATAACGAGATTTTCATTTTTTTATCATTTTGCCTTTTACCTAGGGCCGTACACGTCTAACACCGAGACAACTATCTTGATATGAGTTTTTTTCTCCTTTTATCCCTTTATTACTCACTCGTTATTGACATTCATACAATACACAACGCACGGAAAAATTGAACAAACTAACGTTCGATCCTTTTTCCTTTAACGCGCAGACGCACAGTTTCAACGAACTCATACATACACAAAAATCGAGAAACGCACACACATACTATACTCCAGTTACTCTTTATCTTATTGCCTAGATCATCTTTTTTTTTTTATTTAGGAACAGTCCCCTTCGAAAACGTTTACAACGAGGCGTTTTTCGGGATAACGAAATGAACGAAGGAAAAAAAACGAAAGGGAAAAAAACAGAACTATACAGTACGCAGTATAATGGAACGTAAGAGAAAAGGAAAGATAATTGAAAGCTGGATGCATCGATCGTGCGAATACAATATGTAAGTACCTCAGTCTTCGGTTTCTTCCAACGAAAAAAACGGAGAAAGTAAAAGGATAATCAGTTAACCAACCGTCGCATCGTTTGGACGCGCCACTTGGTGGACACGACGATTTTCGCAGGATCAACGATCCGCGTTCTCGATCCTGCGAAAGCCGCGCGATATCCGATCAGCCGCGACGGTAATAAATATAACCAACGAACAAACGCGCTATAATAATAGCGCCAGCGTGTTTTGCGACCGCAAAATGACCGTCGAAGATTTCTCGAACGCCCTTCACACGAGCCAACCACAAAACTGTCTCTTCAACGTCTATAGATCGTATTTTTTTCCAAATCATCGGCATTATTTTTCCCGAATTTAGTTTTCTTTTTGTTTATTTTTATTTTCTTCGTTATAATTCTTTTATTATCTGCATTAATTTCTTTTCATTTTTATTCGATTTTTTCCTGTGAACGTGAATAGACAAATTTTTATGACTAGCTATCGAACGTTAATTAGACGCGTTTTTTTAAAAATCCGTTTAACATAGCGCCATCGCAAAAACAACAAAGAGAAGTTTCGATAGAGAGCCTTCGACGAACATCTTCGGCCGACGATCATCGCGCTGATAAACCTAAACAACTTTGGCATCTTCTTAACCATGTAAAACATCATCTTCGATAATAATTTAATAATAGCGGAGATAAAATAATGAAGACAGCGCTTACAGTCGCTTGTAACCGCGTTAATAATAGTTGCAATGAATAATAATAATAATAATAATAATAATCAGTATGACAATAATAATAATATAATAGTAATAATAATAATAAAGTCAATAATTAATGTTAATAATGACAATAATAATATTAATAATAAGCAATAATGGAAACATATATAATAATATTAGATAATATTAATAGACAATAAAAGTACTATGATATATTTTACATAGGATCAGGGGTGGAGCTTAAAATCTAGAAAAAACGCAGCGCACACTTCCGGTTCACGCTGTATACGATTAATCGTACATCAAATACTCTCTGTATTCCTAATCATCGATAGCTAAACGCTGTTGAATTATTATTTAAGGGTGGATTTGAGGTTTTTCGAATATCGATGTTTCGCGCTTATATACATACACAAAGGATAACTTCGAAATCGCTCACGTGATTATTCTTCTTCTCGATGGAAAAGAATAACCTGCCATTTTTATTTTCTGGCTTTTTCGCGTTTTCTTTTTTTTCTTTTTCTTCTTAGAAAACAAAGACGGACGCTTGATGTACCGAAGCGACGTCGTCGGTGCAATGTACAAAAGGATTATTTTTCCCCTCCTAACCCTCTAAATCACTCCTCTCTCCCCCCTCTTCTCGACCTTTCACCCTAAACGCTATACGTACGAACTGGTTGCAGGTTTTTTCATATTATATAACGTAATGTACATACATATACACGCGAACACGGGTCTCCATTACACATATATACATATATTACGTTATACAGTATTAATATGCGATAATATTCTCTATCATTATTAAATAAATAATCTTCAAATGCAATAATAAAGTTACTATGTTCATTATCCTATGTATAATATTTATATTTTGTATAATTCATCCTCTCGCGATTTTATATTTATGTATATATTTATACATTTATATATTTTTTTATACTCTTTATGTATATAATATGTATATTTATATATATTCATATTTATAGTTTCTTTATTTATAATTATTTACTCTTTTAAATAGTTCTGTTGAGACTCGCAAAGTGGTAACCATTCGTTCGTTTCTCCAGTTCAATGTTTAAAATCGTCTTTATTCATTGAACCAGTTTGAATTTTTCTTTATATTCGGTTTCCTCCAATTCGGAAACCTTTCTTTTTCATCTTGAAATCCTCAAACGTGGCTTTTTAACTTTCGAGGCTGACATTTGTCGTTGTTCTTCGTTTATACAATGATATACATTCCTTGTATTGCCGGGACCGTTTCCAGGTCACATCGATCGGCTGTTTCCTCGTTCACCGACCTACCGCCTCCTCCAACACTGAGAGGCGATCCTGGACATTTGACCAGAGGAAATTATTCAGAGTACACTGCAATCGTGTCTTCGTCTGAACATTTTAAGGTTCCTTGTCTTCGTCCAGGATTCGCCTTTTTGCCCTCTGTTTCACTTCCAAGGAAGAAGATCCCCTCTTCAGTACACCGGGTATGGTGGTCTGTGTGGCCACAGTGGCGGGATCGGCGGTAGGCTTCCGTTCCAAGATCAAGTGTCCTTGGTACTCAACGAGGAGTCCTCGTCTTGGCTACCAGGATATGGCATGCCTAGTTTTGGACCTTGCTGCACCACAACCACGCACTTTCTCATGTGCTTCTCCAACGTGCTTGGCACCGAGAATGGCATCTCGCAGAAGCGACATTTGTACGTGTCTTTCCCGTGTCTACCGTGTGTCTTCATGTGCCTGGTCAGTTTCGAGCTCTGTGCACACGCGTACGAGCATAACTCGCATTTGTACGGTTTTTCTCCTGTGTGAGATCGCCTGTGTACCGTCAGGTTCGAGCAATTCTTGAATACTTTGCCGCAATACTCACACGTGTCGTTCCTGCCACTTCGTTCCTTTTTCAATAAGGGACTTGGTAAACCTTGAAGGGCTAAACTGGACGTAGTAGCCTTCGTTGCTTTACGGAATTCATTGTTTTCTAGGTAATGAGGACTCGGTAGCCAGAGGCCACCGAAATCCGGTCCCGAAGATCTGGGAAAACCCTGACCAGAGAATATATTAGGTGTGGTTGAGGAATTAAAGTTCGTGGGCGATAACGCGCTGTCTTTCTCCTTGTTGTTGTTCAGAGAGTTGGTCATGTTAGACGGCGATTCCGTTTTAATGAAACCGCCCCGGTGGTTCTCCTGCAGAGCCTGCCTATAAGCCTCCGAGTACTGTGCGATATTGCTTAATCCGAACTTTTCCATCAAATCGCCGACTAAACTGGCAGGTTTCTGCTCTATTCTACCACTGCTTTCTTCTCCGCTTTGACCTTGAGTAGTACTCAGATCCTCTGGTGTATTCTCTTCGGTATCTTCCCTTTCTCCTTTCTGTTCGTTTTCGTCCGCTTCATCGAGATCCATATTCTCATCGCAACTGGAACCATCGTCCGGAACGGTTTCGACGCTCCCTTGAGGACTAGCCGCGTTCAGATTTTCCTGGTGTTCTTTTCTCATATGTTTCCTCAACTCGGCAAAGCTTGGAATCTCCATTTCGCAAACTTCACACCTCGTCGGCGTCGTTTGTCCATCCTGCGTTCCATCCTGTCCATACTGTCTCTCCTTGTCCCTGTGACTTCTTCGATGCACGATGAGATTCGACTGGAAACGGAACTTCTTGTCACAGACCTCGCACGAGTAAATCGTTTCTGATACGGAGTCTGTTATGATGGGTGTCGAGGCGACAGGTGGACTGGTTTTCTCGCTATCGGTCGAATTATTATTGTTATGATGACCAATCGGGCTCTGACTGTAGCAGGGCGGCGAATTTTCCTTTTGGTGATTGTTATGTGTCAGTATTGTAGCGTTGTTCGACGCTGGACTGGGAGGTTCGACAGGTTGACTGTGATTTTGTGCTGCTGGCGGCTGCTGTTGCTGCTGAGCTGCGCTCGGTACAGGTACAGGCGGTACCGGGGCCGGTGGGTTCGAATTCGTCGTCGAATTACCGCTACTAGGTGGAGCCGCGCCTAAGGACGGATTAGCGAGGCTCCTTAGGCGCGCCGAGTAAAAATCCAGATTGGCCTCGAGTGGAGGAGGATGCGCCTGTCCGGCGAGGCCACGGCCGTGCGACAGTTCGGCCAGGTTCGCCAGATTCCGGGCATTGTTCAAGGAGTCCAATGAACTACGGACCAAGGGATCTCCCAAATTTAAACCGTCCATACCTCGAAGCGGATCGCCAAGATTTTGGAGGTTTCTCGTGGCAGTCTGTAGCTCCTGAAGGCCTCTATACCCGGCCAGAGGATTCAAGGCCAAAAAGTCCGGCCTAAACATGGGTGGGAAGCTTCGTTCGAGGTGTTGAGGTAACCTTAGAAAACTGTGAAGCGGATCGCCAACAAGGGACGCTGAGGATTGAAGTTGTTGTCGTCCACTGCTACTGCCGCTGGAACTCGTGCCGCCGGATGAGTTTCCCGTGGATGAGCTTCCGGTGGATTTACTGCTTAGGTTCAGGTGGTTGGGTGGGCTCAGGTGATGCGTGTGAGTGGGTGTGGGCGTTGGTGGACTTGGCGCGGGTGTGTTCGACGAGGAGTTCGTCGATGACGACGGGGAAGTGTAAAGACGGGCGCCATGGACGCTTTGTACGTGCTGGAGCAGCTCCCACGCTGACGATAGTCTTCTGGAACACTGCGAGCACTGCAGCCATCGTGGTTCTGAAACAAGATAATGTAGATGGTCTCGGTTAAATACTTGAAAGTATAGTTTTTTGGAAAAGAACTCATTGAAGGAAGATATATCGTTAATTCATAGTAAATTGACAAATCGAGTATTTTAGGAATATGTGGGACCATGTTGATACGAACAGCTACAAGGTGCAAAGGTTTTCTAATTTTAAGGAATTCATTTTCTCGTCACAAACAGTGCAACGGTACACGAATCTCCGAAAATTTCTGGATTTCGAAGCTTGTGGATTGCTTTTATTTTATAAAACGAGAATATTTAATACTTAATGCGGAGGGGAACGACTTCGGTAAATTTTAGATTAAATTAAAATATAACAAGTCCACAGGGTCGTTGATGATTCTCCGGCAGTAATTCGAAATGGGTCCCGGGCATTCCAGCTGAGCGTCGGGCGGTCCACTGTGGGGTTTTAGTCGGTATAGTTCGACACTACCCTGCCGCTTTCAAGCGCGGGGGAGGATGTGTCCATGAGGATTTCCCCATAAAAAAAAAAAAAAAAGAAGAGCTCGTTGATGAATTTCTGCATGAATTTACTTGCACATATAAAGATACAGAAATGCATCAGCGATCGTCTATGTACAAGAAAAGACTGATTATTTCCGTGACGTAAAAGACATGGTATTTACATTCCAAATAACGAAAAATGGTATAAAACCGAAAACTGTTCAAAAAGCCTTGATCACGCCTAAGATAAGGAAGGATCGAAAATCGCATAAAATATTTCACCCCGAAGCAACACTCCTGCGGGCGATCACGCGTGCGATAAGTTGCAACCGCATCAAACAGTCCAGAAGATTACCGTGAACCACGATGATATATGGAAACACGGGGAAAAAATCTCTCGTCAAAATTGTAGAGGGGCAAGGCGACACCACCGCGAGAACATGTGTGTCTAACGTGTGTCCGACCCACGTATATAGCAAGTTCAACTGGCTATCAATTTTCGAGGCACCCTTAATTTCGCGGAATCGGGATAGAAATCGGGTCCGCCGATTGAATTCGGAATTCAAACGGCGCGGCTGTGTCAAATTGCGGCCAGGCGGGGGCTTAAAAATAATATCCCCGACAACGATGCTCCGTATTCGGGGGGGTTGAAAAGGCTGGCTCGAGGCGAATGGGGATCGGTTCAGACTGAAACTGACCCTTAACGACTTCTCGACCCTGCCTCTCGCTCCGTCGACGACCGCGGGAGGAACTGGTTTTGAATTTCAATGTTTTTAATCCGGAATATCAGATTTTCGGCCATTTTTCACGCTCCGGAGACGACGCTTTACGCGGTGCTAGGGTGTCCGTAGAATTTTATTAATTCGTGGCCACCCTCTCGTAAAAGAGGATGAAAGAAGACGAGAAAAAAATGGAAGGAAAGCGGAACAGACGTTGTGATGGTCCCTTGTTTCGTACCGCGGAAATGCCATTCAACGGAGGATCAGGGACATATTCGAAGAACTCGTGATTCCGGACGTTAGGGTGATCGTGAATTAAATTTGTTTGGAAGAAACGTGGAGAGGCGATGTGGAGTTTGTAAGCAAAGAGATTTTTCGTTTGAGGTGTAACGATAGTTGAGATTACGAACGAGGAAAAATGCAATTTAAGTTATATGAGCGAGGATTGTAAATAATTCATACTGTGTCTCAAGATACATGAAATTGAAGTTTATATTTGTGTTCCGTGACTTTGAATATTTGACGAATCTTTTAAACAATGACATATATTTTTAGCAAATTGTATTCCTTTCAAAGCATACTTTATCTCTTCAATATGCCACTTGCTTTTGTCTCATATGTTATAGAATCGTGAACTCATACTTATCAGGAGTTAATATATTTATGAATTTCAATGAAATATTGGGAGAAAAGTTCTGCGATTTGTATAAACGAGTTAGTGTTAGAATACAACATAAGCAAAAAATTACAGTTTGTTCGAACGTGGAGGAGAAGCGTGTTAGAAAATTAAAAAGTCGGGGATCGGTTCACCTATTATACCGTTTCAGACTGATTTAACATCGGGAAGAAAAGTCAACCGGAGAGACAAAAGATCTGGGAAAAAATAAAAGCGGCCCTAATTAAATGGCTGTTCGAGATAGGGGAAGATCTTTGTCGTTGAAGGAAGTCTGGAAGCGAGAGTCTTAAAGCCGAACCTCCTCTAAATAAGACCTTACATTTTACTTAAGTTTCTTATTCCATTCGAATTGAGTCGTTTGTTACACCAAACGGAACGTTCTCGTCGATCGTTTACTCTTCTGAATTCTCTTTAAATCGTATAAAAGCAGTACGACTTGCGAATAAAATGATCAGGTTCTAAAGTTCATGTAGATTGTTCTATTTTCAGTGCTAGTTATACCTTACGGTGTTTCATATTGCTCTATCGTAAATGTCTTTTAAATTAACTGTGAATTAATAGAAAAGAAAATCATGGATTATTTATAAAAAGCAATAAAGAAACTAACTACTAGCAAGCATTTAGTGCCAAATACATATGAGCTTTTTCGAACTTAAATTGATCAATTCCGCTTTTTATAAAGTTATGAATGCCGCATTATAGAGATACGCAATTAGTACTCTACATCTCAACAGAAAAACCACATTTTCGTAAATTTATTGATCATAAGAGAATAGCGCAAATAACTGTAAATTTTAAAAAAGTTCTTACAAAGTAATGTTTGCAATTATCCTGCTTGCATGCAGTTTAATTTATAAAGTCGATCCGCATAACTTCTGAACGATTCACATAGCCATTCACTGAAACCACGACGAATGCGTAGAATATTCAAAAAAAAGAGATAAAAATTCCGAATACCAATGGAACAGGAAAACAACGAATTATACGATTTTTGGTCACACCTCGGTCTCGTTACTGAAATTATTCAAGAGAAACTGCTTGAGAGCCGCGTGGAACACACAGAAGCGTGTATCAACGATGTCCAATAAATGAATCACGCTGGCGCGGATCCCGGCGACAATGGGACACGTAAACAATGAATCCTAAATTAAATTAGAAACAACTCGAGGGACGTCAGCTTCATAAGCGATAGGATATACCCCGCGACAATACACAATAGAACACATATCGCCGCGTGTAACAAGGTGCTAAGTAGAATAACGAGGCTGCCGGGTGGGCGACAGATTTTTCTTCCCCGCCTCGCTGACCTTTCACCACGATTACGTTTACGTTTACGCGTCGTGGTAAGAAACGCTCGCGGAATGGAAGAGGGAAAATACCGTGATTCCTCGCAGATAACCTCGTTCCAACGTCTACGTCGTCGGCTTCGAGGCTGAAGTCTGAAGTTCAAACGTGATCGTATATGCAGTGTACAGGGGAAAATGATGATAGATAGATTCGGAATTTGTATACAAATTTATATTGTATTTTTATGGACACAACTAAAGAAATAGTAATTAAGAAGAGATTCGTTCTATCTATTACAAATTATTATAGTTACCTGTTATGCATTTTTACCTGCAATATACTTAGAAACGCCTAAAAATGCACCTGTTAACAATTACAACAAGTTCATTACCTTGGACAATTTAAATATTTTTTGCATATTATGTACATGTTCGTGTATTGTCATAAGTACATAAACATTCACGTTCCATTTATCGCAGAACGTATTTATCGATAACATTCTCAACGACAATGAATGTTTTTCCAATATTACTTATATTTCGCACAGCTTACTTCAAGATGTATTTTATTTTATGATACAGCTTATAACTTCGATTTGTAGAAATCATTAAACAGAATTTCCAAACAAAACTGAAACGGCTACACGGTTATCTCGACAAGCGGTAAAACAAAGGAGCGCGATACCGTAGAAACAGGAAGAAAAACCACTTAATTTTCACCGCGTCATCGATTCGACGAACCTTTTCGAGTGCGAACTTGGCTGACCCCGGCGAGGAGAAAATTAGAAAGCGAAGAAAGGGACGAGTCACGTCACAAATGAGGGGTCATCGAGTGGCAAACCGTGAAAATTTGGCATATTGTTTCACGCGTCTGGCCCTCGGGCGAGCTTTCGTCGACCGGAAGTCGATGATATTGCCGAGTTCCCTCAAACTCGTTGAAGAGGGGACCCGACACCGAGGAAGATAAGCAAGTGCTCGAGCATAATAAAGGTGTATCGATTCACAGGCGGACGCTTTTCATATGCAAACGTCGCGGCCGGCCATCCGTTAGGATTATTTCTTTAGATTTTCCACCATCTTCTTTCTCTATGGATGCTTCTGCCCTTACTGAAGATGCGGCCGATAGAGAAGCGCATCGATCACGATTTATAGAGTTCCATTTTACAACGTGAATGGTGTTGCGAAAAAAGTACTGCGGCAATGGAAATCATTGGAAATTTGAAAGTTCTGTATGAAGCTGGCGTATAAAAATTATCAACAAAAAGAAAATGAGAAAATTATCTATATATTAAAATTATAATTAGCGCGTCTTCGGTATTATTAAGTTTGCAAGAATTACATTTTCACATTATTACATAGAATGGATGATATATAACATATTAGAAAATGTTAAATACGTGTGCGATCACCTATGAGTCGACAACCTCAATTGAAGGTTAATTTTAAGAAGAATTTAATACAATTTAATTATTCAATTTACATATCATATTGTGAGAACGTAAATGACCGAATCATCTAGTTCTAGACTAATTCTCTCTTTCTATTGTTAGTGTGTATGTCCTCGTGCGTATATGCCGAGCCAATACACATGACGTTGTCGAGCCGGCGAGCCGCCGCGGCTTTTCCGAAAGGGCCCGGCTTTTCCTTTTGTCTTTTAACCGTCGATGTCGATCACCGAGTCCGATCAGAGTGTGACGAGCAGTTTATAACGAGCCGGTCGCCGGTGAAGATCTGCGCTAATAACGAACCTCTACATTCTACGCTATTGAGAAATAATTCTCCGTAACTTCAAAATTACAATGAATTAATATAAAAATTTAGTACAATATGTACATTTTAAGCGTTTTATGAAATTTTCTACATGAATAAACATAAAGAGCCGTTTTACAAAAAAACAGATAAACTTTAATAACTTATTATTATGTTTGTCTGTCTATCATAATCGTATCTTCGAACGAGAACTTGATCAAACAATATGCAGCTAAATATCTACTAAAGAATTTTGTTAATATATTAAATACTAAATATACGTGACATACGATTTGATGACAAAAGCTAAATTCGTCGGGGGTATCGTGGGATCAAATAACGAACAATGTGGTCGCATACGAATACATGTTCTTCCGGTGCTCGCGATAGTGACCGAACGATTTTCCTCAGAAATTGCCCGACAAATTGGCCCACGCGACGTTTACGGGCAAATCGTTCGGAATGCCATTGTTTAACGACCATCCAAACCCTGGTCATCCTACGAATACTTCCTTTCAACCCTTTCACGGAAGATTTCACACGAAACCTAGCTACCCTCAATCGGTGGGTATAGTTCCCGCGAAATAATTTTCCAAATATTCTTCGTCTCTTCAATACGCTTTTTTCAAACGCATTTCTCATAGACTTCTAACGTGTTCATTTTACAAACTTTTGGAAAAATTATGAAATTGGAAGTTATTCTTTCATAATATAATATTTTATATATTTTACTGCATGTGCTACATACTATATGAAGACAATAAGATGGAAATATAATAAGTTCATTTTTATTGATTTTCGTAATTTCAGTATTCTTAATATACCATAGCTGAAAAATAGATTCATAAACCCAGAAAGTTTTTTAAAGGAAAACATTCACTGCATAATGAATAATATTCAATATTCACAAATGTTACGTTTATCGTAAATCAGGGTCTATCGTAAATAGAGATTTATCTGCTGAATATTTGGAAACCATATTTTCTACTTTAAATATTTCATATATTTTTACAGATGACATGAATTCTGCATATTCTCGGCTCTTTAAATTTTTCATAAGTGCATAAAAATTCTCAACCTGTTTACGATTAAAGGTCAACTACAACGTCAAAGAGTATGTTCAATTTGACACTTTGCACAAACCTGGCAGGAATGAAAGAAGCAAGTCAAATTCTAAAAAGATATCTGACTGAGCCTCCAGGAGCCAAATTAGACAATTCTACTTTTTATTAATTCCTTAATTTCATTGCATAAGTCCACGAGGAATATTGAATTCTCAAGAAACGAATGACTCGCTTCTGGAAGTTCATCGATCGCGAAAAGATGACGCGAATTTAAAAACCACTGTTTGTAACGTCATTACGTTCCTATGCTTTGTGTATGCGAAAGATTCTCACAAGAAGAACGTTAAGAATGAAGAAAACCGCATACAGAAAGTTGAAAATTTGAAACTATTAAATAAATTCATTTGATGTTCATATGAAACACCGCGAGGCAAAGTTTCAATCGGTCAATCTCTGTCGAACAAGCATAATCTGATCCCTGATTGCGATGCGGCGCGCGTTGTCCCTTTTAAGTGCAACCCTTGTACGTAGGACAAAGTGCATACGCCGCATACGTTGGCTAATCGATATTTTAATATTGTCACACGCCATTCTGGATTAAAGGGCTTTCGGCGTATGCGTGTACACACACGTATCCACGCGTGTGGTGACGTGACAAACAGCAGATGTGCCCGGTTTGAAAAGCGAGAAGATTTCCTCCGACGAAACTGTATCGTTTTAATAAATTTTCGTGCTGTCCACGGGACGTTCGTCGACCGAAAATTCCGAAAACAATCGCCTCTGGACGATCAATAGTCGTTGCCAGTAATTATCGTTTCATAATTAATAAATCCTGGAAATAGTTATCGCTCGGTGATCGCGACTGTTGTTAACGTACCTCTATTTGAGAATAGCTTTGGTAGAATTCGAAACGAACTGCTTTTTGGATCTGTAGAGATCGGTCTGAGATGTAAAGAAACCTGATTTTTGGATACACGTAAAATTGAATAGGTCCTGCCGAGTCTTGCGTCTCGCCTGTCACGTTCAACTTCTTCCAGATTTAATGTACGTAAGCGTAGTATTATTTTAAATATAGCGTTTGATTTGCGACTCTTCGTTTAACATTCTGTTAATTGAGAGATTGATAGTTCTGTCTTTTATTTTTTTTTATTTAAAGTTTCAGAAGTGTATTAACATGTTGGTACTTGTACGCGTTTGGTTATTTTATTTGCTGAACTGGATTGTAATTTTATGGAAATATTTGCTGAATGAAATGTTCGATCAAGTTTGCATGTCTTATTTTCATATTTCTTGGATTAATCCCTTTTACGAAATAAATTTCTGTTAGAGGATCTAAACAAGATGAGATATATAGGTCATAAGAGGAAAAATTGATAAGCCACATTATGTGCCACGAGTCTTTGGATAAAATTTGTTACTGTATCCTACGGCTAAATATAATGCGAAAATGTTGCTCAAAGAAAACACTTTAAAAGCTTTATCAAAAAGTTACAACAGAAATATGGAAATAATAGTGGCGTTATTTGCAATACAATGCAGAGCATGTACAGAATATCATGATTAGATAATTATAGAAACCTCCCATTTCTCTATCGTATTAAGTACACGACAGTTATTATATCAAAATTAATAAACTCAATAGAGTCTTATTATTTCTGACTAATGTGCTTTATGGAATAAAGTGATATACATATATTTTCTTTCGCACGAAAGCTTCTCTAAAATATACGATGAACCGATTTTTTCTTTGAAATGCAACATATTCTAAGCATAATTTTATTAAAACATTAAATTCAATCTATTGTCAAATGCGCTATATGTTATAAACATCGCTGAAACTTTCGTGAATCGAAGCTCTCTCTTTAAATAAACCCACATACTGTTCGAAGCTTCTCGCGACTGTATTTCTCGTGGTCACTACAATGTTGCAACGCGGCTGGCTAGCGTTTTCTCCAAGACTTTATGTCCCTTGTTCCCCTGTCCAACCGCAAACGTCAAGAATGGACCACGGTGCCCATTAACTCTCTCGTCTGGCAAACAAACGAAAGAAAAGAATCTCGAAGCGAGAACGTTGTGTTCTTCTGTTTGAAATAACAACATTTCCAAAGAGAGCGCGTGCCAAAAATATTGCTCTTCTTCGAATGTTTGCGCGTTATTGCGTTCAGCTTCATCTGCCAAACATGGTGCAGTTTAAGAAAGAAACGAAAAGAAAAGGCAAAGTGAGGACGCGTTTATCTTAGCAGTCTGAAACGTTGCTGCTGTTACTTTCTCGTCTTCGACTGTGACACTTTAATTGTCTTCGTTGAACCTTCGCCGCCAGGAAGAAGACAAATGAAGTTTGTAGCGAGCTTTTTAACGTGTCTTTGTTAAAGAAGATTGGCAAGGGCATGAGGATAAAGGGTTGAGAAAAAATTGAAAACCGAAAGAAGGTCGTGTAAAATGGAAACTTACCAACCCTTTATACTTTGATAACTCGCGTGACAAGACCAACGATTTAAGTAGATTCTTCCAATCAAATTTTTTGCGACCAAGGATTTGTTTCAAAACGAGAAACATTACGAGTCAGTAGCCTTCTTCATTTTTCTGCTTCATATGGGTTGAAACAATACGATACAGTGAAGTGCAGTGCGAAGGATTAGTCAAACATGACTTTGTAAAAATGTTCAGAGAGGTTTCTTCGAAAAATTGATGATCTTTTTACTGCGAGGAATAAAGACAATGTCTATAAGATTCACACGGTATATAGAGAATATTAATTAACAATTTAACAACAACGACTTGTCATCTAATTAAAATTCAATACAAAACCATCGCGCTATATCTATTGTTACCATCAAAGAGATTCGAACACCTCGAAACTAAACGTTCGAGGAAGAAGTCGTCGCGAGTAACGATGACGAAAAGTAGAGGGAAAATCCTTAAAAAATCTGGTAGAAAAACACGAAGAGGGGGTAAAAAGTGAAGACTGTCACGCGTATTGGCACTGCCGCTACAGTGTATCACTTTTATGTCGTCCTCGTTGACTTCCTTCCTTGCGGGGGTGAGAAAGCAGGGAAGAAAGAAGGGAACGGAAGGGCTGCAGGAGCTCGAAACCCTGAGATACAACCAATTCGCAAGCAATTCTCGTGGCGCCTCGGGCGGTCCACGAAGACGAGCTAGCACAAGGATGACAGAGAAGGAGAAACGAGTATAAAGCGAAATAGAAAGAGATGGAAGAGGTTCAAAAAGGGGACGCGCGAAGGAAGCATAAAGAACCACCGTTGGAAAAAGCTCGGCCACGAACGAGAATTAATATTCCAGACAAACGTGACAGATAGATCAAATCTGCATCTCACCGGGTACACCAGTGTCAATTTCGACGGATTATCGCTGCTTGTCTCGGTTCCTCCTCTTCATCCCTCATGCCAAACTTTCGTTTTTCCCTGTAACGTCAATCTCCACCTCCTTACGTTTCTGTTTCTCAGGAGACAACCGCGAGAAGATTTTTTTTTCATTCTCTGTATTGGTTTCAGAGTCGCTGATCTTCTTCGTCGGTAGATATAATATATTTTTGTCGAGTTCGTGAAAGTGAATGAAAGTCCTTTAAAAGAAGTAGCTTTTGGTAGCTTCTATCGTGAAGTTTAAACGATAAATGCCACAAATGATGACAAATAGTATATGTTTGTTAGATTTTGTTGTATTTTTTGTGTATTGCCAATTATCAGCATGAAATTGACCACTTTTTTATTTTTTTCGTTAGAAGATCAGCGTTAAGCGAAAGTCTACAAGTTTTTAAACTCTCCGAGGCTTCATATTATAAAACATGTTTCCAAGATCATTCAAAGTTTCGATAAACGAAAAATTCAAAAATTCCTCATCTATATAATATTCTATAACACTATTATATCATCAAACCTACTTATACCAAGTTAACCAACCTCAACATCTTACTCTTTCGAGAACCAAACTATGTTAAACCCTTTCACCGCAAAGGGTTCAACACATCTTCCACTTATTCCAGCTAAAATATTATGTCAAAAGACACAGTTGCCATTTTCACTCATGAACGAACTTCATCAAAAAACTAAATAAAAGGCAGATGATCCAGAGTCTAAAGTCTAGAGGGCTCCATTTCCGCTTCACTTCGTTTCTCTCGATCGTCTCCGATTCAGGTTACTTTACCTAGAGACAAACTACAAACTAGATACACCGTGATGTCGCAGATCAACCGGTTCGCTCACATTTACGCATATTATCCCACGAATTCACACATACGTATTCGCGTGCGTGCTCGTGCAGCATTGGCTCGTGCGGACCACGTGGCCAAACAATAGGACGATTCTAATTGGGCTTTTGGACGTGGCCGGTCGATGACAAAAAAACTGGGCAAAAAAGGCGACGAAAGGGGCTTATCCAGGAGAACAAGTCCAACGTGGACGCGGTGTTGGGGGATGAGCATCAGGATGGGGTTAACGCTCTTTCTCCGCGTACCTAGCAGAAAAGGGGGACCGAGGATGCTTCAGCGAGTTTCACGGACCGTGATGAAATTTTAAAGAGACACACCGGTGCGCTCGCGCCGGATCAACAAGCTGTTGCGTAATTATTATCGTTTGCATTAATCAAGCGGTGGCCGCGGTTTGCCCGCGATAGAGGATCAACCCTTCGAGTGTGAAAAATCTTCGAATACGAAGGGATGACAGCGAAACGGGGGTAAACACAAATTTGGACGCCTGGGTTGAGATCTTCCAATGAAGTTTCATGATGTTCGGACGAGTTTGATGATGTTTGATGATGTTTAATCACGTATTACTGCGGTTTGTATCAATTGGATTAACCTGTAGCAAATGTTTAACTCTAGAAGAGCTAGTCGAGTCACTTTGGATTGCTAGCAAATATAATTAATCCTAAATGTTTAATTTTTGAAAGAAGATAAGAGCGCTTCTATGTTTCGTTAGAAATTATAGCAGATTATTATTATTTATGATTATTTTATAGCGATTATTTTTTACGTATAGCGAAATATATTCAAGATAAATATTGGGATAAAGAAACTGGTATTTCTACTTAAATATGTATACAGGTAGGATGAAAGTAATTTAATGTGGAATTGTGTTTGCACGAGTTAATTAGAATTATGTATCACTGGAATCTGAGTCTGAGGTAATAACGTATAATGTATTATACATCTGATTGTGAGTAGCTAATAACTGTTATATATTAATGATAATTAATAACGTTTTGCATTTTAATAAGCATAGATATGAAGGGATATAAAGGATTCCTGAATGCAGTTAGCATTATTTGTTATTAGCTTTTTCGAACAAGTAAACTATTATAGGGTTACGTTATTGATAATGGACATTGCTATTCATTTATTCTGTTATTCATATCATGAAAAAACAATCATTCGTTTTTAATTGGTATCGTTGGGTCATAGGTTACGATAATAATTTATGCTAGGTCCGTGTTAAATTACTTAATCTTACAGTATAAATATTACTAATGATATTTATCGTGTAAAATATGAAATTATATAAAGTAACCTATAAAATCTAAACCTACCATAAATTAAATTATTTTAATTATTTGTAATAATTACTAATTTATAATTCAACGATGCTACTTCAAGACTAACGCAGAAGATCTAATTGTGATTCTTTCTATTAAATAGAATACAGTCTATTGCACGAAACAGCAATCACATGAAAGCTTATCTCATTTTAAATAACTCGACTTCAGGCGTTTATATTGAATTAATTCCTTGCTTAATGATATTTTAATTGCTGTAGAAACATGTCAGACGACAAATTATTCATCATCACTAATTAACAATTCCCAATTTGAAGAATGGAAACAGTGTTAGCGTTCGAATTAAATTGCACAATTTATATCACAAGTGACATTTGATCTTATTAAATCAGGGGTTAAATATTTGAATAAAGTACTTGGTTCGAAAAAGTGTAATAAGATCAAAAATTATATAACAGATCTGTTTCTGCAACTTTTCGTAGCTTCAATGGAACGCCTAGTGATGTCAAACTTTTAATCAGTAGTGTACATATAAATCAACGTTGTTTCATCGATGGTAATCGTTCCAATCGAACGATTATTCCGCCAATACCCTCTCATCCACGACTTTCCTATAATCGTCGCTTTTCGAACGGGACACAATTAAGATGGAACGATTCTTAAGTCTTAAGGAATGGCCGGATCATTCCGGAGCGAGCGTGATAATATTTGCAAAAGCGAAAACACGCTAATTGTAAGAAAGAGAGCAGAGGAACGACCAGCGATTCTCATTGAATACCATTACCGGGATCCGTCTTTTCTCTCTTTCGTTTCCACCCTCTCTGTCTTTATTTCTGCGATGCAAAACAGCCGGCCGCGGCAATTTGCACAGGTAAGCACCGAGTTAAGAATCTCAAAGGCTGTGCTTTCAATTCATCAGGGGCGTCGGGCCGCATGAATTTCGTTCGAGGTCGTCGCCGTGTCTTTGAAGTTAATCGGAGTAAACCGTCGCGATCCTGGTGTCGATTCGTCCCTACGAGTGGGTGCGAAATTGAAACCCTCCCTTTCATATCGTTGTCATTCAGTCATCGAACGTGCCTATTTTTCAAACAAATTTCGAAGAAACTAGCGGATCAGGGTATTATGAATGGAAACTTGAAAATTGGCAAGATTGACCGATAGCGAGCCAGGAAGTTTATTTTTCGCGTTTTAAGTGTAGATTAGTAAAAGATACGAATCGAGCGCACTACTTTTGTGGTTCGATCTTTAAGGTACAGGACAGTTCTTGAGAATTATTAAATTACATAACATAATGACGATACTGTGGTAATAATAATCCTACGAAATGCTATGTAAAATGACGCTGAACTTTATGAAAATTGAACACAGTGGGGATATTTTTTATTCATCCTGTGAGTATTTCAACTTTTACTTTCATGATTTATACAAAGTTTCACGAGAAATATTTATGTTCCGTTTTTCAGACAAAATTATAGTTCACAACTGTTCGTTAATATTTCTATCCTAAATACCAGTAATTCTGAATCGAATAAAAAATAAGATAAATTTACGAAGACTGTATCTATATGAGGAAACATGCTACGAAATTTTATTTCTTTATATTTTAGGTAAAATTTTTACAGCCACGAGCGTTATTTGCATCGATTCGATAAAAGTCGCGTGGACTGTCGACCATCGAACGGTCGATCTGTCATCTGCGCAGTGAAATTCTGGTTTTGGATTCGCTGGTCGAGGGGGCGAGAAAGAAAGAAAGAGAAAAAGGGAGTTTTAAAGTACAGTTACGGGCTGCCATGTGATGTCGATCGTGGTTCACCGAGCATGGACAATACCGCGGTAGATTCGATTTTTGAATTTAAAGAGCCCGCTCGGGGATTGGGGTGAACCTGCCCCCATAGCCTCTCCCCTGCCCCTCATGGCCCTCTTTTTTATCGGTGGCCGCATTGTCGAAAAGTTCAACGTGCGAATGTCCACGCTGGTTTTCAATCATGGTCCACGATGAAAAGTCGTAATTAATTTTATTTTCAAAACTTGCCGCTAGTCTGATTTCGGTTTCGAGTGCCGTCAAGGGAATCGTAGAACCGTCACGCTGCAGGGTAGGGCAAAGTTTGTAGACATCCATCTGGGTGATCGAAAAATCTCAATGGTTTATTAGATATGAAAGAATAAAGGACAGAAATCCTACGTAGTATCTTAGGATAGTTTCAAAAATTTATGGCTTCACTCTTTTTTTTTTTTTGAGGAGGAGCAGTTATGTAATTGAAAACATGATAGAGAAGAGTCAGTAGTTTATTGTTATCGAGTTAGCTATTGAATTGTTTGCAAATTAAATCATTAAAATTGCTAATTCGAGAAATGAAATTTCCAAGAATATCGGTTTTTAAATCGGAAAAGAAGTAATAAATCGGAATTTTATTGTGTTGTTATATTAAGCAGATTTCTCAATCGAATTTAACGTAATTTGTTACTTATTCTATCGGAAATGTCGGCTCGGGAGCTGTATAGAGTACGGAGAGCATTTGTTGCCGGAACACTCGCGTTTTATTTATAGAGGCTACCTTGACTCGAAAGACCCAACGCAGAACTGAAAGCGGAATATGTGAAAACATCGTGAGGCATCTTTAGTAACGCGTATATCGTTGAGATCTACTTGATACCACGAGTCCAATGTCAGCTCCACTTCTGTTCGAAGAATATTCCTGATAACTTTTATCAGGATAGCATAAAGGTTTAAAGATCGTAAAAACGTCAATATATATCTACGTATGATTAAAGTACTATTTAAAAATAACGTGCTTTATATGCACAAACTTAAAACTTAAAATCTACCAATTCCTTCCTTCAATCCTACATTGCTCCAGAATACTATCCCGAATGAAACTTTTCATTTTATCTCTTTTCATCCCCATTTCTTGAAACCTGCCTGGAACCTGCTTGGAACCTGAAACCTGTATTTCAATTTTTCTGTGCGAAATAATCAATCAAAAACCACTTTCTAATCATAACTTAACAATTTTCCGACGAATACTTCCTTTCTAATCTTCAATACTTTCTAATACGCCTTATTCTTACGTATTTTAAATTAGAATTTTAACTTCTGTGTTAAAAGCACCCGATTCTCCTCAAAATTCACCTAATACCAAACAAATGAACGAATCCCAGGGACGTACTCACCAGAATTGACCGTATTGGTGTCCGCGTCCACAGATTCCGTCTTCGGTTTCTTCGGTAGATCCTCCTTGTCTTCGTCGGAAGCTTCTGTCCGTCTTTTAGGTGTCGAGCTAGCGCTTGCTTTCAGCTCGATCGGACTTCCAGCGTCCGGACCGGGCCCTTGAAGCGTCGGAGGGCTCTCCAATCTTCCTCCGCCTCTTTTGTTGATGGGTGCCGAAATGCTGGGCACCGAGTTCAACTTCGAGTCCTGGTCGACCGTCTTCAAGGCGAGCGCATCCTCCGGATCGGAGTCTTCCGGCGCCGCAGTCGCCGGTGGACTGTGACAACCTTGAAGAGTGCTGCGACAGTGATTCACCTTGTGTTCGATGAACCGCACAATCTCGCCAAGGGGGTAGGACGCCCTGCATGCCCCACATTGGACGGTGTCTGGGGATGTGGTGCCTTGCGAGGTTTCCGCTGGAAAATTAAAAAATTAAACTTTCTTAATTTGTTTGTCGACGGTTTCCAAAGCATATAGAACAGTTAAAAGTAGCGGTATAAGGTGTTAAAGGTTCGTAGATTTTTACTCTTCTGAATGAATAGTATAGAAACGTAGAAATTCTAGAAAGTAATTGTTAAACCTGCAATGTTAGAGATAATAAAATTCGAAATGTAATAATGGATGTATCGCCAGTTATTTTTATAATAAATGTCTTTGTATGGTATTGTTTATATGAATATGTAAAACCAAATTGTGATAAAATTGTCGAATAGAAAGCTTAGGTATTACGTAATGCGCGAAATAATTCAAGATCTCAGTATTTTATTATAAGTTGATTTTTCAAAGGTTTGACAAAGGTTTTCAAAGGTGTTCCGTGTTTGACAACATTCTGTCCAGTTTTACGCGTCTTACATAAAGTCGCTCACATGTTCCTATGAAACTAAACAGAAGACCCTCTTAAGAATTCGCCCAAAGCTGCAGACACTTTAGATAAAAGGATACTTCAAGTCCTTTCTCTTGAACCTGTGTTTTAGACCACCCAAGAAAATTTCACCATCTTGCAATATTTTATCGTGACGCTTTCACCGTCCACGTTCTGGATGAAAAGTTCATTAAATTTGTTCCGTTACGTTTCCCTTAAAATACGGCTTCTAATCTCTCTCGAACGTATTAAAACGTGGAGAGATATTCTGATTGCGTTTTAGAATTAGAACTACGGAACGAGGTATCATCGATTACCAATTAAGTTAAAAAATCAATGAAACACTGTTTTCCATATTTTATGACAATAATTGGATTGTAAGAAATATTCTCGTTTTTTATATTTTACTACCTACAATACTTCGTTATCAAATTATATTGCAATAACAAATAGTCTACGACCAAACTACAAATTTTTACAACCGTTTTGAAAAATTGCTCTTTTTACCATAGAATATATTAATTTTGTAGAAACGTAAATTAATGTTACGATGATAAAAATAGCCTTATTACAATATGCATCAAGATTTTTACGACTCCTGCAAAAATGATAAAAGAGAAAAAGACGTCTCCTACACGATAGTTCAAGCAATCGTTATCACAAAATCTCACAAAATTCCCACAATTACCGCATGCTTATGCATATAATTGAAGCGCGTTCAATTACAGCGCCAGTTACGCAGGCATCGCGAGCTCAATTTTCATGCAAGGGGTTGAGGGTTGAAATTTGGTTAGCTGAAGGAAAACGCGCGCCGCTGATATAGAGATCTAATTTCCTTCTGTGCGAGTCTTATAATTCACCGTGGTTCGAGGGGCTAAGGTCCCGGGGTCAGCCGCAGACGTAACAATTCACTTTTAAGTGTCCTCCAGCAGACCTCCTGGCAGCATTCCTCGCGGCTCTTCCCCTTGCCCACTGCTTATGCCGCGCTCCATTAACATAGAGATTGGCAGGAGTTTCATGCATCGATCTCTCCCTCGTCGGAGTCAAGTATCCATATCCATCCGAATGGGGCTGCCAGTACGGCGTAAAAATAAGAAAACCCTGTATCATTGTCTTTCTGCCCATTTGTTCTTCCACTCTTTCTTCAGATTTGATAGGTGTTTTAATACAGAAAACATTATAACATATAGTTTGATTTGGCTGTGTTGTACAAATATTTCGGAGGAGCTTCTTAGCGGACTTCTTTTTATGGTAGGGATGAAAGTCCATATTTGGATAGCCTGTGGCTATTCCTTTTGCCCGTTTTCGTAGGTGCGCGGACACCGTTCGATTCTTTCGGGGCGGAGCTCTGATTGACCACTGGCCAGCGCGCAAACGCAGATCGGATGACCCTGCGTATGTAACATCACCTTTCGTTTGAGTGGGATTGTTAGGCAGTTGCATGGAAAGGTTTCAGCGGTGGATTTGTACCACTTTTGCAATATTTTGATCAAAATTTATCACGCGGCGCTCATTAATCATTTAGACATCATGTAACTTCGTACTTAGTGGCATTGTTGGTCCTGATGGAAGTACTCGTATATCGATCTGTGTTTTAAATATTGCAATACTTACTTAATAATGAAATTGTACTTGTTCAGATCGTTTTTTATAATTTTCATTTCACGATTTCATTATTCTTGCCTGGCTTTAATTAATTCATCCTCGAAAACACTAATTTCTACTTACTGTAATCGATAAAGGATATAAACAGATGAATTATTACTCACGAAGAGAACAAGGGAAAACAACGTCAGAATTCGAACAAGTAAATTTACTTCTAGGTCTTATCATATCTTGTACAGCATCACTATCGAGCCTTTTCTCTGAAGAGGAACGTTTTCAACACCCCTATAACGGGAAGAATCCATATCTGTTGCCAACAACTATATCCAAATCTTAACCAACATAACTGAATCCATACTCGCACACTTCCTGCGAGAATACAATATTTTAACCATTCCTTCAACATCCCCAGCAAAAAGACGCGACCTTAGAACCAACAAAACTAACCATCCACTTAAAAAGATACACCATATACACTTCGACGCAGCGATTATTATGTATTGGGATGAAAAAAATGTTCAACGGTGAACATGCTGAAGAAGCAAACACGATTCAACGAAGAGAGACAGAGAGAGAGAGAGAGAATCTTAAAAGAAACTTCGCGAGCAGGACGAGGAGGGCTGAGAGAGGTCTAGGATCGAAGGCAGAGAACACAGAGACAGAAGAAGAGAAACGGGACATAGAGAAAACGGGGCCTTGAATGGACTCGGTTCTGGGTCCGTTATTCGCCTACGATTGAAAAGCGCTCGCTTAGAAACAAGAGACGCGCGACCGGTCGTTAACGACAATAGGCTTTTGTTTTTTCGGGGGCAGATGTTGGACCGAAGCTCGGGAGCTGCGGCCGACGGGTAAACTCATGGTTGAAGAGGAAAAGAGAGGAAGAGACTCGTGGTTATGTTACCTACCCCTCTGTGGCGTTCCGACGAAGGTGATCGCGAAGGAGGACTCGGACGACACGTGTCCGCTCCGTCATTCTCTGGTGAATCTCCCTTCGTGCATACACGCACGCGTCACCCTTCTAACCTGTCCGCTAAACCGGTCCAAGAGATACAGCGTACGATACGTATGACGTACATACGTTGTCGTTGTGTATTTATTCATTTGGCGTCACGACCCACGGAAATAAAGAATGAGAAATTACGCGAATGAGTGAAGTACTTGAGATTTTGAAGAGTTTATGGAGGAGATAAAGAAGAGTCCTGTTAAGGATATATAAACACTAGAGATATCGCAGTTTCCTATTTCTAGAATTTCTTCCTAGTAAATTTTCCTTTTTAAAAGTATCGATGAATAGTGATTATTGTTTTAAACAAAACACGGAGTAATACTTATGTTTAATTAAAAGCGAAAAGATTGGTGAGTAATTGTTCTTGTTAGTGCAGATGATAATTTTTGCTGATTGATTGCTCAATGGCTAAAAAATGACCAGGCTGATCTTTCTCTTAAAGAATAATATTAAGTAGAAATTAAAATGAAATTTTCTAAGTACTAAACTAGTGTGATCGTTTAAACAAATTTTAGGAGTAAAGTGTACATATACATACGTATATTACTAACATAAGGGATGTTTGGAGAATGTGGTGTGAAAAGATGGAGTCAGAATGGTTGACGCATCGTCCTTCAATTCATATATATGCAAAGTACAACTCGACGTGTATATGTATATTTTATCGCTAATATAAAGAGATATCATAGTAAGGAACAGCACTCTACTTCCTCTCTTGTAAAAATTTCGATTCTTCTTTCAATTTGTATACGTTTCATATGTATAAATCATTGAATCAACATAGACATATTTTGTTATATTATTTAATATATATATAGTGAGACGAAATGTACTGTATCGTGGGAGTTATCAAGTATTTCCACCAAAAAGATACAAAACCACATTTAGATTTTTAAAAAATTGTTCGGAGCTTGATAAGCGTAAAATTAGGTTTCGAGATGGTAAGATTGGCGGATGGGAGATGAAAGTTTGGTTAGCGGATGGAAGTAGGTGATTTCTCTTTTCCGTAAGATTGTAAGGGAAGGAAAAGAGTTTAAATTGATTTTGTGGGTAGCTTAATAAAAATATAGTCTGAATGTTTCCTGATCTTCAGCGGAATTTATTAAAACGGATAACGTTTAAAGTTACCGTAAACGATAAAAGCAATGTAAACGTTGAATTAACTTTGTTTGCTACATTTAATAAGAATCTCGGTCGAGTAATCCTCGATGTTATATAGAATTTATTAAAACATCGTGTTTCCTGTATTTCATTTCTCTTAATTATGACAAAATCTTTATACAATATCTTTCGTATAAATTGTTGGCGTGAAAATATTTCGATCGTCTTGTTAACAAATAACATTTATCTGTTAACTCGGATATACGATTTAATTTATCGCTCAATTTGCCAACTCTTTGAGCTTTGATAACTTTCTATTGCAGACATACCAAATTAAATGCGTTTTTAAATAAAACTTTAACTACACACAAGTTTTTCAAAATATAATATGTTTCGTTATGTAAAACTAATTCTCATGCCGGTAATTAGCTAGATTCATTATTCCAAATCTATTGCAGTTATCAATCCTAAATTTTAAAAATTCCTGGAAAGAAGTTTTTACACTTTCTTTTAAAATATGTATAAATTCACGAATTAAAAGGATGTCCAGATGGAATAGACTTATTTCAGTTCTTATCGATTCGAAAGTTATTTTGCCTCCAATATAGAGAAAAGCTTTTGTTTAAGTTCCTGATTCTCGATTCGATTCGATTCTTCCCGATGGCTGACATAAATACGCTAACAGAAAGCAAGCTTACCGGCCACAAGAGTAAAAGTAACATCCACCAATAAAAGGATGCCGCGAATAGCTAGGAAAAGATAACATAAAAATGCAATATTGCCCCGCGAATGTAAGTTGGATTGCTTACAAATTGGTCCATACATCCGTAATGCCTCGATCACTGTACCGCGTGTCTCCCTTATTGCGAAGAGACTTCGTAATTTCCATCGACGAATGGAGGGGCAAATGCGTATGGGAATCGCTGCAGGAAACGTCCTGGAGCTTATTAGTCCTTCACATTAATTTTCTTTCGTTTGCCGTTCGAGTTAGATGAAACGCTCAACCAAGGGAATCGACTCCACGCGTCGATTAGTCACGACGATCTCCGATATTAAATTCTGAATCGTTTCCTTCGAATAATCTTTTTCCTTCTCGAAAAGTTAGTCGCTCGATCAAATCTCTACCTTTTAAGTTCGCTGATAGTTGAATTTTAAGTGAATTTCAGATAAATAATAATGCCCGAGTGATATTAAATTTCGCTATTTTTTGAACTGTTAATTGTTTGGCATTGACCGATCAACATTAATATTAGTTTTAATTATCAGATTGATTCAAACGTTCATTTCTTGATTCTTGGAACATTTTCTTTTATTCTGATAATATTATAAGTTCTCTTCATTCGCATTTTTCAAAATCGATCTCGATAAATGAAACAAGACGTGGAAGAAATTTAATAGACATTTTAATTAGACAGCATTTTCCAATGAGCTTCATAAATAGACGCAGAAAATTTTAGAAGTTTTAAGTTCTTTTCAGATTTGAAAGTATTGCTCGTATTACAGTCATATAATCAAGTAGACACAAGATCATTCTTCATAAAACATTAAGAAATTTCTAATTCAAAACCCAATCACAGGTACCAACACAGTCAAAACTGCCCTTAACTATCTTCGAACATATCTATTCGTAACTATCGAGCGACGTTCCTTTATGAGCAATTTCCTGCAGGTTTAATTTCATAAAGAATTACTACACCAGTTCAATTATCTCCGTATTACACTTTCAAGAAACCAAAAACGAACGACGTCCCACGTAAGAACATAAACTATTGATTCAATCTTCAATCAATAAAACAGATGTTGATATAAGTACGATACAAGTACATATAAGAGATAGCACTCATGGAACTTACAAACTTATTCGCACATAACCAACATTTAATTGAACATCCTCCAACCTAACTCAATAACTATGAAAATGTGATTAAACGCGATCAACTATAAATTTAATAAAAATGTTCAAAATCTTAATATCAACATTACCAAACTTGTCGACAAAACAAAACGTTCAAAAAGTTGTCCTTGCAATTCTTCTAATTCCAATAGTAAAAATAAATTTCTGATGTAGTAGCATTCTAAATAAATACTAATCCAAAATCCTCCAAATCTTCAAAACCAGTCGTCTCAACGTCAATAATACGACATTAATAATACTTACACCCAATTTATTCCCAATGTATACACAATAGACATACACTTGACTAAATACTAATCCAAAAATCCACAATTCATTCAAATATCAACAGAACCTTCAAAAAACACCACGTGGCCAATTAAAAACCAGCAGTCATCGCGACTGACCTCCACTCCACCGAGACTCTCTCCACTCTCTCATCGAGACTTTCCAAAACTAATTCCGTCGTCACCGAATTTCAAGAACCAGACGGCTGCAGGTTGGAGCATCTCGGAACGACGTCGATTTCATCGGGACGCGGTTCCATTATCAGCTATGCCTCGCGTCGTTCCGTGCGTGGCTCGATATTCCTGGCGACGTGTGCCAGGAATCCATCGGTTTCTTGATCCGTCTGTATATTTCGCGTTTCCCGATGGATCCTAGCTGCACACGTACGCGCGTCCGTTACCTCGGTCGTCGAAGGAAATTGCCGCGACCCAATACTAATGGATAATGGAATTATTGGTTACGGTCGGAGCTCGCCCTAGGGATGATCGTAATTCAATTGCTTCGATGTGTCCTGTGGACGTTTTGACAGGACGGATGTCCTAACAAGGAAACCGCCTCGGGATATCCTCGCGTATATATCTCTATTTCTTCATGTGTTGTGTCGACGTCGTTTGTATCCCGACACAACGTAGTGGAAAACCGTGGCTGGGGGAAAACTCGAACAACCGTGTTTCGAATTGGCCGTGGATAATGAGAAACTACAGTTGAGCAGATTAAAAATAGAGAATTTTGAACGAGAGGTTGGGGAAGGTTCACGAAAGTAGTCGAATTTGTAGATACCTTTTACGAATATATTATGCGTGTTATGTGAAACATTCTGAATTCGATCTACACTTTTAGATTCTTTTCAAATTTTACCAATACAGTCATGATTATTTATCAATCATGTCTTATTACAGAGTCTAATTAACCACTGGAATTTACGTACAATATCCTACGAATCAAAATACCTGTACAATTTATTCAACAAGATCCTCTTTACTTTCATTATCAACGTTGTTATCTAAATCATAAACCCATAATTTCACGGTTAACAATCTGTATCGAAGCATTTGTAAATCAGCCAAACGATCCTAAGCCTTCGCTCATCAAACATACAACGTGTATTCAATTTTAATGCAAGTTATATTCAACCTCCAATTTTGAACCAACCTTCACAATAAAGACGCTTGCAAATGAAATCCAATCTCAAATTGCATCCTTTCAAGTAACAAAATTTTCCCTCAGAAAACCAGAACAATTTCTCCTTGCAAGTTAAGGTTTGTTTACCTTTATGCGCCATTACGCGTCGGTCCATGGCGATAGTTTCCATGGTGCAGCGTACCAATTCCCGAATCATCGTCCACTTAATCAGTAACTCACTCGTAAACTCGGTAACGATCAATGAACCAACTCATCCTCAATTTTACTGCAACCAATTAAATAATTAAGAAACGAATCGCGTTCGAAGATCTGATTTCTCGCATGCTCGGATGCTGACTGGAGAATTTGGCAGGGCACAGGGCTGGCCAAGGGCCCCGACGACAGGATATCAAAAGAATAGAAAGGACCTACCAACGCGTTCTCCGATGGTGGGGGCAATTTTTATACGGAACCCCCACTATTCCTCCTTTTCTCTCTCTCTCTGTTGTCTCCCCTTTTCCTTTCTCCACACCCGGAAACCCCTTCGTCCTTTCGACTTTCTTCTAGGGGTGAAGAGTTTTTAACCCTGGACCTGGCATCGAAACGAACTTACCCCACAAAGGACACAAAATGGCGGTGCCATACGTGTTTTTTTCGTTCTTCCATGTGGAAGACCCTTTCCCTTACGTACGTGGACCAGATGATGATGGGAAAAAAACGCTGGCCCATGGAGATAGAAGAAAAAATTGGACCTGGTTTGCGGATCATGCGCGTCGAAGACTATATTCGAAATCTCGTTTTGTGTACCTTCGACCCGCCTATTTTTATGGAAGGAGGCTCTTCTTTTTATATCTTACTCGATGATCGTTTTCCCTTTTAAGGCTCCAGTTTTTCTTTGGGATACTCGAAATCGTTGGAAACGGGAGCGAACGTAACGGCCACTTGTTTTCGAATGGAAACGGGGTCATAGGTGTAGCAGAGGATCTATCGTATCACGGGACACAGGAAGTGGGAGGAATTCAATGTTATGGTGTAGGTTCGTGCTTGAAGCGATTTTCGAGTGTTCGTATGTTTGAATACCAAGAAATTGGGATTTAAGGAAAACAGTCACAGTTTTTTGTGAAGTAGATCAAGTTGTCTAGTCGCATCGTATCATATTTTCTTCAGCTTTAAAAATATCCAATTTTCATATTATATATACATGTTAGAAATATTCAAAAATATCGAACTTTCAATATTAACATAACATTTGGAGAACTTACATCTTTATCAAATATGAAATACATTGATGAGAGGATAAGATGACCTTACATTTCATATGCATAATACCCGCATAATATGATCGCGTAATAGTCGTACCTATAGTAGTTTTGTAATACGACTCGCTAAACGATGCATATCTCCTTCCGTGTTTAAATAATCAATATCCAAAAAATCGGCGTTACCCTCAAACAAGATTCAATTAATCAACATTCTATTCTATATTCGAAATTTCAAAACGGCAAACGCATTATCACTGGATCAGGAATCCAAAGTGCACAGTATCCTGGCGAAACTTTCCATCTCGGTCCACCCACGCAGGTTCACCGTCTCTTATCGTCAACGTCTGCATTGTCCTCTGCTTGGCACGCTATCTAATCTCAGGGCATCGGCTCGAAAGCTCGAACGAGTCCTCCGGAAACGCGGCGTTTCTCACGTGTCACGGAACCGCTTTTCCTTCTGGCCGACGATCAGATATACGCACAAACGGGAGGTAGGGTTCTTATTCTTCTCACGACTGAGGAATCGCGTTCTAAGCAAGGTGGACCCGACCAAGGACGCGCGCATAAGCGAGAGGAGAAAAGACACGTCGTGTTTCAGAAATTTTAGACAGAACGAAATCCGTGAAAACGGGTTGACCAGTTTGGGAACAACATACGCTAGATTCACAGAAAATATACAGAGAAACAGCTAGAAAACTGCGAGCCGCTCTCTGTCCCGCGGTCGGCCAGGCGGTTATGAGAAATATGAAATCTGGTTCTCACGGACTGTGAATGGGTACACCGCGGCGTATCTTTCTCTTTCTCGCCCGGTTTCCCACTCACGCACCGGGTTAGATCCTTCTCTCTATATCGTCGCTCCACATGCGTATCGTGGGAGGATCTCCAGATCCCGGGGGTCTTTTGTACGCCTGGCCAGCAGGACATTGTCCATTGAGAAACGGCCAAACAGGTCCTAGAGAGCTGACCTGTACACCCGTCCCCTTTTCAATCGGCCTCCTTCTTTCAAGAAAAACCCCTTTCCTCATTTTTTCGTCAAAATAAATCATGTGAGTACAGTTATCCATGGTCCAGCTGGTCTTTCGAGTAGGGCGAACTGAAGCCATCGGATTAGGACTATATGCAGAAGTTCCATTTTTATAACTGTCATATGTTATATTCACTGACACAGTGTGTCAGATATTTTTCTTTTTCTTAAAGCAAATTATACTTGGCTTTTTAGATCATTACGATGTGCGCGGAGAATCATGTATTCTTCTTAACTCTTCGCTAGCTCTTCTTTATGAATATTAGGACATTTAGAGGAAAAGGGTGAACCTGAGAAATTATTAGGAAATGATTAAACATTGAACTATAGAGAACGTATGTGTTCAATGTTTCAATCGTTTTAATCAATTTTAATATTTGTATTATTAAATTCTGTTTGATATTTATATTAGATATTTTACGATGATATTCATATTAGCTGTATTATTTAATACGCTTACTGTAAATCATTTCATAAGTCAGATCTAAGTTTTTAAATGTTTAATTCATCCTGAATGTATGCAATTAATTTTAGATGGATCACTTGTGCAAGGATCGATATATAATAGCTCGTTCGTTATTTTGTTGTTGAAAAATGAAAAATATTGAAAGTTTCGAATAATTTTAATTCGACGTATTTTCTATCGTCGTATAGAGATCAGAATACACTGGACATATTCCTAAACATGGAATATATCCCAGCATTCTGTCACGTTTCTTCTCTCCCATGGAATCTCTGAATTCGCCCATGCGTGCCCTTTACCGCCAAGTTTTCACCTTTCGTGTGAGAATCGATGGCTTCTCGTCTCGTTTCGACACGGTGGCTCGAGAGTGCAATTACCAGGCTAGAAACAAGGGAAAAACGTGCTATGCAAGAAACAGCTTTCAGAGGAACGAGCTTTGTGCAACGTTTGCATAAAAAGCGTTTACAGTCGTTACCACCCCTTTGTATCGTATTTTTACAGGCAACCGAGGAACAAAAACGGATCGCGTTATTACAGGTGGAAAAAGGGAAACGATACCGAACAGTCGAAACGTGATGTACGATTGTCAGCTCTTTTTAGTGAATAGAAGTAACGAGCTCAGAAATTTTCTAACATTTTTATTACACCCAAAGTCTTTTACGCGATAATTAATCAACATATACATTGTAGTATTGGTCAGTTGAAATATTACAGATTGTAGCTTATAAATCTCTCTTTTAGAATTTTAGAGTTTTAAGTGTTTTTTAACTATCATTTTCTTTGTTTACTATTTTCTAATGGGTAGATAACAGGACAAGAGTCTCGATTATCTTTTTTATTTTATATTTAATTTATAGTAAAACAATTTACATTTTTCTCGCCTGTCTTATATATTTACATATGTATCCTACATTCTCATTTACAAGACGCGAATTCGAATTAACGAAAAAACGATTACGAGATTACTCAATAAACGGTAAAACGAAATTTCTGCCCAACTCGATTTTCTTCGCTTAAGAATCATTATTTAAAATTTACTATTGCAAATTACTATTTCTTCCGATTAAAATTACTACGTAAACTATGTGCTACGTACAGCACATTACATTTGGCTGAAGACTTATTGCCAGGGGTAGTAGCAACTGGTTTGCACGACGTGACGATCAGTTGGGAACAAACGGTGAGAAACGCGAAACGAGGAGATCGCCAACGCGACGAAATGCCACGGATAGGCCTTTTGTATTGTCCGGTATCGTGACTGATTTCGCTGTCCCTTTCTTTCCTGTGCTCTGGTCGGTTCTCTTTCTTCGTTCTCCGGTGTTTCCCCGGGTTTCTCCGGCTCTCTCGACGCTCCGCGGGGCCAGCGTCGGTTAATTAGAAAGTTCTGTGGTAAAGAGAGGAAAGAGGAGGCGGTCCGGGCGCCGCGGAGGTTTCGTTGTTACATTATTCAAAACGTCCCTCCCGCGAAACTCGCCGGGCGTGTGCCGCAAAACATCCGAATGCAAACTTTTGACAACGCGCGGACGCGGCAAGTGCCGAAGCATGTCACGCGAAATAATTAACGATCGCGCGAGGCGAATTTTCTCGAGCGAGAATTAACCAGCGAAGCTGGATCGTTGGTTTTGGTGAGCGTGCGAAATGTTACGTTTCCGGGCCTCGTTGTCCTGTTGTTCGCCGAATTCGAACTGGTGGCAACCCGAGTTTCCCAAAATGTTATCAGGTACTACATTTCTAACGCGAGTACGCGTACGTGAGTGTATGTGCATGTAACGCTTTCTGTTTGTTAACTGTTTACGAATCCCCTGGTGCTTTTGGGGGTGTAAAATAGTAAATGAGATTCTTGTAAGGGTTTTTCGAGATAAAGTTATACAATGATGTACAAAAGTACAGATCAAACTTTGAACACGAGATTTTTTAACCAATTTGTAATTTGTAAATTATAACTTTCGAATTTTTCGAGTTTGAATATATGCGTATATACAAACAACGGTAGAAAATTGTTCGTTGTTTTTGGATTTTTATAAGGAGTGAAGTAATTTTCTCTATAAATTTTATATTTAACCCTTGTGTAGACAGCCACGATATAGCTCTTCCATAGTATTTCAAATTTTTCCATAAATTTTGTAAAGATAATCAAGGAATGGTTAACCGCGATGGTGTTTGTGATATTTTTAAAAAATATAGTAGAAAAGTAAATAAAGGAATTAGTAAAAGAAATACAAAAGAACGCGTAGCAAAATATTATAGAAAATATCAAAAATGGTTGCTCGCACAAAGATCAAAGTATAACAAAAGTATACCGAAGAGAAACGTTAGGATAGAGAAATTCTGATACTTTAGAATTAGAAATACGCTTGGTAGTCAGAACAGCGCGCAACAGCGAGGCCAGAGTTGAACTCGCCTGTGATACAAAAAACCTGACCCCAGATTTCTTTTTTTCTCTACATCATCAGATCCAGTCTCTAACCCCCCGCGGATCGACCACGCAATTGGTCCAGCCCAGCGGCGGTCGATGAATTATCTCGAACCCGATCCCACTCTACCGGTTCGAACAGTGGGTTCGATTTTTTCGCGAGAAAAAAACCATCCCGCTGAGCAATTTTGTCGTGGCCGGCCAATTGGAAAGCAGCACGCGAAAACGGCCACGCCACTGGCGGATACCGGCCGACCGTTCCTCGTCTTCTTATTCGACTTCCGGATCGGCCGATGCAATGGCCGGACATGACTTCCAATGTCTGGTTCTTTAGCTCGTGTTGTTCCATTCTAAAGGGACGTTTCGTTTTGTCGTTTTTTAACTCTGCTACGGAACATTGAGTTTTTATGTCTGAGTTTTATTCTTTTTTCGAAATTCTTTAACTTGGAGTCAATTGTTACAAAAAGATTTTTAATGTTTTGTAAAAAAAGATTTGTTGTAAAGTTGAAACGAGAAATTACCTACAACAATACAACGATATTTTTATCATTCTTCTTCAGCTTAAGAATGTTTTTAACGTAGAGAAACACGTTCATGATCATAATGACGAGGATATGATCTGGACGAAGATAATTCAAAGAACGTAATAGGATTAATGCTCCGTGCTTCGTAATAAAATTGATCGCAGAGATCTTTCAGCGCCTTCCAGGGCGTTCTTGACCTTTAAAATTGAAGTTTTCGTCTGTGGTCTGTGAACTATTTGCAAACAGTTCAATCAGATAAAATACTTTCTTCGTAAATACCACGTATCTACTCCGTTTACTATTCCCGTAGTATTTTTTTCTTTCACTTTCTACAAATACCAAAAATATTGAATATTAAAAATTCACTTTATCCTTAAAATATTATAAATTTCAGAAAAATTAACTAATTATGATGCAACTCTTTCCAAAAGGTACGTAAAAATTTGATTTACTGAAATGTTTATGTACTTATATTGTGTCCAAAATATAATTTTTTAAATTCTATTACATCCAAAATGTAACTTTCCAAACTGTATTATATACAAAATATATGCTTTCAAGATATTCAAACACAATCTGCATCAACTTTCTCAATAATACAATGAATTCCAAGAAACAAAAGGCGTATTACTCATTCTACGAATATAAGAACGTCCAGTTCTTATAGAAAATTCCTTTACGGTCAGTCGTGTTTCGTTGAAGCAAATATCCTGCTATCCAGCCGAAAACCGCGTCTCGAATCGCCGTTTCCTCTTCCGGTGGACGCGCGACGAAGGACGTGAAATCGGGAGGTAAGATTTGCGTAAGCGGATGGGCGATCGTTAAGTGTTTCATCAGAATTCAGTTTAGACGTTTTTTTGTACAGTTAATGGGTTGAATAGACGAGTTTACGTGTTTCAACACGGTCCATTTTTGGAGAAAGACATAATGAAGAAGAAAAGATTTGTATAACAAAGCTATAATAGCCAGATTAGAGTATTGTTAAATTTTGAATAATTTTATTTTCTCTGATATTTGCTTTGTTCAAGAATATAGAAAAGAATATCTTTATTCGATGACTCTTTTATTTTAGCACACTATTATAGTTTTCTACATATCACTATCTTATGAAGTATGCGACATGTTAATTAAATCCTGCGACACTTTGAGTGAGCAGAAAAATTTCCTGAGGAAATTCACGATAAATTGTCAGTGAAGAATATAATTACTATTTTTAGAAACTAAATTAGTTTCCAAATTATTTTTAAATAAAAGAAACGGAATTATAATTAAATATATTTTGAGGAAAAGTTGTGTATTATAAAGATATCAAATAATGATTATAGAGTCACATAATAAGTATATAATAGCCAGGATGTTTACAGCTATTACATATCAATAGCTAAGAATAAACGTTTAAATCGGAAACCGTTAGTTTCCCGAGTAAAATATTTATTAGTCACTTGATAAGGGTTGAAACGTGTGTCTATCGTGATCTTCAACATCCACGTTGAACATTCGACATATATTGATATCCTAGAGTAATGTAGTCTCCCCGAAATAGGAAAACTTATTACCTCGACAGGCCTATTTATAACAATAGACTTATTTTGGAAACAAAGCATTAATAGATTTATTTTCAATCTACTTGAAATAACTGCCCTACACCGCGCAGATATTCGCATTCTCATAAGCGTTTCAACAAATGTTTCTATACGTAAAGTACAAAATATAAAATAGAATCAAATATTCGAACATTAAATATCCTAGCTCGAACTGTTCCACTCACCAATAAAACAGTAATTTGCAAATGAACTTTATCTTATGCTTTATGAAGACTATTAATTATTTCTATCAATAATATATAGAATTTAAAAATAATTATCAATAATTGATTAAAACTTTTAAAAGAATTCATTTTATCGTCTACCTGTCGAATCAAAATATGCATTGCACTGTGTATACATCATAACGATTTCATATATACCCACTAAATGATACTGTATGATTCAATGACTTTATATCTCTAATGACGCAATGCGTCTGATCGTACGATCCAGCTGTTAGAAATATTACATAAACCTACTTTGTAAATTGTCACGTGAGATCGATCCCTCGTCTGCACCAGGCCTAACACAACTCTCATTGTTGTCTATTTAATCACACGCTGTCAGGCTTTCAGTAAAGCGGCAGTCAAGTTATGTCCAAGTCTCGAAACGAGTAACTGACTCGCGACGTTCCAACCTTCTGACGATTCGAGTCATAACCGGCGGAAAATCTAAAAACGAGACTCCACTCTGTTCCCCTGAACTTGGCGTTCCTATTTATAGAAAGGCCCAGTCAGCGTGTGTACGCGCCACGTGGTTTACATACGCGTGCGTTCTTCTGGGATATTGGACTATAACGGGTGACCGACACTGGGGAAAACAGAAAATCGCCGCGGAAATGACTGGACTTTAACGCCGCCTGATTAGGTGATCCAAATCCTGATCAAAAACCTGGCTCCTTATTTCTCTCACTTCAAAGCATTCGATTCGCATAATGGATGGACATCATCGTGATTGTCGGTTACAAGCTGATGGATAGTTGATTCATTGGCGAGAAAATTCCTGGAGGAAAGCTGATCCCGAGAAACACTTTCTAAACATGAAAGTAATTATCTCGAGGACACGCGTGATTAGTCAATCAAGCCCATCACCGCTCAATCTTCTCTTCCACAAGGTCAAGTATAGGAAAAAACAAAACTACTTGATCTTTAATATCTGTCGACGTTGTACCCATGAATTGAAAGGTTGCGTTTTGATCGTATGAAGACAGATTGACCTTCGTTGCTCCCTGACAATTAAGATGACACGGTCCAGGATGGTCCACGAGGGGTGAAACGCACCTTACTAGGAAAGGCGCTTCGAAGTGACCCTTGGTCAGGTAGGCGATCTTTCCCCCTTTTGGACAAGTGAACTAGCCGACAAAGCATGTAATAATACGAGTGGATTATCGCCCTGAAAGGTGTTCGCACCTTGGAAGGAGGGACTCGGACAATGCCGGACAATGGAGCAGGAAACCGACACCGCAAACAACATAAATTTTCTTTGGGCACCTCGCCATTATGCTCCACTCGGACATCTCCGTGTTCCATGGGTCAGACTGTCTTATTCTTCCCTGGATTCTCCCTTCTCTTTTTTACTGATGTGTACTGAGGGGACAAATAACAGGGTGATTTCTTCGAGAAGTAAGCAGGTTTTGAAAAAGCCTATTTCTAAGTGCTTGTAAGTCCATTATTGGTTGAAAGTCGAGCTGGATACCTCGGATTCCCGTGTATAGAATGTTTAGGTACAGTGTAATGTATTGTGATTTGTTGTTGTGAGATGTACGTTTTCTTTGGAAGGGAAATGAGATTGATTTAGGAAGTTACTTGTACAAATAAATACACTTAAATAATGAGAAATTCCCTAATAAAGAAATGTCAAATTTTACAAGTCACTTTCGTAAGTAAAATGTTATTTCGTTATCCTACTTGACAAAAATTTATGATATTACAAAAGAATAACTTACATAACATATAAATTAAGAAATTTGTAAATTAATAAGTTGTTAGTTATATCATTAGCTAGTAAATTATCGTGCAAGGGAACTCTGGCTATTTAAGTTTACTTTTGTTACTACTAACTCTATAACCGTTCTTTGCTACTTACTAACTGTACTTTTCACCTCTTTTAAACAACATCTGTGTTCTTCATTATTGCACGAAAACTATTTGACAACGCATCAAACATCCATGTACACAACGCCACCGACTCTCCAAATTGCCATTCTACTTCGTGTCAAAATAAAACGAAGACACACGTTGCTCGAAACTCATCAAATAAAAATCATACATCCAATAAACTTTCCAATCTACACGACCGACCCAGTCATCTATCAATATTTCCTCAAACACTTCTTTCTCGAAACTCCACTCTGAAAAATCGATCGATAATTCAGACTCGATCAGAGCGACGAGGACGCGAGGCGATCTGTACACGGCTTCGCGGTCTTAACCCCGTTTTGAGGGATCCAGAGGCGGGGAGGCCAATAACCCAGGTCGTCGAGCTTCGCGAACGAACCCGACGACATCGTATTTCAGCCGAAATTGCCGAACGGCAGATTGGACGGACGATATACAGCCACGTTTCGGGAAAGATAGCGAGAAGCGGTATCGGCGTCGTTCTGTCCTGCTTCAGGAGGACAAGGATTTAAGGAAAGGATGGTTAATTAATTTCTTACTTCTTTTACTGGCCATTTCTTTCTCGTAGTCGATGTGATTAAAAATTACGGGAGAAAAACATAGTAAGTGACATTCTTCAAGTTTAATGGAGAGACAATTTCTTCATCGATATGTTATCCATACAATTTTGTACTATCATGAAGGCATATCATATGCCTTCTTTGTTTGATTTTGCAATTAAATATATGTACGTATATCTGTTTCCCACTTTCTTGAATATGTTGAAAAATATTAAAAGTTATATAACATTGTGCTATTGGTTTGTTACGTTCGTGGATTTATCAGATGTTTCTAAAAGACTTGTATTTTGGGATTTAACAAGTCTTCGTACCAATTATGCAAATGTATTAAATTACTTCCTTTTAGCCATTAAGTTGGCCATCAAAATATGAAAATCAACATGGATAGACATGTCACGTCTTTTCGTTGCGTTCGTCTCTTCAATTACATACTCCTCGAAGTAGTTTCACAGGATTGTCTTCAGGATGTACAAAAACCGTGAGCAGTGGTTAAACAATCGTGCTATTTGCAGTTACTGTTAAGAGTATTTAGAAGTAAGAGTAACCGCGGGACGTTAATGTTCTGAGCTGTTATCTTATCAGTTGAACGTTTTCAGAAGACATCAGATACCTACTGGAAGTTTCTGATCGCTTAAGTGGCTGTGACGTTATTTGTCCCATTCTTTCACGTTTCTTTCTGTTAAATTATGTAAAATAATTTGATCGTGACAAACTTGTACAACAGAGTTTTCCCTTAACGAACTTTAAATATGCCTCGAATAAATTATTATAGATAAAATTTGGGAAGAATATTGTTGAAGTATTTCTGCAGTCTTCGTGTCTAAAGGGTAAAGAAACCGGTATTCTCAAGACATAAAGAGTTAATAATTCAGAGATAACAAAGCATACTTGCACCTTGTCCAATAAAGATACGTAACCATCCCATTCACGTCCTCGATTCCAATTCGAGGATCTTTCCTCGAGGAACCAAGTTAACAGTTAACCAGACCATAGTCCCTCTCGACGATTACCCTAGGATTAAAACTTTCCGTGTAACGACGAGAACTCATTGACAACGAGAACCTTTGCTATCTAGTAGCGGACGTCAATGCGACATCGGACAGCGTCAGGTGGCGCCATCTATTCCACCCGCGTCTCTGATCGATTCCTCCATAAATATTCCATCAATTAAAATATATGAAAAACTCCCTCAACAATTAACAAAAAGCTACTATATTACATTTATCCGTAGAAGCGTCTAAAAATCTTGATTTACTGTCAACCGTCGCTATTTGTTATTCGCATTTGTTATAGCATTTATATACTAATTAATTAAGTTTAAATATCGTTAAATTAAGTTTCACATTGTTTGTCGGTTACTTTCGTACGATGAGAAAAATTTGACACTGTGGAAACGGAACGTGGAAGCTAAGAGAAGAACTCTTCATTGGTAAAAGACTATGTGCAAATACTTCTTGTAGCTGGTGTATAATAAAAATTGAAAATTCTTGTGACAGGTTAACTTATCCTCTCCACTTAACAGATTTAAAATTCTCGTCTGAAACTTGCACGAGAAACGAACTCTCTTCTCGCAGCTGGAGCGGGATAGCGCGCGACAACTTTTCCTCACGGTCCATAAAAGATATCGCCATTAGCGAGACTCGTGTTACGGAGACTTTTTGCGTAGCTCGCGTGCTTCTGGGATCAAAAGTCGGGTTCCGCGTGGTCCCTGGCTGCACGACCGCGCGAGAGACTTCTTACCTGGCCACGTGCTGGGGCCCGGTGAGTAGATAGCGGTTCGTAGAACGACAAAGAGGGAACGTGAAGAAGAGAAACGGTAGGAGAGTCTCGATGAGGGAAAGGGTTCGCCACGCGCCCAAAGCACGAAAGGTTAATCTGAGAAATCAAATCAAAGTAGTTTTTTGTCGGGGCTCGAGGCAGTTGTTAGAAGAAGAAAGAAGGAGAAAGCAGCAGATTAGATTGGTTGATTTCTCGTGTTGGAGAAGGATAGGTGGAAGAAGCGATGTTGAAGGAAGAAGATCGAAGAAAGAGAAGGAGAAGGGCTTCCGACGGGTTGCATCAAAGACAATATTTAACGCGCTCGGCATAGAAAACGCCGCATATGCCGTGCACGTGCCGACAGGGGCGCGTAAAACTCACTTTGTTTGCTAAATAACATCCTCGAGAGTGCTTCGGGCCCGATATCAAACTGAAACGACGCCCCAGCTTCGCAGGACGCCGCGCACCGAGGAGGTGTCCTGCTATGCGGGCGTAATTGCGTCAATTAGCGAGTCACGCTTTCCAACTACTGATAAAATTGCTTTCGCCGAGCGAAACGTCATTTCCTACCTGCGTCGTGATCAACTTTTGCTCGCCGCGCTGAATGGATTTCTTTCGTATACTCATGACGGTAAGATATGAATGTATTTTATGGGCACATACGTGTGCCCCAATGGTCAGAAATTTAATATCATTTTTGTATCTAACTAATTAGTCTATACTTTCATATTCTTAGTAACGTAGCGATAAAAAGTCATTGAGCATAAAAATCTGAAAACTAAAAGTGCAAAATGGCGACAAGAAAGTAAGCAAATTGTAAAAGTGACCACATCCATGATCTTAGTTTCAATGCTGATACAGCTTTCGAATTGTTTACAATCTCGTTGCGCCTGCCATTCGTTAAAACATTACTCAACTTTGAGAAAAATACGGGAAGACTCACATACTTTGTGCTCCTTTTAATTTCATACGAGAAATATTAATTTTCTTCATAGTCAGGGTTTTTTTTAAACTTTAATGCTAATGGATTTAACAGGATTGATGAATTAATGATCGGATACGAGATTGAATTAAAGGAATTTCGAAAATTGTTGCAAGGTTAAATCATAAATTTGTTTATTAGTTGACTATTCCATTAATTTCTTTATTTATTTGCAACTTCATTGTTCGTTGATCGGTTTCTGGAGAAAATATAATATTCGTATAATATAATACTAATATCACAGGTTTTAAGATGAGCGAACCAGAGAGGCATTTAATGTTGTCATCTAAGAACGCTAGATTCATTAAGCGTTATGTGTTAGAGCGTAGCTCGTTACTGTTTGTGCAGGTTTGTTAACAAGCAAGTTGCGTTGTAAGTACATACGGGATTATTGAATATATTTGTTGAGATCATAACTTAGAGATGATTAGGAGATTAGTTGGAACAATCTCAACTTCCACTCGTTTAGCTTATATATAGGAAACTTTATTCAAAAATTTAACTTGTGAATATAATCATTTATATGATCTGTATCAAGAAACCAGATGCGAGCAAAATAGAACCGAAAGTTTTCCTATTCAATTGTGGTATTAATTTTCCTATTAAATGCATTGACCCTACGAAATCTACTTCCAATTCTACGTGTAAAGTTATATTGTCAAAAATTAATTCTTCTTAACATCTCTGCTCTCGCATCGATTATTTTTAAACTTCTGCCTAATATATTCCTTATCAAAGAAACCATTTACCCCGTCATGTACAAACTAAGAAGTTACGTTATCAGAAAATAATAAAACGAATATCTAAAACATTGACAACCTTTTCCTTTCTTTTTTTTATCGGCTACCTGCACACGTAAGGCGATACCGTCCACAGGGAAGTGATAATTTACTGGCAATGCTGGCGATTCGTTCGTTACACGATTTTCCCCTGACTGTCGCCGATATTTCGCTCGATTCGACGTTGTTTTGTATTCAAACAACAGCTGCCTGTGCTCCTGTTCTTCGAACAGAAGCGTCACGGTCCCGTACAACGCTCGATATACGATTCCTATCTTAATTGGGAATTTGCTTATTCCGATAACGGGTCGCGCCATCGCGTTCACTTTAATCGTTGATCACCGACCTGTGAAGAAATTTGTTCGAAGAAAGAAGAAAGAGAGAAAACGACCAGCGATTTCGAAAAACGATTTCCGTTCTCGTGATCGCAGCTGACAATTCCGCACGGTCGCTCCTGTTCGAAAATTTCCACTCGTCGCGTCGGGTACCGATAGTTGCGCAATTATTCATTTCAAGCATAAATCATACCGCATAAGCATAAATCATATTGACGCTCGAGAAAGAAACTTTTTAAGGAATCATAGTTTTAATTGACTCAGGCTATAGCTGGGCCGCAAATGAGTAACTGTGAAGGTTCTTTTATTTAAAAAAAGGGAAGAGAAAAAAAATCAGTCCGAATTTGAAGTTAGAATGTATTTTTGTAATGTTAACAAGTATCTGAAGATTTAGCAAAGCATAAAAGAATTGTCAGTCGATGAGAGATTACTTCTTTCTTGTTAAAATATTAAGAGGCTTCTTACTTATCGAAATAAAAATAGAACCGAGGCATAAAATTGGAAGAATTACAGCAGAGTTAAGACAGAAAATTCTCAGCATTTTTCTCTTCTTCGCATCAAGAAAAATACGCGTACTTTAATCTCGCTACGTTCTTCCTTAATAATATTTTCCTACTAATAAATTTCCTTCAAGGAAAATATGATAAAATCGTTCTTCAGGCGTGTGATTTCTTATTTCAATCCCTATGCTTTAATGCTTTCTTAAAACAAGAAAACATTCATGAAAACCTGTAGCAGAGTGAAAATAACCGAAAATTTATTTGTCAAGATTCGTAAAATACAAAATTATCGAAGCCGCTGTGGTAAATTGCAAAATAATTGTACAAGATGTTTACTGATCGAGGGCTGGGCGATCGCGTGATCTATTTACTTGATTACTCGTATGTAGGACAAGTTGGAAGGCGGATAATCGCGATGTAAACAGGAGTCGTAGATTCAAGCGCCGACAGGATAATCCGCATTTGCAAACAGAAATTTAAAGGTTGACCTCGCGATCGTCAAATCGAGAACTCTAACATCGTTCGATCTTAAATTTCAATAACGCGAATTCACAAAATCAAGGAAGAAATTAAAAGAAAAGTCGAGTGACGCGTTGAGACGAAATAGAACGGAAATTATCGCAATGGAAAGCGATCAGAGAAATTTTGACATTTCGACCAAGCAAACTGTCACGAAAGAAAATTATTTCGAGGTCTAATCGATCGGACTCACCTCTTCAAACGCACGCGATGCCGAAATCGTGTCGGCCAATTCGCGAATTTCCTCGGAATCGGCATCACGCGACGCGTGCGTGTCCACGATCGACCACACACGTTATCGTCACCTTCGGCAAACTCGTATCTCGCATAAAAGATATAGCGGATTCATTTCTCGAATAAAAACATAGTTGAGAACTGATCGAAAGCTTGTCATCCTCGTGCAGCTATTTCACAATTCCGATTCCATACATTCCAGACATGCGTACGTAGCTGACTTGCGAGCCATCCTCGCTCCACCTCTCACGCGCATATGTATACGTAGCGACCACTTTTCGACACTGACAGAAGCCCAGGTCACCGATGAAGGCACCAATCACGCCGACATTCTTCCTCCCCTCGAGAACTTAACATTTTCAACAGTATCAAACAACTAAACCACGATTCTACCTATAATACAAATGAATAAAACACACGGCGGCAGGTGTCCATGTCCAGCCATCCGTCGTCTATCGTGACGATCCTGACTGACCGATCGAATTAGATACTCGATCGATCGATACTTTATAAGGTGGAACGAACGATTTCATAAGATGGAGCCGCGGGGTTAATCAGTGGAGAAATATTCCGGTATCTTTTCGCGGCGGCGTCATCGCGCGAACTAAAGAATATCGCAGTTGTAATTAAGAAAACGGAGCCGCCGCCGCCGCCACCGCCGCCGCTGCTGCTGCTCTCTCCGTGGGGGCGAGGGGGTGCAGAGAGCCGGTTCGAGGCGACGCGGGGTAGGGTGCGTTACCAACGGGGGTGCCGGCAGTGACGGGGGTGGAAAAGTCTGTGAAAAACGCGCGCATGACAATGCCGCCCCTCCTTATCCATCCCACCCCCTCGACTTGTTCTTTCTCCACCTCCGCCTTGGCCGACTCCTTCTTCTCCTCTCTTTCTCTGCAGCTCTTCTTTTTCCACCCTTGAAACTTACGAGGGTGGGGGTGTCGGGGACTAATTAAAAATTCAACCGGCGACGAGTTCTCCGAAGACGTTGGCCTGCTACCCCGCTTTTCCCGCCACCACCCCCGCCCGGTCTTCTCTCCATTCATTCATTCCTTCCCTTCCCTTTCTCCTTCTTTCGTCACGTTTCTTCGTAACGTCTCTCTCTCCCTCTCTCTCTCTCTCGCATCTTTCTAGACGTCCACGCCGCGCGTCTTTTATTTTTCTTAACCGTGGCCACGCGACCGCCACCGATTCTTCTTCCTTTTTCATCCCTCCGTTGCTTCTTTTTTCTCTCCTCTTCTCGCAGCTGCTTTTAGTTTGCCCTTGCTACGAGAGGCGACAGGTTGCCCTTCCACCAGAGAGAGACGAGGAAGCAAATTGGATGAGATTCGAATAATTTCATGACTTTGAGTTTAGGAAATGTTTGTAAAGATCGTGTCCCTAGCAGAAAGATGAAATTGGAATTATTTGGTGAATTCAAGATTGGAGAAGTGTGGATCGATTCAAGTGTTTGGGTTAAGGTTATCGCTAAGAATTAGGACAGCGGATTCGAGTTACACGATCGAAAACGATTTATGACCTCTCGGTCGGCAGGATTTCGAACACGTTTGGTTACATTGAGTCCTACAAACCGAGGATTTGTCGACAAGCGGTTGTGACGGCTTTTAAATTTCTTTTTCAATTTACTGTAAGGTGGAATGAACAGCCGAGCGATCATTCAATAGTTTTATAAACCAGTTCAGAAATTGTTCGATTATTTCGTCAATATTATCATTTAAAATTGATAATGAGGCTCCGAGGAACCTTAAGATAGATTTCATAATACGTAGCTTTGAATGTAATTCTATAATAAGAGAAAAGACAGAATATAAAAGGAAACTTAAACGCTACGGTTTATTCTAAATTACTTTACGCTTTGCAAAATTGTATAAGATCGAACAATGTTAGAGAACTTAAACTTTCATACACTGCATTACCCTTTTCTACTTGCCAAATATAAAACACGAAGAATAAAGTAAAATACGTCAAATACAAAATAACTAAAGTTTTGATTTACTTTTACCGAATAGATACATTTTGCATATTTCGGTGCATGTTTTCGCCAAATTAAAGAAACGTCAATTTCTTGTAATTCACAAAGACAGGTTATATTCACAAATTTTCAGAAGCGAACCAGCTATACACATATCGAACGTTAAACAGATGACAAAAAGAGTATCTCCGGTTTATAAGATTACGAGATCGACACCGAAAATCGCCAGAAACTTCAAACACTCTGCAATTAGAAATTAAAACGAATCTCACAAATGAAACTATTTAAAACTCTTAATTAGAGGAATCACGAATCATTGGAAAACCAATCATTCTTCTATTATTACAAATTAAAGGAAATTTTACAAACGCGACACGGACAAATCGCAAATTATCGGAAACCCCAAATACTCTCCTGTGATCAAAGATTAAAACGAATCTCACGAATCCAAACCATATTGAACTCTCCGTTTACAAAACTACAAATCTTTCTTAAACGAAACTTCCAAATAAAGCTGGAAACGGAGCATCAAGGAGCGAAGAAGGTTCGTGGCAACGAGGAAAACTTCACTCCAGGCTTTCAAGTTCAGGCGCGCGTCTTCGTCGCGCCGCGCAAAATCCAAAAATAATAACACGCTCGAAATGGAAACAATTACGGTTTCTGATCAAGCGACGGACGCTGATGAGTCTCGGCTTTCTAAGTACAAATTGAATTTTGTCATTTTATTTCAAATCTACTCACCTTGCGCGATCCTGACCGCGGGCATTTTGATCCTCATGGTGACGTTCGTCGATTTTCGTGGCGCGTCGCACGATTTATGCCTCCGATCAACGGGTTTCCTTCGAACGTCCAGGACGGAAGGTAGTTCCGCGATCGAAATGCTCGTCCTTCGATCGTCTTGGTCGATATTCTACGCGATTCCAACGAATCTTCGACACACTTCTTATTTTCAAATTTGCTTGGTATTTTTTTTTTCTAACGGTGAGTTGTTGAAGAAAAGGGGGAGGTGAGGACTACGCTGGAATGAAGACGGTTCCTTCGAGCAGAATCAAAGTAAATTCGTCAACACCTTCTGTCCTCCTCCCCCTCACCTCCGCCCCGCGGTGTTGCTTCGTTGAAACGAGTCCATCCGACGTTTCACCTGTTTCCACCTTGAACAACTTTTCACTTCCTTCCTCTGTTCCTCGAGTCTTTCGATCCTCGTCGATCGACCCTCGCGATAAACCCCCCTTTTGAATCACTCTTTCTTTTTTTTCTCTTTTCCTCTCCGTTGAATTTATTCTCGATTATCTCGAATATATTCTCGTTGAAGATTTTCTGTTCTATTTACCGTCCGATCGTCTGGTGCACCTGGCCGCGACGACGACGGAACTGACAGTCGGCCGGGACGCACTTCTTCGTCAACTAATGTTCGTCCTCATCGTGTTCCTCGGCTGGCGTTCAGCGCGGCGCGTTCGCGAGAAACGACACACGTCGCGGCGCACATATATGCGATCACACAGACGTGGAACGAACAGAGCACGAACCAAGGTGTTTAATCGCGATCGACACTTCGGGGAAAACAGAAGCAAAAACTTGGAGACTTTCTGTCGCGCACAGGTGCTTCACCGGCACCGTCGCGATTCACTGTGGATTCCAGTCAGCCAAATTTTTCCCAGAAAACCGGCACCGTCGCAGGAATTTCACCTCGTGGAAGTTATATCTCTGGTAAACAGAGTCACCGCAACAGTGTCGCGGCCAGCTGTGGCCCGTCGCGCGTTGTCCAATAGTCACACGCTATCACTAATTATACCAACAATCCCATCCTTCTTCTGTTGTCATTCACCTCTCTTTTCCTCTTCACCTTTCCTCTCACCGAAATATTATAAGAGTATCGGAACAATCAGAAGCAAAACCGATATGAAACAAACAAAACAAGTGCGCCTTAAGATCAACGTAACTGTCGCTCCTTCGATTGACGTAACACGCTTCACACACATTGGTCCTCCTCCTTCTCGGTCTCTTCTTTCTTATTCTTACAATGGGCTCTAAAAAGCGCGCCAGACGACACACGCGTATTTCAACTGAATTTTCATCGGCTTCGGTAACATCTTCCTGTAACTATCACGAAGATCGTAATACAAAACACTCTGCTGTTGCTGGTCTCACGTCCTTCCGGTTTGAAACATGTACAAGACGAACAACAACGTGCTATTCCTTTCTGGACGGTTTGTCAAACGCGTGTCCTTCTGGTCGGCGTACTTTTGGACGTTCTCGGCGAGGTTCTTGCCGACGAGGTTGTCTCGGCGTGTGGGCTGACGCGCGGATGTCGAATGCCTGATGCCGGCGTGGACCAGAGCGACGATGGTCCAGCATGGGTCGTATCTCTGAGTGGACTGTGCCGGACGGTGCGCCTAGTCGTGCCGTGCGGGACCTGATGTCTCGGGCACTGTGCTCACTTCGGACGCGCTCGGTTCGCCTCGGCGCCGAGACCGGACACCCCACGCGCTCTCGGGGTAGTTTTCACCCCCGTGGTGGGGGTAACACGGCTCCCCCTCTTTGTCGTTCCTCACTGGCCGTGCACGAGGCTCTCGCTCGCCCGATCACTCTCTCTGTCTGGCGACCGGCATCTGTTCTCTCTCCACTCTGTACACTCTCTCTCGTGTGCTCTCCCTTCTCTCGCAAGCGTGCAAGTTACACGCGCGCGGACTAGACTGGTGTGTATACTCGTGCGCGTACCATAGCCTCGTCTCTGTCCGCTACGCGCCGCTCCTTCTCCAAGCTGCCGTTCCCCGTGTCCGCCTCGAAATCGTTCGTCTCTGTCCCGATCGAGACGACTGACTCGCGCGCGACCCGACTCGACAGTCTCGCGACGGGACGCGGGATCGCGCGGATACGCATCGTTTCGCAGGGTTGACTTTCTTTCTTTGTTTTTTTGCCCATTGGAACGTTGATTCTTAAAATATATTATTGACGGAAGATGTGTATCGATGTTTTAAATTTTTTAAACGTTGACGACAGAACACGTGGATGGACGTTCTCCGGTTTATTTCATTTGACATACGTATTTACCAAAAATATACGGGAACCGGGTTAACATTTATGTTGCGATATACCGTCAACAATATGTTGCCAGCGAAGATTCCTTTGCTTTCATTGGCCCTTTCTATCGGAAGTTTGGTTTGAGGTGAAAATTGCAAAAGCAAGTTGGAGGGTTTGCAGCAATAAGGACGTGCTTTTAATATGAAGATCATGGACAATAAACGTGATTAGCTCGTTTTTCTAGATTTTCATTGTTTTAGTACCGTTTAATTGTAATCGACCTCGAGTTGGTTGTTAGTTATTAACACGATTTACTGTCAAATGCAGCTGCTTCGTTATTGCAACCTGCCTTTTCAATTAATTTCAGACGTTTTTTCCCTAGCCACTAAACTATGGTTACCGTGGATGTGTGAACACAGTCGTACTGGCATTTTGAGGGATTGAGAACATTTGAACATGCAATGTAACAACCCTCGTAAAAATCTACACGAACATAAAAATAACTTATAGAGAAGCAGTTCGAAAATTCAGTACATTGGCAACAAATCCCATATTAAATTATCTTTTATTTGGTTTTGAAGCTAAACGCGCGCTTCTTTCATAGCCCTCAAAATTATCAGTATATCTGTCACAATGAAATTTTAAAATTTACAAAGTTGTAGTTGATCGATTTGGCCTCTGAGAAACTCTTGTTTGAGCGTTTCACAAACCCCATTGGTCAACTCCATAAATTAAAAAATACAAAAAAGTAGAGATGTTGCAAATACTATTTTTTATATTTATCTTAGAATCGTTTACCATCATTATACCATGATTTATGTCGTCCTATTGCGACAAACGAACATGTGCAACTAAGTCGTTTTTTCCTTCGGAATTGAATATTAATTATGTATGTACTTCTAATGAAATTAAGTAATTGACAAAAATGTAATTGATCAGAGTCTGGCTTCTGAAAGGTTCCTTTGATTGTTGCGATATATTCGTTAGAATTTTAGTTCGTCAGTAAGCGCGTGCACAGTAACCAAAGATTTAGTCTGTAAGAAACGATGCGATTAACACTGGCCAGGCGTTTAAATTACCAGAGTAATTTCCACGCGTGTTAATGCCGGCCTGGAGAGGTGCCAGGCTTTTGTTGACGGTTGGTGTCACATTTGTTATGCTCACGTTACCTACGCTAAATTTTACAGCCACATTTTCACAGTAGGTATCCTTCTGACAGCATCCTTACCCTTAAGTTGTATCTTTTTGTTCAAGTTTCTCATTTTTCTTTCTTCCATTTCTTTCTTTTAAGGCGGATGAAACGATTCGTTGACACGATTCAATCGCCGGCTTTGTGCAACAGTTGGAGTTTGTAAGTTCGATACGACACGGAATACCAAACTGATTTCCACGCATGCATTATAAAGTGGGTAATAAAAGTTTCGAGGCGCGGTTGGTTTCGTTGGTTCGTCCGCGACTAGACGTTAAATACGAACGCGATAACATGATTCTTCATATTTGATCGTTTCGGCGAATAAGGTACCTATATCGATGGAAATTATCGAATAACAAATATACAGTTTTTGTACGTTGTTTAATTTGTAGAATATGATCTTGTATTCTGGGATATTTACATTTGTTACATTTGTTGATTTACATCAAATTAGTCGATGTGGTTATGGAAGTCCCAGAAGAGAATTTTAAAAGAAACCTTTATATAAAGACAATATGACGAGGAAAAACGTAATAGGTCCATTTTTATTGTATTTCTGATTTCGAGATTATTTGCCACCTGTTATCATCAATGACCTAAAAAATGAATTTCATAAGGGGCAAGTAATAAATGTATGCTTTATAAAAACGCTAAGACACAAGAGGTAACTAACATATAACGGTTATGACAATTGATATATTTAAGTAGGAGAATGGAATACCTATATATATCATTTCAAATCTAAACAGACAGAGGATATTTACAATATGAGCGTAGGAAAATATAGCGCTAGTAGGTTTGGTAACGGTATGATTTGTTTCAATATTGTTCACGTCAACACAAAATCAAATAGAATGCTCCGTCAGTCTATATGCATTCAGCATCATTCGTCACTCGTTATGGTACATTCTTTTTCACGCTGACCATGCTCCTTGACAATGTTGACAATAATCACCCCTCAACCCCTCACTGGTAGCTACCGCTCATATCATAGCTCCGGTATACCTGGCACGCCCATGTTCCACAGACCTGGATGACCCATGGTCGCACATATTCCAAAGACGTGGATGACTTATGGTCAAGTAGACCTTAATTTCCCAGGGTTAGCCACTTATCTCAGCAAGTAAGATGCCTCTACAATTGTATTTAAGACATCTCAATAATCTTCCATCGTTGTCAAAATACCAACATATTCATTAGAAATCCATAAAATTTATTACTCATATACTGACCAAATATCCGCAAAAATATCGAATATATCATGCTCCGTTCCTGCTCCGAATCCTGGAAGAAATTTAACGATCGGGCAATCGTTTCTACAGGCAATCGCGGGAACAATGTTCGAGTCGTATCCATCAGTCAGCCGCGAACGTTACAGATCCGCGTCGCGATTACCGATGCACGTTGGTCCCCTTCGAACTTCCCGTAAACACGTATACACAGCTTCAAGTCGCAGAGAAAGTGGAGTAGACGAGTGTACGCAAGGAGGTACCTGCTCTCTCACATTAATTATTCCGTGACTAAACCCTTCATCCGCGGTGGGATCGATACCAGCGACGCGGATCTTTCGACGGGATTATTCGTCCAAGGATCGAGATCCTTGCGATGGAAAGACAGTCTGGAAAAGGATAGAGTAACGGAACGATATTAAGGATGGAAGCAGATAGAGCGAGATTGTCTGGATTTTAATGCTGAATTGATAATTGAAATGGGAAGATGTCCGATGAAATTACGATTAACGTTATGATTTTATAGTTACTCGTATATTAATATTAGTGGGATACGCTGTTATTATGAGTATGAAAGATTTGATCGAATGGGCTTTTTTTCTTTTTAATTACATTTAATTACAAAAATCTGAAACACCCATTTGCAAAAGGTTACGTTCATCGCTTCGAACCAATACCTGCGGGTTATACTTTGGTCGCGCCCTTTAATTTGAAGCGGACGCTTTTTCTGCTTTCCTTCGGGTTAGAAACGAGGAAAGGGCAAGGAAATGTGCGTCGAAAATATTTCCCAGGCCTAGGGGCTGTCCTGGTCGGCGGAGGATCTGAAGTGACTTTTAACTAACCCGAGAAATTATCTGTTGCGGGCTTCTGTGACACAGACTCCCGGGGTCCTGGACAGTGTCCCGGGACATAGATATCTGTCCGAGATACTTCTAGTAATCTGTATTTGGGTGTACTGCCTGAATCGTGGGCTGTGTGTTCGTGTTCAGAATGTTTGAAACATTTTATGAATATGATGGATTTTTAGATGTAGTATTTGGTTTTCGTTTTAATAATTAAATTAATGGTTCCGATTTTGGTGATTAATTTCTTTATTAGTCGTTCGAGCCTAATTTGACGAGCTTGAACTCTGAGGTATTATAAATTCGACGTTTATGATGATTCGTCCGATTTATAAATTTTCAATAATTCAAAAATTAAAAATCCACCTCCTATCGACCGATACCGATCGCATCTGGCAGCCAATCCACGATCGCTCGATCTTAATACGTAGAAGATCCCGGAGACCGCGATACTATCATAAATTTCCAGCATATTGCACCACTTCCTGCTCCGAGACAGCGTTTTCTCACCCAACAAATCCCAAAAGTCATCCTCCTACATCGTTCAGCCATTAAACGCGAACCTGCTCGAAACATCGACTTTCACAAGAAGAAGAAGAAGATGTAAAATCACGTGCCTAGCTAATTTTTTTGTTTATGCCTTCGCGTAACAATTTCATCGATCATTTATGTTGTCGATAGCGATTGCGTCCGAAGAATTTCGATTCTGTATACGAGTCTCTCACCATTTCGAAACCACATTGATCAATTTCATAAACTACAAAATAGAAGAGAAAGATGGTGATGTTACAAAGGCCATTTCTGTTTATTTTAAAATTTACTGTTCTTTATATCATCTTCCTGCGATAAATGAACCGATAGAAGCAAATCGTTTATTTCTTAAGAACTAAAAATTAATCGTGCAGGTACTTCTAATATGTAATGAAACTGGGAAATTATGGAAAGTCGATTGGTCTGCACCTTCTAAGTGGCTTTTATTTATCGGTTTGGGTCCTCTTAGTTGGAACTCGGTTAAAATGTCGGCGAATTTACAAGCGCGCGGCTATCCGGCTCGCCTCGTATTTATTGCAGTGCCAGATAGATCGTATCGTCTATTCGGAATGCATAAGTTATCAAGCCTGTTTATTACGGACGTGCACGCTATATAGCGCGGGCCAGGTCTGCGCCAGGAGAAATTCCAAGTGCATCATCCTCGCGTGTGTTATCCCTAGAAAACGCAGCGATCCGTTGACCCGTGTGAAACTCCCACATTCATTACCAGCGAAGGGGCACTGTGTTTCAAACGTCCACAGGTACAGACAATTTTTCTGCCGCCGTCTAACCCGTGGGTTTCTATGATTCCCCGCCACAGGAAGAGGTCTTATACGGTCACTTTGCCTCTGTCGTTCTTCGCCGCTGCGACACATTACATTGTATGTATGGCAGACAGTATTTTGTGTTAGATCGTCTTTATAGCTTCTGTTGTTCTTTCTGTTACCTATATTTAATTAAATATCGTTCTCTGTCTGATAAAATTACATTGTTTCTTATTGAGAAAGAGAGATCCTTTAAATTAAAAGTCTCGAATCTAATAAATAAGAATGTGATATTTAGTTCTGTTTTCAAGCGAAGAAAGCGGTTTACTTCGGAAGAGGATTACGGAAATTCTCTGTACTACGTATGATTTTTCATTGATATAATAGAAGATAAAATTATTGGAATAGATTTTGCTTGTGTATTACTTGAGTTTGAAGCGCGTGAGTAGCTAAACAGGTAAGAAATGGATGCACGCTGTAATTAAAGCTGGGGAAACCGGGGAATCGTTCGGTCTTTGACCCGTAGAAAGAGTTTAGTTTTCAGAAGGAGAGGAGGTAAAAGTATAATCTTGCTACCGATGGATAAGTAGCTTGGAAATGAATTGAATAAAATACTGTTTTTATATTATAGAATTTCATTATCTACGACTGTTGTATAATTGTTTAAGAGTACCATATTTACTACAGCTATAGCTTATCATTAGTATTTTACTAATTTAGTTCCATTATTAAGATATAAAATGCCGTAAGCTGTCATTATAGAACTGTCTATAGCGTGAATGATGGATATTAAATTATGTACAAGTAAAATTGTTGAAATTATTTATTCAACTTTTTCATACAGTCATACAAAATATTCAGTATTAATTTACGAATAACATAAAAAAGTTAGAATTGAGTTTTAGATCTCTACGTACGATACAGAGGATTAGTCTACTTACGATATACACGCACAATACTAGATTTTACATAAAGAAATAAGATAACTCGTCGTAAATGTGTTAACACTAATTGACATTCCCCTACAAAATAAGAAACGTTCAGCAGTATAGTTTTCTATGTAGAAGCTAATTGAGTTGCCTCTGCTCGATTACCCGACGAAGCAATTTCAATAATGCACAAAATTCATGGCAGTCATGTAAGAACTTATCCGCTCGATTTCTTTATTTCATACGTTATACGAGGCTCGAGAGCAGTGCCGCTTGCGCCATGTGTGGACACGTGTGCCATTTAGCAGCACGGCCGCCTAGTTAAGTCAAACAGCAGGCCGCGATAACGTGGAATCAAGAATACGTCTCATGATCGCTGTACAATTTACAACGTGCAGTAACCCACTTGCAGCGCACACCGATTCTCTTCTAACAAAAAATATAGTGACCGAACGATTCAAAACGAAACGAGAGGATTTAGCTTGATTGTGATGATATTGATGTTGATATATATACAAATATAAATAAGGAAGTCTGTGGGAAAATGGTAAAAACGAATATTTGTAAAAAGATGATATAAGAATATGAAACGATACATAAGCGTTTTATTTGATTAGAAGATTTTGTTATCAATTTCCAAATAGCATCTATTCAAAAATAGTATTATACCTCAATTTTATCTTTGTCGACCTGACGTTAGGGTTCACTCACATTTTGTTTTCTCTCGCACGAAGTTCCAGATTTCCATTACGAGTCATTGATTCTGCATATCATTAATGCACGAGTGATAATTCGCTTCTAGAAGGAAAAGCAATGATTTCTATTATTTGTTGAGCACCGTAAGACTCAGTTGATTGTATCTGGAATCACTGGATTCACGATTGGTCATCTACGTTTGATCATCAAATGCATACACGAGTCTCTGAGGAACTATAGACTATTGAACTCTACGTTATATAAATTTCTCCATTCCATCATTTGAGTATATGTTTGGCATTCAACTTTCCTAAAAATAAATGATTTATTTCCATAATTCCGTTTCAACAGGCTATGAAAAAATAAAATTTGTAATGTCATCAATTTCTTCCACTCTTCGATCGATGCAGTTGATCGATGCGTCTTTTAAACAACTCATATCATGCTTTATAATATCCTCGCATCATTACCATGGCAAAAGAGTTAAGTGTCATTATTCTTTACCCTTCTGGCTGCTGAAAAATACGAAACGTCTCATCGTGAGCGTCAAATCTTCACTTCCGACAGATGCGTTCAAGCATCCGTAGGCAAACTTTTCATAGGGAGGGAGGATTAAAGCAGGAGGGTCCTCTGGTTCTTGCGTTAATTTCGGACACCCGTTACAGGGCGTCGAGCGTCCAAAGGGTGAAAAAACGCCGCGTGGACCATCTTGGTGACGATGCCCGGCACATCTTTCTCCTTCTATCTTTTTTCTCCTTCTCTCTTCTTTCCCCTGGCCTAACAACGCATCCTGTTCGGGGTTTTAAAGATTATTTTTACTTCGGGACAAAAAAGATCTGTCTGGCGACTCGGCGACGTGCACATGTGCCTCGCCACGACGACCAAGTCGACGACGAGGGAGGACGAATGTTTCGGTGAAGCTTTTCGTTCGTCCAGCTCTTCGTGGGAGTTTATCGTTCCCTCTCTGTCTTTCTTCGTCGTCGTACGTCCTCCAGCGTCCGTCGTAAAACGTGGACGGGCAAAGGGGGACGCGTGGAGGAGCATAAGATAAAAGCAAACGCGTCCCCAAAGCGTCTGCGCGTCGCGTTGGTATATCGGTGACCAGAGATGGTCAAGAGGTCGCTTGAAACCGCACTGCAGGCTTCCTGTTTGCCGCTTGCCATGTAGAGAAAATCTGTACAAAACCGTAAATCAAAATAAAATCGTCGCGTATCATGCTTATCTTCGTAACCAATTCAAAATTTGCCGGCCATTTGGTAATTAATTTTCATTATGTCAAACCGTTTGTCGATAAATTGTACAAATTGTTAGATTTCTTGTATTATCAAGCGTCTCAATTTTATTCTCGACGCTTCTCAAATATGTATTATAGCGTTTTAGTAAATACTAGGTAAATTTTGCAAAAATTACATGTTACTATGTAGTGTTACCTTAATCTGTCGTCATTCCCAGAGCGAAATATATACAGTCAATGTGTTAATTTAATAAACTTTTAACAAATTTTAACAAACTTTCAAATTCTATATTTGTTGCTCCGTCTTCTTTGCGAAGACATTTGATGAATGCAATTTCAGCATTACAATCTTGATTACGTAATTTGTATCGTAATTCAACAAGTTGTAAACCTACGACCTTACCTACACATATGATTTCGTATGAGTTTCTCATATGTTAGATATCAATGGCCTCTGATTGATAAGAAAATCGTTTGGACCATGTTTTGGTCCGAGTACCTAATCTCTCGCAGGTGCAAAGGGAGTTCGTTATACGGTCAAAGAGGTTCGCTTTCCGGCGCGCTTACCTTTGATATCGCTGCGGTAAGTTTACTCGGACATCTTCGTCGACACTGCTCTTATTGTGGTATGTAGTTCCGCTTCTGATAAGGGTTTCTTGAAAGCTACAGGCGCGCCTGTTGGTATTATAGTGGAGTTAGTGGAGCGAGTGTTAAGGATTTCTCTTGGTTCAGAAGAGAAGTTTTCGGGGGTAGAAGTTGGTAGGTATTTTACATGATAAAGAATTTATAATAGTAAGAACAGGAAATATTGAATTATTGTCAGCTTTGGTTCCGATTTAATTTCTAATTTATCACATTTAGATGTTGCTCGTATAAATAAGTGATATAACTTTCGAAGAGAAATTTTTATGTAATCTAGTTAATACGATTTTAGACGATTTGGCAGAGATATTCGGGTAATTTTATATTTATAATAATACGAATACGTCTGAAGATACTAATATAGAGTGTTTAATAAATTTTTCAAACATTCTAGAACCTCTACTACTACCAAAACAGTAGAAGTATAATTAAATATTTAGCGTGAAATAAAGAAACTCGAAGATACTGGCATAGTCTAAAAATTAAAATCGTGCTCGAGCCATTCTGTAGGCTAAAAAGGTTTATGCGGTATAGTAAAAAAATTTTACATACGTTTCAAATCTTCGCAGCTACTAATGTATTAACCGTCTCATTTTATTAATTAATGATGTGAAAAAAGTAAATTAGAGAAGACATTGACCTCTACATTCGACCTTCGGCTACGCCAATGCGGCATATGTGCCCAAGATGAGCGGAGATAGATACCAAATATAACTAGAGAGACGGACCCCTTGCCAAGGGTGTTTGGATCATCCTCCTCACAAGGGTTAACCGTAGTCCTGTGTCCGGAGAAGTAGCGTTCCTCTTCAGAAACTCCGTTTCGGACGACTTTCGTAGGCCAAGGAAAATCGTGGCGTGACTCGAACCAACTGATCGTCTCCCCTCGTGTGTTCGTTCCGAAGATATTTTCGTCGAGATTTTCGTAACCGGCTATTTAAAGTCTTAGTTTCTTTAAAATTTGCAGCAGGACCGATCACTTATTTACAGGAGAATGTTGCAGCTGGCACGATCCTGCTTCAATGTCCTCCATATTCTTACATTGGCTTCCGGTGGGGTCGTTGAACCATTTGAAATCAGAGAAACGTCTGATTCGACCAGTTTCCATTTGACCGAGAACAGAAAAAGAGAGAGGAGAGAAAGAACGAAAAAAGAAGAAAGGCCAGTTTCCGTGTTTTCCTTGGCACTGGAAGCTGGCGAAAAATTTCGGAGCCGAGGTCCATGCAAATCCTCTTTCGCTTCGATGATTAACGTCCCTGTCTTCCGGGCTTCTCGTTTCGCGAATTACCGACGACGGTCACGCTCTATCGGTGATTCATCGGTTCTTTAAATCACCAGGACGAAGCCAGTTATCGAGCCACAGGTCCTTTTGGCGTTTCCTTCGAACGCGATTATTTACCTTCTTCCATTCCCTTCGTCTACATCTCTGCTCAGACAACATACAACGTCCATGTTTTAACACTGCGCTCCTCAAATTTGGATTCCTTGGTGTCACTTTCATTTCGGTAAATAAAAAACCTTTTAATAGAAAGATTATAGAAGTTTTACTTAATTGCGATTACTGTCACGATTTATTTGGATATTTTAAAAATATTTGGTAGAAAGTGTTCGAACGATATCATCACTTTTAAAGATGTTTTAGTTGACTATTACTTTTCAATATAATTATTATTAAATATATATTACTATCAATGTCTTCTTGTACGATAATTTGTTATTTAACGATACAAATAAGCCGAGAAACTAAATTTGTTTTCTTTTTTTATAAAAAGACGTAATTATCTGAAGTGTCTATATCATAGCTCTCGAGAACACAGTGTCATAAGAATATAAAATATTCTTGCAAGTTTCGAGAACTGTCCCTCAGTTTGTTTCAACCTATGGTTACCAGAGAAAATCACGTAATACTCTTAAATGTTCACCAACATATTTAATGCTGAGTACGCACCTTAAGATATCCTTGTACTATCTGTTTATCCAATCTCTCACCCTTCCGGTCCATTCGACGTGATCCTTAGCCACCGTCGCGTGTTTTTCCCATGTCCAGCTTTGCATAAAAAAGTTCTCAGCTTGACTGGTTCACAGAGCAGTCACACCTAGAAGGACGCTACATTAAGCTCGGTGAAATAGGGTGAGCAGCAGGGGTAAAAAACAGTATTTTGTGGGGTTGGAATCGACTAGCTAGGTGGATTCCTTCGATTGGAATCCGAAGAGCGAACGAACGTGCGACTTCCGATGGGGGGCCCCCTTGTCTGTTCTTTTTTAATTCCTCGTGAAGCTATGAAGCTATGGGGATGGAGGAAGAACGGAATGAAGGGCGACGGAACTTCGGCGCGAGGACGGAAACACCTTGTGCAATGTAAAAAAACAAGTTAGGGAGAGGGGAGAGGGTGCAGGTTTCGAGAGTGAAAGAGAGGGGAGTGGTTTACGGTACCCGGAGTGGCACAGATTCTCCGACAACGGAATACGCGAGAGGGCAAGGTAAGAAAGAAAAAAAATGAACGTGGTGGTTGGGAGGGGTAGAGAAAAAAATTAAAATACCGACGTAGACCTATAGAGGAAGCCTGGCCGGATGAGGTGTTTTCCCTCTGTTTTTTGGGAAAATCTATACTCGCAACTCCGTGAGAACCTACAAGTTCCACGATACCGTTTGTTTATAGAACGCGCACCTTTTGGGAACCTAACGGTGTCATGATTCTGGATTACCGGTAAATTTTATGGCGATTCACGTGGCTGAAATTTGAATTATTACTAGAATGTGATTTATGATGTCTGAAACATATTTTTAACAAAGTTACAGTGAAACCTTTTTTTTTACTTTCAGTTGTTTATTTTATAGTGTTTTAAATAAATCCAAATATTTGACTTAAGAAAAGACTATGTCATTACATCACAGTATATTGCGGTAGAGACATAAATAAGTGTCATAAAATGTTCGAAATATCTCAGTAGCCTAAACCAACAAGGAAATTAGGCATTGCGATAGGTGTTTTCATTTATCTCTAGAGGGTTAAAACCAATCCATATATACATACTAATTAGTCCATTTTCTAACTTAAATCCATGTATATTTAGTAAATTGTCTAATTTATTTTTTAATTTCAATCAATCTACATATACTTAACAAAATATCTTAATTCATTTCCTTCCATCGTGAACGACAACTGACAATCTTACAAAGAACCGGTCTTATCATACTACGTTATTGAACGGCGCTATATTACGTGACTTTCCAGCAACGTCCCACGACACATTCTTTCCGTGGAAGCCGCTGGAAGCCACAGATCGGTTCTCTGTGAGGCAAAACTGGGACTTAAGCCATTACCCAAGCTCCTCTCGGACTCGTCTCATCCATTCTATGATAGTACCGTTTGCGTCGCTCCCTTTTCTTGATGCGGCCCGATGCCGCGCATCCTTCTTCCTTTCCCCCCTTAACCTCTCTTTTGCGGATCCTGCATCTTGGCCGCCCCTTCCGTAGCGGCAGATGGCCGGCCAAGGGGTAAGAAAAAAATCCTAGGGCCCCATGAGTAAAAAAAAAAGGAAGAAAAAAACGAACGTAGAGAGAAAGAGAAGGAAAGAGATTTATAAAAAGCGATCTGGAGAGGAAAAAAGGCAGGGGTACGCGGCCGGGGGCGATGGACCACGTGTGTTCTTGAAAATTTCTCGTGAGAGAGAACCGATCCTAGACATAGACCGAACAGATTCGTCCTTTGATCGAATTTCGGCCATTCATCCGTTCGATCAATTTTTACGATCGGCTCACTGTTCTGTCCGACTCGAACCTTTTCTCTTTTGGGTGCTCGGTGTCGTTGCACTCAGACCATAGATGCAGCATCTCGTGTGACGATTCTGTTCGATCATTGATCTTAAGGAAATTGACTCCGTTCAGCTGCGACATACATACGCAGTACAATATTATACGAGTACTCACCTTCTCGTATTTTTGATATTTTCTGTTCTCACAGCTTTTGAGAAATTTTAATATTGGTACGAGTTGAATAAAATTTGACATTATCTAATTTAATGCGAGATCAATGAAATTTGGAATTTTTCAAGCTTGCTAGTTTCCTCATCTGGTAGTTTGGTGTCTTTTTCCTTTCATTAAACTGTATTGCAAAAGATTATGTTGCATATGTTGATTAAATTGAGAAGATTCGAATGAAACGGTATATCAGAAGATCAGTTGGGAATTTTACCAAAAGAGTTAACAACGGTGGAACTATAAACTATCTTCTTCTCGCTACGTATTGGCATCACCGTGTTGATACAAAATTTATAAAATTCATTTCGATAAAACATGGTGTAATATATTTTAATACAGAACTTGATATAGAGCATAGAAATGTATAAAGATCGTAAAAATCGCATAATTGTTTAAATGTTTCATAATTTTAAAAGATAATAGCAATGTGAAGAGTATATTACATTAAAAATATTCTGTTTGCTCCTTTGTAGAATTTCTCGAAATCAACATTAGTATGCACGCCCATATAGAACAGTTGGCACGACAATTTGGCTCTTGATATCAATTTCTCAACAGAGTTTCTTTCAATTACGTACCCTTTTCGATCTCGAAAAATTAGAATTTAGTAGAATTTTCACTCTTCCTTTGTTTACTGTTATATCTACGACTAATACGAAGATGATGTCTCCTTTAAAAGCTAATTGATATTTGTTTTGCAAGGAGACGTGGTAATAGAGTGTTTCTCGAAAGCTGCTACGCTGAAATTATGGGAGTTGATGAATTTCAACTAGCCGTAGAACATTATGCTAAGCGTTTTACGTTGTGTGCGTGTTTCGAGATTAATATTTGTACTAAAATTTGTTTATTGCTTTTTATCTACTTTATCTAATAACGATACCTGTGCGGAGTTCTTTTAAAAGTTTCATGTTATTTTTCACGAACCTAAATGATTATTCAAAAACCACAACTTTCCACGACATCGTTTTAAAGTTAACATACACGTGCCTCGTGAAGGGAATAATAAAGCTTTCTTCGTTTTATCTGTCTGACAAATCTTTTTGACTGTAAAGGGCCCGTAAGTAGTGGCTCAGTCTCGAATGATCCGACGAATAGATCTTCAGGTATAAAAATCGAAATTCGTAAAAAAACACAGATGGGGAAAAGGAGGAATGATAAAGGAAGATGCACGAAACGAAGATCGTCGCTTCTGGACGCAGGCCAGCTGACCAACCGTGGGAAGAACTGCCTTTTCTTCAAGGGATTCGAGAAAATTACTTCTAAATTGGCGAGCCACTGATGCTGCGTAGATGCATCCGAACAGGTAGATCGGTCAGTTTTGGTTGATATTTCCGGAAATCGAGGTAGTGGAACAGGTCACTAATCTCTTTAACTTTGGCTTTGCCTTGGCCCCTATTAATACACAAAATGGATTCTACGAAGGGTAATTTCTGATGAAAACCGTGATATTTTGAAATTTGTTTCTGAGTTCTAGTTTGCTAGAAATGTGTATCCTTGTAGTAGTTAAAGAAGTGGTTAAAAATAATTCATTAATGTCTTTTGAAAGCAGTGGTATTATTCTTGATTGACACAGTTTACAATCTCGTCCATGAAACTATTTTTACAATGAAAATTTGACAAAATTGGGAAATTATTCTTCGTGTTCCCTTCCTCCTTGTTCAAATTTCCTAGAAATAATAAGCAGGAAGGATCGATTATTGTTACAAGCTGTTTTCTCTGGAAGCAGGAGTATCAATTAACAAAACAAATAAAAAGTAAATTTTTAATTGAAGACTATACATTAAAATGAAGATAGTAGATCGAAAACCAATTTATTAAATATCCAAAATTACCTACTGATCCAAAATAAACTACTGTAACCACTACCTTATATTCATATAATTGTATTCATCTAAAAACATATGTAAATGGAAGTAAAAATATAATCTCTTCTTTTAATAAATAATTATCCAATAATTATCTATATATCTTTTATAATCCAAAAGGATTAACGCGATAAATTATTTACCTCCGATCATTTGTCCGTCTCCTTTAACAAATTAATTCCATTCGTTCCACCACAAATTCTTCCAACAAGCCAAAAAATTCGTTACTGTTGTTTTTCCCCCATCTCATCGTATCTTCAGATATCCATACACTGAACGTCCTGCAGACGGCGAGGAACGCGGTCGAAAATAGATCGATGCCACCCCGCTGGTGATAATCAGACATCTCCGAGTCGTTTGTTAACACCGGCGAATCGGCTAGAAAATTTGTTCTTTGCCCGGTGAAATCCGCGTCTCCGTCGTCGTCTCGTCGTCGTTGTCTTAAACTGCAGGATATATTTCACAGAGAATAAATAAACGTTTTCTGGGTACTGTTAAAGAAGTTAGGAAAAAAGAAGACGCTTTTCTTGACCGTGACATGTGGCCGCTTCGAAATAAATTTTTCCTCGAGCATCGACGACGTCTCTGGCGACGACGACGTCGACGACGGACGGTCTCCACTCTCCTGTTTCGCTCCGCTGTCCCATCCTTCTCTCCCTCTTCTCACCCCTCCGTCCCAGAGTTTCTTCGTCGCGTTTCTTTCGAAAGGGAGACTATGCATTTTTCGGCGTGCTTAAAAATAGGCGATCGCCGCCGTGCCACCGCGAACTGGCCAGAGGTCAGTCACTCCACGGGCGCAACAACTTGCGAGCAAAAATAGCCGACAAAACGGAAAAAAATAATTTCTTCCTCGGCGAATCCGCCTGAAATCTTGGATACGCCCTGTGCTTCTCGCTGGACCCTGGTGATCCGTTTTAATTCGATTTTTGTGCATTATTCTTAATTAGCAGATTGGAGAAATTGAGTATTTGTCCCTTTTGGGAGAAAATTTAAGAAAAGACTGTATTCAAAATGGTGATTTTATTGTACAGTGGAATTTCATCCTCGTCTGAATCTTATCTATTGGAACAATATTTTAGTTAATATTCGATCAAGTACTAAACCAATTAACCAACTAAATACACTGTGAGGTGAGTAAAAACTTGTAGATAGTGGGGAGAGTTAGAACTGTCGAAGTTCTACATTTTAATGCCAATATGTGTAATTAATATTTAACTTCTGAGTAGTGTAACGATTCATTTTAATATTACACATCGGAAATTACGTTTCTGTTGGTGCATGTATGTACAAGAAATATTCACTGAGAAAAATATTCAGTCTGTAGCAAATATCATATTTGGTGTAAATGTAGTTTTAATACTTATTGACAGCAGCGTATTTATCGAAGTAAAATTGTTCAACATGTCGAAGTTTACGAGGTATCAAGCACTTGAACAAATTACAAAGTCAATTAAGTGAAACGAAGCTAGAATCACGCGATAGCAAACCATCAATCACCTACAAGTATTAGAAATTTCATTTATACGTCCATTAATCTCTTGTCAGTGCAATACGATAAATACCGCATTTCAATAATCAACTAGAAACTATTGGAAACTTTATTTACAAAAATCTGAAAACTTCACTCTCTCTTTCATGTATATTTTATTTTTATTTCCATACTTTGTATGGCGCTACTACTTGTTATTTAATTTAATTTTTTATAATTAATCCATTATATCTAACTATATAATTATAGTAAATATAAATCTAAAAATGTGATTTCTGTCTATTTATATTCCTTGAAGTTATATTTTTACTACAATATCGTACGAATGTCATATCAATTTATCAAGCCAGTAAGATTCCCTACTTCCTGTTTGCTCGATTCATGCGATAGAACCCTCCGTAATAATCCCCTAATTATTTCCAGCAGCGTATAACTATTAGAAGTATCAAATTATCAACGTTACGAAATTTTTCGTTCGCCAAATATCTCGTAGTATACACGAAAGTATCATACTACCCTCAAACCACGTCCAAATCCATGCCAAACTCGCCACAAGCATGAACGATCATCTAACGATCCAAACACCGAGAAAATCACACAGATCGAGCGTAACTTCCACCGATTCCCATAGAGATCACATCCGCCACTTCCATAGCATTGCTGACGACCAACATCTTGTCCATTGAGCAACGTTCTCTTCTTTAGCGTTGCATCGAGGTTCAGACGATTGCGTGGTCCGAATCTGCAACGTCAGTTCAGCCAGATTTTTCACGCTGCCGATCTCCTTTGTAGGGGGCGCTGCCCGGTTGTCATATTTGCCTATGATGGACGATTTATCGTAAAAAGAACCTTAGGACACGGATCGGCAAACGGATTCCTAGGATGACAAACGCGTTTCTTATTCAGAGAGAAAGAAAGAGAAAGGTCGCACCACATTTCGGCAATTCGAGTAAGAATCGACGAGTCCAATTTTCCAGGGGTGTCTCGTTGGATTTGGTTTTTTTCTTTCTATAAGCACGGAACGAAGACCCTCCTGCCCCTGCAGATAGAACGTAGAAGAATAAATCGTATCGCGTTTAGTCCGTGGCATTTCTCGACCGATCGAGCAAAACGAGGCTCAGCATCTGGACAATTCTATCTTTGAACCGGAATTTTCGTCTGGCGAGTGGGCCGACTCGTGTGTTCGTTATTTTCATGACGAATCGTTATCAACAGTGTCAGGGGTTGAATTAATCCGGATCCTACAATTTTTATAATTCAATCTTGTCCTCATTTTTGCGAATAAATAGAACTTGTAATGCTTTAGGAAGATGTTTATTACAAATTTGATACGAGAAATCATGTATACCGATAAGAGTTCTTTCATATTTTATTCAAATTGTATGACGATACATTTTAACGCTGAAAAAATATAATTGGAAAAATATAGATTGATCGAAAGAACGTAATGATATTACCAAAGAGATCATTTTTGAAATAATTGTTAACTCGTTTTAATACGCTTGCGCTAGAGTTTCACTCGGTGTTGTGTAAATTTAACAGTTTGTCCATCGAAGTGACCCGTTGACAAGTATAGATACATAGCTAAAAAGCACAGCTTCCATTCCATTTCTATAGAAATAATCTGACCATTGGATATCATTTCACAGTCTTTCAAACCTGGACAATTCTAGACAATCTGGGAAGATGAAAGGAAGGACGGTAAACCATATAATTTTATTTAATTTAACAGAAACTGAAAACCATTAAACCATTTTAACTCTTGAACACATCTGTATTTCAAATGAATTGTTTCTTCTTCCAATTCTAATATTATTTCACTGACGCGTCATATATAAGTTCAATCATAGCTCTTCGAGTCCAGCAAATAAATCTTGTTCCAAAAATGTTCTCTAAAACCCAATATATATTTCAAATTCTTTGAAGTACGCTCGAAAAATTCTATATAAACGTATCTCTCCGTAAATCACGGTTAACACATCTTTGTCCTCGTATTAAGCTTAGAAAGCAGGCTTAGCTAAGAATAAATAACGTGAACTGGCAAAAAACAGGAAGGAAGGACTCTCCTGTACGTTGCTTCGATATCCGGCCAGTTAGAATCCTCGTCGCCCTAGGCGCCCTGGCAAATCGTCCGAAATAAATATCCAGATTTCCCGGCAGCGCGGCACGTCGTCTAGCATCAACCCAGACTTGGCTTTCTCTTCGTTCTTCCTTCTTCGTGAATGTGGCCACCCTCCTGTGTTACACATCCTCGTACACTATCGAACAAAAATATAGAATCACTCAGTTATAGTAAGATTGTCAGACGTCTGGGATTGATTTATTGATAGACAATTTATATTGCTGTTCATAAATATTAGGACACTTACCAACTAACTAACTAGAAAGATGAAACTTCCTAGAAAGCCTGGTTTTTTTTATCTTACTGCGAAATAAAAAAAAAATTTTTTTCACAAAAAAGTATTCTAAGGTAATTTTAAAGTAACCTTTTTCGAAAAATTCTGAACTTCTTTACAATACAAATGTGTTGTAGGTTAATCGTTTTATGGGACCAAACGAACAGTATATGTTTGTGCAATCCAGTTATATTCTGGAAGTCTAAGGAAAGTATCTGAAGCCTGCGAAATTTTCGTTTACACAGCCGTGTCATGGCTGCCCGTATATCAAAAGTTTAATTGAATTTTCGGCCGAGGCCTTGGAGAGGAGATTAGGATCGTAGCCGATCTCTTTCTCGGGCCCAGCTTCCTTTTGCCTCTTACCTATTATCCTGACCATCTTGTCTATACCTCTTGGCTTCTTTATCTTTGTTGTGTATTCGCCTTTATTATTCTGGTTGCCCCCTCATCTTTGATTTTCGTCCACCGTAGTAAAAGCGTCGTAAATTTGATCCTTGACGAGATTTCAATGTTCTGTTTTAGAGATTAGAATTTGCTAATTACGCGGTTGTTTGGTAAATTGGGATTGGATCAATTTCAATTAAGAATTTTCAATCGACTTCTGTATCTTTTATATCAATGAATATAAATTATATATAATTATGGTAGTAAATCTTTAAATCTTTTATAATAAGTCTTTAAAGATATAATTATCTTACAATTCATGAACGCATAAATTATCTATTTCTGAACGCCCTTATCGTCAGATACTTGTATCATCGAACAATTTCCGAGAATCAACCAGTTCGTGCCACGCGTCCCGATATCGTACGACCTTCTTCTTGTCAGAACACGCCTGGAAATTTGCATAATTGCACGTTTTAATGTGCCCTCTGGTCATGAGGGTCAGGTCGAATTTATCTCATTGGCCCTCACCTGTCCTGCACGATGCGGGCCTCGCTGGGACAACTGACCACCTGTACAGTCGTGTCAGCAAAAAGGAAACGACCCGGAATACCCGTTGCTGATGAATCTTTTTATAACAGCTAAACAACTATTACGCCACTGATCGCAATATACTCAATATCTTGATAGAATTGATAAACCATGATCGAAGTACGTAAACTTTATTCGAATTCAGATCTTTGATTTAGAAAGGAATTTTATGTTTGATGTTCCAAATTTACAAACTTTGAATTCCTAAATTTTAGTATTTCCGAATTTTCAAACATTCCATCTGTTTCTCCATTTGTTTCTCAATTTTCGAGTACTCAAATCCTTAAATTTTCAATTTCGACATTCGAAAGTTACGATACTCCGAATCTCCAATTTCATCTTCTTCAGCAAAAGTTGGAGCTTAAAAGAAGCTTTATTTTTGCGAAAATAATGTACCGTATCTCGTAATGCTTATTACGCTTCTCGTAACTTAACATTTTGCAACTTGTCACATAGACCAAACCAATCGAAATTAAATTAAATTTTCGTTCGTCCATCTACAAATTTCACGAAACGTGTTACACCCTGTATCAGTCACCCGATCTAGAGGAATAAGGGATTTAAAGGAACCCTGAAAACGGATCTTGGCAGGTTAAACGAAGGTCCGAGACATTGTTGAGAGAAAGATCTACAGGTCGTAACATTATTGCGACCAAGTTGTGGCCAGTGCGAGTCGCATCTTGAGGATCGAGGCTGCGTCTCGGCGCGCTGCCCCATTCAAAAACAACGATCCCGCAGGTCGTGGCAGCCGCGCGAAACAATAGAAAAGCCATAACTTTCTCCGCACGGTCGTAGTCGTTACATCCTGTGTCAGAGCGGCCGCGAGGCGCACCCAAAAAATTGCCTGCATCTCTGTCAGTCCCGTTGTCTTCTTCACAAAAACGAGAATTAATCTTGTGCAATTGGAATTTCATTTGATTAGGGATATAAAATGAAGAAACAAAATGATTGCCTATTACAATTTTTCATTTTAATGTATTACGGAAGATTAATGAAACTTCGATATGGATTAATGAAACCTGTTTGCAATGAATTTATATTATTGAATTTTGATTTTTTACGTAGTACGCATTTATGGAAAAGAATTTAAAGAGTTCGTTTGATGCTTTTTTCTTCATTATCTCACTTTCTTGCTGAAATCTTGCAACTTTGCAAAAATAGAAGAATTTATGACAAATTTGTACAATTGATACAAGCTATAGATACGAATGTTTGATTTGCACCACTTCCAACTCAAACCACTTTGTACTGAAATAAAAAATTCAGAAACAAGATTAGAACACAGAATGAAAAATATATGTACAGTCGAAAACACTGTCGAGTCTTGACGTACAGTTTCAAGAGTGAGGAGTTAAATTCGGTGGCAAACCGTTACGTCGCCTAATCAGAAAATTGAATCGTCTTCTGTCGTTTCGGCTCGTTTCTCCTTTTGCTCTCTTTTTCAACCACTGCCGATTCTATCGTTTCTCTTCTTGTCTCCTTGTTGTACATATTCTTTTTTTGTGTTCCATTCTTCGATGTTGGACTGTACGACCCGCATATCGTTACCAGAGACGACGAGAGGCCGAATAGGTGGCCCGAACGCGTGTGTCCGTTCCCCTCCTCTCGTGCGTTGGTTCAAGAGGCCGCAATGGGGACACATGTCAAAACAATTGGCACACAGGTGTATCGAATTTACTGAAGAAAACGACGGAGGACGCGGTCGAAAGAATCGTGGAGTTGCGTCATCGGGCCCCTCCTCGTCGACCGGCCGATCGTCGTCGAGCTATCGACACGGACAATTGTTGCAGCCAAGCTTTTTGTTCGTCACGTTGCGTAGAATTTCTGTTGATGGATGGTTTTGTGGTTAATACCAAAGCTGACAGCTTTGTTATTCCTAAGTGTCCACGCTCCTTTTTATTAAGAAAACGATATTAGACGTTCGATCTTGTTCCATTTTCTTCCAAACAATTCAATATTTTCGCGTATTAACAAATTGAAAATGAGAAAAGTGAAATTAAGCAGCGCATGAGGACCCTAACTGCACTCCATATTTTAAGGTCTTTTTTTCCAAAAAAAAAAAAAAATCCTATTACGAAAAGAAAAAGAACGATCTTCAACTTTCATATCATGACACGCATGAATTTTATCAATTGATAAAAAGAAATATATATTATAAACATATTATAATATTGGTCCAAGAGATGGTGTTCATGCCGGTTCTATTTTTCTATTCTAAGGGGAAAAAGTCAGTGCCAATAATAATTAGTTCTTGCTTCAGTTGTGATTCATGGTTCTGGATGATCGCTCCATGAAATACAATTTTATCTCAGGCGAAAACCATCTTCTGAAATCTTCTGGAACAACCAAGCAACAAGAACGTTCTTCAGCATTTTCAGGTTCACGCGATTCATCGATTCACATTGTACGGAGGCGATTGAATGGCGGTGAATTCGCGTGTCCCTGCTGGTAGCGTACAACGGTTCGACCGGCTCGTTTCGAGCATCATCGACGTCGAAAGTTACGATTATCGTTTTTGCGCGGTGCCGCGTATCAACGCGTGTACTTGCGCGCACGTAGGAAGACGTTACCATTGCGATCGCCGTGTCGAAGACACGAGTTGGCTTCTCTTGTTGAAAGGCGGCGCGACAAGGACGCGCGATTCAAAGCAGACGTAAAGTGCCATTTGGAGAAACAAGGAAGAGCGCAACCGTCGCGAAAAGCGGCAAAGAGCGAAGGAGGAGTAGCAATAGGGACGTAGGAGTGAATGTGGCGGAGAAAACGAAGGGAAGGAGTAAAAATAAAAGGCAGAAGACGAGGAAGAGGGTAAACGGGACAAGAAGGAATTCCCAAGTATTTGACGTGCGTGTATATTAAATGGCAAAGCTAAATTGTAGCTTCTGTTACAGCTTCTGAAACGGCTGTTGAATGATTGAAAAAGTAGAGGAAATATATGTAGGTTATAACGAAATTGTGGATGCTGATGCAAATTGAAATTTGTTTATACAAAATCGGCTTAAAAATAAATTTTTGTTTATTAAAAAGAAATAGAAAATTTCTAAATAGATTAAATTCAAACGTTAAATCTTACAATAAGTATTCTACTAGTATGGTTCAGAGCCTCATTTAGATTAATTAATAACTTGTAGTTCATGTTCGAGTTTGTCTTCACCACAGTCGAGTTGTTTGAAATCGTTTAGATTCAAGTAACCCGACTACGGCAGGATAATTAATAGAAATAATTGGCTACCTAATGACGTTGAAGAAGATGGTGCGCACAGTACATTACGTTACTTAACAGCTGCTGTTTCTTTCAAGTCAACGAATGGCTGAAAGACGCTCAATTTCGCTTGGACATTTGAAGCCAAATAAATAGCAGATTCAGTAGTATGTATGTATCTACTGTAAAATATGCCAGTTATTCAATAATGAATTTGAGTTAATAGTACCTTATTTGGTTTTACATTAGATAAATTTTAATCTACTACAAAATCTTTGATAGAATCTTTCCTGAACTTCTCCTAATTATAAACTCTATTGACTCAAGATTTTTTAAATTTATAAAAAGAAAAGAAAAATTTTGTAATTAAAATAACTAGCCTCAACGTGTCTCAAATGAAACGGATTTAAGCTTCAGGTTCTTAATTATTTTTCTTGATAGAAAATAGCCCAACTTCGTAATTAAATTTGTCTAAAATTCTATCTCAATAAGAATACATTTTCGCGATCGAGTATTTGAGACATTTTTTCCTGATTTACGCAAAATTCCTGATCGCACTTAACAAACCGATCGATCAATTATTTCACGCGTGTTTTCACGACGTTACGAATGCCTAGCGTCGAATTGAAACACCGACAATATTTTCCATTCCAACAGTTATTTTGACTCCTCGACGGATCCCCGCTAGTCCCCGAAGACATTATCGGTGACATTTGTCCGCGCTGGACAAAACATGTTCCGGTCCGGCGGGATGACCCTAACGCCGCGCCTTTTGTCAGCGAAAGGAACCCAGCCGACCCGGCGTGTCTTTGTCATTATATAACGCCATTGTGGCCACACTTGCCCGGCGTGGAAGTCGACTATACCTTTGCATATTATTAAAATGACGATGATTGTCATTTTTCTCCCCTTGTCCCTCCGCGACCTCCCATTCCATCACCACCACCTCCTCCACCTTCTCCTTCTCCTCTTCGAGTCTTTTCTTCCACCTTGGTCCCGGTCTTGTCTCGTCCTTTCCCCGCTGACTCGACCACCAACACTCGTACCACGGAACGCCCGTTCGTTCTCCACGTTTTCTAGTCGAAAACAGAGACCAACAGACGCATCCGTACTTTGCTTACTTCCTCTGGTCAATTCTCTTGCAAAGTATTAGATGTGCATAAGTATGTATAGCATGTATAGTAGATAAATTTGTGGACAAGTCAGATAAATTTAAGTAGTTTGGATGGAAATAAGTTGATGTCTCTCTCAACTTGAGGATCTCAAAATGACGTCTCAGGGAGGATTTAATTTTGATTTTGTGGTAGAGCTATTAATGGAATCTAATCAATCGACGGGAAATTAATTTTTTAAATATTGTGTTTGTGTTTAGATGTTTCATTTGCGATTAGGTATTTTATTTTAAGTATTTGCGATTGGAGAATTATTTGGTACGCGGTTCTGTTTATTCCAAATATGTTTATTAATTTTTTGTAAAAAGAATAATCGGAAGATTATTCTATTACGTTTTGTAATTATTATTATCTCTACTCAAATAATAGAATCATTTTATACAATGTTTATAATCACAGTTATCAATTCAGACGTAGCTTAACGTTCAAAAAACTCTATAATATGAAGTTTCCCAAGAAGCTCTCCATTTGCCCGCTCTTAATTCCCTTCGAATTACAATCACGATCGTAACACCATATCGAAGTGATCCCAGCTACGTGCCACAGATTCACACCCACCAAGTGGAATGCTAGGCAAAAGGCGGTAGAATCGAGCGTCTCGTACGTCAAGTTTATCGCGTTTGGAAAATCGTGCTACGGTATTTCCCGTACGGAATTTCCCTGCGTGATCCTGCTCACGTGTTACGCATCGATAGTCTCCTAAGTACTCTGTGTCTCCTCTCTACATCCCAGTTTCGTGAAAATCGTGCGTCTTGAGGATCGTTTTAAAATTTGCCATCACCCTTTTCTAACGGCGAGCCCAGGATATTATTGGGATCTGGACTGTGCTTCGTGGCACGATCGAAACCGCGAGAAGAGGCTCTACGTTCCGGGTAACGTACGAGGTGATCTTTCACGATCGATCTTCACGAACACACACGTATGTGTAGCGGGGCACACGGTGTGCCCCGGTCGACACGGTGCTCCCTCTTTCTCTCTTTCTTTTTCCATCCCTTTCTCTCTATCTCGTCTTATGTACGCTCTGATATTCAAATCGCAGCAGAGCGCGCTAAGCCTGCTCTCAACCGTACGAGATCCGGAGACGTGGCTCTTCCAAAATCGTATAGGGAGATAAAAATTTGTCATCGTCGCGATTCGTTGGCTACTACGTCTGGAAATGGTAAGCAAAAGTCTCTGGACAGAAGATAGACTTTTTATTTTATATTTTGAAAATGATAGCTTAAAGAATCTGTGACGAATATGTCTTGTAGGATCTGATTGCTTCACAATCGGACAAAAGAATGTTTAAAACGATTTTTGCATCGTTGAATTTTGCACAAACGTATAAAGATTATCAGTTTCATGATGGTTCAAAATCTGTAATCTTCCGGAAAATCTTGGAAAATCCTGAAGTAATTCCAAGATTAGCGGCTTAAATAACGTACTCGGAAGTACAGAAAACGTTAGTATTGCCTTTAGATAAACGATTGAAATTTCCTGGAAGTATCCATTTGCGACTATCAGCGCTTCAGAGATTGCATTAAAATAAGCCAGGTTTAAAGTATATGGTTGAAACGTTTCGAACTGACCTATTGCAGAAGCTGGCCATTAAGCTGTGTCTATTGCAAAAGCTATATATAGTGATCGATAAAAACTACCAAGGAAGCCATATGCCATCATCTTTTTTATAATGCGAGATTAAGATTCCAGAGTGAGCCGATCGTCAGCTTTCTAAAGATTGTATTAAAACGAGGCAGATTTAAAGATTTCAAGCCGAACCAGCTCCACATTGTCATCCTGTCGCAACGTGTGATTAAAATTTCTGTGACACACTTATTCTGTTAATGATTTGGACATTGTATTAAAATGAGACGAATTTTAAATTCGTCGCACGTTTCTGACTGGTCCAGTCCAAAAGTCGCATATTATTATCTCTTTTATAATGTGTAATTAATGTTCTATTTATATAATTCTCAAGAAAGGAAAATTGTAGTTCGCTCTAACCAATTGTGCTTCTTTAGTATAAAACTAATTTAGTAGCTCACTTGATATAAAATCATTTATGTAGTTTCCCTAGTTGAAATCTAACTCTTGCAGTATCCTTACGCTTTAAACTAAAATTTTTCCTACATATAGATCTCATCTCATTTTCCTTGTTATCAACTCCTTCTCGATAAAACATTAAACCACTCCACCTTATTTAAAAGACCATCGTCAAACAGCTGTCAGCATCGATATTAGATTTCTACCTGCCTAACACGTCGAAATTTCCCTTGCTCGTTGAAAACCACGTACAAACACCTTCGTGCACCTCGAGAACTAAATCGTCCTCGAGACGAAGGGGGCGGATTTCTTCTCGTACGCGCGCATAAATTTGCATCTTTCACGAAACAGGTAAAAACTTCGTGTCTAACCTACGAGCAGGCAAGGGTGTTTTGAAAGAAAAAAAAAAAAGAAAAAGAAAGGAAGGTAGTTAGTCCAGGCGAGAAATGTCGGTCAACCGGGGCGCGACGTTTCGTCGTCGTCGAGTGAGGCTGCTTAAAAATTCGGACAATACTTCCCCGGGCTGTGGGCTCCATTTAAATGTATGTATTCATACGCTCTCGTGTATTGCTTTGACGAGAGGTGTGGTCAAAATTATTCAAACTGACCCGGACTCTTTTTTCCTTTCGGTCTGGGACACTTTCTAGCGGAGCGGTGTGCTCGCTGCACCCACGTATACTCCTCCCCCCTCCGCCCTCTGTTCCCTTCTCCATCGGGTGGTTTCACCGTCCCCGTCTCGATCGTTTCGTTCTTTCGTCGTCGATTCTCTTCCTCTTCTCTTTTACTTTTGTCCCTGCCTCGTCGCTTTTGCTTCGCGTTGCCTCGATTCTCTCTTCTAGCCATTGTCCCATCACGCGGTGTCGAATTTGAGATAGCGATTGCTCTTCGATTATTTTCCCGGCCGATGATCTCATCACTTTACGATCCACGTGGTGGAATAGCGATTTTGAGGACACCGTGTGTGGTACTTAGTCGGTTATTAGATTAGACAGATAACCGGAGCAGAGAAGGTAACGCGTTGATTAAGCTTTCGACCAGGTTGCTTTTTCAACAGCAGTTTTCACAATCGTTAGAATATTAGGATTTATATAATATAGCTTTAAACAATCTGGTTATGTATCATTTTTTTCTTACGTATACTCAGAATATACAGACAAAACTCGATTCGGATAATTTGAGACACCTTATACATTCTATATATTTTTTCACATTTACATTTGCCGAAGATGCATACACACCCACGGTGTACGCTTTAATATTACAATTATATTACACTCTACCACGAATTAAAGATTGTCTAAATACTACTGAGCAGTCTATTGTACACAGTTTTAGTAAAATTCAATATCTACATAAAATTCTAGCGTACTAAACATAGATTCAAAAAATTCTAGTATATTAAATATAAAAATTGTAATATTACTTTAATTTGTCATAAAAATAACGTTTAGTTAAGTATATGTATCTTCCGCTAATTGTCAGCCATCTATAATTATCTATATCAAAATTTCAAAGAAAATCCATGTTATTCTCGGTCATAGATGGTCAACTTTGACACTTTTGTTCCAAGATCCTAAGAGACTTCCACTTCGATTCTCCCTATCGGTTACCTAAAAAATTCAGTGTCAGAGGTTCCTGGCGGCGTTTAAGAAGGAAACTTCGCGGTAAACATCGGCGTGTTTGTCCTGGCCGGCGGACAAAGGTAGAGAGGGGATCTTGAATACGATGGAAAAAGAGGGAAACGTCGGGGTGGTTGGTTAGCGTGGCCAATCGATCAGCATTGGTGGTTTTTGCGCTACCCATATGTCATAGTCGTCCGGGTCAGGAACATGCCGCAGCATCGTGAAGCCAGCTTGGTTCGTGTCCATTCATGATATGTGGCTGGAAATTTCGTTCAGTGGCCGAAAATCACATTCATCGTGGCTTTCCAGCTTCCACCCTCCGTTGAGACTCGTTTAAGATTCAAATCAGGAGAGGTATCTCTTTCACCGTCATCCAGAGTAATTGAATTCTGAGAAAACGTTGCGATTCTTTGAGAAAGTATCGTTTACGAGTTCTGCTAAAATACGGGTCAATAAAAAGTGTTAAAATTTATTTTTGATACGATGGTCTGTAGATTAATTAATAATCACTCGAATAAAGCTCATCAACGAACACTATCAAACTTTGTTCCAGTGATAATGTATCTATCACAAGTACAGCAGTCTTTACCTACTTAAAACATATTCAAACAAATTCAAAATAACTACATATTAATATTGTGTTACTATATCTTATGCCAGATCAGATAATTAATAATACACCAACTTTTTAACATTGTCAATTTATAAATATCAATATAAACATCAATAACGTTACTCCTCGTAAATCAAACGAAACGAAATAAAGCAAAAAAGCCGCTCTCACAAAACAATCCCTGAAGAAACTACATAAAATCATCATACAATCGTTTAAAACAATTCCAAAACAAATTTCACAATCATCTCATCAGCATACACCTCCCACCGCCTCCAAACTCGCCTCACCGACTCTCCAACCGTTACGCCGATCCCCGTCGCGTCGTTATATCGTGAGATTGCCAACGCTTAGAAGGCGCGTACCCAGAAATTTACAGCCGATCGTCGGCGTCGTTCCACCGATTAACGCCGATTTCCAGTTACCAAGTGAGAAATTCAGGTAGTAAATAATATAAGTGCCAGAAGAATAGAAACGCAACTATTTTTTTATCGGCATTTTTTTTACAGGAACGAAATAGTGTAAGGGATTTCGTCCGTGACATTTCTGATCTTTAGTTATCATATTCGTTACCACTTGCAAAGCTGACTTTAGTTTAATACCATTATTTACAAAGCGATTGTCTTTAACAGCGAAACTTCTCTGAATTACTTTATTATACGCGAATTTTTATCAAGATTCATACTTTTGTGGAAATAATTAAGAAAATAGGACCTAAAACAAAGGTGTGTTTCACCTATTAAATATTATAACAGGTATTATATTTTGGATATTTTGTACATTTTCGAGTATCATGTACAATCTATGAATTTTTGCATCTTTAAATTCTCCATAAATTCAAAAAAATTTGCAGACTGGAAATAAGGAATATTGACGAGCTTCTATTCTGCAAACTGCAATTGTATAAACTGCTTGTACCCCGTCAAGTTCAGATCAATCTGATGTACATAACATTACTTAAAATTACAAGGTTATCAAAAGGAATATCAAGATGGAGAACAAAGTCAAATGAAACAGAAGTCCGACTGGTCCAGACCGAAAGTTCCTCGCTTCCCTCGAAAGCAACTCCGTGGCCGATCGATCGGCAATCGTGTCCGATATATCGAGTCCTACAAACGACGTCTATAAAAGGTCCCCCCTTTTCCATCCGTCACGGCCTCTCGTTCCTTCTCTTCTCCTCTGTAACTCTTTCTCTGGATCTGTTCACCGTTCCGCGGGCCTCTTAGGCCGCATTCGCACGATCCTCGATGCCGGGCCACCTTCGGCACGACCTCTCTCTCTCTCGATGCACCTACGGTGAAGGTTTTTCGCTTGTGTCGTAGGTGGTCGGGCACGACGTTGGTGCCGAGCTGCCTTCGTCGGGAATCGTCGGTGCATTAGAGCTATCGTTGGATATGTATACGCGCGAGAGAGACCTAACATATACGCGGCCGACCGCTGGACGACGGTCACTACTCATCGCCGTGCGCCGGGAGCCGAAAGTTCATCGGAACGGTTAAACGGCACACCACGGTACGGCTAGGCACTAGGCACGCTTTAGACTTGCGATTTTCAACCAGTGTGCGACGCAGCGGCACACTAGCGTGCTGTAAGTATTTTTCAGATATGCAATACCTGAATATTTACTAAGGAACACCTATCTCATTTTCCCTAAATTTTCAAGTAAAGATGATTGTCCGGCGTAAGTGTCCTGTCTGAGATGAACCAAAGACAGTAGATTTTCTAGCGTGTGGCAGAATCTTATTAATTATCTAATCAATTTATGTGTGTTAATTTCGTGCGCCACATAATTTTTGTAATCAGTTTATGATACAGAAAAGATTAAAAGTCGCTGCTCCGATTCCATCTTATTCTTCTTTGCGATATTCTCGTTCCTCTTCTTCTATCCTTTCGGTTTCTGTACTCTTGCTACGTGTCACAGTATCCTGTTTCCTAGTTAGAGGAAGATTAAGACGGAACTAAAATTAGAATGGTCACAACAGTATATAGCACTAATATTTCCGGAAAACACAAATCGGATGAAGAATATAAGCAATAGGTAGAATCAAGAATAGCCGATTAAAATGACCCCTAACGGGTGTTTAAATGGGATTGAATTCTCAGAGTTTATGTACAAAGTTTGTCATCGATTCAATTGGATACATTCCATTTGGGTAAATTGCGTGTACAATTTCAAACATTGTAATCTCTTCGCTTAAGCTTCGATAAATATACCTCGACGTAGCCACTTCAGTTACATTTTTATCATACAGGTAGGAACAAGAAATCGTGACAGTACTTACACCACATCGCGCAAACCGATTCAGATATCCACATAAATACATGCATTCAATGGCAACAGCTTGCTGTAATTATGGTTCGCCTTGAGAACCTGTTTTAACTAATCTTCTCCAACCTGTTAAATTCTTCAAACGCATAAATTCCAGATCAAATCACCAATGTTCTACCAATGTCTTGTTCAACATCCAAATAGTTGGAGTATCCCAAAGTTCAAAGTCTTTCTAATAAAGTCTACAGAAGAATTTTATCCAGAATTGGATATTTGGCTGATATAGAGGAACTATCATTATTTTTTAAATGTAGTTATATAATTTTTTAAACACATATAAATTATTATTTCTCTGACTGTCAAATAAAGCTTCAATTCTAACAAAACCTTATATATAACGCGTAAAACATGCTTGAAGACGTCTGCTTGAAGAATCTTAAAATTTGTCAACTGAATGTCGCGTAAACGCAACATTGAACCTGAGTATGTTAAATTTCGCCAGAAATTTAACGATCTACCATTACCATAATATAATCACAGTCTCCTCAAACTATAACTCTCTCCCGTTCTTCTTCTCGATCTCTTGCGGCACTGCTCTCCTCTTATCCTCGTTCTTAGAGGAACCGACCAGCTCAGCTGGGTGACTCTTTGACTCCTGAACGACCAACTGTATAGGTCGGCCGAGTTCTAGTTTTAAAGGACATGCACGTAAGTACATACATCTATACATACATAAACTTGTGTATGTATATAGATATCTGAGCCCTGTGAACTAAGTGGCACGAGGATATTTGTAGGTGAAAACACGTTTCTGGTTCAGAGACGTTTTAACCCTTCGTCGTGAGCGCGTTCTGCTCGTCCCTCTCGATGTCAGCTCGAGCGAGATCAAGCGTGCGTGGGACGACCATGGAAGCTGATCCGAGATGCTCGTAGTACGCGAGTCTCGGAAATGACTTACGACTGACTGACGTGCCCCTTGTTCCGATGCGTTCGATGGTAGGTGTCAATGGGCGAATTGTAACGCGATTTCGCATCAACGATACATGGCCTTCTATCTTCGCCTTAAGCGCTTTTTCAACTTGCGAGTTATTGCCTCTGTCTTTGATTGTATGTACTCCTTGGAATTCTTGTGCACTTTTAAGATACGTCGAGATATTTATCTGTTAGGATTGTTCTTGATATTATACGAAATGTTCACTTTATTTTAGATTTTTCATTTGGATCGTATACAGGTTGTACGAGATGTTGCGTGGAATTGTTGAAAATGTTGATTCATACACTGGTTTTGTGTATTTTCTAGTTGAAATAATATTACACTTCTGTGATATCGTGTTTATAATTATCGATATTTATGGAATTAGAATCGTTTAATAAATTAGTTTAAAATATTTGCGGTGCGAAAATCATGTTCAGTTAGAATGTTTGAACATTGTGGTAAACAGGATACAATTTGCTTACTTGATTGGAGCAATCTAATTAGATGTGATCGTAGTGACATGTGGTTGATTACTTTTCGTTTGTCTAAATTGTATACTCGTTATTGAGTGCTCAAATTATACAGATGTAATAATATTTGCTACACATAATATGATATTATAATATCACGAGAATTAGTTCAAAAACAAAATAAAAACATAAATTTATTAATTGGCGGAATCTTATTGTCTTATCTTAATTGTCCAACAAATGATTTGTTATTAAACTATGGAGCTATAAAATAAATCTCCAAAGAATTTCTGATTATTGAAAACATTTTTATGTCTATAGTAACAAAATTAATCAAGTACTGTAAAGAGTGCCAAAATAACACAAAAATTATTTTCATTGATGTCTATATAATGTTATAATAATACGTGGAAGAACCACATTTTGAAGAAATCACAAATATTCAAAATTCCATTCAAGCAAATAGCGGTTCATATACTAACCAAATACTACTTTGCCATACAGTATCCATAGCATCGAAGCAGGTCAATTAAACCCGCCTCGATACGGCAACAGGCTCGTCAATTAGTCACGTGTGACCACGAGTCGAATCGAGCAAATTTCCCATTCGACGGATCGCCGTTCGAACAACATTTAATAAGGAAGCATCCCGTGAAAGCAACGGGTGCTAGTTCACGAGGCATTAGTCAATTAAATCTACCGATGGACTGATTAGCCGGCGTGCACGCGGAATAGACCAGAGGGTCATTATAGCCGCACGGTGTTCCGATGCCAGAAGCCAAAAGTTCATGACACGGCGCTTCCATGGACGATCTATGCGACAGTATGTATATACACATACAGGGTGTCCCGTAACTGACAGTATAATATGGAAATATATGATTTGCGAAATATGAAAAAATAAGTCAGAGACACGAAATAAAATTATTATTATCTATTTTTAAGAATGTTGATTTTGTATATCTGAACTTAACTAACATCTCTACATACATATGTATATTGACGAATTGAAGACAGACAATTAGAAAGAAATTAGCAAAGATAAATTTATACATGATATGCACATACACGATCGTATTCATTATGCGTTTACATACCAATTAATTAGGTTCAAATATATTGAATCTCGCATCACTGTAGTATCTTCAGACGACTATAAAAGGTTGCTACTACAAAAATGAGATATGGAATCTGACAGAAAAAACGTTGCACTGCAAAAGAATGTGATGTAAGTGCGAATACTTTGTACAGTCGCTTTAAAGTGTCAAAATGCCGGGAAAACGTTCAAATTTAAAACGAATTTACAATCCAGTGCAAAGATGCCAAATTAATTCTACGCCTAACGGAATCACCCTTGCCCTGATTGTGTCACCACTTGCAAGACACCTTGTATAGCGCAAGCGAGTCAACACAGCCACATAGTGTATCTCTCTACCGTTCTCCAGGCCGGATCGTTTCTTCAACGTCCGTGGTCTTTCGCGCGCGCATCCAGAGAGCCGGTGGCTCTTCGCCTCTCGGCGACGTCGTCGTACAGACCGACCGAGTTCGAGTTTTAAAAGACGGGCGACACAACACACGAGAGTCGTGAGTCGAGCACAAACGCTCTGGCACCGCGCGAGTTCTCCACGAGCTCCCCGATATATAGGGCAACCGTAGAGTCTCACGGTTTCTGCGAGCTATTCATCTGCATACTCTCCTCCGCTGCCACCGTCGCCGCTCCCTTCGTCCTCCACCTCCGCGCCCGGCACATGCTTTTTCTTCCTTCTCCGCTCTCCTTCCTATTGCCAAGCGCCTACCCTATCTCCACGCGAAATTTATCGGATTAATTGTTACCGCGACATGCGTCACGTTCCATGGTCCTTCTTTTTCCTTCTCTTACCTCATTCGCGGTTCTAACGTGCCCTCTTGGCGAGCGTCGAGAGTAACACGGCTGCTGGAAGTGGAGACTAGAGGAATTTCGCTGATTGGTTGATTGGTTGGTTTTCTGTGCTTCTTTTTTTATATATGTTAGGGGTGTGATATTTGTGGATGGTTCGAGGAAGGATGGAAATTCATAGGTGCTTCATATTGGGGTAGGTGAGCATTTCAATCGAATATTGAACATACAGATTTTTTGAAGTTATCTATTTGCTTTTTAAGAGTTTGGCGAATTAGGAGGTCGAGAGATTGCTTCGGTTGTTTTCGGAGAACAATTCTTTTTAATTTCCTTGTGCACAGTCTGGAAGAAGAAGAGCCGAGCTTATGGTTTGGTAATGAGAGAAGGTTTGTAAAGGGGTGAATGATTTTTCAAATTGTTGAAGTGTAACTATGTCATAGTATATGACACGATGAGAAGGTTGTTGAAAATTTATCTGTCACCAATATGCATCTCAACTACCATCACTCTCCATCCCCATATAAAACAGCATACTCCTTCAAAAATCAAAAAGCAAATCCAAAACTAATCTCGAAGACCACAAACAGAAATCATCAAAATACCGAAAGATTCTCTCTTTCTCATCTTTTCTTCTAATTCGCAATCGTTGGCAATCGGCGTTATCGCAACGAAAGAGAGAGCCGCGAGGCAGAATTCGTTGTCGGCGAGGCGTGCAGAGAGGAAGAGGAGAGGATCGGTGGCGGTGTAGAAGGCTTAACCGACGGAATAATAGAAGTAGGAAGCGAAACGTAAAGGCGGCGGCGGCGGTGACGGCAGTGCCGGGAAAAATCGGCAAAGCACATTACACGAAATCACAATGTTTAATGAAAATTGCGGGGGACGCGTTACACGAGGTCGATTCATTGTCCTGGCCGATAGCCGTGCGACGATCGAGAAGAGTCACCGCCTCGTGTAGCCACGGCTGTCGGCCGAATCGTGACGCGGCGCAGCGGTATTCAGATTGCGCTCTTAGCGGTTTTGCCGATTTTTTTCGCCGCGACAAAAGAGGGATTTCTGTAACCACTGGTCAGGCGACCACCGCTTCTGAGACGACAACCAGTGGATCTTTGTAAAAATTCGTGCAATTGTCTTTCTGGACTATCTTCAGAGACGACTACTCGTGGTCCCCTGTTCATGTTCTCATCTTCTCTGTCTCGTTGCTTTGAAAGTGTGGCTGTTTGCTGTTTGTTTAAAATATATAAAAATTCCAAAACATTTCATCAATCAGAGAAATATCATACAATAATAATCGATATATCGAACATGAAAATGAAACGGATGATATCTAAATCTAAGATTTCACTTCTTAATTTACTCCACTAACCAATCTATGATTAAATCATAAAACAATTAACATCTTTATCTTCCGGAATCTGTTGAATCTTACTCATGGATTCCGTAAATATGATTACAGTTTACAATAGGATTGTTCCTCGAAATAAATCATAAAATAATAAACATCTTCATCTTCTTCACATAAAATAATTATAATCTTGAACAATGTTACCCATTCCTAGCCCTTAAGGATGATACATTACAACGACGTAATAATATCAATGAAAAATAAAGCAGGAAAACGAGAAGGAAGAGGAGACAAGGAAGGAGGTGACAAGTGCAGGTTAAGATTCACGAATCGCGAGTGAGTCACGCATTCCGCACGATCGACAATGGCCGTTCGGTTTCGGAATGTCTATCTCGCATTCTCTCCATCAATTCTCGAAGCACATCTCTAACCCAAGCATTCGAGTATCGACAATTGGTGTAATGTCGGTCATTTGTAAACCATCACCCAAACACGCTACCGATACTCTCTATCGCTCTTTCCCCTCTTACAAATATTCACTGAAAAGTTAATAGAAAATCGTCGAACCGTTCTGTTCTTCGTTGAAAGAACCGTTTCATTTCGTCCGGCTTCTGTTCCACTTGGCCATAAAAGATTCTACAGCCAAGTTACTATGGCTCTCACATGTGAGAAGCCGCGATGCCTATCGAAGACGGTGCACTGTATCCTCGCAGCGAGTTTCGATCGTTACCGAAACGAGATCGTTATCGCGACACGGATGCGCGATACATCAACGCGGAGTCGGTGATTTCTGCGCCACGTTCAAGGATGCGACTCGTAGCAAATTCTACGCCGAATACACCGGCTGCTGGCCGCTTATCGCCGCTGATATCGTTACGATTTTTCACGCCTTTATCGCGGCCTGATTAGTCCCTGTGACCGCCCCACAAGCGAGATATATGGTGGCTCGAAAATTTGCTTTCGCACGTTGAAAATCATCTTCTTCCTATTTCTTTTAGCATTCAGTCACTTTCCACTATTTCTTCAAAAGTATATTCTTCGATATTTAAAACCTTCTATTGCCAGACAGAGTCATAAATTCTTGTATTCTCTATAATAATTCTGAAACATCATCGAACGACGTTTAATCAAACGTTCGGATCTTTACTTTTTCAAATACTTCCCGTTTGACGAAATACCCATCGTCGCCTAAAACATTTCTTAAGAAATTAGAATAATTCTCCAACATCATCGACCAACACCCAACGAGAGCTTCGCGTCTTTACATCCTCCAAATTCTTTCATCTTAGGAAATTCTTATCGACGCTTAAAGAATTCATTGAATATCATCGACTAACGATCAATCGAAGCTCCCCTGAATCTCGCACCTTCTTCTACTTCGTGAAATTTCTATCCTTGGCAAAACAATTCTACGAAAGCGACGTCAGTTCCTTAGTCGGACGTCGGACGAGGCGCAGTCGGTTCGGTTACAGCGGTCGGACATATCTCGCGGAATTGCGACGGCGGATCGAGGCAGCGGCGCGCGGACTGGCTGCTGCCCGATCCCTAAGCGAAGTGAAAGTTAGATGTGTGGGCACGGGATGCGCACGAATTCATTTTTTCGGCCTCACCGTGTGCACTTTTTTCCAGCGTCGCGGCATCAGTTCCCATGTATACCGACCTAGCCTATATGGCCGGCGCGCGATATCTTCCCGCACAAACACATACATATTAAGACACACGGACGATCGTGTTGGCCACTCTCTCTTTCTTTCTCTTTCTCTATCCTCCGGTACCGATCCTCTCGCGTCTTCTCTTCCTCTTCTTCTTCGCGCTTATACACGTATATATGTTGAGCGTATCGACGCGTCTCTCCTCTCTCGCATACCGCCTTCCATTTCTAGCCGGCGACGTAGAAGAGCAACTTGTACAGCTAGTACTCCCGTGGCCTGGCTCTAGCCGTGACTTATCGGCTCTGTGCACCTTAGACGTGTCCCTAGGCCGGAGTATCGATTCCGCGTCGTCCGGAATCGACCGGCGCTACCTAGCTCTCGTGGGATCCGCGGATGCGATCTTGGGCGGCACGCGGCTTCTTTGACTTTCTCGATGAGAATTATCGTTTCAATTTGGATCACATCTTTTATTTTCGATACCTTTCTTCCAATACTTTACTTTGCATTAGTAACGAGAGATCTCGGAAACTTCGAGTATACCAAATTTGCTACAAATCTGACGATCTCCTTACGTATAGGTCAGCCGTATTGGATTTGTTATTCCATTTTCAATAATTTTAATGTTTTTTAAAGAGTTTGAGGTATAATTACTGTGGTATTACGACTGAAATAAATTTAATTTATATGAATTATGAATTATGAAGAATTTTACGTTTCTAAATGTAAATCTTTCAAATTCTTTCACGAATTATTGTGTACTGACACGTACATTTTATTATCAGAAAAATAAAAAATAATGATCTTCGTTCTGCTTTCATAAATTCATCTCTAAGAACGTTTATTGAAAGATGTTTCCTGTGGTCAGTATACCGCACATCGAGTTTGAATCGAAATGGATCATAGTAGCAGCAGTATTCCATCGAACTATTGTTCGATCGTGTCGTCCCAGTGTATTCTGGGTGACGCGAAATCGTGGCTCGTTATCGAGCGTGCGATCGAGATCGCTCGTTGGAAATCTTTGGGACCGAAATTTCTTGCTCCAGATCGCAGCGTCTAGCGTACGATGTATACCAGCGAATCCTGGTCAGAAGAATGCACGACCTTTCTAATCGATGTAGGCAATCCGTCTTTTCCCCTTTCGTGTATGCCTAGTATATCTTCTCTCGGTGTTTTTTCGGTTGCTTCTCTCCCGGTTCGCACAGAGATCTCAGCCGATTCCTGCGCGATTAAAATCTTCTAATACCATCGTTTCGTTGTTGCCTTGAATCGCGCTTGCTTTCTTTTTCCGTTAATATGATCAAGGAACGGTTAACCGAGATCTATGGGGTCAGCTGGCTTCTTAAGATGGAAAGTTCTGCTTTATATGTAATATATTACTGCCCATCGATTGTTGGTGACTCTATGAAAAGACTTGATTTCCTAATTTGTCATATTTTGTGACGAATAAGAGCATGTACCCCATTGTACGTTTCTTATAATTAATCATTCTCGTTATTTCAGATTAATAAGAATTCAGAATATTGAGAAGAAAAGGAAGAATTAAAGAATTCTTCAAATAGAACTGTTACAGAACCTGCATTCGTAATTAACATCCATTTTAAGTTTTCAAAATTGTCTAGACTGAACGATGTCTTCAACCTTCTCTGAATGTTTCATTTGTGTTCCCAGAAACTTTCATAATGCTTTTTCCAAAATTGAACTCATATAAGAAATCACACGAATATTCTGATTATTTATGATGGATATTTTTGTTATTAATCTTCTTGATATTGAACACATAATTTATAAAAAATTTCTATTCTTCAATGTGATTGACATTTAACAATTTTATTTGCACCTAACCAAATACAACAGAGAATACCTACCATTACAAAATATTAGAAAACAGATGCAAAGTTGACTTAAAGTCAGATTGAGATCCTGCTGAGTTAGACTCGACACCATTTTCATGGTGAGACAGCATACTTGGTACGATATGGTTATTCAAAAACGTAAGAGGAAACTAGTTTTCAAACACGAATCTGTCGTCCGTAATCAACATTGTGATACAGCCGAGCAAATTACGCGATCACCGTATCCAATATTGCGTTTCTAACTCACAGTTATCAGTTGCTTGCACTTAAAGGCTGTAACCACACGGCCGTTGAATCTGACTGGTGGCGACGCGAAATCGATGAACGTCGACAGCCTCGTGGGATCGAGATCGCGTGAATCGAAATTTTCTACGGTGCCTTCGACGAACGAACTGACTTTTAGTTCACATTTCACACATTCATCGCTAAGATAAATCTAGACATGCTTGCTTAAGTGTACGATATACGTTGAACCTTTTTTAAGGAAATATTACGAAACAGATTGATTACAATGATATAAGTATACCTGGACACTCGTAAAAGTTTTTATAGATTATACATTTATATTAATATCATGAAATTTTATTAACACTTGTTTCTTATAAAGCATTGCGAACTTCTATAAACAATTACAATTTCCAAGTTCATGTAACTACGTGAGGAAAAATAGGAAGGAATCGTGTGTAGATATAATAAAGGTCGAAATATAAAAATGGACAAGTGTTAGTTCGTCAAAAATAGTGCCAAAATAGCAATTTTTGTGGATGGAAGCTGACCATGACAATGTTCATCCTTCCTCAGATAAGAAGACGATCATTTGTTACGTTTCAGGCGAGGCCATTGTTTCGGTTCGCGGATCGATAGGTTTCTCATCCCCTTGTACATTATTGTTTTCGTCAATCCCGGCCGTGTGAAAGAACGCTGCGACACATCTCGATTTCTCGGCATATAACCTCTTTTCATGGCGCGTTGTTGCGTCCCAAAACTGCTTATCTATCCTGATACTCCGCGCACCAACCTCAGGGTGAATGACATGTGTTGGTTGAAGAAGAAAGATGTCGTAAAAAGTGCAATTTCTGGAAGTAGATGTCAAATACATCGAACTGACAACTCGAGATCTCGTAAAGTACATGGGAAATTACCAATGAAGATATAATTACAGTAGAATTTCATTTATCTGATTTTATTGAAAGGAAATTTTATTTAATGTTTAACGATTAACTGAATTTTTTAGTTGAATTCAGTTATCTGAACGTAACTTTCTGTTACATGAACGAAGAATAATACGTAGTAAGGAAAATTGGTCAGTTCTTGTTATATAAACTATTTGTCCCCCGACGATATATACATATACATATATTTATAGCCTAATGAAACAAAAGAGTGTGGTGTAAAAATTAGCAACATCTTTATATTTGCACATTATATTTGCTATATCATTTACACAGTATTGAATTAGATTCGAGTACAATAAATTTTGCATCGTTTGATAGTACTTCCATATGGTTATGAAAATTTGTCACTTCAAAAATGAAATGCACAGAACCTGATAAAAATACGCTTGGAAATTAACAGTATGTGCAAATATTTTTTGCAGCTATTGTATTTAATAAAAAAGTAATTATTAGTTTTTAATAATTACTAAAATTTTTTTATAATTGTAAAAGTTTTTCTAAACTAAACTAATAAGTAATTCTAAAAGTTTTTAATAATTACTGTAATTATTAAAAGTAATTATTACTGTGTAAATATTACTGTGTCTCATGCCGCATTGTCCTCGATTTTAACATCCATCCTCGTGTGTTCCTCTACTCAATTCTCCTCCTGATATCAAGACAAACTACATCAAAAAAGAAAAGAAAAAGAGTCATTGTTCCTAGCCTGTTACCATTCTTCCCTTCTACTCCCTTCTACTCCCTTCTACTATCAGTCTCCACATTTACCTTATTATCCGGCGATCGCGAACCTTTCTGTTGCTCGTTATCACGGGCCTATTAAATTTTTCTACCTGCTCGTCGAGGACGGTTTCGCCGAATAATAAAGTACTTATTCGTTTCGATCCGTGTATCGAGAGGGCTGTAATACGTTATCATAGGACGACGAAGAGGATCCTCTTGGTGAAGGCGCGCGTGCACACGCGTATACGTCGTCGAATAAGCGGCTCGACTCGAAGCCAATCAGTCCGCGTAATGGAGATCGATAGCCGTAAGTCGTTTCCTCGCGATATACGCGGCTGGTCTGTCGAATAATGCTCGACACGAGTACAAACTCACAAGACGTGCCTTCGTCTTCCGTTGCTTTCGCTCTTTTCCTTTTTTTTTTTTTTTTTTTGTTTCAAGGCTTTTTTCGTATGTTATTTCTCGTATATAGATGATTGGTGAAATGATATTCCAGAGAAATATCAGAATGTTAGATTGTGGAGATATGGGTTACGAGGCGAGGATCATGGTGTTCTATTGTGGTAGTTTGGGGTTTGGGAAAGTGTAAGCGATGTTATTTTTTGGTTTGGTATTTTCATGGGCAGTTTAGTTGGTGGAGGGTTGAAAGAAATTTTGTGGTTTGTTGGAGATGGGAAGATTCGCGTATGAGGGGAGTAGGTTTTTTTTAGCCCTGTTATGGTACTTCGAGTACTTTTGATTCGATTTGATTGATTGTGTTTTTCTTTTGTTAGGATAAAAATCTTTTAAGATGAGAAAAATATAAGGAATTAATTATGTATGAATTATAATTAATATTTTCATATTATATAAACAAATATATTAGAGAATTTTGTTTCGTTTTTCTCTAATTACAAGTTATTTTGTAGTGAAATAAAAGTACTAGTAAACAATATTCTAAACAAATGGGGCATAAATAATTTTCAAAATTTTACGAATCAAAGAAGAACTAGTTAATAGTTATAACTTCAAATAAAATTTCAAATTTCTATAGAAGAGTTTCACGGTGCACGTGCAAGGATGTGATGACGGTATCACAAGGACAGAGAGACCACGTTCCCCTGGCCGTTGTCCCGTTGACGTCCACGTTATCGTTGGGTAAACTGAAACTAAAAGACGGACGAACGAACGGACGTTGCGGAGATGAAATGCTGGCACTGTCCACTGTGCCCCACCTGTGCCCTTATCTGTACAAACAGCTCGTATCCCGTCGGCTCTAAAGAGACACACGGGTCACTCGACTGTTTCTCTCCTTTTTTCCGGTGTCGTCATGTAGCCGGGACACATTCAACTGAAATATCAAGCAGATATGAAAAAGGCCAAGTCCTTTTTTTACCTCTTTACAAAACGAGATTAAATTGTTTTAATTGCGTTTGAAAGCACGTTGTAAGTAGATATGAATTTTATTTGTGGTAGTCAAATAGCTAATGGAGATAATAAAAAATAGAAATGATTTTTAGAGCGAATAAATGTTTGTAAAAAGGAATTGCGTGAAATTTAGAAAATTATAAAACTTAGAACACACACATTCACACACATACAGAAAATTTTATTATTTAAGAATTTTACTATTATTTATACATAGATATTATTAGTTATAATAAAATAAAAAAAATAAAAAATATATAAAAATATATATCTATCTTTGTTATACACATGTATGTTATTGTCTTTCATTGGCTGTATATTTCACCTGTTTCTCTAAATTATCTTACATTATTTCATTCTATTTTTTAATTTATTTTTCGATGATTATGTTTCATGCATTCTCTATTGTAATATTACAAAAATTAATTTAAATAAGCAAAATCAAATTTCTATTAAGCTACCAGTATCGAATCTGTAAGACTGATGATAGTGATATTTAAATATTGGTTTCACGAAAGCTAAGGAATCAGTTGCTGAAAAGAAATGACACTGCGATGCAAACTAGTGGCTTAATTTAAAAGGCAACGTGTTGGTTTGTTTGAAATATTCTTCAAACATGTCATTCGTGATATTGCCAAGCATTACATCGTTGCTTTGAATGGAAAATAGAGTCGGACGGGGATGTACCGAGGTTGTAACATGTTACATGTTTGATTTAAGATAGTTTTGCAATGTCTACATGTATGGTTGGAGCTCGTGTTTGCTTACGATATTCTCTTTGCGTCAGACGCTAAGGTCAGCTCTATGGAAAATGTTGGGGCGGTTTGTCCATACACAGTGTATGTTAAACTGTGGAAAAATCGAAATTAATTATGCAGCCTCTCAATAGTTTTCAGGCATCCAAGATTATTTGTTATGTTTGACATGTAACAATTCACGAAGAAATTATTTGCATAGACCAACAGATGTAATAGAATTAGACATAGCTTTAATTACTCATTAGAAAACGATTATAGAAATTACTCTTACGCTTACTTTAATCGGCCACCTATTACAATGCAATATTTTATGCGTCCACTCGATAAAATACAAAATTTGTAACACCATTTTTATTAACACTTTACATAACGTTTCATGACAAATTCAATTGATTTAACAATTTTTAAATATATTACATACGTACCTAAACTATGCGATATGCCTCTTTCTATATTTTAAAAAATAGATATACAAAATATATACGTTTCCCGAAAATGCAAAATAAAAAACGCATTGTCCTAATCAAACGGAACAAACAAACCACTCAAAGGACAAACTTCCACGTATCTAAGTTTCATTCCGCTACTTGTATTTTGAAAAAACATGCATTTGCATGAATATGCGTGTTACAAACCATAACATTAAATGTATCCAGAGCTATTAAACTCGCTTAAAAAAATGCGTCATTTTCACATTCTTCGTCTGTCTGTCTGTTTCACAAAGGATCGCATGTGCGGATGATTAGAAATCGTTTTCACAGATGCGTTTTCGTGTCGCGATGCTTGAGTTCGTGTTACGTGTAAAAGCGAGCCGAGCTGCATAATAGAATGACGGACTCACAATGTGCCTCGTCTACGATTTACAAGGGCTGGCGAGGAGAGTGTTAAGTGAAAGTCAAGTAAAATCGCTGACCACGATGCTCTCCGACCCTCCATTTGTCTCGACGCAACGCTGAAAGCCCCGCGTATCGCGCAACGAAATTTACGAAATGTATTATACCTGTGCACGCGGGTAACGCCCGACATCAATGTTACGTACCTACCTATTTCTCACTGAGTTTTTAGTCGATTTATGAAAGTGGGAACAACGAACAGTATCTTTGATACAGCCATGGAATTTTCTTTACGATTTACACGTGTTTGATAAATTAGATGAGGGCGAGTGGGTGGAATAAACAAATATTAGGGATTTCTTGATATTCAGGTTATGTTTTAGAGATGGAAAAATGTTTTATGATTGGCACATCAAATGTTAGTTTGCTTCAATATGAAATTTCACTTGTAATACTTTTGAGCAATTTATAGTATTATCTTTTGTTTTTCAACATTGTTCATGGATTTGGTTGATACTTTCTTTGTCGTTGTCCTTTCCACGTACATTTTACGATTTTATGAAATTTGAAGAAATTGAAATACTTGTAATATTACAATAAAACATTGCGCTTGATCTTTAATAGATTAATTTTAATGGTTCGAGTTACATTTAGTTATACATTAAAAATTTCTATATAATACTGATATTAATACAGACGAAATTTATAACTTAAACTATACTGTGTGTACTAAAAAAATAGTAAGAAGAAATTAATAAGAATGAAAAGAGATAATAGCTATTTACAGAATAATTATAACAAAATCGAATTATAAATCCAAATATTTATTTCAAGCTATCTACTATTTATCAATTTAATGTAATCAAATACAGTGATATGTCAAAATATCGTTTTATCTAATTATCAAACATTTCTTAAATTTTACGAAGTAGGTATCATAAACTAAATTTTACTTCCTCAAACGTAACACTTCATCCCTAAAGCTTATTCTCTTCCTTCCTCTTACTCTTACCACTGAAACTCCATATAAAAATAATTAGAAAGTCAAAGAGACAAAATGACCAGGTCCACCAAATCCACGATCTCACGTATCCTCGACGAACATTGTACTGACTTCAGCCAGTTTCTCACGTGGATGTTTGGCAAGAGATCGTTTTTCTCGTTCATCCCTTTGAGGAAAGAAACTAATCCGCGGGATCGCACGCGCGATTTCCCACTTCCTCCATCGTCTGCCTTGATTTCTTTCTTCCGCTGGGTGGTCCACTCTTTTACGATTCTAATCCCGAAAGGCATTATCCGCGCCACGACTGTCCCCGGGACTTAAAGGCCCGTATTGTCCTGGACCCAATGTAAAAATCCACCCTCGGACGCCTCTTCTTACTATGGCCTAGACCCGACACGTCGAGGTTTTCCGGCGCGTGAGCAGGCACGTTACAACCGTGAAACGATCCGTGATTTGTCATGGATAGCCTTGTCCACGACTGTCTTGTCACGTGTCCTAGGAAATTGTTAAAATGTATTTCTAGGATCGATGGATCGTTTCGTAGATACGTATGGACACCATATTACCGCTTCTTTTCGACGTACAATTGGAAATCTCCGCGCGTCTGATGGATTTGTTTGAGTGTCTTTGTTGAAGTTGTATGAGTGCAATTGACAAATATGTTCATTGTCTATTGAGTCCTTTGGATTTACATGTACAGAATTAAAAAATTGTCTAAGGATCATTATCACATAAATATTCTATTAGAAATTCCATTATTACTAAAATAATGTTAGAAAATCATATTCATGAAGAATATAGACACGAGGATTAACGATATTATATAGCCAATAGTAATTTTCATAAAACAAACGCACAAAATACTTAATCAATTTTAACTTTATTCGTTAGTAAAGATATGCTAAAATATAATAGTTTCAATAAAAGATACACTTGAAGAATATATTAAACATGGCAATTTTATGAACCATTTCCGCTATACCATACCAACTACTTCTACAGGACTTCTTCACCTAATCATAAATCGATCACAAGGAAATCCATTATCAGAATCGATATCGATTCAGGAATTTCCGGTAGCGTGTTTCATATTCTCTCTGGTTAATCGACTGTGGACACGTTGGCCTGTCAAAAAAGAAAAGAAAAAAAAAAGAAAAAATCAGACGAAGCCAGAAGAATCGTGGAGTTCCCATGAACCTAACTGTTCCATAGCCCTAATATTTGAGCAGATCTCTGGTTTCAATCGAAAATCAACAACGCTAGCAGCAACAAGAGAACCGAAGAAAAAAAGAGACAGAGAAGTCTCGTTTCGATCGACGATTTTCAGTTTCACCCTGAAAAGAGACGACAAGAAAAGAAAGGGAGAAAGAAGATGAAGAAAAAAAATCATGCGCCCTAACGGTTCCAGTGTGAAAGACGATCGAACAACGGAGGGGCGAAGGTAAAATGGCCGATCTGGTCCATACAGAGAGAACGAACGCCGGTTAATAACGGAATTATTGATGAATGAAAAATAATTAAATTAAAATTTAAAATATACATATAGAAGAATATAGAGATTCGTATGACGTTCGGACACTTACACATGATAGAAATCTTTAAAAACATTTATATTGTGTGTATTTTGCAAGACATTTTGAAATTTTAATTGATGCAACTATCATGACCAACGGATTGTGGATTTCTATGTATTTATGGAAAATTGGAAGGTGCAAAATTGCATAAAATACGTATGTGATAACATTCAAAAAGATATAAAATATCCAAGATGGAGTACTCGTTATAATATTGAATAGAGAACAAGTATCTCTATCTGAATTATATTTCTTTAGTTGTGTTCCAAATGAGTATAAAAATATAAGCTTACGAAAAAATCCGCAGCATAATGATAAATATACAATACTTTTACAAATCATTATACTCATTACTACAGCAAAGAAAGTCTTTATTTACGTATTTCGTATTAAATTCGTAAAATCTTCATGTGAAAAATTACGAATTGATTACTTCGACTACTCTTGCGGTCCTAACATTGGAGAAAAAACTCTTTCATCGTTTCTTGTTTCGATACATCTTCTGGTGCCCATTCTCTTTCCTCTCGTACTTATTTCCGCTTATCTTTACGATATTTGCGTGCATTATCTGGCGGCGTGTACACACGACCCAGGATTCCAGTCTGCTTAGAGGGCGAAGCCGCGGTTTCGTTTGCCAACGACGAGAGAAGTTCGTTAGGGGCCTCTTTTTCTTTCTGTTTATCCATGTCAGAGGAATTAGTTCGGTCAGCAAAGAAATTGCCTCCTCTGCATAGAGAAGCTCCTCTTCGAACCAGGAACAGTCTTTGACCCCCTTCTTCGTTCTTCTTCCGGCAAAGAGAGAAGAGCAGAGGGTGTCGAGGTGAAAAATAACGTCTTCTTCACCCTCCTGCTTCAACCACCCCTCGACTCGCGCCGATTCCTCGCTGTTACGAGGACGTTACGTCGGTAATTAGCATAGTCATCCACAGGTGGTTGATCGTGAAATATATCGTCGAGGTGTATCTATGTATACAGACAGGAAGAGAAAGAAGCTGGTTACGATGAAACGAAAGTTGAAAGAGAGACAAAAAGTCTGACGCGCAGGGTGAATCTGCCGTGGAATAATAAGGACTAAGGGGATCCCGTGGTGGATAATCGACGCTAAGGACGCTGGCTTAAAGACGTCTTCGCCGAATAATTCGCTGTCTAGTTCACTTTTATGAATATTCCGCTGGATTTTATTCCGTTTCATCTGTTTCTTTTTTGTCCCTTTAGAAGTAATACGATGAGTTACAGAGAATTTTGAGAATGACTTATTCGTGTTTTCTACTTCGTAAAAATTTCATCTTTTTAATTCTATGAGCCAGTGAAGCTTCGATAAATTTATTTCTTCCTCTGACACGGTTTTATAATTTCAAAAAATACGTATTCGATAAAACAGACTTCGCAATCTTCACTATGATTCTTCTTTTCATTTCGTTGATATGAACGAAAGATCCGTATCAAATATTTTTAAAAGAACTACATTGTAACAAAATTGTATTAAAGTCAGCAATCGATATATTGATATAATGCCTTACAAGTTCTTTCGAATGATATTCTGCCCAGGAGTGCTGGATTCAAAAAATTCGCGCACGTTGACCTCACGTTGACTCGTCCTGATAAGATAAACGATGAACCGTCGGCACGAAAGGAGTAAACCGTAGGTAATCAGAAAAGGAGAGAGTAACGGGTGTAGGGTACGAGGGAAAAACGCTGTTTTTTTCGGGAATAAAGAACGGGAATAAAGTCTGGACGATGCGCGCACTTCGTTTGAAGTTAATCGGGACGTGGGATCAGTCTGCACTGGACAGCCCTCATGCGTCTCTCTCGCTCTCTTCCTATTGAAAAACCGTTATCTGATAGGATGCTTTGTTTTAAAGTGGACCCGTTCATTGTCGAAGGCACGGACTTGCCTCCGCTTCGACGAACGGAGACGCGTTTCCCTCTATAAAATTTCCTTTATATTTCTTTTTTTTGCCTTTAATTTCACCGGATATCGGAGTTGAATATACGGCTGTTACGTCGAGTACTTTCAGAATGGAGCGACAATGTAATTTATTGAACGAGGCTTAATGATAAGTGGGTTTACTTTGTTTGTGGCGTGAATATTTTCGGCTCGCAATTTTATTCACTTCTGAGATTGTGGTTTTTCGTTTATGGAGGTTGGAGCCAGGTATTTTGAGTTTTTAAGTATATGTTGTAATATTAATATTATGTTTTATATTGTTAATTATATGTTGTAGTATGTCGAAAGAGATAAATCAGACGCTAGTGATGATCATTATATAAATGAAACAAACTTCATGTAATAATTTGATCTACATCAAGTATTAGATTTTATGTCCATTTTTGGTCATTTTCGCGTTCATTCGCTATGTAACAAAGAGTGCAAAACGTTAAACAATATTATCAAATATCGAGAACAAAGTCTCACTTTTTCTCAACAGCTTCCAAAAAACAACGAAGTCTTCAAACGCACTAAAAGCAATTCTCGCAAGGCAAGAACTTCTTGAGCTCATTCCCATTCGCTACAACCATTCCCCTACATTCCTGTATACGTCTAAACTTTGTGACCCTAATTTCCCATACTACTAACAAACATCCTTCGTAACTATCAATCTACATGTCGGAATCTACACAAATAAAGGGAAAAGAGACGAAAATCCTTCACAAAACTCATCGTTTACTAAAAATCCAAATCTAAGTACCCTCGAAACATGACTAACCGTAATTAAAAAAATAATTAACATTAAAAACACATCTCGCAATCAAGACGTGCGAAGAAACCAACTAATAGTAAAAAAAACTAGGAAAATATACCTATCAGAATACTAATCAGAATAAAAGAACAAAAGTTTACAAAATTCGCCACTCGTTCAACCATCCTCGAGAAGTGATTTGAGTCAGACCTGCTTAATTAAGCGTTAAACGTAAGTAATTAATAGCAAAAACACATTCCGCAAACAAGGACGCAAAAACGTCAACTATGGTAGAAAATGGCTTATGCACGACGAATCGAACAGCGATACGCGGGATCTATGGCGCGTAAATCAACGAAAATCCCTGGTCTGGGCTGTTAGACGGACGTTTTTGCGTGCAACGGTAACGAGGCGGTGTCAGGAGGAGGCATGCGGCGGCCAAGCCGGGCCAGTTTCTCACAGACCCATCGGGGACTTTCTCTGTATAGACGAGAGCTGGATTTTTCTGCCGAGTATTCGTATAGGTCGTGGCACGGGGTCAGGAATGCCCTTAATAAAGTAATCACACCGCGAGTATCCGCGAGACGAGGCGCTCGTTACGCAGAATAATACCACTTTCCACGAAGGTGGGAGCTCGGACCTTTGCTTGAGCGTTTGCCAATCTACGCGCGTCCTTCTTCCGTTTTAATTTTCTTTCTTTGTAACTTTTTGCAGAGAAAGGACATGCTTACAGGATAATGTTGTTTGGTAATAATATTTTACGAGTTTTGTATTTTTTATCGTGAATCTTTTATTATCTTTTACGAACGTTAAAAAGGTCATAATGTATGCAGCGGTCGTAAACGAGGATTATATCACTATTGTGGGATTCTGGTGTTCGTGGAGGTTATGTTCCATTGGAATTACTTTTGATAATGCTACATTACATATTATTGGTTCATTTTTATCTTGAAAAGAGGACTTTTTTGTATTAGGAAAATAATAAAAAACTGAGAAGAAATTAATATTTGTAAATTTCGGATCAAAGCTTTATGTATTTATATATTTACAAAAAAGACGATATTGTATCTTCAAAAGAAAATTGTTCAGTTTCTCATTTAACACTCAAAGATCATTGTATCGCCCATCTGCAAAGCTCGATAAATCCATCGTCTATTGGAAATACATCGCGTATGACCACGTGTCACCCATCTCCATTACGTGCAGCAGTAACCAGCATCTCAATAAGAAGATCACGAACGTTACGCCCTAAAGAAGAGAAAAGAACAAAATGATACACGTTGTTCACAAGTAGTTGGTTAATTAGGAAAATAAAGAATATAGCTGGTACACCTTGATAGGTGTCATTGAAAGCGTTGAAGTGACGTTCAAGTCTGTTGATTATTAACATTAATGAAACGAAGTGTGTATAGCCTTATACCGAGCCTTCTTGGTGGCTGAAGACGGAACGAGCGAAGATCTACGATAAGAGACGCGCTAAAGCGGCACACGTTGTTGCTACCTGTGCGCGCGATGGTAAAGAAGGAGAATTGTGTTCCGGTCACTCACGGCCTTTTCGAAACTGTTAGGTTTCCCAGCTGCTTTCTCGCTTATAATACGCTCGCCGATTGGATAACTCGCGCGCTCCATCAGCCGGCCTCCGCTCTTTTTTCGTCGCGCATCGGGCTAGAAAATGTCAATGTTGTCGCACACAATCAAACAACTCGACGTTGCGTCGTGAACGCGGCGATCACGCGATTCTGATAATAGCGCTTGTTAGCGAGTAATTAAATCGATATCCTATCTATTCTCTGTCGTGGCTGGCGATTCAACGCGTAAATTGGTTTGGGATTCTAAGAAAAATTTTATTGGAAATTTGCCATTTTTGGTATTGGAGTGAATAAGGTGTTCTTATGGTAATAATTTTTGTAGTTTTGTGATAGTATAGAATTTAATAATCTTTTTAGTAATAATTATTCTGCTTGAAGGTATTTGAAATTTGGAAGATACGTGTGTTATTTGGCAGAGGTAGTTTTGAGAACAAAGATAAAATTAGGAAGATAACTATGTGATTACCATTTGTCATTAAGAATTAATTTCTGTTTTTAAATGAAGCGAAGTTTTCGTAAAAAATATTTAGAGTAATCACCTTTATTTGATCTTGGTAAAATTTCTTCGTGAAAAAGTAGTATTCTTACTGAATATTTTTCAACATTTGTTATAGATAAAAGTATTAATAAGAATAAGAAGAAGAATCGTAATCATAAAGAGATATTTTTAAAAACTGTAAAATAATAGTTTAGAATTCTTGAAAGTTTATCTTAAAATTTTATTTGGTAGCCTTATTATTTACCATGTGGGAAAAAATTATTTGAACGTTCAGTATGTTAACAGAAAGACTAGATTTACTACTTAACTAATTTGACATGATTTCCTCCTTTTCACCACTGGTTGATTTCAATACAATTTTTTAACGAAGCATTCCTGATCACCGACATATGGGAACATCTCTGCTTCCATTGATTCAAACAACACGCTCTTCAGACATTGCCCCATTAAAATTCATACGGCCCGAGTAATTACATAATTATATCTTAAGGTTACATTATATTTCCTTCAGACATGTGAATCTTTGAAAGCTGCAATAATCAGGCAAAACATCTCTCTATCTCGAGAACATCAAAACACAAACGCTGTAAGTTATATTTTACAGCAGTATTGTTAAGAAAATAAAAAGAAGAACTATTGAATACAACAAAATACATATTTCTTTTTCAAATCATTTTCTTTTCCTCTATGTCAAATATTCAAATTTATTGCACAATTTACCGTTAGTATTTAATCGAAACTCATAATTATACTTTAACGCAGTGCTTTATTCAAGTTTGAAAAACTTGTTGAAATGTGTGTTCTAAGTTCTATCTTCTTCTATTTTTTAAAATTATTCATGTCATTACTTCCTTAATTCGAAATACGAGAAATTTTCCAAATCCTAATTTATGAAAAATCTATACGGAAATTACGAAACATTTAGTGCCAGTATATATCTCGCAGAAATCATAGAAGTATTTAAATAGTCAATTATATATTAATAAGCCACAGCATTCAGTGGGATCATAGTTAACGCTTATTATATGTTCCAGATAGTTATTCATACTGTATAACAGTATTTTTCCAAATATATGTTCGCAGCAAAAATTTTCAACTTCTATATACATTTTTAAATTGATTTCGAACTTTATCGATATAATCGCGACAATCGCGTCTCATTACTTAAAAGCAGGTTATATCCCGTATCTGGTAAAAAATACACGTCGTCAATTTTCCTTAGACTCTTGGTGGATTAATTGCGTTCGTTTCATCCTCTCTAGAAACTGTGATTAAAATATTCAAATTATTCGTATCCCCGCCACCGTATTGTCTTTTATCCTTTATCATACGAACATAAAGGAAGCCAATGTAGCTTTGTTTCGCAACAAAGTCGCAGGATCTCGCGCGGGCAGCTCGCGACGTCTTCGCTGGTGCCTGGGGCTCTCTCGTCGATCGGAAAGGTTTTCACGGTGGTCCCCGCGCGGTCGTTCGCGTGGAATCGGTCGGTGGCGCGCTCAGAGGTCGCCTGGTGAAATGGCCGCGGACGGTTGGTCTCCTCCGCACTCTTCGGGTCCTCCTCGGTCGCGGAGGCACACAGGAGGCGGCAGGAGGATGTGAGGGCGTGAGACTCCTTGAGTGTGGGAGAGTACAAGGCGCATTGTGGAAGTCGGAACGCCGACACCGCCGTCTAGCTGCCGTATAACGCGAGTCCTCGTTGCAAAGAAGACCCCTCTCTCTCTCTCTCTTTCTCTTTCTCTCTTCCTCTTTTACTCTAACTAAACTCTACATCAACATGAGAGGCCGTGTGTACTGGGATATACCCGTGTTCGAGGAGCACAGAGTCTTCGTTTCTCGTGTGAACTGACCACCATGGGTCACGTACCTATTATCATTTCCCGCTGCCTAAGCGGAGGAAAGAATGAAATCTAGATCGCCGGAAGCCGCTCATAATTAACGCGCCGCGAACGAGACGAAAGAGGTAACGTGGAACTATGGCGTGCGCAGTCCACGCTGGTTGCACGTCCACGAGGAGTACAGGTCGCGGAGATAGGAGGAAATAGAGTAAGAGCTATGGTTGTTTTGATAGAGTAAGAAAGGTAGAGGAGGGAGGAGAGGTTGGGAAGGAGGCAAGAGGAAGAAGATATTCGCACGTGGACCCTGGCTGGCTTCCTCCTCGTCGTTCAAGCCAGCCCGTTAACGCCGCTCTTAATGAACGCTCAATAACCAGAATCTTCTCTTAGGTCGCGCTCGAAGTTCGACTACAAAGCCGTTTAATTATAGCCTGGATAATCAGCAGGATTTTTATTTCCGGCTATTCGGGTAAGATACTTGGGAAAAGGATTTTGATATTTTTGGGGGGGAAGTGGTAATACGGAAGGGAATTTTTGCTTGAAAAATTTTGACTTGTAAGTGTTTCTTCTACGCGACGAAGGGGAACTTTCTTTTGCACGACATACATGTTGCAAGAATTGAAAGTTTTAGCGTAGGTTTCAGTCTATTTATGAATACATTTTATGTGTTATTGAGAATATGGCTGGTATTTCTATTATATTATAGTAACAAAAGATGCATAATGTTGAAATACACTCAACAGTGTGTTGGAACATTCAACATATACCAAAGAAATTTTTGATTAAAAAATATATAATCCTAAAAATAAGATACTCTTTCAAATCCTATTTACAATTTCATATCCATATAAGTGTCAAACCGAGTCCAGCACACCTCAGATCGCAAATCCATTGACAAATCAAGAAAGAATCCCAAAATGTAATCGTTCATAGTATGTAAAGGGTTACGTGGTCATAGATTCGACGGGTATTTTGACGAATTCGGTGTCGTCGAGTCGTGCAGCTGTTGTTTTGTTGCGCAAGTAAGCGGACGGACAGAGCTGCCTGCAGGGGATTGTCATGGGGGTGTCGGACGACGCGTCGTCGGTCCGTCTGTCCGTCTCCTCCGTTTGCTGAAAGGGTTCCTGTTATGCTTCGGATTCACGCATGTGGAACTGAAAGCCGTCCATGCTGCATTCCCATTATATCACCTACCACCTTGGTCCACCCCCTCGAATACATATGGCCTTTCGGGCTGCATGGGGGCACGTCATCTTGCAGCTTGCGCAATGATTGGGAGGATATTCCCTTCTTTCGTCTGTTTCTCTCTGTTTTGCTCGTTTGGGACACACGTTCACGCGTTTAAAATCCATTAAGTCATGGAACGAGAGTCGTCGCTCTTTCTGGTTATGGAGATTTAAGGGTGGATTAAGAATGACGATTCAGTTTTGGAGATTCTGAACTACATACGTGATGAGAATGTTGGTTAGAAGATAGTGGAGATTCGTTTGTTTCTTTGGTTTTTAATACCTCGTGCGAAGGAGAAATGATTCTTGGTGTTGGTTTAGGAAGAAAAGGGGCGGATTGTGTAATTGGATAAGTAATATAATTGAATTTTGTGCGTGTGTGTTACATATTTGATTTATGGTTAAGTGTGATTTAAATGTGTAAATGATCGGGAAGGAACTAAAGTTCATACATATATTGGTTGGTCTTATCAGAATTATTTAAATATCGTAATTTCAGATAAAAATAAAGCCAGAAGTAAGACTTCACTACCAACAAAAAGTTCAAATTGCCAGTAAATTCTTAAAAATTGTAACTTCTATACACAGAAAAATATACTTTTACCCAACACAGCTGCTCATACCCGATAAAATAATTCTCGTAAGAAATCAATGTCCAACCATCCCCAAAAATACGATCGCATCACTAATCGATCAGTGTACGGTATTGAGCGCGTGGTTTTTCGCGATTCAGCGGAAAAAATACATTTGTCAGAGCGTTCACAGAAACCGGAGGATCTTTATCTCCCGTGAGATTAATTACTCCGCGAGTCGTGGGCGAATAATTAATTAATGTCGGGAATAATGAAATGGACCGTCTTTGTTTTTCCGCTGACCCGGCGTCGGACGACGAGTAACCAAAGGGCTTATGTTGACCCTCGAGCTGACCGTCGAGCTGCGAGGATTAAAGCGAATTTATATTTTCACGCCGTGAATATGCGTGTAACGAATGTAAAAGTTTCAACTATTTGAATTTTCTAGATTTCTTTCTTCTGGATTTTAAATCTATATAAGAATTTTTTAATTTGAACTATCGAAATATTGAACTTTAAAAGCTTTATAAATTGTTAGAATCTTTGAAACTTATATTCATAGCTAAATATTATATATTTAGCAGATATATTCAGTATCAATATATATCAATATATTATCAATTATTCTTATTTATTTGTTAGATATTAGGTTTGAAATCATGCACAGTAAATGGGAAAATGAAAGCTGCAATTTATACCAATTCAGTAGTTGAATTCATTTCGCTAGATTTCAAAACGTCAGTGACTGAGTTAGTAAGTTTTAGCCCTAAGCGATTTCATTTTACATAGAAGATGATTTAGTTTCTTTATTTGAAGTTCAAATTGTATACCTATCTCTGCTAAACTTACAGACTAGAAAACTTCAAGAAATTTGTACTTGACAAAACTAATCAAACGATCAGTACAACTTCCACTGTGAATGAACACAAATATTTCTATCGAGTGTCAAAAGCCACTTCCATAAATTTACTTTTACGCTTAAAGTACTACGACATCCACCTGTTCTTCTCGACACCCTGCAACATCGTTACTATTTCTTTTCTTCTCCTTTTTTCAAACACCATTGTCGTTATTTTTTTCTTTCCACACGAACATCATACGGCACGTTGATTCTATTGTCGCGTTCGTTCGAACGAAGAATTCTCGGTATCGAATTCGACAAAAACGTTGCACCGTGAGAGACACGAGATCTTTCATCCCGTAGGAGCATCCTGTGCCTATCGTAGTCGGTTACCAGAGTCGGCCGTTTTTTTCTCATGCTGTTTGCAAAGGGTTACGTTACGTTAGTGGGGCATCTCGGGTCCTATGCTAAACAGGGGCGAGAAAAAAATATTAATAGCCATCCAGCCTCCGGGTTTTTTTCCCTGCGCCCATCCATGGCACCATGGTCCTTTCTTCGTGCTGCTGGCCTAGAGTTACCCCTATAAGCGGCCCTTGTGCGGTAAGATATAGCCGTGATAGCGAGCCAGAGGCTTTTCGCCCCGAGGGATAACGAATTTCTACTGTCTGTCTGTGGGACTGACTTACAAATGAACAATCATGCGAAATATCGTAATTTTGTGTGGTTACGGATGAAAGAATCTTAATTTGAACGATGGAGGTTGGAAGATTGCGAAAGGGTTTGTGTTGTTAAATTGTTTCACGTTTTTGAAGAAGCGTATAGACATATTTATTGATTTGGAATGAGATGGAAATTTGACTTATTTTTGTTCAGTTGGGCATCCATCGAGGGCTAATTGATGTAACTTTTATTTTATTAAATGACATTATATTATTTGTTTAAATGGATCGAAATTAAATTACGTTATCAAGTAATATAATTTACGTAGAGTATCGTATAATTTGATTTGATCCAAAAAAAGAGAAGCCTTGTCGTGGACATTATTATCCATCGTTTATGGTTATTGCTCGTTGTTATAATCTAAACGTAGGCTTTAAAGCGCTTGTTTTAGTCATCAAATCACTTATTTTATAAAGAGTTCTATTACTCATACTTTGCATAAAATGTAATTTCTGATCGTTAAATTGAATAACGAACCACTGTGTCCACATCCTGAAATCTGCATGGACCACAGATTTTCCGTTCTTTCATAGACCCGCAGGGTGAGCTTAACGTATCATTACAACGAAGGTCAACGCCACCACCGCGTGGTAATTTGACTAAGCCAAACGAGCCGGGCATTCACGATCGCACACGTTTTCACGAGGGTTTTCCTGTCTCTTTTATTGCGTAAAATCAATCGATCGCTATGACTAGAATCGTCCTAGCCTTCACATATGGTCAAACGGTCAAAAAAGAGGGTGGCCCGGAAAAATGACCAAATAGACGTGACTGTGCTGCGTGAAAAAGTCACCACTCTCAATGGGATATTTGCACCCATTGCGTACACTCTGTTGTCAAAATCGTGAGTTTTTTCTGTGGAAATTGTATATCCTCTGATTAGATAAAAAAAAGAGGAGGAGTAGAAAGTGGGGGAAAAAGATGAATGAGAAATGGGATTGGAAATATTGGTGAATATGTTCTTTGACGCTTTGATATTAATTTATGCTAATAAAAGTGTTTTTTTTTTGTGAAATAAGTTATTGAAAATAAATGTTACTAATACAATAGATCACAAATTTCAATTTTTATGAATGTAATTAAAGTAACGAAACCTAAATAGAGATTTACGTTCTAAATTTTCAATAAACAATATCTTATTGTAACAAAGATATTTTAGAATTCCTCGAGTATCCATACTGAGTTAGTCTGTGAATTTTTTATGCGTTGAAATGAGACAAAAGAACGTACGTAATATGCAAAGATATGCGTGTAAAATATCCAAAGTACAGTACTCGTTATAATGTTTGATAGATTAAACAAATCTCCGCTTATGTTTCATTTATTTGTTCGTATTCATAAAAATACGAATTTGGACGAATATTTACGATCTAATAATCAATTATATGTACATTAGATGCTTGTCGATCTGCCCACAAATTTTGATACCAAATCAAGCCTTTAATTTCAACGTAGCTGGCACTTTAAAAAAGACGGTGCAAAAATTGAAAATTTAGACTATCGACGATCTTTGTCCATGTAATCCATTTCAACGAATAAAGAAAATGTCAGAAAAGATTTCATGAAAATTTCAGAGTTCCAGAAAACTCCAGAGCGGCGAACGATCTCGCACGAACAACTCGGTTGTAACGAGAACTCTTTGCATCGATTCTGCAAGCTTCATTCTTCCAGGGCGTCTCTTTGAGAAGGGCGCGTATAAATCTTGCCAGCAAACACAGCTACAGCCACGGTCTCGAATTTCACGTGAGTAATTTTATAACCGTAAATCGACCTTTCAACGATCTTTCGCGAAGCGAGACAACGAGGCAAGAAGCATGAAAGCTGCGAGCTTAGAAAAACGAAAGAAATCCTCCAGGAAAAAACGAAGAACTAAAACTGAGAAAACACTTCCTCCTTCTGTCTCATCTCTCTTATATCTTCTCCTTTTTATGCATACAAAACTGGTGTAAAAACTCGTGTGTATAAATCGTGCGCAAAAACGAGGTTAGAAGCGGTCGGGCCCTTAATTTAGTTAATTTAGATTTTATCCGTTAGACGACAGAAGAAAAAAGAACACCGTACGATTCTTTATTCCGAAAGAAGGAAAAAAAATAGAAAGGAAAAGAAGAGAATAAGAGAAGAGCTGGTTGCATCGTATGAAACTCACGAAGGGGTTAAAAACACCCCAATGGACCAGTATTATTATATACTTATTTAAGACCCTGCCTCTACGGTCCCCGAACGGGACGCTTTTTTCCACGATGGCCCGCATTATTTTTTTCTCTCCTCCCGTTGTCTCTATCTTCATCCCTCCGCTTCGGTTACTACCCCTTGCCCTGTTTCGTATCTCCCCACCCTTCTTCTCTATCGCACTCAGGTTTTCTAATCTTTTTTTATATACCACCGCTTTATTATAATCAGTGTGAAATGATAACCGATCGAGATACATCACGGTTATGGTGTCTTCTGCGTTGTTTTTCTTATTGCAAAAACTAAGTTTTCATGGTATGTATGTATGCGTAGATACGTAAGGTTGTATATGTGTATGCATTAGTTTGGTGTAAGAAAAAAAGTCGCAGAGGCTGGCGGTGGTTAAAGGGTAAAAAATTTACGGTTTTAAAATCACGCGAGAAATTATTATGCCCGGCACCACTATCCCCCTTTTTCACGCAAGATTCGTTAACTTTTTACCACCACTCACCCTTATCGTTAATCGTACCTTCTTCATTTTTTATTTTCAAACATTACATTCGTCTCCGCTCTTCTTAATCTTCCTTCATTTTTCAAAATTTTCCCTCTACTGCCAAACCGTTTCAGCTTTCTGAACAGAGAGAATAATCCCTCTCTTTAAGTTGTCCCGCAAATTCTCACGTCGAAAAAACTTAACCCAAACTGAAAAGGAGGAGATAGAAAAAAAAACAAGAAAGTATGACGCGACAGAATCTGCAGAAAATCCTCTTCCTGGTATCTTTTTTACAAAACCTTGGTATATACGTGACTTAACGCAACGGAAGAGGGGTAGCGTGCCGGGGGGTGACTTTCGGTGGACATGTGCAATTTGACCTGTTGACCTCCGTGGCGCGGCGCTAGGGGCGAAATGTATTTGGGGTAAAAATAATACAATTTACACATAATAGGGGAGAAACGGGGCAGCGTATTCAAATGACGCGCGCACGTGGACCAGTGGGAGAAGATGCACCGTTAAGAAGAGCGGGGATCACCAGGGGGTTGATGAACAATGGACATCGTTCGATCGATCGATACCAGTTCGACTTCGATCGCTCATAAATACGAAACAAACGCAATTTCGTCTCGTCCACTGTGATTTCCCTCTCGTAGTTGTTTTTTCTGTGGTTTCTACGTCGTAGAAGTGCTTCTCTAGTTAAGGGTGAAAAAAAAAAAAAAAAAAGAAGAGACGTCGACGGATTTCTCACGATATCCTCTCAGCTGGCCCCGCGTAAAAAATCGCCGACTGAAATCTGTGGATTCTCGGGGAATTTTTCAGCGGGAAAAAATGCCCGAGTCCGCGATTTCCCACGGGCAAGCAGTTTTTTCTCCGCAAAATTCCTTGACACTCTGCTTCGCGATCAACGGAGCAGGATGACGGATGGCGTCGATACCTCGATGATCGAGAGGTTCGTTTTTTCTTTCCTCTTGGAGATAATTGGGAAATTGGTATGGTGAATCATTCTTATTGAAGCAATTGGAATTTCCATACAGACGTTGTTTTGTAGCACGTCGAACATTATACAATGGCAAACAAATTGTAGTTGTAACAAATTTTCATTTTTGTTGCTTTCGTGACTCTTATATCACTTGGTGACTGAAATAAAGTATTTTAATACGTTAAAAAAGCATATAACTTGATAAATTCCGAAATACAAGCGTTTTATTTTCTAAATATAACGATAAAATTTTTAATCAAGTCATGACAAATTTTAATCGTTGTCAACAGAAAGCTTCAAAGGGACGATTGACCTAACTAACCTAGTAATAAAATAGGTAATTGTAAAAAGAATAGAACATAATGTTTTGATCCCTGGAGCAGAGAGTTAAGGTTAATTAGCATAAACAGATATTGCGCTACATCGAAGATAAAAGTGCGTAGCACGAGCTGCGACCTGACATCGTAATTTCTGGCTACAGGGAAAAGGTTGTACGATCGCCACTTGCCATATCGAAAGACCTGTAATTTCCAACGCGAAATATTCGTGCACGTACGTCTGCGTGAGGTTCCATGAAATAATTGGCCGTAAGCAGGGTTAAAAATCATAGTTTTTGATGTACTTGTGAAAACGGGCACACGATGAGTTTGACTGACTGGTGTATATAATTTTAAGTCACTTCGTGTCCAAATGATTGTTGTGGAAGAAATTGTTTAGAATATTAATTTATAACGGTTAATCGAACTTTCTAGTGATAATTATTAGTAAAACTTGTGTACAATTTTCTACGAAAATAAACAACATAATTAATAAGATACAGATATTACATGATAACAAAAAGTGATATAAAGTAAAGGGTATAGTCAAATGATCGTTATACTACTTACATACGTGTAAAAGTTTTTGACATATGTAAAACACGTTTGAAATCATCAGAAAACCACAAACGTTAAAAATAACCAAGGAACGAGATTACATTGCGATTGAAAAACGACAAAAAGTTTTTCGAAACTCCTGCATAGTCTACATCTACTTGATCATAAAATACACCGATATTATACAGAAGATATATTTACTACAGTAGAGATTCATTTATTCGTACCACGTTTATTTGATTGAACTTCTATTACGTAAAGTGATAATTAAGTATAAGCAAAAACCTTATGAATGTAGTTCCACTCTTTATTCAATACGTAGATAATCCTTGAACAAAGCAAATTTTCAATGAACTTCCTAAAACATCTACACACGTCCAAACTACGTTATGTAACAAGTAAAATTGTACAAAATAGCTCTCTACTCGGCACTATTCTTGAAGCGAGGATAAATCGGTTCTCCAAAAGCCAAGAATCTCGAAAAGCAGCCGTTCTTCGCGCCATAGATCCACCGTGTAATGGCTCGTGCTGCCGAGTACGTTGCTATTTCTGTCCCCCTAGGTCCTAGGGCCTAGAGAAAGGGGGGTATCCGCGTCTAACGTTGGAAAATCCTAACATCCCTCAAGACTTACCCCTCTTCCCCCTTTTGCTCGCTCCTTATCGAGTGCTTACCCCCGGCGTCGTGTTGCTCACAAGGCGAATCCGCCCATTCGTTCTGACTCATCTGCCGTGTTCGTGGGCGTGAAAGAGACAGCAAAACACATCCGTGCCGCTAAATCCTAGCGGCGACGAAGATGTTACGTCGAACCGTTAGCCTTCTCCGGTGAAATTGTCGCGCCTACGCTGCCTTCCGTTTCCTTCGACGGCTGCATCGTGTTTGAGGAATCGGCCGGCTCTTCCTATTGTTCCACTCGCGTCAACCACAAGCTACGTAGTTACTGGGTTTTGGATCTTTTAACCCATTATTTACATGCTTCCCATTTGGAAGGTTTACAAGGAGTTTATATTTTTGGTAACATTGTGTTTGGTAAGGTCAGCCGTGGTTTGTAAATAGAGATTGTTTTATATGTATATTAAATAAATGAATATATTTATTTATAATAATATATTCGTTTAACTGGAAACGGTGGAGTATCTCGAGAAGGATCTAAGTTATCAAAAAATTGTTCTTGTTCGATTGTTTCGAGGATCATATCTTTCCACGTCATTGTTTTATTTTATTAGAAGGAAGCAGAAAAGACAATCTTAGATCCAGAGTTTTAATGGAATAGAGATGTTAGGATCAATGAAAGGTAAACGCTAATGAAGGAAATTACGAGAAAGGAGGAAAAAAGAAATATTCAATTTTTGAACGAGAAAACCATGATTATGTTAACAGCAACGAGCTAATATAGTTAATTCGATATCGTAAAGAATGAAGAAATAACGGAATATATTAATTAGAAGGAGGAAAATGGCTAATTAAAGAAGAGGAAGTAAAAGTGATCGTGGTGAAATAAAAGGAAGATAGGAAGAAGAGTAGTTAATTAATTGCAGATCAGGGAAATGGAAAATAAAAAAAACGATGGACTGTGGAGAATAAGCGAAGACAAGAGAGGAGTAATTGTGGTGAAGATAGACTAAAAAGAAAATAATTAACTGACAGCGTGGAAGGAGGACATATCGATTAAAGAAAAACAGAAAAGAAAAAAGTGAGAGTCAAACGTGAAACGAAAGGAACAACGATCGATGAATATTGATAATGTAGATTATTTCATACAACCACTGTATTATTAAAGTAAACTCATATAAATATTATTTTACTTATATTATATTTACAAATTAACTCTTCTTCTAAATTTTCATTTCTCTATTATCTTCGAACAATTTCTATTTTACATCTAATGATAACACATTTCTTAAGCTATTAATAAAATTAATAAGGATTAATTAATTCAAGATTTATTTACGTTCAAAGATTCTTAATGTTCTTGATATTGTTGGAAAATAACAGACAATCCAAATATTGATTATGACAGATTTTATATAAGTAATTCTCAAATCTATCTATAATTTTAGCGATTTAATCAGACAAGCAAGTGATATAAAAAATTCAAATTACATTATTAAAACAATTCGTCTGCACAGATTTGACTATCCTTAGTGAATAATAGTTACATTAACTACCTAAATAATTAACAAAAATGTGTCAATATTTAAAGGAATTCAATTTCATAGACCGATCTGTTTCTACTGTATCTGTTCTACTTCTACTTTAGATGAAATAAGATAGGATTGATATTTGGTACTTAATATTTAAATTAATTTTTAATATTTAACAATTCTAGCAGTCACATATACGTATATCAGTTCTATAATCATACATATATCAGTTCTATAATACCTAGACCACTAACTGAACTATTAACTGAACCAGCTTTATTTCTATCCCAAATGAAATGCCAATCTTCTGCGTTCTCTAGCTATTTAAAGGATGCACCATAGCATTCTTCGATTACTTTGCTTGCTTAAATTATTCTGTTAATAATTAGATATCTATTCGTTACTAACAAGTAAAACTTTGTTCCTTAATTTTATCCGTTATCTGTTATCAGAATAAAATTTTGCTCAATACTGCCCACAAGCAACAGACAAACTACGTCTAAATAAATCAAGAAATTTACCATGCACTAAACAACCCCCTTTCACCTATAACAATCAACTTGATCGTCTAACATCAGCGGTTGCATCGGGACACCCGTTATCACGGTTACGTGCGCACACGTGCTTAGGTGTATCGCACGCGAATCCGATCTTCGATAATAAGCGAACCGTTTGCCAACGATAGAAAGCTGCATCGTTACGTGTATCGGCCCCCATGCATGCATGACTCTAAATACACACGAGAACCAGGGATGTAGCGCGTACGTAGCATCGTCGTCGCGCACGTAGGAACGATATTTATTGCCTCAGGCCTGGAAACAATTCATTATTCCCCGGTCGATGGTAATTAGTATAGTCGAAAGGGCGCTCGAAAGTCACGTCTGTCTACGTTTTCGACTGTCTTGCGTTCCGGGGGTAATTTCCAAAGAGAGAACTACTAAAGGGCGAGGGAAAAAGGGATTTCCCTGAAATCTGGCGAAGAAACACAGGCACATAGTTCTGATTTCAAGTATGGTTCAGTACTTTCACATTTGTTTCGAGTGAATTATTATCGAAAGGAGCCTCTGTTCGAATGAATTTTTATTCCGATAAGGGATTATTCGAATGAACCTTTGTTCCAATAAAATATTGTTCAAACGTATCTTTATTCGAACAAAGCAGCGTTTCATGTTTGTCGAATAATTCCATTTATTTGAAATTTTATTCGAATAATTCATTTAATTCTAGTTGCATGACATGGATGTTCTAGTAAATAATAATACGCGATGCGATGAAACGATATGGATGGATGATAGATGCTCAATTGAGGTTTTGCGGCCAATATATTATTATTATTACGGTCGTACGTAATTAGAATAAATCCTTGTCGAAAGCTTGCTTGATGGTATATGGTCGGTTTAGTGGAGAATGAATATCTTTACATGAGCTTGAGGAATTGTTGCAGCGATAAAATAGTTGTGCATTTATTATATTAAAATATAAGCTACTAAAGAGATAATGTACTAGGGATTAAAGACTAAACCTAAACCATACTTTTTTTTATAAAAAAAAGAATACCTAATTACAAAAGTCAGGACATACCGTAAAAATGTGTTGGTATTTCCACTGTTAAACATCCCGATCCATTAAATCTCACTCATCCATTTATCCAGAAATCTTCATCGTTGTCAAACGAAGTATCATCGAAGTTCCTCGTGATCCGTGATCGCATGCTATTTAGTCCACGATTCGGTACCATGCACGAGGCTCGATTTCGACCAAAGACCAAGCTTAGCTGGCATTCTCTGCTTACGTTTTTCGCGTTGTTCCGAAGGTCTGGAGGTATTGACCGGTGGCCCTCTTGGTACAGCTCGGTACCAAGGCCCCTGTAAGGCGTACCAGGTATATGGCCATCCGTGCTGGCTGGCACCAACTATCGAACAAACTGACCAGTAGTCACGATATCCTGACGAAAGTTAAGCCCTTACACCACCTGTTCTCGATTGTCTTTCAGTCGTTGGGATTTTTAATACCCGTCATTGGCCGATAATCGTTTGTCACCATTTAGCTTGTCAAGCCGATTTCGAATAGAATTTTCCACCAGTAAATCCAATAATTCTTTCAACTTTGACACTTTCATTGTGAAATGGAATAACTGTGAAGTACGCATCGATGTTGATTTAGTTATGCATTTTAGTGCGTTCGTAATTATAAGTGTTCAACTTTTTAATGCTATAATTATACGAGATAAATTTAAATGAACGAGATAGTAATGGGGTTTGCGATGTTAAGAGAGTTTTTGTACACCCTATAAAAAGGCAATTTTTACTGTAAAATTAACGCGATCTGTTCCAAGAAAAGAAAGAACGGTTTCGTTATTTCTGTACATTTTAAAAAATAAATACGTATGTACGTCATTCTATTTGGTTTATATTTATGGATATACGTATTTGCAATGAACCGATAATTGTTGACGACAAGATATACAATCTTAATGTTTTAATATAATTTCTTTATTTCTGTCCCCAAAACATTAATCGTTAAACAGATAACGTCTCGCAAAAATATATATACTTCTTTATACCCTTAAAACATTAAAACATACGTTCATCGCAGTAACGAATTGAAACAAAATATTCATCGCAGACTGTATTCTATTTCTTGTTCTTTCGTGTAATATATTTAATAATACTACAATAATATTTTTAATGTATGCCATAACTGTCTAAAGCTCTAACAAAATCGATTAAAAACCACGAGAAATCCAAAGAGAAATAAACCAACCTCTAAACATCCTCCATCCTCGAAGAACAATTTTTCCATTCTCAAAATCGCAGCACAATTCACGCGTACGTGTTGCGCGTGATCTGACCCACGAGAGATCTTCCTCGATCTGACCCATTCATCCCGAACGAACCTTAACAGAGACAGAAACCATTAAAGAAAGGAGAGAGCGTAGAGACAAGAAGGCGACAGTTGCGCGAGAAGGGGCGCAACGCTCCTTCTCCGATGGCATCGTTGGTAAAAGGGTTCGTAAAAAAATGATCGGCCAGGATCTAAGATATAAAAAAAGATTTGTCCCCCCATAGAGAGACGGTATCCTTTCCTGAGGGTAAGAGAACGCACGGTGATCATCGACGACGGGGGACGACGGTTTTTGCAGCTGGGCCCCGTCCTGAATTACCAACGAAAAGGATTCGGGGGTCCATTCTTCTGACCTGGACGAATAAACTCGAAAGGACCTGCGTCCATGCAGGAGATGCATCTGACCTGCTTTTGCTTCTTCTTCCTGCGCCACTCTTGCCCTCGATTCACGCGACCCAGACCCTTTTTCGTTCCTCCACTTATCGCTTCTTCCACCCATCGAATCCGCTGCCCTTTACGAACAGATTCTCTTCGTCCTTCTTTCGCTTTCTCGACATGTATCCCTTTGTGTATGTGAATCTTTTTTCTTCCGGGGACATTATTGGGCCTATGATGTACTTCTGATCTGGTCTACGCTTCTTCTTTATTGGGACGATGGTTGATGATACTTACGTGATTGATGGATGGTCAGGTTTTGGAATTAATTTCTGGGGGTTTTTTTTATTGTCGATTTTTAACAGGTTAGGGCGGAGGTTATACCATTTATCGTGTAGCGAAATTTTTGATGCTTGCTATAAAAGTGTGCCTTTTAGGGTGTTAGGTTGTAATATGTGAAATGAAGTACTTTTAATAGTTGATTCTTGATTGAATTCTAATTCAAATTGGAAAAGGTGCTGTCAGTTTTCCTCTATTAAAGAACAAAAATACAAATTCTTTTCTTCCTTACATCTGATGCATTGTTTTATGAAGCTTATAATAAAAGATACGTAATCGTAATATATTTTAAAGTATCTTTCTTCAACTGAGGCATAGTTTTCTCCGGCTTGTTTCCAGTATCTAGTTATTCAATAGGACTTTGAAAAGTCTGCAGCTAATTGCAATATTAAATCACAATATTAAAACATTCATCCATCAAATTAAAATATTAAATTGCATAGACGATAAACAATATGACTATTACATCGGGACATATTCATCTACCTAACGCATATGACTGCCAAATCAAAACATGACCATTCGATCAATGCATACAGCTATTACACCAAAATTGGCAACGATCGAGATTTCTATCAAAAACAAGTACATAAATCTATATTAACAACGCTTGTGCCTAACAAAACCTAAGCAAAGATATTTGTTGCAAAAAGCCACCAGCTCGACAATACTATCGTCCCATGCAAAATTTACCTCGTCGAAAATCCTTCATTTCCAAACAATCTCTCAAGCATTATCACACGCTACCCCATTCATTGCCACGGCAAAATCAGCGGCAAACAAGCAGCCTCGCTTTATCACGCACCACTTTACGTTCCTCCGAGCTCTCGTTTCTGCCCGCTTCGAACGACGAATGTTTAACCGCCTTATCAGCTAGGCACCGTGAAGCTCCTGGAACCAGATCAATCCGGTAACCAGAGAAAATCATAAGTTCCTTTCCAACAAGCTATCGAGAGGCTGACAAGAATCTTTTAATCAAATGCGGATAAAAGGCACGGATACTCGTTCAAATCGACAAGGAAGGGGAATACGAACGTGCCTGGTCATAAATATTCGGCTACTTTCGTATATTCATAGTAACTACGTATATGGGAATTTTTGTCGAATTGTGAACTTCAAAAAATTTAATGGCAAATTGATAACTCAATTGAAAGTAGTACCTGCTATGTTCTTGTAAAATTATCGCTATAAATTAAAATTAGTTATTATGAAATATAAATGTTTTATTGACATTTGTTTCTTCACATCGATTCGTCGTATCAAATATTTTTTTTTAGTAACTTTTTATACGCGAGAATTATCGTGATGCTTACGCTTCTTATTAGATTACAATATTAAATTATTACGAAAAATAAATAAATGCTCAGGTACTTCGGAATAGTTTCGTACTTTCTTATTGCATTCTTTGTATCATTATTGTATCGTATACACATTAAAGATCAATTTTACTGTATCAAATATTTTTTGTTATTTCTTTATAGTACTTTACGCATACGCAATGATTTTATATTCATGCGTAATAAGAGATTTTTGATACGATAAAATTCTATTTTTTATGACGTTACAGATATTCTTTTAACAACAATAATACGTAAATACAAATTTCTAGCACATCCCTAGTTTTTCTTTTCTAGTATAAGTTTGCTTTTTTGGTATTTATGGGAACGGTTAACGTCCTCCCTCGGGATCCGTGTCCTAACGCGCGCGATCAGCCGGCGGGACAAAGCGTCCGACAGGATTATGTCACACGGTCTGGCACGTTGGTCTATGTCTGGAAACAGGATTCGTTTTTCGTGCCTCGACGAAGATCGTGAATGATCGCAAATTGCTCGGACAATTTTCTACGGAGGATGATCGATCTGCCGTTCGAAGGCATACGCGGCCACATCGGATGGGATTACGCGAAAGGAACACAGATTTCGTGGGTCCCTTCCAGCACTTTGCCACGGAAAACGTGGCTTTTACGTCTCGTGATACTCTTTGAAATATACGATACTCCTTATAAAATTCCGCCTAGTATGAAAAAGGTAGATCAAACGTTGGACATTTCACGTTGCGACGTAATAATTTAAAATAAATAACTAATAATTCAAAATAAGTGGCTTATTAAACAAAGTACAGTTGTTTACAGTAAAATTGCCTTCAGAAATAGAATTGACATATCTGAACGTGAGCTGCTATTATGTGAACGAATTAATTATATGGACAAATTAAATGGAGATCTACTGTATCATAGTATCATGTATCATAGTATGGTAGTGTAGTATCACGATGATTTAAAATTCTATTTAAAATTATACCATCGTGAAGCATGGAATCTCCCAAAATCGAGTCAGAAGTCTGAGTTGGAAGCCAAACCGAAGCAGGCTAATTGCACACCGTCGTTACGATTACGCCGACGAGTCTAATCAGCCGTCTTAGCGTCAAAGATCCTATTCTTATCTTCGTCTCGAGGTTGTCACGGCGATTCGGGTCTCGCCACAGCGACACCGAACTGTCAGCTTGCAAACACCTGGCTCAAACACGTGAATCACACATCTCTTTACGCCTTATATTGTCGTCATCGACTGTAATCGACTCGTAACACGAATATCATACGAAATTCGTTCGAACGATTCGGCGAATTCTAAACCTTGGTCCGGAATTTTTTCGTCCGTGGTCATGCAGAAGGTGGCGTCGCCGCGGCGAGAGGGAGCAAACAATTGTACAAATACCGCCGTATTTCATGATAACACATGTACAAACAGCCTTACGTAAAGCTGGCAATTACGATAAAACTGGACGGACGAGAAAAAACACGGAGCGAGCGCACTTTTCGTGTACACAAGACCGCGGATCGGTGTTCTTAAGTCGGTGGCGGCGGGACAAGGGCGAACTGCGGCGACGCACGTGCGTCTCCGCTTTTGGGTCATCGCTTGCGGGATAACGAGAATTTTCCTCTGTTAACCGATTTTTATTGGGAAAAAAAGAATTTTATCCCTGCTACGTTTTTTCGGTCATTTTTGACTCGACTTTTCTGACATCAGAAATATCTTCAGCTTGGGTGACGTACTAGAAACGGTTATGCATTAGTATGTCATAATTTCTCGTGTGAATTTTATGTTAAGTTCATCTTCTGAAAACATTGCAGATACTTTTTGTTTGCTAACTGTGATGCAAGATCGAAATATTAAAATTCAGGAATTTTAGCAGGATTAAATAGGATTAAATAGATCACGGATGTTTATGCATTTATGGGAAACGAAAAAATTATAGATTTGTAGAATGCGCATGATGTACAAGAATACGTCGAATATCTAGTAAAGGACTCGTAATTATAATATTTAGTGGGTGAAGGAAATTTTTATTTGCGTTTCATTTGTTTAATGACGCTCGTAAATGGTATATGACAAACATCCGCAATCTAATAATGAAAAAATTAGAGGAAAAGAAATAATAAATGAGAAATAGATAGATAAAGACGATCCCTGTTAGACTACCTGTTTCGGTAGTGTAGAAGAGTTCATACACGAGGTTGCCTACGTACAGGTGCTAACGGAAGCTACCAAATAAATCGAATAAATTCGATCGACGTAAAGTAACTATGAACTCATTCTTATTAGATTACATTCGAATCTATTAAATCGATCAATTCTGTCATAGTTATTATTCGAATATTTTAATAGAAATTCATTGATTCACTAAATTTTGATTCTCCCTTTCTCCAGAAAATCAAAATTACGTTCTTAAAGATGAAGTCATTGGAAAACACACATAATACAGCTACCATTAAATAGTAAAATTCTTCTTCCCAAGATCGGGTAAAGTACTTAGTAATTTTCCGAAAACTCATCTACTTGCCTTAAGTCGTTCATAAAATTAAAAAGCTAAAATCACTATTACGCCAAATTGCCAAATATAATTGTCGTTGCTCATCTAAAACCTTTCCTAAGACCGTCGAGCAATTATATTATAAAACCAGCCACTACGACCTTCCCTCGACAGAACAAAACGAACAAATCGTCGTTCTCATCGCACTCACTCCTTATAAAATTCTTTAGCCCAGCAAGACTCCGGAAACGTAGCCGTGCGCGCTCTAGCGGTGGCCGCGGTAAGCTTGACTACGATACGGTCGAAGGGCATGCGCCGCAGCCGTACGTCAGGGAACTGCCGTATCGATCGTGGCGAAGGGCGGCGAAGGGCGAAGGAAACTAAAACGGGCGTGCGTGTCCCGGGTTTGCACATGTGTGAACGGGCCCCGGGAGCCAAGGATCCTGTGGCTAGGCAACCCAACTTACACGAGATTACGCGGAGCCAATAGCGTCGCAGGAGCGGCCGTCAAAGGCATATCGCAATGCGTGGTATGAGCCGAGTCTCTAAAAGGGGATTAGAGCTCCTCGTATTCCAGGATATGCGCGTATACACACACATATATATATGTGCATACACACATATATATATGTATTAGAGGCTGGTTGCTTCTCTTCTTCTCACACACAGTTATACGTGATCCCCGGTTGCACGCATATGTACGCGGCTGGATATCGTGGCCCAGGTACATATGCGGACGAGGAGTATATATAAAACGTGGGTGTGGAGGTAACATCCGCGTAAGCGGTGCAGGAAGTCTTTGCCGCTACGGGGAATGGATTCTCGAAGACGCGATCGCGGTGCAAGAAGGACGGACTCCCCCGACGAAAGATACGTTTTTCCGAGGACATAAAGCGAGGATCTGTAATGTCGCTCCAGCTACACGATACGACTATTAAGATCCCGGTGTGCTTTCCTTTGGGAGAGGTATTAATGCCATGTCGACGGATCTTTCAACGTATTTGGTGCACCTAAACCAGGGTGCAAGGGTGAGCCGCTTTCTTCACGGAGTCGCTATTTAGGCGAATCGTAACTCTGATTTTGACGATATCGAAAGATCTTGTTGAGGGAAAAACTGGACGAACAAGTGAAAGGCGAATTTTGTCGGACTTTGTAGCTTTATTTACTTCGGTTTCGATATATGATAAAAATATGTGTCGTCTCTTACGATGACCGTCGTCATTTATATCTTGACAAGTACTTTATTGAATTGTTTCAAATAATTTTCATAAGCCCTTAAAGTGTTCAATTTTATTCAATATGTAGTAGAATATAGCGCAGAGTATATGAATTGTTAAAATTGTCATACTTTTCATCTTTTCAGTAAAACATATTTATATGATATATTCCGAATTACAAAAGTGAATATTCTATATATATGATATCAATTCGTTAGCCAGGAATTATACATGCTCCCTTCATAACAAGCTTCCTTCGAACAATCTCCTATCTCACATCGCAAGAACTCATCTCTGTCAGTAAAAACGATAAAACCGATTACTCTGCCACCGATTATCGGAAAACTGGCGGTATGCTGATGAGATGGGGCGGTACGAACGTCAGCTGGGAATTTATCGTGGGGCTACGGGGGCTGAGTTTCTTTAAATAAGCATCCGGTGTCGGTGGGCGATCGCGGGAAAACTTGGCCGGCGAAGTTCGGCCGCGCGAAAGTTCGCTCGTCGAACGAAACTCCGCGGCGTGAAATAGGGGCGGTTTTCAAAGTCGTCGACTTTCACCGTCGCCAATTATCCCGGCACTTTCGATTTTTCCGCCGGTTCGTAAACTCCCCGGGCCGCTTAATTTGAATAAATTTCTAAGCGAACAAGCTGCTGCCCCTACCCTCTCATCTGCCTCGTCCTACTTCCGCTTACCGCTACCTCTTACCCCCTCTACACAGTCTGCCTGTACCCCTTTCTCACCCCTTACCCCTCCCTCTTTCTCTTTCTTCATCCTACGAAGCATTTCTCTCTCGGCGTGCCGCCGTAAATCGCGAGTTCACTTTCCACACTTTTCACCTAGTTGGCGCGACGCCAGCTCGCTGAAAGAGGACGCGAAAAAAAGAGGGAGAAGGAGGAACAGGAAGAAGCTGGCCCGAGGAACTTTGCTTTCGCGAAACTTCCCCTTTAAGACGGTGACGAGATTTCGCTCGCGGAGACTGGCTTACCCTCCAATTATTCCTGATTTCTCCTTTATTCTTAGCCCGGAACCGCAAAGACAAATTCCACAGGAATACGATAAATAAACGTCGCCCGATGGAAAATTAATTTTCGCGGGACACGGAGGTGAGTAATTTGCTAGTTTTGTTTGAAGCGCAGTTGGCAGAATAAATATGGCTGTAGAATGATCGTGGATGATGCTGGCGACTGTTATTTGAAATATTCAGAAACAAGATTAAACAGCTTCATTTTTTTTTAATTTAAGTTTCCTCTTTTATTTTAAATTTCTCAATGTTAGCATCAAATTAATTTGATTTCCTTTCTTAATTTTAATATCAAAGCACATGATTAGTATTTATTATTTTGAATCCCTCGGAAATTAATCAATGGGTGGAATCAATTTAACAATGGTTGTTTTATTTCATCGATAGCTAATTTTCAAATATTTAAAACGATACAAATAGCAATTATCTCGGTAATCCTCGTTCTGATAATTCTATTTCTAATTTCTATAATCGCCCAGTATTTCATCTAGGTATTTGCGTTTAACGACTTGAAGATAATACGAGATATAAGGAAGAATATTCTTCGAAACAGCTTCATCAGAAGTTTGGCTCCTTGCTAAAACTTTCCGAAACAAGATACACTCGTTAGTTCGTTGAAGAAAGAGAAGTAAGCTACCTACTAGCTACCTGGACATCAGAATTATCGAGGACACGTGCGGACAAAGGTGAAAGGGGGTAGGTCAGCGTGATGTCCAGTTCGTCGAGTGCAGGACCTGCGCGTTTGCTTCGTACTCGGATCATATGGCAGAGAGTGGAAGCCGATTGGAGCAGCCAGTTTCGTCGGGGCGGGTTCTAAGCCGGTTTAGGGGCAGTTTACGCGCGGAACCACCCTCCTTCTTCTGACCATGGAGGTCTGACCCAGGGTCAGGTGTCTTCTTCGAATCCGATTTCGTCGTAACGCGTTTGACGCGTGGCACACGCGTGCTGTCAGGTGACAGCGGTTGTCTTCTTCATGAAGATGATTTGGTTTGAATTTTAGGCGAAGTTCAGTGGAGCAGGTTTAGGTTACTATATTAGTAGAAAATAGGAACTCGTTGAAGATCAGATTCTCGTTTAGAAATAGGGTCGTTTGTTAAAATTTTACAACTATTTATTGTTACTTAAAAAATTGTCGAGTAGATTTAGGTAGAATAATAAGATAAGCTGAAATTTGTTGAGGAATACGCTTTGATTTAGAAGTAGATTCGTCTGATCTAATTTTAGTTCCTGTGGGGTAGCTTTAAGGTAAAATAGCAAGATATTAAAATGAGGGAACTTGCGTGTGGTTGTGGAATCGATTTTCATTTAGAAGTAGAATGAATTTTTTAAATTATAGTATCATTATGCACATTAACTACAGATTTTGGATTCTACGTAGATGTTAATCTTGCCCGCAACGAAGAAACAGTCGAATCTTATTAAGCAGATATATTCTTTCCTCTTTCAATTAAGAGCTTAATGTTGCATCGACTCCACGATCATTAGTTTCATTACGTACCTTTTTTTCTTTTTTGCTTCTACTTTCAGCAGTTTTATTTTACGAGTTAAGTATGAAAAGTTAATGTAGTAGAAATGAAAGAACTACTTATCAGTTGAACGTCATAGAAGACGATATGTATCGTTACGAGTAATCCTTCTAGCAGTTAGAAGCACGCAATAAATATACTTCGACTTTGGAATCAAGCTAATATGTTTCTCATTTCCGAGCGTGAGAATTAAGAGAATTAGTTTCCTTACCTGAGCAGAACTTTAAACAAAAGTCTAAAGCGTAAGACTAGACTGATCTATTATGCAGCTTAGTTTCCAGAACACAGCTTTAAAAGACTAACTACCCTTCGTCATAAACTTTCACCCCGTTTCTTCTTTCACTGTGTTTTACTCTACTAGAAACAGTCTCCATAATTTATTGACCCCTTCACCTAGACGTATTCTTACCTCTTTTACCTCCTTCTATACCCTCGTTCATAAGTATCAGGGTACTTATAAAGAATTAGGTAAACTTCAGTAGATGATCATTTCAGATAATCATTAAGAAATTATTCAGATCACATAAGGATTATTATTTCATTTGAAATATTGTTTCTACTATACGAACTCAGACAATAAAAAATTTATTAAAATGGGCTTTTTCATTTGAAATAAACTTGCCAAACTAAGTAGAATTAAATAAAATTTCTTTTTCGTCTACAACGTTCGCCACGTTTTTCCGTAACTGGCTAATCCAATCTCAACATTGATGTTATTCAGTTTTCTACAGTTTGCTTATTGTGCTTTCGAAGTAATTAATAGTTAACAATGCTTGTATATAGGACTATATTAGTAATTATCGATATTTCTCCATTTTTGTAAATTAAACATCACTTAAAATTAAACATGGTCACTTCTTTCAATCCAAAATTCAAAATTTACAAACGAACCAAAAGATACATGAAAAATATCGATGCAGAACGGGGAAATGAGTAGAATTGTTTCGTCGTAGCGTGGAGGCAGATGATGAAGGCTCACGCATCCCGGAAAAACGACAACGATTTTCCCAGGCGGAGAGCAGGGCAGGCCGGGCGAAGAGGGTGGTCGTGTGACACACGAGCCACCCCTGCGAATGGCCGAGCGGAGCCCGGCCGCCAAACAATCGATATATGCGTTCAAAATGGCCGCCAGAAACGCCACCCACCCTACTATATCCCTCTACATCCCAACCCACGTAACCACCACGTCCTCACCCCACCACCTTACCCACACCCTCATGCTCTTTCTACATCCCTCTCACGTATGCCCCCGAAGCTCTTTAACTTCAGGACCCAGCCACTGACTGCCAACCAGGCAATACCACTCTTGCTCACCCTCTTTGTCTTTCCACCCTCTTTTACCTCCTCCTCGTTTTTACCACTTTTCCTCTTCTTCTCCTTCTTCTTTTCTTTATTTCATTGTCCTCTGTCGTTTAGTCTTTGGTCATCGCATTAGGATCGTGCAAAATTCCCAGGCTTTTTTTCGTTTTTAGCAAAATTGAGAGACGTAATGGAATTTTATGTACGTATTACCATTGCTCAGTCTCTTCGTCTTTCGCCATCTTCTGTCTCCTCCTCGTTCGATCACTCTTTTTCCTCCCTGTTTCTTTTCTGTTTTTCTTTGCTGTCTGTCGTATAGTCCATGGACATCGAATTAAAACTTTCAAACTTTCTTAGGTCTTTAAAAAATTGCTAAAGACGTATGAATGAATCGTATATATATAGATACTTAATAGAAAACTGTAGCAGCTGTCGGGCTATTACGCGCCTATTATTTTATTAATTTTATATCTATGTTCCTCTTGTTTAGATTATGTAGTTCGTACTACTTTGGCACAGATCGTATGATAAGTAAGTTACAGGGATAAAAGGTGATAAGTAGATTGCGAATTTGAATACATTTGTGGAAAATTTGAAACTATCAAAGTGCATGCACGTACTATATAAAACTACATAAAATATCTGAATTAAGTTATACAAAATTGTTGAATACTTCAAAGACTTCTGAAACAACGTTTCTATGGAAACTTCGAAGAAACTGTAGATAATATCTTGGTTGAAAAATAACACTAACTTTCTACCATCTATCCCGTCGAAACCGCGAAATTTATTGGCACGCTGTGTGCATCGTGTTCGCGAGGGATGCAATGCCAAGGGTAAACACGCGCGAGCGATAATTTTCTTTTCGCGCTGAGAGTCGAGAATGGTGGTCGTAGAGTGGCGGCGTGTGCACGCGGGTCTGAAATCGAGGGTGCCTTTCGTATATGGGGGAACGTATGGGAGATCCCCGCGCGCGAAAATTCACCGGAAATCGGACTAAAGCGCATCCCACACAAACGCTGCCGGATCGAGAGATTACTGGCGCAAGTTGATCACGAGAACTGCTGCGGAATGCCAATCTGAATGAGTATGTTTCTCGAACATAGGAAGAGATGCGGAATTTTTAAAAAAACCAAGTGTAGGTGGTATTATAAATGATCTTCGCGTTTTATATTGTTGCGATCTTTAAAATAACAAATACGAAGGCTATGAGGATGGAGGATGTAGATGAATTACATTTTTCGTGTTTTATAGAATACTAGAATTTTTTAATTAAACACGCTGTTCAATATGAAATATTAAAATTGTCTTTTTATTAGTTACCCCCTTGAACATTTTAAAAATATTGATTGGCGTAACGTCACGTATGTATCTGACGTATTGGTCGCGTTCTAGGAACACAGTAATTTCTATGAGATCTACCGATTGGCACGTAACATGGGCGAGAGACAATGAATATGTTAATCACCTATAAATCAATCCCAAACGACCTAAATCTCACTAAAGCATTTCAAACCTTCCACCAAAAGAAACCATCAGAATTTCACCCCCTCCCCTTCTAAATAGAACCTGGTCCAAAAATAACTCGAACCAATCATCCTAATGGATTTTTCGGGGTTCATGACCGCGAGGGGAAGAAATCATAAAAAGCTGAATCCCGTTTCCCGGTTACCAGCGCGAAAACTGTTCTCCCAGAATCCTACTCATCGCGATTCTCTAGAGCGGAAGAAGAAATAGTAGAAGAAGAAGAGGAAGAAGAAGAAGGAGACGACGAAACGATGAACCATTACACAGGAACGAAAGAGAACGAAGACTACGACAAACAGACGAGAAACGAGTTGGTACAGGAGCGAGGAAGACGGCACGCGACGGGTTTATTAAAATATAATGGCGTTATCAGGCGGGAGAACGAAGGGAGAGGCGTCAGCTTTAAGAGGGAAGTTTTCTTAAGTGTTCTTAATTAGAAGGGACCTGTTGCTTCGGAAAAAACCGGGTCACGGCCGTAGACACGCTGACGACGCCCCTCCACCCCCTTTTCTGTTCCTCCTACGCGACGCCCCCTCAGACGCTCGCAGACTCGGCCGCCGCTCCAGACTCGTAAGAGTCATTATTTTCTTCTTATTCTCCTTCCTGTTCGCGCCTCAACCCACCCCCTTACTCGTTTCCGTGGCCCCGTTTTCTTCGCGGTTTCACTAGGTTCAATCCCTAGTCGGTCGCTTCCGCTCTTCCTTTTTCTTCTTTCTCTTCTTCTACCACTGTTGCTGACTTTATTCCGGTGCTCGTCTACTTGTTATCCCTCAGGTACTAGGAATACTTCGTGGAATATTTAGCAAGTTACACTTCTTTGCGTCGCGGCTCAGCGTCGTTGTTTCAAGGAGTGCAATCGGTGGTAAGGGCGCTTTTGATATACGACGGAGATATCGAATTAAATTAATGTCGAGAATTAACGTGGTCTTAAAATTAGTGTAACTTCATAAAAATAAAACCATGACTATGTACAGTCAGCCACAGAAATCTTCGTATGCAGTCAGACGTAACGATAACCACCATCTGAACCATCTCGCGTCTTATTGTATCAATACCTTTCATCATAAACCTTTTACCAAGATACAAAGCGAAACATCGAGACGTTAAACCATTCTAATTCCTTGTCCCTCGATGTTTCACCCGGAGACTATCCGTCGAAGAAGCTTTTCTCAAGATCAAGGGGGACGTATCGCAGTGAATACACAGTAAAATCTGTCAGAGGGGGCGAAAACGCGGATCGAAGGTTTCCGTGCATCTGCCAGTGTCGTTTCCGCTCTAGTTTCGCGAGTATCGAAGACGAAACGATATCACACACATACACGCACACACGAAATAAAAGGAAGAAAAAAAAAAGAAAACAGAATGCAAATTCCTTTCCATTCTTTCGTTTTCCTCTTGTCGACCCCAATGGCAACGCGGCGACGGTTATTCGTCGCTGAGAGGGCGCGAAACGTGTCCTCGACCGGCTGAGAAGAAGGGTGGGAAGAACGTGAACCTTCCGTCGAATATAAATTTGAATATCGATGCCCATTGAATCCGATCGAAGGGTTCGGCAGAAGTCTCCTTTCACGGTCGAAAGGGTTGCGATTTGAATATTCTTCGTAAGGGGTAACTAGATGGGGTTTATGTCCTTCGAAGGGTTGACAGCAGCTCTCACTCTCCCCTCTTTCCTTCCTCCTCTTTTTTTTTCTTTTCTCTTCCATTTTTTTCTATTTGTATACTTCGCGAGCTGCATTGTGCACGCGAGTAAAAACCCAACACCCAGCCACCAGCCCCGGGGCCATTCCGTTCCATTATTAAAGTAATCAGCGGCATTGTGACGGGTGTTCGGTTTTGACTAATACATTAGTGAGGCGGGACACGATCGACACAGGTAACCGTTTTCCAAGCGAAATCGAACGTCGAACGAACGGTTTTCACGTTCCATAGGGGATTCAGCTCCTACCTGACCCAATTTTTACTGTTGGATTTTTTCAGCATGCAGTAGCGGATTTGATGCTGTTGCTATCGCTATTTAAACATTGTCATCGTTGATTTTTCTTCTTCCCAGAGATTCCTCTTCAGTATTTTTGCCGTGGAGTATCGCGATTGTTTGAGGATTTCCTGAATGAAGCAGCTTCGAGAGATTGGAAATGGTGAGCATTTGTTTTAGGCATTGTTTGATTGAAGTGGTTCAGAAAAATAAGAATTTTTAGGAAACTATAGAAAGTAAATACAGATACAGGTAGAAAATAAATTTCTATAACATCAGAATTTACAATTCGTCAACGAAATTACATCAAATAAACGTAGAATATTAACAAGCATTTCACTCAAACAAACACAAACACACACATAAATATAAAATAGGAACTGAAGTAAAACCAAAAATTGTAAATATACAACTTTAACATTTACAATAATACGCACAATCCGTGAACTATAAAAATCCCAAACTCAAAACCACTCCATCACATTCCATTCTAGCGTCAAATTGAGTCAGACTTGCACGCAACCCCAAGCAGCAAAAGCGCAACCACGGAATCCCTCCATCACCATCATCAACTACACTTCGCCACTCGAACATAGACTGCGAAAAATTCCAACCATTGAACAAAACTACCCAACTCTCTCTCGATGAAATCACCACCAGGGTCTGTGACGTGATTCGAATCACTCGATTCCAGGTTCGTCGCGCATGCAAATGAAACGACCTCTACTTGGCTTATCTGTCAATAAGATCGCAGCTCGAGGTACCCCGTTCAAGAGGACTTTAAACCGTGGCAATCGTATTAACTCGTTTCGAGGGACACTTCTTTTGATTCTCGCCGTCCATCCTCGCGACAGATGTGGAAAATCGCGACCTCCTGACCGGCGGAACCTGGAACACCTATTGGAAACCAGGTCGACCCTTGTTCCTGTCTTTTTTCATCAAACGTTCATCGTTTTTCTATGCTTTTTTCACACTATTCTATACACGTGTAGGACTTAGTTAAGACGTCAGAGAAACGAACAATACGACCAGCCATGCGTGGCTGGGCTTCGCACCTTTGGCTCCGCGCGTACAATTTGATTTTTATCTTGGAGGGCACTCGATGGGTGCCGCGATTTCGAGATAGCCTGCATCGTTTCGAGAGCTCTTCGGGACACTCGTTCCTTTTCAATTTGGGCCCCGACGATGTTCGTCACACTCCACGAATGCGCAGTTCGCTGAAACTTGTAATATCGGGACTGTATCCGCGGCTTTTAGGCGCCCAGGTAGAGCTCGGTTGGGTCACGTTGGGAAACATTTGGTTAGCACGAGTTTGACGAGACTGAGGTTTAATAAAGTTACTCGGTCAAATCTTTTTTGGGATACCGTATCTGCTGGTTGACGAAGATTTTGTTTAATTTTGGAATTATCGAGCTAGAAGAAAGTTTTGCTAATATTAAGACTGTCAATCAGACTTGACAAACTGATGGTTCTTGGAATTTTGTTGTTGCATTAATCAAGACATACAGGTGCCTTCGGTAAAATTAAAGTTGAGTTTTGTTAAGATAAAATTATGATTACTTGCAATCAGCAACCAAAAACATCATACATACTGTAAAAAGAATTGTTTTATTAAAGTAAAATGAATATAAAATACTAGAAAATTTCCCTGCAACATTAGCACGTGAATATATATTAGAGGCTTATAGTTCTACCGCTAAATTCTAGTGTAAAATGCATAGTAAATAGTAAAATACATTATTGTCATGTGTCTTTTAATATATAATTTATGTTGATGGTCTGTTGATTGTATAAAGCTGTAGCAAGTACTGTTTCCAATTACTAATTCATCGTTTCAACATCGATATGTCGATCGATCATTTCAACACCGTGAACAAATAAATAAATCCATCAAAGTATCCTGATACTTACATACTACTATAATAATCGATGTTAAATGACAGAATATAATAAGTACGATAGAAATACAAGATACTCTCGCTTTTCAACTCCAAACACGAATACAAACGAAATATCAGAAAATCAATTTCCAAACGTTAATTTCAATCATCTATTCCTGATTGTTTCAAGCCTGTCTCAAGCCAATCGACGAGTCAATCTGCAGTCCCGATCTAACGTCGTGAAAAGCCGATTCGATCCGCGCTATTACAAAAACCTATCGAACGCATCAGCTCCAGCCGTGTCCTCGAAACCTTGAAATCCTCCAAACCCAATTCTATTCGTCACCGTGTTCGCAAACCGTGTCCCCTCTCTATAACATTCTCTCGTTAATCCTCGATAATTACCCATCGATCGAACCATCTCGATTCCACCTCCCATTCACGATTTTCTTCAGGGCGGTTTCATTCCATGAAAGCAACGCAAGAGCAGAGAGTCGAATCAGATATTTTGCGCTCGGTAACTAGAAAGTTCTCTTTTGGTTTTCGTTCGATCATTAATAATCGTCGAACGAACCGTCAGATTCGCCGTATGAAAATCACATCACGATAAGCAATAGTTGTCACACGGAGACTGCCTGAAGGTATTTCAACCTTTTGCCCATTCATAATGACGCGATCGTGAAATCGAGGATTCAGGTAGCCACGATGCTTCGTGCGTACACGTTCTCCATGCGTTTATTGGAGGGCCCCACCTGGGCCCTGTGCATGTGCACGCATACAACGATACGCTAGTATCAGGGTAGGAGACGCACATGGGACCCCATAGAATATGCATGTGTTTTGTATTCAGGAATATGTTAACCCTTTCGCTTAGTCTTTCCATTGGCACCACCGAGGCAACACCTCGCTGCCAACCAAGATGCCTCTTATTTCATTTTGAGTTCTGGTTCTTCGTCGGTTTCGTAATTTTCTTCTTGTTTCTTGGAGATTTTTGTGACGATTATTTTTGTGGCGATGGTAGTAGTGCAGGTGGATGGTGGCTCTGCAGCTTCTTCTGCGGAGGGTTGTTCGAGGTAGGTGAATTATTAATTGTTTTTAACGTGTTCTATGTTAACTATCTGTTTCTTGTGATTTACGTCGTGATTGATCGATCAGTTGATTTTCGGAAAATGTGGGAATTCTTGGGAACGAATAGTGCAACGAAGTATTGTGGTATGAGAGTTACAAAGATTTAGCAACGAATAATTATTAAAAATAGATGATGCATTAACTGGCATAATAAGATACAACTCCACAGAATAAATGTGGGATTATCGTTAAAATAACCGAAAATTAAAATTGACTCTGGAAACTAATTAACTGAAGGTTTAATTAATTATCTTGAGAAATGAATAAACTTTAAAGTGAATGTTAAGGACGATACTTAAACTCAAGAGAAATTGTTGATAAACGTAGAAGAATTTGGTACATATTTTAGCAAATATTTTACAGAATTAATTTTAAACGATATCAAAACTATTTTTATCAGTATATAATAGTAAAATCATCGAATTTTATAGATGTATCCAATATTGCAAGAAACTTCATTTTGTTATACGAGGTGTTTACGTGCTTCAAATAGAAATGAGGAAAATTATAATCTCGTTTTTGAACAAAGTAAAAAGGTGAATTTAAAAACAATCTTGAGAAAACTTCAAACTAAACAAAAAAGAAGAGATTAAGGTTTTCTGACAGGGTGAACGTTCCTGTTTTCGAAGTAATCTTTAAACCCTGCCGCCGAATCCGGCGATGCACAAAATAGATCAATTTTCCAACTACAAAATACAACTGTTTGCAGACATTTGCACAGAACTTGTCGTTAATAATAATTAAGCTCGTACCATACACAGATAGTAATTCGTATCCTTTTATTTATTTGATTTATCCATTCGAGTTGTTGAAGGGATCAATGCATATGATAATTTAAAACAACAGTACATATCTCTAAACTTGTAAATTTAAATTATTTCATCTATAAAAAATAATATCTACATATCCTTATTTTACAACGAAGCGCCCTTTTATAGGTTCTACATTTTATTTTCGCAGTACCAAATCTTTATCGTCATATGAGAGTATCACTAAAGGATAAATTTTATATACTTGAACTTAATTAATTAATACGTACATAAACGTTATAATAACTACAACAATGTCATCAAACATTAACAACACATAAGACCACAGAGGATCAATGAAATATTTTCCTATCTATCCTACTGTTTCATAAAATCCAATCGTTGCGTCCAATTTTGATCTTTATTATAATCACAGTACCATAAAAAAAAGCTTCTTCCTTTTTTTCTCCTTCTTCTTTGTGGCTTTTTTCTTTCCATTTTAACACGATATATTTCCGACGGGAAACATTTCCACGGCGGACATTCGGATCGCTTTTATTCGCGCCGAAGAATCGGAATAATGCAAAAGTAATATCAGGCTCGAAGCATCATGTAATGGCTGCCTTAAAATATGATCGACAGGAAAAATGGAGCGATAAACTTCTCATTGAGTCATCCGTCGTTAAGGAATGCTCGAATGCTCTCGTTTCGCCTGTTTTATCCCGTCATGCAGGCGACGGGAATAAAACTATTTGTCGCTTATTCGCCGCCATGTAAGATCCTCCATCGGAAGATGAAGTTTATCGCTGTTCGAATATCGGCTCGGTCTATCTTTTTATCAAATTGTTTATCATACGTGGAAAAATATTTTCGTGGAAGAATTTTCGGTGGTTCGTCCCATAAATCAAAGCGCATCTCGTAACTTAAATTCTGTTTTTTGACACGTTGTGTAAGGAGATAGGTGTTCGACCGTGTCACGGGGAGACACGTTCGCGGTATAACGCGTCAATATAGTTTATGGTAGAGTCACAGCATGTAACAATAGGATATATAGTCAATTGTTCGTTCTATTACTCGCGAGTATTTTTTATTTTCAATAAAATTTGTAAATTTAGGTATTGATTTCATCTTTACATTGATTTTTTACCATTGCAGCAATTAGTTACCGAAGGATAAATTAAATTGAGAAAATGTGAGACGGATGAAGGTTAATTCGCGGTAATTGAAGTAATGAGATTGTCGAGTATTTAAATAATCGTGAAATAGATATAAAAATACGAAGAAAATTATATGATACATTGAATTTTCATCTTATAATTCGCAAAAACTACGTTTATATTTATGTCAAAGTAAAAAAAAAAAAAAAAAGAATAAAACAGCCGTTGATAAACGTAAGCTTATTCTAGAATGAGAAAGTTTTTAATTTTACAATGATAAAAGAAATATGATGCAGAATAAACTAGCAAAAGAAATATTTGACAAATAAATCCCAAAGTGGAAAACAAAGAATGCAAGGTTTTGCATTTTGCTGATCTTTCATCGAAACATATAAAGTGAAAAAATATAATTGGAAACGAACTTTATACGCTATGGTTACAAATAAATATATAAAATACCGGTATACAAATCTTTTACGAATATCTTTTCTTTTAAGAGAATAAATTTTTCTCAACAAAAGAGGAACGAGAAAGGGAAACGCCGTTCAAAAAAGAATGGAATATTGTTTCACCCTCGACATTCAGGAATATGTAAGGTTAGTCGTTTTCTGCGATGTGAAAATGGCTCGCAGCCATTTTGTAAAGGTCACCCTTCGATACCACCCCTGCAGCAGGCCAGCCACCAACCCCTGAACTGGAATCGGTTCAATTACCCCGAAATGGCGTGGTTCACTGACTTCTTCGACGACTTCCCGCTGCGAAACGGTTGACCGCTGGTCACTCTTTGCTTGACCGTGAATAATTCGATTCTACACCGGACGTAGTGGCTATTGAAGAGGAATGGAGCGTGTGCGATATTGAATTTGACGTTAAACACGCGCCTCCCTTGAAAACTTACTTTCACCTGTCACATTTTTTCTTTTTTGGTAAAAGTCAAGAATTTTTACGCAGGACAGTTGTAGATTTTTTTAAAAATCTGTTTCGATATGCTTTATTCAAATGCTTCGTTTTGATTAGTTTTATTTGGAAATTAGTAAATTAACAGTTTAACAATTTATTTATATTTTTATATCATAACGAGGAATTGTAATTGTAATTTAATTGTTTAATAGAGAAGTGTATCTTTTGAAAGGATGATCTTAATTATTCAAATATTTTACAAATTCCCAAATCATTATAAACATAATTAAAGAAACAGAATCTGACCAGAAACCCTTCATTTACTGTTTATTTTTACTTTTTATTTAATTATGCACATACTAAATTTTCAAGAAACCCCTGAACATTAATTTTTATCAACAAAGGTCAAAGAAACTCATAGACACCTCATCGTTAAATAACCTTCGTCACATTGAAATTACGCAATATTACAAACTCAAACAAGCTTCTAAAAAAATTCCAAGCAATTGCAACCCTCCCGAAAAGGGTAGGCCAGTGCACGCAATATTTACTAATACCTGCGGCAATGAAGAGGGTAGGAAAGTGGAAAATAAACGATTAAAGATCGACAGTGAAGCAATCGTGGTCCTGTGCGACCCGTCGATAAATCACCGCCTAATACTCTCTCCAGGGCGCGTGCCGTAGAAAAGGAGTGACCGGACATTATCGTTCAGGTCAATTCGCCGAGGAAGACGGAGGAGAAGTGGAATTTCCGGTTTTGCGTCTGGTGGCCAATCCGGCGGAGGTCAGCGGGTCCCCTGACCCAGGTCGAGGGTCAGCCCAAACAATCTTTCCTCGGGGTCAGCCCACCGCGTTTACGCCACTGATTTATGGCCTGCCTTCATTCTACATATTTTTCTGGTGGTTTTCGCGGTCGAAAAACGACCGTATTCCATCTACTTTCGCGACGGAGACTAATTGTCAGTGACTGATTTGTTAGGAGTGTGATTCTTCCCGCATATTTTTTGATTGAAAGAGTTTTCTAGTGATTTTTCTGCACAGGAATTGTAGTGCAGTTTTAATTGGAAATAAAGTGTGGTGAAGCGTAGAAGAAAGTGCTGTAGTTGATAATATTGAAACGTTAGGATTTTTCGTCCCTTGACGTTTCACAAATTGGTGGAGTGTTTTTAGAAGTTTTGTATTTTCACTGATACTTAAAGATATTTAAAGGGAGTATTTTTAAATTATGTGTTTTCCAGAACTTATAAAACAGGAATATTAGTTTGTTGCTACGATTTCAAAGTTAGAAATCAATAATTATTATAAATAAATTACTTATCGAAATAATAATATAGTTGTAGCAATATCGATACAGTCGATACAATAATACAATTGCAAAATACAGTAATATTGTGATTCGCGAATAAAACAAAATTCAAGAGACATCCATATTTAAACAAAAAGATAAAGAACACAAATTTCTAATAACTTTCAAATGTCATCTTCTAGAATACGTAAGTAATAACTATATGAAAAATCATTGAAATACAATCTGAACGTAACATAACGAATAAATCACTCTATGATTAATATTCCTTCGCTTTTTCTTGCTACTAAACAATTCGACATTTCCAACACTCTTGTCTTAATAAAAACCAAACGAAATCAAACAATCTTCATGCACCTCAATCGAAAGAAAACTTAAAAAAGCAGAAAATCCAGCGTTTCTACGTGTCTCTGAAACTCTTGTCCCGGAAAGCCGCGAGAGTATTCGCCAGTGGCAAAGAAGAGAGCGGAAAACAGCGGCGGGCAGAGAGTGCCAGCGGCGGTGGGAAAGAGAGATAGAGATTTCCAAGGAGCGGCGATGGTAAACGCAAATTGGCGCAAATTGGCGCAGGACGTAAAGCTGCATAAGACGGTAAGCCAGTGGCAAGCAATCGTGAGGACGAGTCAGCCAGGATCCAAGAGAACCGGAAGAAGACCGAGAGAAGAGATACATTCAGAAAGAGAAAGAGAAAGGCAAATAGGTAGAACAGCGTGTTAGAGCAAAGAGAAAGGAGAATAGAAGAGCGAAGGGATGGAGAATTGTGGAGAAAGCGGGCTAGAGAGGCAGGATTCGACAAAAGGGTACGGTGCTGAGGAGGCAAGAGGAAACTGGAGGATAGGAAGAGGTGGTATAGAGGAGAGGGAAGAGATCGTTAGGCATGTTACGTCTTGCATCCTGCCAGGACGATGGAACAGCCGGCAGACTCTATCGTGTACCGTTGCACGTACACCGTGCCCCTTCTGTTCGTTTCGTTGCATGTACGCGCGAGGACGCGCGAGTACGCCGGGACTGCTTTTGGCAAGCCCATCCCACGAGCCCGTCTTTCGAAAACCACCCCCTCGTGGATAGCGAGGGCGACGAACTGACGCTACGCCCGTGCAACATGGCTCGCCATCGTCCGTGAAATGGCTACGTAGACGTCAACTTTATTTGGATTAAAACCAGCTGCTTTTAACCTGTTGACTAGGTCATTTGATAATTAAGAAGTTTCATCATTGAAGAATTTGTGCGGAATGAAGAGACAGTTTTAATGTCTGGATTTATTTATTGGAAGGAAAAGAAAGGTGCAGGCTCTATATTTCATTTAAAATTTTCGCATCAAGTAACGCAGGTTACGGTTGTAAATATTATAGCTAATCACGAATTTATAGCACTTTCGAAAAAATACTTGATTTTTAGTAAGTTTTTATAATTTATATTTCAGTTTGTTATTATCATTTAGGGACAGAGGTGTTTCTTTATCGCGGCCCCTGAAATTATAGAATGAAAAGTTAATAGAGACAAATCAATTCTAGTTAGGTCGATTCTAGTCCTTGAAAATATGAATATGCCATCATTTATTTCTAATGGAAATGATACGATTCGTTAAAAAATAGGAGATGCGCAGAGAAGGAAATGGTTATATCTGAAAGATTAGAAACTTGATCCTACTATGGTTCTTGAATTTTTATCCCTCAGTTTCAAATGTCTAACTTATTGGAAATTTAAAACAACAAATTCTTCAAGTCGTGAATAACGTGGTTTAATTTTCGACCAATTTTCTATCGAATTTTTAATAAAACCACACAGCTTTAATTAATTGCTTAACATGGATATATCTCGCAGAAGTCAGCAAAAGTAGAATCGACGTATAGGTCGATCCCTTTCCTAGATATTCTCGGGAAGGTAAGTTCGAAACTGCTTCGTCGGGTAGTCCTTATTGACTGGCAAGGAAGCGGGGAAAGGGGATTCTTGGGAGCGCGATGGGGTTGCTTAGGCAACTTCAAATTAATTTCAAACATAGGGAGAAACAATACTTAATGCCGTAGAGGGCGGTCGGGTCTCGAGTAGCGGAGCATCCCATAATAATTATTTTCCAATGAAAACTCAAATTGTCGGTGGGATTGGGGCTCAGTAGCTACCCCCATCGCGTCAGGGGAAAACTTTGCTTTGGGATGTCTGCTAGGGATGTCAAGATGACATCGAGACCATTGGATGCGACTCCGGAATGAATAAACGTTTCTGATACATATAATAAGAGACAAAATGTCTGGAAGTTTGACAACCCGAAGAACCTTCGAAACTATTCTCCATTAATTCAATTTGCTTTTAGTAAGATGACACGATAAGATTATTCTTCTCGACAGTTTTGTTCTGAGATATTATTTTGGGAGTTTGTTTTTTAACAATATGATTGTTGTATAGATGAATCGTTCTAATTTATACAATCTTCTCTCTTTTATAATAGAAACGACTAAAAAAAACGAATTAGAACACTAAAAACTTCCATATCAGTTTTTACGCGTAATTTGAAGAAAATTCTATTACATACTCGCAATATAATATTTCTATCTTACCAATCTCTGGAGAAATTTCTCTGTTTGAAGATGAACCTGCCATTCGACGATACATTTCCACAATAAATCTCATGTTACTAAAAATTTTTATAGCAGCTATAGCAAGTAGCTTGAAGAAGATTCCTCCACACATTTCTGATATAATATTCTCATCTTACCAAATCTTGAAGACACTTTTCTTTTTTGACAATAGGAAAAGCTTGATACATGTATTCACTATTAAATTATATATCCTACTGAAGGATTAATTTGCATAACAAACTTTATCCGAAAACTAATTGATACGATAAATCACATTTTGTAATAATTCGTTTTCGATAAATAATAAATCATTTTTATAATAAATCTAATCCTATTCTCCAACTTATAAACTCCAGAAAAGAGAATCTTCATCCTCAAAACCCTGCAACCGATCCATAGCCTCTTCGTTCTGAAAGTGAACAAGAAAGTCCCGAGCACCGTCTATAGATGCGCGAATTAAAAGCAACCTTGTCGCAAGATCCACTTAACGCCGAATTGCTCTCTCTTCCCGGTAACTTCCTCTACGAATCAGCGACCAAATCGTACAAACGTGTCCCAAAGAACGCGTCGGTCGTCGCACGGCAAAATGCGGAAATGTTGTCGACGGTTTTCGAAGGCGGAGACGAGCGATACGTTTCGCTCGCTCGCTCGCTCGCTCGCCGGAGCAAGGAGACACGGGTGGCGTTAATGGAATTCGATCCGGACCAGGCGGTTTTCGGGACCTCGTCTTACCACCCTGAATACGGAGAAACGCGAAACGCCTCGCGGAGAGATCGTGTAATTACGAGGAGAAGGCTCAAAGATGCTGCCGTTGCAGTCTGCTGCTCCGCCTCGCTGGTTGAAGCCGTTCTCGCGCCCTGAGGACACGTTACGTGCACGCTTAATCGCCCCGCTTTATTCGACGATGTACTCACGAGAAATAAGAGCGGAGAGATCGCGCTCTCAAGTTCATGAAGACACATTGAAACACTTGCCAGCCGCAGAATTTACGTCACTAAGCCTTGTTGATGAACCATATTTCGTGGCTACTTGAGAATTTAAAATATAACTCGAACTGACTGATTACTCACCTAATTCAATCAATCTATATCGATCTTCCTCTAACAGGAACGTAACAATCTTTGGTTAAGAACTTCCTTCTGTTCTCACCCCCCTTTGTAGACCAAACCCCATCTGCTCATCAATCTTCAACAATTACAGAAACCTTACCTTCACCTACTGGACCGTCTTTAGCATCCGTCTTCCATCCATAGCTTCTCTATGGATTCTTTATGGATTCTCTCTAAAAAAAAACATGTGCCTTTCGAGCTTTAGACGCCCCGAACCTCCATCGCCTAGGCGATGCGTAACACTACGCGACAAGGCGCGGCAAAAGAAATCTCAGATGTAAAGTTCGTTAACATTTGGTAAAATAGACGATAGCCTATCTGTTGTGAAAATATTCTCAAGTATATACACAAGCTGAGAATATTCTCTGTACAATTTGAGTAATTATCGTAGAGAACTCTGTGTCAAATGGGCAGATATCTTGCCGCCTATTCGAGAGTAAAGATCTTGGAATCTACGCTGAAGCGGCTATGCGACCTGAAAATATTCTCGAGGATAACTGTCGTACAAAACTCTGAAATGGATATCTACCTGCAGCATTCGCTGCTCGCGAGTTGCAGTGTGGACGCAGCATTACGTATGCGTGAGGAGATCCCGTAGCCGTAGGATATCAGGATCCCTGGTCGTCTGGAGCGGCAACACGCCGCCGATCCCCTCTTGGCAAGCCCAGAAGGTTACCATGACGACGAAATGCGTGACGTAACCACCCACCAGCGGGCCCGCTGAAACAAATGAAGGCACGTCCTCCTTCGTATACCACCCCCTTTCCACCTGACTCCCTTCCAGAGGCTGTCCCGCTCTTTGCCTTCGCGATTCCCAGCCTCCACTTGCGGCATCACACCGCGAGCAAGTGGTCCAGAACGTGGGACGTAGTAGTATATAGAAGTAAAAGAGAGGAGGTGAAAGAGGAGGAGGTGGAGGAAAGAGGATGCGCGCTAAAGGAGAGGATGCTGGCAGGCAAAATTACAAGGACCCAGCCAGGTTCTCCGGGAAACTTGCCTATGAAGTCCTCGTTGCGGGGAATATGCAGCCAGTACCAGCGTCTGAGCAAGTTTCTATTTTACGAGATCTGTTTCTCCGGGGCACAAAGAGGATCCGTGGAATTTCGTTGTGCCACGAGGATCGAGGCTTTCTCGGGGCTCGATGCTGAGAAGGGAGAAACGAGCAAATGTTAGAACGAAAAATAGATTTGTAATTGTATGCATGTATGTTGATCCTTTTATTATCCGAGATTTGGATGTTTTTTTGGTATATTATGATGGTCGTGGTTAATGATTAACGATCCATGTTGTGAATTTCTTGCGTTTAATTGTTTGCTAAGAAACACTTCTGTTTCACGACGATGGAAACGAAATAGAAAGAAAAATACGTAATACACGAGGAATTGGTGTGTATGAGATGACTATAATCGAAATAACAGGGTTAAACATGAACCAAAAACATCTTGCAAAGAACACCTGTATTCTTTATTTGTCTTTAGTAATTTCAAATACGAGAAGTCCGAAGTTTCTCAATTTTAGATCACGATTTTAGAATTATAAAATGTTTCACAAAATCTGATGATTTTCTCTACGTGTAATACTACGCGTGACAGCCACGCGGTTACAAATTTAGGGTTAGAAGAATGAAGAATTATAAGGATACTGCTCCCATCTGAATCTAATTATAGAATAACAAACAAATTCTATATTATTCGTACATATCCTTGACTTATTTTCCACATGACAATCACAATTAAACTCTCATCAGCATCAGCTTTTGATAGCCATATCCCATCTCAACACATTCCAATAAATTAGACCGGGAAACCTACAATCCCAAGGAAATCTATATGGAAAAAACGTTAAGAAAAAGGGAGGTTCGTCTTCATGCATGAACAGACCCCCTCGATAAATACGGTACAGTGTCCTATAAAACCAAGAACTTTCCAAAGCTAAGTCGAACCATAGAAGACGAGGGTGGTTCATAGATACAACGTTCCAGTTTCTTTGATAGAAGCCACCCCTTCGATAGCCAGGTTGTTCATCCCCGCGACGAGAGATTCAATTCGGTGCTCGCAACACGCCTCGATTCTCACGGCTTCTTTTTATGATTCCCGGCATTCTCTTTGCCGCTCGGCTTTTCCCACTTTCCTTCCGGCGGACTTCCATTCCGGTTCGCCGGGGAATACGTAACGAAAGGGCGCGTGGTCGAAATTCGAATCAGCGAGCCCCGGGCCACGGAAATGGCTGTCGCTATGGAAAGGTTTCTCTGGTTTCCATGGGTCGAAACTTTTGCTTAAATCTTTTTCCCTTTTCGTCGAAGCTCGTTGCTCTTAGAACCAGCCGCCTCTAATGTTTCTACCCCTCTATTTTTCAAAAGCTTTAAGACACTTTCCTTATAAATTTCCACTCTTCCTTATGAATTTTAAATTGTATGCATTGTTTAACGAAATTATTTTTATATTCGTAGCGTATGTTTTTTCTATACAAGTAAGGTTCTCACGTTAATAAATAAGCCCCAAGACTTTTAAGACGGGAGGGATGTGGAGGAGGTTGCGAATCTCGTTCTGCAGATGAAGTTTAAGGGGAAAGATATTTTACGATGAATTTATCTTGGATAAATTATAGACGTTGCTTAAGATGGTTATACAAATTGCTACGAGCAAATTTTAATTATCCGATACATATTGATGTTAACGTTTATTAAAAGTGGGGAAGATACACGAGCAAAAGATACGTAAGAGTAAAAAGTTGACAAATGAAAATATTTTAAGGAAACATTATTATATAGTACTTGTAAAGAAATTGTTAAATTCTTTAACACAAATGGAATCATTTTTGGATACTTTTAATTTCACCTCATTATCTAAAAGTGAAGTGTAAATTAAGTTAAAAAATTGTAGGTTATGGTCCTGATATGATTCCTCTACATGAATTCGTTACATTTTCTAAATGGTTTCTCTTTCTCGACAAAGATTTAGTATTCCAAATATGTTCGAAATTTGCACGATTTCATTCTACGAATTGTCGATTTTCTTCACATATAAAGGAACATAAAGGAGAATTGAAGAATTGAAGTTTTGTGGATGTATGGGGCTTAGTCAAGACTAATCTTAATCCTTCGTCGAGCTTATATTGCTGGGAAGATTGAATAGAAACAGCGGGGGTGGTACGCTCGTAAAGCATATTGAGAAACTTTTTTTTATCGTTGCCTGTATCACAAAACACTGGTTTTATTAAATTGTATATGGGAAGGGAAGGAATGTTAGGAAGGAGTGTTACATCACGGTGTAGCAAGTTGCCTTTTGACGTTGTAATTAGCGATGATTAATGAAGGCTAAAGATATTAAGGGTGGTTCGAAACAGATTCTGAGAAACTGGAAATGACATGACACTTCTATTTCTACTATATAAAATGTTATTTCAGTTTTGTGTATCGAGAAGAATTTGTTTGACAGTAGAGATAATTTTAATTGTTATCCGGTAATTATTTAAATTATACTACAGTTATAATTGTAATTATTACGCGAAAGAAAATGGTAATAAATTTTCTAACATCTTATGTATGATATTGTAAGAACAATTAGTGATTAAAATTGTTATTTACAACCATACTATATCGTATCCTTACTATACGTGCGTGTCACGCTAGAAACTGAGATCCGAAGTCAACGAAGTCGTGGTCACCGTCGTCGTCGAGTGTGAAAAAGGGTCGGGGGAAGAACAGGTTCGTGGTCGATAGGTAGAATCGGATTACGTATCGAATCGAACCCTTTCAATTCCAATTAATTGTGAAATAATTAGCAGAGTCGAGCGTGCACGATGTAACACGATGGCAGAGGAAGAGAAAGAGAGAGAGTCGATGCACCGGAGGGTAGGAGCAACGAGAAGGGTGGAACAAAGGGTGACACGGAACGTTTGTCCCGGACGTCACCGGTTCGCCGGTATTATCCTCTCAAATTGGTTATTTTCGGTAAATACCGTTTTGAAAAGCCAATAACGCTGTTTCCCCATTGTGAGATCTCACCCCGCTAGCCTCGATATATTTACGATTTTACCCCCTTCGCGACTCTTCACAGGGGTGTTCCCAAAGGTGAAACCGACAAAAGTAATCCTGAAAACGGCACAGGTGATGCCGCTGCTTTTCACTGGGAAAAAAAATATCGACGACTCCCCGTGGAACGTAAGGTAGCAGGGAAAAATCGTGCCAGGTAGAAAACTACCCTTTTCGTGATTGATGGTGGTTTCGCAGATAAAGTAGATTTGCTGATATAGTAAAGTTACTTGTTTTAAGTCTTAAACTTCAACGTCTCAAAATTCGATCTTGAATTTTACGGAATAATTAAATTTGTTGCGTATTATACGAGATATCAATTAGTTTTTAATATAATATCCAATGAACGAGAAAATATCTCTCATAAAACATTGCTTTTCTAGAAATATACGAAAAATGTTAAATCTTCTTTGGAATTTTCTTTCATAGATACGATGTTAAAAAACAGAATTTGATAATATAAGTTGATTGAAAAAATTGCAAGTAGAATGTTGTGTTAACGCAACGTTGGATCCTAAACAACCCCCGATTTTTTCGTGGCAATCGAATGAGTTCGCCTTGCCAAATTCGATGTGTATTGAGAAAAGAGAAAGAGAGAGAGAGAGGGAGATGCTGAAGAGCAGGTCGAAAGTGCGGAAGCCAATTTTTCGAGTGGAGGGTGCCGACGAGAACGAGACTGGGTACAGATAAAGGGATGCTCTTGCTGCGTTGACGAGCAGCGAAGTCAGGTTCTGTCGCTGACGGCGACTTTCTCATTGGGTGTTCACAAGTGGTTATAGCGTGTTTCAGGAACTGTTTTTGTATTCAGGGAAATTGGACTTGGGGTTGGGGAGGTGGAAAGTTGAAAATGTTTGCAGTTTCCGAGGGTCGATAGGTTGGAGGTTGGAAATATGTGTTTAATTGTGAGACAATGGCTGTTGTCAAATGTGGTGGATTGGTTAATTTTCCAAATTAAAAAATAAAAAAGATTATTTGAAGGAATTTGATAAATTATAAAAGTTGATTAAAATTATTTTATGAATTGCTAGGGGTGAGTTTTACTTATCTGACAGAAATTCGTACAAATTTTGTATAGGTATACGAACTATACAAAATTAAATTTTTAAATTCATTATGTTTTTTTTCTTACTTCAAAATATACTATCCAAATAATTTACGAATAAAGAAGATGCATTCTTCGAACAATCCTTTAAATTCTATGAATGACACAATCAGTTAAAGACTTCATCCATATGATCACCCTCTTTCAACAACCAAACTTGCAAACACTGACAAGATTAAATCCAGTGCAATCTTAATCCGCGTCCCACTAAACTCATTAAAATCTCACGACTCTCCCGCGAGACGTGGTCGGAAAGGAAGTCGACGGCCGTGGAAGAAAACGCAAGAAACGTCTAAAAGCGAGAAAGAGAAAGAAACAGTGAGAACGAAAGAGTGGCACGTGAAATTGTGCACGCCGACGCGGCACGAAACGCGCGACGACGACGACGCCGAGATGGAAGAGGAGGTGACGCGGGGTGATGTGAAAGCAAACAGACGATAGACGTAGAAAGAGAGGAAGCGAGAGGGCGCGAGAAAAGTGAGAACGAAGAGAAAGAGGGCTCAAGGTAAACCTCCCCCGGGGCGTCGGCCTTGAACTACATTTTTAATTGCGACTTCCTCGCGCTCTTCGCCCTGCTGTTCCTCCAGACGATAAAAACAAAGGAGAAACAGTTTTCTGTCGGCGGTGCCGCGCCGCCAACCACCAGCCCACCCCCTTATTCCTTTCGCCCCGTTAACCCCCTCCAGAGGCAGCGTTACCAACGGGGGCCAACTTCCAACCACCCCCCTCTTTTCTCTCTTCCGTATCCGCCAGCACCCGCTCCACCTCTTCTCTAACTCCTACTCCTACAACTTCCTCTCCTCCGACTGCAACCTCCACCCCTTTTCTCCGTGCAACAAGTAGCGCGTTCATTTAAGACGTGTCGGCGTTCTTTTGTTCGTTTTAAAAAGGCAAAGCACCGACGAAGTTCCTCTTTAAGGGGGTTGGAACTGTCTCCAACCACCACGTTCGCGAAATCTGTCCGTGAGATGAAATTGCGAGGCAGAGACACGTTACGAGTTGTTCTGTCGCCTTCGCAAGATGGTTAGTTAGATAGGATGTGAACGAGGGGTTGACGGAAGTTTTCTGGATTTCCATTGAATTTTCCATTTGGTGGATTTGGGTAATTGGTGCTTTGCAGCTGGTAAGGATAATTCGTTGTTGATATTGCTAGTTTGGAGTGTTGCGGTCGTTGAGATTCGAGGGGTGGTTTGTTAGTTTCGTTCGAAACGATGGTGTACAGCGGTGGAACTAAGAGTGGATGATTGATTGTAAATGTTCAATTGGAGAAACGTCAAATGGGATAGTATGGTGGATAATAGATCGCAGTGCGGTTAAAGAAGCTGATTCTTGTAAAATAAAAAAATATAAAGAGATTATATAATCTTAAATTACGATGTATACAAAATATGTACGTATAGAGGATTCGATACATTTCTTTAACTATTTAATAAAATTTTGTTTGAATAAATTGTTATCCTTTGCTCGTTCATTCGTTCATTAGACAATTGAAATTCTTTCTTCTTTGATATTACTTACATATGGCATTCGTGAGTCGTTATTTGCATGAAATCCGTAATTCTTCTAACTCCTCAATATCCCCATCCTCTTCCCCTGCCAATAGACCAAACCTCTAATATACTATCTCTTCTCAAATTTCATTCACGAATGTATCAAAATTTACGGACTACCCTACCTATCCTAGAACTTTGATTTTACAATGCCTAAGCATTCAAGTCTTCCAAAAGGTATCTTTCACGCTCCAAAATAGGAAGCTTGGAAGACAGCAGCAGGCAACCTGACCTTTCTCATCGGATGACATATGGTTGCCTCGCTAGCTATATCCGCCTAGTTAGCGCACACACGGTGTTACGGAGACGCATATACAAACTTCGCGTGGAAAAGGATGCGAGGAAGGTCCCAGCATCCCATTCAGCCCCATTCAATGGACCATCTCGCTTCGTTAACCAGTCTGTCGCATTTTTTATCCATCACCTATACGCATATATATATACATAGATACGGAGCCAACCCTTTTTCTCGCAATTTGAATACATTGTACCCCCGGCCGACATACATATGTATATCCGACCGATACTTTCGGTTCTTCTGATTCACCCTCTCTCCCCTTCACAGGGTGCCCCGGAAATTATTGTACAGAATATACGTAATAAGTTGAAAATATAGAACAAAATTTTGCCATACGACGCATGGCTTTCGAAGAAATCGAGTTTGAACATCTGTTAAGTATATTTGAACTTTTGTCGAATTCCAGACTCGAGAAGAGTGAATAATTAATTGGACGTTACTGTACGCGCGAAAATGAGTCGGCAATGTGGAATACATTTTTTTCATAGGACATTTTGTTTACGCGAAAATGATTTGAAAATAAAATAATAAATATAATAAATATAAAATAATAGTAATAAAATAATTTGAAAATTTATCATGCGCGGATTTTTTAAGTTCTTTAATTCTTAATTAACGCATTCGCTGCGAGACGTAATTGGCGAAATGGACAACTATTATAATTAAATATAATTGCAGAGAATGTGTTAGGCACGTTGAAACTCTATTTTCTTAAAAGCCAGTCCTCAAGCGAACAAATTTTTCCCTACATTTTTCACTTATTTTCGCATGTAAAATTATAATATTTCTTCAGAAGGAAAGAAAATAGATTTAGATTTCAAGTATACTTGAAGAACTTTCACCTCGATTTCCTCGGAAATGTAACGTTATATAAAAATAGTTATACTTCATGTAAATTTTCGACTTGCCTTTTACAGAGAAAGTATTACAGAATTGCTTCTTTGCCGATTACATGATGATTGTTGGGACACCCTGTATATTCCTAGGTACCCCTAGTTTCATCTCAGTCTGTTTCATTCGTTCTTCCACGTCGATTCCCTCGCACGCGTATCGCAGTTTCTACCTGGCTAACCCGACGGGGGGTTTTGTGTCGTAGCTTGACCGAGTTTCTCGTCTCTGCTTTCTCTGCTCCTTTCTTTCTACCTTCCTCCCCTACACACAACCTCCAATAAACGTGGTCCCCACGTACGGGCCGATTCTTCGACAATGCTTCTGATTTTGATTTATATGACACGAACGACAGCTTCGAATCACCGAAGGGTGCACTGCCACGGAAATTATAAATTCATGTCCCCCACCCCTTAAACGCGAGCTGGCGTTTCGCTTCGGGTGATTTGCGTTCCGCGATCCAACGCGTGTCTTCTTCACCCCCCTAACGTGATTCTGTACGTGAACTAGGTTCAACGTTCATTCACTCTGTTTTGCCTTTTACAAGCCTTTGTCCCATCTGTTGATCGATCGTGACGCTGCGTGGATTCGCAAAATGTGTGTATATGGTCCTTGAAATACGTGAATGGGAAATGCGAGGGTTCGATGCGCTGCTTTGGTTTGCTGGGAGAGCGAATAAAACCGATACGAGAGAACGTGCAGTTAGAGGATTTGGATTAGCCCGTTTTCGATTACGGTGACTTGTTGATGACTTGACTGTAGCTTTCATTTTTAAAACCAAAAACTCCCTCATTTTCTCAGGTGTTCTGGAAAAGCTCGCATTTGTCGACCTAACAGATTCTTGATTTCCGACTCTATCGTAATCTATAAATCCTATTTAATACAGGAAACTCCTTTACTAGCCCCTGTTACAAAGAAAAAAGATCCTTAATCCTCTCGCTGTCAATTCGAAAAATTCAAAAGCGCTTCTCCTTAACGATTCTCCAGCTGCAATTTATACTAATTAATAAATAATTCACCTGAAGGGTACAATTTTCTCCTTAGTTTGCATGTAGTAGCTTCATCGTTGATGATTCGATGGTTAGTGGTGCAACATTCGGGGAGCTGGTTCGCGCCAAAGGGAGGCGACCCGACGGGGGCGTAAACGGAGGTGGGTTTCGCATGATCGGGAAACGGAACGCAGAAACGCGCTTCGAAATTAACCGCGTGCATAATTCTACACGTCGACTCGACGTCACTAGATCCGATTTGGCCTGATTTGTCCCTATAGACAGGGAACTTACGTGGATGTAATCCCAACTCGGAAGCCTGTCCTTCGTCTCATCTCGATACTTCGTGGGTCGCTGTCTCTCCGCGCGGATGCTACTCCATCAATAACTGATACTCGTCTCGTAGCTAAGGATCCTGAGTGCTTCATAGTACCCTCCTGACACACATAAGCGGAAACAGCCGCACCTAACCGTTCCAACGCGAGATTCTGCGCCCCGGATGCACTTTGTGCCGCTACTCTACTCCACTACGTGGGCTAATTTTCATGATAGTCGCTCTGGATAGAGAGGATTTGCGACGGGATCGAGATAGAACGATTTTCGTGTCGCGGTAGAGAACTTCGCAATGCGACTGATATTTTCGTTGCTCAAGTAATTAGTAGGTATTGTGTAATTTGTATATTTTTGAGAGGATTTTAATTTCGGAACTTTGTATTACGATTTCGTGGTACTTTTTCTTTTTCAGTTGCATCTTTTACTGATATATGTTTTGAAACTTTTTGGGATGAGTCGGTTTAATTCTTGAAGATTAATGGAATAATTAAGGATTCGAAAGCAAACGTAATTAAAAAAAAATAGGGTAAAAGATAGTTTAGATATTATAAAATATGATTGTAATATCATACAATGGCATACATATAGTGTAAATGTATAATACTATGTATTGTATTTAGTATAATAGTAATTATACGTAGGTATAAAATCATAGAATGTATATTGGATAAGACAAGTAAAATGTGCAGTTCGATTTATTCTACACATCCGACTTATTCAACCACTAGCTCCTTCCAATCATACGTTTAAAGATTTCACATGGACAACACACAATCCTGCCACGTGTCACCACGCATTTCAGTCTTCACGTGCATTCTTAGAAACCCTCCTCTCTTGCAGCCGATATTCTCACACAGATATTCCATCTTTTCCACTTTGCGCCCAAGCACTCGTCAGCCTTGCTACATCCACAAGTTACTCAATTACATATCACAGTATTTGTTTCTTGAGAAAAGATCTGACATGACGAAATCACGATAATTTATACTCAAATTGCACGTTTGTTATTTATCGATAAGAGTGAAGAAATACAATTTAAATTATAATCTGCAAGCTTTATAAATTATAATTTCCGCTTCATGTAAAGAAACTCATCGTAGATTACATTTAACCTGACACAGACAATTCAAGAATCATTTCACAATACATATTCTAATACACAGAACAGCAAACCATCTAAAAAGGTTTCAATCTTCTCCAATGCCTCTTCAATTCAATAATTCACGAAATCAATCGCACCGATTGATCGTATTCTTCCACTCGAAAAGAAATTTATTTCGAATGGTAATAATTGAAGTTTCGTTGAGGAACCGCGGCGGGTTCGATATTACACAAATATTTAATATACCTTCGAAAGCTGTATTAAGGAATTTCAGAAGCTTGTTCTCAAGAAGAACCATCCTGATTTCCAGACTGGTAACGTCACGTAACGAATCTCGAAATAGGAAAAGGGCCAGAGGATCCGTGGTTGAAGGGTGTCGCAGCTCTCACGGCTTTCCGACGGCTGTCGTAGCGAAAGGGTTACATGAAAACTCCTCGTCTCGACGACAAAGGGGGTCTTATCTCGAATTTCTAAAGTCCTACCTTCCTGTCTCTCGCAACGCTCGACGTTCCTTCACCCCTTAGCTACCTCGGCCCTTTTCATCCCCGCGCAAACCTTTCACGGGAGGATTCCTCGCTTGAGATATCGTTCGTTATTAGCGGTGTTTCATACGGTACAGCGGTGTATCCTGATATTTTTTTCTCTCCTTTCTCACAGAGGTATGCTGTCTTTTAAAGGATCGCAACGTGAAGAAGAACGGTACCGACGAATGCGAAACGCCAGGGGAGTTCGCGATGCAAGAAAAAATCGCTTGGGGTGAAGATGCTGGTTAATGAATTCGAATGTAAGTAATTTCAACATGATCTGTTCCTTTGTGAAGAAGGATATTAATTTCAGAGATTGAGTTGAGCAGAGTTGAGTGAATTATCTTATAATGATTTGAGTTATTTGATTAATTTATTATGGTCACATTTTGGGTGTAAATAGCTATGATGAATATACAGTGGCTAGAAAAAGTATGTACACATACTCCTCTTTCGCAATAAAACACTTTTCATCATATTCTACATTTCATTTTCACAGTATCAAAATTTTATAGTTATATGTAGTTATATGATTTATAGAAGAATTACTTTACAAAAAAAATCACTCGTACTTTGAAATTATTCTACTCAAGTGTAAGATTGTATAAATAAATTGAATTTACTAGCTTCTACCATCGTCTAGAAAAAGATACAGCAAGACAGTGCCAAATGCATACCGAGGTACATAAATTTTTATGTAAATTAATAATCCATATAGTATGTACTTTATATGGTCTGATATCATTCAGCGTCTCTGAATGAAATCTTAAAATCGTTTAACATACTTACAATTGATACAAAGTTTCTTGTAAACGAAAAAGTATTAAGTTTAGAAATTATTTTCTGGCATAAAATGTATCTAAAATAATTGAAATCAGGTTTTCTCTTCATTCTCTATTTTACTCAAAATATTTCATGATCCACCGCTAATATATCGCAGCATTAGATACAATCATCTCTAAACAACATCTACATATACAAACATCTCGATAACAGCGATGCTTACCTATCATTTGCACGAAGTATACGATAAACACTCCCTTCCCACCAAGAATTTAAAGACAGCCGCAAGATGGAAATAGGGGAAAAGGAGAATCACGTCTCGCGTGAAATTCAGTGCACGTAATAAATTCACGGAGAAAGTTGTCGCAGTAAAAGTAAAAGAGCGAAATGGGGTAGGAGGGGTTTGGAAGGAGTAACCACGTGCTAAGAGTCGCTGAACGAACGAACGGGTCCGCTTAAATAACGCGTCGTGGCGCGCTGGATCCCGGTGAATAGCGCGAAGTAGTTAGAAAAATGTCTTACTTAAGAGAGAAAGTTCGTCGACCGGGGATCGTTGCGACGACGACAACGACGACGACGACGACGACGACGACCCTGGCCCAGAAACAAAGGCGGGAAGAAGAAGCTTGTGAATAATTCAAGTGCGCGCGAAATGAGGAAAGAGTTCGCCGTTGAAAAGTTTTCTCGAGGAATTTTACGCGGCCTGCTTTTCTTTGATCGCCGTGCACGCCCTTGAAAACTCTTCGCAGGAAGCCGTCTCTTAATTGAACTGCCGCCCCCTCGAAGGCCTTTAAAGACGTTCCCTCGTTACCTATCTCGAATCGATTCTCATCGACGTCGCACAAGTAATTTGTACCTTTGAAACACGATAAAAAACGTTTTAATTTTCTTCACCGTATAATTTGATACGCACAGTGAACCTTAAGATTCGACTACCACTGTTCAAGAGATTATTATTGCTTTATACATTCGTTTATAATAACGTGACTCGATCGATTGTTTTTTTAATTCTATTCTAGTTGGTATATGTATTCTAGTTAGTAGAAATTTATTCATACAATGTTGTATAAACGATAAAGTACATAATAGCGAAATAAATTAAATAATAAATTAAAAGAAATTAAAAATAGTAAAAAGATTCCACTGCTTTCGTTGTATTCATAAAAACACCAATTTCCATGAATAGCCTCAGTCTGGTAATAAACACTTACAGATAATCTATATATGAATCATCTAAACCAAAATACTTGACATTAAATGCCAATAATATTTAATACTTACAATAAATTTCTATGCTTCATTTTCTTAGTCATGTGTCGTCTACAAAAATATAAAACTGCATAAAAATTCGCGATCTACTTATCATCGCCAAACTATTTCACTTCAACTAAATCAACACCGAACTTCTCTCTTTCTTACGCGACACTACATCAAACACGAGAAGCAGAGTATTCGCCAAGACCTACCTCAAGAACTCGCTCGAAAGGGAGGAAAGGGTTTAGAGCTCGACGACGTCGGCGTAACCGTAAAATTCACGGTTCATAGGGGGGGAGAGGATTCGTGTCTGGTTATGTTAGTCGAAGGGAAAGGTAACGGCCGAGAAAAGGCCCGGTGGAGAGGAGAGGGACAGCACGGGGTCCCTAAAAACAAAAGGCAACGCGGGGGCAAATTATGGATTCAAACGGCCGTCTTTTGTCTTTTCATGTTTATTTCTTTGTTTTACCGTCGTCGGCATTGTTTCAGCGGAGCGACAGAAAGCCAAAGGGGTTGCATTGGGGGGGTGGAAGGTCAGGCTTTGCCTTTGTGGGAACTACGGGTAGCTTTGTTATTCCTCCAGCTTTTTTCTCTGTTCGCGAGCCTCTCCTCTCTTTCTTCCTCTTGTTTCACCGGCTGACCCGTGCCGCTGTTTTTCCTTTCCCTTCTTTCTTTTCTCATGTTTCTCCCTTTTTCTTCACCCTTTTGTATTCTTGAAACGCGCGTCGTGCGTCGTGGCAACTGACAGCAGCGGCGGAGTTCGATCGCTCGTTCATGGACCTCGGGAGGTCGTACCGGCTGCTCTCCGTGAAACGTTTCGCTATTATTCGCTGCAATTGCGATCGCTTCTCGTTAGTCCAATGAGACCGTTTTTTGGAACCGCTGCAAGCCCGTTCTGTTCGATGTCTTCTTTGCTTTTGTACGAATCATGATGGGTTGTTACCTATTGGTTTATTACGTTTACTACACATTGAATTTGTGTCACGTATGCTGCATGCTGGTTTCACATAACCTTTGTAGAAGATCTTGTTATTTCTATAGTGGAAATATTTCTATATCGGTTCTTGGTATTAATACCGACGGGAATATAAAAGATTTGATTTTAATTTTATCGAACATGTGCACTTTAGAGACATATAGGCCTTTTATCATATAAAATGATACAATTTTTGTCCCTGTTAGTTTCACGTCAAAGAGCAAGTGTAATGATGCGATGAATGATAAATTAGGCAACTAAAAAATTATTTAATACAATTATTTAGTCTTATAATGTAGCATCAAGTAGTCTTGCAAAAGTAGTGGTACCATTTATTGAGCGTGCATATGATATATTATACTAATACATAATTTAAGTATAATGTATCTCTAAATTACCGAGATCTATTACAGACCTCTCATTCTCCCTTATAATTTACTACACACCTAAAATATATTCTTACTTGAAAGAATAAATTTTCACATACGAATTTCTCTACTTCCCTTACAGTTTACCATACGTTTGAAAACTGATTTAAAACCCACGACTCTTTTCATTTCTGTTATATTCAATCTCTGCGAATCCCGTCATATATTTCAAACTACTACGAGAAATTCCTCAATGTACACACAATATGCTCATCCTCTCGATCAAGTCGCAAGTAGGCCAACTAAAATTCCACGTAAATCGAGACGATCGAAACCGAATGAATTTTGCATGGATTCTCGACTACTTCGAGGATGCTGAACGATCGTCCGCGAAAACGATAGCTGGACGGTTATTTCGAGTCGATTAAATGACTCGATTACTCGACGGACTGTCGTCCTCTATGCCCTTAGGTTGCAAGCATGAATCTTTTACTGGAACAGAACGTGGAACGTCGAAACGAAAGGGATGGAAAGGAAACATCTTACTGTGCACGAAATTTGCACGCGCAAACGACCCACCTCATAGTGGTAAACTGACAACGAACGTGACGTCGTTTAAAGATTCACGAGAATCGACGAACCTTTGGACCGGAAGAATCGGGAAAATTCTCGGGATTTTCGACAGGGGAGAAATGTCATTTTCGGCCACCGCCAGGACGAAGACCTTTATCGAGACGAAGATTAATTTTCGATCGTCCAAAGATCCTCAGATAGCCACGTAAAATTTGTTAGACGTTATAAAGGAGTCATTAGTTTGTGAAATTTATGGACAGTTTTAAAAAGGTCACAAATTTGTCAAATTTGTGGGTAGTCATAAGTTATTAAGGAGTCAGCGATTTATGAAATTTCTCAAATTTATTGGAGAGTAATGTGAAATTTACGAAGAGGTTGGGAATTTGTGAAATATATGAGAAGATTATGAAGAAATCATAAAACTTGTTAACAATTGTTATAAATTTCATGCTTCTTATATCGAAAATAACTGACATAATAGGTCCAGTACGTCGTTACAATGCACAAGGGAGTCATCAAAGTTTTGAAGCTATTTCTCTTTCTTTTTTTTTTTTTTTAATTTTCGGGTAAAATTACTCTCGCCCAAGTCACATAATAATTTAACAAGAACGATCATTAAAACAGCTTTAAAGTTTCGTCCGAAGGAGATTCCCTAATTCACTTTAAACTTCAAAAATATCGACAGCAACTCGTTCCCTGTTCGACAAGAATTCTGAAGAAGAGAAAGCAGCTTTCCAGTGAAATTACATCGATTAATCTCCCAGAAAATCTCACTCCTTATTTACCAAGGCGAGCGCGACATAATAGACAGCAGGAGCGAAGAATGCGGAACGAGCTGGTTACTTGATCCAAGAACCTTTGAATTAATCGAGGGAGGCTCAAATAGAGCAATAATTGAATGTTCATAGCACTATTAAGCCGCCAACTAAAATCTCAATTACCATATATCCTTCCCTCTCCCCATCCCACAAAAAACACATTATACATCAATCAAATAATTATACATCACTATAAAATAATAACTATACATCATATCTATAAAAATACCCAAAATTTATAGATTTCTATGTATAATAGTTCATCTGGCATGGCATATTATTAAGGAACAATGTGTTTCTCTAAACAATATATATTCATTGCAGAAAAAAAGCAGTAGGGACATAGTATACTCTTGTTTTATAAATATAGAGCCAGCATATTTAATATGTAGAGAATGTAAAGAATATTTGATCATTAGAAATTTCGCTTCTATAATTGCTAGTGGAATGTGTCATACGTTGTCAGACAAATAGCAAATTGTCTTTGGCTCTACAAACCATAGGCGTTCGAGTGTGTATAGCCATTATTTAACTAATTTAATTTATTACTACACCATATCATAGAATAACCTCGTATTTTCATACACAGATAATTCATTCGACTAGAATATCATTGAAAATGATATTGAAATGACATTGACGATAATGATTTAGGATTACCTATTGATTACCTATGTGTTCATTCTAAATTTTGGAGTACTATATCATCCAATTTGCGGATAAACAGTTTATCGAAATAACGAAGACGCAAAGACAGAATATCGAGGCCTACTAATATAATAAATAATCGACTGTTTGATTACTTTTATGATCGCTGCGGAATATATACTTGCACCAAATATTTTATAGCTTCTATGTACATTTACAGAATTGTCTTAAACTTTACTTACATAATCACTACGGTGCTCGTGAAATTCCAAAATGTTTCATTAATAGATTATCTTCATAAAAAATTTCTACTGGTATTCGAATACTTTTTTAAGCAACTCTATTTTTCACTGATAGCGTACATCAAACAATTAATCAGCCCCATTCCTCTTTTCTCATCCTCGCCAAACAGCTACCTTGTGTCTCGACCGGAGTCGTTCCATCGCTCGAACAATCTCTATTCCGCGCGACTCAACGCGGTAACGCCGTCGGAAACGAGACGTCTCTGTGCTCCTCGTTCTACCGCCTCTCGCCAACCCACCCCCGTTGGTGAAACGAGGTCCGTGAAAAACCAGACGCCGCCGCTTACTTTCGAAATTTCCTTGCACGCTGGTCAGGCACACGACCTTCTCTCTCTCGGTCGTCGAGGGATCGTCGACGAGGGTTGAAGGGACACGTTCGGGGGTAGGGACGCGGTACATAGAAAAGGACACTCTCAGTTGAACGAACATTGGATAAAAAGAGATAGACTGGGAGGTAGAACAGGAATGGGTGATGCGAAGGGTGGCAGAGCGGGTTGGCGCGGCGCGGCGGTCGGCAAGGACCACGAGATCAATATGTATGTTGGGGGATGTGGACCACGTGGGTCGGGGGTGGCCAGCAACTGCCGGCTGCTGATTGGCCAACGGCCACCCCATGGCCACGCCCACTCCCACACACGCTGTCTTAAAGCCTCGACGAAGCGGCAGCCACCCTATATACCTTGGTGAACAGCCACCGCAAAAGCAGAGGGACGCTGGGGGTGGCTGGATGCACGATGCCAACACTCTCTACCCCGCTAACACTGTTACCGAATTCGGTGGAATCATCGAAAATTGAAAACCGGCTTGGCTTGTCCTTTCCTTTTCTCTTTCTAGTTATCGACGAATTTTCCGGGAAACTACCCTCCCCCCGCGCTTCCCCTTTTTGAGTCTATAGCGGTGTAATCTGATTAAACGGATACTGAAGTGTAGGTAGAATGGTTGAAATTTTGGAGAGTAGTAGGGAACAGGTTTTTAGAGGATAACAGGTGAACGAGAGACCAATGGATAGTATGAAATACTGGTTTCGCGAGCGGCCAAGCTTGTTTCATCGTGGCAGCTTTCTCGTCTGATTTACATTCGCGCTGACTCGGGCGTCATGATCGAGTCGAGGGGTGCACGGGAGAACAGGTTACGGAATGATGGATAACTTTATATGTATACGTGATAATGAGGAGAAAGTTTGTAGAGATTTGTGGGTGCGTTTTGAAGTTTTACTTGTCGTGATTTTTTGTGTCTCCTATGTAAAATTCTTTTAAATAATACTGAAAGAACAAATGAAAGTTTAAAAGCCAGTTTTATAAATCACAAGTTATTTAACCGTTCTACTTATTGTCAAATTGTGAACGAGATAATTATATTTTTCAAATTGTAACTTTTACACTTGTAACTTTAATATCATTAGATGGTAAATTATTGTGTAAAAAGAATGGGTATCTATATTTTATCTATCTTTTTGGATTATATTTATCTTGTGCATACGCTATGCGATATATAAAGATTCCTTTTATCATACAGCTTATGAAACCGCTAGGAAACAATATCCATATATAAGAATGTTAGTCGCGAAATATATATAAGTGATAGCTACAAGTATAATACACACGACACAATACATAATGATAAGTACGATACATAAGACCCAAGTTTTAAAAATTATGGGATGAGACACTCATTGAAACTTAGAATCTTCTATAACAAATTATCATATACAGCACAAATTTGAAAACGACAACGAAATATTTAAATAAAAAAAATTAACTCTAAAGTTACGTACTCACCTTTCAATCGAATCGTACAATAATGGAAGTCGTGCAGTAATGGATAAAATTATTTCATGAAATCGTTTAAACATGAGATAAGTCGTTCTCTCGCTTTGGAGAAGTCGAGAAAATTGAATATCATTTCCCATGGTGTAACCGCGAAATTAAAGAAGCGAAGTCTCATTACACCAATCAACATTCGATAAAACGATTTCATCGATCGATCGATCGATCGAGGTTCATCAAGTGTGCACGACACACCAATGGATTTAATTAGCCGTATAGATCTGGAAACGCAAGCGGGACGAGAATGGCTAACGACGTTATCCGACCCTTCTGACGATCGTCGATAAACGGGAATCACCTCTGACTAATTCTCTTCTCGACCCCTCGTCTGCGTAGATTCGAAAAGAAATCGGAAATTGCGTGTTTGACGGATACGAAAAATACCTTTAAAAGTCAGATTCATCGAATGATCATTTTAAATGAATTTTAATCGATGGAACAGTTTCTTAAGACAGACTTTGTATTCGTCTTAGCTACATCGACACGTACAGAAATAAAAAATTTAAAACAACATGAAAGTTAAACGTTTAAATAATTTGATGTAATAATTCTTCCCTTCAAAAACATATAGAAAATAATCCAACTCATTCGAAAATCTCAACTTTCCTCAATTTTGAAATGCCAGAAAATGTTCCACATATATTTACACAAGATGTCACAACGTTTTCATTTCATACATAATTAGAAATAACTATTTATTATCAAAATTAACACACATCCAGCAAAACTCAAATGAAACTCATTCCTCAACCTTAACATTTTTAAATCTTGAAACTGTAAAGAACGTTTTAGATAAAACATCACAATCACGCTTTGATTTTATAAACAATTATAAATTACGATTTATCATCAAACTCGCTAATTCCTATATTCTCTACACTTACTGATTCTTTAAATCCGAATAACATAACAAAATCAGAGAAAATTCCCAATTAATTCACCCCAGTGTCGCGTGTTCCTCCATCTGCTACAACCCCTCCGTCAATTAATCCCCAAAATACTTCCATCTCGTCGATCCTCGACGTTCAACCACCTCAAAATACCATTACGAGGACACCAAGAGTTCTACTACCCTGCTGAAATTTTGAAAATTCTATGTTTCTTCTCGCGAAAGGAAACAGAAACGGCCCGATTAAATCCGCAGGTACCGAGTTGCTGAGCAACAAGACGGCTGAAAGTTTCATCCGTTGTTTCCGCCCAATTCTGTCTCCGATTCGTTCTCCCCCTTGTTCCAGCGGCCGACGCTCGTAAAATATTCAAGCCCCATGGACGTCGCGCGAGATTTCAGCGCGACGCGACGCGGCTCACGCCGCAATAACAGCCCAGGGATCACGGTCTGCCGCGAACGGTTGTCCGTGTTCTATTAAAATGGCACCGATAGCTTCGCTAATTAGTCGATGAGGTGCCACTTAAACACGGCGTAGTAATTAAGGCAAGTCGCGGGGCGATGTCGACGCGAATGCGGCGGATAAATCGTTCATCCGGCGCGGCGGATAAATTGTTCATCCGTCGCGGCGTCCCGACGCCGATCGCTTCTTTACCCCCTCGAACGCTAGCCGTTTTGTCGAATATTCGTTGTATTCTGATCGAATATTTTGATCGAAGATTCGTTAATTGGATTGTACTATGAAATTGAATTTTTTTTATTTTTTATTTACGTATTGACCTATTCAAACTCTGTTCTTTTATTTTTCTGTTTCTTTTTATTAAGTTCTTCTTCATACATGTAATTTTCTTAAGTGATTGTTGTCTGTATCGTCATTGAACGTTTTGATCGAGGACTGGTTGAGATATCAGGTAGTAAAATTAATTTTTTTATTTATGTATCCGTCTCGCATGCTCATCTTTCTTCTCTGTTTCCTATTAATTTCTTCTTTTATCTGTATGATATCTTCAAATATTCATCAAAGTATTTTTATCGGGGATTCGTTGATGGCTTGGTTGTGAAATTACTCTTTTTTCTTTGTTTTTATTCACAATCACACACACACATATATGTATATCGATCTATTTCTTTTCTACTTGTACTACTTCTTTGGACGAATATTTGTTCCACTTTGATTAAACGTCTTGGCCTCGTCTTCCCTAGTTAGCAGGTTAACGGATGAGATGAAAACAAACCCCATAGGCATGCCTTGGCTTATGCCTTTTAATGGAAAATGGGGCCCTGGCGATTCTCGATTATCGCGGGTACTTGCGGCAATGATAGCCGTTTCATAATTAAACGCACTATTCCCGTGAATATACAATGTGTGTGTCATGTCCCATGAAACATATTAATTGATAGAATCACGTTGAAACTGAAGCGATGCGCTTGCTTCTAATAAGCCGCTTACGAGCTTGCGTTTGATTCGTGTCTTGTAACTTGCTTCAATATTTCTCTTGAAGAATAATCTATTAATTGGAGCCTTTCTCGGACGAAGAATGTGTTTCGAACAAGAAAAAAGATTTAGAATTTGGTAGTTTCTATTTTCTCGTTTGCTTAAAGAAGAAACGAGTATTACTGCTTGTTCGATTTTTTAAGATTGCGGATGTTGGATGCCGTAATTTAATTGATGTATTAGTTATCTAACAATGAGATTAGTAGAAGAGAATTATTAGATTGTTGTGATAAAACAGCTGAGAGAAAATATGATTAAATGTGATGTACCTCGTACGTAAATGTGATTGATATCATTGTAAATTCTCCTGTTCTCTAGTTCACATATAGCTCAAAAAATATTTGATCCGATCCGAAAAAGATATAAGAAGACTGTACCATAATCATACTATTACCAGAATATAAATGCATATCGATCAATACACGCTTCTCATACGTATACTAAAACATTTTGAAGTTGTCAGTATTTATTATACACGTAAACATATGTATTTATCAATATATTTCATGCGATTAACATTCTTACTAGAATAAAATAAAACAAATGTGTAAAAAATGAAGGAATGCCAAACTTAAACTTCTTCGAGTCCCAATTTCTTGCAAGAATCATCCTACCAGAATCGGATGAATAAATTTGCTATGAGATATTTTTCGCGGCGTGTACGCTTTTGTTTTAGGTCCGTGGGCGCTTTATCCTGCGGAATAAAACGAGTACAAACTGTCAGCGGCAAAACGGCGCGCGACAGGGAACGTCAAACTTTACGATAATGCGGTTTTCCCGTGGAAAGCGAGTTTTCCGGACGTGAGAGGAGGAGAAAGAGGAGAAGGGGCGGGTGGAAAGGTTAGGGAGGAAAACTAAAAGTACCCACTAGCCGAGTCGGCGCGACGAAAGAAGAGTTCGCGTGTTTCCCTCTCCACTTCTTCCACTCACCCCCTCCCCCTTTTTTACTCCTCCAACCCCTCTGCGCGACACTTGCCGAAGTTTTCATTCATAATTAGAGGGAAAAAAGGGGTAAAAGTGGGTCAGCTGGCGCGCGACAACGGAACCACCACTTGTAGCGACGATAAGAAAACAAAGCCATCCGCGAAATCGTTCGCTCAACTTCCCCTGTTACGATTAAGCACCCATTTCATTCGTATTTCTTATTATTTTTTCTTTCCTTCCACGAATATTATTCGTAATTTTTACCCATTTCTTTATATGTTTCGTATTATTTTATTAAGATCTCTTCTATTTTGCTTTCGTTTATTTTATTAAGATTTCGTTTTCTGATTATTTCCTTTGGGTTTATCGTCGATTTAATTGCGGGAAAATCAACCCCGTCACATCTGTAAGATTAATTAATGTTTATAGTAGTTTCTTTCCTTTCGTAGCTTTTTATCTTCGTTCTTTGCTCTCTTCCTTCCTTTGCCAATTTTACGTTGCTCTTCTGCACCCTTTTCCCCACCCCTATCGTTCCTTTTCTTCCTTCAATGTGTTAAATGTGCACCATCAATGCAAAGTAATCGTTAATTTACTACTCTGTTATTAAGTAGATCACAGTCTTTAGCCTGATACTGACTGCAATTACGTCCCAATAGATAATTAATATTATGAATAACTTCGTATTGCCGAAACCATTTGATCCATTTGTAACGCAAGAAAATGATAAAACGCTGCAAGCAAATAACATGACATCTCACGAAGAAGGAACTCCGACACATCTTTTGCCGCTTGAAAACCGACTGTTTCATCCACTTATCCCTCAAAGCGTCCAAAACACACAGTTCCAAAGAAGCAATCACTTCAAAACCATCGCACGAGCAATCCAAAAACAACAGCAACTATTAAACAAAGCGCCTAACACAGGAGAACAAGTCAATCCAGTAAAAGGCACTCTAGCAAAAACGTTCCAAGACGACCCAGAAAACAATGCAATTTAGCATCTGGTAACGGGGCCAGCGAGGCTGAAGAGTTGGCCGTGGAGAAGCCGTCCCAAGGAAGGTAGGAAAAAGGCGGTCGCGGAGGAAGTCGTTCCGTGAACTTAAAGCATCGTGGAAAGAGCAAGAGCTTGCTCGAAGGAGGGCCAAGATGGTTGAAGAGATGTTCAGCGGAGCGGCGGCGTTTTCATTCATAATTAGAGAAAAAACAGAGGTGGCAGGCGTGCAAAAGGGAAGGCACGCCTCGAAATAAGACGGTGAAACAAGGGAGAGAGACAAAGGTTGAACGAAGAAGGAGAACCAACTCTCGTAGTACGCTCTCTCGTAGTAGAAAGAAAGAGTCAATGAAGAAAGTGGCGAGCCACCGTTACTGGTAGTGGGGGTGCTCAATGAATAAGAGGGTAAGAGAGGAAGAATGGTGGCGAAGACGATGGTGGAACGAGGAAAAACGACAGAAGCTGAAGGAAGTTGGGGATGGAACGGGGTGAGTGGAGGCGCGCGCCGGAAGCTGGAACGGGGAAACCGAGTTGCGGGGAATCTTAAAGACTTTCGCCATTCTGTTAATTTTCTTCTTAAAGTGGGTTAAATTATTTTATGACTTCCGCCCTTCTCCGTCTCCTTTATGCTCCTTTTCTCTCTTCGGATGGGAGGGAGGGGGGTACTGCGAGGCACCCCTGAATCTAATCCAGCGCGCCTCTCCGGCGCGTTCGCGGCATCGTGAAAAGCGTAATTCTCTCTTTGTCTCGTTTTCTCCTTCAACCATCTACGCCTTTTCCTTCAACTTTGGTCCCGCTCTTTCTTCAGCGAACGACTTCAGCCACCCTTTTCTTTCCAGACTTCTCTATGCAACTGGAAGTATCAGCCACGTCTTTTCTTACGCTTTCCTAGCACCCTTTCTCGCTCGACTCTTCGCCAACTGTACAGAAAGTTTCCACGTCTTCCGTGCCCTGACCCGAACCTCTCGACCTCGACACTCTTACCGTCAGCTGATCATTTCATTTTCCACAACCGCCTTCGATAACGGCCCGCTCGTTAATTTCATTCAACCCAGCATTTTATCGTCGCTCTCAAACAATTGTGTAGTTCTCTCCGTTGGTTCTTTAGGGGAGATTTTGTGGATGCTGGATGATGTTAACGCGAGACGTGTGAGAATGTCTCAGGAATTTTTAAGAGGTACAATTCTCTTAGCAGATTTTATTTTTCCTTTGAGATTATTTGTGACTTGTTCGCTCTGTGAATGAAAAGAGATGAGATTCGCCAGATATGTATTTGACTTTTCTGATTCTTAGAAGACTTTATCGAAATTTTAAGAATTTTGTTGTCATCTAACGATAAGTATCTAAAAATACGATGAATGTAAAAATTCAGGTTCCAAACTATATAAAAAATGACTTTACTTCAAAATGTATAAGGCAAAAGGATGTAATAGATCACCTCATAAATTTTAAAAGAAATTTCTATTATGTACAGTAGAAATTCAGAAGTCTGTACAAAAATCAAATGTTAGTTACTTTTAATAAAACTTTACTAACATCGCATGAACACAAATAACACAGCAAAACATCCAAATTAATTACTTTCTTAAAATTTCACTAATTATTTACCTATTAATTCTTAGTAATATCAATATTGTCATATTGTTGAATACAATTCTACTAATATTGCATCAGCCTATATAATAACATTATAGCACAAATAAATAGCATCAAAATATTTGAATTACTTACTCTCTTTAAAAAACCTGAAAAACACATCAATTTTATATGTATTTTAATTGGAAGCGTAACGCGAAGATCCCTCGTTTCCGTTCTAAACGGGACGATCGTCGAAGGAGAGCTTCTGGTATTTCCGCCTCCGAGAAACTTACCCGATGTTGCAAACTTTATAAAGTTTCGCCATTTACTCGAGCAAAAACGAGGAAACTGGCGCGAGCAAACAAAATCATGGTTCGAAAAGTACTCTCCGACCTTCGACATCTTTCCAGAGTTTAACGGACGCGATTATTACTTTACACCGCAGCTCTTACTTTTCACTCTCAACGTTGTTCGTTTCCAAACAATTTTACACGGACGTCTCTACCTTAAATTCAACGTTTCGCACTGGAACAACCTCTTTCTTCTCAATTTTCCTGAATCTCTACGTTTCCAGCACATTTAAGCTTCTTTCACAATTGTTTATTTAGTAAAATATTAGATCAAACAAAAAATTCTTTTAAATCTGGCAATATTTTTTGATTTAACATAGTTACACGTTATCATCGCATTTAAATTAATAACTTAAATTTCTATTAATTGTTCTGGACGTTTACATTTGTCATAGCTGCCTATTTAGTAAAATATGAAGTGAAAAACAAACTGAAGTCAAAATAAAACCTTTTGCATAAAATTTTACATAAAATTTGATTATGATTCCTTTCTTATATTTCGCTCAGAATTACGTATTTAATAAAATGTAAAATTAGTGAAAAATTTTAAAAATGTGAATTAATGTGAATTATATGTGTACTATTCCAATATTGTATATTCCTATACTGATGCAATTTAACAATCCAGTTATTGTTATGATATTTTCAATGATTATCACGCGAATTCAATATTACAAAATAAGCAGAATCTAGAACATTTTAATTATCGATTTATTTCGACAAAACATAAAAAGATAGTGCTTTCCTGCAACCGTTGCCAAAATATATCAAGACATTCTTCCGTAGCTTCGACCGACGACAATCTTGACGGAAATAAAATTTACGGTCAAAGAACAGAACCATGGAAACCTGCTGGAACCCTGAAATCGCGGTACTCCTACTTCCGGCAAGTAATTATTCTTTCTCGACGCGTCGCCGGTGATAAACAAGCCACCTGTAAGTCGCGTCTCCGGATGCAGACGGGCGAACGCATCGGGGACGAGAATAAAACAAGACATTGGCCAAGAGGAGATTGTCGAGGAAGAATTATCGACCCCATCTCTCCATCTAACTAGAAATCTAGAAAAACCGGAATCAATCAATAAAGTTTTTATTTCTCTCCTATTTACGAAAATTCGTTCAGTTTAAGCGTTCTTTCGGTCGTTTTAAACCAGATCGTGTTTTTTTTTATTATTATTAGAATATTCATTAATCCTTTCAAGGTAAAAGTAAATTATAGAAAAACTGTTAGATCGTCGTAAGTTTTCTGGTATTATTCGTTTTTATATTATATTACAGATATATACCATGTTATACTCTGCTTTGAAAATTATGCTTAACCTTCTCTTTCAAATTTACGATAGAATAGTTTTATCCTCGTTGTTTCAACAATGTGAAGAATAACAAAGAATACAGAGTTGCGTCAACGCACGCTGGCTAGAGAAAGTGAACGCTAGTTCACATTTTCCATTAAGAGAACCATCAAACAGCTATTAACCCTAATCCCTCTTTTCAAAAGTCAAACAAAACACCACAAAAATCGCGAATAATCAACGAACTTCTCAAGCGAATCTACATCTACGTAAATTCATCCAGCTTAACAACAACCATTAAAGTCTCCGCCAAAGAACAATCTCATCCCTATTGTCTGAACGTGAAGGGCAAACAAGAAAAAGAAAGAAGAGAAAACTAGAAAGCTCCATCGATGGACACTGGCTAGAGAAAGTGAGTGCTGGTTCACCCTTTTCTCTACGAGAAGAGGTCTACACGGCATACGTAGACGCCGATACAAAGACAGACACAGGGGTGGGCCACGATCGGTCGAGACCCTGCGCCGGCCAATGGCGTTTCACCCCCGTGGTGAGGGTGGGTTGCCATGGTAACCCCTCGCCATACACGTACGTGTACGTAAAGGCACACCGTATACGTGTACGCGTGACGCTCAACTCTCGGGCTTCGCCAGGCCGAGGGGGATGACTACAGGGGAGGGAGAGGGTGAGAGGCGAAACCAGGGGAGGCTGGGCCGGTTAGAGGAGGGTGGCGGTGTGGTGTGGTGGCGAAGGTGAGGTTGAGTGAACGGCGCGGGGGAAGCGAAGAAGAAGAGTAGGAGGAGGAGTAGGAGGAGGAGGAGAGACGGGATACCTCTTCCACCCTTGGACAAGCCCAATCGATCGAGGTGTGCTTCGGCCGGACGAAACTCACCCTCTGTCAGCCCGCCCTCCGATCTAGCTTGCCTCGTACCACCGTTACCATCGGCACCACCGCCACCATCGCCACCACACCACCATCTACCTCTCTCCTCTACCCTCGAAAGCAACGGTGCCTGTTATTTGAATGGGGAGAGAGCGAAGAGAGAGGCGAAGAGGGGTGGCGGACTGGCGACGGTGGTCGGGGGTTGAATGTGACAGAGTGCCACCCCCGAGGGCCTCTCCCGTTGAAAGTGCGGCGAGCAGAGTCTTCTCTCTGTCTCTCCGTGTCTCTCTAGTTATCTCTCTTCCACATTCTGTCCTTTGCTCTCTATTCTGCACGGCATTCTGTTCCTTCCCTTCCGTTCCTATCTCTCGCACACTGTCTCTCCTGTGTCCAACCCCCACACCTGCTCCGCTTGGCGCTGCCTCCTGGCTCGACTGCGTAGGGTGGCTCGCAGGGGCTGCGGAGGCACGGCGGGGGTGGCGTGGACAGAAATCAATATAAGACGGGCCTCCACGTATTCCTGCCCTCTCGCTCATACCCTCCCAGTCTCCCTTATGTTTGTCTCCCCAGCTGTACACCCGTCCTTTTCGCACCCTCCTCGAACTTCAACTGCGTTCCTCGTTCGTCGAACCGAGGGGACCCCTCGGTCTCGTCTCTGTCCCGCTCTCTATCTGGGTTTCACCGGCCGCCCTCACCCCTCCCCCTGCCCTCCATCCCTCATCCACTCTGCCACACCACCGTTCCCTCGAGGGTGGACTAACACACACACGCGCGAGCAGAAACATACATACGTGCACGTGCAAACACGTAGCGAGGAACGCGAGCGCACGCTCTGGCAAACCAAGCATTTCTGTACAGGGTGTGTTTCGACATGTAACGGGTGGCTCTACAATGCAGGAAGAATTCTTGAGAATTCACTTACCATTAAGAAATAAACGCGTGTGAGAAATGAAATCTTCTAGTTGAGAAACAAAAAGAGTGTAAGAATAAATGGATAAACGAATTTGAAAGAGGACGAGAATAAGTTCGTTAGTTGGATACTTTTCGGATTGATCTATAAGACGTAAGAGTTGACCAATTATGCAGCGTGGCGTGCGACTTTCACCGGTTGCCGAGATACGCGGCAAGTTGTGGATGAAAAGTTCCCGCGTCGATGAAACTCTCTCCATAAATTCAGGAAAGAAAAAGGAGCAGCGAAGCCTCGGTAGAAAACGAAGAAGCGTAAGAATAAGGACAAGAATAAGACAGAAAGAGAGAGAGGGAGAGAGAGAGAGAGAGAGAGAGAGAGAGAGTTACGTGAAAGTAGGGGCAAAGGAGAAAGCGATCTGAAAAATCTGAATTACAAATCTCCCGTCTCGCTTCCGCTGCTGAATTAACTTTCGCTTTCCTTAACCTCGCAGAAAAGTGCTTAAGGATCTGTAGGATCGTGAGGACACGCGAACTTTCTGGACACCCGTTTCGTCGCGGTATATAGGATCGATAGAAGGACAGCAAACGTGTGGGGAGAGTGGAGTTCGTATCCTGCGGATAAGGGAACGGCATCCATAAATTACGACGCAACTCTGCAGGGTAAAAGTCCTGTACAAGAGACCTCCTATGTACGGCTGAGGTCTCTTCCAGCCTCCCTTTTCGTTTCTTCGTTCTCTTCTCCCTCTCTTCTTCTGATCTCCTTTACGACCAAAGCCCCGCGAGGGTAGGCGTGCTGTGGAACTATAAATTTTATCGTTAAGTTGTTTAGAATCGCGGCCCCGTGAACCATTCCACTATCCATGGAATACCATCCCCATTCTCCACGTGGCCACGTCCCTTGACGGCCCTGAACCGGGGGTTCTTGATTTCCAGCATTCACTTTCTACCAATTTCTCGGCACCGGATACGGGGCGCGTGACTGCAACGACAGGGAAATCGTATCTCTGCGAACGCCATTCAAACACCGCAGTGATCTAGCGATCGGAGAATTGGTACGGAGTTTCTTTGATGGAGCAGCGGAGAACGTGTATGACAGGGTTCAGGTGTGTGGAGGTCTCGGTTAGGTTTATATAGGTGGATATTTAGGGTTTGTTGAAGAAGATTGATGTTTGGTGGTTTTACGAGGGAAGAAGATGAAAATGGTAGAGGTTTTTGGATATTATTTGTGAGAAAGGAAAAAGAGGAGTATTTCTGCCCTCATGATTAAAGTCAAAATTTAGTAATTTTGAAATAGGAGGAAGATGGAGATGGTTATTATCGGGAAGAAACAGAGTCTGGTGTTATTTATACGATTAAATGTAAAGTTTGACGATTTTCAAAATATTCTGTGTATTTTTGCGTCTTTAAATTCCGCGTAAAAATTCTGATCGCAGGGAATTGCAACTTAAAAAAATCCTACAAGTCATTTGGTTTTCTATACAGCTTTTAAAACAATCGACTCGTAGCAGTAAAAATTTTCTGAAAACAACATCACCAGCAATAACGCACAATCCCATTTTTACCGTCAACTTCTAACTCATGTCCATTTGCTTCGGACTCCCAGTCACCCGCAGTCTCACCTTGAATCAAACCTCCTTATCAATTTTTATCCTTAAATCTTTGAAACCAATCCATCGAACCAATAAAAAAAAAAGAAGAAAAAAAGAAAAGAACATTTCACGTGGCACGCAAGGCAAAAAGAAACAAAGAACCTTCCGTCGTCATCGTCCTCGGAGGGTGGCACGTAAACCTAAGTGGGGTTAGGAGGGGGGATGGTCTGACAGGGTGGTATCGAGGGGACTGGTGAGGGTTTGGTCGAAAACGTGGGTGGTGGCCGGGCTTCGGCCCGTCAGGGGGGAAAATAGGAGCGGGTGAAAGGGTGACTAAAGGGGGTGGAGGAGGTGGATTCGATTCCTCGAAAAACTGTACGTTTTTCTCGCCGATAGAATGGCCGGGACGTCACCTGAATACATTATGTGTTTTCCACCCCTGGGGCTAGGATATTGAAATTTTTAATATCGAAGGGTGGCGGCCGAGGGGGTTGGTCGGGCGACGGACGAGGGCGGATGGATGGAGAGCAGTCGAACGTCTATGGCTTCACGAAGCATCCCTCATGTAGCCACCCTCCCACGGCGATCCCTTATTTTGCCGTCGATATAGCCGCTGCGTATGCACGTGTATGTGTGTATGTATATTTACACGGCTACTGTACAGCACGCGTATCTGTGGATTTGTGTTTGTGTTTATGTTCGCGTGTGAGTAAACGGCGACCGGGTATATGCACGAGGAACTCCGCGGAAGTTGTTGCATTATCGTTAGCCGTTACTTCTTCCAGAGGACGAGATCGATAGCTGGTTGCTTTTAATTACGGTGGAGTTTTGCTTAGGTTTAGGTGTTTCATGGTTAATTGATTGAGAATTTATAAACCTTAGGATAGAGTATTTTCGTGTTACAGTTAAATCTCTGTATGGAGATCGGAGCTCAAACTGAAGGAATGAAATGAAAATTCTTCCATTTTTCGGGAATTTTATATAGGCTTGTTACTATTTACTATTTTTACTATTTCTCTGCATTTATGATTAGTTATTAAATAATTGCTATCCTGTCTTGTCACATATAATTATAGCGTCGTAGACACATAAATATTTATATTACCCTGTTGTATCTATAATTATTATGCGACAAGTTCTTTAATATCAATCATTTCCTGCATAGATAAATAAGATACGTAGATTATATTGATACTATTATTTTCAATAAATTTAGACTTTATAAGTACATGAAAAAATTTGTCTTCCTTAAATAAAATTTATTGTATCCTATTAAAATTTTGCACTATGTTTTACGAGAAGTAAGGTATTTGTATTTCTTATTCGATAATTAGAATGGATTAGACTCTTGGGCAACGAATACTTCGTTGACGTTCATCGATAGAATGGTTGACAACAGGAAAATGTGGAGAAAACGGAAACAAAGGATGTCTGTGTCTTTTCCTGTTCAATGGTTTTCGACTCGTTCGATGGTTAAAGAGGGTCTAAAGAATCCTTCGCTTTGAGATCTGTGCTATTCAGTCTTTGATCAGCTTTCTTTGCAACTTGAAAAGCTCATTTCGTACTTGTTGCTGCTTTTGAATTGCATTTCTTAATGGCGACATGGGAATAAATTCAAAGTAGGGAGGTCCATGTAATTTCAAAGACGAGATAAAGAAAAACCAAGCCAAGTAAACGAAAGGAACAATGCGATGAATAGTTTCTTTGATCATTCTTTATCGTGTTCGCTGTCTTTGCATTGAGAAAACATTTATATGTTACGATAGAAAATAAGAGATCGATTTGATAAATAATTGTTTACTGATTAACTCGTGTAAGTGAGTTTATCAATTGAAATATATTTTAAAATGAACACGTATAACGACCACTCAATGCATAAAATATTTGCAAAATTCTAAGTTCTCAAACGTGTCAGTGATAATGAGTTGACTAAGTCATATATACTTCATTTCGAGATATTTAAAGTTTTTCGTTTGATACATAAACTGAATTCTGTTTAACGACGCAAAGATTCAATTTCTACTATTCTGCAAAAATGGTTTCAGATTATTGTAGTGTAAATGGACGCAATGCAAAATAAACGATAAACTCACTTTTCTTTTTTTTTTAGATTCTTTACTTTGGCCACTTTTATAATTGCCGGCACAAATATTTATATGATTTCAAAATGTTGAACAGATTCAGAACACATAATTTCAACCAGTGTTATAATTTCATTTCTGTCCTAAATAGAGTTGAGATTGAGACATTCATGAATTAAAATTTCTGCTTTCAGACTCTCAGAATAGCATGGTATTCGTGGGTAACTGACATTTGACTGATACCATAATTATAAAAGTGGCGAGTTCGAAACAGTTAGATGGTGAAAAATAGGGACGATAAAACGCTGATCTCAATTCGAAGTTCGATAATACGAGCATAATCAAGGGAATTTTTCGCATAATGGAACGTAATATTATCAATTATCACTGATCGCCACGTAATTAATATAACCAGCGCGAGAGTCGTAACTAGTTTCAAATAGCGGGACCCATACTGAGAGAGAAAGTTCAAAGAGGAAGTTTCTATGCTTTAATTTCAATTAATTTTTTCATTTATATAGCTTATGCCAAAATTTTCTATATGTATCAGAATATTTCAAACGAGATTTATGAACTCAAAATAAAAATAAGAAATAAGATATAATAATGTGATTCACTAACACATATGTAATATACCGTACAATTCACTGTAATTGCCTTTTCCAAGAGTTCCAAAGTTTTCGAAATGTCTATTAGAATTTGAAAAAATGTTGAAGTTCTTTCTAATCAATAAATAGATATTGTTATCATTTATCAGATATTCAATAGATATTATTATCAAACTTGATTAGAAAAAATTTCATATTTCAAAACACATAGAAATGAGAAATATATACTTGAATGCTCCCAATAAAAGCAATAATAACCATAATTGTGTGACAAACCATTCTTAGTATGGCGCTATACAAAAGAAAGTAAGTACATGCAATTAACGATAAAGTCATGGATGCTCCGGCGTCTCTCTTTCTGCGAGAAGAGCAGTGGCTTTTCACGATGATTTACCAACATGAAAACAAGAATCAAAGGAAAAGAAGAACGATGCCCTTCGCTTCAATAAGGCCATCCACTTTTATTCGTCCGAGAGTTCCATTACAAGCCTGTAAAGTGGCGTGCGTACTTACCGGTGAGATTACATCGGCCCTTTGTTGAACTGGATCCGTCATTTAATTCAATTTTCCTGTTCCGGCTCTGCACATATATTAAAGCATCTGTTTCCATCAGTGAAGAACGTAACGAAGAAAGTAGCGATTGAGAGGGAAACGACATTTTGACGCTTGCCACTTCAGAATCGGTGCCAGTTGGATCAAACGCCGACTCGCCCTACTCGCTCTAAAATTATTTCCGCAGATGGAATAGTTGAATTATACCATCTATAATCCTCGACGATGGTTAGCGGATTTCATGGTTAATAAAGTCTCTCGGCATTCTCTGCTTTAAAACATTTATTATGCAACAAATATAGAAAAATCAAGTACGAAACGCAGTTTGAGAATATCGATGAAAAGATACGATTGTTATTTTTCAAATATTTGTTTCAAGTACCTGGAACCATTATTCCCTCAAATTGTTCGCAAAATACTTTTAATTGTTTTTATGTAAAACGAAGAAAGAAGAAGATTAACGTTGCATTCCTAGCTGCATATAAAGAATTTTATTGAAACGTAGTACAAAGTTGAACAAAGATATCAAAGAGCTTGTAGAATTTCTATATTCATACTTCATATATGAGAAATTTTCAATGACATAAACTATACAATTTTCTTTTTCGAATTTGTATTTTCTTGCTACTATTTACAATTTCATCAAAAAACAATTATAAAAACATGCACATTTTATTATCCCCTAATTTCATCGCTATTATATAATATACATTTCAGTTTCCAAAATAAAACCCTAATAATGTACATAATCCATAAATCTCAAGAAAAACCTCGATATACCCCAAAAAGCCAAAGGACAAATATATATGTATATATATCGAAAGTAGGTCATGCGACAGAAGCGCTTCGCGGACAAACGACACCAATCTTCGAAAGCTGTCCGATCCTGAAAATCGTAGATCCAGTTTCGACTCGAAACCGTGGGCAGGTGATGGCGTACGACAATACCGCGATACAAAATAGCAGGCCTACAAGATCGTTGAAACGTACTTTCGACCGCGACCCATATATTTCAGCCACCATTTCATCCTCATACCTGAGCCACCATATATAGCAGACACTTTGATAATTTGGACTTTTCTGACCGGTATATAGTGCGACCCTATGGCCTCGAAGGACCCTTTTCCTCCGACCAGGGCAAAGGACTTATGGGCGCGTGCTATGGGTGCCCCTCTCAAGGTCTCGGGGCGCGACCAGCATGGTCTGAAAGGGTCATCCCTTGACCCTGGGCGTGCTGCCCAGCCCTAACCCCCCACGGCGGTCAAAACAGGCGGAAACATGGCCTGACCCTCGTATATCACCGTTCTGGTTCTGCTGACCACGCGTACTGGACGCGCCACCACGGTCACGCGTCCGCCAATTAAAAGTAAATTCGTTTCGTCTCGTGGACCAGACTCGCTCGCGCGAATTATTGGATGGGGAAGGGTGGCTGGGTTCGGCGGGCATCGAGGAAGGGATGAAATATCACGGGACACGATTAAGGCGTGAATTATTTATTGCGGGATGAGTCGCGTCTGTGTTGGACTTGCTTGTCTATTGGTGGACACAGGAGGTAAAAGCAAAGGTGGGGTGATTTTTTCTAATAAATTGGGGGTGGTGTGTTTGAGGATATTAATATTTGAGATACCGCAGGTCAGAATGGTGTTATGTGGAATTAGATTTGGGGATTTGTGGAAAATGTGGTAAGATGGGTTCTTCTGGATGACAAACTTCTTGGATCTATTTGTGTTTGAGAAATTGATGCTGATAGATAAGAAGTTAATTTTATATTTATAGTTACGATGTTATATTTCTTATTTGAAATTTGATCCTCATTTTATCTATTTTATTGTAATTTTGTTCATGTAATTATTAATAATGTGATTAGTAGATAATAAATAATAGGAAAGTTAATATAAACACGTTATTAAAAATAATATTAATACAGTATAGTAGTAATGTTGAAGGTAATGGTAATATGTATTAAATATAAATAATATGTGATAGATATAAAATACCGTGCGTCTTATGCTACATGAACTAAAAATACGGATAATAATAAAAATACATTAAAACGCATATACTATCTCAACCATGATCATCCCAACACATTCAAAAGAAACATCGTACCTGTAGAACAAAGACTATAACAAATATCAATTCCTCTAATACTCTCTCCTCCTTTCTATTATTTCCAATGAAACTAATATCGTGGCAGCGGGTTAGTTCGGCGCATTCTTTTTACTATTCGGCGCATTTTCATCCGGAAATCGACAAAAAACATTTCGCGGTGGAGGTTTTATATGCTTCCACGGTATCGTACAAAGTAATCGATGTTATACTCACCGAGTGGAAAGTGCGTTTCGCATTCGGCCGCATTGACGAGGCATAAAACCGCAGTAGAAAATTCCGACCGTGCTCGTATAACGGCGTCGACATACATACACGCGTGCTTCAGCGTTGTTCTTTCCCTTCTCTCTTTTTCTCGCCGTTTCCACGTCGTGCAATACCCGAAAAACCGGAGGAATTTTTATTCGCGAACCGACACGACGTTGACCTAACTTCGGTCGAGCTACTTATCGCGCCAGCTCCACTTTGTCTTGAGTGAAATCCAAGGTAATTCGAGATCAAGCTGCATAATTCATGGCCTCTACGAACGTTCTTTAGAGGTAAGAACCGAAAAAAAATTTGATTCTGGTAAACGGTCCCGTTTGCGGTTATTTTTTGGACGTTGGCGAGAAATGTTTTTATACCGTATTGCTCATACTGAAATTCAAACGACTATACCTTCCTTATTTTCTCTCTTTCTTTCTATTTGGTTTATAAGTTGATTTTAGTTACTTGATATTTAATAACAAAATTCTGTGATTCAGAATATAGATACTTTTTAATTATTTTGAGTAGGTTTATTGAAATCGGCGATGAAAATGGAATTTTTTTTACGATATAAGTGATTATTGTATGGTCATATAATATTGATATGGTTATATATATATATATATATTCTTCTATTTTATTCGTAAAAACTTTTTGTTGTAATTGTAAATAATCAAGTTATATTCTGAAGAAATGTGCCAGAGTATATAACTATTATCACATAGATTAAACAATCTTTGATTCATAAAATATTCTTAGAGAAATGCTGCATAGAATGTTATATTTACGTACAATTTGCTAACAAATTAGTCATATACGTATAATCAGAATAACTCTCTCCGTGCTAAATCTGTTTGAACCGTAGTCACGATTGTACTTGATATTCACCCTCAAACGGGAGGGAAATATTAAATTAGCTTGATGAAATCAACTCAAAGCATTTATATATTATGTATTTAGTATATTTGACAACGTTTATACTTTTCATTCTAAGCAACAATGATATTAATTCATGCTATTTCGTATAAGAAACATTTTATAACAACAATAAAGTTCATTATAAATCATTTAGAAATCAAGATATTAAATGTTTTACGATATTAATAATAATATCGAAGCAATCTATATTCAAAAATATATACTTGCTATAGATCACATTTCGCTCTCAAAGAATATCGCAAGATCAGGATATACCTACCTCGCATGCAATTAACTTATATTTATTCAACCAATATTTACTCGATATACCTACGCGCCATATTTACCTAACTAAAATCACAAACTTAAACTTCCTAACGTGATATATTGAGAATGTATTAATATACGTATTTATATTACTAATATTAATTATACATCAAAATTCTAATACCAATACTATTCCCTTGTACTATCGCTTTCTCAAAAACCCCAAAACCCATCATATCCATAGAAAACTATTCTGCTTCCACTCATCCAGCAAACTAACTTCCAATCAATTTCCTGTAACTTCGAAACCTCTCTAACAAGAAAAACTGAAAATCCCAACAGCAAAGCCAACCCAACCTAACTCTTGCGGGTCTCACGTTCCCCGTCTTTCACCTGGTGGCTTCGTGCGTCGCGATTATTTGGTTCGCGAACGCGACCTGTCCCGGGGGTTGAGCGTCGTCGTCGTCTTCTTGGGGTACGACGTTCGCCGGCTCTGCTCAGTGTGCTCGTTACAGCGCCTCCACTCTGCAAGATTCAATATTCTAACCAAAATCCCCGGGGCTAAGGGTGGGCGGTGCAGGGCAAAAGTTTCCAGGCGTGGAGCCGCGTGAACCGCACACGGAGCATCCGGACGGGTCTAAAGTTTCCCGCTTCGTCGACGTGTGCCTCCCGTCGTCCTCGTCCTCTCATCGTTTCGCCGACGGTAAACTCGCAGTCCACACACGAGGTACGCGGAGGCAGCAGAAGGAGAAGAGGGGAGGGACGAGCGAGCGAGCGAGTTACTTGACGGACTCGACGTTTCTGACGTCGTACAGTTACCGCCAAGAATCCGGAGCCTGGTGAATTTCCCGGCTCGAGAGCAAGGAATTCGAAGGGCTGAGAAACGACGACGACGACGCCGACCACCACCACGCGATCCTACGATATCGAGAATTTTATTTGCCCAAGGAAAGAGATTCCAAGGGGTGGGAAGCGAGGTACGACGCGGTGAAAACCTGCAATTGGATTTGTTTTTGACTAACGACGCGTGACGCTCTGTTTGCGGTAAAAAGGTCGTTTTTAGTATATTTGAGTTATTATTGTTGGATCGAAGGGCTGAGTAATTTTTATTGGGTTGGTTCGGTTTCATGGTACATATTTTTGTTTTAAATTATTTTCCGAGGCTTATTATTTGAAATTGAATATTTGTATAAGACGAAATTTTGAATCATAATGAGAAAGTACTTGTGTTACACACATTCATGTAAAATAGTGTATATCAACTGGGTAAAATATTATACGTGAATATTGTCAACCCGATAATCTTGGATACTCTATTATAATTTACACATCTAATATTATTTCTTCAACTTAACCTTTCGTATTGAACATCCACACATGACGATTCTACATTAATAGGTCACGACATCGACTTCCAAATATTCCCACGTGAGACTGATAAGACTACCTAGTACAACAAACACCTGTATATTTAAATATATCAAATAAACCAATACTGTGTATTTAAACATACTATACTATATATAAACAACTATAATTAAGCATTGAGACTATATACGTACATACGTATATGTATATTTTTAAACGTTCCGTAATCAAAATAACCACTATTTCTCTACAAATATCCTATACGATTTTTTCAATTTTGAAACTGCTGTCTCTAATTTTTCTGTATATAACATATTTTGTCAGTTATTTTTTCAATTGCATCCAAAAAGCTCGTAGCTCAACGATCGTAAGAAAGTTTCGAGGTACGCAGGCATGTAAAGTCGCGATAAAATCTTCTCCTGCCATCCTCTCTCTAAAGCGCACATGCCCACATCTATTTTACCCGAGTTGGCCAACCTGCCCCATCCCCAGGACCAATCGAAGTCTGCCGCTTTATCGGGAAAACCGAGGGTGTTCTTCGGGCAGACGGAACTGCCCCTGCGTTCCGGTGGCTTTATCGCTGAAAATAGGGGTGGTTTTTGAAGGGGGTGGCCGTCGATTTTGCGCGGACTGTACCCTCCACAGAGCATACAGAGCGGCCTCCATACAGAAGAAAAGGCCTCCGGCTATGGCCTTCCATCTTATCCCTCTTTCGACCCCCTTCTTCTGCCTTCAACCACCCTCTCCTCGTGTCTACATCGTTCCCATGCTTCGACGATGTTCGTCCGTCTATCTTCGCGTGTTTGCGCGTGCACGCCACGCGATACGGATAATGGAATGTATCGATGATGCAAGTTGTGCATTCTATGGTGGAAAGAGGCGAAGTTTCGACGAGGTTGGCTGGAAGGGGAGGTTTATGGAAAATGGGGTGAAACGATTTATAGGCGCGTTAGTTTGATATTTGGATTTCCTTTGATGTAAGTTCGTAGTTCGTTTGATTGTAGGAATGAAATTGGATGGTTAGAATATGGAAGATTGGGGAAAAGCGAATTGCAGATATTTGGGGCTGAAGAAATTTGTGTCATGACTTGTAATTATGTAATCATAGATTATGGGTTTATGTTTGGGATAAATAAAACATTGATGTTGTAATAAAAATAAAAATTTCGTTAAAAGTTATGTATTATGAAGAATATGTAATACAGAATTGCTATGCAAGCATTAATGATAAAATTCAGTTTAATGGTTGGGTTTAGGTAAAGATAAATCTGGCTAAATCATACGAATTTAACTCTGCCAATTAATAACCAAACTCATTATAAAATATTATAGCAAATAGTTGACGAGTTCTTGGTGCAGAATAGCAAGAGAAATTTCATCTCCCACACCGATGATCAAAGGCATATTTCCAACGATATACTGCAGAATATACTGTAGAATTTCATTTTGAAACATGGTACACTCTCCACGAAGAACTTCAAATTGTAATAAAACAGAATTACGCATTTTCAGCTTCTACTAAACAATTCTAATCGACAATAATGCGTTCTAGAACAATCAGTACTCCTAAATCTCTCTTTCCTCTAAACCATAAAAATTACGATTCCTCCCTTACCCTCTACCTCGTTAAACAAAATTCCATCGTTCAACCGTCACACGTAGCGCGATAAGCCTATTCGTAATTCAGCATCGACACCATCGCATTATTCTCAGCGCGGTGACACCTTTTCTCCATCCTGGGCGCTATAGCCGTGAAGGGTGGCGATAGACAGAGAGAAAACTATCCCCGGCGCATCGGATTTAACGTTGAACGCGGCTCTAATGAGGTGCGCCGCGTTCACGATCCTTTTCTCCCCAAGTTGTTCGTCGTTCCTTTCGCCAGGTAGGCACAGCGGATTTTTAATGGGGCACCGCGGCGTGCTCTCCTTTTTTTCTCCCTCTCCCTCTCCTCGTCCGTGTTCCAGTGGCGTTCGACAGCAACCCCTTCGACCGATGGTTACCTGAGAATCCGTGGTGCAGGCAGATACATAGGTAACGGCCCCCGGGGGTAAAAAGCAACGAGAGGAAAACTGTCCGCGTAGCGAGATTGAAATTCAAATGAGACCGCGAGGATATTCTAATTCCGTGCGGCAACCCCTTTTTTGCATATCGGGACCCACGCAGCTGCCATCCCGGGGACCCAAATTATATACATCTTTTTTCCTCCTTTCTCTTTCCCTTTTTAGGTTCCCTCCCGAAAGAACGTTTCTCTTATATTTTCTTTCCTTTTTTTTTTATTTTCGTTTCGGTATACTCACCTTTGTCGCTCATGTTGCACGCGGCGGTGTTCAGAGCGTTTTTCTCGCTTGCGCCGCCGCGCGTGATCCGCAACAATTGAGAATCGACAGTATTCAAATCCGAAGGCGACGGTAGCTAGCTACCTAAGCCCCCAGGCTTACCGGCTGCCTTCCGCGGATCCGATCGATTTTATGTTGCGGAAAGACGGAACGGGAAAAGAGGGAACACGCCTGGTCCGATACTTGCCGATTATCGCCAGGATATACACCCACGTTCAGAAGTAACAGGACACTTATGAAAATTTAAGTAAGCCTGAAAGACTGGGAAATTAGCGAAACGCTTAAGAATGATTATTTCGTCTGAAACTTTAGGCTATAAATCACAAGTTCAATATCATAATAATAATTCTCTTCTTCTCTATCTATGTACATCGGTTACGTGTTTCGTGGTTGCCATTTTCATCAATTCCAATACATGTCTACATTATAACCGTATTTCTTGCTATTTGGTTTCTCTTCGTACACGCTACAGACGATTTTACAATATACATTCGGATCTTGAATAGACTTCTTGGAGTATGCTATAAAACTTAGGTTTAGATTAGAAAACTTTATTTTTGAAAATGGATCTTTAAATTTCCGTTCGATTGAAACGCGAATCTGATATTTGCTTCGTGAAAATCCGTAAAATTTCTAGTACATCGTTCACAGCGTTTAATACTTCCATGAAAACGTGTCAAATACGACGCAAATACATACATCGATCACAAAATTTATCAGAATAAATCAGTTTCGAATAAAAGAATATGAAAATTTTCATAATTCGTAATTTCACAATATTGTTTAAATTTTTCACGTACTAAAAATAAAGCGACGTGAATGTTGATCGAAGATCCACGTTTGGTTGCCTTGAAAAGTCGCTCGTTACAGCTAAATGAAATGATGGCGTGGCAACACATTGTTCAGTGGCTCGTTGCAACTCAAGCGGACGAGAAGATTTATACCGCTGAAGAAAATTTGCCCCGATAAAGTGTTTCCGTGTGCTGTGCTCATGGCGAACGCTTATCGTCTCGTTATTCCGGATTTTGCAGCGAAAGTTAGGCAAGTGAAAGGGAACCGTTTTCATTCATAAATATAACGTTCTTTGACAGATTGATTGTATCTACTTCTCTCGATTCTTATCGATTGATAATTCTCTTTCATTATTTGATCTTGTATTTGAAAATTATCCTGTATTTATATTGGAGAAAAACTTAAATAGCTCAAGTAGTCGTATTTAATTCAAAGTATTAAATGCACAGTTTGAGAAAGATATTATTCACTGGGTTATTAATTGGAAAATGTAGAAAGAAAATTTAATAATTTTTTGATAAAGCATATACAGTGAACGATTCTTCAATGTTTGAATAAATCAACGTCTCATGTGGATACAGAGTAAAATATATTATCTGAACTTGATATATGCCATCAATATTCTCAATTATTCACTAAAGTATCAATAAAATATTCATGTACGTTGTTGAACAGGTTTTCAACTGCATAGTAAATTGATAATAATGAAATAAATTATCTGTTTTTGTGAAATTATCATAACACGCTCCAAGATGTTATGTCTGCATAATAAATGATAATATAAACACAATAGAACTATGTACGACGCATTTTACAGTGTAAAATACCTGAGGTATGATATGATAATATGCATGTAATACGTAAACACCACATGATAAAAAATTCTATTTTATATACACAAAACGCACAAGTAAAATAAATAATACATTTTTATTTCACACTTATATTATAAACATTATATTACTTATACGGTCTAATATTTACCTCACAATTTTATGTAGACCCATCTCAATTATCTACTGCTTAATATTGAATGTTTATCCACTGTTAAAGTAAATGAAAGAACAAAAATAAACCGCCTTCCTTTCACCTTCATATTATAAACGCTGTACTTCCTACATAACTTTCTCAAAAAAAAAAAAAAGAGAACAGAAAGATACAAGAAGATAAATCAAAAAAATTACGAAAAGAGACGTGCAAACACGATGGTACATAATCGCGGCGAGTATCCCGCGGCAACGAGCATTTTCAATTTTCATAAACGGCCGGAATAATCCCGATAAAAATCCTGTGCAGGTGAAGTTCCACGGGACGGTTCGGTGAAAGTCAGTGTGACTTGATGCGCCGCCTACGTGTCCGGGGAGAGAAAAGAACCTTAGATCCAGGACTCAGCGGTAGGAGGCCAGGAGAACGAAGAAAAAGAGAGAAGAAGGAAAGTGCAAACGGCCTAAGGGGGCCGCCGCTTTGCATAATCAAATCCTGCGATGATGTAGCAGAATGCGAAGTACCCCGTCGTCACTGGTGCGCCGAAAAAGGGGCTGAGAATCCCGCGGGCACGCGAGTACTTCGAAAAATGCAGCCTCGTGTTCCCTTCGCAGCCTTCGTTGCCTTTCGGTTCGGTCATAAGGCCGTAGCACCCCTTACCAGACATCCAGCCCTTGCAGAATTCCCGGAGTAACCCGGAAACATCTACTCGTTTTGCGACAGAGACACCACGAATTCTTGTTCCGCAGGGCTGACGTGGAAAGAATGGTGAGTCTTCGTTGGTGGCTGATCGAACGCGAAGAGTCGACTGGTAGATTTTTTTTCGCCTTTGGCGCCTTTTTGGAACATTGTTCATTATATATATGCAGGTGATTAAGTTTCGATGATCTTTTATTGCAAATGGCTATTTTTGGGTAATTGTTTGTTGCAAATGATCGAATCTTGGGGGTTTGATATCTCTAGTGTATCATTAGGGTTCATAAGCACGTAAATACTTGGTTTAATTTGGGGTGGTATTTGATTTGGTTATAGAATTATCGACAGGAAGATTCAGAATGATTTTATATTTTATTAGAACTTGAGAATATCAGGGAATTGTAAGGATATTGTGGTAAAATTTATTTTTGTATTTTTAAAAGTTAGTATTCAATAAGAGAATTGGTGTCTATGAATTAATTTTGCTATTTAACGCACGTACGATACAATAAAATATATACTATATAAAATATAATAAAAATTCCTACAATCTTTAGAGAGAAATTTTTGGAGAGTTTAAAGGCTTGATTTTGTTACAGAAACTGATGGTGGAGGAAGCATGGCGAAGTTGAGGAACTAAGTCTGGGTTTAACGAAGAGTGATGTTAGGTGTCTTGTAAGTTGTGCGATGGGGTATGTCGGTGAATTTTATGCTTTATATTTCCTTTGAAATTGGTGTACCATGCAAAATAGTTGTAGCTACCAAATTTTGAATTTGAAACATACTGTTGAAATATATTGCCATTTTGAAATAATTACGTATTTTATAGTATCCAAAAATTTGAAACGGAAGCTTTAACTTAGAATTGTGTAATTTTAGTACTCAGATCTTCGTTTCTGAAAAAGTAATGTTCAATTTGAGGAAAATTAATTTAAGGAAGAATTTTATATTTCATAAAAGCGAATCACAATATGCATATATAAAAATATACAATCTAAAATCTTAATTGACACCATATCTTAGTCGTTAACCTATCCATCCCCAATAAGAAAAAAAAGATCAACCTGCTCCTGAGAAAGTAAAAACTTCTAAAGGCCAGCAGGCACGTCCACCGGCATTTGGAAAAGCTTCGGTGTATCAAGACGGAAAAAAACCCCGTGGAATTCCGCAAGAGGCGCGAGGAAATAGGGTGGCTGGCTCGCAGAGTTGGCACGTACCCCCTCGTCAAAATGGACGGGCTAAGCCCGTATAAGTCTAACGGGATTTTCGATCGTGGGCGGGCAGGGTGAGTGCAGGCCGCGGTTCGGTGGTGGCTGTATGTAGGGGAGGAAGGTGTGCGGGGGTTGAACGCGATGGTAAGGGCACTGTGGAAGGGGGTGGCTGGGAGTCCTTCAAGATGGCGGCTATAAGGGATGGTTTAGGGCGCGTGAGGGTTGCGGGTGAGGCAATATATCAGAGCTAGAGGGAGCGAGAGGAAGAGAGATCCTTGTGGAGGGTTGCTTCACCCCCGATGATGGCCGTTACCACCCGCTTCGCTGGTCCTTTCCTCTTCTCTCTCTTCTTCATCTTCCGACCCGTCTTATCCTTCCTTTTTCCTTTCTCTTTCCTCGTTTCACGTCCGCGTATCGCCTTTTCTGCCTTTGCTCACCCTCGATCAAGACCATCCCCCCCCCTCCTCTTCTCTTAACTCGTCCCGGTGGAGCCCTCGGGTCCGTTCACGAAAGTATAAACGTCAGAGGAGAGTGATGGAAATGGACGAGACGAGGGGGAAGAACGGACGATCGGGAAATAGTGGAAAATCGAATGGTTGAAGGGTGGAAAGTACGAGAAGGCGGGGTTGGGGGACGACGACAATTCGTTGCTTCCAGGGATTGAAGGCTTTTCGTTCAGCCGGTCTTTCTCTCTTTACCTTTGCCGCGCTGATATCAGGGGCCGATGGAAATATGCCAGCCGGAAGTCGTCGAAACCGGTAGCCGCCGATGCTTGTTGATGGATTCGTGTAAACGTTCCGAAAGGGCTCTCCTCTATCTCCTCGATGAAGGGAAATGCGATCGACGATGCGTTTTGTTTCGGAGGTTCGTGGAAATGGCGGTAGTAGGGAATGATGGAATATGGTTGAAAGGAGCTTTATGATTGCTTTAGGAGGAATTAGTTACGTGAACTAGGAAATTGACAATTAACCCTTTTATATATAACATGCAAATGTATGGATGGTTATTGCTAGATTAGGGATACTCATGGAATTTCATATTTTTATGAATGTAATTAAAGAAACCTATATAGATATTTATTTCATGCAATATGTATTATAATATATATTTTACTTTAGATATTGTTGAATTATTAAATGAGTAATCTAAATATTTCCAGAGAACGCAAATTTCTTAAATATAATTTCTTAAATGTAAAAATCTTACAAATAACGTTGAAAACAGAAATTTCTTATTGAATCTGAAACAGATCTGTTAGGTTATAACATATAAAATGCCCAATTCTGAATGATTCATATTTCACTAGATCCTAAAAGGAATGAAGATATTTATCATTTATAAATATGTGAAAAAGGGAAATCTCATGATACACTAATACATTGACGAAGATAAAACTATTTATTAAAAAAAGAGACTTTAAAAATTGATATAACAAAACCTTCGACTTAGCGTATCCACCCCCCTGAATCATTAAAAATATGGCTACCATCAAATTCGTATAGATGCACAATAAGGACACGATGCTGCAAACGTTAATCAAAGGGACATATCGAAACCCAAATATTCGGCGTAAACGTTCGAAACCGCGCGATTTCCAGCGGGCAGAATAATCGTCACGTACAAGTACGTCGTAAATCCAGGCGTACCAAAAGCGGGCTAAGTGTCGCGGTCGGTTAAAAGGCATTATGATAAATTCACGAGGAATTTATCGCGCGGTCGGTATCACGAAGGACCAACCTCGAAAACGATAAAGATGAAGGCAAAGAAAGCAGAGGGAGGAGAAATAGGCTAGAGGAACAAGTTAAAACGAAGATAGGGAAAGAAACGAACACGCTTATAAAGATTTCAGCTCGCATCCAGTCGCCCCTCGCGACGTATCCAGCAAAGAGGAGCGGTAATGAGCTTCAAATTCCTTCCCCTTGGCGTGTACTTTAACCGCGTTTCGCTGCGTTTTTCCGCGGCACGGAGCAGAGAGGTGGAATTCCTAAAAGAAATCAAATCCAGAAAGTAAATGAAAAAAGTAGAAGACAAGATGAAAATAAAGTAAAAGAGAATCAAGAGAATAGCGGTCTGGAAGGGCGTGACAATGGCCGACTCGTTAATCGACGTCGGGATGGAAAACGGGCCGAGGAAATCGCGTATCTCAAAGCGGTGCGAGAACGCGGCAAGAAATTTCCCCGATAAAGGGGAAGAAAAACGAGCGGGGACGAAATCTCGTGGAACGGAATCGCCGGCTTTTTCACCTGCCGATCGTTCCACCCACCTTCCACTGAGGTCCTCGAGAAGCTCGTTTTCATCCCTTCCCTTATAGCTCGAGTGTTTTCGACCACGCCAAATCTCCGGGAAATTCTAAGTGAACGAAGAAGAAAAAAGAAAAAGAGGAGAAAACGTAGAGTGTAGAGAAAGAACCGTAGCAAGAGAAGAATCGTAATCGGTGATCTCTGGTGATCCAGAGAAAGAGAGAGAGAGAGAGGAAGCATGAGAAATTATCGAAGAGGAACGAAGAGGAGCGAAGTCTTCGAAGCATAAAAGAAACGGGAGGACCTCGTTTTTATTTCTTCGTCGTATTCCGAATAAACGGGACGGAGAACGGTATAAGTAGACGAGTGATCGAGAAAGATGAAAGAAGGAAGAGAGTCAGAGAGAAACAGAAATGGTTGGAAAAAGATGGGAAAAGGGAACGGGACGAATGAAAAGCTTCAAGCTTGCGGTAAACATCGAGCGTGTAATTCGCTCTTTAAAGAACACTTGGACGATAATTAAGCCGGCATGGGGGCACGCTGCAGCCTGGTGATAAGGGGCGAAAGAAACGCTGGTGCAACGAGGATGGAAACTCAGATCGAAAGAAGACAGAGGAAGGGTGCAGCGGAGGGTGCAGAGGAGAAGTGAAGAGAGGGCGAAACGACGGGTTCCAGGCACCGTTGAAAAGATCTTTTTCCGTTTATTTTTCGTGACCATGGCTCGGAAAGACACGTGGTCTGATTTTAATTAGCACCGGGCTGCACTCACGGCACAGCGCGCGCGCAGCCACGGATGTAGAAAGAAAGAGAGAGAGAGAGAGAGGAAGAGAGGGAGAGAGAATCCTCCGGGCTTAGAATTTACCTGTCCCCAGAACTCCGTTCGGTTTCCTTTCCTCTTGGCTACCCCCTCGCTAAATCCGCAAAATACTCCCCGCTACGTTTCTTTGGCCATGTTCTCGCGCTCGGTCAAGAGGGTTAATCCGGCAGCGAAATTCTCGGTTCTTTCTAGCCAAGAGAGACGACAGCGGTTTTGATAAACGTTAATTCGCGGTGTTATGTCACGAGGATCGGGAAAACTACGTCGAGGATATACAATTTTTGGCAGTTGCTAGGCTGAGCAGACTTTTGTGTTCGAATTTCAATGAAAAAGTGAAATACTTTCTATAACATTCAATAAGAAAAATGTTTCCTACTAAGCCTTTATCTTTACCTTTTTAATTATATTCATAAAAATATGAATTTTAAATATCCACGATCTAGTTATTAATGATCCAAAATGCATTTTTCATATGTATTTTTTCTAGAGAATATATATTACGATTAAATTTAAGATCAATTTTGAAAATAAATAAGCAAGTGATCAGATACTTTTGGACAATAGTATACCCTTTTACCTGTTCATATCACTCTCATAAAACTTTCTCTTAACTAGAATACTGAGAATAATAGTAGTCAGTCGATTGCCATTTTTCATAAAATAGCGTTCTGTGATTATTGTCATAAAAAATTTATTATATTTTTTGAATCATAAAAATGTATCGCGTCAAGGAGTGAACATTTCTAAACCGTAGTGTACATAAATGAAATATAACGAAAACTACATTATTGTTAACTAAAATCCATTACCTATTCCATTTAGTCAAATCAGTTTCCATATATTACATCATAAATCATCATAGTAGATCATCACCATCCTTTCAGAATCACCTCCAATCCCCAACTCCTACAACTTCCCTACACAACACCCACCCTCCCAACAAAAAAACTCAAATTTCCCCCAGTTAACTTTACGTACAGGTAAATGTGAAACTCCGCCACATTAGCAAAGCCTGGCGAACAGAGATCGACACGTTATTCAGAATCGAATCACGAGTATCAACGAGAGCAAATTGCGTGTCCGTCTCCTCTTTCTTTCTCCCAGCTTCTACCCTCTCTGTCAGGTAAAAAAAAAAAAAAAAGAAAACAAAAGGGTGACGATTCCCGGTGGCTTTTCTTCCCCCATTCGGTGAGCAGGGGGTGGGCGCGATGCTAGGGGTTGAATCGTCGCGCTCACCGACGTTTTATACGTCGTCGGGTTTCATGCGACGGCGGTAATTTTTTTATTAGCTTGAAAACCACTCGACTCGTCGTCGTCGTCGTCGTCGTCAACGTCGTCGTTGGCGTCGCCGTGGTCGTCGTTGGTGATCGTTGTGCCGCTGTTAGTCGGCGAGACTCGCCTTCCAAACAGGGTTGGAAAAAAAATCATCCAACTTCGTCTTTCCAAGTAGACACTCGTTTTCCTCTCTTTTTTTAATCTTCGTTGCACCCTACCATGAGCGTCCCTTCGCCCTTCACAGCCACCCCCTTCGCCGTGGATCGTCGAACGGTGAAAAGAAGCACGCGTTCATTTGCCTTATTAAGTAGTTTTGCAGGAATTAAAAGCGTGTCGCTTTGTCGTAGTTCGCCCTCTCCATTGTTCCGTTCTCGTGGACTCGTTCCGTTCGTTTGTTTCTGGCAAGAAGTGCCGACGAAAAACCTTGAAAAAGTTCCCGCCGGGCCAGCCACTTTTCCCGGGACACGGTGAGCCCTGCGTTTTAAGAGTTGCGAATGACCAACCTCATTTACGGCGGCTTCTTTGCCTTCGAACACCCGGTCTCCGGGTAATGCACGACTCTCTTGTTTTGACGTTATTGATCACTGCTTGAATGGGTTAGGGTGGCTTTTTGTTAGGTTGTTTTAAGACGCTAGCTTTATAGAAGTGAATATGTATAAGTCTTTGGTAGAACACTTTTTTCTTGATACAGATTTCGTAGATTATACATTATATGTTTACAGATGTAGATTTAATTAATTTTTGAGGTGTTTTTCTTTCTTAGCTGTTTTGTTTCATTCTTTATATCTAATCAAAGATAAACTGATATGATGAAAATAATTTCAATCGATAATATAATCGATAGTATAAATTCAATATATAAATTCAATAAATATTATATTCACTAAATGATACAAAATATTTATTCAAGTGTTATTAAATGTTACAGCAACAAATAATGAAATTTGTAATAATCTGTTATATCGAATAGGAAAAAGATATATCGAATACTACATCATTAATACGTTATGTTAGGTGACATAAAGAAGTTCTGTTCCTTTCTGGTTTAATACTATACTTTCTTCTTGTATGGCGGCAGAACTCGTTTTCCATGAAAAATCAGCACCTTTGAACCTGACCCATATAATTTTTAACGCGCGTGCCGACTTCAACTTAGGTGAAATTGAAATACTTTTGCCGACAGGTGACGGTATTAAGAACTTAAGACTTCGAACAACCCCTTTCCGGTTCTACTGGTGCTTAGAAACTCTTACAGCGCAATAAACTTGTTTCGTGTACACGCGCTGTTCATTATAATGAATCGTGGAAACGCGTGCGCGGGAAGTACCATATTCTTTCATCGTCACTAAAGTATTTGTCTGAAAACGTGTTAGAAAAGACTGATAACCACTTGTTCTTAAAGAAAAATGAGATATATTTAATTCTGTAATAACTCACGAACAAGAAGAATACTAGTATTATTTATATATTATAGTAGTAGTCTTAGTTTTTAATATAGTAATTATCCGTTCCATAATATATTAATTAATATATTAAAATTATATATGTATATAATTTCATAATATATTTATATATTTCAGTTGCAATTAAATTCTCTTTATATTATATAATGAAATTATTATATTAAAGTTATAAATAATTATATAATTAATATCAAGTTTTATACAATATTTTTCATTCAAATTTCACCTTTTCTGACATTACGATTACCATCTTAAAATAGCCATTTTGTAGCTTTATAAATGTACATTATAAATGTATATTTTCAAAGATTTGAATGATTTTCTCCAAAATATATTTGACTCACCTTTTGTACTATATCCTCTTTGATGTGTCTTCTATTTTGATTTCTTTGATAGAAATGTCATATACTTTAGTCGTCGGTAATACCAGCGTCAATACTTGTTGCATAAAGAAGTAATTTAGAATCACACGATATGGAAAATGAGAAACTTGTTGCGCGTGGAATTTTCATTTTAACTCAATTGGAAGGTAACAAGATGTCTCTAATTTCGTCTCTCAAGCTTTTTTTAAATTAAAATAACTTTAATATACCATTTATTTAAGTTTCCTTGATAAAATTAATTTACTCTTCGTAAGAAAAAATTATCAAACGAAACAAATGCATAGTAATCGAACGTTCCACCTACTTATATGTCAAATAATTACGCGGAAACGTAATGTTCGTCAAAGGAAACCCTCGCTCCGGTTCGATTTAAGGTAAAGGCTGACAGGAGAATTTGTACAAAGAACAATTTTTACCGTCGATCACGACATATCGTCCTATCAGGACGACAGGCACAGAAGCCACCCTCCAGTTGGCTCTTAGTATTAATGCAAAGGAAGCCCTTGCCTCCCTGGCTCGCAATCACCGACATAAATAAATCGACCTCCCCGTCTATTTCTCTCCCCATCGCGTCGGCCCAGAATCCCTGTACTCGATCAGACATCGAAATACGTCCGCATAAAAAGGAGAAGAAGAACCGATCGAGGAGAGGACCGATTGTTCCACTCGTGTAGATCGGATCTGTCGTTAAGCCACGCTTACTCTCTGCCAATCCCACGGACGATCTGTAATCAGAACGACGTTCGCGATTTATTTCAGACGATTTTATCGCTGATACAACGTCACGCAATATGCTCAACCGTTATTAACCATTGAGGATCGAATCTTGGAACTTTAACGATGATTTTAGGCATATAGAAATTATTTTGTTGGGGTATATGAAATTGGATTTATATTTAATAATTGCTTCTTTAAATGTATCATATTTGTATTTAAATTATTCAGAGACGAATTTATCGAAAGTAGGAAAAGATAATTATTTCTTATTTCACATTGTTAGTTGTATTTACGCAAGATATATTTATAAATATTAAATGAGACACTCGATTCAAGGCATCGTATAATTAACCACTTGAGGCAAGTATTTATCAAAGTCAGAAGAAGAGAATTACATACTTCTCATTTCTAATTCAGTCGCAGAAAGTATTTTAAAATGCTCGAAGAAAATGATATTCAGATTTTCTATACACTTATACCTTTTACCATTTTTTAATTATACTTGAATTAAATAATGATAAATGTCCTAATTTCTACGTGATTCGATATAGCTTTAAATAAATTTAAAACGATAATGTCTATGTTTCACTTTCAAATTTATGAAACTAAAATGAAACTAAAAATGATTCCGTAATAACATTTCATTTTTAACATTTACATAACTATAAACATCATGAAATGAACGTTGCTGTGATCATTAAGTAGTTAAATCCTCACATTAATTCTTCTAATTTCGCGGTGGCCACAAGTTGCTCTTTAGGGTTGAACGGTTCGCAAGAAAAAAAGAGTATAGAGCGTCTTAAGTGAAAACGAAAGCGTCTTTAGAACCGACTTCGCGCGCAGCAGCGATAATTCATCGAAAGAAACCGGGGCCGAAGTAACTAAGATAAATTTTTGTCCAATGGCGGTTTCACTGTAGGAAGGAGAAACTGGCAAGTTGCAGAGGCGAACGTTCACGATGAACACTTAAACAGCAGCTTCCATCGTTAGTCTACGAGCCATTAAGTAAATTATGCAAGTCCTGCCTCCGGAGTCCTTGGACCGGTGCAAGCGTAAACTTTGACCGTCGTCGTTGAATCGAGGCCGATCAAATTGTTTTTCATCTCCTTAATCCTCCTCCCACCACTAGGAACACTCTTTCAAACTTATATTACCGCGCTTTCGACTTTCCGGGGGAAGTGTGTCTAGTGGTACTCGATTCGATCGAACAAGATCGCAACGAATAAGAAAGAGACACGATGGAATTGTTTCTCGTTACGAGAGTTTGTTGCGGAGAGATAGATATGAAATGTTAACTTGTTGCTTGATGATCTTAAGCTATATTTCAGATCTTGATATAGATCTTGATAGGTAGCAGTGTGATTTGGTAGTTTGTGGTAGATGGTTTAGGGGTTGGGAAACATTGGATTTGTTGAAGTGTATGACGATTTAAGAGAATTTTGTTTACGTTGTAATATTAATTGTACCGATTACGAATAAAGCGTTTTGTGTATAATATTAATTATGTTATATGTTCACCGTAATTTATTACGCTCGTCATGTTAGATCTGAATTATTATTCGTGTCACGTGAATAAGGCAACAGGTTGTGAAACATATAAAAAAAGGTTAAAACCGTTACGAAGGTTATGTAGTTCTTAACATCACGTAGATATTATATTCTTTTTTAATCTTTCACGTTCCCAAAACCTGCTAACATTCAAACACTCTAAAATGATCCTTTCATAGAATTAACAACCGTTCCATCGAATAAAATACGAGCAATCCAGCTTTTACTCATCGCAGAAAGCAATTTTTCCGCTTGATCCTTTGATCCCAATTTCCATACCGTGGTCAATCCACCGGTTCGGATCTACAGCGGATTATCAGCAACCGACCGTCAAGCACGGTCACAAGAGGGTCGTTACCGTGGCAGCCTCGCGACTTAACTCCCGGCAATTAATCTCCCCGCGCTAATTATTTAGCCGGTTAGCAGGAGTTCCGTGCGGCCGAACGTACTTCCGTTATCAGATGTAGTAGGGGTTCGTTCGAGAGGGATCGCGAATAAGTCGGTGCAGGAGGATGAGGTGGAAACTACAAGGGAGGATGGAAGCTCGACGTGGGACGTCGCGGGGGTGATACGGGAAGAGAGGTAGCGCGCGGTTGAGGTTCAGTCGTGCTCAGGAGGATACACGAGGGGTTGAGGCTCGCGCAAGAGTAAATTGATTAGAATTAAAGGGTTGGCTGGCAGGTGCTGCTGCCGGGTTACTACGGACCATAAGAGAGAGAGGTCGACTCATGCGACGAGAGGGTGAGAGAAGCAGAGCTGAGGAACCATAGAGAACATAGGAACAGAGAGATACGAGGGAGGAAGGGAGCTAGGGTACAACGGTGACCACAGCCTCGACGCTGATTGGTCGAGTCAAGTTTGTGGCAAGATGGCTGGCTGGTACTGGTGGTGCTGCTGCTGCTGCTTCTCTCTGCCGTTCTCTTCTTCTGTCTCGCTCTCTAACCCTCTCCCACCCTCTCTTCCATCGTACTAGGCAGCAGCCCGTACTCCAGTTTCTTCTCCAGTTCACCTCAACCTCCTCCTGTGTGCCTCGTCCTCAGGCTTCTCTCTTCCCATCGTACTAGGTTCCCTTCTACGGCGGTCTCTAAGATGCTTTATCTATGTGCCAAATAGATGTATGTACGTGTACACGCCTGTTCGAAACAATGCCGGGCGTGCAACCACCCCCGAGCTGCTACCAGCCACCCTTTCTGCGAGCACTACACTACCAGCGGGTCTCTCTGCCTCTTACCTCTACCATCGTTCCACACCCGCCTCCTGGCCCCTGTCCTTTTCCTCCTTGCCCTATCATCCCTTGCGTGCTCTCTCGCCTCAACCCTTACCACCCACATCCACCTCTTTTCTCTCGCCCAACCAACCACCCACCCCTGCGTCGACATCGTCACCATTTCTGCCAACGTTCTCCGGGTCCTCCCGATCCTCCCCTCCTATCCACATCGCTTTCGTGTCCCTCGTCATCGTCATCTTCGTTCCTTCCTGCCGTACCCTTGCTCCCTCCCTCTGTGTCTTCCTTTCTCTTCTCGTTTCTCTGTTAGCGTCGCGTCCTATTTCCATCCCGCTGTTTCCACCCCTCGGCCACGATGTTCGGCCCGCGTTCGGCCCCCAGCCATCCGCGAATGCGAGAATACCGAGCCGGCCTCAAAGAGAATGCGATAATACGAAGAACTTCGACTAATGAGTTAATAGTTGGTGCCTCACGTTATACCGTCACACCGCGGGTACTTTATTCAACGTCGCCCCGAGCAACGAGATTATAACGCGGGGGCGGTTGTGAAATACACGTACAGTTTGCTTTCAATGTTTTAAGCGTGTATACAGTGTACATGTGTATATATATGTTGAATATGTTAGTGTCCATGAACACATAGGTGAAAGGTATAGATACATTGTTAAGAAATGTAAGTAGAGCCACGGATAATCGGAGAAAATCGTGTCAGCGAGTTTTCACTTTCGTCAACCCGGTGTCGGTCACCTTTTTGCCGCCACGTTAATTGACCCCCGTTCCACCGTCGCTGAATTTTATCTCCGTTGTCGGGAAATTCGTTTCCAGAGAGGCAGGGGTTGATATTAAAATCGTGGTAAGGGAGCTCAGATACCCGGCGAGGATTACCTATTATCGAATCGACGACGAACGTGTTTTATTGGGAAATGGGAATGATTTAACAAAGATCCCGGCGCATGTCGCGATTAAAGTTGTAGGTTGGATTCTGGTCGATTGGTTCTACATGTATGTTGATTGGATGCTGGTTATTCGAGATGTTTTTCGTGCTTCATATTTCTTTTTTATTAATATTGTTCGCATTTTCTTTTTATTGGACATTTAAAATTTCAATGGAAATTTCTACATGAATACATTTGTATACATATGTTATATATGTATTTGTATACACACACACACACACACACACATAGATGCACATTATCTGTATTCATACAAGTACATAATTAGCACTTGTACAATATTTATTTTAAAAATCACTAAAAATATCTCCAAACTTGTTATGTCACTATCATTTGATAAACCAAGATTTTACGAACATTTAGAAAATTCAAATTAACATTAAAATCCAAGCTATTTGTTATTACTTCAATACCATTTGATCTTAACGAGATACAGTCGTTTTCCCTACGTTATTCCTAAAATGAAAATAATAATATACCTAATTTCAATAATTCGTTATATCAAACTACTATCATGTTTCTTTATCTCAAATAAAATTTGCCGCTACCTAATTTAAGATAATTGAATGTAGCCGGTACGCAAACACTAATAAATAAACACATCTATCCTGTACTGTGTCCAAAAAAGATAAAAAATAGCTAAGCGAAAAAAAGAAGAATACGAAAAGGTGAAATATAAGATATAAACATTAGAAAAATAAGAAGAAACGAAAGTGAAGTTTCTCTAGAAAAAACTTCCACGAAGCTAATCGAAAAGTCGGCGTCGCGTATAGCATTCCGTAAACGAGTTAATCATTGGCAGTTCGTGATCGAGGGAATTTAAAAACAAGCGACTCACGGGCAATAGGCCCGGCTGGTCTAAGAGAGAGAGAGAGATCGTTCTCGAATTTACATTTCTAACCGCGGCTAAGAAACGGCACGTTATGGAGATTGCGAAGGTAAACTGCGCGATATCAGCATATCAAACGGCCTCTTTGAGCAGGCTCTCGGCGGGCGAGCGTGTCGGCGACAGCCGCGGGGCGCTTTTTAAAACGCGCGGCCCGCAGAAAACTCTCGGGCTGGTTTCGAGTGTGTGCACACCCGTGTCGTGTCGTGTCGTGCCGTGTCGTGTCGATTCGTCGTTGCCGTCAAGCCACGTGTCGAGGATAAAAAGAGCCGAGCCGTCAGCGCGAGAAAAGTGCAACCAATAATTTTATTTTCCGCGATAAAGCACGGGCTCTCATCGCGGCGACGTTCCAGGGTGGCACGACTGTGGAAAGGAGGCGGTGGGTCGCGTATCTTTAGTAAGTAAACAGAGCGCCTTATGAATTTTAAGCAGCGCGACGAGGAAAGTACGTCGACCTTCTTCTTCTTCTTCTTATCTGACCTTCTTCCTCCTATCTCTGCCTCCTCTTTCGACATCGTTTCATGTTCTCATTCAACTTCTTCGTCATCTCCCTCCTCTCCCTTTGTCGTGGTTTTCAATAATTTAATGAGAACGAGTAAAGGCAGATAAGTAAGCTGTAAAGATACGTATATGAAAAACTAGTGATTCGGAGAGGTGTGAAATATTTAATAAAAGTGGAAAGTTAGAGAAATTCAATGTAAATTTAATATTTGCCTTTGTTTCGAAGTATATGGTTAAATAATTTAAATAACATTCTAATGTTTGCGCTTATGCCAAAGCTGGATAATTCCAATGCAAGGTTAGACATTTCGAAAACCTTTGAACTCTATCAAAAACTATGTCTAATATTCATGAAACAATAGTTTCATCTACTTTGGGAAAGAATGGATTTTGCAAGAAAAAGGCGATTCTAGATATTGAAGCTATGTCTATACCGAATAGAAGTCTAAAAACAACATGTGTTACAATATTAGATTATTCATCCTAATTCCTTGACGCAAAACCAATAGAAAATATCTGATCTATAATAAAGTATATATAAGTTTAAAAAGAAACATTGAAGATACTATGCAATGTTTCTACAGCCATAAAGAAAATCATATTTTCTTAATTTTGACGAAAACGATCAAAGGTAACTATTAGAAAAACTAGTTTATTAGATTTATTAAAAACTAATTTATTAGATACGATAAGTACGTGTCGGTTTTATCTTCGTTTAATCTTCGAGCGGGACAACAGCTAGTTTCTGGCGAACTACGCGTATACAGACTGCGTGCAGACACGATTAACGAGACTAGAGAAGCAGAGAACTCTGTCCCCTTTGAGGTAAACGCGCGGTTTGCTCTAGGAGGGTGAAACCATGCGTATGCGAAAAAGTTTCCCGCGAAGAGGTCAGTCGTTACGCGGGTCGCCACCGCGAACCAAGAGTTCGCGTAGGCTAAAGATGGTGGATGTCGTTCCTCATTTATGACAGCATTTCGACGTCTTTGAGCGAGACACTGCTTCTCGTTTTAGCAATGCTCGATATAGTTTTCACGGGGTCGACGAACCTTTCTCAAAAATGTCGAAGAATTTAGTTACATGGAGATCAATTCTTTCTTTCTTTCTTTAAAGTTAAAACAAATAAATATATAAATACTCAGAATTAAATTCCACTAAAATATAGCTTTTCCATAGACATCGCAATCATTCGAACATACCAAAAATAAATACGGAATGAACAATCCTCGAACTCCACTTCTACGAAACTATTCTCACAAAAAACCCAATAATTGAATTTCCTAGTCCAATAACTATCCTTGATTTAATAAAAATATATAAAAATAAAACTTTTCCAATCAAAGAAAAAAAGTCAGTCTCCCAGGAAATGATGCATCGTATCGCAACACGAAACACAAAATATCGGATATCGTGCGGGAGACGAGTTTCCGAGGAAGCATGTCGACTCTCTCCCCGGTGGATTTTCCGTGAGAGTGGGCGGTCATGCGGCGTTGTTTTGATATTGATCTCCGGATACAACACCGTCTAAGCATTCTAATGGCAAGGGACGAGGATTCTGCGCGCTGCATGGCGCACGTGTTTCTAATGATTTTAGTGGTACCGAGGTCTACCTACAGGCAATGTATAGTTATAGTCGGCTACGAACACGTATTACATCCGCTCCGCCGGGGCACCGTGTAATATGTCGGAATTGCGGAAAGGGGTAACGCGGCCTGGAAGGCGGAGAAGGCCCGCGAGGACGGTCTTGCGGGATTCTTAATGGCAAAAGGCCTCCGAGGTAACACTACGGCTATTAAACGCAGACCCTGCTACTCTACCTCTTCTCTCTCTCTTTCCCTCTCTCTCACTCACTCTCTCTCTCTCTTTCTTCTTTCTTACCGCTAACGATATATCCTTCTTTCTCTTTCAAGTTACCTACGTCGTGTATATCGAGGGTAGTTTTTCAGTTCCGTGGCGTGCATTGGAATGCAATGGAATATGTCATTTATCCGTACAGATGGTAGAGTGTTTTGATGGATGATGAGGTATCGTGTGGCACCTTTGGTTTTTGAGGTCGTGGTAGAAAAATGGAACGGGTTATGAGTATTTAATGAACAAGGAATGACAATAAATTGCAGATGTTACTTCGATAATTTATATTATAGTTCGAACACTCTTGCGATTTTGTTAATCATCGAAAAGAAGTTTTGTCACATCATAACCACGTTGTAATTTTGACACGTATTTTCCACTTATCATGTTCTCTCCAAATATATCTAAGAATTTCTAGGAATAATTAACAAACACAGTAGCCGTAAAATCATATGTTATAACTATCAGTTACTAGCGATATCGATAATAAAATGTAAATAATACTGACAGTATAATAAACGCTGTTATCAGAAATCATAGCTCTAATAATAATTACCGTTGCCTATAACTATCGTAATTACTCTATACAGTGCAATTAATTCCAATTTATGTACCTTATTTTCTCAATCGTCCCATGTTTCAAGCTTCATTATGCTCTTAATCGACCATCGATCAATTGTTAACAATAATTAATACACATTAGAATAGGCTATGAAACTTGTAAGAAAGCGAACCAAGAGGAAAGATACACGGATACTGGAAGATCGCGAACGCAAGGATAAGTAACGAAAATGTAAAGCCCGGATGAACCGCGCTCATCCCCTTTGGCGTCGGCGTTTGACGCGACCGCTGAAATTTTTACTTCGTTCGATTTGGTCTTTCGGGGATTCCCCGCCCTCTGATTGGTGGACTCTGGCCACGCCCTGCATATAAGGGTGGCTTGCTCGCCGGAGCACTATCAACCCTTATGTATGCCCGATGTGAGTACACTTATGTGTACGGGGTACATATATGTAACCGGTGCAGATTTCGCGCGTACATATATGTATCCAGGGTGAAGTACATAGGCGTAGGAACGTGTGTACACCCCTGGGGTGGGGCTCTCGCAGGACTGCTGCGGGAGGCAGCCGACGGTGAACACTCGATACGACACGGTCGATCGAACCAGTCGTAATTTTAGTATGAAACTGTTATCTAAAAATGAACGACTCAACGACACTCGCTATTCTTTTCGCGAAACTCTCACGGGACTCGAGAGACGTGGGAGTGGGATAACTGGAATCGAAGGTTCTAATACTTTTTGTCGATACTTGAAACAAGAGGAGTATATAGATATAAAGGGTGAAGTTAAATTAGAAGTTATATTTTTGATGTATAGAATATTTCACAAAGATTAGATAAAAATTTTGGTATATACGTATCGCTTAGATATATATATATACCTCCGCTCCAAAGTCTCAGGACATTTTTTACTTTTAATAAAATTTTAATATTTGATTTTAAATTACACGCACGTTTGAATAAAATTATTATTATATTATGACGTCGTTATGTATATGTCAGTATGTCAGTAATATATACGTTTTCTTTTTATCAAAAAAATATTATTTCTTGATGTTTTTGTTGTGTGCTTAATTTTCTTTTTTCGCTCAATTTTGAAACTGATCTACTGAGTGTCTTGAGAATTGCGAATGGTAATGTACCTGTGTAGTTTGTGCTTTAAATAATATACCTTAGAGTTTCTATTTTAGGTATACAGTATGTTTCAACGAGATGTGATTGGATGGAAATTTAAATATAAATTGATTATAGATAAGATGCTGATACTCGGTTTTGGAAAAATGTATACATATAAGGACGTTGTTGAATTAGAAGTTATAATTTAAGTATCCAGGATGTTTCAAGGAATTTGAAGAAAAATTTGGATTATGAATTTTTTAATAATTAAGGTATATTAATTTATCATTTTTGACATATGAAAAAAGAATATAATCACCGACCATTTTTATGTATTAAGAATTTTCTTTTAAAAAAGAAGGCAATAAAATGGTTATAATATAAAAATTCTGTAATTCCTTAACACTACATATTGGAACAACGAGTGAGAGTCTATTTGAAACCCGATTAGCCTCACAGACGTCGACTTTATTGCCCGTAATTAGTCGGTATAAATAACGTCATCGAAATAAAGGTGGTGGCTTGGTAAGTAACATCGGAAATTTCAACGATGTTTCAAGTATGACTTCGCATTAGTGGCCGGATACACGGAAAGGGTATTTACGTAATCTCGCGGGCGCTGGATTGTTTTGTGCGCTGAATTGAATAGAATAAGATGTCACTTCACCAGGGAAGAGAATATTTTCATGCTGGGAATATTTTATACGAAATTTATGCCTCAGAGGGATAGACAGAGAACGTGGGAAGGAACTTACCGTGTCTACGTATAGATATTACTATTTTACAGCGGACGGAGTAGAATAAGATGTCACCTCAAATTGTCTCGAGTGACTAAAATAGCTTTACGTTACAAACCTTAAAAGCAACGACGAAGACGCCAGCCGAAAGAGACTCGTATGAAATACACGCGCGAAACGGTGCAGCGTTACTCTAAATTCACCTGTTTCCAAATGATATGCATTTCAAAATTAATTGCGTGCAAGTGCGAGCATCTTTCATGATGTATCGTTATAACCCCGCTACTCACCTCCGTATCTTCCTTTGAATTATTCTTACTTAATTACGTCGCATATGCACCTCGACGACCCATCATATTATTAAAGGGGATTTTATTTGATGTCACTCACGAGTACGAGTTTCCATTATACTTCCCTTTTACCTCCCTCTCAGATATTAATAAATTATACTTTACACCCCTTAGTTTTCGTATCTAATTTTGAATTTGTCAAAACTTGAGGTATTTACATTTTGGATATAAATTTAATATGACATCTTTGTTGGGATAGCAAAAGAGTATAAGAGTTAAATTTTTGTCAAAACAGACTACGCTAATATATTCTACATTGCTGTCTGTGCTACATTATGGTATTATTAGAAGTGTTTTTCTGAAAAATTAATAATTTATATTATAATTTATATTAATATCTACTATAATTTTACATAGTGATACGTGCATAATAATTATATAATAATTTCTTTATTATTGTATACACTATTATATCATGTTACTATTTTAATGAAAAGTAATGAAATAAATAGAGCGACTAATTTTGTAGTGCTTTGAGTTTAGAACGAATTTCGCGGGCATCATAAATATTTCGATATTCGACGGAGATATTTCGATTGAAATGTTTCGATAGTGCGGGAAATAATTTGAACTTAGTTCTTCTTATGTGCGAAGCCGATGGAGGAGCGCTCGCGCTAGTGTCGTGAGTACTTCAAAACAAAATCGTATTCGGTAGAAAGTTTCTTCAATTGTGATTAAAATGATTGAAGAACACGACGAGCGCGAAACAATATGCGACTCAGTGGTAAATATTACGATCTACTAAACACGATAACGTTAATATTTTCTTAGTGTGAAGTCGGTAATTACGAATATTTGAATGTTATAAGGTCTTAACCTTACTTTCAGAATTCATTGGTGGAAGGCTGTCGTTTACCAGTCAGAATGCACGGGACGGATGATTGGCGTGAGTAAAATATCTATTTGCATTCTTGTTCTTTAGTCATATGATGATCTGTTTTGAGAAAATCGTGATCTTTTTCTCTAAATCATGTATGACGTTTTATACAATAAAGATCATTTAGAAAGCGTGTCATTGGTTCGCATTATTGAACCATTTCATAGACACATGGATATTTCTATTGATTAATGTCGTTAAAATCATATCCCGAATATAAGAAATGTATTTAATAAAATATTGGCGTTCATTTACCATACATTATGTTTATTTCAACTTTTAGGTTATGTTTAGGTATCTCAGAGAGTAACAGATTGTGTACATTCGGTCTTTTATTGTTTCTTCAGGAGTGCATTATGTCTCCATTTATTTAGGTGTAATAATGAGAGTTTATCAAAACTGTCCTTTTGTCATCCACAGCTCTTGCTGAAATCATCAGTGTTAAAGACGTACATGGTGTCAAGTGTTATTATGTTCACTATGTAGATTGTAAGTATAACGGGAATTAAGAAGAGAGCTGTTGTATGTATGTACGTAGACAACCATTTAACTAAATGTGCAATATTTTAGTCAATAAACGATTAGATGAATGGGTTACGGAAGATTGTTTGGACACCCGGAAGGTCCAATACCCTCGTCGAGATGGAACCACACCAGGAACTGGTGCAGCAACCCCCAAAAAACAAGCACCCAGTAGACCTCCTAGTCCTAGCAGCCTTAGTAACGAACCAGTTAATGGTTCTGCAGTTTTACAAGCCGCATTACAAAAAAAAATGTCTAGAAAGAGAAAGGCAACATTTATAGAAAATGAGGATTCTCAGGATGGCCCACCACAGACACCTGGTCCAAGGCCAACTGGATCATTGGTTGCGCATCACCACGATGATATAGTTACTAGAATGAAAAATGTAGAACTAATAGAACTAGGTCGTCACAGAATAAGACCCTGGTATTTTAGCCCTTATCCACAAGAAATGGTAAACCTACCGTGTATATATATCTGTGAATTCTGCCTGAAGTATAGAAAAAGTCGAAAATGTCTGGAGCGACATTTAGCAAAATGTAATTTGAGACATCCGCCTGGTAATGAGATATATAGAAAAGGCTCAATATCATTTTTTGAGATTGACGGCCGAAAGAACAAAAATTATGCACAAAATCTTTGTCTACTAGCGAAATTATTTTTGGATCATAAAACGCTTTACTATGATACGGATCCTTTCTTGTTTTATGTAATGACAGATTTTGACAGTAGAGGATTCCATATAGTTGGTTATTTCTCAAAAGAGAAAGAATCGACTGAGGATCATAACGTAGCTTGCATTCTTACACTACCACCCTATCAAAGAAGGGGCTATGGAAAATTACTGATAGAATTCTCATACGAGCTATCCAAATTCGAAGGTAAAACAGGTTCACCTGAAAAACCTTTGTCAGATTTGGGATTGCTGTCTTATAGAAGTTACTGGGCACACACCATATTGGATATTCTGTTGAATATAAAGCCATTAGTAGAAAATGAGAAGCCTCAGATTACGATAAGTGAAATATGTGAGCTGACCTCGATTAAGAAAGAAGATGTGATATCGACGCTTCAGAACTTGAATCTCATTAATTACTACAAAGGACAATATATTGTTACATTGAATAGGTAATTGGCTAAATAGTCAATGCGTCGTTAGGAAAAAAAAAAAACGGGTCGTGCAGACCGTTTGTATAGATATTTCGCTTCTTTGCAAATACAGAGGATTTCTTCCAATATGTCACTGACAAAACATGTTTATTCACAGGGAGATTATCGAGCAACACGCAGCTGCAATGGAAAAGAGGCAAATCAGGATAGATCCTAAGTGTCTTCATTGGACACCAAAAGACTGGAGTGTTAGGGCAAAATGGTGAAGTGACATTCAAAATCAACAATAATGTTGTGTTAATTCATCTCTAAGTGATTTTCAGAATCCCCTGAAAGCGTGACCATTGTATCATTTATTCAGTGTAGATACAAAAACTGTATATAATATACCCGACCATAATGGTCTGTGTTTTTTAGTAAGACTGTCAAGCTTTGCACGTGACTGCAATGATTAAAAATGACAAAATGAAAACGAAAAAGAACACAGAAGTAATAATAATTTTTACGTTTGCATGCGTATCACGGTTACGCAGTATACCGAACAACCATGTTTACCGAATATTTTACGTGATAAGAAAAAAGTATCTGTTAAATAATGTACTGGCTTACATCTAGAGTCAGAAGCAATGTTTTAATATGGTGACTAGGATTTTTTAAAACATTTGCATACATATTTGCGAATCAACGACTTGTACAGGGATATAAATCGCTCTTGTAGAATTGTAAATAAATCTGTTTTTATAATGTGCACCTCATTCACTGCTAAAATACGAAAGCGATATCTAGTTTTAAAACAAAAGAATATATATATGTAATTATAGTATTTCGAAGCTTCAAGTAAAGCGACGAAGCTCGCGTATGTGACCATATTGAAACTCAGTGAAACTGATTGGTACAATGCAAAAGTTGTATGCATACGAATATTCGCACAATTGTGCACACACCTTTAAAACAAGTATTAGGCGATATTCAAATTTGCGTGTGCTCGTATTACGGACGGATGGTAATCGATAATCTGTCGTTAAGAAAACAAATAAATAAATAAATGAAAAATAATAGGAAAGGTGGGAGAAAAATAGAGATCCATTTAAAGAAATCGGATTCATTCATAATCACATCGCATTGAACAAAAACACACGAGTTTTCATTCCTCATTGTATTATAAACGGCTGTGTTTGATCAAGTTGAAAACGCTCGAGCGTAAATTATCCGTCTGAATCCGATTCGAGATTATTCTACCAAAACGAAGAGTTACCTATGAACTGCGAAATAAAAAGTATTTTTCTCTGAAAGTGTGTATTTTTGATAGCGTCGATCGATGCCATTAGTTAGAGCAGGTGAAACGAAAGAAAAGTAGAAAAAGGAAGTATGTTCCAATTTTTTCACTTTACAATCTCTTTCGTTTCCACCTTCTCATCTTTCTATAATTATTCCACAATTAACACAGATACACAGAATCGCAAGAAGGTGTAAATAAGAAAACACACACCAGGTACAATTTTTAAATACAGCATCTTTTTTATGTATATATATATTTTTTTTATATTCAACAGTAACATCACAGTAGCTTCATATACAATAAACTTTTTTATCATAATTTCAGTTGCCTTTGTATTCGTAACACCACGCGACAACGTGACACACAGCGAGTCCCGAACATTCGCCAATTTACAAAAATTTGCTAATAGGTTTTTCGCGCATTGTCAGCAATAGGATGGAAAAAAAAGGAGAGGGATCTTGTGAACGTTAATGTGCACGATGTATGTCTACGTATTACAACACGCATATAACTAGGCGAACAGTACGAACTTAGGACCGCAAATATTATTCGGATCCTCGTGTGTGTGTATGTGTGTGTGTGTGTACGCGCGCACGCGCGCTCGTGTGTGTATGTATTTTTCATATATTCTCGAAAAGATACATGATTGATTTCCTTTTTTCTCTTCCACACGAGAATACGAAGTATATCCGCAAATAAACGCGAACACAGCGATACGTCTGGATACGACGAATTGCGGGTATGCAGAGGACAGGAATCCGAATGATATTGCTGACTCGCCCACGAAGCAGTATTATAATATTCGAGCCTAGCGAACAAACGAAAACCGTTCCCGGTGATTGTTAGAAACGAATAAAATGACGAATTTGCGTCGAAGCGATCTGAGCCTCTTACGATATATTAAAATACCGACTCGACTTTCTATAGATATATTATATCTTATCTGAACGATAAACGCATAATACCGATCATAAACGCATGACGAAACTCTTTTTTTTTTTTTCATTGTTTCTTCTTCACATTCATGAAACACACACATATATAATAATATATATATATATAATTACACGCATACATAAAACACGCATACCGAATCATTATCAGTGTCTGTTGATTGTATTCGTGTTCCGCAGACACAACGAGAGTATCCGGGTACTTGAGAAACACTTGATGAACATTAGGCGAGGACTCGGATACCCCGAGAACGCTATTTTTACTGGACCTGTAAAATTGTGAGTATTACAATTTAAAAAAGAGAGGAAGAAAATATGAGTTTGAATAATACCTACTCGACGAATATGTAACACGATTGGAATATTGAAATAAAGAAATGAGAAACTATGAATTGGTTGTCGGTGTTTCTTGGTTTGATCGATCAATTGATTAGTGTAATCCTTTCGCTACAAATGCTTTATGTACGTATACCACCAGTTATTAAATTGTAAATGAAGATAAATTTTTCGTTTGAAAATATTATGATTATATGATTATTATAGATAGAGAAATCTGTAAAGCACATTACTCTATGCACTCATAAATGAAAATTCTTTTAATAGAGTTTCTTTCAGGAATAAGCCATTTTAATTCTTTGACTTTTATACTAAAAGTGATTTCAATTTTGAAATTACAGTAGCGAAAGGATTAAATAGTTACTTCGAGATCGAAGTCATGTAATTTGAATATTTGTTAGGATGATTATAATTTTAAAATGTTGGGATATTTAATATTTGATATTTAGTGACTCTTTTGGAAAGTAAAGATCTCTAAACAGACGGATAGGTATTTAAATTATTCTTTTGAGGATATTTTCGTGTACTCGAGCACTCGGTTAATCTTCGTTCGACTCAGTGTTCAGGACCAGTGATCGTATATAGATGTAGAAATTGGCGGATAGATTTATAACAACAATAACAACAACAACAATGACAATGAGAGTCCGATGTCGACGAGAGTCGTCGATAAAAATGGACAGTGAATATCTTTTAACAGTGATTAGCGTTAGAACGATGACAATGAGAACATTGATAGTGGTCGGGAAATACTTAACCCTTTTGCACTTTCGTGTATTGTAAATATTGAAATTCTTTGTTTATACGTATGTACGGGAAAAGATAGATTAAACGAAAGCATTAAAATTTAATTAACCCTGTGTAATCCATTATTTAATTATCTAGTGATATTTACGTATGTTCTATATGTTTCTTTTTTCTAAATAACATTTAACAAAATTCAAAATTCAACAAAATAGAAACGGGGTATGTAACGTTTCGATATGATTGTATTTTATAGTATCAAATTGTATACTTCTCAACCTTGTTCTTGATACATCTCATTGTCGTAAAAGACTTTTAATTTTTCTTGAATTTCTGGTAGTGATTAAATATAATCCACGAGTAACAAGAATTTCCAAGAGAAGATATCTTCGATATAAAAGTTCTTCTCGCAGAATATACAATACGATTCAAAATTCGTAGATATAAATTCTACAACTTAATGTGGCTTCAAAAATCTATTAAATCGGTTGGCTTTTTTACTTTCTTATATTAAATTATAGTTAATTTGAAAACAAGTTATTCTTAAAGATATTTATCTCGAAACAACATTTTCTATAACTTAGGATAGATAACTTCGAGTAGAAGCTGATACAACATTCTCACCTCCCGCAAAATAAATTCAAATGAGAAACAAAATATATCACTGCTAGTGAAACTGGCGGAACTGTATGCAATTGCAACAGAATTTCCTTTCGAGTCTTAAAAAATGTCATAAAATTGATATGTATAATATAAAAACACAGTCTTACATCTGGAAATCTGTGATTTCCATTCCATCTTGATGCGAAGTCTTGTTCAAGTGCAAAAGGGATAAAATATCACCGCGTCGCGGCATGCAGTCCTTGTTACGATATATTCTCGCGTAAGGATACTCGATAAGCGTTGTATCATTACAAACAACAACCATCTTCGTTGTCGATTACGCGCCTCGTAATCGAGAATTCTTCAAGATACTTGAAATTCAAATTGAAAGTGCGACATATTCGATACTCGCCGCGATCTGGCCACGTAGCGGTTCTTGGTATCTTTGTCACACGATAATTCTCGTCTTTCTGTGTTGCATTAATCGTGCATGTGTGTGTATGTGTTACGTGTGCGCGTGTGTGTACGCCATATATGTATATATATTATATATATTTATATACGAATATATATATATAGTTTTTCCTTCATTCATACTTTGTATTTTTTTCTCTTTTGTCCAAGATAATCCTCTCTTCCCTTTTGCTTCTCTCTTTTTGTATTTTTTTTTTTTTTTTTTTTGTATGAATACATCTACAGTTGAACAGTAGTTGGCAATGGCTGGACAGAATCGCTTTCGATGAAAATACTTTTGTTTTTGCTAATCAGTTCCTCTTCGTCTATCGAGCCTGTTACGAGGTATCCTGTTTCGTTCCCATTTTTGTTGCCGTTTCTGGTCTTCCTAATTTTCTGGTCTCGCCTCTCTTTTCTGCCTTTATCTCGCGGTTTGCATCGGAACAACGCAACTGGACTGTCATCGAGCGCGGGTAAACTATTCGCTTTGTACATCAGTGCACGCATATCGGATCGCAGAAATTGTGGGCATACGGAAGCGTAATCTTACCGCTGACTCGCTGTAATTTTCCTTACCTAGATAGATAGTGTCCAATTTTTTAAACAATAAACTACTTAATTTTATAAGTTTATTTGTCGTAAGAATATGATATAAATAATAGTGGATTTCAAGGTAAATTTGTATCTGGCTAAAATGAGAAAATTTCTAGTTTTAAAAAGTTTCGTTCTTTACTTTAAATTCGATAAGAAGAACTGGAAAAGGAATATATTAAATTGTAAGCGTAAAAGTGTTCCATATAAAATATCGTGAACGTTTAGACCGCTTTTTCGCGAGTCTGCGTCAATTACGCCCCGAGGTTTCCATCACATCGTGACAAATGAGCCCTCTGGTGTTTCTCAAACCACCAGAAGCAATTAATGAATCATTGCTGCGATCAATTACGCTCCGATCACACATTAAACATCTACGCTTACACACACATATGCCACAGAATCTCCAACGACACGCAGTCCACGGTTCTTTCACAAATGTTTCTGCAAATATTCTCTTCAACAACAATTTCTTATATTTCTTATCTATATAATCCAACTCAATACGTTAAATGAAATTTCTCAAATTTCTATATTTTTCGTGGACATAACGTGTCGCAGAAAGTCCGCCATAGTTCGCACTTACGAAGATGAACGACAACGTGAGAGCACAGTGACGTTTAGAAGTTTAGACGATGATCTTGTCATAATTTACACGAAATCTCGAAATATGTGACACATTACTATACGCTATCATATACATTACTAACACGCTATCTATGGAATGTTTTCTTTAACGTTCGTTTCATTAACAATGATCTGTGAATCGCGTTATTCCACGTAATGAACAAAGAACTATGAATCACAAATTGTTGCACTTTTCTTGAACGTCGAGTATGGCTTAACATGCAGCGTTCCAATTGTATCGACCAGCGACGCACTGCAAGTCTCGTATTATATACATATATGTATAACGTTTCACGTATATCGACCAGCGATTAATTGTATATCACGTAGTAGAACGTTTACGACTATCAGTGATAAATCACGGATCAAGCAGTATCACACAGCTGCCCGAGATTTATGCTAAATTACGGTACATAGGTATTATTCATTTATAGCGACATTTATAGTAGTATTACATTTATTTGGCAAACGGAGCGCTTACGTGACGCTACGTTATTCCAGATCATCGCTAAACTCACAATAATCCGTATTTTCGATGAATAACGTATTTTGTCTGATTAATTTGTTATGTTGCCGCGAATTGACAAATCTATAACTTCGCAAAAGAAGTCTGCGGTTTTAATTGTTATTTAAATTTAGTAGAAAGCGATGATTTGTTTCATTTATAATTAGTAAGAAAATATAAATAACGTAAAATTATCTGAACAGTTCAGTTTAATAAGATCACATATCATTTTCGTTCTTCTTACACCTTATGTTACGTAATTAATTTTTTCTACCTGTTTTTCAGCGACTGATCGAAAAGAAAGGATTCATCAGTTTCAAACTTCCTTTGCATTTTTATATTTCCATATAACATTTTTGTTTTCGTAACTGTCGGAAAGAATTTAATGACGTCCAATAGATAGCACGTTAATTTTTACGGCCAAGATCGCGAAATCTAATTGCCGCGATCAAATGTAAACGCGCGAATCGCGACAGATCATCGTCCAGGGATCGTCCACGGATCATCCATACGATTTTCTTTAAAAACGTTCACGTTTACGAGACGTGTTTCTTTACGTACATATATGTATCTTTTTTTTTCTCGTTTTTTCATTCTTTTCTTTATTTAGCTTGTTTTACAGCTATACGTACGGTTTGCATATTTAGTTAGTTTATTTTAATTATTAACACTCTCTTTCACATATACATACATACACACACACATACGCACACACATACACACAGTCTGTCTCACGACTCTGCTCGTACACTGCACGTCACATATGGTATTTGTACCTTCTTGTTTTCTCTAGTATTCTGTAAAAATATTACAAAGGGCCATCTTTCTACCACGTGTTAGATCGAATAATTCAAATCCATATCGAATCCATATCCACATTTCATTATGTCATTTTAAGTGTACCATATTTTATGTGATTACAGTGTCGAGGGTGCGTCGATTTGTATTCTACAAGCGATAGTCTCGTTTCACCTGCGAGACGACGCGAAGAAAAGATCTACTTTCGTCCAGCCGCTTGCCTGAACAATAAGACACTTAACAGTTGGACGATCCCCATATCTGGGAATCGATGAATGTTTTTTTTTGCACCTTTTTCCCTTTTTATTTTTCCTTTTTTTTTTTGTTAGTTTTCTTTTGTTCTTTTTCTCCGTCTCTTAAACAATTGTGTCTCGACGTTACATTTGCGTATAACAAACAGAATACACACGAGGGAGGGATCGAAAACGGCATTAAATCGTCGACGAGTGTGTAAAAAATATCTCTTCTTCTTGGAACCTACGAGAGAAGTTGCGTCGAGGACAATCGAGAAGCGAGAGCGAAAGCGAAACGGGGACAGAGTCAGGGGGACGAAAATCAGCCTCTTCCGCGTGTATTATAAAACCACGCGTTTGTTTCTTCTTTTTCTTCGTGTTCATGTGTGTATGTGTACTCTCCTTTTTTCTCTTTTTTTTTCCTCTTTTCGATTTTTCTCGTGAAAATGCAGTCAATGGAATTTGGGAACCAGGCCAGGCTAAATTATCGAACGATTTTTGTTTACGAAAAAATGACTGATGATGGGATCTTTTATTATCACATACTGTGCGAGAGCTATAAATTAATGGACACACCAAATTTTATTCCTTGGTTTGTATATACTAAAAGAAATTTTGCTTTTACATCGATATTTAGAATAAAGAAAAAAAGAAAAGAGAAATCTTTGTCAAGACAATCGTTTATTTTTATATTTCTTTCCTTCCTAGCCTGTTCCTGTGAATTTTAGAATATCTGCCTTAGAGTATTGAAGATACAAAAACTACGATAGAAAACAGAACAGACTTCGAATACTTTTGCTGTTTCAGTTTGCTCCTTATTCTTCATTTCCATTTATATTTCACACTCAACATCAACGTCATATTTATTTATGTATTTATCTTTTTCTTGTTGTTATTACTATTATTATTTCTCTTATAATTATTTATTAGTATTATTGTTATCATTAATGTCACTCTTAATACGTACATATATACACACACATGTTTATGCATGTATACATACAATTAAATTCACTCAAGCTTACCAAATAATTAATCGTTACGTTTATATAATGTATATCGTATTATCAATAGCGTTTCTCTGTCTTCGAGTTTTCTTTTTGGTTTGTATTTTTCTTTTTATGATACAGATTGTCATAATCGGCATGGTATTGCCGTCTTTCTTTCAACCTCTGGCGCTTTCCCTTCTTTTTGAAGAATCTTCCTTCTTTCTATTTTATTCTGTCTTCTTTTTCATTTGAAACAATGTCGTCACCAAGTTACTTTCAACGTCCTTCACTTTGCCCTATTCTTATACAATATGAAATTTGTGCATTTTCCCTTGCTTCCCGTTGATTGATAATGACTGAAACTAGGAGTCCATCTTCTCGTTTAATCAACGAACTTTCACAATCCATTTTCTCATCCCTTTTTCTCTCATCTTAAGCTTCCTTTGCGTAGTATCGAAGTCTATTACTTTCCTGACGATTTTTCCAGGAAAATAATTACTTCCCTTCCTATTGTATAGATCGTGCATTTCAATCTTCTTCCTAGAACAAGATGTTTCTTTCTAAAACAAGATTTTGTAATAGAAAAGCGATCGTAAATCTGTCACAACTTAGATTCGCTACTTTTCACATTATTCAATTTTTCCAATTTGTGAAATTATTTCCATCGATTAACATCTACACTTTCTATGCGTGATTTTGATCATGTTAATAGTTGACTATTCGATGAAACAATTTCGAGAATCTCCCAGAAAAATAATTACATGTCGCAGATAATTTATTGTTGTTTTTAACGCATGTTAATCATTGAATTTTTTCTCGCTTTTAATTAAGAAACAGTTCTACGAGTAACTAGCAAAGTTCATGATCGACACAATTCTTGACTAAAATCTTGGAAAGATCACCCTCATTTATTGGCGAACTACTATTTAGAGTTTACTCTCCTCAGGTACGAGTTGTTATTTCCATTTTTATAAGGGTGAAGGTTAAGGGATGCTTGGAATTGGTACACAATGTGCAATAGTCTTTTACATGCCACAGTCGAAACTCTCCTGATTTTGCACCTTTTTCTGGTAAGCTTCCAAATAGCTGTCGACGTTCCTGTAGATGCCAGAGTTTGCTTGGTACATCAGAGTTTCCAGGATTCTCTCGTTTCTGATTGCTTTGGATGGCAAGACAATCTGAAAGATCCGTTGAAGAAATTAGTTTTATTATTATATTTTATTAATGTGAATTTGTTAAATTACTTATAAAGAGAGACTTAAAAATAGTTGTTAGTTTGAATTTTTTCTTATAGTACCATGTTCGATAGCTTGCTCAAGATTCTCTCGTATTACATTGTGAAAGAGTTAAAAACATTTTCTATGAAACTTACCCTAATAAGTTCTTGAGGCGTTATTCTATACAACTTCAAGTCTCTACTGAGCCTCTCCATAATACACTTGAACTCAACTTTCGGGTCTACTTTGGTCGATTTCTTGTCTTTAATCCTATTCTTCGCCCACTCGAGCATCGCCTCGAATTTCTTAATTTCGCCAACTTCCAGACCTCTGCACATGATCATTTGAACCATCGACTCACTTAATGTGAGAAAATCAGGATTCTGGAACAACTGGTACGCTCTGGTCTCGATGAACGCGAGGATCATATTAACTAGCTCCGAGGCAGACGTGTAACGCCAGCAGTAGTTTTCCAACGCGCACAGCATCACGCAGACAATTTCAATTCGTAAAAATTGTTTCGCGTGATGGAAACACGCCTGTAGAAGCTCTGGCAGATCATAGTGCTCCGCTGCACAGATCAGGCCTGGTATGTTGCTGCATGTCAGTGGACAAGAACCTGTCTGTAGGTAGTTGAGCAGAATCTTGAACGTCTTCGGGTCGAATTCGATGATATTGAACTATATGATAAAAAAAAAAAAATTAGCGATATATGGAGATGTTTGCCTTTTATTTGGAGCAACTTTTATCGTTTAGTCTATCATGTAGTTTAAAAAAGTTATTTGTGCAAGATGTTCCATTCTAATCTCCAGAGACAAATATCTTGAGAAATATGGAATGTATTGTTTACTTCTATCTCTTGTTACTTTACAGTGAATGAAAATATAGATTCTAATCTTTTTTGCACTATTAAGCTAATTTCTCCTCCTCTATCAACTCATCCTATTATTATACCTACTCTTCTCTATTAAGTTTGATGAATTCATCTTCTAAAAAAATTCCAATTTCTTCTTCCATTTAATTTTCACAATATTTTCACAATAATTTTCACAATAGAAGCACCAATCACAGCCTTATCATATCATTGTTAAACATGTACTTGTAATATCAAAGAATACCGATAACATTAATATCAAATTAATAAAGAAAAGTTCCTTCCAAACCTCATTATATAATATATCTGTACATACCAGAAGTAAACTGTTATAATTAACACTATTAGAAGCTTAAAATCTTATCCTTTAAAATGATTTTTGTCTCATTTCGATACGATTTCTCGTTTCGAAGATATGCTCGTTCAGAGTAAAGCGTAATTTCCAGTATTTCGCTATTGCTATCTTATTCGCATACTCGGTTCTTTCACTCGCACGCCTTCGCTGACCTACCGCACATGTGGCACGTGCGAATGGTCAGTGACGGACGCTGAGTCACAGCTTTTTTTACGCCACTACTACTACTACTACTACTATTACTACTACTCGCGACATACGTAATTCTTGGAAAAAAGTGGGTCACGACGTTTCTAAGAATTTCAATCGCCATTCAGCTTTCTGCACGTTCTATACGCAATACTTTGAAGCCTCGCACCTCATAAACGGATTGAGACATCGAATTAAAACAAATTGTGGATTATAGGGCGTATCTTTCTCTGTCTTTAGAGTGATTTCATTTAAAAATCTTGTAGCTTTTTTCTTCTTTTCGTTTTTAATTTTTTAACGTTAAAGTACATTTTAAGTATGTAACTTCTTTTCTATTTGTTTCTCTTGAGTGTTGTATGGAATGTGTGTTGCATGTGTGGTAGGTGTGAAAAGACAGTCTTGTAAATATTAATTGGTGAATGTTGATACTGATATATAGAGTGTAAGAGGATGAGCATCTTATTATTAATATTGAATAAATAAAATATACGGAGGAAGAAAAAATAAATTGAAAATAAATTGGACGATTGGAATATAATGATAACAATTGACATTGGTGTAACGTGTGGTTGGTTTCTTTACCTGTTGAAGAAATTCTGTATCAAATATAATGTGTAAATAAATCATTAACTTGAAGAAACAAGAGGAGAATGGTATAATAAAGTTAGATACAGAAGTTTTACGATAAAATAGGAAATGTTATTGAAAATATAATAAATTAACATTTGCCAGGAATAAAAATAAGCATACTGTGTTATAACCGCGAATAGTGTATTTGTCAGTGTTTAAATATATCAGTAATAGAACATCATTAATAATAATATTGTTACTGCGAATTAATTAAATTTACCTCCGTTTGTGCCAATTTTGCTCTATCAACTTTCTGCGCATCCGCACATACGCTGAGTCTGGGTACCGCCAACTGTTGAGCTGCCTTCTCCTTTTCCTTCGCCTCTTTATCTAAAATTTTGAATTGAAAATTTACAATGAATCACAGAAACAAAAATTCTTACATACACGTATTCAAATCCAATATTTCTACGCATCCGATATACATATCTAATACTTCTATATCTATTAACAATTAATTTTACCGTGTATATTATTGATGGAAGAAATGTAACGACATAATTAAACAATTAAAACTCTACCTGTCTTATAGAAACATGTATTACCTTGTATCTTAGATTAAACAAGTCTTTGAGCCAATATAATTAATTAATATAAAATTTACTTAAATTAGGTATTTATAATATTTAATATCTATACAGACATTCAAATATTAGAATCATAATAAATATTTCTCAAACGCGCTATCCTATACACAAACTTTTTAAATATACAACAAAAGCATATATCAAAATAATTCTTCGTTGACATCACATCATCCTGAATAGGCTAAATCGACTTCCGTATCTTTCTTCACCTACATGTCTGAAATCGTTGTTTAGTCTCTCGAAATATGCATAAAATTTAGTACCTGATAATAACTTTTACAACTTCGCCAATTACGTTTACCGTTAACAGTATATTTCTTACAGTTAGTCTTTCCAAACGTATAAAACCATAAACGAAGCACGATATTTAGTCGTCTAACAGAGTCAATAATATACGTACTGCTGCAATCCTGCGAACTAGCCCAACGTTTCCGATCCTCGCTTTGCAGCGTGTTTCCGCTTCCGTGTTTCTTAATGCTCCGTCCCCAGCCTGCCGTGATCGTGCCCAGCCTCGAGAACGCTCGCTTCATCATCGGTGACGAGGGCACGCTTTTAGGTCTAAACAAGTCAGAGCCAGTATCTCACAGAAACCGCAGAGCGGCACCTCAGGGTACGGAGAGGAAATTCTTCTCGAAGAAGAATCTTTGATCAAGGAGAGAGGACAGCAGGGAAAGTAGAAAGGAAGATTGAAATCGATAAAAAGGAAATCGGTGATGACGGATTTTTCAAGTAGATCTTACAGTTCCTGAATGCATCGAATAATAGCAATAAGGAAAAAAACGAACAATACGAGACAACGACGAAAGCTCGTCTCCTTCGTTCGCAAAATCGGAAAAATTGGAAACGTGAATGCGAATATAGAAATACCGAAGTAAAGGCGAGATAATCAGAGCTTGCTGTTACAGTTACTCGAGGAGAAAAATTGTTCACGAGACACGACGACTTAAGTTCACTGCATGCCGATAGCCAAATTACCAAATCGAATAGAATTCGGAAACAAAGTGTCAGTGTTTAGATTGGAAAAAAAAGGAACCGAGAATTCGATAGAAGACATACAGAGCAGCCGCAAGAACACAGGAAGATATAAAATAAAGGAAAAAATAAGGGAAAAATCGATACGTCGATCTCGACCGAAGCTAATAAGATAGATATAATAATAATTAGCGTGACTGGTGTGATACTTCGAGTTACTCTTGCAGTGCTTTTGTTTTTTTTTTTTTTTTTTTGTTCTTTATTCTTTTATCGATTGGTTTCGGAATAGTAAAACATACTACACAGTTAATCATTCAAATACAATAGAAAGATATAGCGAATAAGAAAGTGAATAATACTCATAATCAACATGCGGTGCTGTGTGTATGTTCTGTAGGTGTACGTGTTCATGTGTGTGTGTGTGTGAGGATAGGAGACATGGAAGTGCCGTAAAAAATACACATAATTACGATTAAATATGTACGATATATAATATATAATATATAGATATGTATATATACTATCATTCGACAACGACACCAAAGGCAAGTTCAATCTCTCACCGTTAATCTCCCGGCTTTTTTAATCGCTAAATAAATCCAGTTATATCGTTTATGCATCTTGTTTCGCTTCATTTGTATTAACCCATTTTACGGACTAATTATGCAATTAATTGGACTGAAAAATGAAATTTTTTGAAACTAGGAACGATTACATTTAGATTGGCACACATTTGTTCTCGTGCAAGTAATAAGTGCTTTTTAACTGAAAAGACAAGTTCTTTAGGTTGATATTCGAAGATTCCAGGAAATAAACTTTATAAATCCATTTTTCTTTCTTTTTTTTAGATTTTTGTGATTCATTCAGAAAGGAACTTAATATAAAGATGGTCGATGAATTCACAAGATTTGCTTTATTTTAAATGTGCGAGTTCTGCTTTAAAAATTCGCCTTTAAGCAAGACACAAAAATGTGAATCATACTTACATCATGTTCTTCTCCTGCAATCTTCATTTCAGATTTTTAATTACTACAGCTACAAGAAGGATTCTAATTAAAGAGATACGGGAGAAGATAATATTTTAAATATTTTTAACACGGAAAGGAAGTTGCGAATAAAATACTGACGAACAATAAAATAAGCCATTATTTTGATTCACAAAATACAATATAGACGATTATAAACGAAACATCGTATTAATATTAAGAATAATAAAATAAAAAATATTAATAATAAAATGAAAAAAGTTACTATTACAATCACACAAAAATAAACTATTACAATCGTTTTATCATTATCGAAGAATGGGTTAATACATCATATATTGCGTGGATTATATCATGAAATCACTCAAACAATGATAGATTTTATTTATGTTTTTTGATTCACGTATTGAATATAAACTGGACTCTTGAAGATAAAAAATGCATAATCCTGATTAACAGAAATAATTCACAAGATACGAACCTTGGACTTTCGACATCAGGAACTTGAAGGAAGTTAGAACTTCGTGGCTTCTGTGGGCTCAACAAGGTTGGTACCGGTCTGGCAAGTAATTCAGCAACCGGCACTTGTGGACTTCCGAAACCCGCTTGAATACCATACAACATCTCTTGGAATACTCTAAAGAAATCAAATAAGTTAGTAATTTTTACTTCTTACCAATGTCAATTTGTTCATAGTTCAATTTTTTGTTGCTAGTATTTTTAACGAAATTAATAATTATTATAATACTATATTAAAGATATTTTTAACAAAATTAACGTTCACTTCCATCAAGATTGAAGTACGATTGCATTCTTTATTCTTTATTTTCTGAATTACCCGAAAACGTAAATCAATTTTTTGACTAATCACCTGCTCCTAACTGCCAAAATCGCTCTGACGCCAAAGAATCGGACTTTCTGCTTCTGTGGTCCATGTACCAGGAAACAAACATCAAACAGGTTCGTATTTAACGTGGTATTCTCTTCATTGTTCAAAAATACTTTAGTGAAGTCTTTGGCAAGTTGATCGTGATCTTCGAATTGATCTCTGACAGAATCCAAAAGTGGGGAAGATGGTCTCATATGGCCAATTGGTCTCCATGAACCGCGTCTAAAGTATTAAATTTCGTTCTCATTGATTCGTTTATTCTTTTTAAATACAATAAAATATTTTAATTAAAATATAATTAATTTCTTTGTGGTCGTTGTCGTTCATGTTCGTTCACCTGTATGGTTTCGGAATCTGCCCGGTTTCTGCATGATTAGCCAAGTTGGCCACGATATCTTCCAACATCTGAGTTCTCGTTCTTTCTTGCATCTTAGCGAATTTTGGTGCAGAATAACTTGCTCGCTCTCCGTTCACAATTTTCGTCAATAACCACTCGCGGAACATGGGACCTGTTGCATCGAGAGATCGTTAAATTTGCTTTTACATCTCACCGATAACTTTCTTCAAAGTAGTAAGAGCTAGTTTTATTTCCAAGTTACTACCTTGCGTTTTAGATGGTTCATTTTGAAATCAAACTATTCCTTTTCTAATCTTTTCCCGATTCTCTTCTTTCCTTTTAAAATAATTCTTGCATTTTTCACAACAATACAAATGTTCTCTAATAAACTTTGAATATATTTTCAAATTAATAACAGAATTTTAATCAATTTTCTAGTTGAATAATAAAAAGTCTTTCATTTTTTAGACTCTGATTACAAGTTATATAACAAACAAATGTTGAATTTAAGCTCACAGTGTGTCCAATTAGAATATTTAAAGATTCATATATTATGTATTATTACCCTTTTTAAAAACATTTTGTTCCCAAAGATAGGGTTTGTATGCTCCAACCTCGTCCCTAGTGGCAACCGATACTTCATATCTGGTGACTTTCCTTTTTATTCGTGGACTAACTCGAACTAGAATGAACGTGTAGAGAAAATGGGACTTCATACAGGCTGGATTAAACGGAGTCTTGTCTGCTTCCAAGAACACGACACACACTATGTCGTTACCGATGTGTCGTTTTTTTTGTACCTAAACAATACAATCTCTTTTAATATAATTATAATAAGAGTAACTATTAGCCTGTAATTATTATTATTCATACAATCAAAGTTCATGAAAACAGCATTGTTTGAACTAATTCTTTTTAATTAACTTTCAATTAACTCTTTTTTCTAACAATAATATGTTATTTTATTTCTGAAAAATTAAAAATTCCTATTTACTTTTGAAGTTGAATTTTGAATATTTCTGTTGTTTATGATTGCTTTCATAGTAATAAGTATTAACTGCACATAGTTTAATATCATGTCAAATAATATAATATTGATATATACGTAATGTTATATACAGAAATTGTATCATATACATCATGAATCACATATTATACATAGTTCTAAATTGATAATTACGTCAATAAGTCAATAATAAATAGATAAATAAATAATTAATAAATAATTAATAAATAATTAATAAATAAATAATAAATAAATAAATAAGTCAATAATTAAACAATGAATAATTCTCAATTTGAGGACTTGAAACTGAGAATTTCATTCAACCAAAATTCTGAATGCTATCTGCCTTTATTGAATTGGAATTATAATCCTTGCTATGCGTGTAACGCGATATGTGTTACAAAGCCGGGTTTAATTAGTCTTCAATGTACCTAATATCTATTGTTACTTATGATTGTCCTCCATCTATATGGAAAATTAGTTATTACGCCACAGTAATATTTGCGAACTCTATCATCAGAGTATTCTTGTAGTTTTCTTACAATCTTATACGCGGTTAAAAAATTGTCTAAAAGTTGAAAGAATTGAAAATTGTTTTACTTACCAAATACTATAAAAGTCATTATATTTTGCATAGTTTATATGTTTTCTCATATTATTACATTTTATGCGATTTTACATTTTCAAATCTTCCGAATAATAATAACTAAGCAGTCCAATAATAACTAATAAATAGTAAAATAATGTATAATAAAATTTAGAGCCAAGACATTCCGTTTAATGTATTAGCCTTCAATTTAGCTATTTAATTCAGGCAAGATAAGAAAAGATTGATTAAAACGCTGTCGGTGGTAAACGTGTCAACAACGACAAAAAATTTATTTTACCCTTTGCACGTCGTGCTTCTCATTAGGTAGGAATGTGGACACGTGGTACATGATCTCGATGCCTCGCCAATTCGTGTACACAGAGTACAATCCAGTCAGGTCGTGAATCGTATCCAAGCCGCCCTTGTACTTATCGAAACCCTTCAGACGAATTTTATCACCGAGAATTTGTAGGAATTCGTCGAAAAGCGGCGAATTCTGGTGGTTGTCCAATATCTCCTCCTCGGTACGCTGGTCCTCTTGAACGTACAGTACGCCGACTTTCAACTCCGATTTTATGAACACCTGATCCAGCTTCAGCAGCTCATCCTGAGTGTCAGGTAATTGACCTAACGTTAATGGCGGATTCACGTTCACCTCTTTGCCTAAGCTGCGGACCACTTCCTCGCGATTGTACCTGTGAGAAATGAGAAACTCGTGAATGTTCGTTTTACGAGAAGAATGGTCTTTAATTGAATTCTACCGACATTTAACTCTTTCGTTACGTGAAGTTAAGAGTCGAAAGCGGTTTTTGGAATATAGACGGGAAGTTGCTTTACTAAAATTTAGAGATTCTAAACGGTGACAAGCATAATAAATACAGGGAATGTTCTTCTTATACCAAATTTAATTTAGTGTGACTACTTTTAGTCCGTTTTACTTGCAATTATTATTCGAAATTAAAGTTTCAAAGCTGTTCTACTTTTCTATAATATTTTAAGGGAAAAGAAGTTTATTTTTGTATTTTATATCATGAATAAAAATGACTTCAGTTTACACAGAATGTATATCGCTTTTAGCAAATGATTTTTAAAAGTGTACATGTACTCTTCGTAGAGATAGAGTTAAGTGCTATTTACACTACAAACAACATTTCGCGGTTTTCGCGCTGGGTCAAATGTAATATATCTTAAATATCTTCAAGAGTATAGTGTTATATGTAATTCATGTATGCGCAATTGAATTAAAAGCGTAGAATAATATTTTTTTGCTCGAGTTTGATTTTGCGAGAAAATATATTTGTGAAAATAGGATTTGTCGAAGGACATTATAATGCTTATTGTTTCTATATATAACACTTACGCGACTTTTATGAGTTATTAAACTGAAGAAGCATAAAGGAGAATTTTATCAAGCGTACTTTATTTTATCCGGCTACCTAAAAATCTATTTTCATGAAAATTAAACCTTGCATGATCAAATTTTATTTTACACTTTCAATCTATTTTCAGGAATCACCTTTCACCCACATATATAATACTTTCGATCTTACCCTGTATGCATATATTTTATAAATATGAAAATATTTAAATAAATCTGAAATGTTTTCAAAAACATCGTGACAAAAATATTTTTTATAACTTTATAATTATTTTTTTATATTATTATAATCACGTCAGATATGATGTGAAGAGAAAATAAAAGAAAAATGGAAGAAGCGAAAACAATTAAAATTTGTTAATATTATTCAATTGTTTATAATTTTAGTGAAAGAATGGGATTATGTTTCTGATCAATCAAATAGCGTAGTTACGATAAATTTTGATAAAAGAAGGATTTGTCGAAGTCGAAGCTTGTGTATTCTATTAGTTTGTTATTTCTACGTAGCTCGAAGAGTAGAATTAATTTCACCTTGATTCTACCATGTAGTTTAACCTAATTAGGCGGTATTAAAGGCTCCTGTGAGAGTTAGGATATTACTATTGCTTACTTACACTGTTTAGTCTCTAAACTGTGCCACTGGATACGTCTATATTACGCTTGTAAGCAAAATGTTTGACTTGTACTACTTGTTTGATGCCTAATTCCCGTTATAGAACTTTCCAAACTGTCTCATTTCTACTTCATTTAATATTCCTTTTGCAGTTGGGATTTTCAAGAGGTTCCAATTAATTCTACAGTTACATTGACAATTTTTTGTGAAATATTTAATCGATATTTATGATGTTTCAGATTGTCCTATCCAGTTACTTTTCAAGATATTATTTAAAAAGACTTCTAGATCCTTATAATCTTTCTTATATCAATGATCTATTCGGTTACACTAGTCTACGATAAATCAAACCACTTACATATTCCATTTTAACAATGATATTTAACTTATCTTTTTTTCAAATTTTAATAATTTATAATCCATGTCATTATATTACTGTGGTTACCGTTTCTCCATATAATTTACTTTTTAAACTCTCCATTTTATTTTATATATTTTCAGTGTTTTATCCAACACTGCATCTGTTAACAATTACAAAATATGACATATTTGCAATTTTTATCGTATTTGTAATAACATATTGCGCTTTGTTTCAACTTATCACGGCCCTTCTAGCTCATTTTTTCAGGATAAACCTGAAACCAGTGCTTCGAATGACTTTTAAAAACAGGAATTTCGAAACCCGAAAAACTACAAATATGTCATGTAAATATCGCCAAAAATTAAAAATCTAAAACTACGCAAACTATTCGCAAATGCTTCCAAAAAATACAAAATATCGCCAAATACCTGTCAGCAAATACACAGCTCGCAGGAATTAGCCCGTGTACAGTGTAACTGATGGCTCTGACGAGAATTCTGAATTGATCCCGGCTATTCAATGTTTCCTGCTTGATACTTAGTATCACCGGGCCAAGATCTTCGTCGTTGGCAAAATAATTCCAATGTTCAGTTCCGTAGAAATATTTTTCATAGGTCTCTTGTTCGACAGAGGTCAGCTCGAATCCTTGATTCTTTTCCCATTGTTCCTCGATCGTGGTCTTCTTCCTGGGCACTTCGTCGGTATCCGACTCTTGTTGAACCTCAGCCAATTCAGTGTCAGTCGCTTCTCCGCTCTCGCTCTCGTCCCAGATCGTGTCAGAAGTGATTTGCTGTCTAGAGCACTCGATCCAGTAGCCAGGTGTAGGTACCAGATTGTGAGGAAACTCGTTGCAGAACTCATCTATGGAAATATTTAATATTCTACTTAATGATGTGATTTAGTTTGAGCCGAAGGGGTTTGTAAAGTGGTTGAATCCGTTTGGGGATTTTTAGGATTAAATTGGGATTAACTTAATTGCCTTTTTATTACATGACGAGTAAACTAAATACTGTGGGAGGGATAATCATTTTTAGAAACGTATATATTAATTTTATGAATAATATTATATGGATCTTGGTAAATTGTAATGTTAATTTTAGGAATGACAAAATATTGATAATATCTAGAATGATATAATAATATTCATAACAATTTTTGCAATAATTTCTTAGATTAAAGTATCATTTCACGTCGTAGAAAATTAATCCAAAGTAAATTTCTCTTTAATAACAAAAATTTCAATCAATCTCAACGTCGTCAGCGTAACTTTCCTCAAGATCTCAAGTAAACCGAAAACCATTCCAGCAACACGCAAGTATGATACTTCACACGCTTCGAAATCCATTTTCTCCGCAAATTTCATTTCTCAATATTATTATCAGTTCAGTCTGTTGCCCTCCTTTTTTGAGACAACACTCGAAACGCGGCAGAAGTTTCAGTGAATCCAACCTCTTTTTACAGTCGATCTGCTTACTGTGATCTATACTATCTATCTATAGTGATGTATAAAATTTGAATGCTCGAAGCTTTAAAGCTCAACCTTAATGGAGTTTTTAGCATTGACATCAAATAGGGTTCAAACTTTCGACAGTTTGAAGTGGACGTTTCGAGTCTCAGTTGCAGATATTTTTTGAGTTGCACGTAAAGAAATGAATAATAATCCCGTGGTAATTTATGGAATAAGAAATGTCGTTTGAGGCTTACTTTTCCAGTTACAATTTAATTTCACGAAAATTCGCCTCTATTTCATTCATGCTTCCTGTTTCTCACTCTAACAATATAGTTAATAGAGCGTTTCTATTATAAAGGTAAATTGTTTATAACTGAAAAATATGCTTCAAGTATTTTATACACAGCTTATAAATATCGCTAACTTTTCTAACCTGAACACCCTAACTCCCTTCTAAACACTTCATACTTATTCGTACACTACTCAAAACAAGTAGACAATTTAGTTCAAAAATCTAAGAAAAATCTAAAATTAGAAGACAGTATCCCTTTTCCGACTGATATATCCATATTCTTTTCAATGATAGTACGCAAATAAATCTTTATTAAAGTATCACACAAATAAAACGTCGATTCGTATTAAGCCTATAGAAACTTTTCCATCCATCACGAAGCAACAGCTTCATCGATCTAAACGATCTCCCCCTCTTTCAGAACATTTTTCCAAACCACGTGGAAACGCGAGTAGGAAAATGGAGGCCAGGAAATCATTAAAGGAAGCAATCCGATCCGTCCTTCTTACAGTCGAATCCGACCTATATCGAACCTTCGCTACTGGGGCTGACCTGTTTCAGGGATTTCTCCTTCCACGTGCAACGTCGACTATCCGTCCACTTAGACACGTATCATCGATAACGCGTTTTCCCCTTCGTAACAGCCAGCTTCTCGTTCTTCGATTCGCCCTTTTTCCTTCCCATTCTCTCTCTCTCTCTCTTTTTATCTTTCTCTCTTATTTTTTCCTATAGAACGTCGACGATACCGCAGTCGACTCACTGTAAGGTAGAACACCAAACTGTTTATAGACAGGCTTGGTATTCGAACTTAAAGTGAACCGGCCCCGGTGCATCCCCGTCTTCTGGTCGTCTTACCACTCCTTTAATCTCAGCTTTCTCTCAGCAGGAACTAATGGTCTGTAGTGCTTCGTAAATTCGATCGTCGATACTTGAGAGGGGACGGGGGGATAGCACGTTCCAGTTTTTCACTCCTTCCGATGCTGCTCCTCTTGCCGCTTCTTCTTCGTTCGTTTCTAACGGTTACAGGATCGCGAGATCCCCTTCGAAGTGATAAAATAACGATCGAGGGTTGATTCCTGCGAAAACTCTCGGTTTCTTTCGATCGAAGATGAGTTTAGGCGGAAAGGTTCGGCGAGCTTCTTTCGCTGGTTTTTTGGAGAATGAAGGTAGTGTTATCACGATGTCGAATGAAATTTTTGATGGATCGAGGCTGTTTGTATGTGAGGAAGCTTTTTCTGGCGGCAAATATCGATTGAAAATTTTCTCTTGTTTGTAACTTTGTATTTGCCGCGTTCTTCTTTTTAATCTTACAATCTCCGGGTTTATGTGTATCTTATATGTTTGTTGTATTTGTAGGTGTTTTAGCAATTGCAGAGGACAGAGTGAAATTGAGATATAGAAACACTCCTGATACTTATGAAATTATATAGAATATTTATACCTTAGTGCAGTACGTTTGAAAATCTTATTACTTGCATCAGAAATAGTAATGTTACGAATAAGATGAGATAGAAATTGGAAACTCTTTGTAGAAATATGTCTCGGTTGAATCTTATTTCATAATATTTCTTATATTTTACTTTTATTATTATATTATTTTACTTATCCTTCAGAATCTTCCTTTTTTTTATCGAAAACAGTAACGTTGAAAACGAGATGCAACGAAACTCCAAATCTTTTTATATCTCGTGTTAAATTACTCGTAATATTTTCATTTTACTTGGGTGCCCTTTAAAATCTACATCTACCGAAAATAGCAATGTTGAAAATGAGACGAAGCGAAAACTCCAATGCTTTTATACCTCGTGTGAATATTATTTTTAATAAAACTAGACAAATTTACCTATACTGTCTCATACATGTTTTAATTACATCATTAATGTTACATCGATTTTTTTGGCTTTTTAGTAAATTCTATAATAGTAGAACTGTTGTTACGTTGTTGTTAATAGAAATTCCGTATAAACATTTATTTGACCTTTTGCATTCGATATGATTCGTCGAATGATTCGTGCAAAATGAATGTTTGTTACTGCAAGGGAATATTTTTAACGTAGCATCTGCATGGATTTAAGTGAACTTTATTAATTTTGTGCATGAACGGTGCTGCGGTTGTCATTTTCTTTCAGTGTATCAAATTAAATAACGATTGAGTTATATATACGAAAATAAATTTGTAAAATATTTACTGTGTTGTGTAAACGTATAGAATATTAAATTATTCATAATTTTGTCAAATTATAGTAGTATCCCTTTTATTAAGCTTCCCAAAAGCGAAAGACAATCGTTGATGAAACGGATTCGCCATTTTCGTTACATTTTGTTGTACACTTAATTACATTGGGCGATATGTTATGGAATATATCAAACATTGTTATTCAACCGTTGAAAGATGCAAATTATACACTATTGTCATGTTACAATGGGTATTTTTATGCATGAAATATATTGAAATTGCAAATTTTTTGAAACGAAATTCCATTCTCGTTCTTTGTAAGCGTTGATTGAAATTGCTGAAAGATTGAAGATTTTCAGGAATTGAGTAAAAATTTCTTTTTTAAATTCCTTACCAATTATTGTGTAAATCTAATAACAAATATAATATATACTGGTACCATGTGAAATGTATTGATTGTATATTTAGATTGCGATAAATTTTATTTGAAATAAACTTTGGAATTACATATTTTAGTAAATGCTAGCAGGTTTGAAATTAAATTTGAAAATTTTTAGATCGTGTATAATTAAATTATACGTAAACAATAACTTTTTAAGCAACTTCAAGTGGAATTATATTTACCATTATCAAATATTTTCTACCGAACTAAAGCTGAACAATATCTCTACTTTTGTGAATTAGTAAATAACACGATTGTTTCACTCACGACGACAAACATGTCCCTTGAAATAACAAATAACTTGAATATGTGAAACACGTTCGTTGAATTAAGAGGCTCAATATTGCAAAACATGTTTATTTGTTTAAATGATTCGAGGATGCAAAACATGTATATTCGTTCCACGTTCCTTCAAATATGTCGAGATATATTCCAGTACCATTAAATGGAAATATGTTTACTACTGTGATAAGGTTTTAATATGATTTTTGTGCCTTTTATAAATTAATCTCTTTGATAGAAAATTTTTCTTTTCGCAATCAACCTCTCTTCATTAAAACAGCTACGAAACATATTAAATTTATGAAATATCTTTCTCGATGATTCCATGATCTATCCATCGTAAGAAACTTCAATTTTTAACATATTTTTTAACACTACAGTCTAAAGTAAACTTTTTATAAATCGAATCCGAATGTTTACTCAACCAAAGTTCTATAAAATAACAAGACACTGTAACTGCACCGATATCTAACCATAATTCCTTCTCTTTCTTCAATTCTTGTTACATTACAGTCGATTCATGAATATTTATTATCTTTCGTCTATCTCTTACAATGTTATTGAGATTTTATTAAATTTAAAAATCAGTTCAATCAAGGAAACGCGATTTGTGACAAGTCCTTAATTAAAAAGGCTTATAGAAATAAATATTTACAGTCCAAAATATGGTATTCGCCAAAGCTGACGAATTAATTTGTCTTTTCTAGTTAACATCGTAAGAAAGTCGACGAAAATAAGTGGAGAGGAAGGAAAGAGATCGCCAACTTGTACCAGCGTGCATATGTATGAGTCGATGCTACAGGTGGTTTCCCTTGTCTTGGATTATGCGCTTTTGCATACAAGCTGGTGGCTTCGTTCGCTGTTAGATATCGAAATCGACCGTCTCGAATTAAAACGAGATGCTTAACACCTTATTTCTTGCTTAACACCTTATACCGTGGAACATTGTATGTAGAAGATTCATAAATTAATGAACCGTACCTGAGCAAGCTTGCGGTGGTAAGGGGAAGATTAAGGTTGTCGATGATTTTCTTCGGGCAACTGCGCAGCCTAAACTTTGTGGTTTGAAGCTGCGCAACTGCTGCATGAAGTCCGAGCACTCCATCAGCGCCACGTCAGCGAAGTGAAGATCGCAAAGTATTTGGTTCTTGAACCTACGGAACAGAAGAAATTGATGATCCTTCGCGTCGTTTGGGTAAGTGTATACCACACAGAACACAGTTTTTGATTAATGAACGTCGAACATGCTGCATAACGAGCTGATGGAACATCTTTTCCTCATTTCCAATATCATCTTTCGCTTTACCTGTTTATGCATATAATATTTGTTCAAGCAGATTTTTAACGAAATCTTGTTTGGAGATTGAAAGTCGTTCGTTACTCAATGATTTTCAAATGAACAAATTCTGTTTTCTTTTGCAATTTTGCTAAGGATCTTTGGGTTTTTATGATTTATATGTAGACTACAGATATTCACGCTGGCTAACAGTCGGCGAATTTTTATAAATATGATTTAAAAGTCGAAACCTCGACAGAAATATTTTATCCTGGTTATGTATACGTTTCCTACATTTTTGAAGCTTTGACATTTTTTATTGATTGCTGGGTCGAACGTTTCGAAGAAAAAGCTGTAAATTTTCGAATTTTCATATCAAATGTAGAAACGTGTCACTTGCTATTTCATTCTCATATTGTTTGATATTTTTGTCTCTATATGGAGTCATAACTTTTTATTCCTGCGCTGATTAAATAGCGGAAAACTATTGAAACTTATCCTGTTATTGTACAATTAAACAATTTCTCATGACGTATCAAAAGTATGAAAAAATTATTATTAATACTTGTTATTTTTCGTCTCAATCTTATACTACATTTTTTATTACTATATGTTGCGTTACTATATTGACGATATATCGGCTGGTAAACTATTTGTTTCAGTATCTCAACTAAATTGTATATATTTATAGGTCGATGTGTAATAAAAATAACTGTTCTTCCCTCGGGACGTATGGTAAAACGAACACTATACATCTTTTCATTCTATAAATTTAATAGCTTCTGCAGCTATATACTTTGATATTACTTCACGTTCAACGATATAATATTCACAATTCATAAACGTTCTCTGTTGTCGTATTAAACCATTCCGAATATTTTAATACTAATACATACATTATATTTATTACAATTAAGCGATAAAAAGATATGATAAAAATTTATTATCATATAGATTTATTTCTTTATATTATTACTACATATTTCTTATTTCTTTCAGGTGGTAGAATATCTTCAATTATTCTATCCTATATGCAATAAAAACGTATACGATACGATTTTCGTTCTATGGATCGATTCCCCGATCCAGTTCACCAGAAATGCGGCGATGCATTTCGAGAATCACGATCGTTCCAATTCCGATCGACCGAATCGTATTTCCAACGATATGACGTTTTTCCACGTCATGTGGAAATGCGTTTTACGATGAAAAATCCGCAGTGAAGCGATCCCGAGGTCTTTTAAACCTAGACCAACCGCTAGAAAATAGACAACCTGAATCCAAGTGTTTTTATTAGAAAAATTGATATACGAAACACCTGCAAAATAAAAATTACCTTTCCATATAAACTTAAAATAACAATCGCGATCTATATAATGGTATACTACGTACAACGACGATTTTTACAATTTTAGGATTCTCAGGCAATTGTTGCGATACAATTTTAATTTACAATTTTTAAACTACTAAACAACTTTCATAATTTTATTCGACAATTGTGTAGAAACTTTAAAAGGAATAACAATGTAAAAAAGGAAGAGATGGATAATAAATTCATAGCTTAATTTCTGCATTGACGTGATAAGCAACATGGAAGTGTTAATTATATGTTCGTCTACATTTTTATAATTTTCTTCGTGTATTAACATTTTCTACTCACCGCCTAGCCCGTTTCTGGTTGGGTCCCGTGAGATTCAGGCCACAGCTATTACATTTTAGGCATTCCTCATGGTAGTGATTGTTGTCGTACAGCGGCGACGGTTCTTGAAACAATAAAAACAATACTTAGTTGATTTAACCCTTCGGCAATTATTTTATAGACAATTTTACACTCTATTGTATTTAGTATATATGATCTTTTATTTATCATGATATTAGATTGATTTAATAGATATGACAGAAGAATTTATATTTATTAGATCAATTTAGTTTTAACATGTAGAAAACAATGAGATAACAAAGAGATCAATTGTTTAAAGTTGATACGATTTTACTAATTACAATTATGTGAACTGATTAAATGGAATAAAATTATTCTGATTAAATAGAGAAATTAAACAATTTAGTATACCTAGACAAAAGCACCAGGAAAAGATAGGACTTGCAAGTGAATTTTCTTATAAATACTAAGACTAGAGAAAGAAGTTTCTCGCCGGAGATTCAGGAAGAGAGAAAGTTAATAACGTGAATTGAGATGAAAAGAAATTAAGTAGAGCGACCTGCTGTTTAAAATTCACCAAATATCTCCAATCATTTTGATTTAAGTCTTTTCAGCTAAAACTTCCTTCGTCGATAACGTAACTCCCTAAGAAATTATTCCACTGAAAGAAAAAAGTTTATAAAATTAATGAAACCTTCCGCGAAACGAATTTCCAATGATTAGTCCAAAATCAATAGAACCACCACCGTTTACAATTTTTTAGAACTGTTAGAGTAGTTAAATTTCGCTCACGACTTTCTGGAATTCGTTAGATTTTTATAATTTATAATTTATTCAAATTTTCTCAACAAAATTGTCCTATAGTTCACTTATGAGGAAGGAAATTTACTATTTCGTTCTATTTTTTTTTATTGTTATTATAATACAAAAACAATAATACTTTGATTTCGAAAATGTTTCTACAAAGTATAATATTTTATATACAGTAAAGTGTAATGCTATTTCCATAAAATAATATTCTCAAAGTATTACGGATCATTTATTAAAAATGAAACAGCTTGGAAAATCAATACTTTTTAGACATTTCAAATGTTCGATCGAATTTTTTAAAATTAAATTACGTGGCATTCAAAAGAGTAACATAAACAGTATTAGTGCTATAAAAGATGGATATAATATAAATGGTATTGATATAAGATTTTTGTTCTAACTTTTTAAGAAGACGCCTAGGAATTTATGTTTGTTCAATGTTTATATAATATGTTTACATTTTATCTAATATTTTTGTACAATTTCTTAATTTTACTCGTGAGACGTTCACATCCTTTCATGGAAAGAAACTGGAATATTCTGCATAAGTATTATAGTTTTTATCTCCATTGTAGCGATAGCAGTAAAAGCCGACATTAGCAAGTAGTATAGCCCAATATTTCATCCCCCGACTTTACCGATTTTACATATGTATGTCCTATCTACATACAATTCTTTTCTAGTTTCTTGCACTTATTTTAACAAACAATTACTGTTAGATATTGTTTTGTTCAGTCATATTCAATTGCTTTTTTTGGTTTATTACATTTATCATGAATTATTTTTCAATAAAGCCATGGTGAAAGCTGAATAATCAATCACTTCAGATAGAATTTTCAAAGGCAGAAATAATTCACGCGTTTTATTCAAAATATTGTACATGATAAAATAATATTATATTACGAAGAAAAACGGCAATTATTTAGTATTTCACACTCTGAACCTACTATACACACTGATACTTGCATACATCTTTAAATATGATTTTAAAGATTATATTTTTTAAAAAATTGTGACTGTTCAGTTTGTTCGTCTCTCATTAGTCTATATACGCTTATAATAAAATAACATATTATAATTGTAATTATATCGAATTTATAACTCCAATTTACTCGATATTGTATAACATACAATCGACTGTGAATTAATCTAATCACTGTACCGCGGATGTTTATACGATATTTTCAATGTTTCCCAATATATTTTATGAAACGGAACCTACATAAAAACTTTTCTCTCACGTACCAAACATTACAAAAAGTATCCTACTTTGTCCATCTCAAATATTTATATTAAATATTACGCATTCTGCGAATTGTTGCAATTTTAAATTTCCCAAAAGCGCATGAACATCCTCAGTCTAGTTATCACAAAAGTTGAAATTACTTTAACGAAACAAAAATTACATAAATCTGAAGCTTTAGCGTAAAACTTAGTAGTCGCAAGATATCTTGGAAGTTCTTTTTTTTTTCATGCCCTAAATCGCCTTCTTTCTTCTCTTTTTCCTCGTGTTTTATACTTAACGACCACTCGCCAAGGGTGTGGCCTCTCTTTCTTTCGTGCCGCTGCCGTGGGGACCATAAAGAATTCCAGCGCGTGCCAAGCGTGGAATGTTGATATCGCCGGGTAGAAGGAAGGCGCCGCGGCGCCGGCGTCGAGACGCGTTTGTCGTGACCGACTCTCTGAAGTCTAATTGCACGCACGCACGCGTGCAGGTTATCACGCGAGTAAATTCAGACGTTTCATACTTCTCAGTGCGAATCTTTGACAGGCCAATGACCGGAAATTTACATTTTTATTATGCCACTTTGGTAATTTCGAATGCTGCGCGACTGATAAGTAGCTGGATGTGATTTAGACGACAAAGGGATTCGCTAAGCTTTTGAAAGAGCTTTTCGCCGCTGAGTAACGGAAATGCGAGGTACTTAGTGGGATGGATTAGACGCGAGAAGTGGATTAATTGGAATCGGTTTAATACTATTTTATTTCCTCACTCTTGGAAATTCGAATAATTGCGCCAAATGTAAGAAATTTAGACGAAAGGGTAGTTTCGAGAGTTTTGCATTCGTGCGAAACAAATTCTTTTCTTTTTAGATCGCAGTCTTTGTATACGTGTACGACGCGATAAGGATGATGGATTTCTAATGAGGCAAAGTTTTACATTTTTATTACATTATACCGTAATTTGGAACAGCGTAAGAGATAAGAAGCTTGGATGAATTAAGGAAGCTCGTTTTCAGCTTTCTTAGAAATGTGAGTAGTTGGGCAGATTACGAGAAGTTTTCACGAACTATAGAGTAATAAACAAGCAGATAGAAAGTAATTAGAAATACGAAGATTATAAATATTTGTAATATAAGACATATAAAAATTCTACAATTAGAATATACAACAATTTTTTGGAAAATACTTGTACGTATATAGATCTATAGGTAAAGAGAAAGCGAAATTAGTTTATCACGTTATTAAATAATATCATTGTTAATTAATCAACTATTAACAATTTAAAGGTATGAATAAAACGCAAAGTATTATAAAACGTGGCATAACAAGCAGAAACTCAATTTTAACCGATTATAATGATATAATAAGAGCATTTCCTTCTTATCGTTGAAACAAAAAGATACGCTTTATAAGATATGATATGATCATTTTTAATTGGACGCAGAAGGAGCATAGATTAAATGGAACAGATCTATCATTTTAATTGGCAGTACTTACATAACAGCGTATAAAAATACTCACAAATGGTACTTACATATAATATAACAAACGTCAAATGAAATGAAAAATTTCATTAAAACGGATCGTACCGCTCGTCCATAAAAACAATTATATCGCACAAAGTATCAGCATACATTTCATAAGAAAACATACACAAATTATGCAAATTACGGTATCTGTTCAACGTGATATCACGATCAATTTCCCAATAATCCAATTATATCATCGACGAGAAGAAATCGCGCGAAACGGGAAACGTTTGCCCCGAACTGGAAGAAGTGCGCTAGCTGGGACAGGAAATTGTTGATGCAGAGCTCCCGAGAAGCTCGAGTCTAATCTCCAAGTTTAATCGATACGACTATTAGAACAAAATGAAGTATCCCACGAGCTTGTCTCTTCGTCTCTTCGTACGCCTACAATCTCGTATCTTCGTAGAAACACGAAATACACGTCACACACCACTACATTATCAACACTGTAGCTGGTTGAAGGGTTAACGCTCTCCTAAACAGGAAGTGAACTTCACGTGCTGATTCGCGACGCGATAAACGAGATAAAGTTCGGAACTTGTAAAAGGCGCGCGATAAAGCCCGATTAATTATGATTCCCGCCAGGGATAATAAAGCGTAATTCAACGAAAGATCCGTGGGGAGACGAGCCAGGACAATTTTAATATTGCTGTTGCAAAATTATTCGCGTCCTTTCGTTTATGGATCTCAGGGCAACGCGTTGCGGTATTTATTAGTTTGCCGCGTTTATTAGTTTGCCGGAATAGAGGGAAGAAGGTGAAGTAAATGTAAGAGAAAGATTAATATAAGTGGAACGTTATAGGAACATATACGTTTCATTTTTAGGATTATAGTGAACATACAGTCACCATAATATTTGAGCTGATTCCGGTAGTATTGTGAAAGAATGCTTTGTGTAAAAATTTATTTATGGTAAATGTAAGTACACGTGGAAAATGATAAAAATATTTTTGTTCAATTTTCTTAAATAATACAGTGCAAATATAGTGCAGGCAAATGATATACTTGTTGTTATGTACATTGTATCGTAAAAACTAAAGCATTCAAATGAGCGTTTCGTATGTTATAATCAAATAATATTCATGCATTCACAAGTGACAATTTTAAGGATTCTTTTATTCATGTCTGTAGACGACAGACCTATGCAATAAATTTCTTTTCAATTACCACGGTACCGAAGCCTCTTGTTCTAGAAAATGTTCTACAAAAATCTGTTAACAGCGAGCTACAAGTTACAGAGAAATTGCGACGTGGACAAGGCTTGGTCGCGATTCTTCGTGCAGAATGGCAAACGAGAAAATGGAGAAAAAGAAGTTACGAGGCAAAAGCACGCGCGTCACCGCGGTAAGCCCGGTTTATCGGCGCTTTAACCTCCGCTTCTCTCCTCGTGCGAGCCAACAAGCATCCGGCTTATCTGGCTCGGTCGTCTAAAAGCGGGATCTCTGTCGTGGCTCGTAAAGAAAAGAAAGTAAAAAGGGAAGAAGTATCGAGGGATCGCGATCGGCGTGAAAAGGGAAACGGCTAGATTTTCCCTCGTATTGGTGAAATTCGGCTGAAAGCAAGGGACAATTAGAATATTCGTGGAAGGTGATTACGCGCGAATTCGCATGATTTGTACAGCGTACTCTTGATGGGAAAAATATAGTCAGTAATAAAAATATTAAAAAGATATAGTCGTACGATTAGCCAGGCTCGATAGTATACGAGTTTTTAATATCAAAATATAATAGAAATAGAAGTAGAAATAGAATAGAAACAGAAATCTGACAAGATAAACTGCTTACGCTTTGTCAAAAGTGCATATACGTCAACTGAGAGCTAATTCTTCTTTTCCAGTTGTAGGTTAATTTTTATCTGATAGGGTTGTCTATCGTCCCTGAATATTGCACGATGGTGACATCTAAACTGTAAAAATGCCTGTATTTCTGACTCAGTTGATGATATTGATATGATAAGATCAAAAATTATTTGAGAGATTGGGAAATATTTATTCATATATAAAATAACAAATTATTACTTTGATAATTGTGTAATTAAATGATCTGTATATTCAAATAAATAGCTCATGGTTATTGCAAAATGAATTTACTGTAATAAAATGATATATTATTTAAATAACCATTCCATAAATATTTCATTTATGTAATGCTTGTTTGGTTACACAACCGAGGCAAGCAAATGATCGTTATAAAACCATTACGTAATTGAAACTTAAAGTTTACAACAATAGGGAATTAATCATTCGAACTTATGAAAAAAATAATACGTAATGAAATAATTTAAAATGACCAAAGAAACTTATCAAACTTCTATGTATCCAAATTATTCCTATAAGTAACTTAAAGAATAAATAACTTATATAACAAGATAATGAAAAATTTCTAAAAGTCTCATAAATTAATAATTTCCATAAATAACTTAAACAGCACATAATTAAGATAATGAAGTAATTAAAATTTTTTAACAGCCTATCAAACTAGTTATCAGTAATCTTTAATTTATCCGCACATTCTTCTCGCGTTTCCTGAATTTTGCCTACGTTCCTCTAGTTTACAGAACTCTTCAAAATCTCACTTTCTACTAAATTTCGTTCACCATCCAAACACTTACTGTGTCGATTTTTAACTTCTCTCTATTTCCACTAGGTTATCATCATGCAATAGCATTATTTCTATACGTAGAATGCACGTGACAAATCAACCAAGAGAATTCAATTTGTAACATCGAAATGCAATTGTTAATATTTAATACATCCTGTCATATTACGTCTCTATGTCAACTATATGTATATTACGGTCATTTTCAACAAACCATATCATGTGACTTATAATTGTAAACTATTTGGTTAATCATCAGCAGAAACTTTATTAACCCTATTTGCTGAACATTTTTAATTTTGCTATTAGAACAATTTCGCTTATCTGCGGTTCAAATAACATTTCGACAGAAGATGCACGCCTCTGATAATTCTGATAAATTGATATGAATTTTCTCCGAAACTATAACTACAACTTCCAAAGAAACTGCCCCTATAAAATAAACTTAATTAGATGTTATCAACTTCATAAATATAGCAAGTTAAGAATTTTTATAGGCCTCTGCTATAAATATTCCTTATCGATTGCTTCAAGTATGTAATTCTCGCCGAACACTCTGTAAATTTAGTCCTAACAAATGTCAGGAATTTTTCTTCAAATTCGCCGAAACTCCTTCCATCATTTTTCCTTCTGATCTTCGTTTCTTCTATCTTCCCACGACCTTTCGAACTTCCTATCTCGTAAGCTGTTCCTCGAATTTCGTTTGAAACTTTCCTCCAAAAAATTCTCCTCGGCTCGGTCTCTTCTTCCTTTTTTTTTTTTTTTTAAATTCCTCCCCCTAAGACTACTAAATTCCTCTACTTCGAGCATGCCTCTACGATTCCACTGCTCGATTCTCTTTTCTCAACTCAACTTCGAAGACCCTCTCTCCTCTATCTTCTAAACCATACCATCCCTCGCTATTTCGTTCCTTAAGTACGGTCACTCCCTCGCACACCGACGTACACATACAGTTTTAAGTAACCCATCTAACTCGTCGAACGAACGCACGCACTTCCTCCAGCTTTATTCTTCAAATATCACGTAGGAACCATACTGAATTATCGATTAATAGAGCGTAGAATTTTATGCAAATTCATATTCCATTATAGCAAGTATTACAAAAAGTACTATAATTTGGGTATTTTATGTCTTTCCGTATTACGTGCATTCAGCGCTATAATTTTGCACTATCAAGTTTCTCGTAGACGCGTAAAAATCTACAGTCTGCTGATTAACGATGCTGATTAAAAATAGGAAAGGTCGAAGATTACTATGTTAGGTGAGTATAATTGAAATTATAAATCTGATTCACGGTAGCTAACGGTTCTTTTACACGTACACAATGACATATATACAATGATTAAAATGTAGGTCATTCCTTTATCTGTGTTTTCTTCATTGCCGAAGAATAATCAAAGATTAAAAAATTAAAGAATTGAAAATACGAGTGTCTATAGACGTAATTTAATAATAACAATGAAACGATGAAAGCCTGGAATATCTAGATACATTACGATTTCATTATGGTTTCGAAAGGACGATGGACACTTGTCAAGGCCATGAATCTCGAGAAACAAGCCTTTATAGAGCTCTACCAAGGCGCAAATTGCGTCTCGAAGAATAAGGAAACCCTATTACTTTCTGCTCTAGGGAAAACGTGTTAAGAGCGCAAGCCAGCGGAGAATAGAGTTCTTGGGGTCGTACCGCAACAGGTTTCGAATTTTTCCATCAGAACAGAAAGAAAACTAGAATGGTCAACGTCGTTGAAATATTTAGGCTTTAGAAGAATTAACTTGGGAAGATCGAAAGTTAACAAAGACCCTAAAAATTAATTTTCGCGATTCTTCGATCATATGGAATTATACGCCGTACAATTCGATTCAGTGACTCAAGAAAATTAGAATTGTGTAATCTTAATGATTTATTAACTGTATTATACACATATTAATTAAAATATATTATACTATATAATAACTATGTAATTATATTCTACTGTATTAATTAAGTGAAATAAGACTGTTACATTATATTAATTACATTTTTGCATTGACTATGCAAAGTATTCAGAATGACCTAAAATTAATAGTTTTAAGACATAAGCATCTTAATATTTCTTCGTAGTGCAGTTCAAAGAGAAGATACAATTTCGCATTTAAAATGCACCAACGCACGAATATGCATAAAATTAATATAAATACACAGCCCATTCTGAATTATTTAATTTTGTGGACACTTAAAAAATTCGGTATTTCAGGCACAAATCATTTATCGTTACAAAATAATTCATAACGTGAAACTTAACTTTCATTACAACATAATGCAACAGTAGAAATGATCTTCGTTAGAGTTAGTAAATTGTCTTCCATTTTATTTTCTAGATGAAGAAAAAATGCATGAAATTTGTAGCAATCTTAAAGAAAAATAAAGAAGGGGAACAAAGAGCTTGGCAATTAAAACGTTTCTAATGATGATCAGACGATCGATCGATCGTGGGCGAATTGAGTTGGCGTGTTAGATAGGAATTAGTAATGAATGCGGCTGCGTTGTCGGGAATTAATGACGAAAGACAATCGAGGCTAGACGGACTGAATTTATCGAAACTAATGAAATTCCTGGAATCGCGGGACGCTGGCGATTACGGTCACGTCCTGTTAAAATGATAATTATTTCTCAGGCAGTTATTACGGCTAGAATTCCTTGACGATTCTCGCGAACGAAAGAAGAAAAGGGAAAAAAGAAGAAATCGTAGCACCACGAAGTCACTTATTGCCAATCATCGAATCGATGGAAACGATATTCGTCTGTTCATAGAGATTTTGCTTCACAATTCATATCTTTTAATTCTTTCTTCAAAGTTTTACAAATTCTCTTTGAATTTTGTAATAATCGTTATATTACTCTTATGGCGCAAATACAAATTTTTAAATGACGAGTAAAAGGAATGAAAGTTTAATTGAAGAAATATTTCGAATTTTAATTTAAATTGATTTTCCATGACAACATATGAAATGACTTTGAATTTTATAGGCGAAATTAAACTTACCGGTAAAAATAAAAACATGTTAAATATAAAATTTTCGGATGCAAGATTCATCGATAACCGGATGAAAATTTAATAATTGACAGTTTGTAATAACTCAGTATCGATACCGATCAACTTCACTTTAGTTACTCTATTTCGAAAACTTCTTGCTCGATCAAGAAGTTTCATTTTCGTGTTTCATATCGATGCTATACTTTTATTCAATAAAGCCTAGCTACACTTTTCATCTTGTAATTTCATAAGTTGCAAAAGTTCTCTACAAGCCGATTTTCACACCCCTTTCAATGTTATACAATTACTTCTTTTCGAAAGATACTGTATCAAGATATTGCATGTTCGAAAAATGAAAGAGAAATTCATTTTTGAACATATCGATTTCACAAAGTGATATCCATATGTCCCTTTTATTCTGAACGTGGATAACGAGCCTCATTTTATGGGATAACGAATTTCATTTGTCTTCATTCATAGGAGTTTCTGCACAATTTTTTGTGCAATTTGGAGGCATATTACGTTTCGCGGATAAAAAATTATTTTTCTGCTTAAAAATATGTTGTTTCGTTTTTGCTTATTTCTAATTTACAATGTTTTAGGATACAGGATATAGGAAATAGGTTTAACGAAAAAGGAAATAAGGTGTAGGATATGGAATATAGAGTAGGATACACGGGGTGTAGGATATGGTCCAATAAATATTGGGCACAAGATGTGGGAAAAGGCATATGGAAAATGTGCTGTAGGATAAGGATATGGAAATATGAAATATAAAATATGAAATGGACATACACGCTGTTGAAATTAGAATGAAAGACACTAGAAAGGGCTAGAGATACGAAATGTGGAGTACAGAATGTAAAGAGTATATGAAGACGATTAATTGTGGGATACATGATATAAGATGTGGGATGTAAGATATAGGATATGGAAGATGGGATAGGATTCGCCAAGCAAGACTGCGGTTAGTTGCACACCTACTTATCAAGGATTCTAACTCAATTTTCTAGAAAACGGAGCTCTGCATGAAAAAGTTTTATTCTATATTTTTTACTTACTTTTATATGAGAAATTTCCTTCTTTCCGGTTGTATCACGATTACAGAAACACTCTGTATAAATATTCCCATAATCATGGTATCGATCAACTTATGTGAACAGAGGTAAAACTTCATGTCTTTCAGTAGTAAAACTCGATACATTACGCGACCATTTTATTCTCACCATTCCCTCAGGAAACTTCCGTTTAAATTACAATAAACATCAATATCGTACATAACCACTATACTTTGATCACGTATATTCCGAGTAATCAATATATCATGTATTTGTGATAACTTCCATTCGTAAATTCTATAAAGATGAACCGCCACCGAAGTAGTAAAAGTCAACGTCGGCAAGTAGTAGGACTCAATATTTTAGTCGTCGACCTATGCATCTTGCCATTTATCATTATTCGAAGGATTATGATTAATTCAATTAAAAAGGAAATTTTCCATCATATGCAATCATCCATTAGGAGTATTAGTTTCCAAGAATTCCAGGATTATTCAGATTATATTATAAAAGATAAATACAGTAGTTACGAAAAGACTTCAATAGAGCTGTAGTTTGATCTCGAATTTTTTAATTAGATTATTGGTTAAAAAAAAAAGAATAACGATATTGAATCATTTCTAACAAATACACGAGATATTATTTAAAACTAACAATCACACGACATTTAGTGCTTCGTATTTTATATTTTTCTTCTACTTGTTGAATTCTTACTTTAATCAGAGCAAATCGTACAATAACATTGAACTTTCCAACTCTATAAAATCGCCTAATCGCAAAACATCTTCCAATCTACCTTCGAAATTAATCTAAATCTTAAACAAACGTGTCAAAGTACACACACGAAGAAACTCGCAAGTCCATCCACCCTTCGGTCGATTAACATTTTTCGATTAAAAGCCCATCAAGCTGGCGTGACAAGCAGCAGGAGGAAGAGGTTAGATTAGGGAATAATACGATCAGGCCGTTCGATTGAATTTCCATTCGTCGGGCGCAATTTCTCTTCCTTCGTCCATCGCGGTCCATCGTCTTCCATCTAATGCTGCCATTGTACTCCGCCAGTCTACTACAAATGGTCCAGAGAAGGAAACGAACCGACCGATCGACCTGCTAGCTCTACGACTTTTTCTTTCTTTTTCCCATTTTATCCTCTAACTTTTTTCCTCGATATCATATTCTTGTTCTTCTACCTCTTTCGATTTGTATCTTTCCCCTGTTTCATCGTTAAATGTTGATAAGTGACATATCGTAAGCTTGTCTGACAATTTAAAACTTATGTTACGATTACGATTGCAATTAGATTTGGATGTTTATGCAAATTCATGTTTTTATGAAGACATATGAAGAAATGGAATTTAAATATGGATTTGTTTTGCTCTCTAAATTTTACAATACATTTTACAATACAATAGGATTTCTAGTAACCAGCGATACAACCAGATGGGAAATAATTCTACGTAAAAGAAGAAATTGAAGATGTAAAATAAATTTTGTTTATGTGACGCATCGTTTCCGAGAAAATCGAGACTGAAAAATTGCAAAGTATACTTAAACTTTGCCAATTAACTGAATAGAAACAAATAATCGTCAGAAGGTTAAACTGCAGGTGAAAATAAGTCGAAAATGTAGGATAAATATCTTTCTCAAGATGTTTTGTTTTCGAGAAAAATAAATTTCAAAATGTATCACGTGTGTGCTGTAGACCAGTTCTTAAACTAAACATATTCAAACTTTATTTGCTTGAAAATGAGGCCTTAAATGGGAAAACTTTATTTCACATTTTTTCGCATGTAGCGCAACCTCCTGTTGATTGTTCACTCATAGTCGGTACATAGCCAAGTTTAAATATACTTGACAAATTCTCAGAATCGATTCTCTCGGAAATGAAGCGTTATACGAAAAAATGTTATTCTATGTCTTCGACTTCTCTAACGTAGAATCATCCCGTGCCCGATTATACCACCAGCATACCCTGTGTGTTTTTCCATAGATCAACATAGGTTAACAAACTAGGTCCAAGCATATTAAATTTCGTGTCATTTAGCGTTGTCATATGATCGCAAGAATTCGATATTATGAAAATAAAATATATAACCTGGTAGAGAAAACGCTTCACTGGAAAACAAGGGCACGTGAAAATACCTTTCGTAGTCGCAGTACATACAAAAATAATTTCGTTCAACTTTTCAATACAAATACGTCGCTGTATGACAGCACCTTTATAATTCACACGTGAAAGGTCACAGTTGGAAAATAACAGTGCAATTTTCTGCAAAACATATTTTCATGAATATATGTATATAAAGAAATGATATCTACAATTTTTCGGCCTTATGGCCGTCACTTGTTAAAACACAACACTTTCTTTCCCCTATTCTTCCATCGAGGGCCAGAAAAATAAAACCGAGGAGAAGTATAATACAAAAGAAAGAAATTGTCTATCGCGTGAAAGGAAGAGGAACGATGGGATTGGCTGAAGAGTGAGAACGGCGGATGAGAGTATGTTTCACCTTATTATTCTGAGCTTCAACACGAGAATGCGGAAGCAAACCCTAACGCAATTTCGAAATGGAGCCGCGAACTACCGGAGGATTGCATTAGTCTGCGGCTCGTGAATTAAGGCCAATTCCTTTTTTTTCCTCTTCCTTTCCTTCTTTCTCGTGTTCTTTCTATTTGGTGCGTGGAATGGAATGGAAGATCGACGATGGACCAGGAGGAGAGGTTGGCTTCGAGACAAGAGTGTCACGAGGAATAACGATGAACCGCTGTGATAATGGAAGTGCGCTGGATGCGCCACGTGGAGAGTCAGCCCGTGTTTATTCGATAAGAAAACGTTAAAAGGTAGCGTGAAGGCTGAATTCTTTGTGTGGATCCGATTGATGGATTTTCGGAAATTGACTTTTCGTGGATTAACGAGATAAATCTACACATATTAAATATATAATGTCCACATAAATCTACATATACCCGTTAAACATAAAATAATATGGTACAAAAACGTTAGCTCGTAAAATAAATCCTTTTAACACGTATATTAACTCGTATATTATTCAAATGCAACACAATTTATTCCCTTTGACCTTAATTAAGGAGAAAAAAGAGAAAAATATCATTTGGAAATTTACTATGAATCTCGCAAATTATAATTTAAAAAATTCATATCGTACAATACAAGGTTCAAGGCAAAATGGTTCAAATTGTACGTCAATCTGTGATTTGTATGAAAATAAAATGTACAAGCGTGAACAAGCATTTTGATTTACATCGGCAGGTTTATATATGATTTATAACTTCACGATATTGTTAATAAGATGTTAATAAGATTATCAAGATTATATTTAATTCAGTATTTTTCCTTTTTTTAGATGAATATGAATCCTTGAAATCTTAAACTCTTTTTAATACTAATTTTAGACGCCGCTAAAATCTCTAATTGCATTTGAAGTTATCCTCAAAATTTCTCAAACATAAAAAAGAAATACGATCGACGATCTTCGAAACGAGCCATCAACCAAAGTGGACCGTCCTTGAAGTTAGCAAACCAGCAGACAAATATTTCCATTTGTTACAAAGTGAGAGATTCTACGTCTCTGACAATTGTCCAACGTTCCCAGCGAGATCCAGCGCGGTAATTAAATTCACGAAGGTAGAAACTCATTGTCAAAGCCCTATAGAAAGGAATACAACGAAGCGGTAGCCGACGAACTTTCGTCGAAAGCGTTTCGTAGCAAGAATTTCTTGTTCGACGATAATCACAGGGGAGCCGTATTCACGAAACGGAATGAAAACTCGAGGTTGGCGCAACAGGGAGCGCCAGAAGAAGCGTTGTAACGACTTCCGGCCCGGAGTTATTCCGACTTCTTCTTCTTCTTTTCACGTAATGAACGGCCTTCTGGCTGGCGACGACGCGAATCGCATGAAACTTACATTTTCGTTGCAAATTTCGCGTGAAACGTCTTCTCGTTCTCGTTAACGAACAGAAGTTTCTTTTGTCATTGCTATGAATAAAGGGGCGATGATAAATACGAACGGTTATTGTAACAACAACTCGTGACGATTTAATGAAACGAAAGATCGCTGGAATATTTTACAGATTGGTGGTTAATCGATAAGTAGTTTAGGGATGGTAGAGTGGGCATTTAAAAGGAGAAATTGGGTAAAGGAATTTTCTTTGTGAAAGGATTGAACGATGGAGATGAGTGTGCAATGAAAGGAAGACAATTTATGTAGAAGTTAAGATAAAAATTAGCATTCGTGTAGAGATTTAATAATGTGGAATGGTGACTGTTTCTTTGCAATTCAATGACATGAAAAATCGCACAAATGTTTGAAAGAATCGCGTAAAGGATGGTATAATGAAATTCCTTTAGGTAGGTAATTATAATTTTGTATAGAAATTCTGTTAATAATGAGAATTCGCATAGAGATTAATCGAAATTTTTGTACAAATAACATAGAATTTACATGTGTAAATTTTATATGTAATAGAATCAATTTATTGCCATGATTCTACGTAAAATAGAATTTATTTACTTCTATAATTTTATAAAATAGAATTATTTATACCTATATGAAGTTCCGTTAAGAAATAGAAGTCAAGTGTTTGAATATCTTTTGAAACCCATTAAGAAGAATGTAGCTGTTGAAGCTTCCTTTCTCCGATACGTTTCAAAATGTTGTTAAATCCCAAGATTAATATAAAATTGGAAATTGAAAATTAGAAATCGTGTTTATTTCTCATAAATCCTTAAGCAAGGATATTTCCTTGAATATGCAATTTTACTGGAAGTTTTATCAGAATCTCTGGTTAAATGCATTTCTCGCAGACGAAGATTAAAAACCTGACGAGAAACGAGTCCGGCATCGCAATTAGAAATTCCCTCGAATTTAATCAAAGCTGAGCGTGAACGAAACATCGCGAGATTCATGGAAACGTCCTGTCAACGCTGATCACAAAATTTCCATAAAAGTCGCGTTGCGAAAGCTGTTCCACGCCACTCATAATGCATACGGACGCACGCGTTGTGTTTTCAACACGCGGGAGGAAGCCTCTGACGTGGCTCCAACAATGAAAGCATTCTAACGAGCGGCGTTTCTCCGCTCCGCTAATCACGGGACTCGTAAAACCGTGCTACGAAAATACTCGCCGCTCTTTTAACGGCCGCGCGAAACGCATTTCCCCCGCACGTTTTACCACCGATATAAATATTCGATCGACATTTCTATGTAAACTACTTGACAAAGGAAAAAGAAACGAAAGACTAAGATTGGAATAAAAATATATGTTATAGTCATTAGTCTATAACACTTCAGACGATTTACAATGGCTACGAAAAGCATTTGTACACCGTTGTATTTGTTGAGGCATTTAGGTACTAATTAATTAGGTAATTAATAAGGTCCACGTAATATATAATGTGTAAAAATACCTTTTACAGCCACTGTACTTTTTTTTTTAACTGTACGTCAATAATATATGAATGTTATTGAAATGTATGAATATTAATTTCCATTCCAAATTAGTGGTCAAAAGCAATATTATAATACCTTCTTGTCGAATCGACATATAAACACACACTTATTCAACGTAGGTATAGTTTTGATAGTAACCACTATTTTATACAGTAATTTAGTTACAGCGACACAATTATGAATTTTGTGTTGACAAATAACGAATACATTTTATATTATTACTTATCACTGTAACGTGACAAATCTGATTTTAGAAGGACTAAATATTCAATGAAATATTGGTGTTTGCAATAGTGATAGAATTTACAAAAGATAGGACAAAGATGAAATTAGCAAGTAACGATAAAATTTTTCAATTAAAATAATAGAATACTCTTAGAAAAGTATCTAGTTCCTAAGATATAGATTGGACTTCTCTTGCATACTAAGTTACCAATATTTAAAGATTTTTATGAGAACGTGTAAATACATTGATGAATTGCTTATATACGAGCGAGTAATTATTAGTAATTAAAATTTATTATTTGATAATCTTATAGGAAGATGGTAAGTATTGCTTTTAGCCATTAGTTTCTCCTTAATTTATATAGGTTAGTAACATTCATGTACTGTTAGTACAAATTGACTAAATTAGGAGAATTAGTGCACGAGAAATGGATGTGATTAATTTAACCTTTGCGCTGCAGAATTCGGCTATAGTTCTAGTATCGCTGAAATTTATTATTCTTTAACATGGAATTTGACAAAAATCTACTCTAAAAAATGTCCGGATAAAACGTGTCTATACTAATTTTATTATACATGATCATTACAGTTATACGTAATAGAATATTACATATAGTTTGTCATGATTATTAAACTTTGTCGAATTTCCTTGTTGGTCATGGACAACTCCCTCATTTTTAAATCCTTAGTTTATAAACAATAAATAAGATTAAAAATAGGTTCTTCTTTAGGTTCCCAACATTATCATAACATTATCATTGTTATATATAGTTTTTTTTGTATCGACAGAATATATAATTGAAATTCCATGGTGATTAGATCAAACTGTGATACCTAAAACAGGTGAGTACATCGTTGAGTCGTGCGTTTAATTGTACTACTGTTTGTGATAGATTTCTTAAAGAGACAGTTAAGACACGTTTTCTTCCAATTTGTCCAAATACTTATAAGCATTAGTATATACACCGATGCAAATAGGAAAAAAGCAAAAATATCTTGGGAATCAATCAATTTTTTCCTATCCTCCAGAATCAATTCTTTCAAAAAATACTTTAACGAATGAACTACGCAGCATAAAAGTTAAAGAACAGCGAAGATATAGTAAATAATATGATATATACATCGTGTCCAATGACACGACGAGTGATCCTACCTCCGACGGAGCGTCAACTCGACGAAAAGCGGCAACCTCATCCCGTCGCTGGCCAAACGGAATCCTCTTTCACTATGACGAGTCCTTTTTCCCATCACACTCGTTGCACACCTTGTCTTCGCGTCACATGTCACACGAGTACACCGCGAACGCAAGCAAACATCGAACGCGCGCACCACTGACCAGAGAATCTGCTTTTAACCATCGAACAGTCCTTCGAAATTATTTCTATCCCCCCCAAAAACGTATTTAAAGGAACCAAATGCCATATGTAAGTACGCTAGCCGGCTTTTAAGTGTTCGTGATACGCGATATCCGCCACACACCGCCACAAGTGGTTGCGTCCTGTCACTAGTCAGGTACTGGGTCAGTTGAAATTAGCTTTGCCAAGGACAACGGTATCCAGGGCAAGTCCTGCGATTGGACACGCTTCTAAGGGATCTGATCAGTCGATCGATCCCTCGAAAGATTCCTCGATCATCGTTTGAAGGGCACCACCCATCCTTCTAATGGAAAATCGAAGCTCTCGTCCGGTCAATAGAACAGCTGGATCCTCCGACAAAATTAGATCTTTTCTAATAGGAATGCAATTTTATTCACGTCGGAATAGACTCGTCGTTAAAGTAAACACAGCGTATAGATGAACAGGTGATCCCTTGAGAGGAGCTTGTCAACACACGATGCTTTTTAGTGAAAACACAGCTTCGTGTCTAGATAATTCAGCAAAATCTCGATCATTCTTGATCCATCCTTTTCCTTGATGTTAGTTTGATGGCACAGAAGATGTTGATCCTTCGAAGGCGTATAAGGATGTTGAATTATTCGATCGTCGATCTGGACAACAAGCCGATCCACGATCACTATGTCCGGTTGGATTGCATGGTTACAAGGGTCACAGAGCTTTTTGCATGCCGTTGATACAACGATGGTGTTTGAGCGTCCAGGACACTAGGATGAAACCAGGAAACACGTCTCGACGCGAGAAGTACACGCACACGCTCGACAAGCAGCAGCTCATCGAGGCTGGTTTCCTCTTCGGCTGGTTGTCGACTGTCATGCACCCAGTGTCACTCCATTGGAACTAGAGTAGCTGGCACCACGCTTGCGTCCACGGAGACGCTGCACGGCGTCGCGACGCCGGCTGGACACGGCGAACGCCGCGCCGTTGCTAAGGCGCATGCTGCCGCTCGATTCCGCTTTACAGAGATATATCGAAGGCGCGAAATTCGAGCGGATTTTTTGGCGCTAGTGGATGATTTCGTGAATCTTCTGCGGATCTTTCGTGAACCTTATAAGCGCTATGGGTTCCGAACATTGGGATAGAGTTGCGAGGAAAACTGATGGACGTTGAAGCTCCAGATGTGGAGATGAGAAAGGAGATTTAGATTTAAATTTTGATAGCACCTTTGTGAATTTGCCGATCGATTGAGATTTGAGAGGATTCTTAATATATGTGTGATTAGTCATTTCACCGAGCAATACTAAAGCAGAAGTTTCGAGATTGCGTAATTAATATAAGAATAATAGTATTTAAGTCGAATTGATAAATTATTTTGGAAATCTTTTATCGCTAATATGGATATATTTTGATATTGCAATGAAATTGACGTAGAAAGTAGGATAATTAATATATTTTTAATTAAACTGATGTCGTACATAATTAAAGGTTTAGCAAAATCTTCAAATTATTTAATTTAAGTCCTAAATAAATACGCTTGATCGAGAGAAATAAATATGAAAATAAAGAATTTGTGATATATAAATAAAGTAACGATTTCATTAGAAACAACAAATATTATGATAAAATAATTGTACATTTTCGTTTGTAATAAGTGGTACCTTTTAAAGGACGTTTGCGTCTGACAATGTACAAACGATACTACTTAACGCGGAGCGGGAGATTTGAAATAATATTGGCCAACAGAAACCATTTATTATCACTCTATTATATATGATTTATATAGAGAAATATTTTTCGTATTTCAGGATACAAGTTTCAAGTTACCTTCTCACGTGTTGCAATTTACCCAATTATGAAATTTATGACTCACCAGTCTGGGTACTGCTATCGAAAAAGGTGTTCGATGTCTCGACAGACATCGTAGCGAATGTTCCGTCAGTGATTTGAGTCGAACTGTCTCTTCGTCCTTGATATCTTTGAACCTAATAAAAATCAAGAATATGTATTAGCAGACAAGAATTATTATCCAACAATAATTAAAGCAAAGCAATTCTTCAATTTCCAAACAAAAAAGAAACTTTAGTATTTTGCTAATTAATTAATAAAAAACTAACCATTTTTTCGCTCTGAGAGCTCTGTCTTCTAAAATTTCGACATCTTATTGTTTCTTCTGTGGTACTCTGTCGTCGAAAGCCACGAGCAATAAATATCTCGTCTGTTGTCGACTGCCTTCTAGCTATTGGAGCATGTGGTATACCTCCCGGTGCACGAGCACAAGGACTCGGATCTCTCGAAGAACAAGAGGAGCTATCTGGCGACCTACAACGCAAAATTTTTATTCGTACTAAATTTATATTAAAAACATAGACAAATCACAAAACGATTTGAAGATATAAGATGTAAATATTCGACTTAATTGCATAAGAAAAACCACAGGGAAAAATAAGACATGGAACAATTGAAAAATATAAAAGAAATTTTTTCTATTCAATTGTATTATTCTAACTTGGAAAAAGAGATAAATTAAGAAGACAAAAATACATTTATATACATTAAATTAAGTCTGGTATTCAAAGTATCATATCAAACTGAAAACAAAAAAAAAAGCAGTGTAGTATTTTATCTTCACAAAAATGTAGCAAAGTTTCCAATGACGCGTTTTAAATTCCGTTGCTAATTGTAATTCCTAATCTGTTCTCTATCGATAGAGTCGCATTACTAGCAGCCACCGAGAATCGATAAAATGCAGGTACCTGGGCGGCGACCGACCAGCCATAGACATTGACTGCCTTGTCAACTGAGATCTCTCTCTGATAGGACTGATATCCCTTTTATCGACAGCCCGGTCTGGACTCAGATGGCTCCTCGAGTCCCGACGCCGAGGATATGAAGCAGAATCCGGACTTAACGAATCTTTACGAGCTCTCCGACCTTCAAACATTCCCCACAAAATTCTTTCCTATTATTAATCCTCATACAATTTTACATTATATTGTATTTTACACTATGTTAGAGGAAAGAATAAATTGAAGAAATAATGGAAGGAAGAAAGATGAAGAAGATCGAGATTTTTCGAATAATACGATAGGAACAAGATAAACATGGAAGTTATCGACAGCAGGAAGTGGAGGAAAGACGATATGATTTTTACAACCCTGATGTGAAGTTTTATGTTTCAATTTTGCTCTCATTTTAACAAACACTATATTTACAAATATAAAATATAAATACACATAACAGAATTCAATCTTCATAATATTTTCGGCCTTCGACATTAATATTCGAATATTACATTTTAAGCATTATTTACCTTTTCTTTTTTATTTAGAAATATGAACGTTAAACACGTAAAATATATTTCTCTGTCAACTACGATATTTATGTTAATATATTAAAAACTAATCAACTACAGTATCTATCTTAATATACCAAGGAGTAGCAATCTCGTTACCTAACATAATTCATTGCAAAGAAATGTATAGTACAACACATTGTGGTGGTCGAATATTAATGCGAATCACTGTACGTGCGATCTTGAAACCTAATTAAACAGATTTGAGAAAGGATTTGTTATGTTTTAGGAAAATGTTGAACAGAAAATTGAAACGAGAAATCATGCATATACAGAAGAATTTGTTCATACTTATTTGAAACTTGAGATATTTTGTAAAAGTACAGTTAGGTCGAGAATTATTGGAAGAATGCAGCAGGGTTAAATGATACATCGTGCACAAAGAGAGAGATACAGGTAGTGTTAAAAGACTGTAATTAGGACATAGATACGTGTATTTATATTTAAAGTTACATTGATAGTTTCATTTGCGAAGGATGAAAGTGGTCGATAATGGTTGATGTTAATGATTGTACCTCCTTCGTCAGTATCCGGTGACAGAGTTGGCTGACTTCCGCGACGATGCCGTGCGGGTGGCATCGACTCGTCTATAGCAGCCGATTGTCGTATTAATCTTGACGCCTTGTTTGGGGAAAGCTCCTTCCCCTTCTGATAGCACTGTAACAGATCGATAATTTAATAATAGAATGTTTCAATATCTAGTTTCTATTTCTACTTTGCGTCTAACTAGACGTGTCTGCTATTATTTCATTTAACGTGACGTATCATTTAATACGGATACGTCTGTCAGAGAAGGAAGATTGAAACATAATTTTGTTTTGAGGTTTCTGACAGCATTGAACATATTTCATACGTTATTATGTTGTGCATGCGACAGGATTAATAAATGCATACTCTATTATTAGGTAGTAACATATGAAATGTTCGACTTTGAACGATCTGTGAATTCTATGGAATTTTATTTTTAGTTTGCAATTTCTAACAGTATTATCCATATTTGACACGTCATTATTTCATATAGAAGATTGGATTACTAAATAATTAAATAAATAGTAAACAAACCAAGGATATTAAGTTGTAATGTACGTAATATCCAATTTTTAAACATCCAAAAATTTTACTGAACTATAGAGAAGATATATTTATACATAATAATGTTAAAAGATACAATTCTAAATTATTAAAGACAAAATTATCAGACCTAAAATAATACATAAAGATACATATCTAAAGATAAATATATTTATTAAAAGGAGACAGAGTTAAAAATATGGCACAACAAAAACGGATATTTGATTTCTGTGTTACGACTTAATAAAAATATTCTAAATTTCAGAAATTTTTCTTAAACTTCCTTCCTACGTGTTAACGAAACTTTTCTATACCTCACCTGAGTAGTGGAGTCTCTTCTAGTGCTAAGCAAAGGATGCGTTGGCGTGTTAACATTTGGCGAACCGACAGGGCTGGAGCTACCGGAAGTGGAAGTTCCGGGAAGCGGAAGGTTACTACCAACTGTCGGTGAAACGCTTGGCGGTGTCACTGATGACATCACGATAGTGGGGGGTGTGATTGATGAATCGAGAGTTAGATTTCTGCTCTCTGTGGCGTTCTTTGGATCTAAGGTTGACGTGGTTAACGCAACCGACGTGGTCGTTATTGTAGCGATCGTTGACGAGACTGTTGTGGTAGTGGTCGACGTTTTCGACTCGGTACTAGATGTCACGGGTGTCTTGCCTTCGATGCTGCTCGATCGGTCGCTTTTATCCATGGAATTGCGCGCTTCCAAGTGTTCCCTGATTATAAAACGTTACTTTATTAGATTTATGAAATTTGTGTGTTTAAGTTTCATTTAGATTAGTCAAATTATTGGAATTGAAATAATTTAGATTCATCAACAATAATTCTTCAATCCATAAAAATATTCGTGTAAATTACTTCACTCGAAATTTCTTGTAAATAATTTGACTTTTAATGGATACCAAAATGGAAAGTGGATACCTAGTCGTTCAGACTAATCGCGCTATTTAAATTAAATTGAATTTATTTGAATTTATGAATAAATACTTCAGTCCAAGTTCACTCGATTCATATAAATACTGCATATTATAAAAAGACTAGAATACATTACAATTACATGCGATAGTATAATAGAATATATCTTTGTATTATAAGATAAAAAAATACTCTAAGAATTTGTCTTGCAATTTTCTTGTTAATAATGAACTTTCAGTTCCTCAGGCAAACTACAGTTATATAATAATTATTTTCAGAATAATATATATCTAAAATCAACCTGACTCAAGTACATAACATGTCAGTAGCATTCAAAGCTAACCGTTTCCTTTACTCTACAGGAGATTATTCGGAATCAGCAACAAGGTAATTAAATTCCCTCCTCCAGAATTGCCCCCATCAGAGACAAGTTCGCGTATACGCGTCACAATCGAAACCAGAGAGTCGAATGCGAATGTTAGGTGGACGTCATGTACCTGACAGCATTGCTGGCTGCGCTGTCAGTGCTGGAAGCGCTCGGTCTTTGATCGCTTCTATAATATTTCGTGGGCATCATGCCACTACTACTGTCCACCGATTGCTGTGATTGCTGCGACTGCCTGCGTCTGTGACGACTGCAAGTATGCTTTCGCTCTCCTTGGCTTTTGGTTCTTCCACTCTCACCGGAACCGCGTCGAGAACCTCTCGGATCACTGGAGCCTGAAAAATATTTGAATTATTCGACTATTAAAAGAGTTTTTAAAATTAAATAGCTTTATCGTGGATTTTATATTGGGTAAAATTTTATGTTTTGAAACAATCTGCTATAAAGATTTTAATATTATAAGAACTCTATTGTTTTCATTTATTAATGAATTGAAAAACTATTATTTTATTATACATCATTTATTTATACCAGCGCAATTGCACACATCTGGTATTCGAATTAATATTATCAGTGAAATGTTGGGAATAAAAATTCACAAATTATTAGTACTAATAAATTCTCTTGTATAATAGGATCAGCAAAACGAATAAAGTTTCACGAATAACTTATACAAATTAAAAGTTCGACATCTCTATTTGATCAGTGGAACCAACAAATTAAACGATAAGTCAATTCAGTAATGTATTATCTTAGCAAATTATTTGGTAAAGAATCGTACATCAGTAATTAATTGCATCAAGCTAATACTTTTTCCCTTTTTGTAGCGATAGAGATTATAATTGATTTCATAATATTAAATTGATATTATATATCATTATGGAAATAGTACGCGCGTATCAAATAATCGCGTGATTGAGCAATAACCAATACTTTGGGATCAGTATTTGGTTATTCTATTAATGCACACAACATGATCCGCGAAATTGGGTTATTCATAATATTGATAACGTACGATTTTAGACGCATCAACTTTCAACGTTACATAATCAATTTATATAACGGCAACCTAATTCTATATCGTGTATAATGTATAACTATCACCTTAATGTCTATTTATTTATAATAATATTCTCTTTTCAAATTGTCAACATCTCCTCTATCTGTTCAACATCCTTTGTACAATTGATTCGATGTTACGAGTTAGTGAGATTGTACAAGTCGCTAGAACTGATAAATTCTTATATACAAAAGTAGAAGACTGACGATAAAACAAACGGAATTTCATAAATCAATTTTACCTTACTTGTATACATTCTTACATCCTAATCGAAGTAAAATTGTAAATTCATATAATACATTCGTTCTGTCGAACCTATATGGCGTTATAAAACAGATTGGGATCTCGCTCTTTCGAATTCAATAGAATACGAAATTCAGAAATATCGCTCGATCAGAATTAAAGTTACACGATAAAAATAAACAAAGGAACGAACAAAATTAATTTCACGAAAAATCCGTGGTTTTCGTAGTTACTACATTGCGGATATTCATGAACATTCAAATTTTTCTGAATATAATTACATGGAAACTAGGTAAACATTTGTCTTATCCGCTAAACGTTATAATAAGTATTCCATTTGAAATATTTGATATATTTCTGCGTATTATATGCATTGTAAATTTTACATCTCCAAATTTTCTATAAACGTTTAACAATCTACAATCTAATAATAGGACTCGAAATATAAGGACTCGAGACTTGGTCGGTATGGTAAAGTGAATATTACGGAACATTCGTCCAACTAACCTCGATAAGTAGGCGAAATAACCGTAGGAGGTGGTTGCGCCTGTGGAGTCTCTTTCTTCCCCCACAGCCTGGCAATATCGTTCTTAAGTTCGCTGATCGTCGAATCTTTCCTCGATTTCGTCGACGCCTGGCTTCTAATCCCGCTATCGACTGAGCTTTCGCGTCTCTTGCGCAGTCTTTCCAAATGGCTTGCATCCGTGGTCGTCTGCCTGGACCACGGTAAAGATTTCGCGATATCGGCCAATGTTTCGCGACGATACAATTTATTTCCACGTTCGCTCTTTGCGGAAGCGCCACCGCCGCTCCATTCCCGCAAAATGTCCGTCAACTGCGCCAAGCTGGATCTTCGACGACGCTGATTCGTCGTGGAGGATTCCTGTGGCTCATTCGGCGGCGATATGGACGTGATCTGTGTCGCTGAGTCGCGTCTCCCGGTTCCTGAACGATGACAAATAAATATATAAGGTATTTGTATTTTATGTTTATTTTTTTTTTTTTTTTTTTTTGAAAGTACGATGATGAATGTATGTTCTCCTTTTTTTTTTTAGGGAAAGAAAGAATTGTGATGCAAAGTTTGCTATAGAGAATTTTTTGGATCTAACGACGCAAACGGCGGGTTTTAATGTTATAGATTTCTCACATTTTTATTTTAAGGAATGAAATTACTTTTCAAAAAAAAAAAAAAAAAAAAAATCCATAAATCCATCTTCGAAAATAACAAACGTAATACGTTACTTAAGAAAACATTAACTTAAGATGACTTGTGACAGCGGGACGAATACCCACCAAGACGTTGCCGCAAAGTAGATTCCTCCACCTGTTCCCGCACTAGATCGTCCCAGCCGTTTCCTCCTTGCCATACCAGACCAACCTGATGGCTCAGGATCGGTAGGTTACACACGAAACAGATCGCTGTCATGGTCCTGAAATCGAAATGTCACGTATAAGCGCTGATATTTCGTCGGGAGTAGGCGGAATTAACTGAATGTGAAAGGGTGCAACGTTTCAACGATAGAGTTTTACGTGAATCCAGGCCATGCCAACAGAGCGTTTGTGAAGTGACACTCGATCGAGATCGTGGTTTTCTTCGCTACCCTCTACGTGGATCTTTCTAGGATCATTTTCATGCTTGAAAAGTCGCGAGACGCTGTCTCTATCGACCAGAAAAGGAGAACGAAACGAAGATGAAGCGTAATCGAGTTCACTTTTCGAGCAAGCTACTGCGTTCACGATACTACTGAAAGTTCTCGCAGAAGGTTGATGGAATTTACATCGATAAGGGTTTCTTTTGTTTTTTCCTTGATATTGGAATTTTTTTTCATTGATTTTTAGACTAATGATTCGAACGGTAGAAATTTAGAATGTTGATAACGTGTTTAATGTTTCATTTGTATATTTCAATTTCTGCATTTGACGAAACAGTCTGCGTTTTTTACATTTTGAATGTAATTAGTTGTTTGGGTTGAATACTACGATCTTAAGATAGAATATTATTCGGATTTTATGTAAATTAAATTTCAAACATTTTAAATAAAATACGATACACCGCAAAATCGGGGGACCGTTAAATTTTGTCCGAAAAATTATCGATCTTTCAACTGTTGTAGCTTCGTGAAAAAAAGCTCTTGAAACAGCACACACACGAGGTCGTTTCAAGAGGCGAAGTTTTTACTTTCACATCCCTGCATCGAAGTTTTTCAAAGAAGTTATATCAGAAAACGGATAGGAAAACTGAAGATCCGTTTTTCTTTTTTAAACTTTACAGACTCAAATGGATCTACGGAATTGAAGCAATTTTTCCGTCTTTCATTTTAGAAACATAAAAACATTATTGCAACGAACAAATTAAAATAAACTACAAACATAATCATTCGTTTCGCAGAAAATTTACAATTCTGAAAATTCCTAAAATTAGAATATTCATCTTTAATCTCCATCAACTTCCTGCTCGACCGACTCTTACTTACTGATCAACAAATAATACTTCTACGATACTTGTCACGTGGTAACTTACAGCAACGTTATAAACATAAAGCGAAAAATCCGAGTAGGAGCGCGTCTGAAAGCAGATTTAATCAGCGGGACACGCTCCTGCTCGTTTCTTTTGAAAAATACTCCCGGTTTACGGATGTGCCACGAAAACGGTCGCTAAATGGAGCAACGCTCCAACAATATGGAGGTACAATGACGCAAATGTGTAACTACAGAGCTGGCGTTCACGCAGCCAGCGTCATACCAAAAGCGTGGATGCAGCGGAAACCAGATATATCGTAGACGTTTTATGCACATGTGTACTCTTGTATCTAGTCCGTGCACAGGAACAAATTTTTAAGCAGATAAAGAACAATTCATAATGGTACAATAAGTTGAAAATATGTAATATGTTTTTGAGGAAAATCGTGTTGAAAATGGCGAGAATAGACAGTAGCTAATGGTTACTGAGTATGATTCAATTTGCAGTTCTAACTAAGAAAAAAAGATATATTCATTTCAAAAATCGTATTACAATGATCTATTTTATCTTATTTTTATATATTGTAGTTAATTTATGAAAGTTTACAGTGATCGTAAGAAGAAGATTTGAAGGCTTAAAAAGTTACCAAAATGATCGAAAATAAAAAGAGGAGTTCGTTATTACTGGTAGAAAGTATTTTAGTCATTGGAGATATCGTAATCCTTCTAATTTAATGTGACGTTTGCAGAGGAAATTCGTAACATGGAAATTTATACCTTCATAGATTTGTTTTATTCTCTAGATCCTCTTGCAGATACAATTGAACTAATATTATTGATGAAATTTTAATAATCACGGATTACAAATGATTAGTATTAATAAATCTCTTCGTGTAACAGCAACAAGATTTCTAATAAAGCAAATGTAGCTTTTCAAGTAAGTTATTATAGTTGAAAGTAATCTGATTTTCTGGTAATTTTGATGGAGTTACAAAAAGATGTATAATCCATGAATTGTCACTGATATCGTTAATCGGAAAATTATACAAAAGAACTCTAGCAATTTTGAACGTTTGTTATCGTATGAATACGTTCAAGTGGATATTGAACTATTTCGAGACGGAGATTGAATTTTTCTATTTGCGCTCTTAGTTTAATGGAATTGAAAGAATCTTTGGACAGCAAAGAAAACACTGCTTTTACGTCAAAGTTTTCTGTTTTATAGAATTCTGGAGTTGAGCACATTTTGCTATTGTTCTCTTTTAACTTGCACCAAAGCTTGCCATAACCATTCTGTGAGCATTCTATAAGCCCGCTAAAGTAAGTACGTTATCGGATTTAGAAAATGTTGCACGATCTCCATGCAAACGGGATATTCTCTCAAGCATTTTATACAATTCCCAAGAATATTCTACCGATATTTTATCGAGTTTTCCTTTTTTTGAACAATTATATAAAATAATATTAAACAACTAGCGATACCAGTAATAATATTAATAAATTGACAAGTCACAACTTCTTTCCTACGATTTTACAATTTCTTTGTCGAAGAAAAAAATCAAACGATCTATAATTTATAAAATTTCGTTTATTTCATTGCCGAAACTGTCATTGATATGGAAGAGAATTTTTCAATGCTAAGAACCTTCGATTTGTAAAATTTCATGCCTCGGACAAAGTGCATTTTACTCAGAACCATTCACGAAAGAATAATCTTTGAAATGAATTTTTTAAGTGAAAATAACAACATAGGTCAGATCGAATAATATTTTTATGCGATGCAAGTCTACGACGTTAGACACAACTTTCGTCTAAAATACAGTTTACAGATTTTCCCCTTAATTGTACCTGGAAAAAATCATTCTATCTGCACCGCATCCTGTGCACGATTATTAAAATACTATACAGAAGAAAAGGAAATGAAAGAGAAAGATAGAGAAAGATAGAGAAAGAGCGAAATATATAAAATACAGGCGCGTGTCTGCCCTCGTATCGATCAGCGTATTAATAAAACTGTCAGAAAACGATTCTCAAAAACGAGAACAAATCTGTATTAAATTCTGTATCTGGTCTGACGATTCGACCTGTAATGTCGAAGTCTGGGGTTCTGCAACGACATCGCATGGCAAGGATCTGGCCGACCTGCAAAAGATACATACACACAAAAATAGTTTTTCTTCTCCTCTTTCCACGAAGTCCTTCGAAACCTACAATGGAAATATGGTTGAACAGAAGTAATGAGTCTCCGCGACACCTCGTGTCCCACGTAAACCACGTCACTAGCATCGATAAATAGCCTGTTTATTTGGAAAACCTACTTTCTAAAATAAATAGCCTGTTTGTTTCGAAAACCTGTTCCATTACCATCGATGGAACAGCTACAGATAATGGACGAATAACATGGTATTTGTATTAGTAAATAAAATGCTAAGAAATTGCTACCTTTGTATAATACAGTTATGGTACTTCAATTGCATACATTTCTATCAAACTCTCTTTGTTACAGATTTATGTAAAGCTTCTTATTTTCGCAATTGTTAAGAATATTATCTATTTTGTTTGAGGATAATCTAATAGAAATAATCGATGATCCTAATTCTAACACAATAAACGACTCATAATGTGCATTCCCCTCCATCGTTTTTTATCAAATAATACAAAGACAAACTTTCTCCCAAAATTATAAAACGCAATCTACTACTACTATCGTTATATGCTTATGCTAAGTATCTTGCAACTTCCATACACATTCTGAGATTGGCTTGAAAGGCCAATTTTATCACGATAGTCGTGTTCTTGATAATTTCAAGATATTTTATGTAGTGTAGGTATACGATATAGGTAGACATAAAAGTTTCTTATGGTAAATGTTCGAGTATTTTAACCACTGTAAGTAACGTTTCTTTAATATCCTTGAAAATGTAACACTTAGAAGCAGACCAACCTATTACAGAATTTAATATCATATTGTTAAACAAAGACCTCGAAAGGATTAAAGCAAGTGATTCATAACAACTGGCTGACACGGCAGTGTAAATCTCCTTAGGCCAAACCCTCTATTAATCTTTCGAATTTATAATTTACTCAGAACGTTCATAATTCAGCAAGCAGTGACGCAAGGGTGTCGTGTAATATTCTCATGGAGTGAAGAGAAAGGACGATTTATGTAACCTTGGGGTTTCGTCGTGGGACTTTCTACCCAAGGTCAACGGAACTTTGAAATGAATACGAATTCCACTGCATGCTTAGTCTCGTCTACCCTCGCCACTGCAAACCAAAAAACTTTAAGGATTTATGAAAATATAGCGGACACCGTGCCATGTGAATTTCTCAACCACGTCAAAGTTTCTAACTCGAAGTTATTCGTTGCTTTGCGTTATCCTTCCATCAATCCTTTTCTCAGTTTTTTAGCCAGCCACTGGTTTTCCATATTAATGCCACAATCTGTTTGGTGTGTAAAGTGTTCCATAAAAAATTCATGAGTTTCAAATTTGCGTTAGGATAAGAGTGTTGGAAATATTTTATTAAGAATAATACTTTTTTCAGAGAGATCCTTTTGTTTGAAGGATTTGCAATACGAATTCCTGTATTATAATCTTTCTCATGTATGTATTTGATGAAGAACACATAGTATAATAATTGAATTATTATTAACAATTGTAATAATACGATAAAATTTTGTTAAAAATAATCTATGTGTTGTCGATGACAAAAATATTCGATACATAGATTTTGCTTTGGTTTCACGCGGTAGAAAGGGCTTTAATATTTTTGAAAAATCTTCCTTTGTCCTTTTTACATTTCCCTGGAACTTGAGAAATTTCCTGACGATAAAGAATAGGATTCGATGAAAAATAGTCCGAAGAATCAATAATAAAAGTAAGATACTTTTGTATTTCCTAATTTTATGTTTGATATTGCAACGTGCTCTACAATTTACCCAAGGAACCCATCCTATTTTAAAAGAGTATTGCGTAATATCTGCAACGAGCTTTTAACGAAATAAGGTTAATTATCATAATTATAAAGCAAGATTCGTTGTTTCTGTGATTGAAACAAGTTCCACGATAATTGCTAACATACTTGTTAAACTCAAACAGACTGAAATTAGAATCTGTTTATCCCGTCTTTGCGAAATGTGAATGCTGATAGCAATTGAAAAAATTGATTTATTCGTTCCAGCATAAAAAAAAAAGCATCATCGGAGGCTGTTGTACTGGAAAGGCTTTGGAGCAGGAAGGTAGAATAACTTCTAGACAAGATGCACCCTACCAAGCTGGCTATAAATCACTGGCTCTCGAGCCACAGTTAAAAATAGTCCTCGAGACAAGACAAAAGGCGATGTTTTGCTTGTAATATAGGGGTTTGTAGTACTTTGCTTTTCAAAGTGTATCAGGCAGGCAAGACATTAAATATGTAAAACACAGTATAAAAATAATTTGATGTTAGTTTGTTCTTACAAAGAGTAGTTCGTAAAATAAATCAGAAGACAGTTAGATTTAATTTTCGTACGAATTTCAAACATATTCTTCAAATTGTTAAAAATACAAATTAATAAAACATAGAAAACATTTTTTTTTAATTATACAAAATTATACTGCAATTCATTATGTTATATGTATTTATTCTACGTGGCAACATAAAGGTTAAGCATTTTTTAGTAATAGCATTTGTCTAATGCTTCATCTCTCATTTTACTTATCTTATAGTTTATTGTTTGAAATAATATGAACTTCAACAGGAACAATATGAATAAGAACAATGTGATTTATTTAATAAAGTATTCTAGATATTATTAGGACATTCAAATATTCTATAAACTGTTCTATAAACTGTATACAAATTATTATTAATTGTTATCCTTTCTTAAAGCTGTACCGCAGCTTTATTATTTCAAAAGTAAAATTAATTAATACGTACGATCATCTTCTCGTCTATAAAGAAGATTATAATTAAAATAATTCACAACCTTCAGTAATTCAAACTTGGATCCTTGCCGCTTAATTTTTATTCCTGTGAATATATTTAAGCTACGATCCCATTTACAAGAGATATCAACTTTTACATTGAAACAACGACTTGTTTCAGAAGCTAGTAGTCGTTAAAAATTATCTTAGACACAGGAAATGCAAACTAAATAGTAACAACAGATGGAACGAAACACTAATGTAATCCCAAACTTCCAATTCACATCATAATACAGCCAACAACTTGCAACAATTCCATCCAAGATCCCACTAAGAGTATTCAACATTTTGTAAACCGACCGTGTAACACCTTTACAAACTTTCTTATTCAAACCAATGTTTCAGGGCAAAGTTTTCCAGTAACGTTTAATTTGCAAAATTTATCTTACAAGTTATCCGAATTTTCCTACATAATAATTTAATGACAGGTAGTGATAATTTCTTGACAAGTAACAGATTGCAGAAATCCGTGCTATGTAAATAATTCTCGCAGTTTTACAATATTTATTGCATTATACCCTGCAGAGTTTGGAAATTTCCAGAAGCGTTAGTCGCTACTGCGAAAATTTATTTGAAATTCCCGAGAACCAATTATCAAATTATACTCAGGAAACTGCTTTAATCTACCCCTCAGATTCTGCTTCCTTTTCCCACCCCTTTTGTTGATGACCGGTCGAATTAGCATACGACCGGATTTAAAATTGCCCTACTCACGATTCTCCCTTAAGAGAATCCGCGTGGTCGGCTCCCTTTACGGATCATCGTTTCATATTCCAACCTACGCCGGCCTTGGTAAACGCAATTAACGCGTGAACGTAATTCAGTTAGTCTGAAATCAGTTAAAAATCAATCTCGTTGGAAGAATGCGCTCGAGCGTGCGCACGAACCTCGAAATTTCGCATCGTTCAATATCGTCGTTCATTTTCTATGTTTACGCCGATGATATTTAAGTCAGACGTGGGATTATAGGATGTGGGCTGATCGGACACAGATTTGAAAGTTTTTTTAAATAGCTTTTGCATAGCTTTGTAGGGGCTTTTTAAAAGTACCGAATTACGTCAACCTTTCGAAGATTTAATAAAATAAATAAATGTTGGCAAATGAATATTAAGATGTAAATACACACAATATTAAACAAAGGTAATAATGAAAACGATCTGTCCACCTATTTTAAGGATAATGTTAAAGCCGCGACTTACATAGCGTATGTATTACAACTTTCGAACACTAAAATTCTACTAAATACAGATAATATAAAGATACAAGAAGATATACAAAAATATGCAAAATAAGGTACTTACTGTCATACGATATTTAATACACAAAAGAATTTTTATAGAAATTCCACTTCTTTAATTATATTTCCAAAATTATATAATCGTGTAAAAATCCATTAGTCTATATACAATAATTCAACTAAAAAATTTTTAATTCGCAACTTGCGAAATTTTGCTCGAATTATACGAACTGGTAGGCAGGAAGCTGTAAACAGCTTTTTAATAAACACGACACGGATTGCAATAATTTGGCCGTGATATGACATCGTATAGCGGTTTGCATTAACAGCTGGTGGAACGTCCACGTGTCAGACGATGAATATATTCGACATTTCACGGCACGACATTAATTCTGCTGCTGATGTTCGTCCATTCGTTGAACATTACACAAACGCGTTGTTTGGTATCGAACGATCGATCGCTACGGTCGAGCTACAATTTTTTAAACCACGTATCTCTTTCAATTGACAAATAAACGACAAGTGATGAACTCGAGCGATTGCCTAATTTGTCATGATTCTGTCATCCTACACTGATTGTATTATCGTCATCCAACATTGATTATATTGTCTAGTCTGAGAGGTGTCAATTAGTTTTCGATCAGATTTTATACTTAGAATACTTTAGAATTACTATACTTTTCTTTTATCAGAATTAACGAGAGAAAAGTTTTCTCTATGTTTTCTTACGTCGAATATCTGTGTGTATTTTTTACAAGAATTATGTGCTTAATTCTTTTTCTGTTAGAATAAGACATACCTTTGAAGCTTTGATTTTTCTTATAATTATACGATTGGTATGGTTAACGATCAAAAAATGTTAAACATGGAAGCTTCTAAAAGTGACCTCAGAAAACGAGAATCTATTTCTTCGAGGTAGTGAAAATTTGTTTCCCGACGCGACGGACACTACTTGATTGCATTTTTGTAGAAATAAACGATATTTCCGCGGAACCGTTACAGCAGGATATTTTCTCTCTGCTAAATTGCAAGACTTGTTTGCATCTCCGCTGACTAGCTCCACGGCTTAATAAAATCCATCCTCGAAAGTAATCTGGAAAGTGTCTCGTCTAACATCGTTCGAAAAAACTCATCTACAGAGATAGATAGATCAAGAGAGAACGAGAACAGCACGCAGTTTCTGGTATTTTCAGAAGGATCCTCGCGAGTTTTTTTCGAGGTCAGTCTGACGATCGAATAGATGAAATTAACCCCTTCGCGCGCAAGAAACTGGGTAACGTACAGTAAAACATCCGAGTGAGTGAGCTTTATTTTACGGGAAAAAGTGTATCTTGAACGTGCAACTTTGAAGAAAAGAGTTTCGTACAGATTCGTTTGTTCTTAAAAAAAGATTAGATTAAACTTCCTCGGTGCTTCCTCAATGGAAAATTATGAATCGTGCTATTTTATTAATCATTTACATTTATTTATTATTAATTATGTTCTAATATTTTATATGAACGTTGCAATGTCATTTGAAATTTTTCCTGCCATGATAATTACCTTCGTCAAAGTTTTCTCCCAATTTCGAAATTTAAGAATATTTGTAAATCTCTCCACAAAAGTTTATCAACGAGACATTATGAATCTTTGTATTTTTGGAATTATTTCCATGCATTTTATCATCTAAGAAATGAAGCTTTAGAGATGCCAAACTTGTCAATTCATCAACGTTGTTAGAAAATTTCTTGTTCAAGTGTTTTCGTTTCTTTTGCGTAACATTTTATGAATTTTTGATCATATCTATCGAAACAATAGTCGATGTGGACAAAGCTGGTGAGCCACAAGTGGCTCATAAATCCGAGGGACAAAGCTAATAAAACATTTTCGAAATTATTTTACGGCCTACTTTATTTTTACGACCGGCCATCATTTTCGACAAATAAGGACACAAGCAGCCGACCATTTTATTCATCGAGTCATTACCATAAAAAGTAGCAAGGTAATTCCAGCAGACTTCTGTCTTCGAATTATCAAACTTCCTCCCGAATTAATCCTTTGAGGATATCTTTTCTCAATAACCACGCTGTGTTTTATCGAATATTCTCTAATAATAAATTCACCTATTCGATTCATGTAGTCAACGAACTCGAATTTCACACTCTTTTCTCGAAAACACTTTTCCATAGGACATTCTTATCTATTTTATTGAAATTTCCGCTCGATGTAGAATACCTTTTCATTTAAGTGTATCATCTTACATAAAGTATTTTGTATACTAGTATGTGACAGTACTATTCAGAGAAGATTGATTGTATTCTAAGAGGAGATCTAAATGACCGTGAAAATGAATCTGTCCGCGCGGTTACTCTCAATGGAACTCCTTCGAGAATCGTGGAGCATGTTGTTGTATAATTTCATTCTACCGCACATTCCAGCAAAGTACGTTAAATTGTTTACTAGCTAGACGCGTGTGCTGTGAGGTTTCAGATAGTTACGAAATAAGACCAGATGAATTTGCCGCAATTGCATAAGCGTTCGCAGGTGTAGGCGAAGAACAATGAAATCCATGGATTCGAAGGAATTCTGATGGACGACGAACGCCAACTCTGTCGCAAAATCTCTATTAATGTCGGAATTATTTCGTCGACTTGCTCGTAAGATAATTAAGCTTGACAAGTTGGTGCGAATATAGACAAATAATTTAAAATGAAAGTTAATGAACATACTTGTATAATATCTGCTTATACAATTTGCAAATTTATTTTATTATTAAATCGTCACTAATTCATATTTATATGAATATAATTCAAAAATGGAACTTAAGTAGAATATTATTTTACCTATTAAACATTGCCATCTTCAAATTTCTCTTAAATACATAAAAATCCGCAGTCTAGTTATTACATATATATGTTAGATGTAAATAGAAAGTAAATTAATACATTTTATAATATTTACAGATTGGTATTGTTACAAATTGTTTATTATACATGATACAAAATTAGTTGTGATTATGTTATAGTAAACACAATGGAAATTAATTTCCACAAAGAATAAAATGAACTTTTTCCGAATTAATAACTATATAATAACATTTGTATAGAAGGAAATGTAATTATTTAATAAAAAAAAATTGTCTCCTGTGAGTATGTTCTTATATGAAAAAATTATTGTTTCTTTTGTTAGGATATTAACAAGCTTCCAAAGTAAAATGCTGCGATAGGATGTTATTGTCTCTGGTACATTTGTCCAAAAATTTTAGCGGGCGGCGAATATTCAGGTGATTCCATTCGCCGTGACGTCAATTGACACGAAGCGGATTAACCAATCATCTGGCAGTGTTCCACTTCCAGTACACTCAATAAATTTTCATTTACGTGTGTGCACTACTGCTCACTCTATCGAAAATCTACTGAAAATCCACGAAAATCCGCTCGTTTCTCTGTAATACGTCGCTATATCAACATCCAGCCACGCTATATAGTACTAAAGGATATCTTTATGTATCAGTATCGTGATGAGTTACTTTGAGTAGCCTTGTTTCCAAGTCACAGTACCACCAGAAAATTCAAACATGTAAAAAGCATAATAATAAGCGATAAATGCTTTCCAGCCTCTCGTTTCGATGCGTTATTGACGTTTCCATTGTTCGAAACGAGTACAATGAAAAATACGATATACAAAATTCTCTGATGCGATTTTAATAAAGGAGAAATATGAAATAGTTCATTTTCAATGTAAGTTAATTGACGTTAATGTTAAGATGTTTTTAGAAAAAAATGTCCTATTCCCTTATTGGCCTCATATTTTAACAGTAAAATAAATTTCTATGTAATAAAATAAGAATTTCTTGTTTAATAAGTTAAAGTGATTGATTTTCTTTAAGATTAAGGATTTGCAAATTTTCTAGCGAAACAAAACAATCTATCCACCTTTCTGAGGATACCTGCACTCTAAGTAGATTAAGACCGTATCGGATTAGACGCTGGCCTTTGTCACGTTGTTCCCTTTAAGCTTGATTTATCTTTATACTTTTTATCCTTTCATTGTTTGAAATAAATATAAAACACATTAATTTGCAAATAAGGTAACAAGTGAAAGATGAATATGCTGTTCCTTGCAAGCTCGTTATTTAATTATTCAAATTTTCATTAAACGTACTAGCTATTGTTATATATATTATATAACGTAGTTATATCGTATTATTCACGGAATTTGTGAATCAATTTTTGATTATATTTAAATCCTTTGTGAAATAACGGAACGTTGTCAATAAATAAAATTGGACGAAACAAAAATAGATAAAAATTTTAGGTATTGGAATTTTCATTCCAAATAACATACATACACTGGTTATGACATTTAATTGTACGACATTTCCTACAATATTGGTAAATTAATTTTTAATTGAATGGACAATAAAATTTATTACGAGATGTTGAATATGTCGATAAATAAAAGTGGAAGCCACGATATCGTGGAAATATTTTAGGTCACGCCCCGATTAATGATTTGGTAGATGTTGAAATATACTTGTTTCATAACAGTAAATATTTTTTACTACTTACTTTGACTACCTCAATGAAAATAATTTTTATTGGTTTTAGTCTCTTAAAAACATAATTTCCATTTCTTATTTCCTTCCTTTCTCCCATTTTGACTTTAAAATCTTATAGCTACTATCATAAAATATCCAATACGACCGCATAGCATATATAATCAGTGTATTGTACATAATCAACCATAATCCGTCTATAAATTTACCTATATGATGAACAAACATATTAAGCGAACTAAATTAATTCGAAATTCGTTCGAATCTATCAGTTTCTAATAACTAACTTTAATTTAAATACTTCTATCTCTAATAACAAGAGTTAGTTGATAAAATATATTACGTAATTTCACATAATATAGACAAATATAATATAACACAGTCAAACTTGTATTGCACGATCCACAAATTTAATGATGTTTGATTATTTTACACAGTTAATAGCAACCAAAAATCAATAATCATCTATCAATTACATACAAAACCGACCGACCTATAGGTCAGGCTAAAACGAAGAATCAATCCCTTCCCTTTAAATAATCCACGAGCAAGCAAAAAACAACATATCCAGAAACTTTGATGTAATGTGAAAACTAGAAAGAAACAAAACGTAGAAGAAGAAAATGAAGAATAATGTAAAAAGGGAGAATCACACGCATCGTTGGTCTAAAGCCGAACAATAGCGAAGAACAGGGTATTCCCATAGCAACGAGGGTTGTGCGTTGTGTTATAGGCCGAGGAAACAGAAGGGAGGCTGGAAACTGGCAGCTGAAGTCTAGAGTGACGGAAAGAGAAAGGAAGAAAACGAGGGTTTCTCGGAATTCCCTAGAGCGGAAGGAACGCTAATATCGTTTTCCTTCTTCCTACCGGTGAATTTATGTCTATGGATCACAGCAAAAAGGGGGAAGAAAAACAGGGAAAAAAACAAGAAAGAAAAAGGAAGGTAAAGAAAGAAATGGAGTAGAACGAGCGGGTTAAACGAAAGTGCCATGGGTAACAGTGGGATCGAGTATGTTGCAACTAAGTTTGAATTTATCTATCAAATTTTTAATTACTCGTAAATACTTTAAAAACCTTTAGCTATTTTTTACTATGAGAGGTATCGATATAAATATGTATTTCATACATTTTTTTTCTACAAATAGGATCCTTTTCTATAAACGGATTCTTTAGAAATCCTTTATTATCCATTTTGTGAATTTGCTAAGCACGAACTTTATATTCGAAGATACACCATGGCCATGAAGTATTAGAACACGTACTGTTTTTTTTTTTTTTTTTTTTTTTTTTTTTTTTTTTTTTTTTTTTTTTTTTTTTTAGAGAGAGAGGTTTACACTATTTAGAAAACTCCTAACAAAATTTTACCTCGTTTAATGTTTCATATTAAAAAGCACATATACTATGTTGCGAATGAAACGACTGATACATAATGAAAAAGCTAAAGAATAAGAGCAGCGAATAGCATTTATATATCGATGCGTATAAATATTTTGAGTTTAATCGTTAAAATGTCACGAATTGAAACTATCGTATTGAAATTTAACTGGAATTCAATGGTACCTATACTGAACGTGATCCCATTGTTAGTCGCCGAACGTTCGCGGAATACGCTTCGAGAATAATTTATCGACGAGATCTGTGGCTGACGAAGATCGCCATAGATAGAAAAATGGCACTAATGCCTGTTGGAATCTTGGCTCTATCATTGCGTTTACGGTGCAAATAGGATGTTGAATATCAACGGAATTCAGGCTTTATTATTATCCCGCGAAACGTATAAAGTGCTCAAAGACATTGGTAGCCTGGCGAGGTTCGCGAGTACAGAATGAAGGTATTATTGGATGCGGTGTGAGACGAAATGGAGAGGAATTGGTGGAAGGAATGGGGGCAGAGGAAATTGAAAATATACAAGAGGTTCTTATGCAAGGGTTGAGCACGTTGTGCTGTGATCAAAGATCGTTCTGCGCAAGTGAATAAACAGGGGAGAAGCTATTTAAGGCAGATTAAGGATTTATTTTTGGCTACTCTTTTCGTCGTCTGACAATTTAAATGCTTGTATACTTGCATGTACAATACTTGACCGTAGCGTATGGAATCTCGTTTGTTCGAGTGAAATTGCGCAAACTTGATTTATTATAGAAATACACGAACTGACGATGAAATATTCCACTATATTTATTTCCCGGTGTTGCCGAAAAAATGCGCATAATTTCTTTGCAACGCATATACATCCTCATATAGCACTTGTGAAGAAATATGGTTATGGAAATGTACTCTTCCTTGAACCATTCATTTTCCACCTCTGCTATTTCTTTTTTTTTTTTCTAATTGCAATCAGAAAAGAGATACGAGTTGTTCCAGTTACATAAATCACTTTTTGTATGGTGTGACAAATCGTAAGCAAGAATTTCTGGAAAATCAAATCTCTCCATGCAGAATTAAACGAACAATATACGATTTTGTTGTCAGACGTACACGAAATTCGTAATTAATATTCAAATGGTAGAACATTTCAACACTGATATAGATGTATGGCTACTTTTAAGTATGAATTTACGCTTCGTCATTACGATGCTGCAATTCTTGTTGAAATGAAACAAAATTCGGTTGAAAGTTCGTTTTATATGTGCTTCGAGATATTTCAATTAAATTCAGATACCAAAATGAGTGTGTTTCGAGCAAATTGAGATTAAAATTCTTTTCTTTTTTTATACAAACAATTGACCAGATATTTACATAATGACGTGAATCTGAATAAATAAATATGTATTGTCTTCTTTACATATTTTTGCTTATTTTGGCCACAACTAAACTGCGAATTTGTATGCAATTTCATACTTTTATTAACGTAACTAACCAGGAGCAGAACTAACACGAAGATTTATTTCTCCCATTACGTGTTTTAACAGCCGGATACTTCACTTCGAATAATTTCTATATTTTTGTATATTACGTACATTCTTGCAACTTTAAATTTCCCATACATGCATAAAAATCCGCAGTCCAGTTGTGACCAACTTTTTGTAATCTTTATTATAAATTACTTTAACAAAAATTCCAATGGCCTATGTTTGAATAAAAATTTTTTCTTATTTATACCCATAAAACATCCTGACAAAGTTTAACTGGAAAATGTCGGAACATTCTGTATTTTCGAACGTTATTCGTTTCTGCTCGTTGTTCGGAACAGAAATTTTCGTTTTCATGAACAAGCCGTGGCAAGTTTTCGAGGATCGTACGTTACGCGTCAACGAGTACCATAGTAAGACTGTAAAGAGGAATTTCCATCAATCGGATAAAGGAAGAACAGCCCGATGAACGAGGTTTCCGGTTCGAATTTGAAAGTCAAATTTGGCAGCAGGTGAATGGCGATGAAAGCAACCTCTGTTAAATGATAACGTGCGAGGCCGGTCGAGCTTTCACTCGTATAAAGAATCGGCCGAAATCGTTTTCCCTTTGTGACTATTTAATTAAAACCAATGTAATATCCTTTGGCGGATAAACTATGCATGAAATGTTTCTCGTTTGGAAAAGAGAAAAGAAAAAGAGGAAAGAGAGACTGATAAGTCAGTCTTCAAGGTAAACAATAAAAATTTGGTGGTTTCGTGGAATTTGTTTATTAAAGTGTACGCACCGGGCAAAAATTGGATGATAATGGAATGATGGAATGGATCGATATTCGAAAATAAATAATGATAATATAACATGGGTTGGAATATTCGATTGGCTATTATGAAAGAGATCAAAGAGAAATATGGTAATTTTGGTATATGTGGTCTCTAATTAAGTTGGTGAGTATTCTGATGATTAAATTGAAAATGTTTATGCGAAATTTTATTTACAAATTCATTATGCAAATTTACCTATTCGATAGTGTCTTTCGCTTATTGAATACCGTAGTGAACATAATTTGTATAATAATATAATATGTTATATTATTATATAATATTTTTTATGTAGTCAGTTATAATAATTTTATTTAGTTTTTCTTTAATTTAGATATCCTGACAAATTATGTTGCACTTTTGCAGCTATAATTTTAATTCAAAGTATATAATTATATAAATTTACCTGATTAAAATAAGTGGATTTGTTTGCCAAAAATCAATCGAGGCTTGAATCCCAGATGGAGCTAATATTCGACGCGAAACGAAGAGGCAGTTATCAAACGATCTAAGCGTAAATCAAATTTCATCATCGGAGCTTTCGTGTATCTAGTTCAGAGGGGGCAAAATGAAAGAAAAGAGAAAAGAGCGGGAAAGCAGTTGAAACTGTCAGGAATGAAAAAGCTTCTCTCGAAATTGTGTCACGTGGAAGGGAATCGTGGAAAAAAGAGAGCAAAAACGGGAACAGGGAAAAATAAGTACAAGGATTCGATTCCAAAGGTGATGTGACTAACTTCCGCACGTGCTGCGCCAGCGGAACTTTGAACAGAGTCACTTAACGCGCCCTCCATCCGGATAGCTTTTTGTCAGTTTGTTTTGGCAGGATATCTGAAAATTGGAGACGAGTAAAGAATCCGTAAACGAAACCAAAAATTGTTACTCATTAAAAGAGTAAATATATCGATATATATATATACTCTACTTTATACATGTACAAGCATTTCCTTCTTACAAAAAAGATGCATTTATAAATAAATATGTCACGAATTTAGATAGTAATTTCTTTTACGTTAAATTAACCTGGATATACTAATGACTATTTGTCATGAGCAGTGTCATTATTGTTCCTAACCACAACCAATGTAAGTGTAATAATGAGAAAAGGGAGTAAGCGAAGCTAGTGGAAGAAAAAAATTGCAAACATCTAAACTAAAATATCTATGTTGGTGATTTTTTACATTTTTAAATAAATTCTATCGTAGATTTCTATTTTCTAGTATGATTCAAACATAATGATTCTAACATGATGATCCTAATACATTATTCCATCAATATATAATATTCATTTAACCCGGTAGAATTTTTGACAAGTTTCTTTGGTAATGCTCTAAGTGTTGACAGGTCTTGTCAATAAAAACTTTTACTAATTAAACAATCCTTTTGTTGTCTAGTCCTCAGATATGAGAAATATTGGATTTAGGTAAGACAATGCTCGAGTTGGCTGCTCGAGATTAAAAATTGACTAGTCATTTATTTGTTGAAAGCTGCATATAATACGTATTGTCATATGCAAATAGGAGACTTTGCAATTTTATCCGCAACATTTACAAGGGATTTAGGTTTTTTTTACTAAATCAATATTGCGACGAAAGTTTAATGGATTTTTATATCTGATGACCCAGAAGCTTTTCGTGGATTTCGAAGGGAATGTGAATGTAGTTTTTCGATACCTTTTTCACGTATAAACGTTCTCCACAAGTGTTTTTGAATTATCGGTGATTTATAGGTTCCGCCTATTATTCCTGTTGTGCTCACGGAGAAACTCATTAAGATAAACTACGTATAAAGAAGGAAATGAAGGAATATGGATGAAAACGATTGGAAATGTTTTACAGAATTTTAATTGACAGAAGCCCAATTATATTCTGTTATAATTTATAATCTAATTATATTTCACAGATATTTTGAAGTTTATATAAAATCAAAGCTGTTTATATATACGAAAGTTAACATGTTGCTATCAAAGCTCGGAAACGCTATAATTCGATTCCCAATATACTCCCACGAAAGAATTTTCATTTCACGTTCATCAGATTCCATCCATTTCCACGCTCTCCGAAAAAAAGCCCATAAAACACTGTAGCTGGTTTTCGATCGTGAAAAAATTTTTCCGCGTTTTACGTTGCCATACTCGAGCAAAAAAGCCTGCCAGTTGTTCCGATAAATCGAAATGTCTCGTATTTTCCGATTCTTTCGTTCCACTTTACTCTCAAACGATCATCGAATCTGACAAAATTACTAAGACCGTAAAAATTAATAAATTACATTTATTTTTGCACCTTCGAATTTCCCATCGATGCATAATAATCCGCAGATCAATAATACGACGAGAAGTAATATGGAAGAACGATTTACCGATAAATACTTCAATTGTCGTTTCGTGAAACGGATATGCGACGAGAGGACAACATAAAACCATGATTCAACAAATACTGTCACAATAGTTTTTCATTTTTTTTTTCCATTGGCATCGCGCGTTTCGAGAAACTTTCATCTGGTTTTTTTCTCATCGTAGCCAACGTCGGCAGATGATCGTGTTTACGGAACAGCTTTCTGCAAAATATAGTTATTTTTCGAATCGAAGAATTTGATTTTTACAATCAGCCTGCAGCGTAGGCGGAACATTCTCTGACGGGAAAACGAATTACGATTTAATCGTTAGATTTGTTCACATCGATCATTCTGTCGTTCCTTTCGAGCGTAAAATATTGTTTCTCTTGTTGGTTCTTAATATGAAATCGATCTGGAATCGTAAATCTATAGACTTCCGAGTGGAAAAATTCTGTGCGATTCGTGGGAAAAAGTATCCTTTGTGAGAATTTAAAGCTCCGAATTAAATTGGGAAAATTCAATTTCATTTGTGTTTGGTTGAATGGAAGAAAATTTATGTTACGTCAATACGTCGTAGATATTGATATGTATGAGCAATAGAAACGTTATTAAAAATCAAGCTTTGTCTATTGCTCGAAAGAATCTTTGTAGAGCAAACTTTGTTGAAATTGGCGAAAGGACAATAATCGAAAATCAAGCGTTCGGCATTTTTAACTTAACAATTAGAAAAATGTTGATAAAGCGGGAAAATTGAAAAATACAACACTGCAAATGTGTACAAAGTGCACAAAATTTACAAAAGAATACGATACAAACTATATTTTTGATATATCTATAAAAATATTATGAATCAATCGTTTTATAATAATCAGTTCGATAATTCTTAGAGTTAATCAACTTTCGGGCATTCATTTTCAATCAACACGCGAATATATTACAAAAATTGAGGACAAATACGGTAAGACACAATGTTCACCGTGAAACGGAGAAATGTGACGTACAATGATCGAATCATTTTATACCTCGATATCACTTCCATTGACGTTCGTGTTGCGAGTCCCCGGCTATTATTTGCGAGAGAAAAGCGCATCGAAAACGAATACAAACAGCGTTACTACGTTGAAATCTGCTGGCTCGAGGAAAGTACTCGAGTAGTTTTCCTGTGCACATTTTTTTCGAGAGAGAATTTCATGAAAAACAGAAAAAAAGAACTGGACCGAAAATTCGTTTGGTTCTTGAAGCTCTATTGAATTTTTAAAAAATGAAGAAGGTAAGAATATATAATTTTTTATGTTTATCGTGACGTATAAAGTTGACAGAAATGACTAACGAGGGTTAGCTAAAACCTGCTTTAAACTGTATCACACGCAAAAAAAAAAAAATATGATGGATTGTGTAAGTAAAAAAGATAATAATAAAACATGAGATTATTATTAATAATCTGAGATTGATTGTTCTAAGTAAAATTTTATGCGCATTTTATCAATTCCATCGTAATAAATTTTATAACGAGACATAGAATATATTAGATTTTATTTTTCTAATTTTACTAAATTTTTTAACGTAGAGTAGAATACTGCATTATCCAAACATTCTACATGTTATCTGACTACCATATTTCGTTTGTTACTTTAGTCTAAAGTTACCTAGAGTTTTCTGTGCAATGGTACCAAAGGGAAAACTTATGATATTAACTGTTAAAACGTGCCCAGAGATACTCTATGAACTAGAAAATACTAAGTATAATACATTTATCATGCAACATAAATGTCGCAAAAATGTAGCGACTTTGAATGATAAATTGTAATTTGTAAAAAAAATTTGAAACAATAAAATTACTTAAAAAAAAAAAGAAGTTGTTGGATATCTGAAAATTAACAATGGACGATTTTATTTGAAAAATATATACATCTGCGAAATATGAAATTTAAACAACTTCAAATTTACGGTATGTACGAAACGTTAAAACGTATCGTTAATAAACAATGAATTATTTGAAAATTAAATTACAATACGTGGTCATGAATATAATATTATTACTGCGTTTCATTATATTATACATACAAGAATCAATAACTAATAATTTATTAGAAAATCACTCCAAATTAGTATGGATCGTAATTTATTACGTCGAATTAAAATATCAAGGTTCGATGAAATAACTGAAACGAAATTAATTTGCAGAATTGTTTTACGCTCGTGTACGTGTATACGCATTATAGAAATTATTGATAACCTACGTTCTCAAAGTGTTAAATATAAAAATAAAGAAGGAATAAATATTACAGGAAATATTCAGTTCTCGAGAAAATCTTAATTTACTTAACGTGAATTTTTTATTCAGACATTTTACAAGTAATTTATCAAAAAATATTATGAAGTAAGAAAATAGGCACATAGACGATTAAGAATTCTAAAAAATGTATTTTATAATAAATCATTTAAATCGGCAAAAATGCATCATTACATGTAAATCTATAAAATTCCTATGAAAAGAAAATCTATAAAATTTCTCTGAAGTTGATTACTTTAGTCATTTTTACGAAGAAAAGAAAAGTATTTCTATTAATTTAAAAAAGCAATTTATACGCAAGAACAGTTTCACTGACATAATCGTTTCATTAAACAACTTCTCTAAGTATTCAGAATATTCTTTGTCCAAGTCTCGCTGATCTTGTCTGTCCTTTTTTCCACAAAAGCTTCGACCACCTGGAATACCGAGCTACTTTCGGAAAGTGATCATAAAGAAGTACCATCGGAGGAACGCTATAAAAGCTCGAGTAACTATTAAATCCAATTCTGCCGGTTTATCGCGTCATCACGTCGAAAGGACAATTTGTACAAGAGCTACTGTCTTTCGGTTCAACGACAGAATAAACTGACTTATGAAACTGCGCGAAAAAGATAAAGAAAGAATAAAGTTCTTTCAACTGGCTTCATCGAAGATCAGACACGGACCAGATATAAAATTCTATTAACACGCTGCTAAATTGTATCTTTATGAAAGGTAATAATGCTGCGTAATAAAGCTTGGATTCTCTGCGGAGTGAAAACCACAGATAAAAGAAGTATAAATATAACAGAGGAAACTGAATGTTTGGAGAATGAGTTTGTTAAAGAAGTTCGTAAGATCAATTTCAACTTTGTGTGCAGGATAGTGCTGCGAGTGAATCGTGAAATAGTAACTGGTTAAAGAAAATACTGACTGAAAGGAAAATTGTGAAAGAAATCATGTATTTTTGTGTAAATTTCTATTTTTGTTATGCGGTTGTTGTGGTTATATTAAATATGGTTTTTGTTATGTTTGCAAGACAATTCAGCTAACTTGAATATTTGAAACGTAAAAGCTCGTTCATTAAAAATTCTTCAATCCTTTAAATAAAATCCTTTAAATAAAAAAATAAAAAAGTGTTAAAATTCGAGGAGTCATTTTTCATTCAAGAATTATAGTTTCTTTAAAAAGAAATTCCTGTAAATTACTATTACGATACAATTTTTTAGTACATGTAGAAAATTTTAAGACCGTTCGATATTTTTTATTTAGTTTAATTTGAAGAACCCAGTTCGAGATTCAAGTAAATTTTAAGAAAATATGCTTATCGTTAAACTTTTAAACAAAAGTTCCACGATAATGAAGAGAAATTACTATTTGAACTCATTATAAAAATCCTGTATCAATTTCATTTCGAATTTTTGAGAATCGAAGAAGTGATTTTACAAATAAATTCGATTCGTGAACACAACAGAATTCTCCGGAAATTCTCTCCTAGAATTCCAACCAGACTCTAAATCTTTCCTTTATTTCTCCTACAAAGCATCAAGCAACACTGACACATCACTAAGAAAACATACGTTTTGCACTCTCGCTGGAGTAGCTTCCTACATTTCATCTCACTATACAGGGTGTCCAGTGATCGCGGTACAATCGACAAAATAATAAACTTTTTCATAAAATGCTTCGTTTCATAGGAATGTTAAATTAGAACCTTCATCAAGCACACGTGTACCAGATTAATTCTCAACTAAACATATTTAAACTCTATTTTCCTAAATCTGAAGCCTTAAATTACGATATATTACTTAATTACGATATATTTACTTTATATTCACCGTTATTTTAGTCTATCATTTTCACTTACTTTCGTACGTAGAATAACCTTCTAGTAATTATTTTCTCCTACTCGTAGCCCGCTGGATAATCAAATTCACGTACAAATATTAATCAAATCAAGTATTAATCAAATGTTAAAACTCTATTTTCCCGGAAACGGAGCGTCGTATGACAAAATTTCATTCTGCGTTGTCGATATATTTTTCCACGCTTAGACATCACCCTTATTCTCTCGATTGTACCGCGATTACTGGTACACCCCGTATAATGCACACATCTTCCAGGCATCCTTCAATTCATACGAAAGCCAGACACACGAGACTTTCGAACGTCCTCGTCTAGGAAACAGGGAAAAGGAAAGCAAAGAAGGAACACGATTCTCGGTTGGAAACGCGCATCGAATACGTTCGTCCTTAATCAGGCCACGAAATGAAAGTGGTTTCAGTAAATGGCCGATGAAGAAGGAAAAGAGGCGGAGCATGTTGCAGTAGGAATGAACGAATACAATAAGGAAGAAGAGATCGTGGATGGTAAGTCCTAGTTCCCAGTGGTCACCTTTCAAACCAGGACAAACTGTCATTGCCTCGTGCACCTTAGACTCGCGTTAATTTAAGAAATTACCGTACACGGTCCGCTCAAATCCTGGCTATTTCCATCCATTAAGTTGTTTCTTCTGGGACTAGTGAAAAACGAGATTATGGAAATATTACGTGATACCATGTGGGAGTTCGCGTGACCGAGTTTTACTCTCGTTATGCGTATTGTATTGTTATGCGGGAATTGCGGACGTTTAAAGGAAGATTAAGCCTTTAAATGTGAAAAAATAGTTGTTATCAATTTTAGTTTTTTTTTTTTTTTTTTTTTTTTTTTTGGACCCAACTGATTGACTTTTCTGTTTAATTTATGAGAAAAATAGATTTCAAATTAGCTATCGAATAATATAAAGAAATCCTACGTTTATCTTTCCCATTTCACAGCAAGTAAGATTAACGCGCACAAGCATGATTTCCTGTAGACATTTTTCAAAGGCTAGCGGAGCGGAATAAAATGCTAAAGAGAACCTGAACACATTCATACGACGTCTATACATTTACATACCTATTTAGAAACTTTGAAGTGGTGTTTCTGGAAAGAACGTGGTAGTTAGAATTGCTAATTGACGATGGCAGCAGTCAAAGCACTAAGCATTATGTTTTGATATCGAGATTTTTCACGAGAAAGGAATTAGAATTTTATATTTATGCTTGTTGCACGATCATCGTCAAACTTCGTGTTGGAAAGCATCGAGTTCATGGATCGTTTGTTAACGCAAAATCAAAAACTCGTTTACGTAGAACCTCGTTCCAAATCGTGCAACTAACTAAGTTATAATGACTCTCCCCTTCGCCAATGCTCAAAAAGTTCTAGTTCACGAGATATTTTTAATGGCGCTAAATGTTTTTTCAACGAGTGCTACGCGTCAGTTTTTTTCCAATTTACGTGCAAATTTCTTTCGACCTCGCGTTTCAGGCCCCGTTTTCTCCGCGGAAGACGTAAATAAAAACTTACATTCCGCGTAAAACATGGCTAAAGAAATACAGGCTGTTCCAGCGATAATGGAACAATTAGCAAGGGGCGATTTTACGTGAAAAGATGAACCGAAAGTATAGAACAAGATCTTTTTATACGGTGCTTCGTTTTAATTCTAATTCGACAAAATCGAATCTGAAATTTTTTCATTATATGTGAATTGATTATTTATTTTGAGGACGACGATTTTATCTTTCACTTTTGATTTATTTTTTCTCGCGAAATGAATAAAAAGTAAAACGACATGAAGAAGAATGGTTGATTATAATAATATAAATACTTTAGTTTCTTCAAAACTTGTAATATCGTAAGATCTGGTGGTAGGTGGAAGAAAAAGTAATGAAAAAATGTGTTAAAAAAGTTCTTGACGTTCTGTGCCATCAGGATGTTGAAAAACAAAATTCAATAACGCGAATGGATTGAAACGAATTTATAAATAAAACTGTTGCGTTAATACAACGTTAGCACTTAATGGTCTATTAAATTTTACAAAGGATGTAATAAGCAACGAAGTCTATGAACTTCGCGTACAAGCCTTCGACTCCACGATTAAATGAAACTGTATCGAGGAGCACTCGTTAGCAAGTTGTTGGCTATGTTAAACTTGCTGGATCGAGTATTCCGCTGCATTAATTCCTATCTCGATTACGAACGTTCCGCTGCCCTGTATCACGACGTTAATTTAATTGAAGTAATTAAGAAAGAACATATTAAAGCAATCGTTTGATTTCTAGAATTTGCCCTGGAATCTTCGAATCTTCTTTGAAACTTCGATCTCTTCGTACAATATTTTTCAATTTAGGTATAATAAAATTTAATTTCAGAAATTCGTTGTTAGAAAAGTTGAAAAGTCTGCTCGATAAGTGGCAACGAATCACCATACATTACATACATGTAATATCGTGATATAATGTGTTTACAAAGAGTGGACAATAGAGATGTTAATCAGACAGAAAAAGACGATTGTTGTTCAACCTGAACTATTCACGCCAAACGCACAGAAAACAGCGCAATCCACACTCTCTCGGCAACGCCACTCGCAACCTCTGTCTCCGCTCGACTCGCACTCGGCTCCTCGACTCGCACTCTGCTTTTCGACTCGCACTCTGCTTTTCGACTCGCTCTGGCCGTTGCCGCATTCCGTTGTCTTTTTCCTAGGCCCACCGCACACGTGTTCTGCAGGCGCTCGTGGCCAGGGTCACGTAGGTCTTTTCCACGAAACTATGCACTTGAAAAGACCGATGACACATTGATGGGCCCGACGGCGCCTCGGCTCTCGCGACATTGTTCATAGTTCGCCCGACATTTCTTAGGCCTTTCGTCCACGATACTACATACATTATACAATAAAATGCTAATTCTATAGACATATCACGTTTATATAAAAATATCATTTACGTTAAACATAAAATATGTTGAGGTTGAATGATAGAGGAACGAGTGGATGAATTTGTAATGGAAAAATATATTGAAATAAGTATAGGTATAAGTACAGGTATAGTACATGCTAATCCAAATCCTCACGCTTACAGTGTTACAATACAATAGAAGAAGGTATGATAGGGAGCACGTTCATATATTTATAGCAAAAGACATTACCAAACAGTTAACCTTGGTGTGTAGCTCTAGCTAAAGACTACAAGAAACAGCAATAGAAATCTACTTATAATAACTTTTTTGTTTCTAGATCTTGTAATCCAAAACAAAATTTATATTCAAGACCACAATAATATGGACCTCTCCTTATTTTGAATTTTTTCATTAAATTTTATTATCTTCGTAACAATTGTCTCCAGGTCACGGATATATAGAAGCAAAGGTGTAGAGTTTTTCTTGAAGCAATTACTTCGACAAAATAAAAAAAAACATTTTTTACATTTTACTCTGAACTTTCCGAATAATCTGATGTGTACTAATGGCCGTAAGTTTTCAGTTTTATTGAAGTTACATAAACTCATAAATTTACCATCAAATTATGGGTAAGACATTGAGAAACATACTGGTGCCTCGATATAAATATTTCGAACTTAGGCCACATGATAATCCGATAAATATTTCGTCAGAAATCATCAACTCGCAATGCAATAAACGCGACAAACGAAATACGTTTAATTGAAATCCTCTCATCGATCAAACTGATAACGAGCATCCTTTTAAAACTTTCCCGCGCGAGTTATTCAAAGGGAAATGAATTATTCATAAAAGCTTTTCGAGTAAAAATGGAAAATATATCGTCGTACGTTCCTTGTTTTCGTTCAATAAAACGAGAACTAAGTAGTGAAGGGATAAAGTCAACGTTAAGTGAAACAAATATCCGTTTAGATTTCATTTCTTTGATCGAATTCGCAGAAATATAAATTTAAATAAACATCCGCAGTCTGCCAATAATTAAACAAAGATTTTTCAGTCGCCAAATATTACAAATATACTTTGATTTCGATATTTTATATGTTATATAATGTATAACGCGGTTTGTACGTGTTTATATCTTTTGATCTTCCATAATCGCATAAATATTCAAAGTGTAAATATAAATATTTCTACACTTATTCTACACTTTATACGTAGATAGTATATATTAAAAACACAACAAATATGTCTGTTTCTTTCATTTAAATACTTCAATTAATTCTAATATCGCCTGTCACGGGTGACCCCCATCGCGTCACAAGCAGATTTAAGTGTTAAACTCGAAATCTATCTGGGAATAAAGTTGTGAATAAAGCAGAAATTAATTGAAACTCGAGCTTCCTCGGGAAGAGCGGTTGACGTAAAGCCAGAAGATTGGTTGGATCTTGGATAGAGATTCTCAGATTCCGTGCTAGCACTGTCCTCTTGTGATTAATGCGAGTGCTATTTCATATTAATTTACCGTGGCGTAATGGCGTACCGTTGACCTAGAATGCGTTTAGGAACTCTGCTGTGATCAAAGGAGATTGTTCGCGTAGCGACATCTCGAAATTTCCAAATGCACGTAGAAACTTGGCAAAGACGCGTGGATTAATTTTTCATCCGTACGAAACGGAAGATCTGCAGGATGTGTGCGTGTGTGTGTGCAAAACTCTAAGAATTGGTTCGTCTATGAATCCATGTACATAATTTGACAAAGAAATAGAAATACAGATTTGAAATGAATTAGAAAGGAATTTTATGCCGGACGAAGGAGGATTGGAAATGAAATTATTGAGCTGTACTACTTGAAATAAGAGGAAACGATTGATTTCATGAAGGTTTAAAAATAATTTAATGAGTTTTTTATTATTATTGCATTTTTTTGTACGTGTATTAGGGAGTTTCTGTATTATATTTGTCATGCTCCGCTATAATTAGTTTTTCTGGCTAATATAACAACAGTATCGTAGGATTATTTCAAGCTGTTGCGATAAAAGGACATGAAAGCAAGGAAAAGAAATACATGAGAGATTTATTTGGTGATCCTCGCGCACCTTTAATGAGACAACCCAATACAGTCAAATCGTTCGTAATATCCTCGATCGCTTGATATTATGACGAGCAATATTTCGAATTTTTAAGAAGATAAAAAAACACATGTCTAGCTGGAAAATCAACATAACATGTGATTGATTGGAGTCTATTTTTATTGAACTTTGAGACTGTCTTCCTGTAAGATAATAAAAAATGTGACTCACCGGCCGTTTCGTTTATATCAAAATATTAAATATTCATTGTATCTCAAACAATGCATAATTACATTATAACGTTAAATATTACAATATTGAACAACGTTAAATCACCATAAGCGGAACTATTACCATAACCAACCGACCAAAATTATCCAAAAAGGTAATTCATCTGACAATAAATCAATGGAGAGGAACAACCTCGTGGTCTCTTGCGCAGCATCAGCGTGGCCGTGTAAATTTACCCGGAAGTTCGTTATCGGAGCGATGGTAAAGAGAGCACGACCAACTAATGCGAGTGTCAATGGAGGTAAATACGGTGGCCTTACCGTACCGCGTACTACTAATACGCGGGTTGCATTATGTACACACTTGTACTGGTATATTGTGTACCAATAACGCAGATCATATTATTATACGCGCTTCGCCCATTGATCAACCGATAGCACATCAATCGAGACAATGAAGATAATACGGTGGCCATAGCGTACCTCGTGAACTTCCGGCTACGTACATTGCCACTAGAACATGAAGATTGATCCAGAGACACGTAGCAGAAATCAACTGAACCACAGTTCCGCGTGTATGCGCCTCGTGTTTCCGACGACCCAACGTCAGACGTCGGCTGTTAATTATTTCGTCGCGAACTATCCACGCGGCAACCGCGATAAAGATAATCGGTATCGTGAATGGTCTATTTGGTCTGCTATTACTGGAAATTCGACGTTCTCCGCAAGAATAATTAATGCTAGATAGATGTTCGTGTAATTTTATGTTTAAATAGTTATTTGTTTTATATAGAAATACATTTTGATTGTACTTGTTGATGATCATGCTCTTTAATTAAACATTTGCTTAATCGGTTAAAAATGATAAAATTTTTTAGTGGAATTGTCTTTTTATCATCCAATCTGCGTAGATCAAGAATAGAAAGGATTAAATTTCCCACGATCTAATTGTTACTATCATTACAATGCCAACCACACCATTTTTTATATCCTAATATCTACGAACCATTATTACGAAAGATTTAATAATAGTTCTGCAAATAATCTTTGTAGTAGAAAATAAACAATTTGTGTTATTTTCTACTCTACTATTAAGATATCTGATTACTGATAAATGATGAAGCGATATGAGTAGGTATAGTACATGTACTCCCAACTACCAGACACACGTCATTATCAATGTCACCTCACATGACATATTGATGAGGCCAGGGCTTCAGTGGTCACGAAACGTTATGATAGAATTCCCAGCAGATAAAGCTCGAAAGCTTCGGACGATTGTAAAACCTGAAATTCTTAAATATTTACTTCGCTTTTCTTCTTACTAAATAAAATGCTAGATATTTACAAGATTCATTATCTATTATATAATAGATATCATGCTTTAACATCAAGAAATAATTCTGGACAGAGAAATTCACGAAGGTTTCGTTAATTCCATGTCGACTATCTGTAGCTCTAATGCAGTATCCCATGTAATGTAATTCCCATGTATTCCATGTAATAACGTAATGTTGCTGTAGTTGGGAGAAAAACGATCTTAAGAATCGAGGCAAGACTAGAAGAAAGATCACGATAAAAGGGATCATTTACTATTTGAAATCGAGATCATAGCTTGAAGTAGCTAGTTGCTTTCTACTGAATAATTGATGATTAGAAGAATTGTAGCTTTAAGCAAGGTACTAGACGTCACAGTTTTTTTCCACAAGAGAATATGCTCATATCGTATAAAAAAAACTAAAGAAAAATATTATACGTGTGACTCAGTTGCAATAAAATATTAAATAACAACGAACTGATTTTTCATTTATTCAAAAAATAGAAATAGACCGGCGGTATTTATGTTAGATACTAAAATAGTAATTAACCAATGTAAAGATTCAGAAAATCTTTTAAAATAAAATGATAGCAAATGTAATTTTACCAACTTTTCTCGTGTCTATTTTTATTTCTTTATGCTAGAGCATTTTTAGACATTTTGTTTAACGCACAAAATAGCTCTCTTTGCGAGAAGGAACATAACAATCTTCCAGAAGAAGAACTTTGTTTTCGTTAGTCCAGAAAATCCCCTTAGTCCCATTTAAATAGTCTCAACTTGTAATTCTTTGGTCAAAGAAATCATTACCAATGCCGTGAATTCTTCCACGAAACGTAATCCCGTCTGACAATCGAGATTCTATTCAATCGTAACGCAATTGAAAAAGTTTTTTGTAATTATTGAATGCAACTGAAAGAAGATCGACTCAAGTTCTCTTATTTTCCACTGACCATACTCAATTTATTTCATTGCTCCGGAGCAAAATCCGTTGAAAACATACATTTTTCTACCTCCGCTTTCATTTGTTCTCTAAAATTGATTTTCGTTTTAAACGGGGCGCTCGCAGAAGAAGGTTCTTTAACGAGCTAACAACTTGTCATTTACATGCATACGATGGAACTATTTTCTAAATTAAAAACAGATAATTATCGAAAATAAATCACATCGGTTCGATTTGAATTATATCCGATTACAAAAAACAAATTGATACATTTTATTTCTTGTAAATATGGACATAAAAATATATAGTATAAATATAACCACGTACTAAAGATCCTGTGAGATTCTATGAATAAAATAATACGTCTAAAACCCAGATAACTCGAATGTCGAGCTCACTTCCCTGATTATCAGTGTTAATTAAAAATCTGGAAAGTAACTTCGAGGTCGATGTTATACTCTGGAAATTTCATGAATAGCCGAAAGACATAAACTGAAAGTCGAAGGGCAGTCTTGACACCTGTTTAATAATTCTATCCTTTACGGAAACACGTGTATTCTACATCCAATTTTAATTTCATTCTATATCCTTTACAGAAATACGTGTATTCGATATCGCTTGAATTATACAAAAAAAAAAAAAAATACTGTTCAGTTGATATACTTTAACGAAACATGTGGATATGTCTGTTTAGACAGCTCTATTTAAACTCGGTGATTTTATGCGTTCCATCAATTTCTATCCCTTAAAATGATACTCGCGTTTGACCCAGCTTCCCCTAATGGTTTTAAGGTATGTCTACACTCAGGACGTTTCCCTAGTGAATAGCATAATATCAGAAACCGACATACGTTTCGTTCAAGGCGAAACATTGACCTCACGTGGCTTATCTCGTTCTTCCTTCTTCCTTCAAATATAAATAAATAAAAGAAACATTTTACATTTCTTATCTTATGTTCGTATTTAATCGATGTGTATCAAACTCATGAATATAATCATGGAAATTAGGATATTCAAATTCATAATTTATACAATATTGCAAGGATATTTTTAACCATCCTGATGCCGCAAAATTTTTAAACAACGCACAAATTTACTATATATTAAACGTTTAAATGTATTTAAATGTATTTACATATAATTCTCAAGAAGATATTAATTATTAACACATACAGTTGGATAATAAAAGAAAGAAAAGTGACTGAAAATTATCGAGTATTCTCGTGTTCTAAGGATATAAAAAAAGTTATATAGGGAGCTATAAGACAGATTTATAAGCAACTATATATACCATACATACGTAGAATAAACAAAAGAACAAAGAACTCTTCCGACAGTCAATTTCTATCGATGCTCACACTCAATTAGGCTGGACGACCGCTCAAACCGAACGTTCGCATTTTCCAAGCCACTTTCCTTGATTACTGCCAACGACACGAGGCTCGAATAATTCACCAGCTCGATTACACGCCGCGATACCGTTCGAAGAGCTCGTTGGCCATGACCGTAACGCGTATAAAAGCACAAAGTGTGTTTCCGCTTCGACGATCGTTCGTACCGGATGTTTATTGCAAGCCTCGTTTGCTCTCCGAAGGGATACGAAACGCACGAGAACGAAGGAGTCGTTTCTGTGTCCCCTTTGATTAACATTCAACGACATTGCGGTCCTCACCGCAGTTTCCTTTGACTCTTCAAGAATTTTCTAATATGTCACACTCGTTCGTTCCTTTCGTACAAAGCGAAAACAAGTAACAAAGTATTTAAGTAACGAAGTAAATAGTATGTAACAAAGTATCTGAACGATTAGCATGGAGAATTTTTATGTCCTTATCATATTCACAAGCTTGTATACTATGCAGGTGTAATACAATATAATTTGATAATGTGTATTGCATAATATTGTAATGTAAAATGTTGTTTGATACAAAATGTATTATTACAAAGTATTCATTATATTACTTTTCACGTTGTATACAATTTTTATATAGGATATAATATGTATATACGATAACATATTTTGTAACATTGTAATTATATACGTACACAACAATTTTGTATCGCGACATTAAAATATAATTTCTATTATTAGGTTGTCCGAAAAGTTTCTTTTGTTTCATAAGATGATAATAGATGAACAACAATTTCTGTTTTACATTATTTTATTGAGTCGGGCATGATCTATTTCGTTATATTTCTATTATCATGTTCGTGCATAATTCAATAAACTAATATAAAACAAAAAACATTGTGCGTTTATTATTTCCTTATAAAACGAAAGAAATTTTTCGGACAATCTAAGATATAATTTCTCGATAAATTTTCAAGCAAAAAATGAAAATATTAAGAAGAAAAATAATGCTTCTACTTTGATCATTCTGTTATCGCTATTCGTATTTCCTTTATTCTCCACAAATCACGATGATTAATCAACTCATTTTTATGATAGTTCGGATACCGTAATGTCTCGCCAAAAGCCAAAAGTCCTCTTTCTTTCCTAATATATTCCATTTAGTCTGTCAATTGGTGATCGAGATTTCATAAATGGTAATTTCATGCGCTTGTTGAACATGCACGAACTCACAAATCTCTTTGTCCGGTATGCAAGCAAAGCGCAACACGTGGCCACGGTCGATGACGAGAAGCGTCTCGTTTTGGAAAAAAATACGTGATCAAGCTTGACGATCGCGTATTACAGCGTACAGATTCGTTTTATTGAAAACGCCGATGACAAAAATGGACGTCACCGATGACAAAATCGTCGCATCGGAAAGTCAATGTGAAAATATGGGAAAAAGAACGTAGGACGTGACGAATTGTGTTTTCAGTGTTTTCAATCGCAAGTTTTGACACATTCGGGCAGTAGAAAATATTGTACCTCGGATAAAGGTCAATGCAATGTTTATATTGTTTACGAAGTTTTAACATTTGTCCTTTTTCATTTTCGTCCGAACTTCAATAAATGATATTCATTAAGACTATTAATATTTTGGCGTTTAATTGAAATAGAAATCAATTCGTCGTTTTAGACGATTTTAATGATACTGAGGTACTTTACAAGGTGATTTTTCATTAAAATTATTTATATACATATATAGGAAAATAAAGAAAAATTCTATCTGAGATGTCTACGTAAAATTTCATGACTGTAATTTCTTCTTTTACTTCATAGATCAATTCCTTTCGAATATACTTCAATTCTTAGTCCAATTTCAAGTATTTCCTTAAAAACAACGCTATAAAAAATACAACGTACGCACAAATATGTTATACAATAGAAACAACGCTATCCATGAAACACCTTGCATCGTTCGTTCAAAAAGCACAAATCGTATGATAACAATTTGTATCGCAATTTAGAATATTTTTAAAACGATACCAGAGGCGATACGAACGTTCGTTCTCGATTAGAAATCAGACATTTTATACGAAATTATTGATATTTTCCAAATTCTGCATACTCTTATCGAGAAACCAGCTGATCCGTATCCTTCGAATAAGTTTCTTTCAATTTCAACGATACTTTCAAAAGTCACAAAGAATACAGAGAAACACCTTGCACCGTTCGGTTTCTGTTAAATACTGCAGCTTTCCCGTGAAATCGATCGTCCTCTGAAACGTTCGTTTCGTTTCCAAAAACAGAACCGCAAAAGCTACAGCTGCAGGCGACATGAGAAAAGATTTCTGCGGGAGAAGCACGAGCTGTAAACGTCAGCTTGTTCTGCTTGCTCGCGACCACGAAGCTGAGAGCTTTTACCGACGATCTTTTTCAACGTCCGTTAGCTCGAAGACACGAGCTGCTCTCTGCGAACTCGAACGAGATCCAGGAAGCTCGACGAGCATGTAAACTTTTAGCGGTTACGCGCACGAACGCGCGACCAGCGTTTGGCAGAATGCTCGGGAAATTTATGGAGTGGATACCGAGCAGTGAAGCTTTGTGAGTATTTCTCTACGTGTTAAATATATTTTAAGGATTTTGAAAAGTAATTCATGGTGAAATCAGGTAGAACAATGTCGTTTATTAATGTGGTTATTATCGTCTCTAAGATCATTAAGTATTCTCAGTTGCTTCATTCGTTGAATATTTCTTCAAAGATTTCTACTTTTAAGAATCTTTCGATTGGAAAAGATGTGGGCTATTTTTTATAAAAGGATAATAGAAATCAAAGGAACAAACTAACAAAAACAATGAGAATCGAAACTAAAAATAAAAGAACTACTAGAATATCTATCTTTTTTTTCATATCTATCCTAATTCTATCCGTTTAACTAAACTGCGAATTTTTTATAAATTTGTGAGAAATTGGAAGATGCAAAAATGTGTATAACGCATATTATACATATTTGCACATTATACCAGAGCGTAGTGCTCGTTATAATATTTAATAAAGAAAGCAAATGTTTGCCAAAGTCTAATTACCTTAACTATAATTATAAAAATATGAATTTTTGCACAAACATTTAATTAATAATTATCCAGAAGGAAACCTTGTACTGAGCAAGATTCTAACTTCACAATCGTAGCTTATTAAGTCGTTACCACGGCAATGATCAAAGCTACAAAAGTTTCCAACGTTCTATCTTTAAAATGTAATTTCAACTTGTATAACCGTGTTTCCTTTGAGTTCGCGTTTCAAACCTGCATAGAAACATACCGCGAATATTCGAAATTCATCCAACGGTTAATCAACGCTGGCATGAATCGATCGTTTGATATCAGATAGCAATATATGACAGAGAGGCGAACAATAATTCGCGTTATGGATGCCAGTTGTATTTGAAATTTTGCTAGACGATGTGCAATTAATAAATAGAAGGGGAGGAAATGATCCGTGGAAACGTGTTGCGTTACATCAGAAATAATATTTGCAATTAGATATTGCATTAACGAAGCTCGCAATTGATAATTCTACGAACAGGCCGCTATCATAATGCGCGTAAATAATTGTATTTTGACGAAATGTACCTGCCCTGTTATTTGCCGTTTGCTTGTGTTTGCCGAGTGAAATGACGCGGTGTGTAAGTTACTCGTTTATTTGCTCGAAAATTGATCGGGGAACTATATATTAAATTTATGAATTTATATGAAAAACTGTGTAAGAGCCATCGTAACAATCAATTCGAACGTTCCATGGCTACGTAGTATTCAAAGATTAGAACACGAAAATTTATTGCGGAACTATCTATTAAAACTATAAAACTATATTAAAAATTATTTAACTTACGACTAAAACTTCCAATGCAATTTATTCCATTCGTCATTTTGTCTCGAGGTCCCTTTTTCCGGACAATTTTAAAATTTCTAAATTTACTAACACTTTTATTCGGTAAATTATTGTACAAGAATAATCTGACGTTGGTTAAAACGTTGGTCAAGTTACTTACGGCTCAACGATAAAGTTAAATATTAAAGAACTACCAATTTTTTCAAGCCACACAAACCTGACTCATTTCTTTATTATTGCCAAGCAGAACCCAACCACCTGTGACATGTGCAACGTTAAAAATTTCATCGAGCACGTTCTACCACTCTGTCGCAAATATAAAGCTAAAATAACGCAATACGATTTTTCATGAAATTTTCGGAATTCTTCTTAATAAAAGAATAAAGCTACGGTAAGAAAACGTTATCTTTTCTGAAAAATGTTGGCCTTTACCACGTGTTGAAATGTAATACAAAATATAATTCCATGCTTCACGCGTGTACTCGGTATATACATTATATCTTATACACTGATAATATAAAATAATTATTAATAGTAATTAACTTAAAATTTAAACAAGAGATCATACATACCAATAAAAATTCTTTTAAATTTTATAATATAATTATAATAATTATATTATATAATAAAATATATAATAATATAATAATTGAATTTTGAATAACAGAATTCAAAATAAAAGAACAGATTGCAAATCCAAGAAAAGATTAAAAAAGAAGAAGAAAATCAACACCGTCCAATAAATGCACGGTTGAGTGATTCCAGCGATGCAAATCGATTAAGCGTTAATTACATAGTGTCCATCGCGTTCGTGCACGTTGCGTTGGTGTTCACGTCGTTCCCACGCACGCATAATCCGATCATGGTGAACGCTAACGCAGCTCTGTACCCAATTTCGATGTCCCATTTCCATTTTCGAAACGGGAATCATCGCATCTTGCCAACCGCTTCACGGCGTTTCAAACCGCTGGCAACTTTCCATTGTTTCAACCCGGCCATTTGTCCCGTACAAAGAACCGATTTTATCGTACACGAATATTATTTATTCACGGAACAAAGATTACTTTTACCCTGGAAACGTGTTTCGTAATTTGTGACGGTGCTTTTCGCGATTTTACCCGCCAGAACGAGTCACGAAGTCACGAGTTAATGGATCTCGTTTTTCACCGCTTTTGTTCGCGTTACTCTGCACCGTATGCATGACAAATTTTAATTGGAGATGTTGTCGCTGTGAGAAATTATAGTTTCGTGTTTGCTTTGGGTTTCTACGTTCTACGCGAGTTTGTAGCGTGGCAGATGTCGTGCAAGTACATGCGAATTAGATACATTGAGGAATAGGGATGTTTGATAACAGATGATCAATATTGTGATAAGGGCTGGTTATTGTTCGGTTATCGTATCTGATCGTTGTTTTTACGGAAACGAGAATTTTGAGCGATCGTTCATTACCACCAGGCAAAATCGAGCTTCGAGAAGTGGAATTTTATGGATGCATTGAGAAACCTAACCCTTGATAAGCTAGTGATTGTTTTGTGAAAAATGTAACATCATCTCTATTGTACAGTGTCATATATCTTAATCAACCATAATCAAGCTGACCTCCTCTAACATTAGATATATACCACTTATATACGCACACGACTTACAAAGTAATTAAATAATTTTCAATTCATAATATTGTAATTTATACATTTTCTTCATATAAGATCCATTAATCGTATTCTAAATTTATGTATTTATTGCAGGCTATATATATAACAAATAGATAATGGCATCGCATTTTTATTACTATGAAAATGAAAATATTATTTTTAATTATTTGCTGATCGCTATATTATATTAATTCATCGTTTCATAAATACATGTTCACGATTTTATAAAACACGAATGCATATGAATAAACGCGAACAAATAACTGTTCCAGACACGAGATGTACGAATCTGAAACGAAATCATTTATGATCTGTCTTTTCATCGAAAAATTCTTATTGTAACTTCCGAAGCCATCGCATCAAAAATAATATCCGGATGCTTTTTAACGGCGATATACAGGATACAACGTCATATAATATTACAAAAACGTTTTACACTTTGTCCCCATTGGTTGACACAACCACAAGCGACCAAGTGTGTAATAAATCCGCTTCATGTGGCTTTACGCGTAACTCTCTGCGGCTAAGACTTTTTAGAGCGATTTTCCAGGATACTCGCGATTTGAGAATATGCTAGTTACGTTGAACGAGAAAACCCAATAAACGCCTGCTAGTGCCAAAGAATACTTAAACGGACCTGGTATCGCTGGTTCGTCCGAGGAAACCATATTTTCCACGTTTCCACGTTCGTTGTCGATTATATCGTCAACCAAAGCGATCGCCACGAGCCAATTAAGTTTATACGACCGGCAACTCGTTTACCGAGGTAACCGTGGACGCGCTAGCAGAGAAACACACACGTGAAAATTGATTTACTTCCTAGCTTGCGCCGACTCGTGTTGATACGGAAAACGAAGTCATAGTCGTGGATTATGGAGCGAGTTACGATGGTCAATTATGTTGATTCACTGAGATTCAGTTCTCATAGATAGGATTTCGTTTCAGAAATAACGACATGAGGTTAATTTTAGTTAAGTACTGATGTAATTTTGTTTCGTTATTAATATTGTCGTTTGATAAATATTTTTGCAATGGTTTAGTATATTTGTAAATGAAATAATTGAAATTTTATCGATTTTTTTTTCGTTAGATAGTAATTTTTTAATATTATTAGGTGTTAAGGTAAGTTATAGAATTTGTATAAAATTTGTATAAAGTAACTATAGAACATGTAGACGGTTGTTTTTATTCAGTTCCTATCTATAAATATATTATAGTACGACGTAGTAATTAATAAATTCAAATTAATTTGAAAATTTCTACACAAAATTACTACTACCGTTATTATTGTTCAATTTTTTATTGTAACAAACTATATCTTCTAATTTTGTATCCCAATAAAGTAGTCGAAAAATATGGGATACGGGTGTTCATAGGTACAGTAACAAAATAATTATAAAATACGTAAAATTCTCTTCCTATTTGATTTTTCTTTATAAAGTACAATCGATAAGACAAAATGAATTTCAGAAATTAAGCGGCTCAATGTTGGAATCAGGGTAATTTAAACTTCATAACGGTATTACATTTAGCTTGGCTTCCTAAAATGCATGAAAATCCCCCAAAAAGATAGAACTAATTACACGAACGTACTGTCGAACAATTTATACGAACATACATATGAACGGTACTGCTACAGTGAATAAAAGCATCAGGAAACTATATCGATCGACAGGTACCTACTCTGGCAACTCTGTACACTTTATGTACTTCGTCATCAATCCTGCCAATTATCATCATTGATATCCAATATAACACAACGTGGCTTGGTGTAACTACAATAGGAACATGATTAAGCTAAGCAATCGAATCTATGGCTAAAACAAATCACTGAATATCAAAGAAGAACTGATTGAAATCGCATTTGTTGATTAAGTTAACCTTTTTTTTTAAATATCTCCATTGTTTAGTTTTTTGAAACATTTAATGCTGATAAGTACATTTTATAGAAATTCTTATATTTATATTACATCGTGTAACTCCAATCACTGTTAATAATAAGAGTTATAATGTTAATATAGTTAATAATAAGAGTTATAATGTTAATATAGTTAATAATAAGAGTTAAAAATAAGAGTTATAATGCAACAAGCAACATATAAAAATGAAATCTTTATCCTGTACACACTGATCTAAGAACTAAAAATTAAACTAATAACTTGTGTATATTACAGATTTGAAACAAACATCAAATAGAATTCACTGTAAAAGGACATTCTTCTCGTTCTTTGCTTACCCCTAACTTTTTTCTCTTTTAATTTCAACTATAATTCAGAGCAAAATAAGAACACTTAACAGTACATGATAGAGTACGTGACCATAAATTACGTTAGATCGCTTCGACAATGCACCATATAACACATTATACGCCCATAAACACGCGTGTACACGCGTATCAGTAAGGTAATTTCATCGAATAGTCTCTTATGTCACGGCATAATTAGATCTGCGTTGAAATTGATCGGCTGTTTTTGCGGACATAGTTAAATGCATCGATGGCCGCCATGGAGACCATAAACAATTATATACTCGCAATTCTATTCTTTGAACGCTGTTACCAGCGTCACCGTGAATATCGAACTTCCAGACGACATTGTTTATCGAATATAATGGATGAATGCTTTTACATTCAAACCAATCCATTTACGAACTCAGTCAATTTCAGTTCCACGCGATTCGATTCCTTACCTATACGGCTCAATGATTTCCATTGATCGCCAGTATAACCAAGTTGTTGCGATAAGTTTGCGATTTCAGAATCGTAATTCAATATATCTAGCCAGAACATTATTATTGGACTGATTATTATTATGCAAATTTATATTTTTATGAACATAATTAAAGAAATAGAAATTAAACATACATATTCGTTTAATGCATTAAAAATTATAATAAGTATCGTAGTTAGTTGTTGGGTTTTATATATTTTTGTATATCATTAATCATCATCAATTATGCGTTCACACCGATATCTTTAAATTCCGCGTAAACGTATAAAAATCTGCGGTCTAATTGTTATAACGATAATTTGACACAACACGCTAAATTACGATTTAATGCAATTTGATATTCTCTAAATATGAAACGTTATGCATGTGCTCGCAATTATTATTCAAACTTTATTTATTTCTTTTGCTAATTGAATATTCCATATTGAAAACTTGGTAAGGATGTCTCGAAGCTGAACAATTAGCGAGATATTTAATATTGATTCAGCTCGTTAATTAATTAATTAATTACGAAATTCTAAATCTGTTTGGAACTTATGAAGTAACCAAGTGAAAAGTCGGGATCAGCCGAAACTGAATTTCATTTTAAAGTGATAAATCAAATATTAAACGATAAACAAATGTCGATGTAAGGATCCAAGATTTATTTCGGAATGAACGACGTATAAAATACGGGACGTAGAAGATAATTTAGCTGTCGACGAAAGTTTCGACGATATCGAGTAAGTGGAGCACAAAATTTCCGAGGAAAAATATCGTCAGAATATTCACACGAACGAATATAAAAGTTTCTATCTCAGCTATTTCGTTTCCTTGGTATGTGTCGACAAAATTTATATTAAATTACTGTTTCTTGAGAAGACAACAAACAAAAGAATCTTGAGAAGATAAACAAAATCTTTTTAATGACTCGTGGAAACCAGATCCGATTTGAATCTGTTTACGCATAAACATTATACATATACAAGCTCATAAAAATGATAGAAACCTTGTTTTGTAAAATATATACATAAAAGATACATATTTACAACTACAAGGGGAAAGTATGAATTTTAGATGTGAGATTTTAGATTGATGGAAAATATTTTCTCTATCTATTACGTAGAATATTCATTTAAATAGCTTAAACGTATTTAAAAGTTACAATTAAAAAGATAAAAATTATTTCTTTGATTTTAGGTATTTCATTACTAATAACATTACTATAACATCATACGTATAGTAAAGTATATTGTATCTTGATTTTCATAATAAACATTTTAAAACCGAAGTACCAAAGATAATGAAACATTTATCGATTTATTCTTTCGTTGTCCTCTATTTACAAACGACAAAAAAGAAATTTAAAAACTGTTCCATTGAAATTAAATTCGCCATTCAGCCGTTCAATATTAGCTCCAATGAACTGATGTCTCATCGATTTCATGTCGATGTCCTTTATTGATGATTATATCGATGAACCATTTAAAATTGAATATTACAACTCGTGTACATGTTAACATTTCAATGCACAGGTATATTTTATTCATATTCTGGATTCAACTGCTCTTTAACCATAGATACTGAAAAGTATAACTGAAATTAAACGAGTAATCTGTCCCTCTGTCTATCTTTGTTTGTTTCCATGTTACCCATTATGTGTATTTTATGACAATAAATTGCGATTCTCATTGTGTTCGAACAAATATTAATGCTTCACTTGAAATTTCTGTATAAAGGGGCTCGTGTTTCCGTTCGCGGGATTCTTTCCGCCGATATAGAATATTTTCCCGGCAATTCATTGTATTATATTATTGTATGTAATGGATATTACAATTTGTAATTGGTATTTGATTCGTAGAAATATCGTGTATCAACGAATTTCATTATTTGCAAACTAGAAATTTCTTAGGGGCTTTCAATTTCCTGGGGCTTTTGCATGCAATTGAATATTACTACAATAGCAACAAGTTCGATAATGAAACGGATTTGTCGAATTACAAATCGGCTGATTAAATTGTAAAATTATAAAAAACAATCCCATAATCCATAACTTGTAATTTTTCGATTCTTTGATATATATTATTAATTACTAAATTACTTCGAAATTGATATTACATTATATGTATGATTATTCTCAAACTTCTGTAAAGTGTCTTTAAAAATATGAGTCTGCATAAGAATTCGTCGTCTACCCATCGTTTTAATTCGCTTTTCAAATAACTGGAAACACGTTAAGGATCGACCATTCTAACATTAAATATCCTTATCAAAACCAATCTCATTTGCCTAATTGATATCCTTCATCGTTTCTTGTTTCCATTATAATATAAAGCGATGCGATTAATCAGGTTATACCAACCAATTATTATCTGCAGTCAAAGGTCCTCAGGCAGAAATAATACAATCTAATATCCACCTTTCTCTCGCACAGAACACAATCGCCCGAATCTCCATAATTTGACGAACAATTCGACCAAACAATTCGGCCAAACAATCCGCGTAAGCACAAAAGCTAGTGAGTTAGTTTCTGAACACCATATCTGAACACCATCAAAGGCATGGCGAGTTGCCTTTGAATTTACAACATGATGGGGGTGAGTCAAGTTATGGCTAAGGCATGTCGACTTGCGGAAAATCCCTCGTACCACGATCAAGCTCAACTTCCGGCCGCTCCTAATTGACTTCCAACACGTGGAGACGTTCGTGCCACGCGAAGGCCAGTTTCTGGCCGCATTAACTGACCCACTCTTCCCTTTCGATCCGGGTTAACGAGTGCTCGGCTAGCGAATGTTCAACAGTTAGCTCGTATATCACGAATCGTGCTAACTTTATTGTGAAAACGAAGCCACGTGAAAAGTGATTTGATCATGAATCGAATCGGTGATTAACTTCGTGTGGCAAAGATATCGAAGTAAATTTGCGTTACAGTAATTAAAGAGAACGCAAGGAACACGGGACAGGTCTATTCTTGTCGATATTTTAATTTCGATGTTACTGTGAAATTTTGTGAATAGTCAATCGTCATTTTTGAAGTCTTTATTGGGCTGGAAGAATATATGGATACCTAATTTCATAGTCAAGTAGGAGGGCAGTTCTACGAATATCATTAAACTTGAACGTTGTTTACCTTGTCCTTCTCCTGTGGTCTTTGAATATTGAAAATATTGTTAGTATAAAAGTTGTACAATTCATGAATAGATTTATGAGCGAGACTTCTTTGTGAGTAGAGATGTATTTATGTAAATTAATTTTTTCTTTCTAAACATTAAGCGAATCGTAAGGTAAATGTATCTTAATACTACTGTACTGAAAATTCATTACTTTATTCATAAAATGTATTCTTTAGAAGAAGGTAGATGAGAGAATATTCATCTTTAATATTTTTTTTTTTTATAGTGAGTTACGGTTTAGGACGTGATAGGCAAAAATTATTATCAACGACAACTCGTTCATTAGTGGTTTCACGTACTCTAAAACCACCAAACCGCTTCCTGAGGATCACCAAACCGAACGCGGTTATTGGTATTTTACACGCGTTATACTGCGTTAATATTATCCAATATTACATGGTTTATAAATCGCACAAGATAATATAATGGTAAAAAAGTAATACTACCAGGCCTTCGTTCTACGATCCAAAATGTTTCCATTCTTTCTTTTTTCAATATTTATTGATCATGTTGTTTTATTATTTTCAAGATACAATTAGAATCTCTAAAACATTTTATTGCCGTTTTATTAGATTTAACGTAAATATACAGTGTTAAAAGTTGTATGAATAATTAATTAAAGCAGTAAAGCAATTTTTCTTACTTTTCTTGTATGGATAAATAAATAATGGGCTTTTAAAGATAATTGCCTTTTACAGCTCTTAAAAGTAAAGTGCAGCTCGAGTGAAAGTCATTTCTCTTTATTGCATATATCTACAGGAAACATTAAACTCTTCGCCATAAAAGTATTCGATAGAGAATAATGGAACACGAAATCTAAAGCAACAGTTTTAAATTTCTAAATTAAAGTGCCGGATTTGTCATAATGAAGTGGAATTTCAATTAATATAATATCTTAAAAGTTTAAAACGAATGAACGTGTACTAGGATCGTATGTAGTTGAAAGAATTCCAACAATAATGTATTTATAATACTCCACTTTATACAAAATCGTATTTTTATAGATACAACTAACATGAATACAAGTGAGGGTCGAGTATTGATTTATTTCACTCTCTAATTACTATATATAATGAGAAATTTACATTGGTAACTTTATATATATATATGTATATATTTTATCATATGCAATCTAATAATAAATAATAATGATTACTAATATCAATAACGTAATAATAATAAAATGCTTCTTATAAAAAGTTGATATTACCAGAATTATCTTTGATAGTTTAGAAGCTGATGTACACACGCGACGCACATGTATAAATATAATCGTTCTCAGACTTCTGTAACATTTCAAAGTCCATTCTGTCAGAATACTCGAAACTTTCTATAGATCACTCGAGGCAAATTCACGGAGAACACGCGTGGGTATCATTGAACTTCATTACAAAGTTCTCGTCACTCTGCTAATCTCTCAAAGAAGTCGATTCCGTCGGATCAGCTTTAGAATTCGAGATGCTTACACTCGTAGAAGCTATTAGGCGCCTGAATCGATCCTGCTAACATCTATATTCAAGAACATCCTTCCACGACCGCGTTTCACCCATGAAAGTCCTATAAAAGGATTATTGAAAATCATCTATTCATGATTTCCTGCCTCACGCCATTAATCTTTATATTGGGAGTTGCCACTGTTATACGCCATTTCGTGAATTATATGTAGAAATGCCAGAGGAAAATACCATTGGACTAACGTGGAAATATTTTTTAGAATAATTTTCTTGTCTACGTTTTAACTCCCGCCATTTAGAAATGCCAGGAAATATTATGTTTTTCGAATGGCAAAGCTGATATTCGTATCACACCACTGCGATTTTCATTCGAAATAAAAGTACGAAATGAAAGCCTGGAATAAAAAGTATACCATGTTTTATCTAAATTGTTATATTTATTTTGAAATCAACTTACGCATTTGCAAAAAAAATGACGTTATTTATATCGCGAACAAGTAAAGAACTTTTACCTAATTGTTCTAATTCAACCAATATTCTTCAATGAGATAATAATACCCAAGCATTCTTATCAGCTACATATATTTATTATCTACATATCTATTCTTAAAATACGATATATCTCCAAATAAAGTGATATATTATTTGAGCAATAGTGCTCTTCAACATTTCATTGAAACAATTCTGAAGCGTTTGCGTGATCTTATGTACGATTAGCTTATATATATTTTGAAAATTAAATTTATACAGGGAAAAGTCTCGTATGGAAGTTCCGTGCCATATTCGCGATTCAGTTTTTGAAACACGTACGTCGCATATTTTAGAACGTTCTTGGTAATCCTTTATGCTAGCGCAGTCGCATATGACCTTTTATATTTTATAAACACGAGATTACTTCAATGGACAAACCAAGTGAAATGGGATTTGCGAACGTAATAACAAAACCTGTTTCACCAAGTATCTATTATGATTATTATTCAGCAGGGAATCATGTAAATTTAAATGAAATATACAACGATGAATAATCAGACAACGAAGTATCGGCTGAACTTTTTAAACCACTTTCAAGTAACTGATTTGTTACTTAAAACTTATATTTATAATCTGTCACATAATCCATCGGAATAATACTGTAGAAACTCGGCCTGTTATTTGAAATAATATAATTTATATAACCGCAACCTAACCCCAATATGCAAATCTTTACATACATCCTACGCCTAACGTATCAACGTCTAAATCCAATGAGACTAGGATTCGCCAAATAACATTCTCAATTATTACGTACGAAAAGCTTATCGAATCCTACTCAATAAAGCTATCTCCATTCCTGACTTAACGAGTTACAAGAATCCTCGTTTCATTCCCGGTATCAAATGTCTCTAACCCTGTTGATCCAGCGAAGCGAGATAATTGAGATTTCGAGATCGACGAATCTAATCGAGTCAATCGCTTAGATCTCAAGTTGTACACCGTTTCAAGCGTTTCTCTCGTTTCTTCAAATTTAATTCGAGGAAGGAACGAATCAGCGAACGAGCGACACAGGTTCGTTGTTTTAGTTTTAATCAAACCGGATCGTTTAATGAACGACTGCAGGCTCAAAGGATTCAAAGCATCGCCAGAAGCTAGAGCATTATGGAGCAAAAGATAATTCTCATCGAATAAAGGAAGAGGATAAAATCCGAAACGAGCGATGTTTCGTTGCTGAAAATCGCTTGGAATGCGGGGTTTTTTTCTAAAGCTTCCTCTGTTGTTTCCTAATTTCCTCTGTTTGCTGGCGACGATGAATCGGATAAATGTCAGAGACGGCAGTATTAAGCCGTTTTTACGTTCAGGATAATTAATTTTACTTCGTGTTCCTATCGTTTTTCGGCATCAGGTGTCTTGTTCTTTCATCCTCCACTTTTCAAAGTAATAAATATGCAATTTATGAGCAGAATGTATGACAAGGGATTATAACATTACTGAGACATATGAACTCGCATACATAAACATATCGTAAGCAAATAGAATGTATATCGGAAGCCATTACGAAAGGAATTAAGAATAAATAATAATATACGAACTCGTACGTGAAATCAAATTGATCAGTTACGGTTCTGGAAACGTTTTTTGATCTGTATACCAGAATATATATGACTATTGTCTCTTTAACTAATCTTTCAGAAATCAATTTTTTTTAATCTGGATGGAGTCGATTAGTTTAACTATAAATACAATAACGAGCGTTCCTTTAAAATTGGATAAAGTTTTATTAACCTCTCGAGAAGATAGAAACTTTATCTTGATAACTTACAAACTTATTAGTAGATGTATTATTATATATCTTTTATACGCTTTTATCAATTTTTTCATTTGAAAAATGTTTTACGACAGCGAATAATTGTAAATTTCAAATAAAATTCTAATGAAATAATGCTCGTTATCGTCGTTTCCCTGTGCATTTTAATTTATCAAGTTGATCAGCGTCGTGGCTTCTGAGCAACTCATATTTCAAGCAAATAGTACGTCGCCGATATGGCGCATGTACAATAAAGGAACGCTGGTCGGATGACGCGACCGCAAAACTTTTAAACTCGATGCGACGCGCGTTGAACGTTCGATCAAATATCGGCAAATATTTCAATTAGTTGTACGGACGCCGATATCCGATATCGACTTGGTGGAAACGGTTATTATGGCTTCGTAAATTTTACAACAAATGGGATAGTTCGCCGCGAGTTTTCGCCCACGACCATATTGCGAACTTACCGAAGAGTGGATGCGCGTATAATTCAATTACAATCCGGAAATACGTGAGCTCTCCAACGAAACGTAATATGAATGATACAGCGTATACATTTTAGAAACCAGAATATTCTAAGCGTTACACATGAGAGACGCGAAAACCCACGATTTACATTGCAAAACATTTATTGAAAAAGAAACTTTTAGATGAAACTTTCAAAATAAATATTACATATAGTGTACATATACACATAGTACGTATTGAAAAAAAGAATTGTGTACTCAATTATAGATAATTCTGCGTATACTCCATCACACGATGTATGTTCAATCTTTAGAATCCTAACGCTAGAAAATTACTCGGAACTGGAAGTATCAACGTTTGCTCGAAGCGACGACGATGATACGAGAGCTTGTTTCGTGGAATCTGAATAATTTCCTAGCGGATCGTACAAAGTACATAAACTACGTTTCAATCACCTTTGTGATAATCCAGCACACGTACGCACGCGTTCGTTATCTTCGCTTTTGGTATCGCGAATCGACGAACAGGATCGAGGAACAGAACAGAAATTCCTTTTGAGACTATTCAGATGCGTGTAATTCGTGCTGTGAAATTTATGCGTGCATCCGGGGCGTAAGGCACACAAGATGTTAGGAATTAGGTCGACGTGTGTTTCGATGAACCGCGGTTCTGCGTTAATTAGCCACGTCTGCTTCAATTCGTGGGGCGATTTAGCCGCGATCAGAAAACAAAGTTCAACATGAAAATTTCATTCACCTACGAGTGAATGGTGGATTATCGTTGTTTAAATAAATAATTGTTTGATTTTTTAAGATGAGAATCGTTTGAAAAACGTCAAAAAAATCGCTAAACCTTTTCGCTAACTGAAATTAGTCGGTTTTTGGATGAAAAAGGTTGCAATTAACATAAAGTGGTAATATCGCGAATAAAATGTTCATTTACTTAAAGTAGTCACTATTTTTTTTTAATTTTAACGGGAGCACATCTTACATATCTATATCTTTTCTAATATCTTTCGATAAAATTCTGCTGACATTTATTTTAATATTCTTAGATTCCATAAAATCATTGAAATTTTTACAAAACGCTTTCTTCTTTCTTCAACGCAACATAATTGGCATGTTTTCGAGATCTTTCCTGTCAGACATTTTTTCTTTTCTCCGTCACGGAAGAACAATAGAGACAGAAAGAGAACGCTGAATTGGAAGCTATCAATTAAAAGCTGGCCGCTTGCCGAACAGTTGTCGATAACTGAAAAGATTCGATTTCGACAACCAGAAACAGATCCGTGTCTGTGATTTTCGCAATTCGACGGCGTGAGGTATCGATTATACATAAAAAAACGTCACGGTGAATACCCGTATGGATATCCGAATATTCGTTTGACAAGACAAGGTTTTCATCTTTCGAAGATATTTGCATCGCTGTCCAAGATATGGTATAGTTTCTAACATTGTTGTAAATGATGCGACGATTTAATTATCAATATAATAATAATTATTTTCGTTCTGATTTATAAAAGTTGTCTATTTATAATAAAATACAAAAAAAACCTGATGCGTACGTTTTATTCTATTTATGAGACAACACATCCCCTTCAGATTCATCTTTGAAGTACTGTCTGTTATTTTCAGCTCGATTTACTCATGATCCTCTCCTGTTAAGTTTATCAAGAGCTTTACGTATCTTTTTCACCACTGGCTGTGTTATTTGGGTTTTCCATTTTCCATGCCATTCGTCCCTTTTTACTTCACATACGTGTCGTCTTAAAGAATTTCACCGACACGAACGTCAAAATTCCGTGGCTTTCGCGAAAAAGGACTATTACGACTTCGACATAGTAAATTTTATCTTTTGCTATATTCGTTCTCCGCCATGAAACTAATTTTTAGGTAATAAAAATTACGTTTAATTAAAAAATTGGAAATTTAGGAAGTCTTTTAATACTTAATGCTTCATAATACTTTTTAATTAATTTTTTGATTAATTAAATAAATTTCTAGGAAGCAACATCTCTTAAATATTTGTCAAATTCATGCACACTTTCTGATAAATTAACTCAAAATTGGCCGATATCAACGATCTAGATTTAAATATTAGACTTTCCACAAGACCCAGAACTTTTAAAACTTCGTGAACCTTAATCCATCACGCGATTTGGCAATCAAAAAATGTCCCTGAAATCTGTACATGCGACAAATCGCTTTCAACACACCTCCAGCTAATTTAGAACAGTGTAATTTTTAGTTACTTTTTACTAATATCTATGATATGATATCGATATCAATAAATTGTTTTTTATATAACGCGATTAGATTATTGATTAGATTAGATTAGATTATCATTCCAAATATTATTTTCTATCGCATCCCATCAAATCGATATCTAAATTTCAGAAAGAAACTCGCGAAATAGAATATCGACATCTCAAAATATTCCCAAACAGAACTACAATATCGAGAATTTGGATCCCACGACGGCTTCAATTTCCAACCTGAACACGAACATGCACAGCATCAAATCGCGCTTCAATTAAAAAAGGAAAAAAAAGAAAACATGTTCCTCGCAACGCTATTCGAACCTTCGCTCATACGACACTTTTACCTAGTAGCTAAAACGAACGATAAGGGGACGCAATAAAAACGAGAATGTCGGTCAACAGGCGTTCCAGCTAAAAGGAACACGGATAAGCCATTCTAGGGTTGAAAGAGAGGCATGAAGAGTGTACACTCGCGTGAACACACGCTTCCTAGCAACGGAGCAACAACCGAACAGTCACGTGTGGGTGGCCGACAAAGACCGCCCAGCTTAGCTGGCACAAAGAAAATTTTAACAGTCTGTCGATTACATGTAGGTACGCGTCGATACTGTGCCTTTGTCTCTTCGCCAGCTAGCAACGTAGACGTCGATTCAGCAGCACGTGAAATCTCGTTAATCGTTGACGCGTGTCGCGCCTCGTCGTTGAATAAGCCAACACGTTTCGCGCCAAGCTTTTACAGCTAGCAAGCTTTTAAACAGAAGAAGAGAATCGAGTAGAACCTCGACGTTTTTGGAACGCAAGAAGCAAGCACGACCCTCTGAAGCCTTCGCTCAGACAATGGATTGATTATATGGCTGAGAAAGACTGACGGTAGAATTGTCAGGCGAGATGAAAGACGACAGGAGCGTGGATATCTATAGAGTAGACGAAATCGTGCCGAATTTTATAAATGATAGTACTATAAATGAGAAATGGTAGGGATGTAGATGAGTTATGTGGTCGTAGAAGGAATTGGAGGTAGGAACGAAGTTGCAACGCGAGTTTCAGATGGGAACGATCGAAGACTGCAAGATTTAACTCCTCTGTTGTTCGAATTGTGCTAAATAAGTCTTGTTTGTAATAAGCAAGTGAATAAGTGATTACCAGATTGCAGATTTTTATGTATTTGTGAAAAATTTATCGGAAATGTAGAAATGCATGAAATGCACATAATATGTAAAATATTATTACGTATGATCCATTTTTTTACAACTATCTGAAACCTAGATATTATTGTTAGGTTTAGTCTTTTGCTCAGGGAGTCAGAAATTACAATAGATCTAGAAATTAGTTTATGATCGTGGAACCACACGTTTGCGGACCAGACAAATTACTAGGGCTGTGTATCCTCAATATTTAGTCACATGTCGTAAATCCGTAACTCAGAGTACCTATTAGTACCTATTAGTGAGCAGAATTCTTTCTCGGTGGAAGCTCGACTCCTCACTAACATTGAACCAACTTGGTGGATGCTCGAGAATGAGACGATTTATACGAGAGGGTAAAACCGTCATTAATTCACCGTAAACGTCTAGATCCGGTTACTTAATGTAATTTGTTTTTTTTTTTTTTTTCTACAATGGAAGTTTCATAAGTTTTCGCATAGTTTAAGGTAGAACAAAGTAAAACATTTGTATACCTCATCGAGAGGTTGATCCTTTAAGAAGGATTTTTTATAGTCGACACACCACCGTGCAAAAAACATCAATGTTCGTACGTGATTTTCACTAACACGAGCAGTAACGATACAATCCACACAAGCACTAGCAACGTAACTTTCCACGCGACTGAAATGCAATTCAAGAAGCAAGAAGCTGCGTCGTGTAAAACGCACACAATGTTAACAAAGATATATCGTTCTATGGAAAAAAAAACCTGTGAGAAGAAAGTAACAAACCGAGAGAGAACTTCTTTATACATCAATCGGGACGGTTCTTGCTGGAGAGTTTAGGACAATTTTTACGTGTCGTACGTGCAACAAGTTACGACCGTCATTTGTCTGAAAATAGTTCCGCTAACATAAAAAGAAACAACGAAAGGAATATTTTTACATTGCAGAAGATGTAAACAACAAATATTCTACGCGTGGTAACGAGCAAAAGAATCACCGTAGAGAGAAAGATAAAATGGATTTAATCGATGGAAGTAACAATAAGACAATTTCGAAGAATATAGGCGGCGAGAAAACTACATAATGGAATTATTTCGCATAAAAGAATCGTAACGCAAAAGAACAACTGTGGAATTGCTGGAAACAGTAAATTCTGCATAAACGAAGATGCTATAAAGTTCTTACAATTAGAATGAGCCAGGCGGTAATACGAAAGAGGGTAATAACTGAACTGACAATAAAATCAATCTGACGGTAAAATCCTCTCAAATGGATAATTCTTGGAGTTATAATAGACACTAGGAACGAACAAACGAGTAATGGAACATTCTTATCAATTTATAACCTCGTAGGAAGATGTAAAATAAGACTATGAAACCGTGATAGAAATCGTTATGAAGAAATGTTATTTTCCATTGAGATCTAATTTTATAGTTTGTACAATTCTAAAAATTCACCTGGAACTTAAAACTCTTGACTCGTTTGCGTTTAAACGTCATCGAAATTTTAAGATGTCGCAGAAATTTATCAGAACATGACCAACATACTTGAAAACATAATAAGAAGACAACGCTTGATCAAAACTGACGATTTCCACCTGTGTTTGCAATGTTCAACGAACACCGGAAATAAAATAATTCTTGGTCCTCCGAAGGAAAATTTCAATCGAGATAAATCCAGTTTTTCGCGAGCTGCAGCGAATTCCTTGTTCCGTATCTTCCAGTCAACCTAGTCGCGATGTTTTGCCAGTAAATCCGAGTGGAAGCAAACAGAGAAGAGAAGAGAAGGTAAGAAATTCGAAGAGGGACGAGAATGTTGGAATAAAAGTGAAACGAGAGGCATTTCTTCATCGAAGGTTTTGCTGTTTCGTAGCGACGTGAACAAACGAACCTCTTGCTTTTTGATTAATGTCTCCGAGGAGACGAACAGATGAGAAAAAAGTGTCGTCGTGTTCTATGAAAGCTGCTCGGCAGCAAAAACATGGAAAATAATGGAGGAACAGGTGAAGATACGGGCTTGCAGATTGATGAGTGTTATGTTGAATAATGTTTCGAACAGACGCGTCGAAATGATGCGATTTGTTGGAAAATCTCCTAGCGTTCGCAACTAAATTGTTATTGTAATAGTGTTTATTGTATCAGATAACAGAGAGAATGTGTTAAATTATATATGAATGAAGCTTTAATCGAAATCTAGAATGAAATATAAATACGTATCGAAGACTAAACTGTATATAAATAAAGCTATATTAACACATATTCAATTTTTTATTGTTCATTATTAGATCAGTGGCACGTACATGTACACACTTGTACATGAAATAAACAGTCAGCAACGAGCTAATATCATTTGATTAAAAATTCGCGAACGATAAATATAATTCGCGTTTGTAATTAAAATGTCACGAGGATGAATATTTATGTGGATTTAACTTGGAAAGTGCGGAGACTGGTTGAATTCTCGTTGAATCGTAGATAATAATAGTATATAGAAGAGAGATCTTTCCTAACGTCACGGCAATTTATCATAGCTGGAAAATAAAAGTATTTATCCACTCTAATCTGAACATTCGACAAAATAAATGAGAAACGAGGTATAATCTGGAAATAATGAATTGAACTCGAAGATGGTAAGATTAATCAACGTTTCGTGTTGGAATAGCTAAAACAGGCAATCACCTTACTACAACATCGCTTTATATGGATTCAGCTTCGAAACTGTTATTATAAATTCATCAAAAGATCTCCCAATTTACTCGAATTCATAAATAAATAAGACGGTAATATGAATTTCTATGTACGTCAATTTATTATGAATACACGATAACGCGATATTCGATAAAGGATTTAAATGGCTAAAATGAAATCAAGTCGAAAATGAATATTATTTAAAGAAAAGTGTCTGTATAAAAACGCTAATTTGAAATGGAGGAAAGAGGTTTCCACGTCTATAGTTTTCAGATAAAATCGTTGAACAAATGTTTTATCAATTACTACGAACAAATATCGGAAATTATATTGTACCAGTTACACATATGTTCGAAGTTTGAATAAATATTATTCGCTATTATCTTCTACATTATCGGGAACTCTATCGACTAGACATCTTCGGAAAAATATTATTCGATTATTCATTAACAGTTTCAATCATAAGTTATAAAAATTCCAGGGAAATTTTCAGGAAAATTACAATTATACTGTTTCATACTACGATACAGAGGAGAATAATATTTGAAAAATTAAAAATATGAAATATAAAAATGGTTCTATAGAAAAATGTTCTATAGAAAAAAGTTTGTGCATTTTTTAGACTTCGTTAATATCGGTTAAATTAAACTAATTTTTCAGTTAATTAACAGAACTCTCATCTTCTGACTGCTACGCTTAATGAGATTTTATTCCATTATTATGAACCTCGCTCAGTTAGATCTTCGTTAAAAACTAGATGAACGTAAAAAAGACAAAACCAGGCCCATGCAATTACAGCGATTGTACTGTTTTAATAAATTCTAATAACAACACAGTACAACTACGTAGAAACAGGATAAAATCGAGAGCAGATTGATTAAACGATTCGATCATTACGATGTTAAGAAGTATTTAACCCCGTTTTAATGGACTTGTAAACTAACTCTTAGATTAATTAATTGCACCTACGATTTACTTTTACGGTATCTCAAAGCGTAAACAATTCGATATCATATGTTTTATACTAAAAACATCAATAACGTAATTTTTAATTTATATCAAATTATTTCATAGTTACACAATATTGTATCATAAAAATGTTCTTAATCTTCGATTAATACAATTCGCCTTTTCTTTTCCGTCACAATAATAGCCAATCGATTATTAAGAGTCAATAAACATCGACTTGACTATACTGCGACAAACATATACTACTGATTGTTGGAAGAAGAGCAATTTAACGAGAAAACTGGAACAAACCTTGTCTTTCTTCTTATACGTATACCCACCATCTTCGTTAACAAAGTAATCTATTTACACAACCATTCTTGTTTACACACACGTACATACGATACAAATAATAATATGTTTCTATGTGCAAATATTGAATATTATCAGATTGGTGGAAAAATATCGTCCTTCTTATTCTTTAAAAGGAACAAAATTAAAAGTATCGACGCACTATCTCTTGTCTGAAATAATACCTTTACACATTGAATTGATACATTGATATCAAATACTTACGTCCTTTAATGTCATTATAAATAAAGAAGTAGCGTATTTTTTTCAAAATACTCAATAATCTTGTTGAAGGAAATTATGAAAGAAAATACTCTTTTTTTAAATACGCTTACTAAACTGTTTTCATACAACAAGATGGTGCATAGAAATGAAGGAAATTGCTAAACTAATTTAATTAGAAAATATGTAATATGAATGTCTATTAAAGTTTGTAATTAATTGCAGGATTCCATTAAAATTTCATATTAATTGTAACGTTCGATTGAACCATTACATTTCATTTCCTCAATGATATTGTAGAACATTATCAAACTCAACCTAATATACGCTATCTCAACCTTCTCGAAACGCAATCTGCAACTCCAATCCTCTATTATTTTTCCCAATTTTCCTGCTCTCGTATTCAATTAGCTCTGTAATAATTAACGAAAACACAATAACATCGCGTATGAATTATTTCACTGGCACTACGAGGCATTTTATCAAAACAATTCAAATTTATTAATTAGGAATGCAAATAGTCACGGCAGAAGTAAATCCTCTAGCGTATTCCCGCAGCTCGTCAATAATTTACACGGATGTTATCTTGTCGATCGTCAAAGCTCGTCGGCAGGAACATCTGCATACCGTGCAATTAATAGTTCCGCCCGATTATGGTAAACTGCGGCCTATACGTGATTCGCGAACCAAATTAGTGGAACATTACTGCTAACGGTTACATTCCGTGCATCTTTATTCGGACAATAAGGGACAACACAGGAATATTGTTATCGTGGATAATCGAAGCTGCTTTTGATATATTACCATAATGAATTGCTGGAGAAATTAAATAATCGAACGTGATAAAAATAAGAAAAATTTGAAATTATCGAGTTTCTAGCTCTTTTATAATGTAAGAAAAATTTAAACAAGTAGCAATCATTTTTTCTAGACAAACTTCTTCGATATATTCTATGTATATATGTAAATTAGAAAAAATGTTGTAAATTAAACGGTATTAAATGTTATAGATAGTTTGAAGATTAATTAAAAAATTATAAGAAAGATACGAAATATGAAAAGAATGGTAATTGATTTCAGGCTGTAGTACAAGAGAAGAATAGAATACTCAATTTCAAAATGTCCACCATCCCTGTCAATAAATAAATACGAGACTGAAAATAGTGTAGAAAATCAAATTCGTTAGTCAACGAAGTTCATTTCGATTTTATATCGTTTATTTTATTATATTATTTCAGTGAATCGATCATCGACACTGTTCCTTTTCGAAAATTTTCCACACGTAAAAAGTTAGTAACATGAAGTAACATAAAGCATAAAGTGGGACATATATAAAAACACCAAAAATTTTGTAACACCTTAGAAAATGAAAATTGATAAACAGGACGCTTTATTAAGTGTACAAATCAATCGGATGCCTTTATATGCAATTCATCGTAACTCTGTTCTAAATTTAAAAATTTCTCTTATCGTTGTAAGAATTCAATTATAGAATTTATTAAACTGTTTCTATTTAATTGATACTTTTATTTAAGTATTTAAATTATACTTTTGTTGATTATATTTTGTGTTATTCTACACCGCTGACTATCTGGAAGATTGAAAGCTATTTTGCTTTTGATAATATGTTTAATTGCGTAAATAACCGCCTAATTACAAATTACATGTGATGAAGGCACCGAATCAACTTGTACATTTAATAATTAAGCAAAACAGTTATGTTTCCAGCGAGTGTCGTTGCCGTACTTAGTAATTAAAAGAATAAGGTGTGCATCAAAAGTTTCATATTTTCATGATGCAGATATACACAGTCATTATACGATTATATCCTAACATAGCTGTTTCAATTAGTACTCGAAAGGAGTATAATTACTGTTGGGTACAGTTTATACTCAGGGAGCTGAAATTGTAACAGCTATTAAGACACGTGTAAGAAAGGTGTTTTGCTTATGGTAATATCGATATAGTGACATGAAAAGGAAGTACATCAAGATTTCGTAGGGCTATAATTAGTAGTCGCGATGTAGTTATCGATTAATTTACTCACAAGGTAAGTTACCCAGATGTTAAATTAGTTTTGAAGAAAAAAGACGGTCGAAGAAAAATGGTGTCAAAGTCCGTCATAAGCAGCTCTGAAAAATGAATATAAATAATTTTCTGTTTATTTCCAAAGTTCTTTCGTACACACACAAATAAAACAGTTAAAACGGAAACAAGAAACATCAATGTAGCATATGAGATCGATAACGGATGTTTAAAAATTTGTTAAATATTGTGATGGGGACATTAGTGATTTGAATGAAAAGTTTAACGCGCAAGCTCGAAACAAAATTTAGTGTATTAATGTATAACTTAACATCCAACGAAATATTGAATTTTATCATCTTACGGAAATTCTTCATAAAATTCTTAATATTGTCAATTGTCTATTAGAATAATTTTAATACACAAAACATTGAAACTATTAAAATTTTTTTATTAATTTTATAAATTTATACTTTACATTCTCGCGTATTAATGCTTTCGTCGATACTTCATGTTACTATTTGAAAAATATTTTTATTAATACTCCAATATTTTACATTTCCCGTTATTAATATTCTATAATTCCTACGTCACTACGCTATTCAGAGAACCTACGATTCGACACAGAGAATAGCAGAAAATGGCTTTTTCAAAAGTTACACGATCCCACAAAGTTACACTATTAAAGGAAACAAGATGAAATCGTGAGTAAAACTACGATCCCTTTAAAGTCGGGCAAAGGTAAAAGGCACACGTTTGAACGCCGTTCAGAAAAGATTTCCCTCCGATACTACCACTTTACCTTGACACGTGCTTTGCATTCGTCGTCTCCGTGTCTACGATCGATGAACCTCCGATTCGAGACGTACGAAAACGTCGACGAAAACTAGATTCGCCACGGAACGTGACGTGTCCCGGCCATGATTTTTCCCTCGCTTGAAATTTCACTGAAATTTCGGCACGTAACCTAATAATCGAACTTCGCTCCATAGAGACTACGAAAGCGAGTTTGCGACGAAAGCGTGAAACGACGACGTTTAAACGTCGAACAGGGATCGAACTTGGTTCCCAGTCTTTGTAATAGAATTATTATTGCGGAGTTACCCTTTTCTGCAGGGGTAAAAATAATAAGAGAGAAAGGAGAAGAAAGTTCGAAAGGGTCTTACACTTTGAAATTCGTGTTTTATTTGATTGATTTGGAAGTTTAGTTTCATGGAAGTATGAAGAATAGGGTGAGAGAAAATGATATGATTGGATTGATCTGTTGGATTTGCAATGTAGGAAAATTCAATCTAAATAATCTCCTTTCCTTTTGATAAGAGTTTGACGCTTTACAGAAAGAGCTTGGAAATAAAACTAATTGCACGACTCATTCACATATCAAATTTTCCTTATAAACGTGTATTTAACTTACTATCTTACAACAAAACATCAAACGACCTCAACAATTTCATAATTTGCCTGAATCCAATATCCCCAACAATTAGGCGAAGTATATAGTATCGATATAATTTCGTTTCTTCGTCCTTTCTTTCTCGCATATCTTTCTTAAATCAAAGCGACCCTTAAAATTAAATAAACTTGACTAAGTCAAACTCAGGATAGATCGCTCCGACATTACACATTCTCATCTTATCAAAAAAAAAAAAAACAGAACCTGGTACTCCGGTAAATATTGCAACACCGACAACACCATCGAACAACTACATTGCTACTGGACTAAAATTCGAGGAGGAAAGACGTAACTTAGAGATACTCAACAATATACAATCAGTTCTAACTGATAGAACATAATGTAAAAAAGCTCCAAAGTTTCTAGAAGAAATGTACTTTTTTCACCGTCTATAGAAGCATACAAACCGTATCAACTTGCTAGCTAACAAATAATTAAATAATTACTTAATAAATAACTAAGATAGCTGTGCCAAGAGAGCTAAGCATGTAAATATTATTTAACATTTATATATATTAAGTACACGTAATCACTAATGCCTCACCAGCTAATGTAGCGATAAACAAGAAATATAACAGAACTTAAATAACATATTCAAATATAAAATTAAGCAAATGGATTATATACTAAGCTTTCCTTAGAACCATGTATCCACTTCATCATCTTCCAATGAAACCAAACAGCCTGAAACCTTCCACAATTACCCAAACTCCGATGATTAAATTCCAACCGGTCCTTCGCTATCTCCGCAAACATCTCCTCCAATCAACGCAATTGTGAGAACCAAATATATTCAGACAATAGACCCCTGTCTTATGCCTAAGGAAATAATCTGCAAGACATACACAAGTCGCGGAAACGAATCGAAACAGGTCACACAAAGAGCCGAAAAAGGGACAGCTAACGATCGAAGGAACGCTCTGTCAGCCCCTCGTTGTCCAGGGACTTAAGCTCCATCGATTTCGCATGGGGGTTGCGTTGGCCCGCGATATTAGCCCCATGGCATGAAGTACGCGTGGCTTTTTCAACGGGATTTTACACAGAAAGGAGAAAGTATGGCCAAGAATAAAAGGGAAGCCATGGGCGACGAGATTGAAGGCGAGGAAAGATAAATAGGCGGCCGGAATGGCGTATTGGTGTTATGAAACGGGAAATCGCGACGAAAAGGGAGGAGCAGCGCACGTCGAAATCATGGTATCACGGGATTTCATTGGAAAATAAGGGGACAGAGTGTGACGTGACTTCGGATCTCGTTTGACAAGCTGGCTTGTCGGACCAACTCTGATTTTAGGATAGTTTGGTCGAATTTTAGTTGCAGAAGGACCACCAGTGTGCTTTGTCACGATAATGTAACAAACCTGGGTATTATGTAAATATTTGATTATTTGTAAAATTCGTGGACCACAATGGTGCAAAGATTCTACAATCGAAATTTAATGTATTTTTTACAAATTGCAATTTTTCCATCTCAGCTATAATGGCCATCGTCATTTCTTCAATGAGAATATCAATACATTGATTACAAAATATGTTTCCAATAATTCTTTGGAGACTACTTCATACGTAGTTTCATAAGAATCAATGATTTATATTTGAAATCTCTGTGTTGATATTACTGCGATTTCTTCGGTGTCTCATCTTGGAAATGGATTTATCGAACCCAATACGTTACGTCTTTCCCTTTCTTCTTTATCTTATAGTACACATTTTTATCAAAATCTTTTATTAACACGAACCTTACCACAGCCGGTCAAATGACTGGTTTCAAAATTCAATTAACATGGTACGTTCGTTACTATTTCTTTTGTTCATTTAACTTCATGTAAATTCTTACGTTATCTGATTAATCAATTTCTCAATTTTGTTGATATAAGAAATTACATAAAGTTAGATGGACAAGAGAAATAACAAGGAATATAGAATTTTAAATTAAATTTGAAAATCCAAATTTCTTTTTCAAATACAAATCCTAATTCATGTAATCCATAGACATTCTTTTGTAGACGATTCTCATAGCCACATTCACATTCTAGATGCTTGTCTCTACTGCGGAGACCACGATAGATGTATAACAGATGCCGTGACGTGGATGGGAAAGCAGTTGCACGAACGATGAACAAGAGACGTTGCTGGAGAACACACAAGCTTTGTCTAATTCCTATGAATCCCTCTGTAATCTATGAATTCTGCTGTAGGTTTACAGCACGCGCGGCACGAGCATGTAAAACATTGATTTAGACGAGCTTTGCGTCAGCAACAAGCATTCGTAGCTTCTCTAAAATGTGAAAATAACAGCCGAAAGTTTAAAAAAGGGTAGACGGAATTAAGATAATATTTTATAATATTTTACTCGTCCGAAAATCACAAATTTTTCCACATATTTAAAAAATCTGAAGATTAATTTACTCTTTTACTTGTATTTAAATTACTGTTTTAAGCTTAGCTTTTAAGGTTTCTTTTACAAATATCTAAGAAGTATGTAGGAAGGAATTACCACACAGAAGGAAGAAAGATACGATTAAAAACGATTCAAAGGATACATTACGGATAATTTCAAATAATTATGCTATTGCTTTATATCTAATCCTTTGACAACGTAATAAAATAACGATGAATTGAAAACGAACGATTTAGAAAATTATTTCCTTCTCGTCGAGATTTCTTACGTGTTTCTAGAAATCTGCACTTGCACTTATTTACTCGTGTACGTTCACAATTGCACGTTTATAAGAATAAAAGTATTTGTCGGCAAGAAAGAGATTAAGATAATCGATACAACGAAATCGGGACAAGTTATATATGTCATAACTTAATATCTGGAAAGAAACTTGCAGCCAAACGTCATATTGATCGGTTTGATGCTCGAATTTCAGCGAGCTGACCGAGAACTGATTTCCAAGATCGGCATAGTTCCCGTGGCCCGCAAAATCTGGAATCGTGTCTGACGCGTCCGGGTCAGAATCAACAGTTTGCTCTATCGATTAGTCGCCACTCGCCGTGGCTTACGAAAAAGAGCGGAAGCGTAACCTTACTGACAACAGCAGGGAATCTTGGTGGAATCTAGGTTTCCACGTGTCGAGGGGGGCACGTTCTCGTTTCCAAGACAAACAATACTCGAAGACGCTCGATAAATGAAACGAAGAATAAATAAAAGTATTATATAAGAGCGCGATACCTCATCGTTCGTAAAATATTGTATTTCTGCTAGATTTAATGCATATATATATATATATATATATATATATATATATATATATATATATATCGTGGTATAATTAAGAGCACAATCAGATTTTACACGGGTGATTTTACACGAAAAAAAAAGTCGAAGATATGATATAAAATTTTATTATTGGAGGTATGGTTTTCGAGAATTTATTGATTTTATAAATTTATGAGTTATTTTTTATTTTATGAACATTAAAGAGAAAGAGATTTCGTTGATTTTATTAATTATTTTCGATTTGCATTTTTAAATACAAACAAATGCACTTGGTTTCATTAATTCTTCTTGACTTCGCAATCTTGAGCAAAAATATAGATCTTGTTCGGTTCTTATTTAAAAATCTCAGAGAAAAGTAAAAATTAATTTTATGAATGATTTTTTATTTTGAAATCATAAAAAATTTGATTGAATTTACGAATCAATCATTTTACGTGGAGCCTCAAAGAAGAATAAAGTTAGTTACTTATCCACGACGTAATGTAACAGCATTTAATCGAAGCCGAGATCTCCTCAACCAACGACATTACTTTTATATCTGTCGACAATTTATTTTTATTTCTCTCGATATCACGTCGATATTAAATTCATCTTCAACTAACCTCGTCCTAATTTCATTAATCCGATATTTACCCATGACCGAGACTTTTATTTACATTAATACTTTTACGTCGCCCTCTCCAATATCGATTTCTCGATATTTTGTTGTCATCGATTGTAGTTCACCTACGTATTTAATTAAAAAATATTTTATCGTATCTTTGCCTCGGTTCATCTTTTCAACACGGAAAGGTGATATGAAACATCGATCGTGCTGCATTCAGAAAAAGGAAAGCAACTTTCGTATTCGTATCGAATTTTTTAAATTCGAAGAACGTTTAAACGAAAGTTTAGTTTAGTTGGAAAAGCTAACACGAACCGATGTACGCAATTCTAGTTTTGTGACCTACTTTTCCATCGGTTATTTGTCAAAACTTGTTCAACCATGTGCATTTTATATTTACTACGTTCTAATAAATCTCGGTAGAAACAAATATTACGTGCTAACACAAACATTGTACGCAAAGTTGCAACAAGGGACTAGCGATCGTATGAATTATTACGTCATGGAGCCAGCTATTTGACGCGTTCGATATTCGATGGTTTTATCGTTCGAATACTTACATATATAAATGCACTTCTTTTCTGTGGAAAAAGTTTCATTCTATGATAAATTTCATATTTATAGATATTCACAAGCAATACATTTTACGTAACATTATACATATGTATATCAATAGAGAAAAGGGAACAAAGCCAAGGTATGCTTCTGATAAATATTTCTTTTATTCTGAAATAATGGAGAAAGAAAAATTATACATGACACACTTATATTTTAAGTAAACGTGAAGTATTCAAATTACTGGATACAGTGCTTACGTTACGTTTTATACATTTGTCGTCAAAATCTTCATAAATTATTTGCAGACATTTTGCAACATAATATTTCAGTCTTACCTTTATCTATAAAACTGAACAGAGTAAAATTTGTATGGGAAACCTCAAAATACTTTGTGTACACAAAAGATTTATTAATTTCACAGTTCAATATCTCTCGATTCTATTGGTTGGAAAAAGAAGCTTTCCATCGATAGGAGAAAAGGGATCATGGGTCCTGGTTGCCAGTTTAATTTGAAAATCGGAGATAGTGGTAGGGAAAACAGCAATTTCCGTAGCTGTATTCCCAGCCAAAAAGGAGGGTGCAAATCGGCAAGCCGTGACTGAATCAATTATCCGTCTCTGATCTTCCAATCCCTTCTGGTCCCATTTTTACACGCAGTTGAATTCAACGGATCGGTTCGTTTTCACCTTTCTTTCATCCTACGCTTATACCTCATTTCGTTTCTCTGTTTCCTGTTTACGAAAATTCGGATAAATGAATATCTCGAATTGGGTCATAAAACGGGTGAATTTCGAATCACCCGATACGATGATTTATTTCAACGAGCTACAAGAAGATTGAAATGGTCTTTTGGATAATTATAGTGGAACGTGATGGATTTTGGTGATTTATTTTAATTGCCGTAACGACAAGTGGAGAGGGAATTTTATTCGCTGGAAAATATCTTGACCAAGTTAAGGATACTTGATGAAGAACTGTGGAAATAATAGGTTTTGCGCTGCGAATTAATTGTTTTACTATTCTAATTGCTTTTTTAATTCATTAGTGATCTTTGAACTGGTTGAATTATATACATCTTCGTTATCGGATGACGTAATTAGAGAAATTGTCATATTAGGTATAGTTGATATAAGTAACTATAATTATATAATAACTAATCGTAAGAATTGACATAATAATATATGATTAACTTGTGAATCAGTTTTCTCTGAAAATTTTATTCGTAATTTCTCTGTTCAATTTTACGTTAAAGTTTTTCTGAAAACGTAAAAATCTTCGCTCTTTTAAACCACAAATGCGATCGAGACATGAAAGTTCAAGGATCATAACAGAGGTTAATCAAACCAAGGGAGGGATCGTTCCAAATATCGTTCGATCGACGTTCAGAATTTATGAAAATCATCAGTGTTACCACGTTTCGCAGTTCGTTACCGAGAAGCTCGCCTAAATAGGGTACATCGGAGCAACCGATGCGACGGGTAAATTCACTGGAAACTTCAGAAGTTACGAGGTAGGGAAAGGAGGCCAGCCAGTGGCTTTACGAGAGCACCGCAACCGCTGTGACGATGCTGTCCGCAACAGAGGGACCAGACGCGAACGGTTCGAAAATTTGAGAAGCCCCAACAGGACTCTGTTGAGTACGAAGAAATTGAAACTTCCTCGAGAGAGTTCGACATTGCATGTCCGTCTATCTCGTCCTCTTCTCTCTCTCTCTCTCTTTCTCTCTCAGTCTTTGCATTTGCTCAAGGATCCTTCTGAAGGAACTTCATTTTGTACAAACTTTCTTTACGATAAGGTTACATTTGATAAAGGAAAACATAGAAGGATTATTCGGTAAAAATACAAGAATTAAACATATTTGCCACAGTTTGATCATTTAATGCTAAAAATATATTTTTGTCCATAAGTATTACGATATATCCTGGTTTTAACAAGACCTAACTTTTCGAGGAAACGATTAATCGATCAAAATTTTACAAAGTTCGACTTAAGATAATGATTTGAGAATTTATAGAAATTATTCGTGAAAGTTACAAGAGGAACATGATAAATTAAGAATTATTCTATAACTATTAATATCGCTAAAAAGATTCGAGTGCTTGGTAGACCTTTAACTTTGCAAACCTCAGAAATTTTTTTAGAATACAGATTTTTTTGTATATTCAGAGATCCAACGTAATTCAATTACAATTTTTTATATTTCTATTTCACAACTGCAATTTCGCTCTTTCTCAATTACCGACGACGTTGAATCAAAGTATCACTTTCAATTAAAAACCAACATCCCCTACGAATATTTCTCTTTACTTTCACATGACAACTAACCAACATTCAAAACAAGCATCGCCACGTTATTCTTCTCCCTTTCGAAAACATTCCAACGTAAGAGTGTCAATCTCTACATAAATAGAAAAAAAAGGATCTGTTTTTTGTCGGTTAACGACCTTTGTTTCTTTTTCTCTTTTCTCAACAAATCTTTTCCTTCTCTTTGTTTTCTTTCTTTTTTGTTGATGTTGTATTTATAACAGCGAGCAATTTATGGAACTTAGCAAGTTGCTTGTAATAAACAAAATAACTGAAATAGTTGAATTGGAACGGCATACGATAGATGTAAATGCTAAAAAAAAATAAAGGACGATTTTTTGTCAATTAGTTAGGTATATATCAGTATAGGTCAACCTTATAAACCAAGAAATCGAATCGAATTGCACCTCATCATCATGAAACGAGAAAGTTCCGAATAAATCCTGCGAACAAAGGATTTCCATGGAAACCGTATGATAATTAACGAACATGCTTCTCATTAGTACACAGTCACCTGATATCGTTAACCGGATACGAATCCAGCGCGATGCTGATTCTGCATTTATTAGATTTCTACTAAATATTCGTTATTGAAGCACGAGCAAATTTTATCTGGAATTTCGGTTCATGTAATACGATAAAAAAGAGCAACTGTTTTCGAAGAATTTCAATTAAAAAAAACGAACACGATTGAATGCTGTACAAAAAATAAACGATGCAAAATACATTCATTTAACGTTTTTTTTTAATAACTTTGTGCGTAGGTGAAAAGTTAATAATAATAATAATAATAAATAATAATAATAAAGTTATTAATCCAGTGAGTTTTTAATCAAATTACAGTCGATGCAAAATTCGTTGTAAAACAATATGTCATTTTAAAGTACACCAAATTGTAGGAATGTAGAAATAAAAAAGTATATGTCTTATTACTAACTTCTTTTACAGAATTGGAATTTATAATTTGTTGACGCCATAAAAAGGTAGTAAACATTGCTCTTAGTCATTAACTAGAAATTCAGGAAATTTCATACAGCGTTACCACGATTTTAAGGAAATATTTACATACTTGTGAGCAATAATGTAAAAAATATAGTATATTTCTAAGTAATTAGAGTACATCTAAAACCCATTAATTAAATCATTTTTACGTCTGTTTCAATGAACTTTGAGGACCCGAGTGAGATGTTAAGTTAGAATAACACGAGCATACAAATGGTTATTTCAAACAGTAAAATATTATTGATATCGAGTATGATTTTATTAAGCAAGAAATTTATTATTTCACTATTTAAAAAAGTAATCATAATGAACGACGGTAATAAAAATAAACGTTCCGAATATTTTTCGAAGCACGTCAAGAAATTATGTAGCATTCTCTTCGTTTTCCAACTGTTATTATCAAACAACTCTCCCAATGTATATTTTACTCGTAATTTATTCAGAATGTTGTAAATCTTGGCCGAGCGCAATCAAGAATCTGTTTTCGAAACGACGACGTTGTTAAAGTAATATATTTTAGGCGACAACGGCATTTTTTAGCATTTAAATTTGTTTTAATTAAATAAAATCACAGTCATTTCGATATTCAATTAATGACCAATTTTTTTTTTTTTGGATCTATCCATTAAAATAAAGCATTCCTGATTTTGTTAAGTTTATAATTAAATTCATAAAATGTAAAATTTTTATACGTTTCATTTTTATTACTTCAATTTTTATTTTCTAAAGGATTCGGTTACAGCTATCTTTGTTATTGGTTAGACTCTGAAGAGAAAATTACATTTTTCCTTCTACGGTTCTTTTTATTAAAACTCAATTTAAATCTCGATTAGATTTCCAAGGTTTCTGATTAAACATCCCTCGAGTCTAGATATCTAGACTCAACCTGAGAATCAACCAAACCATGGAAATACGGTATTACACAGTCATTTAAAAAAATGTTAGTTTGCAATATTCGCTGAATATAATCAAGCAATCAAAGGCAAATTCTTCGGAATCTGAGAAGTAGCGATCTATACATGTAACAAAATTTTATCTACCGATCGAATATATGCAAATACGATTTCTACCTATATACGTACCTCTAAATTCTAAAAACTGAATATAAACTTTTAATCCTTTCAGTGTTAAAATCAAAACTCCATTAAAATCTCAAAGGATAGCGATAAATATAAATAGAATTCCACTTATTCGCTGAATATACAACACAGTTCCATTTGTCGACAAACAAACCAATTTCACAGTACTAACAAATGAAATCTAACTATATCTACATCTTTTATGTATAACATAATACATCGAACTTAAAATCCACGTTATACAAGACTATAACTAAATAAGCTAAAAACTATAATAAACTAAACTAAGCTAAATAACCAAATAAAATAACTTAGAATACGATGTTATAGTACCTATGAAATATTATTTTATCCCACCGACAATTACTGTTACCTCTGCTTCATTTAACGATAATCATCATCCTTTTTTCGAAGATCTTAGTCGATAGCCCTATAATTTCCGGCGTTATCGACGTCCTGTCACGAACAGACATCGAACAACCGATATCTCGTTGGAAACAGGCTTTTGCACAAATAAAAGGTGTACCAAATACACGATGGTAAGTGAAAACGGCGTGGTATTCTTCCAACTTGTTGCTCGATTCTTTCTCTCGTTGATTTAAGCGGTTACTCGAGAACGCAGCCACCGACAAATAGAATGTTTTTCTCCAATAAAATGTCTTTCACAACACGTTTGAAGGATGAAAGGAAAAGTACGATCGGTTACATTAGTTTGTACGAAGCTTTACAGTTCAGAAGCTTTAACTGCGTCAATTAATCCTACGTTGGGTCACAGAAATATTCGTACACTTTCAGTTGTCGTCTTCGAACGACTGATATTATGTCACGATACTACTTTCAAAATTCCTCAAGCTTTCTTCCTGTGATTTACATTTGAAAAATATTGTTGAAGAAAGTTGAAACATATTAAACGGGTGAAAAAACATTTGAAGATGCAAGAGCATATTTCTGTGCTCATAGAAAAAAAAAAACAAAATACGGACAACAGCTTTCTCGTCGAATTCGAAACAGGGATTTTTGTATCTTTAACTTTCACCATGTACAAACGAAGAAATTTTATTTTCGAAAATTAAATCCCACGCTCTGACAAAAATGATTTTTGAACCGTGAAATCGAAGGTGTATACTAACGCAAGAACTACAAGATATGCTTTATGAATAACACTACAGAAATGACTTTGAAAATAAACAACATATGGTCCATTCATTTTCTTAATTGAACGTTGCCTTGCGCGTTGCATTTGACTTCAAATTACTTCAGCTTTCATGTAACATTTTCTCGATTAATTTGTCTTTGCACCGTGGTGAACGCTTTATTATTACTTTGAAAGTTGATTAATTTGGGAGAACGTTTCATAGCAACATGGAGTTTCCAATTCCATTAAAAAATCTTTCTCTGTCGAAGGTTATATAGCTTCAAAATATCTCTCGCTGTGCTTTATAGAATTTTTAAAAACTCCCACGATTCCAACATATGAAAATAAAATTAATGAATCTTTAAACCAGCAGCGTATCAAACTTGAATAACGTAAAAAGTAAACAAATATAGTATACTCTGTAATCTTTTTCCTGTTGTTAATATATAGAACGTACTGTAATCTCTCTATAGAGGTATAAAATGTTTCGATAAAAAAGAAGCAACAGGAAAAAGCACCGGAACCATGGAAAATTTTAACGAACAATGTTTTCATCTCGTATTTATTCTTCATAATTATAACCCAACAAAATCCACATGAAGCGCCGTGTATCGTGAAAATTATTCAGAAACACAGAACGCAAAATTTCGAATTCAGTCGAGTAAACGCGCCATTTTCGACCGAGTCAACGATTCTCAAAAACGACAATACATATCGATTACAGAGACTGGACGTCAAATATTTAATTGCTGTAATGAAAGTTCGTTCGCGTAGAAATTTTTTCCCCGAAACTGCCCGAATCGACGTTCGAACTTGTTTCTAATTGAAAGAAAACAATGCGACGCGTTGTGATCTAAAACGATGGAAAAAGCGAAAATAAGCATTTTCACTCGCCTTCTTCTACTATACCCCTTTTTCAATTTTGAAAGTAAAATTAGTTAAAATCTTCTTTTTAATTTTCTTGGTATAAATTGAAGACTGCAGGAAGAAGATATAGTAAGGTCATTTTTGTTGATTTTCTAGCTTCAATTCTATTCAAAGGGTGGAAGAGAACTTTCTACATTCCTAATATTTATAGTTGGGGGGAAGAATTGTTAAACTTTCATGGACGGCCGTTGTACGCACAACGAAATTTTGCTCATAAATCTCTGTGAAACGAATTTCTCTTCCAAAAACTTCTTGCAAACCTTTATATAGAAATTTATAATGTATATCATGACATATATTACATATTAATGTATATGGTAAAAGTTTCAAGAAGTATCCTAGACATTTTTCGCATCTTTTTGCGAATAACAAAAATTGAACATCGATATAAACGACCTAGTTCATCCATGGAACGTATGAGAATATGTTTATCCATGGAGGATCTTTTTAAAGTATTTTAAACCTGAAGATACAAACCTTTCAGACACAGTTCATAAATCTATAAAATATCACGATGTTTTCTGAATGTGTTTTGAAATGTTCAAGAAAGTGGCAAAAATACATATGTTAGATAATATCAAAGCCAAATAAAAGGCAAAAACTAACAATAGAAAATTCCTTGGCAATATATTGAATTGTAATACTGTTCCTCTGTAAAACATGAAAAATGTAACCTACCACGTTCCTCCTCCGCGATCTTCGATTGAAAGCAAAAGATTGCATAATAATATACAGCTTCGTTTTAAACGTTGTCAAATTAACGAATTCCTTTCGAAATTGTTATTCACAAGTTGTTTGAAAATTCTCCGTTTGCGTAACTCGCGATACTCCAAGAGAATTTCCTCTTGAAAAGGGAAGGGGGAAACCTTCCAAACCTTCCAAAGGAACACAAAAAGTCCACTCAATTTTGAAAGGATTTGCCTTAAAGAAAGAAACAGCAGTTTCCAATATGTTAAAAACAACTCGTTTCTATTTTTCTTTCTTGCTTTCGCTTCTTTTTCCTCTTTTTTAATAAAAAAAGGGGAGTGTAGAATACGCCTAAGGGACACGGAAACCTTGGAGTATCCATCAGGGAATTTTTTAAAAACTGGAGAAGAGTAGTTACGTCATTTGGAAGGGCAATTCCTTGTAACGAAAAGGGGAAGCTTCGAAAACCTTAAGGGAGCTTCCTTTCGGGGAGGAGAAAACTGAAATTTTTCAAGGGTAGCTACTTTTGTCTCCGTGGAATTATGTAAATTACAAAGTCTTCAGTTAAGAAGGATACGTGTACCACAATCGTTAATTTAAAATTTCTTCTCTTAAATTTTTGTATTTTCCCATATATTGTTTACATTATAAACATACGTTTTTGATACGTGTTACAAGATGCAGTAGAAAAACATATTCACGTAAGAATTTTATTGCGGGTATTCGAATACCTTTGTCTGTCACTATAGATATATAGGTATTATAAATATCGAATTTATGTATCGTATTACAAAAGAAATATCAGCGTGAAACTCTTATATTTAGAATGCATTATTGAAAGGTATCAAAGAAAAGAAACATTACGATTATGCAAACAAACCGGGTCAAAATTTAAAAGTAAAATATCTACGAACTCGAATGTATAATAATGAAATATTAAACATTTTCCTACTGAAATCTACAATTTAAATTATCTGAAAGCCTAGTCAATTTTCAGATGAGCTTGTCGCTTCCACAATGTTTATCCATTACTCGATCGACCTGCAGTATGCGATATTCTGTTACAAAAATATTATGTATTACCTGAGGGACTTTTTTCATTAATACTTTTATTTCATTTAATACTTTTCTCTATGTTCCTTTAATATATAAAATAAAGAATAGGTAATTAAATAATACTCAATATCTAATGATAATAATATTCATTAATGGTATTAATGATAATTAGACCGTGGATTTTCATGCATTTATGACAAATTTTAATTCGCAAATATATACAAAATACATGTAACATACAAAATCATAAAGAGTATTCAAATTGAAGTATTTCTTACAATATTCGATGGTTAGATTGATCCTTATGTAGGTTACATTTCCTTAGTTACGTTAATAAGGATATGAAATAAAAATCTGTAGTCTAATGGTAATATTGGAAGCGATTTTGCTGATCGATATTAAGTTACTATCAATTTATCTACTGTTAGAAATCGTAAAACTATTCCCGAGTTTTAAACAAACCTTTTAAACGATCCAATAATATTTAATATTCCTTCAATCCTCAAATAAACAATACCATGCACGATACTATCCAACAAATTTATCAGCCACAAGTTTCATAATGTTCCTGGAAATAAATTCACGCTCACATAACAATTCGCTGTATTTTGCCTCGAGCATAACAGGTGTATCGAAAAATATGCAAACAAATGTCAGTATTTCCCTGGTGAGACAGCATGGCCCTTGTTTCTCATCTTATCGTCTCCAAAGTGAAAAAAAAATATACGTGCATGAACACCAACACTCGTAATAATATAATCTTTGATATGATAATTTATCGAGCGATTTCCATGTTCTATGTTGGTTCTATTTCGATTAAATTCCACTCGATGAGAAAGACATACGCGAATGATTCGAATGTCTTCTGAAGATCTATTCACGTGAATGAATCGTCCTATTTTTCATGTAGATTAAATGTTCAAATCCCTGCAAGCACGTACACGCTGGAATATCACAATGGAATCGTATGCCTGACGCTTTACAAGGCTCTTTATAAAAAAACCAAGCTACGTGAGGTTGTACGGAACAGAATATCCAACGTTGGCATTTTGTAGAATATAGTATGTATGATGTATGATAGAACTTTTTGTAAGCGAGTAAAAACGATTAAATATTGGAAAAGGGAGATTAATTTAAAAAATAGAAGTAAAAGATAATTGTTTTAAAGAATAAAATGAATTTTGATAAAGGGGCGAAACAGAAAGAGAGAGAAGAAAAGAATCTACGATCCAAGGTTATTAGCGAACTTGTAACTGATATTTTACCTATTAGATGCATATTTTATACGTCAGCATAGTAACGTTGGAAGAATACCTTTTCGATGCAAAATGTAAAATGGAGATACAAAATGTAACAAAATAAAATAAAAAACATAATAGGAAAATAAAAGGGTCTAAATTATGCAGTCCTCAAACGAAACTTCAACCGACTGATTGTAACACTAACAACTAGAACGCAGATTTTTATGCAAATTCGTACTTTTATAAATATAATGTAAAAGCTTTCTTTTACCTATTAAATATTATAACAAATGTCCTTCTATAAGCTTCCCATAAATCCATCGAAAACCACAATCTACTGATAACTATATCTCTAAAAGTAATTAAGATATCAAAAACCAATTAATTATTATAAAATGCAAATAGCATATTCCTCTATCGATCGATTCTTGTGCTACAAACAATTTACTGGGGTACGAACAGGGCAATTAAAAATATCTTGGTAAGCTGCCGAAGGAATTTGAGGAAAAGAAACTCTTTCAAGCGGTGGTTTTCCTTTGAACATGAAGAAACCACCACGATCTTTCTCTCGTCTTCTATCCTTCTCTCGTCAAACGTTCGTTCTCCTCCTTTCGACAGACCTCATTACGCAGGGGTTGAAACGTTCCGGTTTTTTAAAAAAGGGATTAAAAGGCTCAATCTGAAAGAAAGGAAAACGCGTAGCCGCTGGTCTACCAGTTGGAAAACAGTTTCTGAGTATGCCACTAAAACTAAGTGTTTCCTCCGCAGACGAATCGTTGAATAATTAAGCGAAGAACGCTTTGTTGTGGATCGCTAGGATCAGACTTGGAAAGCGCTTTCAGCGACCGTGTTTCTGTCTCGCACTGAATAATAACGATGAGTAGATTGCGTATATTTATGCAAGTTCATATTTCTATGAATATCATTAAATTAAAAAGATGAAACTAGATTGACAACTGTTTCATTTATTAACTATTATAACGAGTATTACATCGTTGATATATTTATATATTTCTTCTTATTTATTTTGTATTTTTGTGCTTTGCCCGTAAATGCATAAAAATCCGCAGTCCAGTGACGGATAAACTAATATTTCTGCCAATCCGTAAATATTACATATTACAAAGTACCCGAATAAAAACGAAAACAGAGAACAGTAAAATGAAAAGTGAGAATAACTTTTGGAAAAATTGTCGATAACGCTGGAGAGAAATGAAAATACTTGGCAATGGAAGATGAAAATAATTGGCTGGCGATGCAATAACGCGATGAAAATCGAAAAAAAGAAGCTGGCTAAACGAGTGGAATGAAAGCGGTGTGAACGCTTGCTCCTTCACGGAGAAATAGTTCTCCTGTAAACTGAAATTATTGAACACGCGTCTGCTCGTTTCGCGGCGTAAATAAATACGAGAAGTTCGAAGAAGGAATATTCCATTCTAAACCGATACAACCTGTTTCTCAAACGTCCTACGTGCAAACAGACCCGATAGTAAGTCAGGTTAACGTATTACGCAAAAGAAAATAAACCTCTCCTGTCTCTTTTCATTCTACTCTTGATTTCTCACTTCTTTTTGCCTTGTTTGAGTAGGTAAATATCAAGATGAGAAATACCAGAGAACTTAATAGACCATTTCATGCAGGTTTTAACGAAACGAAACAAAAAGGATGCTTGAAAGCTCGTTAGAATATTGTATGTCGTCGTGCGTAAAAAGTCTCTTAAATTTCTGCCATCTTCCACGTGTCTCGTATGCTAATCCTTTTTCCAGCGAGAGATGAAAGTAGAGGTAAAGGTTGAAATAAAAGAATCGCAATAAAAGGCAAAGGATATTCTCTTTATTCATGACAGTGCTTTTTTTCAGAGACCTTATGTATTCCACTCTTTCCAGATATAAGTATTTAAACTCGTTTATGTAAAGCAACATTAAATAATGTCTTTCAATAGAATTGAGTATCGTCAGGAATTAAAGAGGATACTCAGGATGTCAAACGTAGCAGGATAATTTAAATTTTATCCAAAAAAAAAAAAAAAGATTATAGTCGAGAGTATAATCCAAACACATAGGAAAATAACAAACTTTATTGAAAAAATATTATTATAGAGTTCGTAAAATTAAACATTTTTGTATTATTTCCAATGTAATAGAATTTGCTACTTTTATTAAAATTATAATTATCAAATTATATCGTGTAAAAATGACTGATGTCGGATTTTTCTTTTGTACAATTACCAAATATTGTACGTCTAACATACTTTTAATAAAATGAATGTTAATTGTTACTCGAATTATATCTTTCATGTTAATAATAATAAAATCTACGTCTTCTTTCTCAAGCAATCTCAATTTAGAAAGCTAAATCAGAAACGCCGGAACTCTTTAACTACGTATTCTTAATCGTTATAAATGTACAAACTCTTCGCTCCTTCTATTGTCAGTACCCAACTCAAGAAACACGAATCAAACACGATTGGTCAGCATAAAAGAAAAGTCACCAAACGAAGAAGAAATCGTGTCACCAAGTCCATCCGAGTGCTATTACAAACACAGCTGAAAGCTCTTATTGCGCTATCACAAAGCAAAAGCAAAGTGGATAATCATCAAAATGGCTAGTCGGCAAAGAAAGCTCATTCGTTACAAAGGGATTGTTTTTTCCACGCAATTCGATGATTATATTGTTTCAAAGGTTTCGACACTGACCAATAAAATTCTTGGCCAGTCACCGAACGAAGCAAAACCACCGATGAATGAAACGACTTTCGCCGCGTCTATAGTGAGGCGAAATGAACAAACATTTCGCTTCTCGACGACAAAATGTGAAAAGCCACTGGCCAGGGAAACAAAGTTCAATAAAGGGTACAAAATGGAAGCGCTGGAGAAACGAGAGAGGTTGAAAAAGTACGGTGCAGAAGAACAATGGCATTGAGGAACAATTCATCCGTCAAATGAAACGGCAAGGGTGCCAAGGAGAATTTAATCAAGTAAATTTTGTTTAAGATTCCTCGAAACGTGGCGTTTGTGCTTGTAATGGCTAAGGGAAGACGTTTATAGAAATTCATCATAATGGAGTTTATTAATCTTTTGCATCCCTTATTTTCTTTTTTTTTCTTTTTTATTAAAAGAATGCTTATCTAAAACACACGTATACTACGCTTGATATGGGGACGATAGTGAAGAAAATCGATGTAGAATTAACACGCGAGTTCAAAGGATTAAGTGATCAATATGGTGTCATACAACACGATTACATTAAACTAATTGTTACATAATTAATCAATAATCGATATTACTTGTTTCTGACATTAATCCGTAACTCAGAAGCTGTAATTAATCTTCGTCTAAAGGGCAGTACATTTTTATCAAACGGCTGTCACACCTAACTACATACGTTCTCATACCACTTACAGCTAATCGTTCAATCTTCCTTCGTCAGATCACGAATGGTAAAGACTACAGGGCCTTTTATTGCACTTTTAAAAATATTTTTCCCGGAAATGAAGTTAAAAGCTAAAATACACGAGACCTATTTATACATGTTTGGTGTAGTATCGATATATTACTTTCTCGTGTAATAGAAATTAAAATAACGAAGAGATAAACTGAAATATAGACATTCCGAAGTTTATAAAGTGACATTCAAGTAATAAAACTTTTTGAAAAGATTGAAACGTTTATGGTAGTGTGGTGAATTTTTCTTCTTGAATCATAGAATTTTCTTTACGTCTCTGATTTTCTTTATCGAGCTTACGTAAAAATCATTTTATATATTTTGATGCATTATCTGTACATTGATAAAACAACATCTGAAATATTTTACTTACATTTCTCGATAATACTCTATATTCTATATTCTGTGTATTTTATAAAAACTTTTATGTACGTTTAGTTTTTAATGAGCCAATAAAATGGATGAAAGGCAAAGTATGGGAAGAAAGAAAGAAAGTAAAATAAAATGCGGTAAGGTAGCGAGTAAGGTAGGATATCGGGAGTTTATATTAATTAGTCTTACTAGTGAAAGTTTAAGGTTTTGAATCTTCCTCTGCGGGGAGTTTCTATGTTGAAGAAGCGATGTAAACTTCGCATGAATTCCATGGAAGTTTGGCACCGGAGACAGAGTTTAATATTCATGAACACGGCGTATGCAAAAGTTTTAATTCGACAGTTAACTTCTCGGTAAATCCTTCCTCGACTTTTTGAGAGACGTATTGTCTTTGCCGACTTATATTTAAAACGGTAGAAAAGTGCAGATTGTTAAGAAGTTTTGCAACGTTCTTCGTTTCAATGTGTCATACGTTGATGTACTGCTTCGAGTTTTAATTCTTATCGAAGTAACTTCGAATCGTGTACAGATGTCTAATATTTAATGGCAAGACGTTTACAGAATTGAAACCACTTTCTCATATTTTGATATTTTATTTAAAAGTTACAAAATATATACGATATAAAATTCAGAAAATATACACCAAGTTGTATATTTAGAAACTAGAACTACTAACGATATTGTAAAAGTTTTAGAAACTTTGTATAATTGAGAATGTCCTACAAAATTTCATAACGCACGCACAGTTCAAAATACACGAGAAATGGCTCGATCTTTCGTTTATGTACCATTATCTGACGGCGAATTAGGTCCTGAGCTTTACAGATAATGTTTTGCCACGTTGTCGTGTCGTAAACAGTTTTAGAGAGAAAACTTTGACAAGGTCATTGGGCTAATCCTCAAGCACAGTACCTACCATAAGAAAGAACTCCCCTCAACCTGCACGAACAGTTCTCCGTTTCATTAAATGGCGTGTTCACGCGTTACTCGCATTGATCTAACACCGCAATTTTCCACGTCCTTTCATCAAACCGGAGAAACAATAGTAACCATGATGAATCGGACGACATATCTCGACGTTCGCGTGATTAATTTCGAAGAACGAAAATGTTGAAGAAAACCAGAGATTTTAGTTATACTGAACTTCGAGTATTTGGGTCGAGATTATTTTCTATGTTTTTTTTATTTAACTATGCTTAGATTAATTTGCGCAATTTTAAATAAGTAAATAATTTTGTTCAAACCTTAATTTTTCATATATATCGAAACAAATATCTTTTTATAGTTGGTAGAAACATTTTATTTACTCGATACACATACTTTTCTAAATAACGAACAGTGAGCTGAATGAGCCATTGAGAATTGAAAGTTATATTACAACTTTATTTTTTACGTTGACTTTGGAATTCACTGTTATTCGTGCCATTTTTTGGATTCGTGAAAGAAATCATCTGTTTCTTAAACATTGAACATCAATTACGTTATCTGCGTAATGAAATTGAAAAATTTACCAACAGTGGAGTCGATCACTTTGGTTTTCAGGATACTCACATAATGTCTAACCTTACTGTCTGGATAATAATACAAGTCCCTATACATGTAATTTAGCAGAGATTCGTTTATCGCTCGACATAAAACGTATCCAGGATCGACGAACCATCGATACTGTACAATATGACATGAAACATCACGTCGACAACCATAGCGGTAGCACGACAACCAGTCAGCGATTCCCATTACGAGCCGGTTAAAGCCATTACTGGGTCGAGGTTCCGGAAGGAAAACACGCACCGGATAAAAATAGAGTAAACGATGGGTAGCGAGGCGAAGGCGGATGTAAAATGAAGGAAGGGATGAAAGAAGGAAACGGGAAGAAACTGGAGTCGATATTCGTTAGGGTGACCTGCAATGAAGCAGCAGCGGAAGAGTCGCTGGTTTTGCTCGCGAACGATGCATCAATCAGTTGAGGAACGACCAAGAGAAATCCATCGAAAAAGATGTGGAAAAAATGAAGGGAAGACACGACGCGGTTGCAATGATACGTAAAAGAGAAAAGAAAAAGGAAAGGATACTCGGAAGAAATCTGATGACAGATCTTTTAGAATGAAAAAAAGTTAGGAATTTTAATATTTATGGAACGAAGTGGAATGCAGTGTCGAACTTAAAATATAAATTTAAATGTATATACTTATTAAAATACATGAATTAATGGTAAATTGATGATAACTAGCACAGAATATTATAAAAAGATTAAATTGATTTTTTGAAAATCGATATGAATTAACAGATCTGTATGAAAGACAAGAAGAGGGATAAAACAATAGATTTATGCGTTCTTTGTCTCCCATACATTAAATTTTGCAAAATTATGAATCATATAATTTCATTTATAAAACTAAAAGAGGACTTAAATCCTTAAAACCTCTCCAGTGCAAACGTATGTATCACGTAACCATACAACTCCATCTCATTTTGTCTAATGAAATTTCTTCCTGGCTTTTATTCTTAGATTATGGTTTGGCCTAGTTGCCTCTGCGTATATAAATATAATTTTTCTTCTAGACATGAAATGGCTGTTAGCAGTTTTCAGCTACAATTACAGTTACAGCTAGTTGCAGCTAATTTATCATATTTTCAAAATGAAAAGCTTTTGGGAACACAATGCGTACACATTTGTAAAATACAATATTATTAATCTTTCGCAAGAAAAATTTCATATAGTTTAATTTAATGGTATATAACAGTAAATTTATGTTCAATGTGTAATTTAATATATAATTAACGTTTAATTTAAAATAAAGTACAAGCACAGGTTGACCAGAGAGACATTGACTCGCTGTATAAATGAAATCTAAAAAAAATTCTTGTTTCCAACGATCAAATCAAATGCATTAATTCATCACAGATAATTGTCAGAACAACATTTATTTAATTACCATTTCATCATCCCATAACAATACTACAACCATTTAACCGATCACATAGAATTTCATTTTATTTCGAAGGAATCGAAACTACTTTTATCTCGAACACTGCATCTCTTTACGATCGATAACCGATGTCCTATAAATTTTATGAAAAGATACAAATATCTCTAAAGCAGCCACAAAATAAACCATCAACTGAACGAAAATGAAACGAAGAACAAAAGAACACTGACAAACGTCCAAAAAGAAGAAGAAAAGAAAAATCTACGCTTTCAAATTTTCTATAAATGCATAAAAGTTCGCAATCTATATTAAATAAATATCGTAATATTTAATACACGAAACAAATCCCATTTTTTCGATCCTATTTTTCAGTTATATTCATAAAAATATGAAACTGCATAAAAATCCACAATTTATTTATCGTTACTATTGTATAGGGTTCTATCAGCAATATCCAACTGCCATTTCACTACCTTGCCATATTTTCAACAAGTACCAAAGGAAAATCGAACTAAAAGAAAAAACAAAGACAGAAAGCATATATATCTCCCGCAGAGAGACACGAACGAGAAAACCACGGAGAAGAGTAGCATAGAGAGGGTGGAAAGTGGATGGGAGCCGCGTCTGTCCAGGGATGATCCCGGCTGTGTCTATTTATACGGGCCAGGGGACCAGCGCAGCTACCTGTTGGCTGGCTGTGCATAGTGGGTAGCAGGGCGCGTTTCACTTCTCTGTATTGTACGATGCTATACAGTATACTACGGACGATAGGCAGGCTAGCTGGGCGCAACAGGGAATGCCTGTATAGCTGCGCGCGTATACAATATACACATATACAGTATACATACGCAGCAGGCGAAAGCGGATCGACGATGGGTAAAGCTAAAACTGGGTCAGCGGCTGGAGGAAAGTAGGTCGACTCAGAACGCCATGATAAAGCTTGGTCGCCGGTAGACGCGCGGTGTTCTCTTATGGGGGTGCGTCTTACTCACTGAAAATCCATTGCACTTGCGCACACGTCGATCTCGGTTGATCGACGGCTTATTTTATGTTGAAGAGAGTATTATGAGAAGCTTCAGTGAAATGATGGAATGAAATTTTGAATAAATTATCGGTTATTCGAAACACAGTGGAAAGTGAATTAATGGAGTGCCCGAAATGACAAATTTGTAATTTTTTATAAAAAGACTTTATGCTAGGTATGAATTGCTATTAATTTAGATACTTATATACAACAGTCTGAATTATTATTTATTTCAAAAGGTTATATAGTTTAGTCATTTAACATGCTACAGCTTCACTTTTTTTTTTTCTTGACAAATTAAGTGTAACATATTAAATCAAACGGATACATCATTTTGCAGTTAGAATCTCTTCACGCAATTTTCCCGAAACTGCATTTTCAGGAACGACGGCAATTTTTTAAAATTATAGTTACTAATTAGTGAATAATGCGAAACAATCAAATGTAATCATTTACATTTACAGTTAATCCAAGTCAAAGTGAATTTTCCAGTTAATTAAGACTAAAAGCAATCAAGCTCCCAGTTGGTTAAAATTAGGAACAATTTAGATTTCAATTAATCGAAGTCCAGTTTACCAACTTGTACTCAACTTTCCTTAGTAAATCTTCGCGTAACTACCACAGTATTGTACAAAATAATATTCTCTAACTATCCTAACCACTAGTTATTGCTTTTCTAATGATCAAAATGTTCTAAAGCGACCGGAATCGTTTACTCAACGTTGATTTTCCCAGAGACAAATCTTCCACGGAACGCTATTCGCAGACTTTTTACCAACTGATTTCTGCCCTGGGGTGACATTTTCCCGTATGAGGTTCCATTCTCTGTTATTAAACAAGATTCTTTGGCATGGAACGTCACAGGAAACAGTTACAGTTTAATATGCTTCTCGTGATTTATTAGTCAAACGCTGATCATACGTTTAAAAGTTATACTAAGCTTTAACTGCGAGGGCTTTGATCGGTTAAAAACGTTAAAGCACAGTCTTTATGAAATATAAATTATATTTTTAAGTGTGTTTGAAGTACGCCTCGTATAAATCCGAAGTTCCATATATTGTAACCTAATTGTGCAATTCATGAATTTAACAATTCATTTCAATAATTTGCGGGTCAAAGATTCAATTCAAAGTAACCTATTAACCCATTTGCTTAAAATCTGGATAAAGGAATTAACTTAAATTGTGAAATCAATTTACAATATACCTAATTTACAACTACCTAATTTACTTGTTTCATTTTATTACAGAGCATAACACAGTTCCCTCGTTTCTTCCCCTACGTTCACCCCTGCTGTACCGATAATCGTTTAAAAATCACCCTATATAATCGTGCATATTTAATCAACCGACCAGAGGCTGGTCGATGTTGCAGCACGACGCCTATTTTAAGATTAATTCTCCGCCGATGAAAATACGCGTGAAGGACGCGTCACGGCCTTTCATCGTTCTAATAAAACGCGACCGGTTCGTTTTTGCCTCGAACGGCTCCTGCACGGATCACCGATGTTTTCTCAACTTCCAGCCGCTGTTACGTGAACAGCCGTGAATAATCATCGAAACAATGCACCCTCTCGAGCGAATGACATCCAGGAAAGAGAAAGAAAGAAAGGATGAAAGATGAGGAGAAAAGTTACGATTCTATGGTAGATAACGGGTGGAGAAATCGAATTATTAATTAATTATCGAATTACCGATTTCTATAAATTGAAATTCATTGTCCATGCAGAACTTATAAGATGATTAGTAGTTGGCGGATATTAACGAAATTTGTATTTTTATGAACAAACTTAAACGAATCGAATCTAACAAAGATTTGTTTCACCTTGTACGTGCTACGATTACTTTGCTTTAGATATCGTGTATATATATTTCTGCATATTATGCGCGATAATGATGACCATATTATCAAGTAATACGCTTCTTGATACGAGCCAGATACAAAATTAAGCGAATATTTTACATGTTACAGTTTAATGCATTTAAAGTTAATATAATAATGCCGATACTAACTACGCAACTATATCGATATTAACCTGATGACGTTCGTGCGCTGTTAGGTTGGTGTCAACCTTAAAATTCATCGAGAACGGGCCGAGTAGCTTGGAAGGCGCGTTAGTTGCAAAATCGATACGCATTCACCGGCTGTGTTTCGTTGCGAGTGGGTTTTATGTCTACATACACCCTAACTTTGCGACATTGAATGTAAAAATAGATGTGGGGCGTATATGCAAAATTCTGGCGTGAATATCGTTAGGAGGGGAAAAATCTGAAGATGGATTATTTGGGGGCTGGGAGGTGGAAAAGTTGCGTTGCGGAATAAAGGTCGTAGAAATGAGAAAATACTAGGGTGTCCTTTTAATCTTCAGGGAATAAGTTTATATACAACATGTATAAAGTATCGGGTATTATTCGAATAAATCCTTTTTTGCATTAAAAATAACAAGTCAAAGTTTGTTCTGCTAATAGCAATAATAATCTTATAATATCAAGTAAAATGTTCATATTTGTAATTTTAATTCCTTATTCATTTATTCGTCGTCTGCTTTACAATTCTATTTATTCTTCTTTTCGAAGCTCGACCCGTTGGAAAATACCAAGTGGGTGTTAGAAATTAATCAAAATGTTTAACGCAGGATAATTTGGTAAGTGCACATCGAAATGCTCTTCATCGAACTTTCGAATCGCAAAATGAATAATTGAAACTGCTCCGTAAATACGCTTGCACAGAAGTGCAGAATCTTAAATAATTTGATAGGTAAAGTTTTCCGTTCAACGGCGAGGAATTTATTAAGACCGTAAAATGCTTGATGAAAGGGAAGTAAGGCGAACAACGAAGCATGGAACTTCAAATTGCGATTTATTATTTATCGTGAAAAGCTTTCGATTTACGATACGATTTCGTATCTTCAATTTATGTGCATCATGATTTCTGCATTTATGGTAAAATAATTCTCTAAGAAGTTGCTAAAGAAAAGGCTCTGATAGAATAAAGCACAGTGATGGACAAAACAAAGTTTCGAATAATACCAGCTTTGTATAGTATTGATATAATATCGGTATCATATATGAATATCAGTAATCTTTACATATTTTTGTATCATGTTAGTAATAGTCATCTATTTTATAATATATTATCAGTCATAAGTATTGCGATACATATATATTCGTTACCTTTATTGGAAAAATATATCAAATTTTATTTTACAAACAAAATAGTAAATTCAAAATAAAATAAATAGAAAATAAACACAATGGAAAACATTAAAATTTTTCTATCAGAAAATAACCCAATATAATAAGAAAAAGAAAATACATATATGTATATATGTCATATTTGCTGATAGAAAAATTATGTATATATGTATGACTGGTAATGTATATTAGCTTGTTCAGAAAGTTTAGAGCATTTTTTATAACTGCTATGCCCTGTATTAGATCTTACTATATTTGAACCAATTTTATTATTATGTAAATGATAAAGACAACTAAAAAGAAGTATTTCAGAATTGGTTAGAAACTTATAATGGGGGCACCAATGGAAATTCTATTTTATTCACTGAATGTAGTATAATCGTACTATATTTATTCTGATCTTCACAAATCTTATTCAATTGTAAAATATTGTATATTTTAGAGATTCATGAAAGCTACTCGAAGTATAATTCGTTACTAAAAAAAACGAAAACTTTTCAAAGGCGGTTGTATTATAGTCATTCAAAAATACATACGTGTAAATTATTCATATACTGTGAATTCTATGAGAACACATTATTTTGAAATCTTTCACAGATATCGCTATGAACTTTCTGAACAGTGTAATATTACATCTAATTAATCTTGTCAAACAAATCTCTGGTTCGTGAAACCAGTGGTTTCCAGTGAAACCAGGGTGGTAATGTTATTTCGCATGACTTACTTTTAGAAGACGACATGGAACAGGAAAGAAATTTCACACAGACAGTTGCGGCACTGTAATGTGTACTTCACTCATTATTTCCACTGCAAATATACTGAGAAGAAAAGAATATTGCACAAAAGCTTGCTTGGAACAAAGTTCGAATTCAGCCTCGGACGCGTTACTGCGCAGCGCAGTTTCTGGCGTCTCAGTGGTGCCAACCTAAAATCGATGGACGAACAACGCTAAGGGCGCGCGATTCAAACGTATTAATGTACAAGCTTACCGAAGTATTCAATTACCTGCAGACGCTTTTTGAGAACGTATTATTTGTATTATACAAAATGTTTTGAAATTTTATTAGCAGTCGACTATTATGATTATATTGATAAAGTTTGAAACAATATATGTAGAATTTACAAAATATTTAGTACAATTATACAATAGTAATTTTACTTAATATATTAAAATATACATAGTAATGTCACAGGAGATTACAAAAGTATAAGAAAATATAAAAGTATAACAATTATATATCATTTCATCTATTATTTATCCATTATATCATCCACTGCATTTACAAAAAGTATCTTGTAACTTTTACATATATTTTAAGACTGGTTTCAAATTTTTTAAATTCGACAGGTTTGGTTCCAGCTGATTTCAAGTTCTAAATTCATCTAAGCTCATATTTCTCTAAATCCTTATATTCTATATCCACATAGTAATCTCAGTAGCAATTTCATCCATTTTGATAGGTTTTCAACCAAAAAATTCTAAGCTAACATCTATATAAATTTTAACTCGCATAAATTTTTCTAGTAGTGCATATCCTTTATTCACATATATGTACAATTGTATAACAAAAGATCAACGTTACGAGACCTTCTATCCAACTGAAACAGGCGAAAATCTGTGGTTTAACGAACTTTCAACTCCCTGCATCATATAGACATAGTACATTCACGATTCAGCGACTGTCGATTCGCTGAAGTCGTTCGATATTGTATTTAGCCGAGACAACGGACTAGTCTCCAAGTGTTCGAACACGGGGATGAGAGACCGGAAGTAGCGAAGGAGTGGAAGACTCGACAGGTTGGAGAGTTGGCAGAGCCTACACAATGCGACTATTGTACGCGCAACTCCATTACAGCAAATGTTCTCCTTCGTTGTTACATGGAAACAGAAAATGAAGGCAAGAAGGGAATGAAAAATTCAGGAAAGACCATAAGTGTTACTATCATGCAAAGAAATTCGCTATAACCCTTGGATGATGCTTAGATACGTGTCGATCTACGCGAACTTTTAGATTGTACTATAAGTAAACATTGTATTTCCACACTAACTTTAATTATCGTTTAAAAGTATTACAAAATAATTTCACCTGAAACGTATCCTTTTCCCTACCAAATATAACTTTCCCCATTTACTTGGCAACTTATCAATTCTTAATACGAAATAATTAGATATCTTATTTTGGTAAAAGTAAGTAAAAACTCTAAAATGGTAGCCAAAATCCGAATCTTTTGTACTCTAATGTTCCAAATAAAATTATAATGCTTAAACGTTTCGATAATTTCCTAATGATTTCTCAAGTTTGCATAAATTCCGAGATGCGTGTAGAAGCGACAATTTTATAGAAATGAGGAACATGTTCCCCACAAGTAGAAATTATGAAATAGCGAGTGGATCAGGTTTCGATTTGTGTAAATCGAATCTATTCGACAACATTTTTCAACTAACGTATGACGCAAACGATGCCCTCGATACTAAAAGTCGTGCGACATACGCATTTCACGAAGCTTGCAAAGTAATCCGATCGTATGGACATCGATGTGAAACGTTGCCGTGCCGTTTCGACGATTACATTTTACGTAGTGGTACTTGACCCTATTGAGAAAACTGAGAATTCGGGAATCCTCCCTCGAGATGACTGAAGAACTCCCAAATGAAACTTCTTTTCAATGGTAACGTAGAAATTGTACATTACAGTAATCCAATATTGTTAAAATAAACTTGAAGCTTTGAAATTAAAAGCTGTTAATAAATAATTCAAGTAATAATTTTTAAATATTTTTGAAGATAGTGTAGGGAGGGATAGACAGGAATAACAGAGATTATTTCATTTATTAATGATATAATATTAGCGAATTGACAAATAATAAATGCTAAATTATAAACTATTGTTGTACGAAAACGACTTCTCTATAATATCACAATTTTAAGTTAAACAGAACAACAAACTTGTAAATCCACTTGCAGAACTGCTCTTATTTTATTATCAAACTTGTTCCTGTTATACGCTTAGAACTTTGTTGATAGTATTAGTTCAATTGTCCGAAAGCCGAAAGTTGAGTTGGGAAATTAATCAAGAGTCAGGATTAAAACTGAGACTCAAAAATTAGGAATAACAGCATTGAATAGAAGTACAATAGTTGTATCGTTATTCTTCAATATAATTTCATTATTTCATTTAACATTCCGTGAAACAAAACTCTTTGCAACCCAAGATTTACATATTGTACATTACCTCTGAATATTAAAAGCGAAGTTCAGCATGAAATTTCATTTGAGTTTTCAAATCTAATACACGAAATATTCAACACGACTTTTCTGAAAATAACAAACGCACGTTCAAACAAAAAAGAAACCCTTTAAAGAAGCAAATAAGGGTACGAATGTAGGAGATTATTAATATAAACATTTTATATTTCGTAATACATCAATTGTATCAAACTCCTTAAAGCCTCTGTTTTCGTGATGGCTGTTCAAGCAGTGACCTCCCTTTCTTCGAGTTCCTGTAATATACGTATGAAAAAGTCGACGTGTCATCCTCACTTATGTTCGTTGGAGGATTTTGAAAAATAAATAGAAGGTATCGTAGCATCGTATGATCGATCGTCACCAAGATCTCACGGGGATAGTATTCCCGTAAGTAAGTTCAATTTTTCCAGGCTTATAATAGCCGGCATCGGTCATAATTTACAAGAATCCCATTGCGAAGGAAAAGACTCTCTCTATATGCGATCTACGCTGCGATCGAATTTAGAAACAGAAGAATTCTGTGAAATAGTTTGTGGAAATTTCGATAAAAGGCTTGTGGATGAAGAAAGAAGAAATTAATGTCTTACTTACGACAGAAATCTTATTCATTGTACCTTGTGTAAAATATACACGCTTATCAGAAAGAATTTGGAACAAGAACTCTTCAATTAAATTTGATAGAATGGAAACTGTGCTAAATTTTTTAATTAATGTTTTAGATATAAACGAACAGTGGAACATTGCTAATGGCTTTCGATGTTGAAGCAACGTTGAAACGAACTTAGGATTGGATCCTAACCAATTGTTTTATTTTACATTTTACAAATCAAACTCTACCTGGCCCAAGCTATCTAAATGGTAACACATATATTCAAAAATGTAAAAACGCGTATATATAAAATGAGTTCTGTATTTCACGATCTGTGTCACAAAATTTCCAATTATAAATTATGTTCTATCAAGCAAATATAGAACGTAACAAATTTCCAAGTAAAGTCCAACCGGTTAATTAGCTCCCACGCGGCCACCATTCGCTCCGCTCTATAACAAACTCGATTGAATCGAATGTGGCTGGCCCCGTGACAAACTGTTTCGCGGCCAGCCACGGAGTCATGCGGAAAATTTTCGCGAGGAAGCTGTCAAAGCGTCCCAGCCAATTCGATACAGCGATTAGAACGCAAATTCATTTCCGTGGCGCGTTATCGAAAACCGATATTTCCTTCTCTTTATGCGGCGACGCTGTGGATTCTTTGCCGATGCGATCTACTCTAAGCCAACGACGTCTCTCCACTACGTTACGTGAAATTTATAGACAACATCTATTTCCATAGAATTTCTTCGTTCCATTTTCGTACAGAGAAGAGCAATTATTTGTAGAACGATGTTGTTCCAATTTTAATCAAGTTTCAGTACGAAAATGCGAGAAAGATTTTAACACATGTGATGCTACCAAAGTAGGGGGAACTAGTACAGAAACTGTACAGCGGAGTAAAATTATGTACATTACGCTTATCTCCAACCAATTAAAGAAAATCGTTCGTCATTTGGCAATCACTTCAGAAGAATATTATAAAACGTGTACACTACAGTGAATTATTATGTTCGACGATTTTCAAAATTATAGTGTATTGTAATGTTTTGATGATTAGTAGATAAATTATCGTATCAATACTGTTACGAAAAATATAAAGAAATTGTTTACAAGATACTTGCTATGCGAAGGTAAAAGGATTCTAATATCTTCAGTAAACTCGCAACTTATCAAAAATCTGAAATATCTCACGAAATATTGATCCTTTCAATAATGTAATATTCAAACACTATTTTACGCAGAATACTTGGAAGAATCAATCGATGTACAAAAGATATGCAATTTCGCGTTTAAGAGAAGAGGTATTTTTAATTTGCAGATACACATCGTTGTAATTATGAAATTAGCGGTGAGATCATTCAATTTTTTTCCATTCGATTTTTAATCAAACTCAATTGCAAATTATATTTATTGATTTATATTTATTTGATATTTTATTCTTCAAAACTTGTTCAGAAATAATGCAAAATAATAATAGAAAGTGTTGCGAGTGTGAAGTAATTATATAGGAAGCATTAGCGCTACAGGCTATTAATCCTAATTTTCAGAAGACATTAATCGTAAATAAAGGCGAACACCCTTTTCTCGCGTGCACCACTTCATTGCAGATCGAAACAATTCCCTTGTTAACCTGTATCTGATTTGCGTGCATTTCCATATAAGTGCATAGTTTTGTTTCGTTGAATTGGAATCAGTTGGAGAAGAACACTGGTGTGAATATGCATTACTTCTAATAATATAAATTTATAGAATGTCCTGTTACCAAATTTTACTCGTGTATTTATAATTTTATTTAGAGGTTTCCATAAATCATAGATAATTAAAATGTAGGATAAATGAAGAATTTTAGATAGATGATCATAAATAACGATGTATACTGCATCAAAGACTAATTAATAGAAATTTAGATTAAATCGATTTGATTTTTTTTCTTTCAAAAAAAAAAAAAAAATAAAAAAAACAACGCTCGACAGAAAGTTTCGGGCAACCTGATACGTTAATATCTGATCCAACGCATTTAATGTGAAAGTTTCGATAAAACTCTGAAATCGAAGCTCAGAAGTTAATTAGAAAAGTAATCTACCCTGTTTCAATAATTATTCAGCGAAAGTTTTATCAGTAATACAATATATAATACATGTAACTCGAAGCGTGTTACACGAAAGTATATTCAAAAATACATTCTGACCAGCCAAGTTGCAAATATGGGACATCTATCAGATTACATCCTTTAATTTCCTGTCGTGTACATTGTGTTTCGCTCAGTTAGGCATTAGCTTGGCGCGCAAACATTTGTGTTACAAATTTAAATAGTAATTAATCGGAGTGGTTTTTATTTGAAGAAAAATAAAACTGGCTAAAATTTATTCAAAATATAAATTTAAACGTACAGATAAAATCGATTCAGTGACTTGATTTCAAATAAACTTCATATAAAAATTCTTAGATTTCGTCATAAAAAAAATGTCAAAAAATGACTAAAATGATACCAAATCGCTTACTCGTTTAATTTCGTTTATTACTTATGCGTAGTTCATTTGTTTCGTATTTTAACTTCATTGTTGAAAACTAATATCAAACAAGAGAACACACTCTTTCCCACTAAAAAAAATTAAAGATAAATTAAATAAACGCTCAAAGAAACAAATATCAAACAGTTCACAGTTGCTGTCCTGTGTAAAATTAATCTCAAAAGGTCGTAACCATAAAGAACATAGACGCAAAAACACACAAAATGGACAATTTCATTGGGGAAATTTGCAACAACGCGTATATCTTCCGTTATCTCTTCGCAATAGATTGTTACAAAAATAATTTCACAGAAATCAGACTCGTTATATCAACTTCACAGAGGAAACATTTCTCGTTAACTTCTTTGGTATCATAAAATCCGGAGAAATGGCAATGTCATGAAATTTCATCGTAAATATCAAAGGACCGGAGTGAAAAAGCTACAAAGAACGGACGAATTCAGCGAAAATTCATTACTCGGGGCCATAATCTTGTACAGAAGCGTAAGTCTTCCGATATCGGAGTAGAAGTTCCAGTGAATCCTGGTCTTTGTCGAGAAAGAGTGCTCTCGCGTGTTCGTTGATTGGCGTATCGGTAAAAAATCGGTTCCAATCGCCTTTTTCCGTTTCATCGATGAGATTTCCTCTTTCACAGGAAGCTCGTGCACGATCGAACAACGTCCGCGATCTCGATGGTCCTCGGGGATATTATTAGCAGATTTTATTAGCCACCGATGGCAACAAACTGCTGATTGCCTTTACTGACGACGATCCATTCACGTACAAGGCGGTTTTGGTCCTGATAATTTAACAAAGAAATTTTTCCAACAAAAGCTCATTGGTATCAAACGAAGAATTTACCGATATAAAAGAGAATTGATATTAAAAATTTGTATTATCTTCTCGTAGAAGGCGGATATCATTTTGTATCTTTTAAATAGCACATTATATTTTCCTTGTCATATTCTGAATAATGCGCTATTTAAAAAAACATATAGAACGACTCTTGTTTCTTATGAAAAAATAATACTTCGCAAAATTAATTCATTTTTACGTCGGCAAATTTTTCATTTGACAGGATATTTTCAATGGGCTCGTTGGGAAAATCTTTTATTCAAACCGCCTCGTATAATATTGTGCTCCACGATAAATTTCCAGGACGAAATTAATATCGCAATCGTGGAATCGTAAAATTGACGAATTTAATTATTTGTAGCAATTATTTGCAGAAATGAACATTTTTATTCGTAGAATTATTTGGAAAGCTAATTATTAAAAATGCAGATTATACGGAGAATGGAGATTTTAGAGACGAATAATTTTTACAAGTCGAAAGTCATCCAGGTGAATAAATTACGTGCCGAGTTGGCAATTCGAATTTTATTCATGAAAAAATTTTGCAACGATGCGCAGATCTGAATTCGTTATAGCAACGTGTAACGTTTGGATAACTCTAATCTAAATGTAATCTTTAATCATACGCCGTATGAATTTGAATAATTAAATTCTACTTTAAATAATTACAAATATAATATTCCTTCCAATGTCATAATAAATGTAAATCGCGTGTCCAATTACAATGCAATTTATCCCGTACCTTTAATCAACGTCACAGATAATCTTATAAGAGATATGTCTTATTCCATCCTTCTGACAAATCAGTGAAAATACTCGTTTCTTCGGTGGATCATTTTACCATCACATCCATAACCTTACGTACCGAGTGCTCGAGCAAAGAACCCCGTGGACATGTTTTCTCTCTCTCAACAGGTGGTAGTCGATTGGAAAGAAACAGAAACAACGTCAGGATTCCCCGGAGATTGAGACAGTAACTATGGCTTATCGATAGTGCGACGATATATCAACCGATGATAAGTTTGATCACGATGGACGAATCAGATATAGGAATTATATACTTTTAACGTTCGCGAAACTTTAACTTCATTAATGGAAAAGAAAAGAGAGAAAAAGAAAAACTCCGTTTTGACGAAGAAAGGGAAAAACAGTGAAATTCTTTCTGATTTCAAATTTTTCAAATTGTTAAGGCGTTGCCAAGCGTTAATTTTAAACCGGCTTCGTCACGCGGACGCGATTTCTCTATTTCTGAGTTTTAGATTTTTATACGCATTTTTACTATATTTCGTTTTAGATTTATTCGTAGGCAGAAGAGCTGATTTTCTAGGATTAACGAAGAATCCGTAGTTTCTCCTGCACCTCAAAAGCAACTGACGCATTATGAGCTCGTGAAAACTCGGGCTTTAGCTGATGCGAGAAAGCGATGGGTATTGTTTTGGATTTTCCCTAACTTGGATGACGCGTACGTCGCTCCGATACCTCGAAGTAGAGGTATCAATATTCAAGAGATCAATTAATTCGTTGTTGTTCATCGGCAACCAGAAATAGGGTTTTGTGTATCTTGCGCATCAATTAGTGCCAACGGAATGTTACAATGTTTCGTATAACGCGCATGATACGAATATTCATAAAAGGTATCTACGAGTCTACGAATATTTTCGTGAATCTATTTGTGCGTGACATATAATCGATCGCGCGTTTACGATAAAAGAAAAAGAAGTTCGAGGATGAAATTTTCACTTGGCGCACTCCGTGTCGAAATCTATTTACAAACAGTTAAAACCACCTTACGTCCACCTACGTCAGGAAAGGACAATCTCAGAGATAAATGTATCTTCGGACTGTTTAAACAGAAGCTGTTTCCGTTTCTCCTGAAGAAAACAACGGTGAGATGCAAGTAGTTTAATCAATAAATACGGAGGCGGAATGAAGTGGAACAGTTTGAAACGCAGGGAACGAGCCCTGAGGATGTGATTACACATCCAGCCAGACGTGTCGTTGCTACGCGTGATAAGCCCGATGAATAAACGTCTGATCTTAATTATAATGAGCTGGAAATTTCGGCGGCCGATAACGTTCGTCGCATCGCAACGGCTAATCAGAAATTCAAAGATTGAATCACCTCCGAAACCGGATAACGAAAACGCTGACGAAGCTCATTATATACCTAGTGATACCGTTAGAGAATCGCGAAACGGATTTGCATCGTGACCGCTGTGCTGCATCGTTATCTTTACATCTACGATCGTAGAATATCGCGTTCATAACTGAGATGGATTTGATCTATGGTTAAGTTAGATTAGGTTCAGCTTGCGTTCAATCCAAATTGGAAATAACGAAATGAAACATCGTTTGTAAATATTTACGTTGAATTATTTGCATTACGTTAGTTTTCGTGGAAGTTGGATGGGAGAGATGGTAATGGATTTTGTTTACAGAAATAGTAAATAAGTAAGTATGGTAGTAGAAATGGAGAATTAATAGGTCGTGGAGAGGATATGCTAATTGACGTTTTACGTGAAATAATTGCGTTGAGATGTCTACGGAGTATTAGAGATGCGAGTATTAGCAAGTAACATGTCATTTGAACAAGCATACATTTTAGTGACGTAGAAATAAGAATCGAAGCATCGCTGATACACCTTTAAATTCTCATTCTAACACTAATTAATTTAATAAACGAATATAGTAAGAATGATTTGTTGCAAAGTTTTCAAAAAAAAAAAAAAGATAATAATTCGTAAAAATCCACGATTATAAAAAACGTGCAGAATAAAAAAATAAATCCTCAAAATTTGAAATATTCTATACATGAATCGTTTCCTCTCAATCGCAGAAGAAGCGAAGAACTGAAAGCTGGATGAAGATAGCACTCTTTTCTTGAAAGGTGGAAGAACAAAAATTTTGGTTGAACAAATGTGATCAAATCGTGGACAAACGAGTGGCATTTTTTTTTTTTTTTTTTTTTGTAAAAATTCGCATTGGGGGTGCCATTTTCGCCCGGCTAGAATCGAAACGTGTGAAAGATATGAGGCTACATAAAAATAGTAACACATAATCGATGGCTTGTGCCCATAAATATGGTTCTCGTGTAAAACGGTGTTTTCTTAACTTCCAGCAAAGTTTCCCCCGAACTTAAACTCTTCTACGCAATTTTCCTGAATTTTATAGGGCACACCTTACCAAGTTAAGTGCCCTTAATGGATGCAATAGTAAGCACTTTACAATCCAACAATTTTGTAGCACATAACGTTTCTGTTTACGACTTCTCCATCCAGTAAAAAGAAAATTGAATTGCTCGTGCTACAATTAATTTTCAAATTGAAGAACAACAGTAGAACGCACGTCAAACAGCGTGTAAAAATTTAATCGAATAGTAATTAGTACGAAACGATCGAGACAAAGTAATTTCGATGTTAGTTGGCGTGCAATTAAGTAGGTTGCTTAAAAATTTAATTAAACGAGACACTTCGACTAACTATAAATTAAACACGCTGCCTCATTCACTTTGTTAAAGCCAAGCCTGGATAATTACACAAAATCCTTCCCTTTCGCACGACTTTCGTTGCAATTAACCCAGATGAAACAAATCTTGGTTGTGAAGTACAAGTATTTTTCTCACACAGTTTTTAATCGCCTTCGTGCGTGGAATACACCGAACGCTGAAGAAATAAAAGTGGAAAAATCCAAAGGTGGATTTGTAGTAATCAAAAACTGAACAAAGGCTAACCCTTAACTATATAGCATTTATCGCTGAAGCAAGACTGGAGTTTCGTTTTATTAACAATCTAACGAGAAATTCCAGTGAGCAAAGAAATCATAGAGGTGTAAATCAAGACTTAAATGATTTATGATTCATGTTACGTTTTTATGGTTTAGGAAGTATTATAAATTTTGTGTAACAATTAATTGGGAATATCGTTTCATGGAAAATAACATTGGACGATTTTAACAATTTTAAAAAATTCAACTCTGTATATTTTATAAGAAATATGAAAAAGTCTCAAGAAAAACTCATCACAGAATATGAATACCAAAAGTGTAGAAAAGATGTAATTTACATTCAAGACCTAGAAAGAGTTTAATTTTCACAAAGCTCGTGTGCAAATGTTGAGTTACACAATGCATGTGCAAGATTAAAATGTATGGCATTTCCTCTTTGATTAGAACTAACAAATATGTAGAAGAATAGAAGCAATATGAAAACCTATTTTCAGGATATTCATTCTTTTCATAAGTTCGAAGTTAAATAGCCTATTACGAAAGTTTCTTTCATTTCAAGAGAATTTTTACTATATCCATGAGAAGTAACATAAGAGAAACTGAATTTCAAATTGTATCGCATTTTCCTGGAATTTTAATAAGAATTTATCTACTGTGAAAATATTTCTGTAACTTAATAAGCTTAAATTAATTAGTTACAATGTATATTTCATTGAACATACTGCAGTTGAAAACAAATAAAATAAACGTGCTGCTATATACATTATTCAAGTTCCAATTGTAAAGTTCCGGCCAATGGAAAGTATGAAATTGGTATTATATTTAATATATCACGAATTTCACGAAATCTTTAATCGTTATTAAATATTCACTGATAAAATATTAATCGTATAAGAAAACACAACATTCCTATTGCTTTATATTACGTGAAACACGCATCTGTGAAAATTCATATTCATGTACAGAATATGAGATTTACAAAATTTTTAAACCTTTCATACAAAATTCAAAATTGAATCTACACATTCTAACAAAATGTCGCGTTTATATTGAAAGAGAAAAAGAGAAAAAGAGGAAAGTTCGGGAAAAAAGTTCCTACCTTTCAAAAGTGGAGACCGTTTCAAAACTGTATCGTGTTGTTAGTTTCGAATTTAATCGATCGAGTGATATCGCGTTTCCCAACCGCGGTATCAACGTTCTTGCCGGTAAAAGCATCTCGTGTTCTCTCTAACTAATTGAATCTGCCGCGTTTTCCTCGATAAAACACGCGTCTGTCCCATCTCACGAATCATCGCCACGTGTACGCTCCCGAATTCTCAAATTTCGACGACGAACAAAAGAGAAAAAAAAAATTGGAAAGTTTCGAACACGAAATAGAGGTAAACTGAAAGTGGAACGAAGATTTATCGTAACTTCTTACGTCTATCGTACTGCAGATACTATTGCAAAATAAAACGCAACGCAGATTGCTTCAAACTATACTTGAGAATGTGTGAAAAGAATTTATATGGTTTAAAAATTTACAATTTATGTTTTTAAATCTTACAAATATACATATAAGGTTTTTATACTTATTTTTGCACATAATTTTGTATACGTAATTTTTTTTAAATAACTGATTTGCTACATATATCAGTCGTTAATATAATATTGAAAACATTGTCCAAATGCATGAATTCGAGATGAAAAAAGAATTATGAAAATGCATGAAAAATTTGTTCTCATTTTAATATCATCTTTTTGCAAACATTAGATAATAGAATATTAAGGGGACAAAAATAGGATGATGGACAGAATTATCACCTATATGCATATATTCTACGAATGAAACAGATGACCCTAAATTATCAGAGTTAATCGACGAACAGATCTAGATATCAATTAACTCCAATTAGTTGAATTAGCATCGAAGACTAATTAAGGACCACTGGAACAGGTTATTCCGCGTCGCGTTATTAATTAAATCATGTCACGTGGAACGAATGTTTTGCTACTAGAAAATGAAATTGCTTGATCGGTTCGCAATCAATTGGATTCGATAAATCGAATAAACAAATTGTTGTATATGTAGAAGCCTGGAATAGATTTGTTGGTGATATAATTATATTATTTTCCAATATAAAGGAACGGTATTAGCGTAAAGAAGAATAACATTAGCATAAAATTGGAATGAAAAGAGTATGACATCATAAAATTGGATTAATTACCTATAAAATCTAAGAATTATAGACAAACATTGTCCCTAAGATTTTTTTTAAAAGGCAATCTTCTTTATAACAAAGAATCGAAAACATTAAATAGAAATTCAAATCACGACTTCAAAATACACTCACACGAATCGCCCAAGCTAATTAGCCTTAAAGATGTACCATACCATCAAACAGATGTGCAATACCATCAAACAGATTTATATTCAAAGGAGTTACCAAGGTCGATTATTCGATCCAGCGATAATAATTAAATGCTTCATCTTGATGCAGATTAAAGCTTTCACGCTTCAACGTTTAGCACGAATTTCCATCGACTATGTAAATTCGTATCTTCGTACAAATTTCCTGCTCTTATTTGCTTTCATTGCTATCGTAAGCTAGATGAAAAAGAAGAAACAGAGTTAATAAATAATTTCTTCCAATGAGGTCATCCATGATTGAAATGGCTTTCAAGAGGAATTAAGAGAAAAATCGTTATATACCACGGGGGAGAGGAGCAAGAATTAAAATCTCATTCGATTTTTTAACGAAACAAAACTTCAATATCGTCTGGTAGAAGAGAAGTGCTTATTTAATTTTGTACCGATCACAATATGATAAAGTTATTGAGCAAGCAGATATCGAGAGGAGCGTCTGAAGAGGCAAGATTATGTTAACGTGAAGGAAGAATTATCTGTGCCTCGATCAAAAGGATCCATTCAGATGCTCGATGAATTCATCTTCGCAATTGTAACGCGTTTATTTTGTATTTGCAACTTCAAAAATAATACAACTCGTAAGGCAAAGTGTACAAATTACGTGGACCTTACGAATTCTCTTATTCCTAACCTATCAAAAAATAACATTGGATTTTTCGTATTTTAATCGCGAAAGATACTTACATCCATCGATTGGGTTGACAACTCAGTGATTGCGGATTTTGTCAATACCACCTAATGACAAAATCCGCAATCATTTAGTTACCAACCCAATATATGTTCAACAGCCGTAAACATTGGTATAAAAATTGCCACGATCATTTCCTACGAAGTCTACAGATTGAAAGAGAAAGCTGAGCAAAAAATAAAACGAATATTCCACATTAAAGCACTAAGTGGAAAAGCAAAGCAATAAAGGGATTAATAGCTAACAGTTGCGAAGTTACAACACGAGTCGGCTGGAAAGTGAAAAAGACGAGGTATACAATCTGGCTGGTTATTCGATTTCAACATGGTTGCTCCTTTTTTTCGATACTTTGACCATCGTTAATTAACGGTACCATGGGAGATCGTTAAGTGAATTACTGGCAGAAATGCGATTTAACGACGATAGTATCGGGTTCTCAACAGAAATTAACGATCGACCAATGAACGTGGGAGATGATTCTTAACGACGTGTCGACGATGAAATCGACTACGGGAAAGAATCTCGGACGAAGGAAATCTCATTTCGATCGCATTTCATCGCGTTTCTGCTTAATTTCTGGTCGCTTCAGCAGTTTTCAAACACGATGATGTAGCAATCGGCTGAAAACAGAAAGAATCCAATACTACGAGGATAGAAAATTTAGAGATCCAACACGAAAGGAACACAATGTAATAATTTTAGAAAAGAATTTTAAGGAAAATAATCTTACTTAGATCATTTGCTATTAAATTGTTATTGTTACCAAAGATTAAATTTGATAGTAAACAGCAAACATTATTAAACCTTTAATCTTATATGAGAGATTCAAGATAATGATATAAATCATTAAACCTTTAATTTGATATTGATAATTGAAAACCGATAAGGATAAAGATAAATTTTGATAAAAAAATCTGTATGTTTCCAAATATCAAAATACGTCAGTATACATATTCAGGAGAATTTGGAAATTCGTATGCAGATTTTCGAAACAAATACAAACCTCGAATATCGTTTCCTTGTGAGAATTACGCTTATAGCACCGTTTTCCACTAAATTCCTCGATTAAAACGATCTTAAACGGTAGCACCATCCGATTTTTATTATTAAAGCGAGTAAGAGTATTTCTATGTGCATGTAGAATCGAACAAGGTGTAACCAAGTGGCGCGTTAATTAGAACGAGCTCTACTTTGAATCTCAAACGACGATGTGTATCATTAACGATATACCTTTTAATGCTTGCACGATTTGTTTCAATTGTTCGTTGAAGAAGCCAATTAACGACGAGTGTTACAACACCAGGCAACATCTCCTTTCTTTCTATCGAGAAATCGAAATTCAGGTAAAATTATAATAATTGATATCATTGGTAATACGTGAATCGTTGATAAAGAAATAATTATTTTCTTAATCTTTCATTCTAAATTCTTCGTTATTTTATTATACTATCAAAGAATTAAGAATCGTCTTGGTTTTTTCCAGTGAAATAAGTGGAGCAGACAGAATCAAGCAATAATGGTCACAGTATCTTTAAGTGACCGTGACCGTAGTAAATGCTTCGAAAAATTCTTCCGATTCTTCTTAGAAAAACTGTCGCTAAAAACAGATGGTCTGATACCCTCAATTCGAAGAAACAGATTTTTATAAATATAATTAAAAGGGATAGAACCTAAGTAGAAATTTGTTTCGCCTGCTAAGTATTCTACCAAGTGTTATACTTTGAATATTTTATATATTCTTGCATATTATGTAGATTCTATACATTTTTACGCGTTTAAATTTCTACTAAATACAGAAAAATCCGCAGTATAGTAATCGTTATATCATCGGGAAGAAGAAGAAACCTATTAATCTACTAATCACACTCCATGTCAAAATTACTCTAATTATACGATAGATAAAGTCGTCGACGTGGATTCATACGACTCTCTTAGTTTTCATCTCGCAGAGTTGCTTTTATCGGGCCGGATTTAAAACAGATTTCGTTCGCGGAAAAGAGGCGAAAAGCGATCGATCGACGTACGGAAGAAGCCGCGGCAAAAGGAGATCTGGCAAATTACCATATGCATTCGAGGTCTCCAATCACAGGCTACGTGATTACTCCGGAAGGAAAAAGTTCCATTCCGTGGTTGCCCGCGAAATTGCTCGATCGGAATCCTCTCCACAATTTTTCCGACATGCACAATTTCAACGACTCAGACATATTCTAATTTTCGCGAACGTATTCGTTTCAATAATCCTGTTCAGACGAGCCAAATCGCTTAAAGTCAACCTTATGTTCATAGTAAGCATTTGTATTTGATATTCTTCGCACGAATTTCTCTATTCCGATGCAATAATTCGTTTCTCTATTAGTAAATTATCAAGATTTAATAAGAAAAGTCTCGTTTAATGAGAACTGCCTCGTACAACTTTTCATCTCTTTCTCTATGCTAAATTCAAATATTGGCTACATTTTTCAATTTATGAAATAAATGTCGTTTCCTAACAACAAAACCTAGGCCTGTGATACGATAGAGTTGTAACAATGAAGTGGCCTCAAATGAGACAGTGTATTACATTCGTGGTGCAAGTCAACTCAATTGAATTAAGCAGCTATTCACTTCCAGACATTAAATTGAAGTAGGGAAATTGTGATAAGAAATCATATGCACGCATATCAGGAAACAATTATAATAGTATTTCAAAACACGATAAATCAAATTTGATGTGACGAAACAACATGTAATGAGATGAAGAAATTAAGAAAAATTGGTATCGACCAGTTCAGCTTCTGAGAGACTCGTGTAATGTATGACACACGAATATGAATATGAAGCAAAAATTCCAAAATGTTCATCCTTTGTATCTTACTGATCCGCTGTGACAGGGAATGTCTCACCAAAGAAACTAAGACAAGTATCTAGCAAATTATTCCTTGAATACTTGAATGAACAAGGAACCAACAGGTTTTCCTCCACCTTTCTTCTTCTCCGCCAACGCGTCGAACTTAAGGACTCGACCGATCGATCGAAAAACTTTGACCCAGTTACGTGTTTCACCCTCCGGAACAATGAGTGAAAAAGTCGGCCTGAACGTCGACCCTGCCACCGTCTACTAGGAATCCTGCATTGTTTAACACTGAGGAGGAACGAAACGAAGTCACAGAAACGAAAGCAACGACAAAACAGTGGCGAAATATGTTCAGAATCAAAGCGTGTTCTCGACCGCTTTTCAGCGAACAATAGACCTACTCATGGAGCACGGGCACCTGTTTACGATACCTGCGTACGACGTAACTTTGCTCTCACAAGTTGAATTTAGCTCGTCCCACCAGATAGAAAGCGCTGCACCCTATATTCGGAGTTTATGTGGGCTGGCCTGAGAGTAAGAGCAAAACTGGAGGCTATTAGTTTGATTTCTGACTACATTATAGAGGTGGAAAGAAATGGCGAAACGCGTTGTTGATAGAATCTGTGATGTGAGCATAAGATTCTTTTTATTTCACCTATTTCTTATTCCTTTTTTATCCGCTTAATGCGCATGTTTATGATATGTGGGAACATGAATTATTTCTGATTTATTTGATTATTTTAGCCATTGATCTTTATAGATTTTAGCTACGATATTTTACAAACTAAAATATCTATGTACCTTCTAAAAAATATATTATACTATACCTACTTGCATTGTTGATTGTCTTTTACTGTAAAGGAAATTTATTTTCATCGCTTCTATTAATAAATCGAGGAGAAATTTACGTTTTAAGAAATTAATTCAAATAATTTTAATTGAAGACTATTAAATATCTGATGGCATTATAAAGGTGGAAGAGGCTGCTGAAACCTATTGCTACTCGCTGTATTAATAAAATTTAGGATGTGATTCTACGATCTTTTTCTATTTAACCTACTTTCATTTTTTTTTAATTGAAATAATTTTAATTGAAGGCTACATCAGTTCGATTTCTGTCGACGTTACGAAAATGGAAGAGGCTAGTGAAGCCTATTGACGATCAAATTTAGCGTGTAATTATACGATCTTATTATTTTATCTATGTTTATTTCTTCTCTATCTTCTTCCTTTCTAAAAACGAATCTAATTGAGATCTATTGCTTCTAACGTGAATTTTTTACTGAGAACTCTGTTATGTCTGATCGTCGACACGATCCTGAAATGTCCTAAATGAGAAATTCACTCCCTTGATTTCTCTTGAAAAGGATAGAATATATTGATTATAACTTTTACGGGGCACGTTATTGTCACACATATACACACATAAAGTAGTATTTGTGCACAGTTGTTTGTTGTGGTTTACATTCATAAAAAAAAGGGCAGGGGACGGTTAGTGCTGTCAGGACAACACACGATTCACGTGTACGCAACACCTTGGCAAAAAGTAGTTTCCAGGCACAGAAGTGTGTGTGGAAACACTTTTCGAGGCTCAATTCAAAAAATATTTGTATTTCATATCGCTAAAGAATAATTTCCAGTATTAATACAATTTCATATAACTCTGAGATAAGAATTTTCATATTAAAAAATTGGTAATTTATGATAAGATTGTAAGAAGTAACTTTTTATAGTATTAACTCTATGTAGTGACGATGTATTTCTTTTTTGAAGCTGATAATTTGTTTATGATTCTTGTGTATAATTTATTTTATTCCGGATTAATTCTAATTGGATAAATTTGAAATTGCAAAATTAAATTTTATACTTAATCAAAATTAATTTGGATAATATTAGTAAATAATACTTTTAGATTATAGTTAAATTAAAAAGCAATATTTTTGAGTGACATTTACACTAAAAAGCAACATTTTTGGACGACAATATTTCATGAAACTGACTCGTTTATATCGTCATCTCTCTGAAATTTTTATTCCGAGTACTTGTTAATTCACTAGAAATACGATACAGCTATTTGATGACATTAAAATCAGCTTTTATTCGATCATTTAAATAAAAGTTGTAATGAAACTATACTTAGGTTAACTGAAAGGTTAGGGAAGTAGAGTTTTTCAACGCATGAATAGGCACGAAGTAGGAATGAACGAACAACATGGCAATTTCATGTATAAGCAAACGCTTTGCACCCTAAATTTTCTTTATCGATTTATTATTGCGCTTCGACAATTTTCCTAGGACGTTCAAGTTCGATTTTATTTAGTTTTATAATATTTTGAATTACCGTGCGGTCGAGATGTTTCAATAAAGAAAATTTTTAAGATGAAAGTTAAAATAAAGCAAAAATTAGAAAAATACTTCGATATAAGGAAAACAATTTAAAAAAATATAAACTTATTGAAAAACTTACATTTAAATAACATTCTTCTCAGATCCAATTATGTATTTTGAAACAAAAATTCTTGAATCACACTACGATACACTTTCACATTTTTTATCATTGAACGATACCCGCTACAACTTCTCTAAGAGCGGAACCCTCTTGAAATATATCATTAGTAAAAGTCTATAAGTTACAAGTTACGAATTATTAATATTAATAGAGTCTCCATTATATAAAATGAAGTAACGAAGTAAATCATTCATTCGACTATCCGGTTTGACGTAAATTTGCAAAATTATGAAAGAGAAATATAACCTTCATCTTGTCGCTTGCCAATTCACTAACATTGTTAGTTCGTAATCTATCGCGCAAGAGGGCTCAGCGATCACTTATTCTCCTCCAATATGACATCATAACTAGTCCTGTCGTGTCAAGTCCTGACCTGAAGTGCTCCAGCCATTATAAATATTATCATAATTTCGCTCTCAAATAACACGTGGCATTAAGTGTTTCAATAATCTTCTATTATATAATCTACGAATCCAAGTTTCAGTTGTTTATTGAAATATTTTGCAAGTGTTTCAATAATATTCAATTAATTTAGAACCTATAGTTATAACCTATAAACTCAAATGTCTCTAAATTGTTTATTGAAATATCCCACAACCTCGTCGTACAAAACACGCATTTCACCGTACAAAATAATATTTAACGCAACAAAATCTCAACGCAAACACATAAAAACGACATGCTACATGTAAATAGTTACATACATATTAGGTATATCATGTTACTTCTCACAATCTTAATCAACACAAAAATAACACGAACGTGATCTTCACCTGTGCGGATTCTACGTTTCAAGCAATTTGAAACCTCGAAGACAATTGTATACAAACAGTTCTTGAATCGAACCGCGAATGTCATGGTCGAGAAATCTCGTGGAAGACGAGGGCTGGGCACACGAGGCAGTGTTTGCATTTTGTATTGTGCAAAAGCAAACAAAGGATCAAACGGTGACACTGTCGTTTATAATCTCGTTCTGCTAACCGCGTTTCCTCGGATCGTTTAAAAACAGCTACGGGAATGGTTGGTAAAGCATCGTTTCCCGATATCGTCGAAAGAACTGTTCCATGTTGGAGGACCTTAATTTCGAATAATTGCGGAAATTCTCCTCCGTTCGCTGAAAAATTCGTTTTCGATTAAACGTGCCGCGTTCCGCGTTCCGCGTTTCGCACGCGCGAAAACTCTTTGAAAGCACTTCTCTCTGAAAACGTTCTCGGTATGGATTAATTTTGAAAAATTGTGAAAAAGTGGTGAAATACAGAAAAGTTAAATTGAAGAATTTTTCATATGGATGGATTCGGCTTGGCTGGCAAAGATTTTTTGAATTTACAAGTCTTCAGGTATGGCGCACATATTTTTTATTTATTTTTGTATTTTTGTGTTTGTACGATATACGCTGTTATTAAAAATTTGGGATTATTTATCTTACAAGAGGCGAATTTAGATTGTCAAAGAGAAATTTTAATAATAAAGGGACCCAAATTTTTAGTAGAAAAATAGTGCATGTGTTTGGACTTTTAATATTTTAAATTGTCAAGTAATTAAGTTGCGATAATATTTAAGATTGACAATGAGAAACACATATAAGTTAAAAATGGATTTAGCGATGGAGACATTTACTCTCTCAATGTATTCCTCTCTTTTCTTTGATTAACAATTAATGTCAGTTAATTTGTTACAAAATTAATAGCAACAGCTTATAAAATGTATTGCATTCTATGTGATTACGTTCAGTTGTTTATATTATATTAAAAGTTCGATTAATTTTATTTCTCGTATAAATCTCAATAAATCATGGATCTTTTCTCGTTCCGGGAGATAATAAATGTATTACGATCGATATAAAGTTATAATCTCGGCTATCGGGTGCTTATAAAAAGAGAAAGTGCTTCCGTATCATTAGCCGGTTACTCGAAATGATTTAATAATAGCACGAAGGGAATCGATCAAAACGTGAACCTACAGAAGTTTCACTACGATGCTACTATGTAATGTATAAGAAAAATTACATCGTTTAAATCTCCAACGAAATATATATTTTTTCAGAGATAAAAATATCTTTTATCAAATTATATGGTTGATTTGCCAGAAGAGTAACGGTACTACGTAAAGTAAATTCTTCAAGAGATTAATTTAAAATAGAAAATAATTTTACAATCTAGTTAATATTCTTTGAATTGTATGTTCTTGTAAAACTTTCTGTTTAGATACATTACAATAAAGTATTGTTTATACATATCTCCTCCATATACTTTACGTCATTCTTGTTTAATATCTATAGCATTTTCTCGTATTATTGTCAGTCAGTATAGTTATTACATAATTGAATTGAAATAAATTATATTTTTATAATTTATCTAATTAAAGAAATACAGAAATTTTAAAAGGCGTTCACTCTTTTATCAAACTGACGATATAGTGGAAATAAAGCTTCATCTATTCTTCAAAATAAAGAGGACATGCGGTTAAAATGCAATTTTTGGCTAGTTTCTCAAGATACATCCGAAAAATCTTAAATAAGATCCATTCGAGATCTTCGAAATTTTGCACGATGTAGGTTTTAGCAATATCAAGAAAAAAAGAAGACTAAGAATAGTCGAATAGCGAAGGAATTAATCCTGATTCCGTGGCCCATGGTTTATCCACGCGGTTTAACGTGATTTCACCCCCGTCGTTCCACGAGATCCTCCGCGGAAACATTCAGAAAAACGTACGACGAAGTGTGAAGAGCCGCGCCGCTGAATCAACTCTTAAACCGATCTACCACTCGGTGAATAATTCGATCCTTAATCGAGGAAATCGGACGATTAACTATTTTAAGAACGCTTCACATGCATCCTTCCAAGGATAAGAACTTTTGAAATTTATTCATCGTCAAATATTTGCTATGTCTCACGACTGGAATTTTCTTAAAGATTTCTCGAAAAATTCTCAAAGTCCTCTGATTATCTTTAGCAAAAACTGTGGTAATATGTAATATTAGCGACTTAAAAGAATTTGTAATAGTTATGAATTACAGAAATCTTACAATTGTTATTATGAATCAAGAGATTTGGAAATTTCTTTAAATAATTATCAAGAAATGTATAAGAAGTCGAAAGTATATTATCAGTAATTTAATAAAAAGTTCAAAGAATGTTTATCAATAATGTGCAATTTAATTTCGATTCAGAAAATTCTTTGTTATCTCTGGCAATCTTTGCAAAAGCAATAACAGCAAGATCGCTGAGCCAAAAGAATTTAATTACGGATCAAAGAAATCTTGCACTTGTTATGACCGAAACAATCTTAAAGAATCCTTTGGTTACCAACAACTATATAATTTCACGTTATTATGTATATTCCAAAGAAGACTTATTTACAGTTCGAAGAACCTTGTAGTTGACAAGAATGTGCAATTTAAATATGGGTCAAAGAAATCTTACAATTGTTGTGACCCACGATATTTTAATGAACTCTTTAGTTATCGTGTATATAGATAAGTATACATATAATTCTACATTATTATACACCAAAGAAAATACATATCTAGTCCAAAGAATCTTTCACTTATCAATAATATATAAATTCACGTATTGTGTAATACATAACTTTACGTTTTATATAATCTGCAACTGTTATCTTACCCGTAATACGAAAGAAAAAAAAAAGGTGGAGGAAAAAGACCGTGGATGAATCTGTTAATATCACGTACCCAGTGAGTCCGGTTTAAGAGTGGACGAAGGACACGGCACAGAAAGACAGAGAGAGAATGTGTGATCAGCCAGGGTGAAGGAGATTTACTCACGATTATGTTGCACGTTTCGTTGATGCGGCAGGACTGTCGTCGAGGGTGGAAAAGCACGTCGGACCGGTCGCGAATGAGGCTCTCTCCTCTCCCGACGCGCATCGCGCAGACGTGCCTCTCCAACCCCCTCTGCATTTACGTGTACACACGATAAACGCGGCGAGTAGAAGGAAGATCGCTCAGCGGTTTTCTCGGGGCTGATATAGCGGGACAGAACAACCGAAGGAACGTCAAGGGATCGTATCGCGAATATACTTGATCAAACATACACGTGCAACTCCGCAAAATATTCTCGAGCGCAGAAAAAGCGCAAAAGACCTGCCGGCTTGAATACTCAATTTTCTTTTTTAACTCGTTTAGGGTTTAATATTATGACTCGACGGTGGATGGTTTTACTTTTTAAGTTTTTACTTATGAATACAACTAAATAAAGTAGAATTTAAGGAGAAAGTTGTTTCGTGAAAAGGATAGATCCTAGTTTGAACGATGGTGGAGGATAGGTGAATCTTTTTTTTTTTCTTTTTTTGTTGACTTACTAGAGTTGAATGGAAATTCATATTCTTGTAAATATAATTCAAAGGATATATTATATTATGTTATAAATTTTGCAAACGTGAAGTTATTTTAAATGCAGGATGAAAGGCAAAAAATGTCCCAGTTTACAAGTTTATTTTTCAAATGAAAATAATCATTCTGAACATTGGAGTGGAACTTGTGTTTTAATACAGAATGTAATAAAGATTATTTGTTGGAATTTACGTACAAACGAATACTTCAAATTTTCAAATAAAAATTTGCAAGATGATATTTCCAATGAAATCATCACTTTATACAGTGAGATATATAATATCATTACATATTATTGGGTACAGAATATATATAATATATAAATAGAATAGTTAAATCTAATAATTGAAATAGTAATATAACTTTAAAAGTATATATTGTAGAACATTAAAGAAAGTTAATTTTTTAAGAATCTTTAATAAAAGACTGTTCAATTTATATCGCTTAACTATTAGAGAAAGGATTAAGACAGTTTTTAAATCATAATATTTTTATTAAATATTACAATCTTATTAGGTAAAATAATGGCAATTTCATTCCAGGAAATAGTTCATTTCTAAAGTCAATTTCCACAGATATTTCAAGATTGATAATTCTTAAGGCTTGTTGTCACCCTTCTATTTAATTCTGAATAATTATGATAACCAATGAATTCCAAAAAGTTACTCGAAGCTAGAATTTGATAAATCCAGATACTATACCCAAAACAAGGTAACATGACATACTACATGTATAAGATGGCGTGTAACATCTTGCGCGGCAACGCGACGTAGAGAAATACGTGCGTTGGAAGAACATTTCCGCAGATTTGCTGCTCAATGTTCAAGGGAATTGTAGTGAAATTTGGGCGAGTGACCGTGAGGAATGGGAACGCAGGTTTTAAAGGGCGTTTCCGCTTTAAGAATCCTTTCGGGGAACTCCTGAAAAATATAAAGCAGAATTCGGGTTACTTCGTTGCGCGCACGAAGAAAGCAACGTTTATTATCTGGTCGATTTTTATGGCAAACGGTTTATACGTTGAAAGTACCGTACGTTTCCTATCTATAGTTTCCTGGCTACATTTTTCCCGAAATTTCTTTCGGGACAGCGTCAAAACAATTGAAAGATCGTAATAAGATTCGTGAAAAATATGCGTGTCTTTTGAGAATAAATCGTTTCCTACTGTACAATTATTTTTCTATGAGAATAAAATTGATAAATATCTTTATGAGAATGAAGATTTCGGAAGAGTTTCAAAACAAAATATTGGAAGATCGTAGTAAGATTCGTGAGAGAGAAGCATATTTCTTGGGGATGTTCTTCTCTTTTGTTTCGCGCTTTGCTATACTTTCTGATAATTCGGTTGAAAAATGTTTCAACAATAAATAATTCTTTTTACTAAATATACATGGGGTTAAAAGACGTAGTCAATAAAAGCTTGATTTGTAATAAAACCTTGATGAAACGTAACAATCTACTTCCTTTATTTCTGTAAACGAAGGGGAAAGTTATAGGAGTTCGAGAACTTTCATGTTGAATGTGTTGATTCGTAAAGGGAAGAAAAATCAATGAACCTGTCAATTATTCAGCCGGTTGCAATAAAAAGAAACATCGTGATCGTGGGATACTACTGGATGTTTTTATTCTTACTTCTTCTCCGAAATAACATCACTAAGTCTTCCCTTTTACGTGGGTACCCGGTCCGATTTTACCGCTCTACTCAAGACTCCTAACACACTGGCTTTTCCCAAAATTTATTTTTTCACCTGACAAATACATACAGTTCAATTTAGAAACAGGATAGAATATAGAAAAAGATCTGCATTTTTTAAATGAAGAATTTTCTTTAAAAATGTATATTGTTTATTTCATAAATATCATTGTATTTGCTATAACTTGAGAAAATTAATAGCACTCTATGAGCAAGGAAAATTAGTTAAGAGCCTGCTTGATAATTACAATTTTTGTTAAAGATTAATTACTTTCTACACAAAAAGAATATTTTTATTCTAATTACACATAATTTACGTGTAATAATTGCATATATAGATATAATAATTATACATCTATTATACAATTATGTAAAATTACATATAAACGTTTATACGATAAAACTATAGAAAAAGGACTTTTACATTAATTTCGCTGATTTTTGTGTATGTTATAAGAAGGGTCCTGAGTAAAATGCACTTTGTCCGAGGCCTGTGATAATCAAAAGTTACGAGAGAAAGAAAATTAAATATGTTACGTTACATTTGGTCTAATATAAGTTGTTTTTCTTATACGATATTGACCTTATTCTGGACAATAATTCAGTGTTTACATTTATTATTCCCAACCTTTGTTTCTGCGTGTGGACTCTAATAATCTCAGTGTGATGTTGTTATTCGTTCTTAGTGTATCTTCAGATTTTCATTCTTTTGCACAATGAGCATACAAATTTTATTCTTCTTTATTTCGATTACTCTTATGCAACTTGAAAGCATGATTATAAAAATGTAAGACGTAACGCACAAATTTTACGCCTTCCTACATCATCGTCAGTCTATTATGACCTAATCTAACCGAACCTAATCCATTTTTAGTATGTAATAGAGCCATCAACGAATAAAGGCGAAAAACTTAACCACGATGCCAATAATTGTATTATTTTGTATAGAAAAAATATCACAGTCTGTGACGAGAACATATCCAAAGATCTACGAACTCAATAGTGAAGCCATTTTTCTATAGTTTTACATCTAGATACATCTAGATAATTATAACATCGTAACGTTATATATATTTTGTGGCAAAATTTCTCTGCTCCGAATACAGATCTTAATCTATTTTTCCTTTCTGATAATTAAATGAAGAATCCTCGAGAAACTGTTCGCCTGCTCAAGACAGAATCTCAATTTTCAATTTTTGGTTTTTGTGTCTTCTTTTAAACTGCAGATTCACTGAAATAACTTTTAAGAAAGTTACATGTAAAATGAAAATGTAATGCTGGATACAATGAAAAGCAAGAAAGAAGTGGAGGGAATGTTCATAAAACTTAAGAACAAGGAGACAATAGACATTCTGGCGTGGATAATAGTACTATGCGTATCGATCAATGGGTTGGGAACGATGAAAACTGCATATCATTAGATATTCGGTCGGCTTATTACCTATAAATTCCACCTATAACTTCCTTAATCGAAGAAACTTTCTACCCTTGTACGTGATGGAAATCCGTCAGAAAGATAAGATAAGAGTACAACTTCTAATGAAATGTTTATGGAAAATCTAAGTACATGCTTCTAGAATTTCCCTGAAACTATAATTCCTCGCGAAGATATCTGATTTACTTGTACGACAGAAATATATCGTACGTTTTTAATGATACGATTTTTTAATTTTTTTAATTTGATGACATAATCCCTTTATTTCATTTTGTTTCTGACGTACTTCAAGATGATTTATGATAAAATAGGAATTGTCAATCGATATTAAATTATTTGAAAATACGAATTTTTTATCTTACTTAACATTATATTTAAATTACCTTTACAATACGGATTTCAATTAACTATAAATTAACAACATTGTTTTCTCAACAAAATATGCTTAAGTGCAAAAATGTTTACGTTTGTTTAAACATCGAAGTATCCAATGTTGGAAGATAATTTTATCCGAATTTTATTATTTACGTAATAATATATCTCCTCTGATTAAATACCTGAAATATTTAAAAACATGAAAACATCATCGATCTCATCGTTTCTCGCTTTCTTTTCTCTTTAGCTTTATTCTACTCAAAAGATACTTTCTCCAATAGAAATCTGAGTGTTTTCAACATGGTTACAGAACTACAAAATTCGATTCAAAAATAAATAGTCCTGCGGAGGAAAGGAAGACTCTTTTTCGGGCTTTTATCTGTTCCTTTATATTTCCAAGGGTTGTACAACATGTCAAAGATGAAAAGAACAAGTCTCGAGTACTTCTTCATGCAAGTTTAATTTAACTGCAGGTACGGTATTCTTTATCCCGCGAACGTATTTTCGAAGGGTAGTATTTCGTTGAAGTATTCGGTTGAAATATCTTAAGAAACGTTGTCGTGCACGAAATTTCCTACTGTCTTTCTTGCTTCATCATATTTAATGTTAAAGGTAAAATATCTCGCAGCAACAATATCGCTTAGATATGTATTTCGTACGGTCTCAAACACGAATAAAATGAACTCCTTCTTCTACCCTCTGCGTCGCCACTGAAAAATCGCGTATCGTCGAATAGCAAACGAATATGATACAAAGCATCAAAGATTCGCTGAAAAATTACGGCTACGTGTTCGACGCTTCAAAATTCGAGGATAAAAACAGAGTAACAAATGAAAGAATGGTGAAAGTTTTAACGAAGATAAGAAATTGAGGTTTAAAGGATTTGATGCGTACAGCCATTGTTGTTAATATTAATCTCTTCTATATGTATAATATTCTATATATATAATCTAAATTATAACTTCTCTAGGGAATAACTATAATCTAACTGGAGAAATACTGGCACATATATCGGGATTGAGAGATATAGTAGCGAGAATTTAGTTAATCATGATTTCGACCTGCTGAAAGCATCATCAATTTAATTTCACAGTTAATTAACAAGAAATGGTAATTTCGAATTATATTCAGAGCACCGGTTTATGAAAAATAATAGTAGTCTAACTTTGTCGTTTAACAGCAGAGAGAAGTTTATTCGTCGTTAAATACCGAATCTCTCGATGATAGTGATTATTCTAGTTAGGAATCGCATAACTTTTTATACGTATTTTTTTCCTGTTAGGAGTATAATTATGTTACATTTGCAAAAATTCAGATCAATCTGTTTGAAATCGATTTATCTCGATTAATTTTTAATCCCTTGGTTCTGAAAACTTTTAATTAAAAAACGCCTCAGGTAACAGATTAATAATAAATTAATAAAAAATCGATCAACGAACTAATAATTGCCAAAGGGAGACATTTTCCATAGACCCGCAAAAAAGAACACACTTAATCCTGAAATGTTTAAAAACATAATTAAACAACGTAAAGATCGACGCCCAATATCCTGAAACAGTGTGATAAAGAAACTTCGACAAATTGCATGCAATGTTTATAACGTATCGTCTTGGAAACGCGTAAGAAAGTGTCCTGACCTGATAAACACTCCATTCGGTCCTCTAATTAAAAAGTTGTACAGGACACAGCCGGTGCAACGTCTTCGCGGCGCTCTTGAATCTTTCATGCGTCACAGGATACGCTCCATTACGAGAGCAGATGTTCCACCTGCGCCCCCCAAAAAAAGCGAATATCAACGGAAAAACAAGGTTGTTCCCTCGTGAACGGCCACTCCAAGAAGATTGATGGCTGCTTGGAACACAAAACGATTCCTCCTTTCGACAACCCAAACGTCATGGTTACTGCTGCTTTGCATCTGACGATGTCAACTATGCCAGTCTGATCTCTCGGTGGTTGATCCATTTTCGAGTTTATGATTTATTTCGAAATTTCGCGTAGGTAATAAAAAAGGCCAAATTTTTGGTGGCTTAACTTTCCTTTTATTGTATTTCTTAATCGATATATATATATATATCGTGAATATTTATAGATATTCATATTTTTATGAGCACACCGTGCTTTTATTCGACGTTAACTTTTGTCTTTTTTAAATGGCAACTGACAGAAGAAATATGAGCGGACGTAAGAACCATAATACCGATTATAATTCTAATCGATACTCATTACAATAGGAGCAGAACGTACGAAGAAGCAAAAACGCTAACTACGCTTTTCTTGCTATGAAAGAATAAAGGAAGAAAAAGAAAATAAACGGAGACAAAATGGGCGAGCGAAGAGAAAGGAAGAATGAACGAGCGTCTGTCATTAGCTAAAGATAAAATCGGCGTGTCTGCTGCCGATGATCATCGAAATATACGTAACGTAACATAAGAAGAGAAAAATACAGGAAGCAAGATGAACAAAAATATGTTTTTCTTTACCTTGCCATTGTGAAAAAAGGAAAAGGATAAAGAGCTTAATCGCGAAAAGAGAAAAGAAAAAAAGAAGATCGTTTCATATTGATCCGTCTAATTCGATATTGCTCGAAATAAGACACATCCTTATCAAAGATATAATTTTCAAAAGATAATTTTATCCAGAAAAAACTGCATCATTGGATAAATTACTAAATTGTATAAGAAAGTTCGTTTGGCTTCTGGTGATACATTTTGAATACTATTATAAAATTATTACTTGGAGTGGACATACGAATAATACGAATAAATATTAATTATAATTGCATCATTTAATGATAAGAATAAAGGCAAAACGGATATTATGAGTTAATATTTTAATGAAAGAGTTATTCGTCAATATATACATCAGATTATTGACTTCTTTCGTGACACAGTGAAAATTATTGTTAATTTTGCTCGAGTTTACAATATTTCAGATTATTCAGATTATTGAAATAGTTCATTAATATTGAAATATCGTTTGTTTTAATATCTGGAAGTATCTTTCACAAGTAATCATTAAATAATTTCAAGAATGTACGTATATCGAAAATCTTTTACGAAGAAGCTTCGTTACACATATTCTTTTCTTTTTTTTTTTAATTCTCGTGACGATTAAGCTAAAGAAAATGAGAGACTGAAAAGCAAAATTATTTCATCATACTAATGCAGTGTGCAGAGGAAAGAAAAATACGGGAGAAATGAAACAAAAGTGGCTGGTGATTCGAAATCCTTGGCTGATAGTTGTTAGGAAAAAGAGGAGGAGATAAGTAAGTTAGAATGGAGGATAATAAAAACGGAAGAACTCGAAGTAACGAGTAACCTCGAACTAATTTAACGCAGGTGACGCTAAGCTTTTAATCATTGAAACAGAGACAGGAGAAATAGCGGAGAAAAAGGAGCAATCTCGTAACAAGAATTAAGCCAAAAGACGAACATATGTATTCCATTAATAGTGAACTTTCAATGAACAGAGATTAACGAAGTTTTTATCGAAATAATAAAGGAAATCAAAACCATTGGGCGAGGCTAAGCTATTGGATATTTAAATTAATTCGTCGATGATTTAGTAAAATCTAATTCCTAGTGACTGGACTGAAAATATTTATGCAACTTTATATTTCTACGAACGGAGGTAAAAGTAGAATTAAAACACAGATTTATTTCATCTGTTACAAATTATAACGAGTACGAGTGCTTTCTGTACTTTATATATTTTTGCATACCATGACCTGTGTATTTTTCTACCTTTAAATTTCGCGTAAATATATAAAAATTCACGATCTATGCATAGTATACGTACAAAGTATACACGAACGATGAATGATGGGAAGTTTCCTATAGTGAGTGTTGAAATACTTTCGTGAGTCGTTTCATGTATGTATATACCACTCTAGTGAAATAAATAAACTTCGCTAGAAGAATTCGCTGACGGTTGCGAATTTTGCTTTAGAAAAATGGAAAATGTTGAAAACGTTGAGCGATTCTCCATAGAATTCGATAGACAAGAACTGTAGAGGAATCTAGAGTAAAAGGGAGAGAGAGTAGAGGCGAGAGATACAAACTCAGGCTTCGGGTAATGATTACTCCAGCAAGCTCATGGGGGATTTTAATAAGGAAACGAGAGCTTATTCATATACCCTCATGGCGCAAGCGCCAGAAAGCCACCTGTAGCCCCAGCTTCCAATCAATACATCACAGACGCATATCGTGCAGCTTTCCAGGTAGCAATGTGCATACATGTATATACGTAAGCAGGCACGGATCCATTCTGCGAAGCCAGAAATCGCCTGTTGCTGTTGTCCGCGTTCTGCCAACCATAGTGATTTCGATTGCGATCATTTCAACTCCCTCAGGCATCTCCGATCTCTCAAAAGCAACTGGGAGGAATTGGATCCCTACATTGACAATTTCGCTTTCTACGACCATCCATGCTATGATCCGTAGTCATATTCCAGCAAATCAATGTAGGTCACCGTTCCAAATCGGTCGTATCGAATATTACAACTTCAAAAGTAAATACAGTACGTTCTCTCTCTCTTTCTCTCCCTCTGTCTGTCTGTCTGTCTCTCTCTTGCTTTCTTTCGTTCTTTACGAATGTTGTAATGCTATTCAGTACTTGCTAATCCCTTTCCTGCAGAAAAAAGGCAGCTTGTCCTTGCTCAATGGTTAATCGATATTTTCCTGTTACTACCGAAAGGCAATAATGGGAATTGTTGTATTAATCGTCGAATTTGAGAGTATTAAAGTTCATCGTAGAGACAAATATAAGCTTCTTAACGCCTCTAATATATGTATGTCATTATAGGCTAATATCAGTTGACTTTATACGCTAAAGCCATTAGCTATTCTGCACTTTAAAGTTCCTAACCATTTTTTCAGAAAATAATAAAAACTATTTAACTGAAAATTGTAAAATTCTAGAAAGGGAGTTTACAACCTTATAACTTCTCAATTCACCAATATTGCGGTGAATTATTATGCAACAGTGCCCTGATTTTTATATTCCACCATAAGCATAATACATCGTCTGCGTAATTATGTAAACGTCTATTCGATCGTGCTACGAATCTCAAGTTTGTATCCTTAGGATCTCGTTTTCTTAATTCGTATGCCAAGAGATTAATTTTATTATCAAAATTTTAAGTACTAGCCAACGTTAATGTCAGAAAATAATTCTTCTAAACTTCGATAGAATTGGTCAATTTGATTTCAATGTGTATCTCTGTATCATATAATATTAAAAAAATTAATAAATATAGCAAATGAGAAAAAATTCACGCAGCGTAGAACTGCGAAACTTCTGAAATCAACGCGTGAATGAATCATAAATATTGAAGGATTCATAAGAGGATTGCGCTACATGCATTTATCGTTCGCGAAACAGCTTAATGGAAACATTACTTGGATTCGTGTAGTATCAGTGGAGAATTTATAATATATGGTTATATCCTGTCTATAATCGGACAAGTGATAATTATATGCGTTGCCCGATAGAATGAGAGAAACAACGGTTTCACTTGAAAAATTTGTTATACCGATAGGTTCTTATTTACGGGACGAAATTTATCAAAACCTCACCGCGTAAAACCGTTTTAATGATAATATGATTTATGGATCAGCGCAGAATAAATTGAAAAATAAAGCGAAAGGGAAAACAGCGTTACCGCGTATCGAATGCGTTTCACGCGTGTTCTCGTATGAAAAAATAAAAATCGTTTCATCGACGATGAAATAATTAATCGAGTCGCGAAAGCTATGTTTTTATCCGCCTAGAAATCAATAACAGCGAAGAAAGTCTCGTTTATACTGTGAGTTCGCTCTTAAAAGGATTTTGCAGGATCGAAAGAAAAACTACCCAGAACCGGTCTTCTTTTGTACCTATACAGTTAGCCTCTATCTCTGACAAATATTTCATTTCACGTATAATCTAAGTTTGCGAGACTTCTTTATTAAATCACTCAAAATGCTTCGAAAGGAATTTTTCGTACTATTAGCGATGGTGATAACCATTTTTATTCATATTTCAAACACATTTCTTTAAGAACGCTGTGTATTATACGTATAGTATAATAAACGAAGTATATCCATTCATCCACATACAGATCTTTAAAACGATCGAAGATATCTTCTTCGTGATATATCTTCGAAATTGTTTGCGTACGTATGGTAAGGTAAATATTTCGTAGAAAGACTATACGCTGAACGACTTTTAAAACGACTCATGAAGGGGTAGTCGATTCAACCCAGCCCGTAATACAACAACCCCTCGATGTTCGTGAAGAAAATTCTCCACGAGATCGTTTTTTTTTCACAGCTCCCTTAAGGTTCTTCCCTAGCCTCTTTGTTGGCCTCATCTTCGCGTAGATCGACATCACTGCCGGTCGGATGTGTTCATAATGGAAATACGACAGAATCAGCGATCAGGATCTCGAATGTCATCCCGACGATGTTCAGAGAAAAGCTCAGAAATAATCTGTGCGCTCTTGGATTTACGTCGTTTCAAGACTTCATGATTCTCCTCGGTACTTTTAACTCTAAAATTGTCAGAAGTATCTACACACATCATAAGTGTATAAATCTTTCATTTGTTTTAAAATTAAACGGATCGATAGTTTGTAGATTTTCATACATTCCAGTGACTAATTTAGTATCTATTCGAATGTTCTGACTCATAATATTGGGATCTTTGGATTTATTCGTTTTTCAATTGGTTTTAGCAGTGTTTTTTTTTTCAAAATGTTTGCTACAACAGAGTTCAAAGGACTTAGGACACCTTACATTTTTAACAAAATTTCAGTATCTAATTAAATATATTAATACGAGTATCTACGCGTAATAATACGTGTAGAGGAAGAATTCTAAGGTAGTATCTGCGAGACAAGCCAATGTATATTACACAGATAGACTCTCTAAGGAGTTAAAGTTACCACATATGTTCTATGGTAGACACCTATGAAAGAGTTGTACAATGACGCGCGTAAAATCGACTAGCGATTTATCACGGTCATTTTTCACTTAGGGATGAAAGTTTCTATTGACTGGCTGGCTCGGTAAATGAGTGATATATGGGAGCAGATTAATGGAGTTTCCAGATTTTTCTTATTCGTTGTAAAATAAGTTGTTTAAATAAATTATACGTGGCTAGATTTTTCCGTGTGAAAAGTCGTTCTTTTACATCGAATCTTAATTACCACAACACAAAACTCTCTTTTGAACAAAACTCTCCAAAATGAGCAACAACTTGTTTGCATTTATAATAAACAAAATAAGCGAAAGTGGTCGATATAGGAATAAAAAGGATCGTTTTGAACAATTTTTATTTAAAAATAAGTCGTGACATACACGTTATGTAATCGGGCAATCGTAATAATTTTGATGTCCATGTAACATAACGTGTACGTTATCCGAGTAAAATAGCGTTTTAGTTAAAACTTCATAAAGATAAACGCACAAAAGGTAATTATATCTGTTCCAAGAATGAGACAATTATATAACGTATATATGATAGGAATAAACGTTATTCATATTTGTAGGCCAAAACCGACAAAATATGACACACACGCAAAATATAAAAATTTTAATAAAATGTAAGGGTATATAGTTAAACAAATAAAATTGTTTAAAGTAATATAAATCATACGTGACAACAATTTTCGAGATACTCTCCCAAATATAAACCTTCATTATTTCTACAATCATTGCTTTGGTGACTGTTGTCTGAAAATTGTCTGAAAATACTGATGATATACATGTGTTGTCATGCGACAAGATACTGCATGGCATATATGCTATGCCACCGGTCTCGAATGTATTAAATAAATGCTGTTTATTTTTAATATTATACGATTGTATAATAATTTATTAATTTAATACAATCTAATTATTAGGTTGTTTCTACTCTCCTGTTTCCGATTAGTAGATCTAATTATATGAGAACATTCGCAGCCTAATAATCAGTTAATAAATTATTTTACAAAATTGCCCCAATGTTTCGGACGAATATCCGGTAAAACAAAGTCAAAAAATAGTTCATTCATTGCCTACCCTGTATACGTGATACGATGCAACCTTCTTGGCAGCCCTTACTTTATTAATAACAACGCGTGTGACGCTGTATGATTAAAGTAAAACGTAAACATTGATAGCGTGGTCGACGAGAACTGTAGCGACGGTTCCTGTAAAATTTTCACAGTCGTGTTTGCTATTTGTGCAAGCCAAACGCGAGTACAAATCGTTGAAACGACGACGGAGATAGGACTTTTAATGTTTTAAGCTGATGTAATAACAGTGTAGCGAACAACGGAATTCGACGGAAACCGAATTCTTAGAAAAATATTTTCCTTTAATCGAAGCTTCTGCTATGTATATTTAAAAAATTCAGTTTTACTTGGTGATAAAATTCTTTCGTTCTTTTTAGTTAAAAAATAGGATATACGAAGATTGAGAAGGAATTTTATGAGAAAAAAATCGATCGACGGAGGATTGGACATTTTTATTCGAATTTTATAATTTTACGTTTGACCAAATCATCAAATCCTATTCATTCTAATAACGATATTTGTAAGATTATTTTTCGTAAGTACACATTTCCCTATTAAAAATTTGATTAAATTTATAATTATTTTACCTTTTTTATTAATGTTCAAATTTGTGTACTTTAACGTAAATTACATTGATAGGAGGAGAATTTTGTGGTAAAAAAATTGGATCAAGATAGAATTAGTTTATTTAGAATAACAGACCTTGTAATTTATGATTTTAAGATCATTTTTTCGGTTAAAAGGTATTAGGTTAAAGCTGATAAAAGCTATTATATGAAAATCAAGGAAAATAGAAACACAAGAAAATTTCTTTGCATCTATAATCGAACTATGTAATGCAATACAGCAGTCTCGCTAATGACCCAAAAAGATTCGCGCTTCTCCTGACACATAAATTAAGCTAAATCAAAGTAAATTAAAAAAGTATTATCTATAGAATCGTTCGGTATACTGTCAGAAGATCATATTAAAATAAGTAGAAAATTACTGTTCTCTCTCGTGAAAAAAAATGTAATGGTACTTTATAGAATTCTAATGAACTTCTCGACCTACTTGCGAATATTCAACCTACACAATTTCTCTTCAATTCATCATGTTGGCCGATATGCACCCTTTTATAGATTAAAGAGAAAGCTTCTTTATGCAGGTTTACACATCACACGTTGGTTTCATATTGAAAGAGTACGTAATTTCCGTTTCTGTCCTTTTCCTTTTCCAATGTGACCCCTGAAATAATACAACATTCATTAAGAATCTTATTACCGAAGCGTAATCATTCAATTATACTTTAACAACTCCTTTAACCATTTCTACAATTTCTATGACAACTTTGTTATTTTTATACTGTATCTTTACATATGGGACATTGAAACAGCTAAGTCTAAGGTTTTAGTCGTCTGCATATTGCGTTCAGTGAGAAGATTAAAAATAAAAAATTATATTATTATGTTGCATTAAAAGAGCATTGCATAAGTTATAAATAAAGGTATAATTAACGGGAGAGACATAGGGGAAACACGAAACATCATTTTCATTCCACAATTTGAATATAACATTCGCATATATGAATTATGAATTAAATGTTACTGCCTTGTTTCATATTGTATGGCATACAAACGTTTCTTACTCAACTACCTGATAATAAATTCAATTTTCTCTGTACATTTCAAGTTTTCTTTCAAACTTTATCAATACAATCATGATAATCCTGTCTCATTACAGTGATATTAAAATTTCATACAAATTTCACATAACATAATAATATATTTATAAACTGTTCCTATAGGCGTTCAGATATTGTTATGAGCTACTATAATTCCATTTTCTAAGATTATCGTATCCTCTCTTAGCAATCACTTTTAAAATTCTCTTTCATCTGCCACTATAAATTGCGTGTTTATTCAATTTCGATCCTTGCCTGTACCAAAACCGCATACATATCCCAAGGTGTGCATATAAAAGCAAATATTCACCGTGGCTTGATATACGACACTCAAAGTATCAACGAAGATGGGATATAGAATCGAACGTCGCAATATCTGCTTTAGCCACCATTGAGAACCATGCACACGAACTTTTATGCTTTCAGATTCTAATATCGGTCACGGATGATTCCACGGAAAAAGATAAAATTAGAATATGACGTTTGTCCTTCCTAGAGAATTGATACGTTTGAAATATCAGTACTATTTCGCGTAAATTTTCACGAAAATCGCACGCTTCCATCGAATTTCCTTTCTCGAATTTCTTTTTTTCATACGTTATATCGAAATGCAAATGCCTTTTTTTTTAGTTGTCGAAAGGATATTTTATTGTTCAATTTTCATTGAAAATTGTTCGTCGAAAGTTGTTCCAATGACAGAGAAACAAATGGAACGACGCGTAAACAGCAAAAATAGACTACGCAGGATAGTCTTTAAAGCAAACTTAACTCGTGCTTTTTATATTTCTCGCGATAGAAAAAAGTAAAAAGAATGATATACGCCAGTGGACAAAAGGATATGTAAAAAAAATTTCGAAAACAAAACGCAAAAATTTCAAAAATTAAATATTTCGAAGAAATGCAGAAACAAAGTCATTCTTTGCTGGAACAGGAAAGAAACAAAAAGGACGACATGTCACTGAAGAAAATGGGGTGCGATAGAATTCTAAGAAATAAAGAAAGATATAAATTGTACAAATACAATAAACAAAAATATGTCTCTTCAACCAATTGAACTTGCAAGATTCGAGACCAAATACACACACGAGCACACTACATATTTGTGTTATATTTCTCGTCTCAATAAAAGAGGAACGAAAGGATTGAACAAAAGCGTCTGTATAAGATTTCTGCCAAACAAAACCTAAGAATTTTTAGGGTCGAGAATAGATAAAAATATTTCTTTATTAAATTAATACTTAAACTATTGATGATCGTATTATGAGACTTGTAGACTTCTTTTTACTAAAGAAACTAACATCAAACTTACCTTACCAAATATCATTCAAATACAGGGTGGTTGGTAACTGGTGGTACAAGCGGAAAGGGGGTGATTCTACGCGAAAAAAGAAGTCGAAAATATAGAATAAAAATTTTTCGTTTGAGGCTTTGTTTTCGAGAAAATCGACTTTGAATTTTCGCTCGGTACGCGTGCATTTTATCACGTCTCGTTATAACGGATCTCGCTGTAGATCGTTGTCTCGATGGAAAAATTAAAAAAAGAAAGAAAAAAAAATTTTTATCCTATATTTTCGACTTCTTTTTTCGCGTAGAATCACCCCCTTTCCGCTTTTATCACCAGTTACCAACCACCCTGTATAACGTTAAAATAATAATTTGCATATAAGTAGGTTCCTACCCTGCTTATGGTTTACATACGCCTATTCTACTTACGGTTCACGTAGATTCAGTTCGACCAGAGGAATCAAAATAAATTGCCTCTGAGACGAACAAGTTAACCTAACCCAACTAGAAAGACTGACTGAGTCGAATAAAAGCTCATGTTAAAACAATATGCCACCAAAAAAGGCACACGGATGTTACGATCACTCGACTCTACCGCATAGAGCCAAACTTCGATCGAATGGAAATAAAACAACGAGAAAATCGACTAACCAAAAAGAAAGAGAGAAAAAAGAATAGTCATCCATGTAGAATAACGCACAATGCTTCGTTAAGATACAACGGACAATCGTACGAGCCTGTTACACGCGATATCGCGCTATAACATCTCGATATCTATCCAGTTGGAGATTGATACCGATGGGATCAAAGTTTCAAACGTTCTAAGCTTCGAATCACGTTATAAGCGACTTTTTCGTTACATAGACACATTGGAAACTTAGAAATCTTGAAAGTTTTCGTGAAACTTGAGACTGTGGAACGTCTTAGACGCCTTAAAAATCTTGAAAGTCTTGGAATTCTTGGGGATGTCTTATGGGAATGATTTCTATATTGAGGAAGTATAGAGCGTGGATTTTTTTTCTTTTTCTTATTTCCGTTCCTGTCATGTGTGATATATCACGCGAGCATGCGTGCGTGCAATTGTGATTCTATATAATCCAGTCGAGTTTTTCTATTCGATTCACTTATTACACGCGATACATTAACATATTCGTCGTATAAAGACAATCTGAATTATTATTTCAACGTTCAGCACGTCTCAGAATCCTTGATAAGTTTCTCTCGAATTCTTGAGAGTTTCGTTTGTAGTACACGTTACGAGCACGTAAATGGTGGACCACGATGCAGAAACGGGCATCGTTAACCGCGTTAATATCCGTTTCCAGGGGCAGTCGCGCAAGGTCCACCGTTCTACCGTGCTACTTGATGACGAGGGAAGGGTCTATATCTAAATATAACGTTCTGGGAAGGGCTCGTCGGTTTGCGCGGAGCGAACCTGGATAATATCGATTTTTCCCGCCTCTGTACGCCTCTACCAGGCGAGCTTTCGGCTCTCTGCTTATCTACCGTAGATAGCAGTATTTTACCGTGGTCTCTGCTCGAGTTCTGGCGGCGATCCAGCCCTAATAACAACATACGGTAATTATAACCAGACGATTTATTACGGGTTTTCGCGTTTTATGTACGCGAGCCACGATTTGATAAGGTGTCCTCCTCCTTTTGATTTAAGTTTCTGAGCTACGTGCGTGCACGTTGTCCCAAGCAGTTGCGAAAGGGAGAAGGCTATGGAAGTCACAGAAACCTGATATACGTCCTCCACTTCCGGTGATGCTAACAAATGCCTTCCGGGAGAGTAGGCGCTGCGGTGTTATGAAAATATTGCCAATGTACCGGTTCTAATCGATTTCTTCCCTTTTTCTTCCGTAAGGTGCTTTCTTATTCAAGGTTTTCGGAAAGTTGCAAGTATTTCTGGGATTTCTTGTTGAAAAATTGAAGTTAGGCTGATTTTATTAACCTTATTAATTTTGAGAAATTGTGGAAAGGTAATGGCTCGATCGCTGGGTAAATCTTGTAAATTGAAATATTTATTTTCTTTTTGGTGAGAAAATTGAACTATCAGACAATTATAGAAAATATATGGAAAGGTTGAGTTTACCTTAAAATGTTATTATACCTTGAAGGATGGAAATATAAAAAAGATCGATAAAATGATCGCAAAACTTTTTCTAAAATGCATCTGACTTTTATATAGCTTCAAAGGTAACTACGTTTAAAGTTTAAAGTAAAAATGTCTGATAAACTATTTTATTTATCGACCCTGTTTCATCGAGTAATTTCGAGTCATTGAATCATTTTTTCTTTTCTTGGCATATACTTTTCTACCAAAAATTTTACGCTTTGCGATTAACGTATACACTCAGATTATACTTTTCTAAAACTTCATTAAAAAATCAATTCGAAATAAACGAAAAATACACCTTACAATTCGTCTATATTCATTCTTCGTGATTTAATAAATCCCGCCATTTAATTTGAATTTCGTACGCTTTTGCAAATGCTGCCAACGGGAAATCCGGGAAGCATTTCATCGAACACACGTCGATAAATGAATTTCCATCCTCTAGAATGCTTCTACACCAATCAAACCCAAATTATCCCTGCGAATATTAATTATAAAAGTATTAATCACGATCTTAGATCTTTTTTCACCCAACTAAAACCAACAAACTTTTAACGAATATACATACATTACGACATTATCAATCGCTCTCTTATCTATTCTTAACAATCAGCAGTGTAATTAAACGAAAATATACATTAATCGATTTATCTATCATTAATCATTCGGTTAAAAAAGTGAAAAATCCAGCTAAATAATTATTAGCAATTATATTTATCGACTTGTTATTCAAGCAATTAAATCAATCACTATATAGAATATCAAGTTGACAGGTCATTAATATTAAGGCAGTAGAATTATTTTTCATCTTTACGTAAAGAGTAAATATACCTAACCGATATGAAATTTCACTGTAACTTCTCTCTGTGCATACAGAGTATTGAAAAAATAAAGTGCAAATTTTTATGATTTCCTTATCGTGAGTTACTATTGATAATATCAAGAAATTAACACAGAATCAAATTCAAATGAAACAACATTTTTTTTTAGGTAGAGCGTAACTTTATACTATGTATACACAGGTTTATTTTGTAATTTGATCTCTGCTTAAAACTTGTATCACCTTTCCCTTCTTAGACCAAACAAAGTTTCTCATACATTCTTCTGAAAAGTAACAGTATTATAATTGTAACTTTCGTTTTTAAATATAATCAGTTTCAATACTATGAGAAACTAATGCTATGATTAAAATATCTTAAAGAAAACATTGTTTCATTTGAAATTCTAACATGCTGCAAACTTCAGAAAGGTCAAGTACAACTACTCGTGACGATAAATCATTTTTTGAATAATCGTAAATAATATATATGTACATTAATATTCGATAAAAGGAAGAATTTTAAATAAAAATATAATAATTTCTTTCAATGCCCATTTTTGTTCAGCAATTTTTCTTACACGGGCCAGTTCCCAAATTTTCGATATTCCCACGATCAATCGTTAATCGAGGTTCTGCCATTCAAACGCACGCTTGCTTTTTTCAATTACAATATTACAAAATACATCGAATTGTAGCGATCTTAATCCGTGGAAAAAATTATTTCGCGATTACGATAGCAATAATGTTACCGTATATAATAATATCGCGATACGATACGACTTTTCCGGAAACCTATTGATAGATGGCGACGTCGTACTGCTGCATAAACGCGATACGAAGATAATGAATCCTCGGCGTTTTTCGTTGTTTATCGATGCATCTATCGCACGCATGCACCAATGATACAATGGCGTGCTGTTCTTTAGAAATATCTTGCCCTTGTAAATTTCGCGCTACAAAAGCCACCGTACTTTACATTGACGGCAATAGAGCGGAGCAGCGAAGGGCATGAAAGGTTCTTGCAGAGGACCCGCAGTCATTGAAAATTGTCGCCTGTTGTAGATGAGATCGTTGCTCCCCTTTGTCGCGGCCAACCTTTTTTCGCCCTGGTAATACAGATATTGGCCATTATTTCGCGAGCTATTTATTCTTGCGAGACTAATCGCTGATGCTTCGAGACGAGTCAAGATATTTTCCTGAAGATCGTTTTTCAACCCGTTAAGGATCAACCGCTGAAATAGTTCGTCAAAAGTTACGTAAATTGCGAAATAACTTACATACGGTTTAGTCAAGACAAAAAGTATGTTACATCAACAGAAGCTTTTCAGAAGCTGATTACAGGAATAAAAGGTGGAAAAAATATTCCCGTGATTTCAAGAAAAATAAATTATCACGCTGTTATAAATATATCAATTTCTTCACATTCTCGAATATTGGCGTCGTATAATTTCATATTTTAGAAGTTCAATGAGAAAAGAAATCTTAATGAGATGCTACAATTTCTTTTCCTTTGTATAGCGATAAAAAATGGATATTATTTGAAAGATTCGTTTCTTATTAAAAACAATATAATAAAAGAATTCTCCTCCTGTCTCTCTATCCTGTTGAAACGCTAATTAGCGTTTCTACGAACGCTTGCTTAGGTGTTTCCAGACACCCGCCGTGTGAAAAGCGTAACAGTAAACAAAATATTGTTTGGAACAACATGCGTAACTTTCGTAATTCGAAAACTGACGAAAATTACATAATTGCCTTATCTGCTCTCTATTTGCGCAAATACTTCATGCTCGACAGAAGAAAACGTGCCAGGGTGCGCGTCATGTGACGTACATCAAACCGAGATTTCCTAAAACGAGAGATTCGAACACACGAATCGAGCCTCCTACGCAACAACTGTTTTTCTTCGAATTCATCAAAATTATCTATCGATCCTTACAGAAATAACATACAACTAAATCATTACGCGTTAACGTTAACGTTGCTTTCCTAGTGAAATTTTCAAACGGTGCTTCAAATATTATCAAGGACGCGTGATTTCCCTTTTACATTTTTCAGTGTCTCGCGCGTAGATAAAGGAAAATGTCGAATTTTAATTCGACTTATTGCTGGATAAACCTGTCGTCACGTTAGAAGGATAATCTGTGCTTTAGGATGGCGAAGCTTCGTTAATGGTAAGATATATTATCAACACATTCGATGTAGAACGAAATATTACTTCGAAATCGTTGCAAAAATACTTCGATAAAAGAAAAATTATTCGTACGTGCGACTATTCAAATTCATCGTACGTATTATATTTCACCGATGCACCATTATTGATAGTAAATTAATTCAAATTTATTCCTCACGATTATTCCTCCCTAGATATCACGTAATCCTATGAGAATTCTAATCTATATACAGTGTAACAGAACAGCAAAAGTAGAAGTAACATTTCACATTTATATCGAACTAATATTTATCGAAAAAGAAGACAGACACCTTTAAACTTCGTATTCGAATATCGGCTGTCCACGAATTTTTAGCGCGTTTGAAAAAGTAATTCGACGCAGCTACGTATATTCGCGTACGGTTCCTTTGTACCGATCTAACACAATGTAAATATTGAAATTGCCTTATCGCTGCAGGCGCTTCGATTGTAAAAATTTCTAGCTTAAACGGTGGCTCGGTTAACAAAGTGAAACGATTCCCATGGATAGAAGAAAAATGGTAGTTTCGATTCGACGAGAAATCATCGAACGATTAGCTTTTCAGAGACGTTGCCCTCGAAATGCGAATTGAATAAATCGCCGTCACGCTCTAGGAAACCTTTTCGTACAAAGTACTCGAGGTACAGAAAGGTTTCGTCTCGGTTTCCCTCGTACAATCCCCTTAACGCCGAGTGGATCGAACTCTGGTGCATGCTCGAGGTGCTCGAGATCGCATCTCTTCACGAATGCTCTCACGTGATACCACTATAATGTCATACGTCGTAACGATCGCGGCATAGTAATAGTCCAAGAACAAACCTGTCACGCTACACGTCTCTACCGGGACACATACATATATGCACTCCTTCCACCCACGTACATATACAAAAACGTGTAGTATACACAGAGACGCGTTACGCGACCAATCGATCGAATTAATATTCACGATTGTTGAAGCATGGAATCGACGTCGATCGGAATCCCTCTTGGTATGCCTGATTAGCTTACTTGCTCTTTATCCACGTTCCAAGTCGAAGGAGATATTATCGACTCGAGGATATCGTTGACTACAAGTTGTTGCATCCACGTGGTTTCGACGAAGATTATTCACTAGGATTATTATCGAGTCGAGTGGTTCAGAAACCACATTAAATCGAAAAGCAACGAAAGACGATGATATTTTAAGTACTATTTTTAAAAATCTTTGCAGTCAGTATCGTTATTCTTGTCATCTTCTCGTAACGAATGAATGTAGGTAAATACTCATGGTAGTAGACAATTTGCTTCCCGAGAATCGAACATTAATCAGCTGCTTACGTAACGAAATTGAGAAATTATTAAAAAAGTAGAATTGAAGCGTTTGACCCGTGAGAGGCCCGCTTATTTGCGCATGAATGAAAAGGATGAGGATTATCGTTTGTAGAGTGGATGTTTGTGTAAATGTTCATTTTCATAGGAGATCCACAACGAAGGACGATTTGAATAGAAATGTAGAATTTTGGAATTGTTAGAAATCGGTCATTTTATACGTTACAGTCTAATATTACACTTTTGCAACGAAACAACGAAATACTTCCTCTTTCTTGGTAATTATTTCCTCAAGCCTGGGTGAGCAAGCTGTGTTGTAATCTCCTCGAGCGGATTTTCACTGTACAAGCGTATCAAGTGCGTTTGTAAAAATACACAAGACCCAAAAGTCGAAGAACGCGGTCATGTTTTTTTTATTACCTTGATATTGTGAAATCTTTTAATAAAGGAATTCTACTAACAATGAATTGAATATTTTATGAAAGTACCTATTACTTTGTTAAATGCGAGATCGCAGCCATTCCATTATCATTCTTCGGCTCCTCTAAATCGTTCTTACGTGTAATATCCTAATTGAGATAGTAGATTTTTTATAGCTGGAGATAAAGTTTTATGACAGATAAATTGAGTTTCTTTGTGGTAGCTGTGATATGGATTACGATGTTTCCTTTCTTCTTTAATAATGGTATGTAGATGGAATAATTATTCGCGGTGGCTTCTTTGAAAATATTGAAACAATACATAAATTATCGAGATGCGATTTTCGTTAAAAGCTTTAATACGATAAAAATTTATATTTTATTTTATATCACCGAAACGCATAATTTTTGTTAACAGGAAAAAAGAAATACGTTCGACAAGTTTAACATTTTGTTGGAAATTTTCTACTATTTACAATTTTTATTATACCATCTTTTTATATAAAAATTTATCTTTTAAGTACAATAGAATATCAGATCTATGCTTAATATTTCATGCAATCAAAATCATTGAACGTGAAGATATTAAAATCTAGAATTATTTAAGAAAAATGACAGCGCCCATATGACTCAACCTTCTGAACTTTTCAACGTCAATATATATTATTCGCGACCATTATACTACTAATAGGAATGTAACTGACGTATACATGCACAAATGAGGAGAAAATTCTGTACAATTTCGTAACCTAGATTGCTCAATCTTGAACTTTGACGTCAAGCCTACCTTTGTCACGAGTAATCGTCCACGACTGAAAAAGAGCACGCCAACATACGAGACTAACGTCATGCGAAAAATTAAAATTTAGAATCACGTAAGAAGCATTTTGTTTATTTCGAATTCTCGTTCTAACTTCTTTGTCAAACGCGTATGGAATTTATTTGCAGTTCAAATACTGAAAACTACATATTACGTATTTCCTATCATATTGTACGCAGTAGTCTATGCACAATATTATTCACGAACAAATTGTTTTACTCGTTAACAATTAAAGTACACAGCAAGAAGCGAAGAAATGTGATAATTGAAGTGTAGAAATGTGATACAGGATTTTCAATAGAAATAATTATTATATTATCTATATAAAAAATACTTTACTCCAAATTTAATTCGATTTACTTGAAAATTTAGTTTTATAATTGTTGAAAATTTTCAAATTTAATTTTATAACATTATTAAGAATCAATTGCATAAAAAGTATATTATTTTATCCTGAATATTCGAAACATAATGCTAATAAAAAATTTGAAATATTTTTGTCTATTTAAAATTTTGTTCTAATTTTTCTTATAATTTTCGATACAATCTATATTATTTGTTAATGAATTTATAAGTTTGTAATAATAAACACGTATCAAAAGTTAAAGTTAGAGCGTTTCCGATTAGATAGGCAGCGAACTGGAAAACGTGCTTAATGTTCGTAATGAAATTTTCCAACATTCCTGTTCCGCGAAGCACACTTTGCAAATTTGCATACACACGACAATAAGATTTCACCATAATCTCGTTTACGTACTATGGTAACTAACACTAGTTAATAACTCTATACTTGCATCTTCAAACGATAACACGTTCCTTACATTAATCTTCGTGATTTGTCAACAACAAGGGTCATTTTCGCGGAACAAGATTATCATGCTTGAAATGTATAAAATTTTGAATGTTATTATCGAAACATTCTTTTGAAAACATTATCTTGAAAACAGATGTTGTTATTCACATTTTCTTACTCGTTGGCAGAATAAAAAATCAACTAGAAAAAAGAATTGTGTTGAAGCAACGTGCTGAGTAAGTTAATGTAGGATTATGATTAAAGAAGAAATCAATATGGAAATGGAATATTTATTCCAAAAAGTTCTACGAAACAATTTTCACACATGATCGGTACTCGAACAATGAGACACTTGTTTAAAAATATTTTACGAAAAAGGATTCACGCAAGACTGGTAATTAATAAAGATGCAAAGTAGAAAAATAATCTGGCTATAATAATAACCTTTAAGGGGGCTGAAATAACAAAAAATTGTAATAATTTCTTTTAATATATTCGACAAGGTTCTTAAATGTCAAGACATATAAAAAGTCGTAGGTTGCGAGTTACATAAAACGCCTACACGCCATATCCGAACGCGGACCTTTGGCTCTAATTATTTATACGCGAGTAATTTGTACCTTTGTGCGTGCTTATTACGCGTTCGCTATTAAATACACAGAATAGCAAAGAATAATAGAACCGACAGGAAACATAATTAGTACACATCAAGGTGTATTACGTATCTAACGAATACAATTGAAGATCGCACGGCAATAATATCAGTCCATTTTTATTTATTTACCAACTGTTATGTCGTCTCGTAGATGAGAAACAACATGAGCCTTGAAACAGGAACCGTTTGGTCTTTCACACCGTTCGTTACTCGTTTTCCTCTTTCATCGTATTGTGCGTCAATGGGATGAATCGTGCTTCAGAATTTTTACTAATTACGCAAACGAAATGACGCAAGTTCGTAGCACTGAGAACTTGCTACAGCTTGCAATTGGTCCACGATAACGAGGAATGACTTGAAATTCAAAAAACCGATTTGCAAGGCGCGTGTCAAGCCATTGATCGATTGAGAAACAAACTGTTTACGTTGCGTCTAAACAAGTTGCGACAACGCAGCACTCCAGGTAGTGTTTATTGCGTCAGTCTTAAATTTCCACAACGATACATTGTTGATACAATGACTCGTATCCGAAGATAAATATTTTGCAATATCTACGTATTTGCCTTTTTCCTTTTTTTTTTTTTTTTAATAAATTGTAGATAGACGTAGGATTATGTCTTTTTAGGAAAATATATAATAGAAGAATTTGCGAAAAATTAGTTGAATTAGTATTGTGCCACATTTTATATATTTCATTTTGGCTAAAGTTTTATTACGGGTGCAAGGATTTTTAGGACCTTCGAGAATTTAATCTTCGCGTTGAACAGATGTACGCATACGTATTACTCAGCAATTATCCGTAAGAAAGCAACGAAATTAAATCGAGGCCAAAAATCTGTCCTGTGGTAATCTTTTATAAGACGTGAAAATATTCGTGGCCACGAATTATTGCTACTTGTTTTGTTGCGATGTTGCAAACGAATGAAATATTATTTTATAAAATTATGCGCACCTTTTCTTATTTATCGTCACCAACCGCCTACCAAACGTTTCTCAAAATACACGTATACCGACGTATACCGCAATTTCTAAACGTTTTGCCGTTTTTTCAGCGCGGAAAAACTAGTATTTCATTGATCATGAATATGCATTCGAATCCCAGCGATTTCATTTTCCTTTCAATTGTTCTTTTTTTCTATGTCGCATACGTTTTATTAAATATTGGAAATTTATTTATTTAATTCGATATTTATATCATAGTACACTTTGATAGTTAACATTTCTTCCTAGCAATTAATCAAATTAGCCAAATCAACATGCAGATCCTTGATGAAAAATAAGATCAAGAGAAGAACCACTTTTCCATTGACGTGGCTGTATATGTGAGAGCATTATTATCTCATCGAGGAATTTCCACATTTTCTGATAACATGATGGATAGTAGCCAACATTTCTCGACTATCTTTTTTAACATCGTTTGATATACGTATACATATATCTGTCGTGGATGAATGAGAACGCAGATCATTTCCATTTCACCATCCATTCTCGTTCAAACGATGGACCGTTAAAAGCCATCATCGCCAGTTTTTATTTTGCTTTATTTATTCCGTTTTTTTCTTTTTTTTAATCATTTTGTAGTCAATATACCGAATTTTAATAACGAATGGATATTTTATGACTTTCTAACGTCATTATAAACATGTCAACGGAAATACAATATACAGAATGAAGCAATACTGAAAATAAAAAATGAACAGATTTGTAACGTTAATTATAATTCTAATCTTTTCATCGTTTTGACGTGACAAATCTTGTGAAACATGTGGATCATATGACGAGTTTAAATAACACTGTAACTAACACTAAATATTTTTCAATATTAAAATGATATTAAGAAGAATATAATACTGTGTTGGTAAACATTTTGTCCAGTATAATACACATTTAAATGTATAAGCGTACGTGATAATCTTTAAATCATTATTATCTCTACTATTTTGTTCTTTTTTTATTTAACATGAATATTTTTAAATTATGATAAAGCCAAATTGAAATACGCATTTCACCTTGTTGGCCACAGAGAGCTTTCTGACCTTAATCATTTCTCTTTTACCAGGGTCACTCAGGAAGTCGTAAAATATAAATATTTTTTCATTCGTAATTTTCCGAGAATACAGCAGCAGTATTCTCGTTAAATTTATTGCCATATTTATGTCCTACGATACAAAATGAAATATTATTACTCTTGTTCACTTATCACCGTAGACAGGCTTCTTTTCCTTACGATACAATACACTATTGAAACTAAAATTGAATAAATTGTAATAAATATAACATAGAAAATATAAATATAAAATGAAAATCCAACTATCTAATCAAACAACGAAATCGAAATTCCACCGTGTAATAAACAAACAAGGAAATAATTCAATAAAGTTGAAAAATGTTTTACCTCGTGGATTTTTGTCATTTGAAATTGGAAATCTCCCCCTAATTGGAAACATTTCACGTATACTTATAGATATGTGATACAAGATTTGGCATTATTCAAATAAGTTTTTATCCAAGCAATAATTCAAATAAAATTTTTATTTGATTTGTTATTTGCTACTTTATCTCAAGAATAGTAGTGTCATTGGGAAATAATTTATGTTAATATTTATTATCTCATTTAATATACAGATATTCGGTTTTTGGTTTTACCAGGAAAATATGAAAATATTTATGGATATAAAGAAATATAAAGAAATTAATAGAATAACTATAATCTAATTAATATACTATATCAATAAAAGACTGATAATTATAGAATTACAAATTTATGTTCTTCATAGATACATGAATATTCCATTAGTTATATTAAACATCACTAATTCATTTAAATAAGTGGGTAGCAGTGGTCATGATTTTAAAATGCATATTAAGTATAATAATCTGTACTAAGTGTATACATATATAATGAAGTACGTACACGTATGTAGCGTAGAGGTACAAAGTGATTGCGCGTGTTTCGTGTACACGTGTCTTTTCATTCAGACAGCCGAAACTACGTCTTCTAATTAAAATTGTAATACTCGATCTTTTACGTGCCCGTGTTTTAAAACTAAAATATACCCTAAATATTAAATGGTCCTCTATTAGAATGTCGGAATATAGTAGAAAATGCATATCGTCACCACCAAGCCAGATTTTCATTCCAATTTCTTCCCAGGCCTTGGATTTTATCCGAAAGATCCGTCGAGGCGCGATTGTGACATAAGTTTGGATAAAGTGGCGACCGAAATAAATCGCGAGTTCGCGCGCGTTTCTGACAGGAGAACAGATAGAGAGAAGGATAAACTGTTACACGGTACACGTAGTAGGCGTGAGAACTGAGCACGTGCGAATATTTGGAATATCGAATTTGAATGAGGATGCTCAAGAACTCACAGTATCCTGGTAATTTCGCAAGAAACTGCACAAACCATCCGAACTCTCTGAAGCATTCGCCTGATCGGACTAGGACCGTTTGTACGATTAAAAAATGTTCATCTTTTTTACTTTGGTATATTGCGAGAAAAATAAAGAGTAGTATGAACAATTTATTCTAATGGAGGAAATTTATTCGATATGTTTTTTTTCTTCTTTATCATAATACTTTGTACAGTGTTGCTACATTTTACATTATTTATTGCTATATTTTACAGTAAGGTATTATAGTTGAAGTGCTAAGGTTAAGAAGAATCTTTTGTAAACATTCTTAATCGGAACAGAACTTCGATTTTTATATGAAAGTTGGCGACTATATTTTAATGCAATTTTAATTGCAACGTTAATAATTTATCATACAACAAAAAATATATTACGTATATGGAATTAATCGTATCATTGTTGATTTCAACGAAAGAAAGGTCTTTTTTTAACAAAACGCTGGATTCAATGAAACACAACTTTCTGGGGACAGCAAACGTGAAAGTAAAATTTATTAAACATCAATGATATATTTAATCATGACGCCACTAAAACAACATTGATAAACTAAAAAATTATTTTCTACATTATTCACACCGATAAAAAGGAGAAAAGTTGTACAAATAAATTTTGCAAAAATTTATAACCTTTTTCTGTTCGAACGTGAAACAAAACTCTTGGTTTCAAAGTTTAAATTTCATTCCACAAATATATCGAAGTTGTTGGTTGATCGTATCATAAAAAAGCAAAAGATTAAAGAATTGTTGGAAATAATAAAGATTAATTCTTAAGTCTTCTTCATCTTCTTAGTCTCGTTGCAACCGTTTGCATGCACAATGCTGTTCGTTTTCGAACTTTGTTCGACATACTGCAAGGATAAATAAATATAAATAATGCAATAGATCGGATATGCTGTTACTTTTCATTTTCAATTTTCATCTATATTCATTCAGTGGTAACATTTAGTTCATGTTAGGTGCAACATGATGTAACATGTGATGTAGATGTAACATGTAATTGCATGTAGTTTCTCTTTATCAGTCGTCGTTACTTTTCCTCCTGGTTTCACAAGTACAAATTTACAAAGCAATACGATCGTAAAGCGATATAAAAAATGCGATTTTAAAGAATAGACGACTCTACGTATAATAAATGCACGCTGTTTATTTTTTTGAAGAAACGCTATTTTTTCTTTTCATCTCATCGATTTTTGATAAAAAAAACGATAAAAAAAGCAGATATTCCAAAAAAAAAGAGAGAAGAATTTGTAAAATAGGGGATTTCACTACGGTTTGAATCGTTACGGTTATTTCCAGCTCCTTCTGGCTTTAGAGACTTTCATAAATTAAACTATACTACGCATTCAGCGCCGGAAAAAAGTTGCACAATGCGAGAAACAAAAGATACAAGTTGAACGAACTATTATTTCAAGTGTGTCCTTCCATTAATTAATCATTATATGCTTCCGTAATAAAAGTTATTACTTCGAGCTTTCTGTTGCTTCTCAAAAATTAATTTTTTAATTATTGTAACTTGTACACGTTGATCAAACGTAATGCGTTATTGAATCTACGACTTCCATGTATCGATTATTCTCGTATAACGTTTAAACGACCAACCGTTCCTTGAAACGACTTTACGAATCAATTTCTTCGTGATAAAAAATCAATAATCGTATTAACTTTCGTCCCCAATTACATTACTATACAGTTATACCAGTCGTGATAATCGACTATTTATTTCTGGCTCTAAATATTTCAATATGCCGAAATCACAGAATAAAATGCTTCCTTTTATAGAATAAGTAACCAATAATTATTAATCCGTTCATTATATTATTTAGCATAGCCTGTATTATCGATTCAATTAAATTGCACTAAATCATATAAATACAAATACGCGATACTTCGGTATATCCAATTTCTAATAACATGCTCCGTTTTCTAAAACATTTAGATACATTTACGCACGCAGAACTCGGTTATGCTCGTTCAATTTACAAACCAGAACCCTATATTCTCCCACAAGAGACAACAATCCTTAATCGTACAACCACTAACATTATCTCGAACGTATGAAAAGAAAAAAGTTCGTTTTATACGTGGCTTATATTTTTGTATACATGTAAATACTTTTCTTAGTTCGTAGCGTTACTATACTCGAAATATTTTTTTCACAAAATATAATATATATGATATAAATAAATAAATAAATGTATATATGCATTGAATGAAATCCAACAAAATCCACGAAAGTTGCCCAAAGACGCAAGTAAAGAAAGAAATCTCCACGCTTAATACACCAATCGACATTCAATATTAAAACAAATATTCCGATTAAACGCATCAAAACCAACAAAATCACCTAAAGACTCAGAAAAAGGGGCAGAAACCCCTTTATAGATCAAACTCTTAGATTCTATCCTCTATAACACCTAATAGCACACTCTATTTCCTTCGCCATTTACCTATCCCAACAGCGAGAATCAGAATCGACGCGAGTCATGCCAACACACAAAACCAGAGCCCTAAACCTTCGACCATCGAAACATCAATCCCGTATCGTAAAACCACCCCAACAACCTCGCCCATCTCCGACAATATTAAAGACAACGACCTTTCACGTCTCTGACCCAGGATATATCTTTGCCATTTCTTTTTCCATCAAGGTTCAAGCTATGTTTCAGGAATTCGGCATTATTTTCTCTTTGCTCCCACAGGAATCTCTTCTCTGCTGTTATTTCAGGTCGATTCGAGAGTTCTATTTGCAGATGACCGATGAAAGAGAGACGGAGACAGAGAGAGAGACAGAGAGTGGTGTAGCGTTGGCATTTCGTAAATCTCGCAGGTTTAACCGTATCGGGCGACTTCTGGAGGGCTGAGGCGTCGGAGGCGGCGGTAGTTGCTGCGTCTTCTTACGTTGACGCGGTAAAGCGCGCTTCAAAGGAGGGCCGGGGGATCTGGTGGGGCCCGGGATTGACGTCATTCAATGACGTCAAACCAGGACCGTGCCGAAACCGACCAGGAACCACGTCCAACCGAATATCCTGACTACGTGACCTACTACGACTATATTTCAATCGTACCACGTTTTGCAATACGGTTGCACGGTAGTTGCTTGGATTAAGAAACCAAGTTTACATATTGAATCACAGCGTAATTTAGGGAGAATTTCGAAATATTAGAATTTCCAAATTATTAAACAACATACGCTTCGTGCGATCGTAACTTCTCACCGTTTATTGGATATCTTTGTGATTACTTTCCGTAAAAAATTATTTTTCAGTCAATTAAAGTACATATTTTCTACAGATCATACATATTTTCATTTCATAAATCCATCGTTGTTTGGATCACCTCGATATTCGTCACCATCTTCGTTTGCAATTTTTCAAATTACAATGCTTGACAAAAGAATAGAAAATATAGAATTTCCCAAAAATCACTTTGATGACCAACAGGAACTTTAGCATTTCTTAATCGTTTAATTATTATGCAAGCACGTTTAATTATAATGAGTCACAATGGCTGCAAGAAAAGGAAGCTAATATCTTTTAAGCAAGAAAAAAGATACAAAAGAAGTAGATGCGTAAATGAAGATTACTCGGAACTTGTAGTTTTCCCCAATTTTGTATGCATTTATGTAAACATATTACACGTATCGATATTTAAACAGATGCAATAAAAAGCAACAGCTTGCTATTGATAGATTGTTTCTGCATTCCTTATCAATTTTTTATATCTTTGCATTTTAACCTCCGATAAATTTAAATCCTAATATTCGATAATTTCAAATCTACCAAGAATTTCACACTTTCTATATATTCCCAAAAATTGACATAAATTTACAAGAGTATATTTGAGATTAAAGATCAGAGACAAAAGTCTTTAAAAAACGTTCCAAAAGTTTTTAAATTTTGGACTTCAAACTCAAGACGTCAGAAATCGCCTTGAGTTCCATTATGCAACTTCGGTACAATTGTCAACTCATATATATTATGTACATACGTGCATACTGTACGATATGCAGACATTGATAAATCAAACAACCGCTCGTTATCGATAAGATCTCACTTGGTCTTCGTGTCGTGTCAATTGTCTCAGAAGAAGACAGCAAGTGGAAGACAGGAAAAGCCTAAGACTTTTGAAATTTTCAGTGACTTTTAACATTGCTGTTTCATTAGAAGTGTGACACAATTAACAATAAAAAGGGTTCTTGTCATATCTCTTATGTCTTGTACAACCATAGTGGAATTAAAATATTAGATTTTTAAGATCCCATGTAATTGGATAAAATTAAACGCTTTGGTACATATATGGCTGACTTGGAATCATAATTGTATCAGAATCATAAGTCAGTCCATTGTTATTTTTTATAAAATAATATCTTAGTTCTATTGTTACATATTATATATTTATATTATTACAAATGTCGATATATATTTTGAAATTATAAAAACACACTATGACGTAAACTGAGTTTAATGAAATTTAATCTTTCAACCGAGTATCACAATCTGTATCGCAACCTACTACACGAACAAAAGACATCGAAAGATTATCTTCGTTTCAATCTATCTACTATTATTAGTGTCACTTTTATCACGAATAATATTTACAACACTATTATCTGTCTAACATAAAACTATTGTAAAAGATCCCAAGACATTCAGAATATTCTTCACTTTCATCGATCGAAAGGATTTGCGTCTACGTGTCCTGACTGAGGCAATCATCAACTATGACGGGCAAACCAAGTAGAAATCGTGAATCGGTTCATCGATGCTATTGCGTGGCTGTTCCTGTGAAATCCCTAACCATTCGACGTTTATTATGACACAAATGGTTAAAGTGCGAAGATTGTTTACACAAGAATAGAAAGTGAGATTGTAACAAGACATCGAAGGCAAGAAGCTGTAAAAAAGATGGAAAGTTGAGCAGTTAAGGCTGAAGGGAAAGCGAAACGTCTTGTACGGGCGACATGTGTTACACTGATAGATGCGCATTAGAAGTGATAAACATTAATTTATTTATAGTTACTATAGCTACTATAAATCAGTATGTTCTTGCTTTAGATTTTTGAAACATTGGAAATTGTGGTTTTTAACTAATTCATCGAAAATTAACAGAACTCTATTAGAACAATAAGCTAACGAATCTATCCTCCTTAATTAAAACTTTCGATCTACTACTACACTTTATATTTATATGTAAATTTATTGTATACTTTTCTTTGTGTCATTCTTGTCTATTTTTATTTTCATTTAATCTGTAATATTTACCTCTGTGGTAAATATTCCAAATATTTAAATGCATACGAAAACAGGTCATTATTTGATCATCGTATTAGATTAGAACATACTGATATCTCGGTGGCAATTTTCCATTTCACAATGCCTTACCAATCCTTTCGCCATACAACTTTATCAGTCGCCACCCACTGTCCAAATAAGATTTATCTTATTTTATTTTTTTTTTTTTTTTTTGAACTCAAAACAACGAATTAAATATTATTCGTGGAATAACTCAACGGAAAATTTCTATTAATTTTATTACTGTATTAAAAATATAAAAAAAGATGTTAATCATATGAATCCTTATATATGCGTAATTTAAAACACTGATGCAGTCAATTTCACTGATGCAATCATGTGATAAGTCAAAATAGTAAATAGACCGCGGATAATCATGCATTTGTGGAAAATTTATATATGCAATATTATATAAAATATTCAAACTACAAAAAACAAATCATGCATTTGTGGAAAATTTATATATGCAATATTATATAAAATATTCAAACTACAAAAAACAAATCTCTGTTTACATTTCATCTCTTCAGCATGTTTGTAAAGATGAATTTACATAAATATCCGTAGCCAAAAGAAAAAGCGATCTGCAGACGTTCGTCATTCAACTCTGTTGTGATCCACAATTTTCTTCGATCTGGAATCGTTCACATCTCACGAACGTTCGCCTTGTTCGACGAAATAAACGAACTGATGAGAAAAAGCAAAACTACAGGATTACTTATTTTAAGAAATCATTTATGAACCGTTATTTTAAGCTCACGACGTGCAAACCTATGGAAGCACGCAGACTGACCCCAGGTCCGGGTTGTTTTCCTACTTTTATTAATTGACATACAAAATTTTTTTTATTACCGTTATGTAATTAAGAAAATTATTAGAGATTATTGTACAATAATTCGATTACTAATTACACATTGCTAATACAAATTAAATTTATAGAATATATATATATTTATATTTGTTATTATTACTTGTACGCATACATCTAAAGAAATGAAACCTAAATAGAGACTCGTTTAGGATTGTTCACTTGCAGTATTTATTTTTTCATTTTTACGATACATGCTAGAAAATTTATATAAGCATCCATTTCTTATGTTTTCCTAGTGGAAACCGCGGCAACTAATGGATTAAAATTATCAACGAAGGGAATAAATGTCCTGGAAGCCAAAGTGTGTTCCAACCATAAGTTTCTTCCCAACGCAACATTACGCTGTTTCGCGTGAGTGTCAGTTTAAGACCAATCTTCGCAATCCTATTATCCTGATCCTATTACTAGATTTTCTAATAATGCTAACAGCTTATGTGGTAGCTTAACGTTTCCTACGGTTCAATATAATATCGTTCTACCGATTATCTCGATATTTAAACGTAAAAAGATATATTATTCCAAATAATAATAATTAAAAATGCAGAACGACGCGGACAAAACGTTCATCAGCTACATTGTTCTCTTCTATGGTGTTTCTGTATCGTACAAAATTGTGGCTCGCATGTCTGAATATCGCAGGAAAATAAAAAAAGACGTAGATCGTGAAATAGATTCTGCTATATTAAGAGAAAGCTTTTTACTGAATATCCAATGTGCGTAAGTACTTATATATAGATATGTATACCATATGGAGTTCGCGCGCAATATGATGAATGAGATAATTTACATACTCAATTCTTCAATTGTCGTTCATTTCTAATTTCCTTAAATTAAAATTAATACAGCCAATAAATTAATTAAACTGCTTGTTTCGATTTTATCTTTTTTCTTTTTTTCAATTTACTTTATACCTACGTTGAAAAATTGTATTCTTCAGTTCTTAACTATGAGCATAGCGATTCTTATTAACATATATACATTTATTTTCACGTATACTTATATTATACTTACATTGTTTCACGTACTATTCGTGCTATCGCGATTACTTGCTTAATTTGCCATTATTAAATATTCATTATATTCGAGTTCTAAATCAAATCAAACTAGCATGGTACCGAAAGAAACGGGCAATGAGTCATAGCTTTCACGTGACGCACAAAATACACCGTTAATAATTATCGTTTTTTCGAAAACGGGTTAACTAGAAACTTCGATAAGTTTGAATCATACCGTGAAACACGACTGACGCACGACGACTTCGCTGTCAATATAAAAAAAGAGTTAAAGAAAAACGATGGTATCCGAAGAAAAGAAAAAATAAGAAAGGCAATAGAATGAGAAAAAAGTGGGAAAAGGAACAAAAATACTTCAGAGAGAAAGAGGAACATAAGGGTAATATAAATATCTAAAAAAGAAAAGAAAAACATAGAAAAAAAACAACAAAAGCGAAAAAATAGAAAAGGCAATGTTTAGCCTACAAGAGAAAAAAGTGTATCAGAGGAGAGGGCAAGAGAAACTTAAAAATAAGTAGAGGAAAGTGTACAAAAGAACGAAACAATTTCTGCTGTTAGATCGTACTATATAATATCAATTCCCGTTGTATAAAAGATGACTAAAAAAATGTTAATCAGAAATTACACTTTAATTATGCTTCGACAAGATACCAAAATAAATTAATCTTTCCGAGATATTATAAGACTTAATTTATGATTTATAGAAAAAAGAAAAGAAATTTGTAAAAATACAAAAGATCCTAAGGACGAAGAAATAAGTTAACAAAAACAGAGACACCCTATAAAAGACCCAAATGAAAGAGAACAAAAAAAAATTAATAATGTACAAAGAAATAAGAAGAAAACGTGAAACATTCCAGAAGAAAGAAAAAGAAATGGAAGAAGTAAAAAAAATAAACAGAAAGAGAGGTGTCTCGGCGGAAAGAAAAAAAATAGAAAGATATGCAACAAAAATACATAAGAAAAGAAATGAAAGAAAAGGGCGACAGATGCGTAAGAAAGGGTGAAAAGAACGGAAGTTTCCACGAGGTGATTCGTGCGAAATGAAAATACCTGGGCATCGGAGTTCCTTCCGCGATCGTCATAAGCTTTCGACGAATGCATCGTGGCGTTCGGCTGTTTTAATTATGACGCACTTGGAACATATTACACCAGCTTGTCCGTGGCATGATGCCGAAAATACGTCGATGAAAGACACGCGATGACGCTCGAAAGCCAGGTCGGCCTGAACGGGATTACGTCTCGTGTAACCCGAATAAATCGCGCGGACGTTCGCGTTGCACGATTCGTGAATTGCTTTACGGTGATTCAAGTCGTTAATTGCAAACGTGTTGATCGTAGGTAAAAAGAAAAGGGAGAAAAAATAGGGAAAAGAGAAAGGAAGCACGTCGCGTACTTTATAAACTTTTTAATATGTTATCAATATATATAAATATACAGCGATGTGATCGCGTTGGAATAAATTAGATTTCTACGACGAAAAAGCAATATCGTCGAGCTGTACGTGAATATGATTCGTTCTTCGTTTTCTTATTTTTAGGAATTTTCGTTTTATTTTGTCTTTACTGCCGTTCATAAAAATACGAATTTTGAAAAAAAATACGTTTACATGAATATCCACGATTTAATTATAAAGTTCTATTAAACATGTAAATAATATTCGTGTCGATTGAATTCGTACATAATTTAAAAGATAGTTTACTTCGAGAATAATTGTCTCTTCTAAGAAAACCATCGGTACTTCGACTTCTTCTCGAGTTAGACGATCACCTCTCGAGACCGTGAAACGGAATGGAATTTATTCAGATTTATTTTTACCAGTAGAAGAAAATAGATAACACGAATATCTATCCTTGACTAGAACGATTACATAGATTAAAAAAGAACGAAACGAACGACGTCTCTATTGAATAAAAACACGTTCATCAATGACACCGTGAATCGTTGTTCGTCATTTCCGTCCTATTATCTGCCATTATCTATCGTTATCCGTCATTCGAGCAAGATTTTTACTGCGACCACGATCGTAGGCGTAACCGGCTGGAATTATGCACAACCGATGCGTTTAAATTATTGCAAACGTTTCGTAAATGCACATGGAACGTTTCGATATGAACGAACACCGCCGCGTATATAACTTTACATCTACGTACAACGTTACTACGTCCTAATGCGGGAAGTCTATCGTGTAACCTTTGCCTAACATGCAATAAATACGTTATATCGTTCATTTATGAATATTTCATTTTCCAAGCGTGGAACTACCAATTACCAAGTATATGTAGGTGGAAAAGGAATGGTCATAGATATTGGTAGCATTGGTGAAAAATATGGATGAATTTAAAAAAAAATACACCAATCGCATACGAGTAAGATAAGCAAACGATCGTGTATAACGGTATACATAAAGTTATTGGCGAATGTGTTCGCTTGGTCTATGTATGCACGTAAAAAGGTGTTTGCTGGTTTAAATATTCAAGATGAAATGATAAGTTAAAATAATTGTACAAATCTTTATTGTTACTAGATTGTAGGCTTTTATGTAAATTTATGTTCCTGTGAACATATATAAGGAAATAAAATCTGAATAGAAATTTGTTTCGACCTTTAAATACCGTAACGAATATTTTATTTTCGATTTTTGATATACTCTTACGGGTGTAAATCTTCAATCTTCGATGTTGCTTTATGATTAAGAGCGATATTTTGATACGATATAGTTAAGAATGTAAAGAACTTGTTAGACTTAATGATAAGAGAATGTAAGTTTTTGAAAAGTAACTGTTGGGTCGATGAAACTTTGTAAAAAAAAGTCAAAGATATAATTATTAAGAAGCAATATTTGAATATTATGGCAGATTGATTTTGATGATAAATATAAATATTTGAAACTTCTTCCACTATATCTAATATCTTCCTATTTTTAGCTATTTTGTTTTAAAATATTCCTTGGTAGTCATAAGCTGACGTTAAAATCGAGAAATTAATAAAAATGCATTTATCATGTTTACATTTCATTCGTTAAGCCTTAAGGATAAAGAGAAAGAACTAGTAAAATTTAATCTGTGGGTTTCAGATTAACATATTCACGTAATTTGAATTTATGACGTACCTATTCAAGGTTAAAAATAGTTCACTGTTAGATATTGCGACTTGACATTGTATCTCGACATAAATCTAGTATTGATGAATAACATCGTTATATATATATAGTAAGAAATTATTCATTTATATCACAAATAAATGCGCAAAAAGTTATTTACAATTACTTTTTATATCTTTATCTTCTGCGATATAGACATAGACTTTTTTATGCATATATGTCTAGGATCGAGCTAATTCCGTGAATAATTTTTCCGATAAAACGTTTAAACACATATATTTACATATTAATCATTATATCATTATTAATAAATACATAGGTATACTTTTGTAATAAAAGTGTTTAAGCACAAGTGTTAAGCACATTTTTCATTTACAGATCTTGACTTTGATATTCAAAAAACTATGACTTTCCGTGTCGCCAACTCAAGCATGTGATTTTAATTAATAAATACAGCAATCTTTCTTGTTATTATTCGAAACTTAAACTTTAATATAATTTAATTTACGATATTATTAAATTTATATTATTAATATTATGGTATTATGGTAAAATTAATTTTCTCAAATCTATTACTGTACTCTCAAAAAATTTCTTATTTCTTATTTTTTTTAGCACTTTTACTTATTAAAAGAAACCTTTCGGATATAAATGATCCACGTTTATGATTCGACGCTATCAGAAATACGTTTACGGAATAAAAATTCAACATGTATAGATAGGATTATGGTAAACATGACGCTCATGAAATAATCAAGGTCGAAATAATGTTTCGTAAGAAAAATATCAATTAATCAGTAACGTAATATCTAATCAACGGGATTGGCGGCATAATTCTTGTTATTCTTTGATATTTCACAAATTTTGATAACGAACGGGAAAAGAGCAATCACCCTGTGTGTCCCTTGACCTACCGTAACAAACGATACGCGTGCCGACCGAAAGTACACAATTGCGTTCGTTTACTTTTTTCCGTTTCACTCTTTCTGACGCGCAAAAAAGTCTCTAATCTCGACATAATTTACGAAATACGTAGCTCGCCGCCTGTTTTTAAAAATGCTTACGATAGGAAACTCAGGTTTGACGTCAATTCGTTAAAAAAAGTTACCAGTATTTACTGGTATTAATTATCTGCGATCGTCGATGACGACTGATCGTAAAATTGCTGACGACTATCGGGAAATAAGTAACCTGTACAGATAAGGTAAAATTGGAAATATGTAGTAAAGCAATTTAAATCGTAAATACCAAACGATGAACTATATACATATATTGTATGGCGACGAACGTGAAATTGGATCACGTTAACGAAATAGGTACAGCGAGTCGTGAAAGTATCTAAATATTTGCCATAGAGATCTTTTATGTGTATGTTGTACTTATTATGTAAAACGTTTGGAAATTTCATTAACAATATAAGGAGAATCAACTATCATTGGTAAAGTCCATAATAAATCTAAAAATGTATAGAGAAGTTAGTTACAAAATTCAGATTTGTTAATAAAGAGCGTACATATAACCGTAATAGTATAGTTTCTTTCATCGTCAGTTTTATTTTTATCTTAATGTATTTATTTCTTTTATACCAGACTTTATATTCTTTTTTGAAAGATACAAAAATAGTACCTGGCGACGGCATAAAACAATGCATTTGTATGAGAGATTTGTAAATTCGTAAGGTATAATATATTACATACATTTAAATAACTTCTTGTCTTCTACTTTTAAAAAATTATTTCCCAAAATCAAGACTACAACATGTTTTGTTAGTAATGTTACTAACAAAATTAATTATCTATTTTTATGATAAATGTTCAAATATTCAAATGTTCCGTATAACATACATAAGAAATTTCTACGAGAACATATCCAAATACATTAACGATGTATCTTTGAAATACGCTTGATAATACCAAAAACCCTTTATAGGAATTAACGATGCATCAGCTCCTACGTCAAGTAATCATATTCTACTTTCTCCCGCAAGCGAACTACCGCGAATTTCGTTAGAACGACGGATCGAATTGTGTTGGCGGTGTGCACGTAATCGCTTGGTTGGCATTTATCAACGAAAAAGGAATCATTCGAGGAAAAACCAGAAAGAAAGACAAAGAGAGAAGTCAGCAACTAGCCGACCACGTGGTGGTACACGAACTATTTGGCTTGCAATTACACCCAGGAACAATTAACGATGAGCCGATAGTAGCACGTACGTTGACGTCAATTGTCGAAGATAACGTGTATGCGCGCGTGCACGTCTCCTGTAACAGTGCTAGTGTAGGAGACATGGTGGGGGAAAAACGACGATACGCAAAAATAGTAGTAGGGGAACGGTAGATAGTGTTAGTATTCGCTAAGAACGGAATGGTGGGGGTAAACGACGATACGCAAGAGTGGTGGGGTGACAGTACGTAGTGGTAGTGTTCGCTAAGAATGGTGTGATGAAGGAAAGGGTATACGGAGGGGGTTGGAAGCGAGCAATGACGAAGAGTAAAGAGTGGGAGAAAGAGAGAGAGAGTGACGAGGCCGGCGACTCTAGCATAGCAGGGGGGTAGCAACATGGCCGTCGGTCAGTCGGTATCGAACCGCCGCATTACGCGAAGCTCCTACGACCCTCGTCGTAGGACCGCCGCCGCTTTAAAACGAGATTTCGGAATCTCGTGAACGTGAAGGACGATTTTTGTACCGATGGCATCGGGTTTCCGGCCTTACGCACCCATCGAGGTCGGCAACGCCAGCGCGACATTTTCGCTTCAAAAACGGTTCTACCGGTTCGAAACGTGTACCCGGTAATTCGGGCCAGGATCGAATTGTAAGTAACGAGCATTTGTCCAATCAGTAAATGTTATCTGGGCTCTCTCTGTTGTCGTGCTCGTAGAAAAACCAACGTATAGATCGATGGAATGAGTTGTAGATTTTTTAATGTTCTTTGCACGGCTTTTTCTTTCATCTACGTGCTCATTTTTGTTCTTTTATCGTCTTATCGAGGACTATCGACGGGTATCGATCCTGGACCAGTCGATAGGCAAGAGGTCGTTGTCGATCCATGACGTCAGTTCAGAATACCTATTGTACTTGTTGCAGGAAGCTTTTACACTTTTGTGAGGATGCTTCTTTTGTAAAGGCCTTCCTCGGCTTTTTTAGTAGTTTTTCACGGAATAACGATGTCGTTCTTGCATATACGCTGCGGGTGCGAGCGCAACGCTCTCAGTTGAAAATGTTCGTTTTCGATCAACACGAATTATAATGAAATTTCTTATCTCTTTAACTTTCCGCTTCCTATATACAGTACATGTATAACGGAATTCTACATACTATCTATTGTTAGAAAGAAACGTTACTGTTTTGAATAAATTGTCCGAGAAAATATAAAACGACTATTTGGAAAGATTTTTAAGTCGCGATTAATGAATATCATACAGAAAAAATGTTTTTTTCTCGAACTTTATAAGGAACCAGTCTCAGTACACTGTAATCTTATATTAGCAACAATGTGTATTTATTTATTTTTTGAATTAAATTTGAAAACCATGCAGGAAATGATAAATTCATATTTGTTAATTTATTGAATTTTGCATCCTTTGGTAGCTAAATAAAAATATCTTAATACAGATTGGTTAACAAAATGTATAAAATGATAAATTCAACGATACGTGTTTTTTAAAAATTGATGATCTTGAAAGTAAAAGTAGGTGTTTTCCAAAAACAATATTTTTTAAGAAATATTTATTAGTATATTTTATTAATTAATAATAGTTCATGATAACTAATGCTATTAACATTTCTTAAATGTGCAAAAGGCTGACAAAGATATATTTAATCCCAAAATCAAATGCAGTTGATGTGAAATTGGTTGACATATTGAATTTAAAAGTTGCTCTTCTATAAAATCTTGTAATGTATGTCATCTGTGATCATGTTCATATATACCTTTGCTATCCCCTTGAACATTTCAAAAACATTACTACTTGTAACATTAATTGTGTCAGTGGTTTGTATAATACTTTATGCCGATGATTTGTATAATACATTGTGCATGTATTACCTATTTTTTCAACTCATATATCTAGACCTAACAAATCATTCCAATTCATTGTATTATATTAATTAATTTGTTTTTAACTATCAAGTAACGTAAAAATTAGAAAATGGATTTATCATGTTTGTTCTCATGTAATCTTCAAATACTTAAATGCGTCTTTTCTTTTTGTTTTCAGTGATTTCAAATTTGTACAATAGGATTAAAAGAATACAATCATTTGAAATTGTTTGTTGGTAATAAATTTTTTAATAAAAATGGATTCTGGAATGAGTCAAGGGAAGAAACAAATTCGTGTTGGATTTTATGATATTGAAGGCACCATTGGCAAAGGAAATTTTGCAGTGGTAAAACTAGCTAGACATCGTATTACCAAGACAGAGGTAAATATGCTTTATCGCAACATATGCTTGTTGATATTTCCTGTGCTATCTTTCTTATTTAAAAGTTCAACATTCTTTCTTCTTAGGTGGCTATTAAAATAATTGACAAAACACAATTGGATCCTACCAATCTTGAAAAAGTTTATAGAGAAGTAGAAATAATGAAGCAATTAGAACATCCACACATTGTCAAATTATATCAAGTAATGGAAACAAAAAATATGATATATATGGTATGTTTCAGTAATTTTTTTTATAAAGTTTGAAAAATTTAGAAGATAATAGAAAGTTTTATATTTCTGTTAGGTGTGTGAATATGCAAGCAAGGGTGAAATATTTGACTATATTGCAAGATATGGAAGAATGGGAGAACCCAGAGCTCGGGCAACATTTGCTCAAATACTTTCTGCGGTTGAATACTGCCATGCAACGGGTGTAGCACATCGTGATCTCAAAGCTGAAAATTTACTCTTAGATGCTCAGATGAACGTTAAAATTGCTGATTTCGGCTTTAGTAATAGATTTTCACCTGGAGAGAGACTAAGTACATGGTGTGGTAGTCCTCCTTATGCAGCACCAGAAGTTTTTCGAGGAAAACATTATGCTGGTCCTGAAATTGATGTGTGGGTAAGCAAGTTATATATATTTATGTAATATACAATTTGTAGTGTAAATAGTTTATGACATTATGTTTTTATTATTGCAGAGTTTAGGTGTTGTATTATATGTACTAGTATGTGGAGCACTGCCCTTTGATGGATCTACCCTCCAATCTTTAAGAGATCGTGTTTTGAGTGGAAGATTTAGAATTCCATATTTTATGAGTACAGGTATTTTTTGCAGCTTAGAACAAAATTTTGAATATTTAATTTAATGCTGCCTATGATAAAGCTGTAATTCTTTTATCATAGATTGTGAAAGCTTAATACGTAAAATGTTAGTTCTGGAACCTGCAAAACGATATACCATTCCACAAATAAAGAGACATCGCTGGATGGCTGGATCAGCAGACACTATTTGTTCAATGATTATAACAAGATCATCATCTTCATCCATCCAAGAACCAAATGAACAAATACTTCGACTTATGCATAGTTTAGGCATAGACATCACGCGAACCAGAGAGGTATTTTTAATATATATATTTTTTTATTTATAAAATACTTTAATATATAATATTATAGAAAAAATATTTCAATAATAATTTATATTTTCTAAAGCAAAGTATTTACTCCTTGCAGTCATTGAGGAATAGTAGCTATGATCATCATGCTGCTATTTATTTCTTATTATTGGAAAGGCTGAAGCAACACCGTATCACCAGCACAGCAAACAATACTTGCTGGCCGAGCGTTGCAAGAACAAAAGATGACAAATTCAAATCAAGGTATATTTATTGAATTATTAATATTGTTTTAACTATTAGTTTTTATAATAATTTTTATTATAAGATTTTTCTTAGATAACGATTTTCTTGTCTTCCAATCCTGCCCGTCGAAAAAGTTGGTAAAGAATCGAATTTTAATCATATAATTTTTATTTACAGCGAAAGCTTAGTGGGACGTTGATCTTTATTGACGGTGATGCATGTATTGAAGATTTTGTCAGGACAGGTTGGATTGGAAGTGCTTTGCTGTCACTTTATTTTTGGTAATTCTTTCATTTTATTTCATTGCTTTCCTTTTATTTTGAGTTGTACGTAAATTCCTGTCAGTGAATATACATATGTTTGCTTTGTTTTTATATCAACATATTATATAATTTTCGTTATATATATTTTTATGTCCTTATATATGTTGATAAAAATAAGAATGATGCAGCACATAGAAGAAACAAAAGTCCAGTACAAAAATCTTCACGATTAATACTTGTCCATTCATCACTACAAAAGCTTTTACCGAATAATTAGAGTATTGTAGGCGAATTTCCATTATATATTTGTTTCTAGAACAAGAGAAGACGCAACTCGCGGTGGAAAAAGATTTAGTTCAACTAGTTCTTCGACTGATGAAGGATGCTGTAGTGCAGAAGGTGAATTAGAGGAAGGTCCAAGTGGTGATGAATTGAGAGAAGCTCAAATTAAACTCGAGGAACATAGACTAGGCCTAGATCATGATATCAGTCAACGAATTGACAGTCAAATAGTTAATCGAAGATTAAGTGATTACCAACAGCATTTTGATACCCCACTTATGGATTCTATTGATCCTCCTAGTCGAACGACATTGTTTATTGCGGGTGGTAGTGGTAGTTCGTCATCCGAGCTTTTTGAATCTAGTTTTGATTCTGGTTGCCCACCAGACTACTCAGGGGCAAATTCATTTACAAGTAGCTTGCCCTCTTGCACGCCTCCACCACCTATGAGCCCATCGCCAATTAGTGGTAGAATATCTAGAGTTTCTCAAGGTCGTAGAGCTTCAGATGGTGGACCTAGATTATTATTTTGTCAGCAAGGTGGAGGGGACAGACCGACAAAGCAGCGAAGTATTCAAGGTACTGAATTATAAAGATATTTCATTTGTAAAGACTTTTCGTCACATGGTCGTGACAAATGTGTTTTGTTTTCATAGACTCTGGTAAGGCTAGAGGCCATTTAGATCTTGTTCATTTGAGACCACCATCTACACCACCAGAAAATCAAACACAGTTTAAAATTCGTGGCGACTCCAGTACACAGCTACAGCTGTTAGTGCAACAGCGTATGTTGCAACAAAAACGAAACTTATATCACAGACATAGAGGTGGAGGCAGTCCTACTCCAATACCAGTATCAACAAGTACCACGAGTAGACGCGCTGACCACGTACCGAGACAAGACAGTTATAAACTAGCTCAAAGAACACAGATCTTACCACCTTTATCTCAGGGACATGTTGATAGAAACTTTGATAGAGAAAGAAAACGAGATGAAGAAAGATGGAAAAGTCTACCATCTCGACTTGCAGCAGATTGTCAGTTAGCAGAAAGGACACTGCTGTGGAGCCAACAGGTAATTCTATAAATAGAAATTTAAAAAATCGTTTGGGTTGAACTGTCCAATAAAAAAAGTTATCGAGTCGGAATAAAAGAACGCAAAATAACTTGTTGGTATCTGTCCAACGATCCATGACGTCATTGTTCTTTTGGAATAAATTTAAATCGTGCCAAAATTGCGTACCTATATTCGAACTCAAACAGAGTATTATGTTACCTGTTCCTTTCATAATGTTAACATTGTTGTGAGCGTGCATCATGTTCACAACGATGAATTGATGTAAATATTATTAGTATTGTTTATATTAGCGATTAGACGTTACTTGTGATACGAAAGCACAATTATTTGTGTTAGATGCAAATAAACAATTATTTTTATTTAATTTGGCAATTTATTGTTCACTCTAATTTGCCTTACTTCGTGCATGTACGAACCCTTAATTAAACATCAGTGTACAGTTAACAAAAGAGTTCATATTTGTTTAAGAAACGTTTGGACTACTGTTATTATATGAATTACCATATATGCATTATTAATTGTTGTTATGCAAAAATGAAATTTTATTTTGATAACTGTGCAATACAATTTTAAATAGTTACTTACTTGCCTGTGTTAAATACACAAACAATAACACGACATATGCACTAGTACATAATTTAACAACAATGCAACGTAAAAAAACATATATTAGCACAAATGCGATTGAAAAACCCATAAACAATGCAGTGTTAAACACCTAAACATTAAGCTTGGAAGATGCATATATCATTTGTAGCACCTTTCCCTTATTTGGCTTCCTAGATTTTATTTCTTAACATTCTGTAATGAAGATATTGAATACAAAAATGACACAAAATGTAAATAATTTAAAGAAGAAAATATATCAGGTGGGCCTCAGTGGAGGAGCATCATATTTGCCACCTGGCAGTGTAGGTGGCTTCTTGTGGCCCACTGGAAGCAACCCTCATTCAACCATCTTCGAAAACGTTGGAGATCCAATGGAATAAACATCTAATCCTGTTGTATTTTTAGTATTGGAGATTTTGAGTCTGAAAGACTAGATTAGATACAAAAAATACAATAAGCAGTATTGCCTTCCTAGTCTTTCCATATCAGTATTTTCATTTATATAATTATGTATTTTATTATATATATTTTAAGTATTCAAGGAGAATATTGTATAAATTTCATTGTAGAACTGTTTTCTCCGTGATATTCTAGCTTTCATACACAAAATCTTTAATTAAATGGAAGGTACATGTTACTAAATGTCAAAGATTTCTTGTTAATTAAATTCGGTTTTGCAATCAATATGCTTTGAGCAGCATAATTTATCACATATCTTTATACATTCATACACTTCATTCATTAAAAAATTATACATATATCACACACACACATACACACATACAAAATAAAAAATGTAAACATTGTTAAAAATCTTTGTCATGTGGTAGCATGTGCGCCTGCCTTATTAACTGGCTGATTTTATCAGTCAAATATATCCAATTATGTCATAGACTGATAATTAACAAGAGAAAACACCAATCGAGTTTATATTCATGAGCAAGTGGCATATGTCTTGCTTTACAACGACTATGTTTAATTGGAAGTGCAACATGTATACGCGTGCATATTTTAATGATAATTAATGAAGAATGCTTTTGATGTGCTTCCTGAATACATTTCGGTAAATTATCATATAATGATGACAATGTATAATCTGTACGCGTCTGTTATTTTCATCGTATTATAACGCAATAGAATCAGAAGATAGTATACAAAACAAACTTAAAATTAATTTATGCATTTTATAACTTCCATACGAAAATTTTAGACAACTGAAAGTTAGCTAAGATATTTAGTCCAGATTGAAATTTGGAAAACGAAGTAAGAAAAATCAGTGCTCAAATACGAAAACAAACTATAAATATGTTATAACATGAAATAGAGACACAATAATCTTCACTTCACAGAAACACTTGAGATAAACTTTATTTAGAACTGTGAGTGCAAGAACTATGCCACTTATGCTTTTCTATGCAATTTATTGAAGAGTGGAGTTAATAAAATGAGAGAGCAAGAGAAAAAGAAAGAAAGAAACCATGTTAAAGTTTTTTGTTACACATTTTTATTGATAACTATTCTAATAATATTGTACAAAACTACGTGTTTCATCATTCCACTCTTCATTATGATCGTTATAGAAAATTAAGAAATAATAAAAACAATAAATAGTGATAAATAGTAGCTGCTGTTTAAAGAAGTAAAAAAAGTGCTGCATTCTGTAAAGATGTTTAAATAAAATTGTTATATATATATAATATTTAACAAAATGACTGTTTACATTTTGAATTATACGTTTTTTATACATTTTCATTTTCTACATAAAATGCAAGTTGTATCAATAGTTATCGGTACAACATTTTGCATAAATGTAAGTACAAAGTTATCATTTTACTCCGAATGAAAACCAAATAGTTTTGCTTTACGAGCTTTTTGCACGGTTATTATTAAGTGGAAAGGAAAGGAATCGATAATAACTTCAACATGTTTGTACATTTTGATACGAATACAGCACTTTTTAAAAGCAAATATATATTAGGTTCTAGTAGTCTAGTCAGTAGGAAGCAATACCGGCCGCGCACAACTGACAACGACTTTAATATTCAAATTTTCCGCCATTTTTTACCCAACAAAAACAATCAAACTTCGCTCAAAAAAATCTTTTGATAAGTAAAAAGATAGCTGTTAAGTTAGCATAATCATGCGAGATCTTGTTCTGGCATATTGTTCCCGAAATAACATTCCGAAAACTGTTTTAGAGGAACTCAGGAATTGAAAATCAGTTTTGGCATTGTTGCATTTTTCCATCCATGTCTTTTTTGTAATTATAGAAATTTGAGATTGCATGAAACAGACATCATCTATAAACGTGTATCGTTGATTTACTAGTTAATAAATTTGTTTTATTGAAGTATCATTGAATTTTATAAAATCATTTTTGTTAGCAGTAAAAGAATTTACAAAAGGTTACATGATATGAAATTATTATTTGGCAATATACTGTCCAGCATATGGCAATATACAAGTAAAGTAATTGTTTACCATTAATTAATATGGTGTTAAAAATATTAGAATATGATCTAATTACACAAATCTAATGGAAACGTGCAATACATTCCACTCATAATTGAAATAGGTCGTTTTTGTACTTGCAATAAATTAATATTTTGTACCAAATTAATATCTGATTTCTTTGAAGTTATGTATGATGGTAAATAATTACTGTTTATAAATTACAAAACTGTCAACAAATGTATACATTGTGCGTATGAGCATATTGAATAAAATATTATGCAAACTATAAAACTAAAGTTCTTTTATTTATATTTATTCTAGTTCCCTTAATTTACATTTGTTTAAGACTTCTTTGGACGTTCTACATCCATTTGGAAAATATCTGTACCAGTCATTTCAGCCCGAATCCTAGCTTCTTCAGGTGTCAATGCTTCATATTCATTGGGATTTAATGGTTCACCATCTGGGTTTAATTGACCCTCTTTAAAATCTTTTTTAATTTTATCAGCATACACTAAATTAAATAAATCTTTAGCAGTATATTCACGTTTTTTGACATCTGTAACTTTATAAGAGACATATGGCTTTAAATGAAAATTTTCCAGGGAAGGAACAATAAGCTCCGGTATCATTTCTGGTATGTTAACCCAATGATTGTTTACCCATTTCCCCGTTATCTTTACACCTCTCCCTGAAAATATTTGTTAATTATCATACGTTTACCATTGTGATTATTAAAGAATGCACATAGAAGATATTTTTATACTTGTTATTGTATATCATATTCAAAGACCAAAATTACATACTATCAATAGGAATATCGTAGTTTGGATCCTTGGCTCGTGCTTCTTTATATGCACGACTACCTCGCTTATTGAATATCTGTATCATACGAAAATTTCGTTTACCATGACATGACGCTGATGTTGAAATTTGTCGAGTTACAACCATAAACGTAGATGCCATTTTATTTTTTACAAGAAAAAAAATTATTTGATTCGTATACAAAATTCTAAAACAATGATCAACTTTTTTTACACATTCCTTATTCCTTGGATGGAGAAACAGAAATTATGACCTAAAATTATAGGTTATATTTTGTTTTCGTTATTTGATACTTAAAGATATGAAATATTTCTTATTCGATTAACATTATAATTTTACTATGTTAGTGTATCATAAATGTACGAAACAATTCTAAACTCACTTTTTTTAATAATATTTGAAACGAAAGTTTAAACAAGATAGTCCAGCTAATTGGAACTACCTAAGTATCTGCCATACTTATTGTTGAATGAAATACCTTCTCAGGATAAAGTTATACTATTTCAAGAACTACATGTAACAGTAGAAATAGTTTCCTCGTGATAATTTTTTACAGCATTTCATTGTCATCGGCATTTTGTTAAATAAGATAAAATATATTTATTATTGTTGGCAAAGATGGCAAAATTAAAAAATCGACATTTTTCGGCTCGTAGACAGATTTTTTTAACGTTTGAGGGCTCGAATGAAAGTTTAGAACCCAAAGAAATAGTTAAAATTAGTTTTGTCCAAATATTCTTCCTAGTTTCTTAATTATAAGTAAATTTTAAAAATCGCTCAATCTACAGACAGCGAAACACTGCAACCACCTAGTGGTGAAAAATGAAATTAATCTTTCTATTAGGAAACTAAAAAATCAAGTGTCTTGATTTGTAAGGCAAATTTTTAAACTATTCAGAAATGAAATAATTATTGTAGTTCTCTAAGATATTCTCTGTTTCATTTCATGAGGGCTTACGCTTAATCTTTATCATGGATAACTATAACCTGTTGAGCAGTACTATACGAGCGATGACGAATATCCCCGTACGCATCTAAGATATCGTGAAGGAGATTAAAGATCGAATAAAGGAAAATTCTAGGTAAGTGCATATTTTATTTATATAACACTTTATAATAACGCTTATCGATATTTCTATAGCGGTAGTGCGATTCAAGGATATTACCTTAAAAAATGAATTACTCTTCCTACCCGACGTCTACGCCTCATACAATGTAATCATTAGCAGGTTTTGGTCAACGCAAATTGCATCACCAGTGTTGGAGTGTTGCCTGCCAAAGGGGCAGCTTAAACCAACGGAGAAATTAAAAGAGTCTTTAAATGATTTTAATCTTTAATTGTCGGGATTATTTAATTTCAGAGATTTTAGACGATGGTGTTGACAAAAAGAAAATAACTGGCGAATTAAAAATCGTTCTTAAAGAGGATAAGATAATCAGTTACCGTCTGCATCGATTGTTATCGATTGAGCGCAAAAGAATTTTTGAAGGACGGTATTATAGGCAAAAGCGTTTTACCATACCCGAGTCCGATAATTCTTGTTAAAAAGAATTTCTCAAAAAATGAAAAAAAGATTTCTTATATCATTTCATATTTTTTCTTCATATTCTTTCATTTGTGCGATAATGAATTTTCATGTCAACGAATTCTTGAGTGTGAAAACATTATACACTTTCTTTTTGTTACACCATTTCATGGCTATCAGATGATTTCAATTTATAGGGCATGCCGGTTATTTTCGTAAATTTGTACCTGCAATACTAAGCTTACAGAAAACGACGAACCGTGAGCCTGGGGCACCGAGCAGAGGAAGCATGGAAATATGTAAAATTGCTATTATAATAACCGTTACTTGCGATATTCGATCCTGCTAAAGAAACAAAATTACATAGAAAAGCGAGCTCGATAGGCTACGGGGTTATTCTATTTCAAAAGATGAACGGAAAGCAACGAGTATTTGCATATTCAATCGGGGGGCAACGACGGAAGAGTCTAAGTACCAATCGTATAAGCTCGAAACAATACCGATACTTGATCGATATTGATGCTCAAGGCATATTGGATCTTTAATTATGTTTTTTGTCTTTACAAATATATTGTTATTTTATGAATTTGGACCTAAATTAATATATACTACCAGAAAGAAAATGAATACCCCCGTAGTTTTAGTTCTTTCAATGTTAGGTACTGCACCATGCGACCAAGTACTGAGTTTCACTAAAATTAGCATGTACAAGAACCTATAAAATTACGGATCTACCCTGTTTGGTTGTAGTTGCTAGCATAGACAAGAACCTATTAAGTTCCACGCTACAAGAACCTTGTACTATTCTACGGTAAAGTGCATACCTACTTTTCTATCCGAGATAATTAGTAATAAAACTCTTTAGCCAATTATCATTTGTTTCATTGCCTTCTATTAAGGCATTATGTCCACTCCCTATGTGCCCTAGAATACTAGAGTTCTTCACAAAAACTGCAATGATATATGTGTGATGTATAACCCAATGTAGTCGCTAACGACCTCCTATTATTACGCAATTAATACGATTATAAATAAGCAACACAAACGAACAATTCCCAGGACTTGAACTATTACTTTAAATTATTTATTACGGTAGTATAAACTACCTGTCTGATCTTGAATCAGAGGAAAAGGGACAGGATTTGAAAACGGAAACGAAAAAACAAATCAATGTTCTAGTGCCAATCAAGCTGAAAAAAAAAAACAGATTTCCGGAATTTGGCATTAAAAAACCAAGTTGGTAACTCTGTATTATGGAGCACTACCAGATTAAAGGAAAATGGCGGATCAAAATACACCCATTGCCACTATCTCCTCATCGCATCTACATATCAATGTAACCAAATAATGTTGTCTTTACTGGTAGTATGCGGAGAGACGTAAAACGAGTGACATAACTGACATAGGGGTAGAATGACATTAGGAATGAATGTGGAAAATTTTTCCTGGCAACCCTGAATCGCCTCCATGTTTTAAAAGAACCTTTACCGAACTTTACTGCATCAGTGTATGATGGCAGAGAGGAGATAGCCATTAAGAGAATAAAATAACATAAGTATTTGAAACCTTTTGAAATTCCTAGAAATGACGTTATTTTCTAAAAAAATCCGAGAGTAAAACACTTGTCGACCAAAATAGCGACTTTATATTAGGAAAATGTAATAGCATAGAGGATGACATAATTTCGGCGAGTCTTGGAAATTACGTCATATTCCAAGAATTTTTCAAAACCGGAATTAAAACCGAATTAATTAACCATTTCCCGATCTCATTTTTCGATTTTTTGTGAGTTTTTGTGGGGTTGGGCAATCAGAAATTGTAAAATGCTGTTCAACTATTCTGACTTATTGAAACTCTTTCTAAATATATTCTATATAATCTTTTTCCAATAAATAATCTCATTTTTTATTGCATTATATCATCATTTCTAAAAAGATCCTTGTTACTGACTACTGCTGACTATTTGTGGTATCCTGATGTTTTTGTCCTCAAAGTAGCTTTTTCTGTAATCAATACGGAAAAGGAGCAATGTTTTTTCTATTATTTGATTAAACTTTAAAGCTATTTTTATGTCTTATCGCCTTTAGCCTTCGATGATCGTAAGTACGAATGCAAATTTCTGTTCTCGTTGTGCATGTGCACGTTTTTCCCACCAAGAGCACCAGAGAAAAAATGTGTCTATAGTTCGGCCGTTGTCAGCTAGAGGCTCGTATTCTTAGTGCGCATTTTTTAACATTGCATCTGTGATCTCACTATTCATCTCTGATCATTCTAATCCATACATATGTACATATCAATGGATTGTATTATTAATCATCGTAATATTTATATTAACGTAATCATTAAAAAATGCATCAGTGTTAATCGTTAGAAATATAGTTGTTGAGTGGGTGTAAAGCGAATACGCCTATCATAAATAATGATAGAAAAGTAAGTAGACAATACGAAAATATTTCATATAATTAATAATTAAGTAATTATTGCCAATTGAAATAATATAAAAGTGAAATCATATTAAGTATGTATAATTTAAGCTATTTAATATATATGAATTTGAGTTTAAATTATTGCAATATCTGTTAATTTATTATATGATAACATATATTGAAATGTATTTGAATCCTCACTTAATCTATTTTCCTTGTATTTTATTATTATTTTATTTTCCAGATGGAGTAATATTTGGGAATATATATATGCATTTCTAAACTCAACTACATTTTGATTGTATATAATGTGGAATTTTTTATGTAGATATTTTTGTACATTTTGGATTATCTATTTACATATGCTGATTTTATTAAAAGTTTTTCTTAAATAACATCTGTGTATATCTATATACAAAGACATAGAATATAAATTGCACATATAAATTATAATTTATTATAAATTTATTATATCATATTGTTCAATATACAATGTATCTTAATTATAAAAAAAATACAAAGCATTGATAATATATTTTATAAAAATGCATTTTTCTATACCAGATACACAAGAATTTATTGATGCAACTGATAATACATATGTGGTAAATATATCTGTTATATTATGTATATTACTGTATATTAATATATTTACTTTATTTTCAATCCCAGGGTTACAACATTCATATAAATGGATTATTTCATTGTACTGTGAGATATAAACAACTACACAGTCTCCATGAACAATTGGCTAGAAATTTAGATATATCTCTCCCAGCATTTCCCCCTAAAAAATTTTTTCCTTTAACAACAAATCAGCAAGAAGAGCGTCGTCTTTCTTTGGAAAAATATATTCAAACAATTGGACAAAATCCAGTTGTTAATAATTCGGGAATGTTAAATGGATTTTTATTAAATGCTCAGCAAGAAACTATTGGAGGCCCATCTAATAATGAATTTATGGACATTTTTCTTATGAATGGTTGTAAAATAACAATAAATGTTTCTACAGGGGATCATTCTGGTAGTGTTTTAGAGGTAACTTTTGTTGTATGAATATTTATACTATGTATAGAATATATAAGCTAGAAATATGAATTAACATTTTTTATCCAACAGAAAGTATACAAGAGCCTTAGACTACCTGAAGAATATTATTCATATTTTGTATTATTTATTGTTGCTCACGATGAAGCAAATAGTGTTCATTGTAGGTATATCCTTATCATAATATTTCATACATGGTTAATGAATAAATTACTATTTACACATTATTTTTTTTAGTACTACGAAAATTGCAAAACTTTGAATCCCCATTTATAACTATTAAACATCTACACGTTATAGGAAGTAAAGTTGTACTTGGAAAAAATTATTGGGATGTGGGCTATGATTTGAAAATAATGGATAATGAGGTGGCAATGAATTTATTATATATTCAAGCAGTTGCTGAAATTAATTGGGGATGGATTCCCATTACAGATGAACTAAGAAACAAGCTAACAGTCTTAAAAAAGCATGGAAAGAAAAAAGAAGTATAGTTATCTATATATATATATATATATATTTATTATTTATATATTATATAAATATATATTTGTTTATATATAAATATATATATATTATTTATATATTATATAAATATATATTTGTTTATATATAAATATATATATATATATATATATATCGATACAAGTAACGTAATAAACTATATAAAGAAATTGTCAATAACTAATATCAAATTTAAATGTTATTATTTTAGTATCTGGACATAGTACGTACTTCAAAGTATTATGGATATATTCATTTTGCTCCATGTCTTTGTGATTATCCTCAACCAGATTCAAAAGTATTAGTAGCCATAGGTAGAAATGAATTAAATTTGCGTATATTAAATGATGGAGAACAATGCGAAGAAGTATTTAAAGTCTCACGAATGCGTTGTTGGCGTATAACTACTGTGCAAAATGTAAATTGTAAAAAAAAAACGTATTTTAACATTGCGACGCGTGTTTCAATTTGTTCTAATTTCAGGGATCTGAAAGGGGAGGAGAAGAAAGTGATGAGTTTAGTTTAGAATTATCATTTGAATATTTAATAGCTAAAAATCAATTACAATGGGTTACAGTTACTTCAGAACAAGCAATCTTAATGTCTGTATGCTTGCAAGCTATGATTGATGAATTATTATCAAAGACTGTTGATAGTAATAATAAGGCTCAGGTTAATTAAAAATGCTACTTATTGCTAAGAAGTAAAGTCATTTGTATTAAATACTAATTTGTTTATAGGAGGTGTCTCAAAAATCCTGGATTTATGTTATGAGAAATGGCCAGAGTATTACAGTGGGATCAAGCTCTAATGAAGAATCTGAAGAAAGTAAAAAGGTATGATAGGTTAATAATATCTGTATTTTATTTATTAATATTTTTTATATCGTTGGGTTCTATTTTAGAATCGTTGTATTAAACAACCTTCTAAATCAGAACCAATTATGAAGAAACTTGCTGACAGATTATCAGTAGTAAAAATAAAAAAATCTAGTGATGTTAGAAGTAACATAAGTAGCAAGGTTCAAGGAAAACAAACATTGGAATATGATATGGAAAATAATGCATTTCGCATGATCGATGATGACGACTTATGAATATATAAACTGGAACTGTGAAATGAAAAATACATTAGAAATATCTCGAAAAATATCAAATTTTTTAAATCATACTAATCCATATTTTTGCTACTTTTATTTTTAATCCTTAAATGATGTAAAATATAAAACTTAGATATCAATAGATTTGTAACAGTTTTTTTGTATGATATATAAATATATTGTTGATAATAAACAATTTTTTAAATTAATGCAAATATTTAATGAAATAAATAAACAGAACTAAAATAAATTATAGTATATATAATACTTTATTATTGTTCAAATCATATATGTAAAAGGCAGTGTCTTATATTAACATTTGTATTTCATTTTGCTTTATTTTAAATGAAAATTAATATCTGTTATTTTAATACTAAATGGGAGTAATTCATAGGTTACGCTGCATAATGAGATTATAATTCTAACTAGATAGGTAATTATTTGTTTGAAAGACAATTTTCTGCCTTCAGTCTGTATATTTTGCCCAAACATATAGAGAATGGTACAATGCATAAGAAAGGTGTAAAATTAGAATGACTTCCTAAACAAATAATTATAAACTGTAATATAAAATGGTAGTGTTTTTCTAATATGAAAAGTAAACAGATTCACTATTGTCCTATGAAATAGACTTCTACATGTGTACATTATATTCATAAATATTATAGATCTCTATTTCATGGACTATTTAAGTTTTCATAGAAAAAAATTTTTATCGCATTTTTTTAGTGTTGGATAATAGATAAATATATGGAAATGCATAACTATTTTTTACAATATTACTTCCACATGTTTTTTTGCATTTTAATAATACAAGTGGAAGATGAACATAGAAAATTTGTCACTACAAACATATTTATGTTCTATCAAATGTGTAATTCTGTACGAGTAAAATTTATTTGTTTCTGTTAGAATATTGCAACACGCTATATATTGTATGTCGCAGTGAATGGTGCGCACTATTTTTTTCTCGAACAGTAGAGACATTTTTTTTAAAGAACATAACTTAGTTAGTTATCTGCTTTTCTTATTAATGGTGAAACTCAATACTATTGTTTTAATAATCTTGCATGTCATGGTAGGGCCATATAAAGACTAGATATAATTAATTAATATTTGTATCTTTTTCGACCATAATGTGCATATCTTCTATATCAAAAATATGTTGTTATTCTGTATTGTTACTTCCTAAATAAACAGAAAAGTCAGTTCTGGCTATAGCATTTAAGTATTATAAATCTATTTCCGCTACTTGTAAAATAGCCCAACGTCAGCAAAGAATTACTCCACTATATCATAGTATTCTCAACGATACGTACACGCGTTATTGTTATTGTGGTATGACCTATAACATGTGTATTGAAAGCTTTATCAGTACAAGAAATAATGATATGCTGTATGAAAATTCTAAATATGGTAATAATTTAAAAGATATGTTTTAAAAGAATAAAAATTTTATATAAAGCTAAAAAGTATAAGTCTTGCCATTGCGACTATCTCAACAATTTAAATTACTGACTTAACAAATTATTGAAATATCAAGATACGTTCTAATACGGAAGACTAATTTCGGTAAGTTAATTCGTCAAGTATTTCTTCACATTGAAATATTATCATTCTCATCGTAATCTTGCATGGTACAATGATACTACTACAAAATTTCCAATTTGTATTCACAAAACTTTAAAATCATTCCGTAACTTAATTATATCAATAGATAAACGCGTAATATACCTATGGCAGTTAAGGAGGAATAAATTCTTCAATATGTCCTAAGTTGTTCACTTATCTGAAACTGCTTCAAGTAAAAAATACATTAGCATATAGGACTACATATATAAATATATTTTCGGGATAACTTCCATGCATATATTTCGTATGAGTGATGATACTGATAATGTAATATTATCGATAAAATAAATGGCATAATACGTGACTAGCGTAAGATGAAAACCGAATACCAATTTCACATGGACGCTCATCTAATTTCTTTTTACATCAAAAACAAAGTTGCAAACATGGCATAATTATCTTCATTTGTTTTTTTAATCTTTTAGTTTTAATTCCTAAAAAAAGATGTTGAAGAAATTTTATAATATTTCTATAAGATATCCATAATAACAGTATATATGTAAACATAATGATAAAAAATTAAGTATAATTACTTGCTCACCTAAATCATGTATAATAATTTACATTGGTGACGTGAGGCTATTGGCTAGTATTACTCGTACTTGATTCCCAAGGAGATAAACATTGTTTTGAACATTGTCAAGAAGAAAATATTTTTAATCGTTATTAATTATCGTTTGTCAGGTAGATATTTAATTAGTAAACAATGTTGTTCTCTTTGATGAAACTAAGAACGAGATGAATAAAATCTATTCATTTATACAACTGTACACCCTTTATCTATCATCATCACACTTATTTGCATAAAAAAAGTAACCAAACTGTTAGAAGTTCTGCTGACGTTTTCGCTTGGTATCCATAGCGTCAAGAATCGGTTGTCTCTTCGTTTGGTACCTTCTTCTCAGCTCATCAATTTCTCTTTCCATTTCCGCATCCAGATTAGCCATTCGTTGCTGTAGTTCCTCGTATGAGAGAAACTTCAGCTGCAGGATATGGTTGTTTATCTATATTCAAGTTCTTTTTAATGATGCCTAAAGTGGCACTATATCGATCGACTTTAAGTTAAAAAAATACTAAAAATACTGGGAAAGTTCTTAATCTACTTTCAACCTTCTGTAAGAATTTGCAAGTGTCTATTACTTACGAAGTCGAAATCACGTTCTGTGAAGACATTTTGGAACTTGGATATGTTATTATGAGGTTGTTCTTGTACAGGGTGAGAAATTTGGTTAAGTTGTAATTGTAGGTGACTTTGAAACCTCTGAGATTCTGTAGGGCTTCGTAATTCTAATTTATTTTCATTATCTTGATTGTGTACCCCAAGTATTTGTCCATTTCCCTAAAGATTAAGAAATTAATTTCGTGCATGTACATTTTACATAATATAATCATCAACTATAATACATTTATTACTTTATACCTTTCCTATTTCAGGTGCTTCTTTCTTATCAAAATGATCTAAAAATAGTGGCCGGTATTTTTTTCCGGATTCCACTGACCCTGTATTGTGTCCTATGAATAAACGATATTTGTTATTTTCCTTTTTAGTGTTTCGTCATTTCATTACATTACGTGCTTACGTTTCATAGTAGCTTCGGTATCGGTGTCACTATTAATAACCATTGTTCCCAAATCTAACATTGCTGAAACAAGTGTACCCGTATCTGGAAGATCATGACTCGGTACTAAAGTTCCCGTGTCTTCTGGCAGAGGTTTCATTGTTCCACTACAGTCTTCTTCATCCTTACAATAAACATCAAATGTTTATTATTAACATTAGTATACACACACACACACGTGCGCGCATACATAGCATTCATAATAAATCTCAATATAAGTACCGAATCTTCTGCCTGATTTTGATTTTTAATTGCCACATTATTTATAACATGAGCACGATGTACACTTTGTTTTTCTCGTATTTCATGAGCTTCTGCAATCATCTGACTCAGAATACTTGGTTGCTTGGCATTGCCTGTAATAAAATACCTTATTGAATAATACATGCAAGAAAACTAGAGCAAATTTGTTTCATTATCATAGATTTTACCTATAAATTCATGATTTAGCAACTCAGTTGCAGTAGCTCTTTCTTCTGGATTTTTAACAAGGCACCCACTGACAAAATCTATAAATTCAGGACTCCATTGATCAGGTTCTCTAAAGCTAGGTGGTGGTTTAGTTGGAATCATAAATATTGCTCTCATTGGATGTATATCACCATATGGCGGCTTGCCTTCTGCCATTTCTAAAGCAGTTATACCAAGAGACCATATGTCTGCGACACAATCATATCCAATTTCTTGTATTACTTCTGGAGCCATCCAAAATGGAGTTCCTATAACTGTATTACGTTTTGCCATTGTATCCTAAAAGAAATTTTCAAAATTAATTCCTACTTTGATCAATAAAGTGATTTATCATATATAGCGATAAATATTATGTTTTATAGCTTACAGTTAATTGTCCTGCTACTCCAAAATCAGCTAATTTTGCATGTCCTTCATTATTGAGTAAAATATTTCCTGCTTTAATATCTCTATGTATTTTTCTTCTCAAATGGAGATATTCTAAACCTTTTAAGGTATCACTGAGAATCGTTGCTATTTCATCTTCTTGAAGGGTCTTCTTCCTTAACCTCATAATATCACTAACAGATCCAGCTCCACAATATTCCATTACAATCTATGAAACCATATCTTGATTATATACAAGCAAGGAATGAATAAAAAAATATTATTTATTATATTATCAATGTTACCCATAAATCAGTGTTTTTAAAGTAACTTCCATAATATTTAACAACATATGGAGAATCACACTGTTGCATGATAGAAATTTCTTTTATGATTTCTTGTAAATCTGTATCAACAGGAACTTGTTTAATAGCAAGTACCTGTCCACTTTCCTTATGTAATGCTTTGTAAACTGATCCATAGGATCTATATGAACAAAACATAAAACAAACACTATAAAAACAATTACATAAAAAAAGATTTCATTAAAGATTAAATGCCATTTTATATCTTTATCCACTTACCCTTCTCCCAACTTGCATATTATATCAAATACTTCTTCAGGTTGTCTGGTTAAACTTTCTTCAGACAGTTTTTTTAATTCACTAAAAAAAGAAATTGTAATATCTGATCAAAGATAAATATAATACTTGCACATAATATGTGAAAATATACAAAGAAATAATACTTGGATTTTTTTGTTTAGTTTCATTGTATGCAATTTGCATTTTTTTTAAACAAAGTATTTATAAGATAAGTGACATGCTATATGTAAATGCGTTATTTCTATTAAAATCGAACTATAAGTGCATTAGATAAGCAGGTTTGTCGGTTATAAAACAAATTAAAAGACGCGCAGAACTAATATTTTCTAGATTTATTAAGAAAAGCTGAAATAACTTTAAATATAATAAATAATACGAATAAATTGATAATGCAGGTTAACAAAGAAACAAAGAATCGATACTGTACAATTGTTTCATATAACAAGTGAAATGCGCTAAAAATCGAAAGACGATTCCTTCTAGCTACAAATAACTTCCATCCATAAATTTGTAAAGTTCTGCAAGTTTAAAAACACGAAGTAAAAACAATTAAATACCTCTTCGAAGACATTTTTGCTTTTCGTGTCAACGAGTTCTTACTTGAATAAAAACACCTTCAATATTTACACAAATAACTTAACGTGGATAAAACAGATATCATTCCGGTTGTAAAAACATAGTCAATTTAAAATAGAAGTGTTACATTTTTGTCAATAAATTAAAGTAACCACACAACCGAAATATCGAAACCATCGACCATATAATATTCTAGATAGCAGAACTGAAATGTCTCAATCTAGGAGGATTGATTAAGCTTACTACTATTATTTATTATTTTAAGCATGATAAAGGAACAAGTAGAAATAGAAATAGAAGGATATAGGAGCAAAACTTTTACTTTGAACCAACTAAATGTTACATTTTTAATAAAAGAAGCTGTTGAAGTAAATTATATCTTTTAAAAGTTCCAAATAAGCAATAACCAATCATCATGTAGCTGCATGTATACATTCGTAAATGGCACTTCCCTGAATCTTGTAATTATATCTTCAGTATGAGATTACCGATGAGGAAATATGATTTTGGAAGGATACTTGAAAATGCGTTTCTCATACTCTACTCTACTCAATTGTTCTTGGTACTCTTCATGTAATAAAGTTAAATTTAGTGTTTAAATAAAAAGGACCAAAAAGGAGGTTAGATCTCACAAACATCAAGAAAATTCAAATGGTATCGATGTATGGTTTTCTTATTTTATCGAACTTTAAACATTTAACGAGGGAGGATCGTTTAATGAAGGCTTAAAATGTATGGTCATTTTAAAAAGTTATCGAAGGTAGCGTATGTACAAATTTATTAATCGCATAATAACATCGTTAAAGCCTTTTGATTCTTTTGTGATTGTTTTCTTCGAATTTATTAAAAAGTGAGGAAGTAATACTGTCTTCGCGCGAAGGTAGTTTTATTTTCGTATTTGGACGTTTAGCGGTAAACAACATTATTGTATCAAACTGGCGATAAACTTTCGAAAAGAGCGCCGTTAGAATTTGGTAACAGTATCAGCCAGCAGGTAGCGTGGAAAGATGAGAATCAGTCGGATACACGGGAATTTCTAGGCCCTGTACGTAATCGCGTGTCCACGCACGGTGAACGCTAGCACTCGTTTGCTAGACGGCCGGCTAGCAAAACGAGTCGATTTCTCCTGGTGCGCGATATCGTGGTAAGAGGTGGAGGAGACGTTACTCGTCGAAAAATTCGAGGGTATTGTAGAAGGTTAGAGGTACAAGGGGACCTTGTGGTAGTTAGAACGACGGCGGCAGCGACGGCGGCGGCGGCGGCGGCGGCGGCATTGTCCTGCTTGTTTTGTTGTCTCTCGCGACACGCACAGGTGGAAAAGAGAAGAAGCTATCGCGTTGTCGAGGAATCGAGGAGTGACGGAGGAGAGCGAGACTGTGTGTACAGGTCAAATAGAGACGAGACTGGTGGTGTGCTATGCACGAATGCCCATAGGTGTACCGTAAAAGACAAGAGCAAACGTAGCGTAAAGGGGAGAGGGAGAGGTGGAAAGAAGGTTCAGAACGACGGTGACGAAAGAAAAAGACAGGAAGGAGATAGGATAGGCGAGAAGACGGAAAGAAGGGAAGAAAGAAGAGTGTAAGAGAGAAAGAGAGGGGAGAACTAAAGAAGAACGAAAGGTAGCAGCAGAGTGTACAGGATACGAGGAGAGAGAGACGACAGGGCGAAAGAAAGACACGGACGAAGCGCGTTAGAGTGCGTGATCCAAAATGGCGCTGAACCAGGACGTGGACCAGTTGTCGAAAAGTAATCTGGTAGTAAATATCGATCAAAACTCGGAATCAGATCTACAGGCACTGTTCGACAGCGTCCTGAAGCCAGACTCGAAGCGTCCGCTGCAAGTACCACTGCGCATGCGCAATTTACCAGATTCCTTCTTTAATCCACCGTCGACGGGTAGCAAGAGTCCCTCGATTTCGCATTCACGGGAGAATTCGGCGGATTCCGCGTTTGGTACAGCGGCCGCGGTCGCCGGTGCCGGCCCAGCACCCGGTGGAAACGCCACCGGTACATCAGCTACCGGAGCAGCAGGTGCGGCTACTGGTGGAAGTGGAAATACTGCCGCTGGTACCGGATCAAACGCCGCAGGTGCGGCTGCGGCTGCAGTCGCGGCAGCGGCCGCGGCTGGCCTCACCGTTGCTCATCCTCGCGCTCACAGCAGCCCGGCCTCTCTTCAACAAACCTACGCCTCAGCTCAGCAGGCGCCTCAGCACGCGCCCCAGCCGCACGCGCGTCACCATCATCACCAGAAGCAACGCAGCTACGACGTCATCAGTACGGTCGACGACCTAGGTCCCCTGCCACATGGATGGGAACAGGCGCGCACCCCCGAGGGACAAATCTACTTCCTCAAGTAAGTCTACTTTCCTCTTTTTGTTTTCCAAAGCCTGCTGTTCTATTCTTTTTTCTTTCCTTTCCCTATTTCCTGCTTATCTCCCTTCCCGCCCATTTCTATCTTCTTTTCGAATCGATCGAATCATATAGATTTTTCAACATTTTTCTAACATGTCCACAGAATCTGACTAGTTACCTATCAACGGAACCCTTGTTCATGAACGTTCTTAAGGTTTCCTCGATAAACGCTAGTTTCACGTTTGTCGATCCTCTTACGGCATTATACGAAGCAGAAGATACGGGAAGGGAATGCCGAGAACAGACGACATCGATCTGACATTTTCTTAGTCATTTCACAACCTTATTGATTCATCTCCAAGTGGATTCTATCTATGACCATTGAATAAACGATCCTACTCCGGATCGGAGCAGTTCACCGTTGTACGCGACTGCTGGCTGGTTCACATTTTCGTCGTGTTGGGGTCTCACATACCTCAAGGCCGTTACTGTCTTTATCACCACCTCGACTTACTCATCGTTGTTTCTCCGTTCCTCCGTTTCTCGGCCGCGTCTCCCCACTGCCAATTGCTAGCATATCCTCCTTGTCCCCGCTATGGATCCCGTTTTCTCGTCTTTCTCTTGGCTCGGCTCTCCTTGTCAATCTCGAGCCGCCTACTCGATACCTCCACAGTCCCTTCCCCGTTTCTCTTCCATCTCGCTCGTTTAACCTGATCCACCTGCGCCGTCACTAGGATTCCCACGTGTCACCTGTCGTGGGAAACGCTCCTCGTCTGCTTTGTCGCCTCATTCGCTTCCTTCCACCCACCTGTATTTCGCCGGTGGCTCGGACGTTTCTCTCTTTTTTCGATCGCCGCGTCTAATTTCCAATATTTCACGATTTTCGTGACGAAACTGCTTGAAACAGCAGTTTTCAAAGAATTAGAGATCGCCCAAATCATCTTTCGCTTTGTTCCACTTATGGAACAACGTTTTCTTTCAGACATATCTCTCCTTTATTATGTTTATCTTTTTCTTTTTTTTTTTTTTAATTTCGAGGATAATAGCTAATGTCGGCATGCATTACCACGTTCAATTTCTTCGAGTTCACGTGTTTTCCTCGGAGTCGATCGATCGACCGCGTTACGTTTTCCTCCTTGTTTGCTTTGATGTCTGATTACGATTTCGTTGGTCGAGTGGCTGATGTCACGTACAGATATCCCGGCGATAATCGATACGTTTTGCCTCCGTATCGATAACGACTACACCTGCGAACGAAGGGATTCTCGTTCATTCAGTTATACCTGTACTTTTGTAAATATTCAACGTGTCTTCTTTTCAACGTTCGCCTTCCTCAAAACCAATTGAAAAGGGCTTTCATTCGGTTAGCCGGTATTGTTCTTCGCCTCATTTCCAAGTATTTTCATCGTCATTCTCACCTCTTTTTCTCCTTCTTTCTCTTTCTCCTTTCTTATTTGCAAACAAGAAGAACGCAATTTACAGAGAAGCCGGGAAAAGAAACTCGAGAAATCTCTGTTCTCGTGTATGCGTCTTCTACCAGAAAATTTTACCTGAGTTTTACTGTTCGAACCCTACCTATTAATGCTTTACTGCGAATTCTACCTGCCGCTGACATTTTTGTAAGAACGAGGACTAGGCAGGTTAGTTTTTGAGAATGCCAGCTATTGGATCTTACTTCTCGTAAGAATTATCCCTTTATGCAATGTCCATCCCTTTCAACCCTCCACAGTCAAATATTTTACTATGTGAACATGAATTTCCTTCTTTTATTTTGGAACCGTTATTTTTACCTACCAACTTAAAATTTTCAAGCTCGGAAGCTGTACAGCCAAGATGGTCGGTCTCGTTTCGTTCCATTTAAGGGGAATTTCTTTCAGGGAAATCATTTCCGTTTACGTTCTATGATTTCAGCGTGAGCTGGAAACTCGAATGAACGTCGCGCAACGAGCCTTCGCTTCGAGATAGCATCGTGAAAGTTGTAAAACTCGTCGATAGGTATCGTCGTCGAATCATCGAGCAATTTTCAGATACGCTGTCGTTGACGTATATTTTACCGTCTTTCGTTGATCGTTATTTAATCACTCCCTCGTCCTTAATTTCTCGAGCCACTAAGTCCTACCGAAATGTTACGTAAAAACGTAATTAGACAATCTTTCCCGTCGATCTTTCGCCGTAACTTCTATGTTCTTAATGCTCGTAACACAGCTCGTTCTCTAATTTTCTAAAAGGTTCTCTTTCTAGTTTTCTAAAAGGTTTTATCGCAATCGTACTTTCTACCAGGAGTCGCGTCTTTTCGTTTGCTCGTTCGTATCGAAACGTATATCTGAAATTTTCTTCCTATAGGATCTGAAATTTAGTCGTTTCTATGAAACGGAGCCGTTTTCCCCCGGTACTTTGTTATGTATCGGTAACGTGCCCATTCGCAATGCAGGAAGCGGAATGAAATGGCAAAGGAAAGAAAGGAGTGGCTCGACGAATAATTACGTTTACCCGAGTAGCCTTGTATCGACGAGAATTAATCACGTCTCGGGTTCGCGCTTCTCCGACCGATTTATGGCTATTTCGACCGCGACCGATCCGACGTAAATATCGTTTAATTGTTTATAGTAAGATATAGTAGTTGCTGCCGTGCTCCGGTGCTACTATGGATTATCGTTCATGGAACGAGAAAAAGCATGGCATTCCCTCGATAGACGTAACACAGCGGCCGCGAGGAGAGTTGCTCGGTAATGGCCGATGGTAAAAGAAGTGCAGCCAACCGAGAGCCGCACGGTTGTTGTATTATGCAGTAATGACTACCGTGACGGCACCCGTGTCTTCTCTCTTATTTCTCTTCTCTCGCGCCGTTCGTCCAATTACCTCTGGCCCGTCTCTCCGAGCTTTTGGATCTTATCCAGAAGCGGGACTTATTAGAATCTAATTTGCGTAATTGAAACGTGATTCGAGCCGCGAACAAACTGACTCTTTGAAACCTTCTAGGAAGTGTCGCCTCGCCTCTCTTTCCCTTCCTCTCTCTTTCTCTCTGTTACGTCGCTTCTACTCCGTGCATTCTCTTAGTGTATTCTATATTCTGCCAGTGAAAATAACGAGAGAGCCTAAACAGAGAAACGTTGACGACGACGCGCCGTTTAAACGTCCGGTATCGTTGGAAGCGACCAGATCGCGTCATCGTCTTTCAACCAACTCGCTTGTTTCGCGCGAAATTTCACGCGATCGACGGAGAGTTCTTGGTAGAGACCCATCGTTGGGATATTTTCCTGGATTTTTCGTTTGCCGCGCGGTTGGCGCGCAACTCGCGCGTTACTACCTCGCCGTATAATGTTATACGTTGGTCCCGTTAGCTAGGTTCGCGTATTACATACCAGCGAGAAGGAGCAACTGTATACCGTCGAAACGAAACGACTTTGCCACGAACCAGTGGAGAGATCGTTTTTTTTTTTTTTTTTCTTTCATCGACCGGACGTAAACAGCGGCGCCGTCTCTTCTCTCTCTCGGAGAGACAGGCAAAGACATCGCTCTCTTATCGCGATGTACGTTCGCTCGCTCGAACGCAACGATCTTGCCAGTTCGAGAAACACGTTCCACCGCCAGGTGAACACACGAGACACGACGAGCAGGCAACCAAGGTTTTCCGTCAACTGTATCGTTTGACGAAACATTAGTCACGAGCAGAGTCACACTATACGTGGAATTCAACCGACTCTACATTTATTCGCTTCAACGGATCTCGTTTATCGAGCTCGTTTCACGAACGAGTGTCATTCCTTGTTGTACCGATTCTCCTTCGTTCGTATGTTTTCTTTGGCTTCTGGCGAGCAAATATCTAATTTTTTACTTTTGCTGCTATATTTTTGAGAAAGCTGAAGAATCGAACGACAATTCTCTTTGGCTGTTACTGGTATTACGGTCGAGATAGGTGCGCATTATTCGGAATTGTTTGCGACTGGTAGAAATCACGCGTCAAAAAATCACGCGTTCCTATGTGACGCGATAAAACGTTCGAAATCGTACGAGTAACGAACCACGCCCGCGCTCCAAAGTATCCGAGAAACGAATACTGTTATATACGGAGCGTAATCGCGAGGCTGAGATGCTAATGGCAATTGATTCGCGGCTACTTCCTCGTTCGAGCGACGGAGTAACGCGAATCTCTCGCGAACTGGTCGATAACGACCGCCAGAGAAACGATCCACGAGTGGAATCGACCATGCCGATATATTCCAGCCGTTTTCCTCGTAAATTCATTTCGAGGACGTTTAGTATCTATGCATTTTCGAATGCAGTGAAAGTTGACCGCGTGTGCGCGACATCGGCATCCTGTTGTGTTCAGGGTCAGTTCGACAACGCGGACACGCATTTTCCTTCTGTTTTTTTCCATCGTGTCCGATATTTTATCTTTTTCGTCGGTTGTTCGTGTCTTTTAAGTTTTTATCTGAGAAAAAAGGAAAGGAAAAAAGGAGAAGGGGGGGGGGGGGAAAGAAATAACGCTATTTGAGAAATTCAAGAGGAAACTATGCGCTGATTGCTCGTGGAACGACCACATTTCCGCGACGCGGCGTGTCGAATGGGTATAATCCGTTTCTCGTTTGGTGTGCCGCGTCTCGAAAGACGTTCCTCTCGATAAGCGAAAGGTACAGAACGATAAATAACATTCGTGACGCGAGGAGAGCTAAAAACGCGAGATAAACGACACACGGCAGACTTTATTTTACGCGCGCGTCACGTTCGATCTATTTGTATTACAATGTACGGTGTGCCCGTGTGCGTGTGTGCGCGCGTGTGTACACGCGCGCGTAACAGTTGCATCGGTAATATTATGCGCGTTATATAGTAATCGGTGTTTTCCACGGAACGAGGAGTAGGTCGTGCTCTTTTCCGCAAAGGCGTTACAACGTTAAGACGTTCGCATAAGGATCGAAGTTTTTACTCGACCACTCGACAGGCTAAAGACCCCGACACACCTGTAGACGAGAGAGAGTCTTGCGCTGCAAACACGAATGCCAGATAGGAGGACAAATCTCCGGGAATACCTCGAATGTATCGAAAGTTCAAGGCGGACCGAGCGTCCTCGGCGAGACTCGCTCTCGCCGCTTTCCGACTAACGATCACCGTTCTGTCCTTTTTCTGTTTTCTTCGTCGTTGATTTTCAAGCGACTTGCCAGGCGTTTCATTTTGTCAGCCATTCGAATAATAACTTATCGCTGCGGCTAATCGAAGTCGGAGGGGACTACGATACGTCGATTAGAAAACTATTTTCGATTGGACAATCTTTTCGAGCTCGTACAAAGGTTCATAGGTTTTTAGTAATCCTTGCGATATTCGTAGATTTTCTTCGATCATTTTGACGCGTAGTTAAATGGAAATTTCGTGTATCGTTAAAGGTTTCCAGTCGACTCGTAAATATCATCTATGACGTCATAATCGGCCCGTGAATATTGTTTCATATTTGTTCCATGCGACGTGACGGCGATGTTCCGTTCGCTACGTACTTCGGCTACAATTTATGTACTCTCGAAGCGAAGATTCTCAATTGATACGCTGCGTGTCGTGTCTGAACGCGTAGCCCCGTTCATTCAAAGAGGCCTTTGCTTTCTCGCACTGTCTCGTATCGAGCGCTCGGTGTTCGTTATCGATGTTTCGCGCGCTTGACTTTGAAAACAAGGGATCGCCTCGATTTCCGAAACGAGCAGCCGACGCGACGCCTAGTCTAGAGAGAAGATGAAACAGCGTGGAAAACGAGGAGGATGCCTCGATGTCTAGGGTTATCGAGCATTGTTCGTTAAGCGGTTCTGCTTTCAGTTGTTCGTTCTCGTAGGTCGTTAAAAGCATGTATTAACTCGGTACTTGGATGTCATTTTTGGAAGGGGATCGGTCGTAGCTTTTTCGAGGGGGGAGGGTGCTGGAGGGATGTAACGAGTATCGTGCATCGACGACCACGAGCACGACCACGACGACCAAGACGACGACGACGACGACGACGAAGACGACGACGACGACGGGAGAGAAGAGCAGGCAAGCGAAAGAGAGCGTCGGTGCGAGAGTGTCTATTTACGAGTTGTCCGGCGCCGTGATGTCCGGAGTAAAAATACATCGTAGTCCGTATGCTGTGCGCCACACAGAAACCCTCTTGTAATTCTCCAATGCTCTCGAGCTGCCTGCCTGGCTGCCTGGTTGCCTGTTCGCCTGCTAGCCTGCCTGCTAGCTTGCTTACTTGCTTGCTTACTTGCCTGCCTGCTTGCTTACCTCTCCCTCTTTTCCTCTTCTCGCTTCTTTCCTTTCTCTACCCTTGCCTCTCGGCCACCTAGCCCTCTCTCTCTCTTTCTCTCTCTCTACCTCGGACTCTCTTGGAACGCATCCAACCGCTCCCGGAGAGACCCGCGACATGTAGCTTTTGGAACACACCGCCGTTCTGTATTCTGCTATGCCACCGCCGATCACGCATCCTGGAGATAGATTTTCAATTTCTTTTCCTTTGCCCCGTTGTTCTTCCTTTCCTTCCTTTTTATTACTTTAATCGTAACTGTACGATTCTTCTGTCATTTTTTTTGATCAACGAGGAAACGTGAGTTTCTCTCGAAGCTGAATCGATCAGTACGATCGAATCGCAGCTGGGGAAGGATAGGAGAAGGCAAAGAAAAGCATCGCTTTCGAGAGTCGTCTGACAAAAGTTCATCGGGATGATCGTTCTGTCCGATTTCCTTTCGTCTAATTCGACCGAGGAAAGCGTCATTCAGCGAGAGTTCGGAGGGAAATTTGAAATTTTCTTGATCGATCGACGCGATCGTAAACCCGCGTCTCTGCCGTTATCCGGAGATCGCGTCAGAGGAATCGACGAGCCGTGTTTTGTTCGTGTCCTTCTCGATCCGTGGCTGCCCGGTGACGGATCTCGGGAAACGACGCAGCTTAACACGCTCGATCAGATATATCTCGATTGGATAATGCTCTTAATGTTAAAACTACGTCAAACGCGTTCTGTTCCGCGGGTATTATTAACCGTGTAAGAAGATTTGTTTCTCGCTCGGAAATACTGAGAACCGGTGCACGATATCCCGATGCGGATTTAGACAACTTGTTTATGTCGTCGCCGATGACTTAAGCGAAACGCATTAAGTCATCGTCCATGGAATGCAAACGAGTGACACTTTTGGCAAAATATAAAGCGGGCTGAACTCTTCTGCGTTCGTGGTGATTCGAGAATCGGTGGCGGCTGCTGTTCGAGGAACTCGTGACAAGCGATTTGAACGTATTCGTTTAAATGGTTACGAGAATTATCATTGGAAAAGCAATCTTCTTCCTACGCGTCCACGAAATTTGCCATGCGGATGAATCTGTTGGTTGATGGTTCTGGCCCGATATACATCGCCCGATTGGGAAATTTCGGTGTTCGAACCACGGTGTCGTATTAAGCGTGCCGCATGTTCGATCGTTGTCTAAAATTTCTATGGAGTCAGGCAAGGTAATCGGTTCGCAAAGGTATTCGTTTCACGAAGGTAAATAAGAGCGGCGGTCGTGCACGGTGTAGTGTTTTCTACTTCCTCCCGGCTGAAAAGTGACACGTGAGTAAGGTAAATACGTTAGGTAGAGGGAAGACGACGAGATCGGCAATCACAGCCATTAGCTGTTATTTTTGTCGACCGAGAGACGACGTAGTGTTTTCGTGCCGAGTAAAGCCGTTTCGGATAAAACGACCACGACTCCATCCACATCCCCGTGTGCTAAGCTGCTGCCGTTGCCGAACGATGCTTTGCCATTTAATTAACCACGATGCTCGTCCCGCACAGTAGGAGGAATTAGTTGGACGATCGAAGAGACGCTCCGGGCCGTGCGTGGCTACGATTTCAAGGACCCATGCTACACCGTTTCGTCCCGTATCGGAGCCAGATCGCGGTGTGTGCGGTAACTTCTCAAAACGGAGTTCGGGCTCATTCGTACGCAGAAACACACGGTACAGCTTTTGCTGCCGTCTGTTTCCGCGAAATGCTTTAAAATACGATCATGATGTATTGGAACGTGTATTTCGTGGCTTCTTGTTTCTTAACTTTTCGATTCTCCGACCTGCCACCGATCACGCGACGAATAAATAAAGGAGACGAATCCGAGCGTTTCCGCGAATAACAGAGCATAACGTTTCGATCGCTGTTTCGTATTGACGACGAGATCGTGACGTGGAAGAACGGTACAAAGTGGTTTGATCCTTGGGGAAATTTCGTGAAATACGTTTTATTCTCTCTCTCGAGACGTTAAAACTCGTATGCTAACTACCGCTAGGCGCCTGCTGTTACTCCTTCGCGTCGTCTTTTGAATGGAACTATTTTTAGAATGCGCCTACTATATGTGGATAACTGTACGTGCCGTGGCGTATTCAGTTTCTGCACGGGGCCACGCTATACGTACAAAATAGCACGACGTCTGAACGTGTTATAATTTTATTTTCCAGCCACCTGACGCGAACCACGACATGGGAAGATCCACGAAAAACAGCGGCAGCAGCGAACGTGGCAGCTGTGGCTGCCGCCGTCGACAATGGGAAATCCTCGACCGGCGCTACCAATTCTCTAGGTCCATTGCCCGACGGATGGGAGCAAGCGCGTACTCCTGAAGGAGAAATCTACTTCATTAATCATCAGACACGTACCACTTCGTGGTTCGATCCAAGAATCCGTAAGTTTCATTGCGATCGACCCACTCTAAATCGCGTAGGTTGCTTCCAAAGGTCGATCATAGACGAGTGTCTTTATTTTCATGCGAGAATTCGTACTTCTCTTCGTACGAATTGTTAAACTTTTACCGGATATTGTATCGAGCTCCGCTATGTTTTGTTTTAGCTACACATCTACAAAGGGCTCCGACTTCAGGTGCGATGTTACCACAAAACTGGCTTCAACAACAACAACCCACAGGTGGTGGCATTCAGAGTAATCAAACATTGCAAGCGTGTCAACAGAAACTCCGTCTTCAGTCGTTACAGATGGAACGCGAGCGTCTTAAGCAACGGCAACAGGAAATTATACGTCAGGTGAGTACTTATTCGAGTGTTTGATCGCTCGCTTTTGTCTTTCATAATATCGCGCGGTCTTTTCTATCTGTAGCAAGAGCTTATGCTCCGACAAAGCACTACCGACGCCGCTATGGACCCATTTTTATCGGGAATCAACGAACAACATGCACGTCAGGAAAGCGCAGACAGTGGTCTGGGTCTTGGTTCTGCTTATTCTCTTCCTCATACACCTGAAGATTTTCTTGCAAACATCGACGATAACATGGATGGCACCAGTGGTAAGATGTTCTTTTATATGCGATATCGTCGCCCTAATGCTTAATTGTTCTATCTACATTCTTCAAACAAATTTAATTAATCAGCTCACATATATCTCGTTGATATAAAGAATACAAATTTATAATAGTATGATGAAAATCCTACTTAGAAAACAACAAATATGTATTGAGTTTTTTTAAGATCTACATACAATAATTTAAAATTTCATAAACTTTGAACACAATTTTTTCAGTTTATAAATCAGCGAAGATAGAATAATCAAGAAGTAAAGCGATAATATTTCACGAGAAGAGACAACGATCCGTTTTCCATAAACTTGAGCTTAAAGTCTTCCTTGAACATTATCACACCTGAACTCGCTTCGACAATAATACGGTAATATTAAAAGCTTTCTTTCTTTTCTCTTCTACAGATGGTGGTGCACCCATGGAGACCCCAGATCTCTCTACATTGAGCGATAATATCGATTCGACGGACGATCTTGTTCCATCGTTACAGGTATTTATTAAATCTTTATATATAAAAGTAGTTACAAAGACTGTTTCAAATATCACTCTCCTGTTTCTTGTAATTTTGTTTCCAGCTGAGTGAAGATTTCAGTAGCGATATTTTGGACGATGTGCAATCGCTGATAAACCCTAATACGACAAAACCTGAAAACGTGCTGACGTGGCTGTAGTATGGAGGAAAGAATTGTCTATGACAGGCAAGCAATTTATGAAATCGATTCGTTAAAAAAAAATTGCAATTTCAATACGTCTAAACTAAATGGAACGATTCTAGAGGATCTTACCAGTAAAGTAACGACTATTCCATAAAAAAAAAAAACGCACGTGAACGAGAAAAATTTTAAAGTTTAAGTAGAATGGAGCCTTAAATACAAAATGCGCTATGCTCAACGTATATACAGAAATGTCTATACAGAAACATTCACAGGGTGTCCTAGAAATGTTGACGATAATTCGGAAGATTATAGTTCTTATTGAATTCCATACTACGAATTTCTTGTTATATATCGTGCTTGTTGAGTAATGAGAGGTGGTAAAAAATAGTGAAATTCGAAGCCTTAAAATCTAGTGTTCATGGCAAGCTTGTCGAGTCTTCCTGAAGAAATTTTTGAGAATGTTGAGCAGGCCGTAATTATCGTTGAGGCTTCTCCAGAAACTAGTTTTCTCCTCCACCATTTTTTACCACCTGCTGCATGGAATAATCGAAATTGTTGGAATTGAATGAAGAATACAATCTGTGACGTTGTATTTTAAGATTTTTAGGACATCTTGTATGTAAAAAATGTATTCGGGTCTTTCTCTTTCTCTCTTATTATTAGGGTATTTGAGTGTTTGTATGCTTGTATGCGTGTATGAGTGCATTTGTCCCCACAACATTTTGTATATAAGTTTGTATTTCTATACTAAAGCATTGTACGAGAGGGAGCGAGAGAGAGAACTGAATATTATTCATTTTATTATGAGTAATAATATTTAATGTGCGTACCGTTCGGGTCAATGGAGGAGAGCGCAATGAATGGAGAAAGCTCGATATACTTCCCGATAGTATGGAGTAGACAAGTAAATTGTTGTTTAATTATATTTATATCACGTTGGTTTACAAAAGGAATCTGATATCATGACATATCAGATTTTTTTACGATCATGGATCTCGCATGTGATTTAAATTTAAAAAGAACAGCGTCATACCTGATGTGTTCACGGAGTTTGTGAACGTACATTGAAAACTTGTGGAATGAAATAAGGACGAAGTGCAATTATTATGAAAACACTATGTACAGAGAGAATGGAAGAACAAGAAGAAAGAAGGTATGATGTTCGATAAATGATATTTTATTCGATATTCATCGATTCATATAGCGGTGATCTTTATATGATGTTTACGGAAGCAACGGCAACGTCTAAAAGTATCGAAGCATTTTTAACACACGGACACTTGTCTATACTTCGAAGTTGGCATACGGAACAAGTCGTGTTACATGTATGATTCAGATTCGAAACAGATTTCTCCGAATCGCATGTGTGTGTGTGTGTATACATATTGACACACATGTACACCGCAATCGAGTGTCGATAATGCTCAGACTATTTTACAAGCGATATGCTTAAACGAAGTGCCTTTTCTTTGCAATCGATTAGAACGACAATATTGATCGTCATGTTTTAAAGCAATAACCGTCCGTCTATACGAGATGTTTATATGAACATGTGGTAATTGTTAAAATAGACAAACACGTTTTTAGACCCTTTTAAATACTTTGAAAGGGGGAACACAAAATGAATATATATATTTTTTTTATATGTAAAGTCTATACCTGTTACAAATTGCAGTTATTGGTATTTTGAAATCACTGTTAGATTATAAAATTCTCTTACGTTTTATACTACATACAGTTATATTATGGACATTAAAAAAGGAGAGTATATGATGTTTATAGATTACCTTTAAATATCTTTAGCCTTAAGGATTTTTCGCGTATTTCTTTCCCTTAGTTCTTGGGGATAAGAAAATTGAAAGAAAAAAAGAGGCCGTCAATCTTGTACTTTGTATGTTCCTCGCGAAACAACCAGTAGTAATGGTTATTATCGAATAATCAAAGCGACATGGTAAAGAGGAGACGTACATGTATATTTAGTTACATGGCAGCTTAAGTGTATACATACGTTATAAAAAGAAGGGAAAGAAAAAGAAAAAAGAGGAAAAAAAGTGAAGGAAAAAAATATCGGAGGTTGACGTAACTTTCTTTTGTTAGTCCGAAATAATGCGGCGATAACGTTGATAAGTACTGTACCCCAGTGATAACAATCACGCGATCACCAATTTTATCCGACTGATCTATTCCATGTTTTACGTTTTTTCTTTCTATAGTTCGAAGAAAGAGCTGTTATCTTTCTCAAATAATCAAAACATTATCTTGTTAACGTTTCCTTGTTAATCATCGAATTTTCATTGTTATCGAATCGTCACAGTTACGTCTGCCAACCACGGTCGTTCATCGAAGATCATAGAATTTCATTGATAAATTAAAAGAAAGAAAAGAAATGAAAACACAAAAAAGGTGGAAGGAAAAATCCGTAAGCTCTCCTGCCTTTTCTCTCAGTAAGGAAAAGTTCCGGAGACGCAAGTTAGATTTTTGTTTTGTAGTTATTCGCACGCTTGGTTTTATCTTTTATACTGCTACAACGGTAGCTGTGCGAGCAGCACGAATATTCGACCTCTTTATTTTTTAATAAAGTAATAAAACGATCATGTAATATTCGTTCGATATTTGTGTTACTATCTGTATTATTCGACTGAAACTTGGAAAGCGATCGCTGTATAGTAATTACGTGTAGCAACACAAAACACGGTAGACTTAACGCTCCTGTTATCTGCATTAAAAATCATTGTAAGAAGAAAATTTTTATAATCGTTTCATCGCGATCTTTTTTTGATATTAGACATGATATATATATATATATATATCTTTCTCGAATTACGAGTGTCTCTTGTTTCCTTATTATCGGTATATTAAACGTTTCTGTATAGCAATATCGTAACGATTTTAATGCGAATGGCTATATAAAGAATAAAGCTGTTGTACAAACGTATAAAAGAAGGCATTCATAGTTTGAGAAGTCTATATCGATAGTGATTTTAATCATGTCGGGAGGCACAAAATCTTTCTTTCTACTATCGTTGTCTACTATGTTTTCTGTTCATGGTTATTATGTTCGATCGTAACGCGAAGCTTGTATTAAACGCGAAGATCTATTTTCGAGTGCGATCCAAAAAAGTTACCATCGTTAACAAGGATCACGAAATCGTTGCGTTACGTTACTCTCGTTGCGACAGCTTCCAGGCGTGCAGGTCAGATACATTTAATGTATTATTTTTATTGCTAGTTAACGATAATATTAATATTACCATACCGTATCTTGCTTTTAGTCTAAACTCAATTTAGTTGTTATGTGTAGGGGCGGGGGGAGCATCGCGTGGAGGCGAAGACCTCTTACAAAGTGCCTTCGATTTAACGTGAAGAAAAATAAGTGTTATTTCACGAAATGGAAAGCGTTTGTTAATAACAGTCGAATAACAGTAACAGAAACCGAAAACAAGTCAAGAAACTCCCCTTGGGTGACATCCATAATATCTGAGATTATACTACGAGAAGCAATTAGTTGTTTAATATCAGTATTTATATATGCTCATTGGCAATAATTTGTGACGTACACATTTTTATATCGGTAACAAGTGCCTTAGTAATAACGATAATGATAAATATATTGTTTACTTACGTACTGACAAACAGTGTTATTTTTCTGTACTCCTAAACATTGCTTTTATTTAATCCGTTCCGTATACGCCCAACGCTCAACTTTCCGTTCAAGCCATTTGGAATTTTCATTGTAAAACGAATAATTAAAAAAAATTAATTTTTACATCATTAAAAAATATTACGTAGGAGCATCCGACTCGTCTGATAGAGTAAATATTCAACCATATGTTTGTTAAAACAATTTCTTAAAAATTATATTTATTCGTTTTTTTGTTAATTATGTTTTCTGCATTATTAAAGAAATTGTATAAGGCATAGGCAAAAATATCAGAAGCAAAACTATCAATCGTAGTAACGCGGAGCGTATACGCCCCACGCGGTCTGAACGGAAAGCAACCAAAAATTAGTCCTGCACAGAACGTGTTAAACCATACGTGTATTTCTACATCGTAACATATACATATAGAATTACCTATATGCATATGTACGTAGATGTAGTGAATCTCGATAGGTATGTCCCATTTACCATCGTCCCACGCAAATTGCGAGGCATCCAAGTCTCTCATTTTCCTCTATGTACGTCCTTGCTTTCCCGATTTGCCATTGTTGTTAGTCACCGCGACCGCCTCGTTTCGTAGTGGAATGATCGATCGACAAAACGAGAGGAAAGCGTAATGCTTGTTCGACGTGTTCTTTTTTCACGATACCTCGGATCCGAGTATCAGCCATCGCTGTTGAGACGGGATGGAAGCGGCAGATTTCTGATTTGGCAAGGGGTGGGATTGAACGGCGATAGGGAACGAACGGTGGCAGTTTGCGAGGGTGGCTACGAACCCCATGACGTCCTGCGCGCTTCACGAGTATTTTTATGGATTCTTCCAAATGCGTTCGATCATTCTAAACGTAACTTTCTATTTAAGTATGCCCCCTCGTTTCCGCGCATACTTAACAAAACTAATTCTTTTCGAAACGATGTCCATAGAATCGTTGCGTCGCAGTTAGGAAATTTATGTTTTTATTGCTCTCTTAATGGAGAAGATGCTACCGGATGAGGGAGTTTATTGAAGAAACTGATTACTGAAAAATATATTGATATTTTTGGCTTCGACTTAGAACATTTAGTTTTAAATGAAGTTTTTCTAACTCCTGTTGGGGGGGGGGGGTTACTGTTTAGTATTAATTACCGGTTACCGACATAAATAATTCCAGGAAGGTGTGCTGTGAAGCTTTATTTCTGATATATTTATGACTACAGACCAATTAAGAAGATTAGGAACAGGCAATGGAAGCGAACGTGTAAATGGAAGGTGTTATCTGAAGATAGAGGTGAAAGTTTCTTCTTTTGCAAAGTATATGTGAAAAAGAGTTTGTTGTACTAATCAATAACAATAAATCACACTGGGAATATTACTTCCTCTGTATTTTTAAGTAGTAAAAAAATTGTTTAAATGAATTCTTATCGATCAGCTGTCTTTTGAAATACATTTCAAATAAATTTATTTTGAAATTATAAAAATATTTAAAATAATAGGAAATTGTTAAAAAGAAAATGAAAATAGAATTAGGAGTTAATTTAGTTAAGCGACTCCTTGTACTTTTTCTTTCAAACTTCCTATCGAAATAACGAGGGCTAGCACGCGCGAGGATTTCGGTTACAAACGTTTCTTTCACGAACACGTATACGGGCTAAAACCGCGTAGATCGAGTCGAGTAGAAGAAATGGTCTTCTGTCGACCGATAATAAAGCATTCGCGAGGACTGGACGAACATTAGCCACAGGATACCTGGGCTTTACCACACCTCTCTCCGCGCACCCTTTCAGCGACAGAAAACCTTCAGGTTCTTGAATTATCTTCATTTGTATTTTTTTGACTATACTTAGAAACTTGTTCATACTACTCAAAAACAGATAATCCTTTGTGTAGCTCTGTCATTGGATATAAGTGAAAGCGTTACACCAGGAAAAAATAATTTCCCGAATGTTTTTTATTGAATGACAAAAACGCTAAGCATCGAGGTAAAGGATGCGCAACCAATGGTGGGCTACCGTGATGTAGTTAGGACTACCCCTTTTCCTTCCTTGAAGGAAAAAGAGGAGTTAGATGCTGAGGAAAGTTCAACTGCTTTGTGTTAAAAATATATTCAAAATGGAGAAAACGATAAAGTAAAATACATTCGCCGATAATATAATAAAATCCACATAGTACCACATAGTTGCACCTGCTTCTAAACGTAGAAGATTCCGATGCAGCATGGTTTTTTGTCGATCGCAAAAACTCGATAGAAAAAAAAAAAAAAAAACGACTCCACACGCTTACCATGCTTTTCCCCTGTGATATACCGCGTCTAATAGAAGCAAAAAAGCTCCCCTTCTCTCAACAGGTTGATATCTATTGTGCAAGCGGGTTGTAATGCGAGATCAACGCTGTACGTAAAAAAAAATTAAAACTTCCCTGCCTGTAACAGGTGATCTTTTCACGGAAGGGGCGTTTTATAGCCGGCATCGTTGAAATCTCCGTTACCCTTCCACATCACCCTCCATCGAAACACTCGATCACAAACTACACACGCTTATAAGTATTATATCTCTATTAAAAAGTAACCTACTCGGTTCGATTCAACGTAGTACATTATTTTATAATATTATTTACGTCGAATGCAGCTGTGAACGATGGATCAATGTTTCGGCAGCAGCTCCAACAGTAAGATTTTCTGGAAAAACGCGTGGCTCGTTAAGGATCGTCCATATGTCGGTATCCACGACCAGTCAACAATCGTACGATGACGTTGCAGATCGATCGATCGTCCCAAACGATGCGGATTTCATTTACACCGGGGGATTCCTCTTTTTTATGCGTATTTTTCTCTCGCTCCACGCTACTTTTCACGACCGTCCGGATACAGTGCATCAAAACGCGTTCTTAATGGCCACGATTTGGGTCCTTTGTAAAAACTTTCCGTTTAAACGTCGTTCCATCAACGTGTTGCTCCTTCGTCTTCGTGATTTGCAAAAACTCGCAAGTTACAGGAGGAAATGGGGAAAAAATAGAGAAAAAGTTTTCCAATGGATCCTGAGGCCCGTGTCATTCGATTTTTATCATTTTTACGAACAATCCGTTTGAACTCGTTCGAAACGCATTTCCTACTTTAATGAATTAATTCTTTTTTAAAATGCGATAACGACGGCACCGAAGAGCTTCTGGCGATTAGTTAACAGCGTTAGAGAAACCGCTAATCCCCGCTGACATCCAGGGAGCTTAGACTGGCGATTAAGCGCAATGAGTGGTTAAGGAAGGTGATTCCTGCGCGGTTTCTGAAGCCAACGCTTGTCTTCGGGAATCCAGAGGAAATTTACTGGCACCTACGCGCGCGCGCGCGTCGAGTTCCGTGTTCCTTTCAAGATCGTCGGATATATACGTAAAATGGCTCTATAAATAGGATAAGAGAGACGCAGCTGAGGCGGAAAGCGGAAATCACGGGGAAAGCACGCGCTTGGGGTCGTATCGTATGTCGAGGCAGCGTAACAAAAAGACGAGAGAAAAAAAAGGGAGGAAAACTAGTAAGGGAGGAGGACGAGCAAGAACCGCGTCGGCGGAATACCAATGGGTATTCGATGTTCGTTTTTGCGGATTTTCCGAGAAATCGCTCGGACAGACATTTCGGTTACTTTCGATGGCCTTCAAAAATGTCAAATGGGAAAAAAAATGAATTTTTTATTCCTGAAATTATTCGTTTTTACCTTGGGCTAAAGGATGGAGTTTCAGGATTTTGGAAGAACGCGCATGCGATCAAACACGCGGTTCCAGGTACGGTAATACGCGAGTACGAAGAGGATAAAGAATGAAAAAGAGAATAGGGGGTGAAAGGGGAAGGGAAAAAATGCAGCAGGGTAAGGACGTTTGAAAAGTGGCCAGAATTAACGCGTGCGCCTTGGCCAGCCTGCGATCTCTCTTTTCTCTCGCCTGTCCACCCTTCATACTTGCGGTGCCAGGAGGGTGCAGTGGCCCCACGCTCCGCCCTTTGAGGGCTGACTTGCCCCTCGCCAGTCGATACAAAAAAAACCCTATAAATGAAAATGATCAGAGCTGCACGTGAACGCCACCGTTTCCTCGTTTCGTAAAAACGGAATCCGATTACGCGCTTCCATCATAAATGATGCTCGACCGTTATCCGGTAGCGTAAAGCCGTTGTAAAGCGCTACGGATTACGTTGTTGTTTACTGTACGCCTATCCACCACGATGGTAAAAGGCAAATGACTACATTTTGCGATCTAGAGAAAGCAAGTACTAAACAACAACAGTACGCGATTCATATCGTAGCTCGCTGGTGCAAGTACTGGACAGTCTAACCTTTTGTTTGTTTCAGTGGACGGTCGCAATTTTTGCGATCAGTAAATACGTTGAAACGTTTTGTTATTAGGACCGGCCAGTCATTAAGGCCGCACGCACACTCGGGGTGTCCGATTTTCTGTAATATGGGGTGAAAATACGATTCCAGACTTTCTCACCCGGCAATCGTCGCGAATTTGGCAGAACGGACGGCTGCAGCAGCCGTTTTCGAAAATCTTTTCGCTAGCTAGGGCTGGAATCTGGCTGGACAATGGTCACGTATGCTTCCATCTATAAATCTTGCATTGTCCGGTGCTGATGTTTAGTCGCCCGCATATTAACCCAGGGGTGAAAAGGCCGCGCACCCGACATTGTTCAATAGTTGACCCCTCTCATGGTTCCGTGACCCCCGGCTTTCTTATTTATCAGGTTACGAGTCGCTCGTAACCGATCTACAATTCCGTCCTGTCGAATCTGGATCTGTCATTGGTTTCGTTCTCTCCCTTCTTTTTTCTCGCGTGTCCGCGCGGTGACCACGCGCCCTTCGCGAAAACCAGAAAGTCGCCGTTTCGCATCGCCTCATCGTCGTATCTCCGATTTCCGAAAGGCATCGTACGATCGAAGCCATCGAGCATTAGCCATTATTAGCACTTGCAGATTTTTCAAGATCGCAAATATTTACGAAGGTTCTTATCAATTTCGATGGCAGATCAGTCCTCTAAGGTAATAAAAATCCGATGGATGGTCATTACGAAGATATGATAGGCTCTCAAAGGGAATCGGAGAAAGAGACGAAGATGAAAAGACCGAGATCGGGATCTGTAAAGCGATCGTCGATCTCGTGAACGAGGCACGGGCCAGATGCCACAAAGAACATCTCGTATTATTAGTAATCCGAGAGGAACATCTTCAAAGGTGACTTCTAAAAAAAAAAAAGCCTGTATGCAAGCTAATATTCTCGTTCGATGACACCTTGTGCTCTCAAAAGAAGAGGAGACTGGAAAAAAAAATTTTTTTTCATCGCATGCACAGATCGATCCCCTTGTTACATTCCATGGGTGAGTCGAATTTTTTGTAAACCTGTTCCTTCCGTCTAATAATCTGTTTCGACTTTTTTTTCCACTGCTCGTGCTCTCGATTCACGTTGGCTGCACGGGACCGTTTTATTCCGAAGCTGACAGCGGACTAACGATCCCCCGAATGTGTGTTTATTATACGCGATGTGAGTCGCGCCACGCGCTCGGAAAAACCAGTCGAAACGAGGAGGGGAGAGAAAAAAAGAAAGCAAAGAACAGGGTGAAAAAGAGAAAAAGAGAAAATGCGGAGGGATGTCCGTTCTTCCGATTTACGGGGAACATAAAAAGCTGGGGAGAAAGGAAAAGACGAGGGCTGGGAAAGGCAAGGGGAACATAGAAGGACGAACATGCGGACTTGTGGGTAGAACTGGCACGGAGTGGATTGGGCCACTGAATATCGAGAGCCCTTCAATCCGCAGACAGCGTCCGCGCGGACCGCTTTACGCACGGGGGGGCGGGGGGTGAGGCGCGCAGGGATACATCAGGGGAGAAAAAAAAATCTATTTCGAAAAGCGACTACCATCGGTCGTCGCTGACCGCCAAGTCGTCACTTAGGGGTCTTTTATATACGCCACCATTTTTTCCTTTTTTTTTCTTTTTTCCCTAACAAAACGTTTCGATGTCCGGTAAAGTGAGATTAATCTTCCAAGCTGGAAATCTTAAAGTTTTCTATTACTGGGTTCGATCGCGTACGAGAAAGCATTTGTTGCTTTTTTGTATTGAAGATTTTTTTACATATAGGACACACGTAAAAATCATATACATATGCATACACGAGATACACGTGTGTATCTCGTACAAGGAAAACAAAGTACATTAAGGCAATAACGCTCATGTAAGAGAACAATACAAAGAAGCAGAAGATAGCGTCATCCGATAGAAGAATCTCGAGGCGAAAAAATGTTTGATATCGCAACGCGAGATAGGCAAAGGGGACAAGAATGCTGTCAGCAGATGAACCGTAAGTGTGGGTCAAGCTAGCACGAGCGTGGGTCAGCTGTCAGTCGTTTGTCCTTACAGAAGGGCGCCATTTGTGCGTTGCAGGCTGTGCTGTAGCCGCGAGCGGCCGGTCACCGATGCCTCCACGACATTCTCGGCCACCGTTCTGCTTTTTTCTATTCATCTCACCGAGTTTTGGACCCCTGGACCGTTGCCCGGAACAAGGATTCGGGGCACGAGACTTCGCCTCATTCACCGTTCCGCTCGTTTTCTTAGAAATTTGAATGTTTCGTTAAAAATGTGGGCGAACGGTTTCTTTTTTAACCGAGGAGAAATCTCATCCATTAATCTTTTTCCGACCAAAACCGTTCCGCGTTTAAAGAGTTGCTTGCATTAACAAATTTGAATTTACACTGATTTTGAATCGTCGCTTGCGATAGGAATTCGACGTCGAACATCGGACGACGCAAGTTTATTTAGAACGCACGTCATCGAGCCAATTTTTCATCGAATTTTTCTCAAAAAAACAATGACTCCGTCTTATTTTTCCTCGTAAGTTAGCGAAGCAAATAGGCATTGCCCAAACGAGATAACGACCGACTATTGTCTCTTGGGTTTCCAAGATTATTGCCTCGTGGTTGAGGTTCATGTCGAAGAGGAAGATTATAGCGTGGAAAGGTACAAGGGCTGTGTTATGGCAGAAAAAATGACTTTAGTCCTCAAAAATATCGGATGTATTAAATTATTGTCCATGTTCGTTAACAGATATTGTTCTCGTTGACAGTTTAAACACAATTAAACAAATCGTAAATAAATGCATCTATCGAGACGAGAGGAAAACATCTTATTTTTTATCATCTAGCTGTAAACAACGAATGGATAAACTTGTTGTTTGTGGAAAAGGGTCGAGATCGATACGAAACGATCAGTTGACAACGACAACCAAGAATCCAGGGGTCAGCGATTAAAAAGTAAATCACATTAGTCGAGACGATGAGTCAAAGGTGGTTTAAAAAGGAGGAAAATCCGAGTTAAATCGCGATAACGTACTCGTTATGCATTTTCGAGCTCATTTACCGATGAGTGCTCGTTAAACTTGTTCACATTGACATTCTCCGAGTTCCTCGATTATCGCCTCTGTTGGAAAATTACCGCATGTCTCCGCAAATTTTCAGTCGTTTGATTGTTCATCGGAAAAGAAACGGCAAAAGGATGAAAACACGATGCACGTAACGCGTGATACAACGACGTCATTTTTATTTGGATACACAAAATGAGAAAATAGTTTTCTGACAGAACAGGGAGGAGATCGCAACGTATTTGTCGTACGGCTGCTGCGAAGCGGAACGGGAAAATATTTTTCTGGCAAAATTTCGAGAAGCTCGAAAGGGGTGCAAAAGGGGTTACGGTGCAGCTGTTTAAACGAACTTCGACACACCCACGCTCAGGTAAGGTAATGCGCCTTTACCGATGTTTCCGCTTATCCAACTTTTTTGCATGAATTTCGTTAACACATATTCACGGTCAGAAATTATATATTTTTGTACAAGTATTAATTTCATAATTTTTCTCATGCCAACAAGAATGTTTAGTTGTCTTCTTCGAATTTTATTAGTGCTTATGTTTAATTACTTTATTGTTATATAAACAATATGTACATAGACCACACATATGTTGTGGTCTCTAACACCAATTATGATGGTTACAGTATATAGATATTTATGACCGCTTCACAAGTTAATATAAGAAGTATGACGGTAGGTAGGATTTAAAAAAGATTAAGGAGTATACGAAAATGTAAGATAAAAATATTATCCTAAGCTCTAATGCCAAAATAGTCTTACAGATTTTTGTAAAAAAAAAAATGGTCCAATAAATTCCATTTACAATTATATAATAACTGATTGATCATCGAGTGCATAAAGTTCCTAACTGAGGTGAATCCTTGCGTGAAAATTTTATATTGGTTGCTTTAAAATCCGAATATTGGACAGACCTGGAAAACGAGATAGATATACGATAGGTGCGAGAAAGAGAGAGAGAGAGAGAGAGCAGGAAGAAAACAAGAAGGTCATTGAACAGGAGGAAATTCTTTTCCCTAGTCTGAGACAATAATCTGACCTACTCTTTTTAAATGCTGGCAGAAAATTTCCCTTTCTGTTTCTCGCGTGAGAATGCAATAATATCGATGTCTGATGTTTGATACTTCTTGATTATATAATTATAATAATTAGATAATTTTAAAAAATAACAATCTCAGGAAGATTATCAGAGAGGCACAGGTTTACAAAACTAGGTAGGGCACCAGGCAAAATCGACAGAAGGAGAACTGAAATAAAATAAATAAATCAAAAACAGCAGAGGATATTCTTTAAAGCTTAACTCGGTTAACAAAGAACTAGGATATTTTCGACGTAAGGACAGGAAGAACAGTGGAAATTAGTTTTTCGGTTGTAAATCTTGAACACCTGGTAAGTCCGTAAATCAAAAAGCGAAATATGCAAATCCTTTTCATTTCTCATAAACGAGTTTTTCTAAGGCGCTTCCAAGCACCTCTTTCCTTATTATTTAAAAGTTAACGAGTTTTCTTCGTTGAATACTTGCCCACTACAACCTCTTGTTAATGTCTTTCGAGTCTTTTAAGTACTGTTGAGTATTTAATATCGTCTTCGTATCGCACATTTAAAAAGATCTATTATTAGGTTCTTTTCGATTATAACTTAATCCCTAAATGTTAAAATTTATTTTCTACAAGACGCATGTGCAAGTATTGTAAATTTTATTAAGCGCGAAGTACATTTATACACAACATATTTCGCATAAAATACGTTGCGTATTTTATAAAAATGAATATATTTTCCTGGTAATTTCACGTATCGACATGCAAATGAAAAACCTGACTGAATGAAGGGATTAAAGGACGGTTGTTAAAGAAACAAAATTTACGGATCTTTCCTAACTAAGGTCCTTTTATAGGTTTTAGGTACGAGGGACAATTACTCAAAAATCTCGACGTTGGTCCCTCATTGGTAACGCAGAACGTAGTGACCTAATAGCATAATAATTTATTACCACGGCGGTTATTAGCATTTGCATATAAATGTCGTCGTACTCTTTCTTTTTGTTATATTTATGACAGAAATTGCTAGACGGAAATGCGGGTTAGCAAAGAGAAACAAGGCCAGAGTATGAATACACGAAGGGTTAGAAAGATGTAAAAATATTTCATTCTTTTATAAAAGGCGAAAACACTTTCTCGTCTTATTTCTAGACCTTTGCAAACGGCAATGTATTGAAAAGCTTTTGCAAAAGTTCAAAATTGAATTACAAGGGGATGAAAGTTGGAGGACTCGGAACCTCGTTCGCAAAATTCCTTCAATTTTTCTTGTCGATCTATTGTTACGCTATTAGGGGTAAAGGGTTAAAAGTTATTAACTAAACATAAAAATCTTTGAGCATCGATGGGCAAGAATGTACGATAAAAAATTGGCCTTTTCCTAGATCGGAAAAACAAGGTCGATGAAGGGTTACCGTACAACGACTGTACGACAAACAAGAAACGTGGGAACTGTTAGAAATGCATGCGACCCTCTTTTTTCTTTTGACGGCGATTTTAACTGTAAAAGTACAGTCGTAAACGTACGGTAGAAATAGTTCCGCTTGCTGGAAGAGCAGATTACGGGAAAGGGTTAAAGGAAATTTTTTCCTTTTTCTCTCTCGCTCAACTTCGAAAGGGTTAAAAGACGATTTACGGTAACGAAGCTGTTGTACCTGTCGGTCAAAACCCTTGAAAATCCTCAAGATTACGTTTTTGACGTCATTTTCTACAAGATTTGGAAAACACCGAATTCTACAGTTTCATTCAAATTTACTAGGATTTTCATGTCACCAGCTTTCTTCGCACCTCTCCGCACCTCTTTCTCGGGTTTGACAAAATTTGATAAAATAGCGGAGAGAAACTTTGGAAATTTTATTCGCCATTATCAGTGTTTTCTGAACCGGGAACAACGAGTTTGGCTAATGGTTTAGCTTGATGCTTTCCCGAAACGCGGGAAAAGGGTGCGATCTGTCTAACACGAGAGAAAGCAGACTGCCTCCAACGGAAAAAGAATAGGGCGCGCACGCGTATCCACGCATTTTTCGTCCCTTTTCTCCGTTTGGAAATCACCGAACGCTAATTAAAAGACTCTCTTTACTTTTACATCTTCTGTTTTTTTTTTCTCTAGCTAACGGCGCGTAAAATCGCGAAATTCGATTAAACTCAGTAAACTGACAAGAGTACGGTAAGAAGGTTAAAAACGAGTTATAAAACAAAATTATATATTTAAAAAATTTTTAGACAAGTATTACGAACGATAAGAAACAGTTACAGAGTAAGGAATTATAGATATCTACGATGGGAGGAAATGTTCAAGCTGGTAGAAAAAGAAGAGGCAGAATGCTTGGAAAACATTGTGGACAAGCGAAATCTGTGTCTGGAGGGAACGAAGAAATGTTACGTAGGTACGGAGTGGTGGTTGATAAGATGTGCTAATAGTTTTCAATATGCAGGAGGCATGACAGGGTTAAGGGGTGGGAACTGAAAAAACGAACCAGGCGATCGGAGGCCTCCGATTGGGCAGACGGTCTCGAAAGGGAGAGGGTAGCTGCCCTCTATACACGAGTCACAAATATACCTAGCACTTCATTTTGGGACTTAGGTCATGTTCGCCAGTCGCTCGGCAGTTCCTTGCCAGTCATAGGACAGATCGCTCTTAACGAAGTTTAGTTGTGTATTTGCCTACTTATTTAGCGCTTGACATATCTGTCGGTTTACTTATGTATTCGATTACCGGCAGAGTTAGCTTTTTTAATTTTCTTAGTTTTTCTTCTTAAATTAAAATGTTTATATACGGGCAAGTTTGTGTGATTAAGTTTGTGTAATTAAGTTAGTGTATTAAATTCGTGTAATTAAGTTCGCGTATTAAGTAAGTGTATTGAATTAGTGCTAATAGTGTGTAATTAAAATCTACAATCGTTCGTGACAATGAAAAAAGCGAAGAATTCAAATTCCGAGGTAAGTAATCTTTTAACTTTTCTAATCTGACGTTATGTGACAATTTGCGAATAAAGGTAGTCGCGGTACAAAGAAGATTTTAAACCATGCGATCCATAATTGATCCATAATTGAAAAGCAAGAAAAATCGAAATTCGAACAGCAGAATCGTTTTCGGAGGGACGATCGCCGATCGTTTCCTCTCTTTTCGCGCGTTCGTTCGATCGTTTTCCATTCGATCATGCACTTTTTTACGCTGCTCCTTTGTTTTATACGGATAAATTAAAATGTTCAATTGCCGGTGTATACGCGTGTCGTGTCCAATTTACAGATTCGCCAGCAACGATACGCTGGTTACGAGTTTCTTTCTAAGCCGAATCCGAGAATCATTGACTTTTCTATCGAGGTATACGCGCGCATCGAAATTAGCCGTTGTTTAGTTTGCACGTTTCGAAAAGTATCGATATAATATAGCAATGACATCGTGTACGGAATCGAAACAAACACAGAGAAAATTCAACATGTCGGGAGCAACAAGGATATCGGAAAAACAAACGTTATATGTTTTCTCGTGAATATGGTCGCAAATCTCTCCGTCTTCTTGTTTCTTACTTCTTTCTCCTTTGTTCCCCCATATTTTTTCTTTTTAATTTTTATTAAAAAAAGACAGGGCAGCCGCGAAGTCAGCAACGATACTCGCCGATTGTTTTCCGAATCGCCATAACGTCGGTGTACGCTGTACGGTGACCGATGGAAATTCACGTTTGCCCTAGTGTCGCCTCATTAAATAGTCTTTCAAATTTACATTCATTGTCCTGATACATCCGTATTATTGTCTTCTAGTCTAGCATGGATACAGGCTTCAACTTTATACAAATAAACATTACATCGTGATTTAATAGATAGATAGTTTTATTTCAGCCTGGCGACCTTCAAACAAGGCGAGCTTTACAAATTTTACAAACTTCTCAATATTGCACACATCTGAAAATTACAAATTCCTGATTTAATATAGATATTATAATTTCTTAATGATCGTTTTCGAATATCATCTGTTAACAGTTTTTATTCCTCTGATAATTATTACCGATTTCACAGAGATTTTAATTGTAATTCTGCAAAAATGACTACGATTCGTTTTATTAGACTCTATTAAGTTTTTTGTTTAGCACGCATTAGTTTGATACTTATTCTAATTCTAATTGTCCATCTCGAACGAGTTCGTTTTCTCTCTGATCTATAAGTCATCTATATTCGCGAGTCTGTATCCGTTTCGTCCCTTTGTTGTAAGTTTTCTATTTACCTACTGTTGTGATTGTGCTAAGAATTTCGAAAGGTTCTCTTCCTTCGACCTTTACCGAAGTCTTTTTGTTCTTGTTCAAACGAGCACGATGGAGTTCGCTTTAATCGACTTATAAGCGTTCTTACTGGAACGCGAATGTTTGTGCGTCGTCGAAAGAATTCCGCAGCGGATGATCGACACGAAATTCTTCGAACTTACAGTTCGAGAAGATTGGAATTTTTGGCAATTCCGCGTCGGATAAATTCGTCACGATTAAAATTAAGTTGTACATTTTTTATAGCTGCAATTTAGAAATCGTAAATATTCGAAAACTTGACGCTTCATGCATTGCAAATCCAGGTTAAACCGTGACGACCTTATTAATACAAGGGTTGTTTTGTTATTAACCGATTTCTGGGTATACTTGGTCGTATAACAGTCAAGCAAAAGGGAAAGACTACTTTTTAATTTATGACCATAGTTGTACGGAGGCAGGCGAACAATGACATTTCCAGTTGAAGTGAAAAGTAGGATTTTTCAACCCTGTCACTTTTTGAACCTTTCAAGTATGCTCTACTTGAATAAATGAGGTAGACTTTAACCCCAGTGCCGTTCATCTTCCGTCTGGCACATCGCAGAAGGTAAAATATGTTTTCTCGCTTTTCTTTGTTCTTCAATTCCACTGGGATACTTACATTTTTAAAATACGCAACTTGTCGTAAATATATCAACGCAGTGGACAGCGATGAAACAATAAGTTTGCTAAATATTTCAAATTAATTAGATAGATAGATCGAATAAATTGGTTAAAATAAATCGTTAAGATGTACCGATGTAGATTTCGAATAATTTCATAGGATTTTTGTTTCGCTTCTCGGAATCTTTGAACGATAGAGATACGTGTTTTGGATCGGAACGATTTTACCACTCGTTGTCTTGCTTCGAGTAAAATAGCTTGACTGATTCCATACATCAAAAGTAATTTGTTCTTGTAGCGCGTACAAGGCAAAAGGACGACGAGAACAACAGGCAAACATTGTGAAATGATTTTACTTGGAATTAGCTTTAGAATAGGCGCAGGCTAGTTGCCGAGGCGGTCTGCTCCCTTCTTCGCGGATATTCATACGATCATTGTAAATATTAATCCTTTTCAACTGTATTCTATCGAAGGTCAATCCAAGCCGAATTGTTTTACCCGTTTCGTTGTTCCACCTTGCTTAAATCTTTTACTTGGATCGTCGAATTTTCATATGTGTTGTTGTCCGTCATACGAATTCTTAATTTTTGCCTATGTAACAATTTGAACGATTATCACATATTCGCTAATTATCGCATCAACTTCGAAGCAGCATGCTTCAAATTAAATACGATTAAATATTTGTTATTTATTCTGATAAGAAAAGGGACGATAAGAAATCGGACAGAGAAGATAGTGCAGGGAGCAGAGACGGAGGACAGAGTAGCAGTTTTCAAACAGATCAAAAACGGAAACGAAGCATGGCTCAAGAGAAAGGTCCCCCACCTCAAGTTCAACCGTCAACCACGCCCGCCTGGGGTATCGCCGATAGAAGCGTGGTGAGTAATCGTTTCAACCCCTCTCTGATCAAATCCCTTTTTTTCCCTTTAACACATTCATCCCTCTCGTTTTCTCTACACTCGCGTCTTCCCCTTCTACACCCTCTCGTTTTTTTATCCCCCAGCCGCAACCCCCACTTGTTTTCTCTTCGGCGATCGACAAAATGTCGTTTCACTTAACTCGATGGACTCGGTTAACTCCTCATAGCTTTACTTTCAGAACTTGGCTTAATTTTGCTATCGCTTGACCGACCACTCGCCAACTTGTATCCACCACCTGTCTATCTATCCTCCTATCTCACATTTTGTTGTTTTTTTTTTTTTTTGAGAGACAGCGTATCTGAATCGAAAACCTTAACTAATAAAGTGTACAATACGGTATTCATAGAAAGAAGAATCAAACGAAGACAAGAACAACGATTCAGGTGTATCACCCGATCATTCCACGAGCAATTCTGGTTCGCCGAGTACATCGACATCATTTTCGACAGTTATCTCTAGCATGTCACCGGAAAGTGGGAGTTCGCAGGATTCGCATAACGTAGGAAGCAATACATACTGTTACAATCCACAGGGGACGGTTAATAACAATCATCCAACTCCCGGACCTTCGGGACGTACTTCAAAGAGTGGAAGTAAGTCGAAACAAAAGGCTGGCGGTTCTAGAGTGACGAAATCAGCAAAAGCGAAACAAAAACGTACACCCAAGAAGAATATCCTGCAATGTCCTATTTGCGAGTTCATTACGTACGATAGGTAACTAATCTATCTTTTTTCTTATCATAGATATTAGTATGAAACCGAACAAAGACAAAACAAAAGGGGGATATTCTTTTACAGGGCACAGTTCTCGACTCATTTAACGGCACATTCTACGTTAAGAAGAGACGCTTCAGAAGCGTTAAAATCTATGGTTAACCAGCTGGGAGCGGAATCAGCATCTGCCGCAACTCAAGGCGAATGTTCGAGACAGCAAGCAGACGAGGACCCGGGACTCCGAGTTCCACGATTGAATTCGCAAGGCAAAGTGAAAACTTTTAAATGCAAACAGTGTACTTTCATAGCCATAACTAAACTCGAGTTCTGGGAGCATAGTCGGTGTCATATTAAGGCTGAGAAGCTCTTGTCTTGCCCAAAGTGTCCTTTCATCACTGAATATAAACATCATCTGGAATATCACCTGCGGAATCATCTTGGCTCAAAACCTTTCAAATGCAGCAAGTGTCCATATTCGTGTGTGAACAAATCCATGCTTAACAGCCATCTTAAATCTCACTCGAATGTCTACCAATATAGATGCGCCAACTGTTCATATGCTACAAAGTACTGTCACTCGTTGAAACTTCATTTGAGAAAGTATGACCACGATCCGGCGATGGTGTTGAACGCCGATGGTTCGCCGAATCCACTTCCTATTATAGATGTGTATGGAACACGTCGTGGTCCGAAACCAAAGGCGGTCAAGTCTCCTGATGAGGCAGGCCCGAGCACCGCTGTTGACAGCAACGCTCAAGTTGCAGCATCTTCTCCTCAATCAGAGCTTCCACCGGAAGTGTCTCCGATTAACCATCAGTTGTCGATATATACAATAAACGACTTGAACATTATAAATGCAGCGAACGCTGCAAATGCTTTGAACAGTGCGAACAATTTAAACATCGCAAATAACTTGAATGCAGCGAATATTATTAACGTTGCAAATACTTCGAACAGCGCTAGCCCTTTGAACATCGCAAATAACTTGAATGCAGCGAATATTGTTAACGTTGCGAATAATTCAAACAGCGCAAGTCCATTGAACGTCGCAAGTAACCTCAATGGAGCGAATACTTTTAACATGGCAAGCACTATGAACAGCACAGGACCCATGGACACCGCAAATATCTTCAGTGGAGTAAATGCTTTCAATGGCGGAAGCCCATTGAACGTCGCGAACAGTATCAATGCAGCGACTGCTTTCAACATTGCAAATACTTTGAACAACGGAAACCCCTTGAACACCATAAATAACTTCAATGCGGCGAATATTTTTAATCTTGTAAATACTTTGAATGGCGCAAACCCCTTGAACATTGCAAGTAACTTCAATCCAGCGAATATTTTGAATGCCGCAAACACTTCGCATGGAGGAAGCGCTTCACGTGGAGCAAGCACTTCGCAGGGCGCAGGCACTTCGTATGATGCAAGCGCCTCGTATGGACCAAGCACTTCGCATGGAGCAAGCACTTCGCATGGAGCAAGCACTTCGCAGGGCGCAGGCACTTCGTATGATGCAAGCACGTCGTATGGGCCAGGCACTTCGTACGAACCAAGCACTTCGTATGGACCAAGCACTTCGTATGCCCCAAACACTTCGTATGGCCCAAGCACTTCGTATGCTCCGTGCACCTCCTATGGCCCAAGCACCTCGGCTGGGCCAAGCACCTCGGCTGGACCAGGCACTTCGGCTGGACCAGGCACTTCGGCTGGACCAGGCACTTCGGCTGGACCAAGCACTTCGTATGGCCCAAGCACTTCGGCTGGACCAAGTATTTCGTATGGCCCAAGCACTTCGGCTGGACCAAGCATTTCGTATGGCCCAAGCACTTCGGCTGGACCAAGCACTTCGTATGGTCCACGCACTTCGTATGGTCCAAGCACTTCGGCTGGACCAAGCAATTCGTATGGACCAAGCACTTCGTATGGCGTGAATAACTTCAACGCTGCAAATATTTTCAACGGCGCGTTTAGCTTGAACGGAGCAAATAATTTAAGCAATGCGAATATCTTCAACTTCTCGAATATGTTGAACTGTGCGAGTATATTGAACGATACCAATACGTTGAACAATGCTATTATTTTAAACGCTGCCATCTTGAATAGTGTCAACATGTTGAACGGAGCTATTGCGAGCAGTGCCACCTCCGCAAGAGGACTCAACGAAGTCATACCGAATCAATCATTCGCGACTTTCCCATACAATCAGATATTCGCTCGCTTTCCTTTACTGCCCTTCCTTGCTGCCCAAGGCAACAATATCGTAAAAGAATTCGACCAAATACAATCTAAGGTGATGATGGACTACTTGGTGATGTTAAACGGAGGAAGGATGTTGGATGATTCATTTGAAAATCTCGTGCTCAGATGGCCCGATGGGAGCAATGTTTCAAATGATGTGGCCGATAATTCGCCAAATAACGAGGCGCTTCGCGATATGATTTCCATTCAGCCTGATTTGATGAACATTGTAGAAGAAACAGAGCAGGAGGAGACACCTTTAGACCTTAGTAAACCCAGTACTTCTAAAAATGTTGGCAAATCAAAAGAGACACGTGCTAGCAGACGCAAGGGGAAAGCTGTAAAACTGAATCGTCGGGTGGTCCAGAAGTCCGATGAAGAAGAATCACGTGAGCAGGAAGAACAATCGCCCAGGCTTTCATCTCCCAATGACCTTTGTTTCTTTGGGCAAACAGGTTACGACTGGAGCAAGTTTACACTGAGCCAGAAAATCATTTGTCAACACTGTAACATTGTGTTTGGTAACCTAGTGATGTATACTATCCATATGGGGTATCACAGTGAAAACGATCCTTATACTTGCAACGTTTGCGGCGTTCCGTGTGGCAACAGGATACCCTTCTTCTTGCATGTCGCCAGATCAAAACATTGGTAGATCTTCTCGGCAGTAAATCCGCGATAAACTCTGATCGAATTTTATATAACTATAAAAGCCTGCCTACTACCTAATAAAAGCCGAGCCTACTTTTTTTTCTAATGCTTCAAGCTACACGGAATAGCGGGCACGGTAACGTGAAGGAATAAACCTGAAAAAATAGTGTGCCGTGATCGATAAGAAATTCCGTCCTTCGTTCTATACGCTGAAGCAACTGAATACATAGCTAATTGTTACAGATATTAAAAAAGACTATAGATAAGGTATCTAATAGATAGAAGTATAAGGTCATCTATATTTTTATATATATATATATATATATATATATATATATATATATATATGTATATATATATCCATATATATCTAAATGTATATATATATATATTTGTATTTTCATACAAATTTTCTAATAAAAATTCCATATTTTTGTAAACGACCGATGCTCAAGGCAGCTTTACTGGAACAAATATATGATCTTCTAATAATTTAAGATCAAGAGCTAAGTATAGTAACTGAGAATGTGTGGAATATTTCTTCACGTATTTTTTTCACGCAAATTTTCTACATAGAAACGACAAGAGGGAAATTTAGTAAGTTTCATCTCTCATTAAGGGATCTTATTCCAGGAAGTGACTGTCGTTGTACATATATTATTAAAAGATTAAGAGGACCAAAGCAATCGATACTAGCTATGTAATACTACATTGATAAGATTTACTTGCTTAGTAATGAAGTTATTAAAATGTTAGATTTACCTGAAAGCATTAGCGCATTGTTTATCAGAGTATCGCTAGCTTCGGGTTAAATTGTGCAATCCAACTAATTGTAATCGGAAACGATCGCCGTGTGTACAATAGTGCAACAGCAAAAACATTTTTGGTGGTTGACGTTTTATATTGTATAACTTACGTGCTTCGTTTATCATTCAAAATAGTTGGAAGATTCAAATGGAATCAAATTTTCCATGAAAATATGCGATGTTTCAATGTTTTTGTTGAGCGTCTTCCGTCTTGACAAAGTTCTCCTTTCGTTTGATTTTTATTTTTTTTTTACGTCTTCTTTTACTTTCAATTATATTTTACGTTTTGGCTCTTTTTGTATCAACGAAGATACGGGGCGTATAGTGGTTTACGTTAAGATAGATTGCAACTTTATTCTTTTACGAAGTTTACGTTCCTTTCTTTACGATTTTAACCAGGATTTATTTCTTTTCTTTTCCTTTCTTATACTTGATGACGTTACGTTCCTTAATCGAATGCTCTAACACACTTAGTCACAGATCTTATAGGATTTATCATTTCAAGTTTTCGATATCTTTTACTATCTTTTACCATGGCGAAATTTGAGAAAAGACATATCAGGGTTAATCGGTTAAAAAACACTTTGTCAAGGGACGAACGAGAACATCGTAAATAAACCACCAAGATTTGCATATGTCAGCCAACTTATACGACAACTGTGTATAAATGTCTTATTTGTGTACTAAATCGTGTATTAAATTTTTTAACGTGCATCAAATTCCAATATACGATAATGTACACGAACAACATAACATGAAAGGAGATCTATTTTTGGTTTCCTTATGTTCATGTTGAAACAAGACAGAATGTTTTATTACGGTGGTCATTGTAAATAATAGAAAATAGTTATTTCTAGGGGAAGAAGTTTGCTTGGGTTACGATAAGAAAAAAAAAAATAATAATTCAAAAATAAATATAAAAACAGTACTTGAACAAATATTTAAAACTAAAACCGAAACCAACAAAAAGAAATTTGGGAATAAGAAAATCTATGTTTGTACTTGTAAATATTATATATTAAATTTTACATTTTCTTTTATCGTTTATAGGTTAGTTTATAGGCTTGACCCATTTGCATCATGACTGTGTTACTGTGTCCAGACATCAGTGTCGTTCAACTGATGATTGGGCCGTATCATCACGCGCGGCCGTATATCGGTAATTTTATTATTTTCGTTAACTCCTATAGTAAATGACTTCTGAATGGTTCTTAGAGTTTATTTGACATGGTATTTTTTAACAGCTCAAATGCTCGCAGATTGACAGCAAAACGCGAACTGTGTCATATGTGGAATATTCCACGGCCGATAACAAAAAAAAGTCGCGGCTTGCGGAATAGTCCGCGCTCGATGATAGAAGACGATCGTCATGTGTCGAATATTCTATTTACGGATGCAAATGGGTAAATATATAGGTTCATTTGGTTCTTTTTTGACTAAGCATTACGCTGTTTTTTGTTTATTTTTTAAAGTAAAAGGTATCGCGAAATGCAACCATATAATTATTTTGTGTTTAACTATTCTCATTCTGGTATTATTACATACATATTACTTTTCTTTGTATTTGTGATATCATATTTTATGTGATACAAAATTCTGACATTCCCTTCTGTATTAATTAATAACATAATAAAATAAATAATTTATATAAAAAATGTATTTGTTAATGTCCTTAATGTTCCGTTCTTTCTACTTCCGTGAATGGTGCAAGCTTGGAGAAATCTTTCATTTTTAGAACTCTTCACGCGCGGATGTAACCTACCAATCCTTTCGACCTATATCGTATCGAAACAAATGATGATCGAATTATAATTCTTTACGAAGTGTAATCGAGCGATTCCGAGTGAATTAAAAATATATTTCGATTTCCGTATCGTTCGTACTTAGATTTAATTAAAGAGTATAGTAATGTTGTATTGCGATTACGTGGAAACTGCGTGGACGCCAGACATCATCGGACCGATATACAAAGAAGAGAGTACCAGTTTGCGAGAGGTTAATCTTTTTCTCTTTTTACATTTAATTTCGTATTCACGTACGACGTTCGAACAAAATAATTAGGTATTAAACGCTCACCGAGACGACAATTGCACTCGAATAATGGCGACATTCGTTCCTGATGAGTTAATATACGAGAGCGACTTATCCAAGAAGAAATTCCGTAAATTTACCGCGGTCATGGCGATGATCAGCATGACGCAATTTGTCGGTCTCTACAAAAAATACATCAGTGGTGAAAATGGCGGTAGCTATGCTCTGTTCTCTCTTCTGAACCGTTACATAGAGATTATAATCGAAGAAGTGTACCTCACTCACGGAGACGTGTTGAAATTCTCTCGTACGTCTATCGATTTCCATTGGTAATAAGAAAACAAATCTTTTCAAAAATCGTCGTTGCACGTAGACGATGCTCTGCTAGTCATGTGGAAGGTAAACAGAGATGAATTCGTTTCAAAAATGGTGCATCACGCGATTTTATCCGCTCAACGAATCCAGGATGCCGTTGCTCACACGAAGAGTGAAGATTTTGTCTCGAAAGGTAAGATAATCCCGTTTAGGTGCGCATAGTTAAGTAAGACGCGAGTCGTAGTAATGTATCGATCTTGACGTTCATAGTGAATATCGTAATCTCCACGGGAAGCTTGACGTTTTCGATAATCGGCGACGACAGAGCCAGACACTTTGTAATTGCTGGCAAGCCAGTCGAGGATCTGAAGCACGCGAAAAGAATCAGTTTACCAGGCGATCTTGTATTGTCCTCCAGTGCTTGGGAACATTGCTCACCCAGCCAGTATGAGTACGTTATCAAAGACGCCAGGAACATTAAGGTGCGAATAACTTAATTTCGAATAATTTCGAAGATCGAAGACTATCTTTTTAAATATCGATATATCATCGATTGTCGGTATGTGATAGATTATTAAAGTGGTTGGACCGCCGTCGGAACCATCGAGAAAAAGCAGCGCACCAGTGGATAACTTATCGTTGAATGGTCATCCCAATTTGTCTCAGGTGTTATCGGAAACGTCACTCGTCTCCGAAGTAACCGTCGATCCCGACATTGATGTTATACACTTTCAGAGTAAATCGTCCCGATTTAGTAGCAAATTAATACAGAAACGAAAGAATTAACGATAATGATAATTTTTCACAGCCAGAGTTTCAGTAGTCGACGCGTTGCGAAGACGTATCGGCATATACTTGAAAAGTTACATATTCAGAGAGGTCCTAGAGATCGTAAGTTTCGTAATTTCTCGTGAAATGAAAAACCGATTGCATAACAAAATTCTGTTCTCAGATCAAAGACGAAGAATCGTTGAAATATTTAACGGAATTGAGACAAGTTACCGTGGTCTGTATCAATATGGTTCCCAGTGAGTGTAGTGTGTACGAGTTGATTTCTCTGGCGGACCAACTGTTCGAAATTATTCAAAAGTATCTCCGTTGGAATAGATTCATTGGAATTGAAATTGTTCTGTGCAATTGCTAGAAGTGACGAATGCCTTGATCTTTTGTTGCAGTGTAATCGAAGGATATTTTGGATGCCCGTACATGGTGAATTTATGCGAAAAGGATATATCGTTTTATATCATATACGGAATGAAAGGATATCATAATAGCGAGAAAGAGAAAGAAAGAGAAAGCGAGAAGAATAATGCAAAGAACGCGTTATTGACCTCGCTTCAAATAATAAAAGAAGTAAAACGCGTTTCTGGTATCAAAACGGTTCTGATTGGCATCTCGACCGGTGATCTTTTGAATGTTAAATGTCGAATTTTTCAATTTCAGATTTTACATTATTGCGTATTTAACAGGTATAGCATTCTGCGGAGTAATAGGTCATGCCGTTAGAAGACAGTACATGATTTTTGGTACGCCTGTCCAGAAAGCGATTTCTTTGGCGATTGTTTCATTCGATACAGTTCGTCTTCTAAGTTTTTAACAATTCGTTCTGAAAATTCCTTTGTAAAATCTACAAAAATATTTATCGTAGATATGTTGCGACTACGACACCGTTCTAAACAGTGATCTGCCCAAGGAAAAATTTCTTTCGCAAGGTATAAAGATATTGAGAAAGTTTGGAAAATGTCACGTTTACGAATTCTCGGCTAAAGATCCGTCGTAATTATGCCCTTGATCGTTAATTACACGTTCCATAACGTTGTTTTGGTGTCTACTTAAATCCATTCTAGTTCCAGGAAAACCGAATTACTGTCGAGCTTGGAGTATGTTTATCCCATTCTTGGCCGATATAATGAAATAGAATACTTCAAGGATATTCTAGATGACATCGGAGTGGCAGAACGTGTTTATTCCGGATTGCTTATCGAAGTTCTGGTCGAAACATACAAATTTCGGTATGTGCAATTAAAATTAGAAATTTCATATTTATTAATCGCATAGGGCTGTGAGAGATCTGGCAAATCGAGGATTCTCGACGCTTTTGTCACGATTGTTCGAAACAGACAAATAAAGCTTGTTCAACTTTCTTTGCATCCATCGTATTCGGAGAAAGCTTACGCTGTACTGTACCATGTGCTTCTGCAAGTAAATTCAAGAATTTCAGAATTTCCTTTCATCCGTGTTTGCCGAAAGTACGACAAGTTTTTCGTTCTTTCTCGCGCATCTAGCTTTTCGAAGCTGAAGATTGCTCGACCATCGAGGATCGTGAAAAAGTTCTATCGTACACGCTGTCCAAAGTACTGGACCCAGAGGATTTCTGTTACCTGAATCCCATCATGAGAGTACAGTTTCCTCTATCGAAGAAATATTGCGAGGATACCGATTGGCAGCGTCACAAAAAAGCAACCGAGATCTTTGAAGATATATTAAACGAGGTTATAACGTGGCAAATGATTATTTTGAGAAAACGGTCTATAAATGTTATTATATGGAGTTAAATTTCAATTCAGGTCATTGGTTGCTTGTGCATCCTCCTGGACGACGTGCAATACATGGATCTTCTTTCCTGGCAATTTTTATCCTCCACTTTGAATAATAACCGCGTGGTTGTAGGCATGACGATGATGGAACCTACTTCTTCGGATAATTTATCTCAAGTCGAATCTGGCATTTATCAAGATAAGAGACTGATGAACAGAATACTGGACGGATTAGAGCCGAAATATTTGACAGCGTTTGCTTGCCAATTTTTGAACGTTATTGCGATTCCAGACGCTCTCGACAGGTAAATTCAGCCTAGTCCATTTCTATCGAAACGTCGTACGGTGTATCAATCGCTTGATTCGTTTAGAATTCTTCGGCAACGTAGTAAAAATATGATTTGCTGGTGTGAAGCGTTCTTGATGTCAGCTATACAAGTTAATTCGTTGGAGGTTGTCACGATATCGCCTATGGAAGCGGCTCGCTATAATCTCGTTTTCCCAGATCAATCGCTATTGTCAAAGATCCCAGCATATTTGACGCCTGAAGAGTTGGCACCACCGCTACACTGGACGCAGATGAGCGCGTTGAACGTATGTATATCGTCGAAGCAGACGAGAGGTTTCGTTGAATCCAACCGAGACGTTATAGGTGACTTGGGGTTTTGTCTATTATTCGAATTACGTTTTCATATGCTCCAACTTAATATAAGATATTTTAAACGAACATCGTAACGTCGTTAGGCTTGAGAGTCGATATCTATAACAGAATGAACTTCTACGAGCAAAATTTCATCAAGTGTGCGGCAACTTTGGGTGACATTTTTCTACGCAGTATGTTGGACCACGTGATGGTTGACGCTACACCGATATACATACAAAAAGGAAGTATCAATTATTGCAAACAAATTTCGCAATTACCATATTCTTCCTGATTACTTTAGCCGTAGCAGAGATGATCAAATTAAGGATTTTGGAGTGCGCTATGGTCCAGAGAAAATTCTATCACTCGACAGAGTCATTGTATCACATATTCAAAAAACAGAAAACGTTCAGCAACATGCATCATTTGGTGATCTGCGAATGTCAAGCGACCCGTTGGTTGATTCGACACATACCGATCATTCAGGATCATTCTGGATAATTCTGGATCGTGATAATGACATTCTGTTCCAGCTATATTTGTCAAGGAAACGTTGCCTTCGTACGCTTACTGTAAAATGTTGAAGTTCACAATAGCCTCGTTTCGCAAATTTTTTTACGATGTGCTCGCGCCACACGAAAAGCAAGACTACCACTCGAAGGTTGTAGACCAGCTTGAAAAGGAAACTTCAAAGTGTAATACCTGTGGCGGAGGCAAATTTTTAATAACGACCTCGAAGAACGAGTTCGACGCAATCGTAAGCATCTAAAAGATAAAAGCCAGTACTCGTAATCTAAAATGAATTCTCGAATTTTTCGTTGATTGTTTCCAAACATAAGGAAGTGTCACAGGAACTAAATGTAACGGCACAGAGAAGAAAAACGTTCCACACTCGATACGATAGATTAGATACTAGACGAAGTACAATTTTTGTTGCCGATACTAACAACGATAAGAAGCGTGAGAATGCGAATATTCGCAGGATTTCCATTCTGCCAACATATACTGACGAAACCGATGGTGAATACATGTGTATACTGAAATCGTATCAAACTTTAAACACATGTATGTACTTGCATCTGACTCTACTTATTTTCGATAGATCATACAGAAAGTCGAGACACGAACAAGAACGGCGATGCACCTAATTTAATAAAAAGAACGAGTCGATCTGCTATTTTGGATACCGTATTAGACGATTCATGGGACAGCCGTTTGGAGCAATTTAGCTACATTGATTATCGTAATTGCAGATGTATTGAAGTGATCGATTACGTCTTCTGGAAGTTGCATCATCACATTTTACGGTCTGGTAACGTTTCACATTTTCCCTAACGGTGTAGTTGTTATAACAGCGGATGGTATAATTATTACAGAAATATATTTTTCAGACGATCCTGAGAAATTTGTCACGTTTATGTTGAACTATAGCGCAGGTTTAATCCAAACCGGGCAGCCTCTCTCTGCAATCAAATTTCTCGCGACCATGATCACTAATTTCGATATCGCAGAGATCAAGGAAAAGTCGAAAGTTGATGCTATAGATCAAGCTATTGACAAAAAAAAATACTTAATTTTAATGGGTAAAGTCTCCTAGTTATTGTATGATATTACAAGGCGTTATTCAGTAGAAATCCAGTTCTTGGAACGCGGTTGTTGCTCAGGGGATGCTTACGTTGCCTGCGGAAATTATTCTCAAGCGAAGAAATTTTATACCGACGCTGTGCTGTTGAATGGCGAACTACCGCAGAGCGCCAAAGCAATCTGTTACAATACTGCGTTAGAAAAAGTGCGGTATAAGATGCTAGGTATTCCCAGTCATACCGTAAATAAAAACTCCGAGAAGGAGGTTGCTGAGAAGGTAGAGCACGCTATCGCTCTGCAACGATTGTCCATGGTTTCGATGGTTCGAGACATTTGCGATCCACAAAACAATTTTAAATCTTTAATCGGAATATATGTATGACGTGATTGATGAAATTTCAGCTGCAGAACGAAATGAAAATGGCGGAACTTACCACTTTGCAGAGTCTTCGAATGGCGTTCGGAAGCCCCGACGGCTTCTTGGAGAAAGGAGAGATTTATGTATCCGCTGTGCAAACTTTTCGACAGCTCCAAGAACCATGCATGATAAAGTCCCTGAAGATACCGATATTATCAATGATTAAAGAGAAGCTTGTTTGGAAGAAACCCGAAGAAATGATACTGGTGGCTCGGATCTATCAGGCAATATTCGAAACCAGGTAATTCAATAGGTTTAAAATATCTTAATTCTTCGTAATAAAGAACAAACGTTAATAATTTATTCGTTGATGAAAGAATATTACAGGGCAAGCTGGTGGAAAGTATCGAGGTTGGAATAAATATCTGTAAAATATGTAATTGTTTGCGCTTGAATAAGATGAAGCTTGCTATACTACCGTCGCTGATAGAAGCTATGGTAAGGCTTTTTTTAACGTAGCATCGTGAATCTTTTGTACTTTAATCGCGGGAACGTTATACCAGGTTTGGACGAAGAAGATATACGAAGCTGTCGATTTGCTGTACGAATTGTATCATCTCTCTCACAGGGACGTAGATTATTCTGCTATCATATGGTACTATGCTCTGTGCATGGAATTTTTGTTAGACGCTGCCATGATCTTGGAAACATACGAAACTTGTTATAATTTCTATAGAAACGTTGTAGGTAAGAATTTCTCCATAAGAATCTTCGCTGAGATTTTCTTTCATGTTTCTCAGCTTTCAGATCCAACACTTGTGCCTTACGGGATCCAGAGAGTGTGTTGCGTCTGACAAATTGTCTAGCTATCTGGCAATTGAGAATGTGAGTACTCGCGACACTCGATCACAACATTTACCTTACCAAATAATTTTTTTTAGGAACGTAATAGTGACGTCTACGTTCGTGGAAGACGTCGTTGAGTTAAAAACTCAGGTCACGCATAATAACTTTCAGAAAATATGCAACTGCTTCAAGGTTAGAAAGAATTAATTAGAAAAGTATACGATTGTATGTAAAATAATAACTTCTCGGCCATTCGTCGCAGGCACTCGAGTGTTATTTGTTAATACTGAAGCGTCAAATTCACATCCGACGATCGAGTGATCTGTTTAATCGACTGGAGAACGCCAAAACGATTATCAAGTTCCTTCGTAACCAGTCTCTATCCGCACCATTCGTCAAACCATTCTTGTACTTATTACAATCTTACATGGAACTGCTGTGTGCTCGAAAACTACGGTCTCGATCAATCCTCGTAAAGGCGTGCAAATTCGCTTCCTCTCAGGAGAACAAATTGGTTCAAGCTTGGATCGAACAGAACAAAAGGGTAATTAATAATTGTTGGATTATTTCCATGGTATCGTAGATCGAATGCATGTCGTAGACTTGGGAGGAGAGTAATTATAACAGTATGGCGCAGTATTGGGTGGAACACGTAGGTAACATGGACGGAATCCGTTGGGAGGAGATTCACTCGTTCAGTGTGAGCGCTTGGTCCACCATATTGTACCCGTTTCCACCTCCATATTCTAGTTTTTAATGGTCAATTCCTAATGTATTCTGGTACGCGACTACGAAGACGATGCAGCAAGGAAATAGAGGTAGGAATTGTAGCGAAATGTTTATTGATTAAAGGCGTATTACAGTTTCAGGTTCTAAAAGGTATACACGACGATCCCCTCGTATACACGATACTTCGTTTAAGGTGAACACTCGGTTACTCTCGGTTCGTTTCTCTCGTCCGCAAGGCGATCTCCGCGCGTGCTGAACCTCCAGGTCGATTTTAGGAAACCTCTCGCGACCGATGACGATTCCAGTTTTTGTTTGCGTTTGCACATCCACGACAATATACTTTGTAATTAATTAATTCATCTATCGGATTTAGGCCGAGTACGCCAAGGATACAAGCTTCGAGCTAAACGAGAAAAAAGAATCAGCGAGCGGGAAGAGGACGAAGAGTGAAAGAGAGAAGATGATAAAGCAAGAAAATGGAAGGAACGACAACGCGGTAAGAAGATAACCGCGAATCGGTCGATGCCTCGATTTCAGCGTAAAGTATCGACCGATTTTTCGATTTCCACGATTCCATTTTCTGGCACAACGCTGTAAAGAAACTTTATTTGACTTACGATCACGGCTAATTAATCGAATGAATTACAAATGTTGATGCGATACGTTAGTTAATTACTTAATTAAAGTGCCTTGATTGCAACGATATGCAAAAAGACACTGTATCGATCTTACTATTCGTCAAACAAAACTAGGATCAATTAATACGGCCTAATCGAGTTATCTCAAATCGCTTAAATACAACCGACGTACATTAATATAATATACGACAGGCACACGTTGTATGGCGTGGCTAGAATTTTTGTACGTTTGCCGATCGGAATATAGAGACTCGAAACGTTCGGCCATCGTGCGCTCGTTCGCCGCGTCGAACAGAATGACTCGTTTCGCGAAACGAATGCCTCAATATGAGTCGAACGACACGTTTCTTCGTGTATGTTATCGAAGACCCACCGCGTGACGCTAGTTCCTTCGCGATTTGTCCATTTTCGATGAAAAGAGGGAGAGAAGAGGTGGTAGTGGCGTGATTTCGAGTCGATTTCGTTGGCGTACTCGACCTGGGATATGTTTCGTAGGACGTGGCTAGTGGAGAAACAAGGACGGGATATTAATCGAATCGGTGTAAAAACGTCTCATCTCCTCCGTTGGCGCTGCTACTCTTCTTCGGCTGGGTGGGCCTCGATCGCACGGAACACCGATTCTCTTTTCGTTCATTCGTGCGCTTCGACGTCGTTGTCGATACGACTGCTTCGTATTCCGGTCTTGCCCGTCCATGGATAGATGTCCGGACACGTCTGGCAAGTCTTCATGTACCTCACTCCGCTCTTATGCCACAGATTGCAGACCTTTGGATTGTTACACTTCTTCGGCCGGTCCTACGGTGTACATGAAATAAATTAAGCCGAAGATTTACGCGTGGATCATTTTTTCAAAGCTTCTTCGAGCCATCTTCCACAGTCGAACGACCGAAACAGCTTTCGCCTATTAAATAATGGAAGAAGATTTATGTATACCGGGTAGTTACATCCGAAGGGTTCGAAGGTGTGTAACAGCGGCAGCGGTGTAGGATTTCTGACCCATTGAATTGCCTGCCAGTTCGTCACGATCCACACGTCGTCCATAGCGACTATGGTATCTAGGAACGAAATGAAGCCCTCCTTGTGATGGGGCTGCGTGAACCAGGCGGCGTGATAGAATAGCCCAAATGGCGCTCTGGAAAGTAATTTTTTCTTACAATTAGGGTAACTGTATATTCGATCGATAACCGAGTAGTAATTCGCGAGACCGACCTGTTGGTCGTGTAATGTCTCTCGAAGTTCTTGATGAGCATCTTGTAAACACCGTCAGCAGTCGGTGGGTTGCTGCACGCGTCTCCCATCGAGCATCTACCTCCGTTTAGATCCTGCCACATCACCATAGGAACTTCCCACAAGCCTGGATAAGATCTGGTGGGGCACGGAGGAATCATGCAATCGTGGAACAGCTTGTAGTCCAAAGTGTACGGCCAACTCGGGGGTCGATTCTCGTATATCGGCATGGAGGAATCGTACGTGAAGTTCGTGTCCCACAACATTTTGAACATGTTGTTTCCGCCGACCTGTTTCGTTAGGATTAAAAACGTCGTTATCGAGTGCGTTATATTCTTCATTCTTATCTTTTTAAGAACGAAGGGTTACCGATAGGAACGGCGCCCTCATTCCCCTGACATCTTCCAGTTTGACGCCTCCGTAGGCTGAGAGAATTTCTCGCTGTCCAGCAACTTCTCGCGCCCATTTTCGCTGAGAGAACTGCTCACCGAAACTGTGCCTATTTTTAGAATTAATCAGCCTATTGGTCATCCGATGGTAAAGAAGACATGCGTTCGCAGAGCCACGATCCAAGAAAATCGATCGACCGGTAATCGTTTGCTCGCTTCCAAGTTACGGACGCGATCATGCGAAAATGATTCGAGAACCCTTTGCGAGTGTCGCTTTCCATCGATACCCGTGCAATGTTTTACGACGCGTTCGAAACCGGTTCTTGATCCGTTCTTGCATCCTGACCCATAGCGAGGTGCGAAAGCGGCGTCTTCTATCCGAATAAGCGATTGTGTCTCGCTCGAACGGACTAATCAAGCTGGCATTGGTTACTAATTGATCGGCGGTACATACAGGCTGAGCGTGAACGACTGCGATGCCCGACAATTGCTAGAATCGCTGAAGCGCCCCGATTGCTCGATGGTAATGAACACGTGATTAATGATCAACAACAGACGACGATGTAACACACGGTATCTCGTTAACTCGATCGATCGAGCAGCGATTCGCGGTGTTATCTTATGAAATACAGTCAATTACGTAGTTGCTTCGGATATCGTGTAACGTGTCGATCTTTTTGATATCGATAGACGAATACAACGATCAAGATCGTATAAAAGATTTTCAATTCGAAGGGAACTCTAGCGATAAGAAAAAGGTAGAAAACGGCAAAAGATCGCTTGCAACGTTTTTGTTCATTGATTCTTCTTTCCTATCGAGAATACTTACGAAACCGTGTGGGAGGCAATCTCATGACCACCGGCATACAGATTTTGGACTTGGCTGTAGTCGGTCCACTCGTGGGAGACGTAGAACGTGGCCGAGATGGGACAGCCGTTTGGATTTTTTCGTCCTTTCTCGAACAGGTCGCTGTAGAGACCCTTATTCAAATCGTTCACAGAATCGTCGAACGTCAGCAGAACGATTTGCGGTATTTCCTCCGAAAGGTAGTCACCTATTTCGGGGATCGTTGTTCCGGATCGGAGGGGAAAGGGCAAGGTGAAGGGGAAGGACGATCGGAAACGTGGACGTGTTTTATCGTGTGGGAACGTGTACGCCGATTGTTTGTATTTCCGTAATTTGTCGAAGAAACGGCAATGTCGTGTGCGTGAATGTACGTCGACGAGTGTTGCGATCGGTTCGGGTGTCGTTGCGTGATGGGAATGCGAGGGATGATTGAGTGATGCGAATAGAAAGAGTGAGAAAGAAAGAAGAGAGCGAAGAGAGAAAAGAAAGAAAAGTTGCGGTTAGTGTGCGTCATTAGTACACGGCACAGGTGCGGTGCACAGCTGGTGAAACTGCTTCGCGACCCGTGTCACCGTTCATCTCCGATCACGCTCATTTCACCAGCCGTGCGTCGCAATTTACGTTTTATCGCGATCCCCGACAATCCTCTAATTGCCTGGCCCGAGCGTAACGCGGCATTCGCAATGGGAGCGGAGCAATTTGTTCCGGAAACACGGCATCGTATCTGTGCCTGTGCACGAAGAGAAGCTATCGCTTCTTTCTACGAAACGCTCCGATGCGCGTCAATGAAATAAGTCGTCTACTTCTTTCCAAACAACGCGTTGGAGGACATCGCGCGACGATACTATCGACTCCACTTTCTTTCCTATCTATCCTATTCTCAGGCCTGAAATAACACGTCGGTCGAGAATACGAAATCTTACTTTCAGATTAGCTGGTTGTTGTTTCTTCCGTGCAGTCGGGATGTTGCTTTTCTTTTCCGCGCATCGTCTACTCCGATACAAATTATCCCGGTTTCGTTTGCACGAAATTAGAGGATCGTCGAAGAAACGAAGCGTTCCAGAGTGTTTTTTTTTTTTTGGAACCAGCGCAGATATATAGGCGACTAGTAGACTCTGAAGTCTGTAAAGTCTAGCGGGAGAACGTTAGTGGAAGAGTGACGTAGGCAATGACGTTCGATGAACCATGTATTACGCGAGCAACGAATTAGCGTAGAAGCGCGACATTCGTAACCTCGCCCGTCCCGTGTACGTAGTCAGAGCGAAAAAAAGCTGCGGCTACTTTTTCTTTCCGTTTAACTTACGAGACAGTGTGCGATGCCATTTCGTGGCCGTCCGCGTAAAGATTTTGCACCTGGCTATAATCGGTCCACTCGTGCGAAACATAGAAGGTGGCCGTGATCGGACAGCCGTTCGGATTCTTACGCTCATTTTCGAATAGATCGCTGTACAACGGTTTGTTCAGATCGTTCACGGCATCGTCGAACGTCAGCAGAACGATCTGCGGCGTCTGTTCGACTGGGATTCCACCTAAGTACACGACATTACACACATGTATCGTACGTTGCGCGATTTTCATTCGTTGTCCACTTCTAAGAGAGATCGCGAGATATCCTCGTGCATCGGTGGAATTTACCGCGACCGAATCCATGTGACACGCAACGCTTATCAGAAAAACGAAATCTCGTTGGATAAAGTAGCGCGGTTGATCCATTGCTTAATTAGAAACGAAACATAAGCAGAGACACCCGACTCTGGCAGATTCTTCCGGATGATTTATGCGAGATATGCGGTTGCACAATCCACTCTAGACGCATGTACAGCTAGCTAGGCTGTTTTAATCGCTTACGTATCGCTCGCCTGCGGCCAAATATTATTACCGCGACTCGACGCGTTTCGTTCATGCCACGCGCTTTAATTTAATATATATGGATAGTTCTCTTTTGACATAACGCCTATAAGATGATACCTCGACGATTTCAGCGTCGATATAGATACTTTTGAAACGCGAATGCCTAATTCGGATTCAAATCACGCGGGAGCTTTCGATTTCGAACAGTCTTACGCGCACGTGCGAAATTGCAAGCGGCTAGGCGGATCTGTTTCACTTTCGAGCGGCCCATGGAACGGTTATGTGTAACGTTAGAACCGGAGAAAGTCACGGTGGCTGCTAAACCGATCGGCTAAACTTAACATTCATGGCGTACGGACGCTTGCGTCATTGGCTACTGGCTACCCACGTTGTATCGTTCCAACTTCGATGATATCGATTCGACTTTTCCGCGTGTTTAGCTGTGTATGCGAGTCTCCTCGACGCGAACCGCACCGGTCGTTTTCCCCTGCTCCGTATCGAGCGTCGAACGGATAAGGAAATAATTTGCGTGTGCTCGCATACCTGGAATGTCCGCGCCGCCGCAGCTGCAATCAGGAAGCAAGCAGACGTCCTTGCGACACTTTGCCGCTGGTTTGTCGACCTGAGGAGTCGGATAAATCGGCGCTGGCCTCGTCGGTGGATACCTGTAAATGTCGATGAACTCCTGCGCTTTCGATACGATCTCGGTGGACGGTTTCAAGGTTGGTCGCGATCGCCTGAAACGCAGAATTATCGATTTCAGAGAATCAATGGCGAAAAAAGGTCGCGTTCCGCAGTTCGCTGAAACTAGCTATTGTTTCCTTTCGTGCAACGTGATTTCACCATTCTGTCAACGACAACGTTCGTGATCCATCGATCAAAAATTGATTTATCTCTCTTGCCGTTTCTATTCTTTCGTTTTTACTTTTCCCGGTGGCCGATGGTATCCGTTAGAGGCGGATAATCGTTTAGTAACTTTATTAGCGACAGCTGTGCAGCTTACACGCAATTAACTTTCTAACTGCATTAATTCGATACAGTCACGTTCGTTCACCTCGTCGGCAACGAGAAAAGACACCGAGAGGCGACGCGACGCTAGTGGATCTCGTGATTTTCGACATCCCGGGTCGGATGCTCGTTTTCGTTGCAACGATCATTCCCGTAATCAACCTTTACGATGTTAACGTTGCGCGAAAGAACCTGATAATTTGTCGACTAATCGGAACTAGAGCTAGTTTCTCGAATACGCAGAAGAGCGAAATATCGTGCGAAGTATCTCGACTTACGGTGGTGCCGTGCCACGGTGGACCTGTTGTGGGCGACCTCGGCTGGAAGAAAAACACAGAAAAGGATTGAAGAAAACGGAGGCGTGATAGAAATCGAGGTAAAACGCGAGGAGGAGTCGCACGCGAGAAAGAGAGAGAAAGAGAGAGGCAAAGGAAAAGAAAATGAAAAAATCGGTGATGTTTCCGGTGGTGCACAAAAGGAAAATGTTCGACTGCCGGGAGAGAAAGCGAATGCTTCGTTTAGCGGAATACAGAGACCGGCGAAATCGGGTCTTGGTCGATGGAGACGCTGCAAGGCCGTTCTTTCGCCGTGCAGAAAACCAAAGAATCGGTTCAAGCAGTAACGGAACGAACATCGAAGATGCTGATCGAAACGCGTCGTAATTCGTTGTTACATTATCGAAAAATTTGGACGTGACTGAACGTGTTACTCTCACGAGAAATAATCCTAAGTATGTTACGGTATTCAACGTCTTCGATCTCGCTTACGATAGTTTTACCACCACTTTCACGAACTCTTGGACGCGAGTATATAATGAAAGTGAACATGTACGAGCGTACTTACGCATTGCACTCAATCAGCGTTCACGTTTTATATTTTCGCGCTGAGTAATATCGCGTAATGATCTTCGATCATGGGACGAGTCCCCGCTGAATAAACACCGCCGGGTTTTTATCGAAACCTTTACGAAAGGACGGGGGAATCCCGTATGCCTCTCGACATTCGAAGAAAGCGAGAAATAATGTCGCATTCGTCACTATCGATTTGTCGGAATACTATCAAGCTGTGCGCGGTGATCCTTGCGATCTCAGTCCTCTCTGGTTGCATAATTCGGGAAAAAACTAGTCGACGACGACCGATAATGAGTATGTGGATACTCTACCTGGGTGCATTGACTGTGTAAGGCCTGCTGGTAGTTGTCGGAGGCTGCGTGGTCGTTGTTAACGGGATAAACGTGTCTACGATGGCATTTGGAGTCGTCACGTGAACGACAGGGTGGCTGAGCACGTTCGGTCTGTGCACACGCGACGATTAATTAATAAATTGACGAGAAACCGAGCAACGATTCTCCTCGTGATCCCATCGACGCTTTCTGCGGTGAAGGACCGCAGACGGCACTGCTGAGACGGATCGTTTATCCAATTTTTCTATGTTATTAACCATGACCAATTGTGCAAAGTTTCTCTTTGTTCTTCTGCCTGTCGTTGACTTTACGTCGTTCGAATTAGAATGAGATTTATATAAATAAAATACAAAAATATAGCGATTAAAGCATCCGATAGAACAGGCGAGAAAAAGGAAATTCAGCTTGAAATGGACTTTTAGAAACAGCAAGTCATCCAGACCAGCTGGACGGGTGTCTAGCAGGTTGCGCGCGTTTGTCTGCGCCGACTACTATTTTTAACGCTCCTTAAACCGATAACTTGGCGCGTTTACGTAAGCACGATTTTCGCTTGATTTCACGGAATATCAGTCAGCGGTAAGAGTCAGCGAACGTTGCGCGGATGTGCCGATATCATCTTCAATTCCTAAGAAACGTAATTTGAAAGAATAGCAAAGAGACATCGATGAAAGCTCAAGGCGACGGTAGTTTCTTTCTCGCTTCACGCTCAAGGAGAGAGTTTGAAGGTTTAGCAAACATCGATGAGTATTTTACATAAAACTATCAAAGGTTCCGTCTTAATTAATAAAAGATTTCTCACCTGAACGACTGGTTTTCGGTAATTCGGAACTTGTTCTTGTTAAGCTGAGCCTGGACGTACATCCGACACATGGCAAACAGAAAAACGACACAATAATGATTCGCGATTTGCACCCAATTCGTTTCTAAATGAGCAATTAGACGCTTTCCATTCTACCTGATTCTCGTAGATATCGTAATCCTGCGCCGTAACGTCCTGGTTCAGGTTGTATTTGTCCGCTTCATTCACCGCGACCTTCTTTGGCTTTTGGTATTGTTTCGTGTTTACCTCGCTGATCTTGACACTCGGTTGAACGGGCACTGATTGATTCACGGTATATTGATTGTAATCTAACCGGGAAATACCATCGATTACTTTTATCCAATTCATATTATTCCGGATGGTTTCATCGACGCGTTCGCGATCACGGACAACTTCTAGCATTTCGATTGGATAAACGAGTCACGAGTCGGTTTACGTAAACAATTATCTTACCGTCATCTTTGTAAATGGACACGTCGTCATCGTAAATGGTATAATAAGGATAACTCTGGTCCGGATCGTTGTAGTACGATTTGGAGATGACCGGGGCAACGGTGGACGCCAAGATCTTGGCGACTCTCGGCGACTCGGAGGATGGTACTTGCGTCCTGTGCCACGTTAAACAGGATTAACATTCTGGAACGTTCTCTTTAGAGGGGTACTTATCAACGGAGAGAGTTATCTTAAACGATCACTGGCAGCTAGAGCCGTTTCGTGAGATAATCGGTGTTGGAAGTTGGAAAAAAGGAACGTCGAATCGACGTTACGTAAAGGCGAAGCAGCCACCGGTAGAATTAAAGGAGCCCACGGCGAAAGAGAAATCGAGTAAAAAGGTCGTAGCGCGCGCCGCGGCAGGGCTGCTCGGTCCGATTTCAAAGCAGATTTTACGTACCTGTAATGGGCTTCCGTTTGGGCACGCGTGCTCACCAGACTCTCCTTTTCCCTTTCCTGCGGGACATTAATTGAGAAATTAATTCCCGCCTCGCTTGTTTTTTATTTCTCGTCGAATTTATCTTGCTTTCAACCACGCTAATTGATTTGGCGCCCGCGTGGCAACGATTGCGCGAAGAATTCATTTCTTACGAAAGTTATTTCCTACGCAACGCGTACGAATAGATTCAGAGCTCGAAAATAGCAGAGAAATTTATATTGTACGAACACGAGTCTTCTGTGTCCCCGTTTTTACGCTACGTAGACTTTCTTGTTTGGCCGATCGAGTCGGGCAGTTCCAATCGACCGGCCTACGTTTATCTCTGATTGATTTACAGTTATCTTGCCAAACGTTCCAGACAAATGGCAAACCGATACTTAATCATGCTATTTCTGAAGTAGAAGAAAGCGAGGGATTACTCAATTTATTGTAGCTTCGTTAGATCACTTAAAAAAACCAATATACAGGGTGGTTCGTAACTGGTGGTACAAGCGGAAAGGGGGTGATTCTATGCGAAAAAAGAAGTCGAAAATATAAAATAAAAATTTTTTTTTAAATTTTTTTTTTTTAATCTTTCCATCGATATATATACATATATACCATAGCGACTAAAGGAACTCACCGAAATCACGTTTCTTCGGAGACCATCTCTATCCCGTTGAACTTGGCCAATCGTCGAGGGTTGTCCTCTGTAGACTCGTTGCTGCCTGTCGCTCTCTACCTCCGACGCTGGCTCGTACTCGTCCTCGTGATAGTTCCTGGCCTGTTGCCTCTGTCGAATCTGCTTTTCGGTGATTTGGGGTACGGGAGACGGCGTTGTCGTGATAGGAATCGGTTGTCTCTGAACGGGACGCTGTTGCTGTTCACGTCTGTGTTGTTGCTGCTGTTCTCGGATCTGTTGCTGTTCTCGGATCTGCTGCTGTTCTCGGATCTGCTGCTGTTCTCGGATCTGCTGCTGTTCTCGGATCTGTTGTTGTTCTCGGATTTGCTGTTGTTCTCGGATTTGCTGCTGCGGCCGTTGTCGCTCCTGAAGGGTCTCGATCTTTGCCGATCTGCGCGATTCAAGAGAAACGATTGCGTCACGGTTAATTGACGGCCTTTAACGATCATTGCGGCCGTTCGGTTGGGTGGGTTTTTCTCGACCTCTGAGATTTCGCAAAGTTCCGTGTCGAACACGGCACGCCGGAGGAAATAAAACCAAGTTGACCGTGTTAGCTTAAACGAAAATTCATTGCGATAAAAGAACGGCGCGTTGCGCTCGTAGCAATCCGAGCGGATCGATTCGTCGATCGAAACGGATCGATCGTAACGTCTCATCGGCCGGGCGTGCCGATCGAACCAGTTTCGATACCAAAACACGTTGCCAGGAATGGCAAGGACGTTGATCAGACACGGCGAGATGAAAAGAAGTGGGGCACAGGTTGGGAAATCGCTTCTTTCCCCGATTACTCGTGCACAATACGTTAATGAGCGACCGGCGACCGCTTGTTGCCTAACTTTTGCTCGCACAAGGGAAGTCGTACCCGGTTCCGAGGTGTAGTGCTCTCCGCGAGAAACAGCCGGAGAGAGTGGGAGTTCATTGTAGGCTAGCGCTCGGTTATACAACAAATTCACTGGGTTTCCGCTTAATCCTTTCGGCAACGAGTTTCAATGGACGGGAGAATTAACGCGTAGCCGTTTTGACGGTTCTTTTGATCGAGATCCAAAGAATTCTAGAAGAATAAAGTAGCGTAGTATTGTAAAAGTGGAGGGAAAGCAAAGATAATAGGAAGTCTCATACGTGGCAACCGGTCTGACAAAGCATGGCAGACCTGAATTGTAATTTTAGCGATAAATAGAGGGGCAGAGGAAATCGTAATCGGATTAATCGCGATCGATCGACGTTTATTGTTCGATTCTTGACGTCATTGCTTCTATTTTCTCAAGGTACTGTTTTCTCGCATGCAGTCAGATCGCTGATCAACTCGTAATTCCGCAACAGTTTTGACAACTGGAAAAATACGACCGTTTCGACGATACGTTTCTGTCTCGATCGCTACGCCCTTCCCATTTCGTTTCCTCGTCCTTCGAACTCTCACTCCGTGCGGCTTTTCCTCTTTCCACATCAACAGCGAACACGAGTGAAGTTCTTTGGCAATCACCGTCAAAGCTGAATCGTCACGCAATCGACGGACGTCCGGTATTATAGATCGATCGAGAGAGGATTTTGTTCTCCAAAGACCGTTCAAACAGATCGGCCTGGTCGCAGCCTGTTCTTGACTAATCGCTCGCATCGAATAGCAAAGGGAAGACAAGCAAAGACAATCGAACAGTCGAAAACTGATAAATAAATTGGTATGGTAACCCACGTGTGTAATAGTTACAAGCGACACGTAATAGCGTTGAAAGCTCACCTTTCCAATAACGGATCTTCTTCGGCTTCCTTACTGGGAGATCCGCCTTCGGGGCAACCTACGTTACGTGGCCAATCGCATGTCTGCAACTCGTGACTGTAAAAAGAAAGCAACACAAGTTTCTTCAATATCGATTGTTGTATTTCGCTAATCGTTTTATGATCATCGTTTTGGCAAAAAATAGCAGGGTTGGTATACCTATGATAACTGTGTTAGAATAGAATGAAACCTTCTTTACAAAATTTTCATCTGGTAGAAATATTCGAGGGTCGTTTTACGCTATAGGTTTCAGGTAAATTAACCACTATCCTGAATGAGGCATGGCATTCACATCGAGCTCGGTTTACTTTAGGTTAAGCAAGTTTTGTGACAGATTTACTACTCCTGACAATATACCAATATACTACCAACTCCAGGTAGTAACTTTCGAGGGTTCAAGTAAATTACTTAGTATTACCCTTAACGATACAGGCAGAAGTACGGTGATTCCTGCGGTAATTTGTTAACTTTTATACTATTTGCCCACTATAAAGCATCATTTTGACGTACGACGTGACTTTTCCCATCAAACATGGTGATTCGACCGGGAAACAAGTTTCTTCGATTACCGACTCTACGTCACGCGAACCATCTCATTAAACAAAATTCTTTTATTCGATATCGAGATATTTGTTAAAAGTATATGAAACGTAGCCGCCAACAGGCGATTTTAGATGGTTGAAATCTTAGTTCGAACAACAGAGTATAGCGCATTTAGTGTTATCGAAAATGTTTAATTCCACGAGTAGTGCAGTTTGTTGGTGGACGTTCTGAGGCTTGAGAAGCATTCTGTTCAGGTCTGGAAACGGACAAGAAATAGAAATCTCCACGGAATCTCGTAATACACGAGTCCTGGGAATACGGGAGAGTATATCCATTAGACTTGTCTATATCTGGACGACAATACCGCATTTCGCTTTTGATCCGACTCCTCGTATTATTCGCTCGAGTTTCAATTTACCGCGCTACCAATTTCTACCCGTATTAGTTGATCGTGTACGAGAATCGTTTCCACGTTTTTGCTCGCAATCCGTTTGTTCACCCGTTTGCACGTGTCCTCTCGATCAATTATCAGCTGATTCGAAGAAACGTTCCGCGGCTGTATTTTACAATGAGAAAAAATGTTGGCTCGACAGTAGGACAAGAATTATATATTATAACCCTTCTAATCATTTAATTAAGTTGAGTTATAGTTAAGTTTAGTTAATTAAGCTAAAAACTGGGATTATACAGGGTGGTTGGTAAATGATGGTACAAGCGGAAAGGGGGCGATTCTACGCGAAAAAAGAAGTCAAAATATAGAATTCTAATTCTAATCGTTTAATTAAATTGAGTTATAGTTAAGTTTAGTTAATTAAGCTAAAAACTGGGATTATATATCCTGTTGTAGAAACAATATAATTAATTTAATTAATAATAATAATTAAACGCAAAATCATTATAGTAATAGCTCCTGTTAGAACAACTAAAGATAAAATTAATGAAATTGCTGTAATTAAATAAGTTTTTTTTTTTTTTGTAAAGTTCGATGCATTAGGATAACTTTCGAGGATTATACTTGCCTGTACATTAATCCCCCTGTGCAGGATTCGAGCAAAGCACCGCCAAACACGCAAACATAGTATTGCGTACAGTCACGAGGATGAGGGTAATATCCAAATTCCTCGGGACACTCGAATTCCAATACCGCTTCGTTTCTACTCGCTCTGGCGCTTCTAGGAATGGGGTTTCGTTGACATTCTGAAAGCAGAATAGGATACGATTAAGTTGAGACACGTTCGATATCCGCCTCCGCAGCAGAAGTGGTTTAACGAAAAAATTCAGAACGATAAAAGATACTGTCCACGGGGATCCGATACAGTTTGAATTATAGTAGTGTATGTTCCCGTATCTCGATGTGGATCGGTTGAGGTATTGGAACGTGAGCGGTAGACGAGATGGTGGATTGCGTAACGCGGATTGTAAGTAACCGGATTTTTTGGTCGACCTTGCGCGTACGCACATTCGAGAAATTCGAGCAACCAATGTTTGCAGATTCGGATGCACCACAACAACGACTAGGGAAGGGAAAGGGGCAACTGAAATCGAACACTTGGCGCCAAATTTTTCGTAATCGATACGATGTGGTCGCTATGGTGCGAATTTGCGAACGATATTTCATCAGGAGTACAAGAGAGACACGAAGCGAGCGAGATGCGTTGCGTTTGGCAGCGGTTGCGGTGCCACTTTGTTACCAGCTAAATAACATGCTATCGTTGAATATAGTTTCTACGTTCTACCATTGTTTCGTCTGCTGGCGGATTCGATTATCCCACTAAAGCTTTCTGGCACAACTTCATCGTGAGACCGCGCCACCGCTGGAAAGACGAATTGATTTGTTAGAAACGTGACTTACGCCATTCCTTGTTGTACTTTCGTCGTGAGAATACGTGCCTGTACAGTAACGCCTAGGCCGGCTGCTTGTATGTAAATCCTTTTTCACGTCGTTACCACTTCTATAACGGTGTTACCGGAGTTGCGATTAAACTGTCAAAATCTATGAGCCAATGCTTCCGTTAGATATCCTCGTTCACCACTTAAGACAGGGTAGCACGAGTGTGTCAAATTTGACAAAAGTTAGGAAAAACGAGAAAGTGGTAAATACATAGGAACGAAACGAACTATACGAGTCGAAAGTTGGCGTTCGCTTCTATTTTCCAACTTTTCCCCAATTGCCGATCGAAAGCGATAGCAACCACGTGCATCGAAAGCATTTCTGGGTCAACGTTTTTGCGCTCAGCGGAGCTACGAGGCGCGGTGAAACCGTGGAACGCCGAACTCCCGGTGTATTTCTTTACCTTCCCATGTGCGGCGAAGGAATAACAGAGCGATTACATAATTGTCATTAGGCTGCGCGCATCTGACGCGCGGGATACCGGTAATGAATTTTTGTTGATGCGAAGGACGAGAAGAGACACCCGTTACCGGTAGAATTAAGCAACTGTAATTGGAGACGCGGGTTGTATCGGAGCCGCTGCGAAGGTAAGCCTCGCGTAATAACTCGTAGACGCGATCGATCACCGAGAACGCGTTTAATTAGATCAAGACCGGTTTATCGAGGCAGCGGTCGGAAATTCAATTCTTTCGCAAGTTTAACACGCCCTTATTGTTCAACGAGACGGAGAACATTTTTCTGTACGATAACACCGAGGAACAAAAAGCACGAGAAACAAGAACCGTTTGGCCAACCTTCGCCTTCCAGTTTCGCGGCGTTCCATCCAAATGCTTTCAGTTTTGCAAGTAAAATATGAAGTCATGCGGCAAGGGTTCGACGCACGTTGGAAATTTTCTTCGTCCGACAGTGTAAAAACGAACGGCCTGGTTTGTAACCGCGAGGGTACTTTCTATTAGCGACCTAACGTGGTTCGTAACGGTCGCTGTTCGTAACATGCGTGGACACATCACGGATACCAGTCGTTAATTGAAATTACACGGAATTGTGGAAACTGGTGCGCCGCGAAGCGCGATTAACGTGGCAGCCCTTGGCAAACAAACAAGAAAATATGATTATAGATGCAATCGTTCCCACCCAAGCGACTTTTACTTTTATACCTTGTTAATAGACCGACCTCGCTAAATCGCGGCACACGTGAATCACACTTTCGTTTCGTAATACGAAAAGCTGCGTAAATCCTATTAAACCACCTATAATACCATCTATAATCATCGTGGTCAATTACCATCGCGTGGTCATCGCGAACAAACTATCTGCTGGAATTGTTTATCGAACGTGGCGACGATTACGAGGGCAACGCGCGTCCTCGTGGATGTACTTCGAGCAAGGAGACGCAGCTTGGCGCTCTTCCCGGTGTCATTGAAAGTATCAACTAGTCGCGACGAAGGTCACCAGGAAAAATCGAAATGGAGGAAAGTGAGCTCTCTGGACTGCGTGACGGGATCGACCTTGAAGAGAATATAGTTCAGAAGGTACGACAAAACGAGCATTCGGACGAATATCCTGGTACCGTTCTCTCGACCTTCCGGTAGACCGACGTCGACCTTGCCGCAATGGTAAGGCAGCTGATCCTTAAATATTTGTCGACCCTTTCGACCACGAATTCCTACGATTCTCCTTTTGGAACACGATCGCTTTACGACTTTCCTTTTCGGAGGAATGATATACGATACCGATAACCCATCTCGTCGTTGTTGTAAGGAATGCGACGTTGCAGTACTTACTGCGGTATCGCATCGAGTCGCAATTCAATTTCCTCCGTAGCGGCGCGATCTTTTCTCCTGGCGTGAAATCGATTTCGCGTGAGGAATCCTCTTTCCTTAAGAGGGATAATAAGATTTCTTACGGATCTCGTACGATTCTGACATTTGCCTGGCGTTCGTATAAAATGTAATGCGATCGAGCGTCAGGGCCGATGACGAGAGGTGTTTCAGACGTTCTAGAAAGGCGAATAATATACTGATCCCGTGAATGTTCGCGCACTTTGGCCGCGATGGAGTAAATGTCAAATGAAACGCGGTCCCACCTTCGACGCGCGTTCCAATTTTTCGTCACTCGTGTACGCGTACATTCTCTGACCGTGCTCCTTGGCATTCTTTTAGTCGTTTGACCTTCGTTGTTAATATGTCTCCGTGTATTTTATTTTTCCAATCAACGCGAGCTACTTGTTATCGTTTGATCGACGTGTTAAGAAGCCTTCGCGGATTCGTAGGAGGGCGCGTGCTCGGCCAGACATTCCTCTCGTTAAAATCTTGATAATGGAGAATAAACGGGGGAGTGGCGGTCGTGCGCGGCTCATTGTGACGGAAAAATTACAAAACTCGTTGAACGGCCGAGCCGGGTTTCGCAAGAGCTGCGGTTTTCGGCGGGTTCTTTTTGTGAGAGAGATACTCGCTGAATTTTCACATGACATCAACCGGGGGTGGGTGGCAAAGAGAGGCGGGAGATCGTGGATGTAAAGTTACACCATTCAGCCTTATTGAATGTTGCAGAAATGTGAGAACTGTATTACCAGACAGACAACGTGGTCTCATTATCGCTCACAATAAAGCCATCCTGGAGGAACGCCTTCTTCGATGTATAGCTGAGAAATGATTACGTTGCGCTGATTATCGTAACGCGCGTTTTAACGAGCGCGCTTTACACCGGCAGCTACCGGACTTTTGATTTTAAATCGTTAACGATTTCGTGGTAATTGGAAAAACCGTGAAACTATAATTTAACTACCTCGTGTTCGCGTTTGGAATTCTCATATTTCAAAGCGTATGAAGCAGGACCAATCGCATCGGAGACACCAATTTGTTCGACACGAATGTAAAAATGGGATAAGTCGATCGGCAAACGTATCATCAATACCATGGAATCACGAACGTATTAACAAATATTTAACAATACAATATTTAACAATATTTACAATACAATTTAACAATATTTTACAATATAATTAACAAATTATCGTCGGCAACTTGGTACGCGTGAGTTTCCGTGAAATTAGTACCAGCGGTTGGTATTTTACCTAATCACGGTCTTGCTGGTCGTTCAAACATAATTCGGAAACCATAAAATCATTGTCCGTGCAAAACCAATAGGAGCGCCGACTTAAGTGACGCCTAAACATGTCGTAAAACTAGCAATTTCAGGGGTTTCCCGGAACGTGTCTAACCTTTGGTAGCAGAGGCGATAATAGTCGAAATTTAAGAAACAGATTGTTTCTCGGTACCGATATTATCGTAAATTCGTCCCTCTAACGATCTACGGCCATGTAAGGTGCCTATTTACCACCTATAACAAACTCGTCAGTCCATAAATTACGTAATTGCGACCTGTTAGAACGGCTAATTAGAATTTTTACACGCTGAGAATAAAGCTGGCTGAGTATGTAACGAAAGACGAGGATAGCTTTGCGAGACGCTGGAATCAGCCGTTGACGCATTACAGACCTCTCTAATCGACTACGAGGTAAATATCGTAACGACAACCTAATAACATCTCCCACATTGCAAGGAGCTCGGTACTTGAATACCGTACGTTCCTGGGATCGCAGGATCACGCAACAGTTGGTCCGTGCAAAACGAAACGAACAACTCCTTCGAAATATGAAAACCAGGAGGACGATTTTCATCGCCACAACGCCATCGTAAACTTTCCGTTGCCTCGTAAATTACGCGGTTTACGATTGTGTTTTTAACGAGATACGGATCTTTCGAGATAAACGTGCATGTAAAAAGGGCTTCGTTCGAAAAGGCTACCGTCGAAGTTCGCGATAGCCGGGAACCGCGAAACGGGAAGCGATTTTCAGTATCGAACGGTGGAGCGATTCGCGTCCATAGTTTGCAAAGCAACGAGAGTCGCCGGGGCACTCTGTAAATCATAGGACTATGGTTTTCTAAGGCGTTACAAGTGGAAGTTTGCAGCGAAAGACGCGGGGCGAGGAAGGAACGACTTACGAAGCTAAGAGAAGTGAAAGTCATACGAATGGCAACGAGAGGGAGAAAAAGAACGCGGGAAGGAGGCAGGCCGAGAAAGAAGAGCGAGCGAGAGAAGTCATGATAAAAGAGTTAGCGAGTGAATGAGTGAAAGTGAGTTGGAATACCGAAGCGGGGCTTTAAAACTGGAACACGGCTTGCATAATATCGGACAGTTTAAACAGTTTAAGGCGCGTGCATGTCCGCGGTTACCGCGTGTCCACCTTGCCACTTTGCTAAACATATTGCACGGAAATTTGCTTAGAATTTCAAGCCGGACGTCTATTTTCAACGTTCGTTCCCATTAATTCTGAGAAGAGATCAAGATACTTCCGCGGTACCCATGGTCTGCCACTTGCAATTTCAATACGATTACGCAATCCAATGCCATATAGCACATCGATAGTCCGTCCTTTCTTCGTTGCAGCTAATTCCATATGTAAGAATCGCTTGTTAATGCATTGTACTCTCGAGTTTTCCCATGATTAATAAAGGTCCATACAGTTGCGGCAAATTAAATACCTTCGTTCGCGATTGCATGCAACGCGAAGCAGCAATTACACCGTTCTAGACTGTACAAACCCGAATCACGTTTGCGCGAGCCCGGGAATGTAGCAACGTAATATCATAAGCATACTCCAGTTGCATTGAGTTCCCGCCAAATAAACTCGCAGTCGCGGAATTACGGAATTACATCTTGTTGGTACGATAAATTCAGATCTTAAACTTTTCCATTTTCAATTTTTTAAATTGTGCAACGGCAACGAATTACCGAGACGGTCTCTGTATTGAATAACACGGTCGATAGGTGACTCGGAACTTTTCCTCGTGACTTAGGCTTTCCTGTGTTCCTCTCCAACGATCCGGCACACGATCTCGGAATAATTTGATTACTCCCTAGCGATCGGAAAGGATTGCTCGATGATCGAATCAGCTGCGCGCACAATTACCGTCGAGTCACGCGTCCAATTACGCAAAGGAAAAGTGTATAATTATTATAGATCCAGAATGCGCAATCCCTAGTTTTTTGTAAGAACACACCAAAGGCAACGAATCTTGTCTTTGCTTCCCATTTATGGAATTCTCTTGTTTTGGAAGGGTGAACGTAAACTTTGAAACTGATTCCATCAGTCTCTTGGGTGGAGCTGATGATGAAATTTATAGAAATTGAAATATTTTGTGATCGTGTCGAAATTGAAAGACCCTGACAGAAGCGAAAGAAGCGAACTATCAGTTGCGATTGGGAAACTATAATTCCCGTATTAAGCTGGATCGTAAATCAAGGTAGGAAGAAACGTTGTCATTAACAAATGACATCGCTTATAAATTGAATGTAATTAACATAATCGAGTACACGTTACTACCGATTTCTACGCGGAAGCGCAGCAGTTTGCATCAATTTCGTGATACAGTTTCGAAGCCTGCTTACTCTATCTAACCGCTGTTAGTGGTCCCACCGATCAACGCCAAACTAAGCGGATTTCTCTTTCCGATATAGTTTCCTCGCGGCACGAACACCCAGATTGTCCGTGCACCGGAGCGAAGTTTCGCAATCTTGATCGTTGTGTGCGCCAGCAAAAAGAGGAATTTGTGAATCGAGCAAACAGCGTGGAAAACACGGGCCTATCGCGTTGACGGGTCATTCCAAGTCAGAGAACACGAGTAAGTACGATTCACGTCGTGAGTTGCTTCGAGTTTCATTGCCAGCCGCGATTGCCGCACAACGGATAGGCGCACTGTTAATTTCGATGTTTTTCGCATTTGGCATGGAATCGGAACGTTGGATTTCGCGCGATCCAACAGTTTTGCCGAGTATATCACGAAAAACGAAGAATTTCAAGCATCGCCTTCCTGTCGTTCTTGTAAATCTCGAGAATTTATACGACTCGTTGAATAGACTTCCGACTTCAACAGAGAGAGAGAGAGAGAGAGAGAGAGAGAGAAAGATACGAGAGTCTGTAAATCAAAGCATTTCTCTCGATCGACGCACCGCGTACTTCCTTCGAACGGTAAAACGAGCATTGCGTTTGATTCGCAATAAATTAAAAGCAGAATCGTTTCCGCGTCGATTTCACGAATACCTGTGACGCCTACGGGCTGGGAAATCTAACGAATATATCTGCACCGTGTAACGGTTTTTAGGTTTCTTTGCGTGACTTTGGGAACCGATTCCCACTTTAAGTGGAGCATCGAATCGTAACCGCACCGGTTACCGTCACCCGCTACACCCTGCGTTTTATTCAATCCGATACAGTCTTGGAACACGATATGATCGGCGACCATAACGAAACGGCTCATACAGCGCGTCTAAAAAACGCGCATGCCATTTGTTGTCTCGCGTTTCTCGTTAGGATCGAAGCCTTCTTCTTCTTTACGAATTACGTAGCCGTCCTTCGAGGACAGGCAGATCCGTTTATCTAGGAAGGATGAAAGATAAAAGGATTGAGCAATGCATAGTAACGAAGTGGAAACAGTGGATTCGGTGAAACATCCGTCGACCTTTCTCATTATTAAACGACGGAGAACGACCTCGAAAGGAAGGGACAAGTGGAAAACTAGCAATCACAGAGATGTGCATCGTGCTGTGTCTCCGCGCATGGGCATCGTATATGGTAATAATCAGAAGATGCATAATGTTTTGCGCAATCGTCTATCAATCCAGCCATGTATTCGGATTAGGTGAGAATTAATCCTTTCGACATTGGGTGAACGAGTGAAAGGTGGAAATGTTCCCTGACGATTAACGTCGACAAGTGTCGTGCAAGCAAGCGCGTACGAATCAGCAGAACGAAGACGCGCGCCAATAATTAGCAGTAATTGCGAGAGTATTGTATTAGCGGTTCGCAATTAAATTCATAATCCCAGCGGTACAATTGCAAGATGGAACGTGACGACCGAGAATAACTTGCGACCCAGTTTCTACATCACGTGGACCAATTACGTTCGCCGAGGAAAACTTTCTTGGGGAATTTCTCTCTCGAAAGCGATACAGTTTCGTGGCATTGTGCGACCACCCGCTTTCGTAACACTTACGTTTTCATTTACGGACTGTGAATATTCGTTACAGCGACATTTCATCGCCGACAAATAGCTTTGTCGAGCTAACCATGTCGAGCTAACACGCGCTAAACTTTTCCACTTTAAGACGTTTCGTCTTTTGTCTTTTTCTTTTTCATATTCATAAAGGAAACTTTTAAAGGATAAGTCTATTAGGCAACTGATTAGCAAAAAAGCAAGAATCACGTACCACTTGAGCGGCGACCGAACAGGTGTTAACAGATTCCGATACGCAAGTCGTATCGTGAAACGACAAAGACACGACCTCGATAGTTGTGCCATCGCGTCCATGGAAACTGTTTTCTAGTCAGATCGACGAGATTCCCTCTACTCCAGCCGTAAACCGAGTATCCTCGGGTGAAAGAGAATTTACAAGGCCGCAGGCTTCTTGGTCAAGTGAATCGGTGTTTCTAGACGCGCGTCTTAGTACGTGGATGCAATCGGGTAACGGTGCCTCGTCCACTGGACGGCCTTAAAAGTGAAAAGACGCATCTGCCAAAAGAGGTGGCGATGAATACGAGGTCTCGTACTCGTATTTCCGCCTGTTTCCCTTCGATATTTCCCGCAGTAATTCCGTTTTACCTGGCGTACGGAATACGTAATACAAATAGCGTAATACAAATTGGATAGAACGAGACAAGCGCGCTTTCGTAACCAGTGGACGACTCGATAAAAGCGAAACACCGACCATAATTTAGCGAGATCGGCCAAACGAAGTTAGAAGACTTCCGCCGTTCTTCCAATCAACGATATCGGACTCTGCATCGACCGACCGTTTAATCGTATACCTTTCAAAAGTCTTTTTTCAATCAGCCTGCATCGAAGCAACGCGATTAAATCATTCTTTTAACGTTAACGTTAGTATGGAACGTATCAACTGCTAACTTCGAGTAGTTTATTTAACAAATATCGGTAGCAAAGACCAGCGCGCGAAAGTAACGCTCGCATATAATGGCTAGTTGCTTTTAACGATCGATTTCCACCGGAATATACCTACGTATTAACGTTTGAGAAGAAATTGGCAAGCGATCGAGTCGAATTCCCACGTGCGAAGCGGCTAATTAGAACGTCGCGTTATCGAACGGTTGTTCGGATTAGAAGTTATTGACCGACGACGCAACAGCGCGAACGTGACTCACAGTGACGTACGCGACGCGATCGGAAACATATTTTACGAAATAAAACTTTACAATCACGGGATGCCGTGGGATAGGCTGCGCGTCATTCCCCTTACCCTTTTACCCGTGATTAATCGTCTGTTTAAGAGAAAGACCGCTGAGAGATCGCGTTTGTTCGCAGGGCTGCTTGCAACTTCACCGATATACACGAATGCATAATGGTAACCAGTGAACGCCCCTCGCTCCAGTCTTCAATCCTGCGGATCACTTGGGAACACCTACTCACGATTCGCTGGATCCCTCGGCGTTATTAAAGATACTCCGACCTCATCGGCATTCGTGCCTCGATCCCACGATCTTCTCTCCCCTTACAAATCTCTTTCTACTTAAGTAGCGACCAAGTGCCGGAAGACGAGGTCGTTGATGCTGCGTGGGCAGCGGATTCACCGAATATTCAAACAGGACCTTAACCTTCCGCTTAGACCGTTAGGTAGATCAGCGCGCGAATCGTCGTGAAAGTATATTCGTGAAGTCATAGCACGAGGAAGAGGAAAGTAGGCGTGAAAGGAGATACGTGAGTGAGTTTTTTTAAAACATTCGTAAATTAAGTTGCTGGATAACAACTTGCATAAAGGTACTCGTTGCGTTAGATGCGGAAGAAACCGCTATCGATCTGAGATCGGTGCAAGACGTCAGAAAGGCAGCGGCAATTCGCGCATAATCAAAGAGTCCGTATGAAAGAAGCGTATAAGGCGCTGCCGTTTCTCGAGATGATAGCATTGTCGAAGCGGTAAGTAATCAGTAGGTGGTCGAAAGCACGAATCACCGATTGTTTAACCTTGCAATTCAGGTTATGCAAAAATCGCGCGAGACGGAGAACGTAGAAAGCGGTTACCTCGTTAAGCACGATTATTACGTTCCGAACGAACACGTGATTAATTACTATGCCACGAGATTGACATCGAACGTTCGTTGCATCGACGAAGACAATTCGGAGAGATTACCTTGTGACGCGAGAGGAGAGTACAAAGAAAGTACGAAGACGAAGGGTTACGCAAGTTAACTTCTGACAAATATTAACATTCGAAGATGGAAACAAACCACCGCATTAATCCTCACGAATCACGCTCCGAAAATATATCGCGGTTATCGTTAAATAACAGACAAAACGTTTGTTGAAAAAAATTATTCCGCGGATCCAATTCGTAATTGCGATGCTATAGATTTGATCGCGTGAAATGCACACAGGCGTGGAAATGTACCGATCGGCCATGAAAGTTACGCAGTTACAGGGGCGTGTGCGAACAACGTGTTTAACCTTTGCTATTTCGATTCGCGTACAGCCACGAGTTAGAAAGGTGCAACAAGCGGGACACGGTGTTCGTTTCAAAATTTCCTGAGACCCATTCCCACCGTCTCCGTTCTAATTTTCATCTCGTGTCGTAAACAAAGCGAAACGCGCGCAGCCGCTTGGAATTTCCTTAGAAATTTGCATGAATTCGCGATTCCCTTTATCTCGCCGTTAACTTTCGACCGATTCGTGGCGTCGTGAATCACGACGCTAATATCGAAATCCGGGGCACGTAACGTCCATCGGAAAAGATCCTGAACGATGAATATCTCGTGCAAATCTTTCAGATAAATTACTCGTAAATTCGAAACGCTTGTTTCCATTGAAAATGACAAGCGAGGAGAAGAGAGGGATAGATGTCAAAATGTAGTTAATCTTGCCTTTCTACGCGTGACTCGAAACGATCACTTTGCGAAATTCTATGCTCTCAGTGGAACAAGAGAGCATAAGACTCGCGTGATGAAGCAAGTGGAAAAGGAAGGTAGTGATCAGGCGCGATCTGTTGTGCCCGTAAGTACTTGTAGCCGTGATTTCAAGAAATCCGACGTTCGGTATATCCGAAGTATAAACTACTATTGTACGCAAAGTTTCAACATCGGTGTCGTGTTAGCAAGTCTGTAAGTAGACCGAAATGCTTGATATTGACAAAGCAACGTTTGACCACCGAATTAATTTACGAGTGTTCGTCGAACCGTACCTACTTTCGGATATCTTACATCATCGTTATTTAGGCACATCTTTTACTATTCACGCTCATTTTTCTCAGCCTGTATCGGCGATATTTTAAACATGGAAGTTTCTCTTCGTTCCACAGGTCGACGGCTATAACCCAAATCGAAATACGAGTTTGCGATCACGGACTACGAAACGTGAGGAACCCAAGACGCTCTTCGAGTCTTCGAGACAGAACTATCGATAGAATGACATTATAGATTCTCAGTATGGCGCGTTAGTTGTCGAAGCGGTACAGGGCATTTTCCATGAGAATATTCCCGTGTATTAACTAGCCACGAACGTCCGCGAGGTTTCGAAAGCATCTGATCTCACTCTCGCTATCGCGGGCCGGGCATACCGTTATCTTTTTCGCGCTCGATATCCGATACGGTACGCTGCACACCCACGTAAACGCTCGACGAAGTGAAACACACGTCCGCGCGCTGTGTGTGCGGGAACGGGGTACGTAATGAGGTGAACGGTTCCAAGGGACAGACGGATACACATCGAGTGTGCCCTCGTCTCCTTTTTACTCGGTCGATGTTCCACGCTGTGGCCTCCAGAAAGAGAAGGAGAGGCGACGGAGTATCGCAGAAGTCGGGTTAACATTTAGTAATCGACGAACGGCCAGAGAATTCGCGGAAATCGGAGAAGAGTACCTCGTCGTGGTTAAATACGGTGATAAACGTAGTAGATTCCTAGGGGCGACACGTTCCTGACCCGGATATAACTGAACGCACGAGTATCGTTACGTGGCTGTCCGTTTCGTCATTCGTAATACCAGGACGATCTTGAATGCTTTCGATGTCTCGTCGCGAGACAACCGCGACCGAGGAAAACAAAGGACGCGAAACTTTCTATGGAAAGCGGTGGTTCTACACGAGAACCCGTGCATCGGTTCTGCCGTTCTTCGTACGAATGGAAATTAACCGTTGTACCGTCGGTTATTATAGTCACTGAATCCTAAACATTACCTCTTTCTCGCGATTAATACCGTCTCGAAGTAACATTCAGACTATCTATTCAACGTTACCGCGAATGCTAGCTAGTAATCGGTAGAAATCAGCAACGAAGTTATCGGTGACAGCGATCTAACCGGTAATATCCTAATATCTTTTGCTTCTATTCGCGTTTCCTAACAAATACCCCCTCGATTCGATCTATCTCTCGTCCCAATTAATTTTCGGCACGCGCAACGTTCATTGTGTTCAAAGGCTGTGAAGGCTAGGAAAGCTAACGCTGTTGGCCAACCATTAGCCAGCCATCCTCGATTTAAGGTGAGGCAACCGATGGCCTGTAGATCGTTAGAATAGACGTAGTAACGCGTCGAGAGAAAAGATAGATATAGCTTATCCGAGGCGCGAGCGAGTTTCATTCTCGACGCTCCTGTTAAAACATGCATCTCTCTCGCTCTCGCGTCGACGTGGAAGTCACTGCACCCACGTAATCGACGTGCACACACCTACGTCTCGTTGTACGGCTTTCTGACTAGCGGATTGACTAGCCGCTGCCATGTAACGAGGTGAACGTTTGTACGCGGCCGCCTTCGATCTTGGTTTCAATCGAATCAGCTGACCACCGGGAATGGCGTGAACTGACTCGACGTTTCGCCGCGTATTGTCGAACTATAGCTCGAGTATGCTCGGAACGTTTCTTTAACAAGCGCGATACCCAGCGAAGGAATTCGACCAAGTACAATTCGCTAGACGAATGGTACGCCGATCATAAGGGATGCAGTGTTTTTCTACGAGCAGATATTAATTAGTGGGCGACATAAATGTCGTATGTGTAAAATTTTCTAAACTAATGGACGGGAGATGTTAGCGGTAATATTTTTACGTAACTCGAATCTTGCCGACTCCAGCAGATTAAGAAAGGTGTTCACTCATCAAATGGTACGTAGTCGGTTATGTATCTTCGCGCGTAATCCGAGATTAACCGAGGCAGAAAGCGTCTGGCTCGTCGTATTATCTCGTGCACCGTGTAACGTAAAATGACATTTTTCCTCTTCGCGACTTTTCGACTCCTCTTGACAAGGCTATGCACACGGCAGACGCACGGTTACGCAAGGAGAATGGACAACTGGCTCGTTAAAACAATTGTCTTCGTACACAACCTTCTACCTGTTATCGATCCGATCGTTGATCTCGCGAAACAATTAAGACCGTGTCTCCAGATCGGTGAGACGGAACAGAGATGGTCTCAGCTTTGACGAATTTCTGGAGTCTTCTTCACGCATCGCGATTTCGTAATCAAATCATCGACGACGCGCGTATTTTCTTGCTGCGCGATTTCTTTTTTTTTCCCCGTTGCGTGGCTTTCTCCCGCGTGCAAGCTCCTCAGAAACGTGCTATAAATCAGACGTAAACCAAGTTTTGCGTTTGTAGACGCAATTTAAGACATCGTTTCCACGGAAAAGGAAAGCGAGCATCATCATTACTAAACATCATCGTCGGACGAAAATTGCGCAAATCTTACGTAAATTTTCAATGACGTTCTATCCAGCTGACCCAATGCGTCAGGAGCTATCCCTCTACTCGATTCATACGTTTTCTTTGTGCAAGCCGACATTTTTCAAATGAACAGATCAGATCCTGCAAATTCTATGGCGTTCACTCTTCTACGTAAAAAACATTTAGAACGATGCAACGATTAACGTAAGCACGTTCTTTTTTGTTCTCTCTATCTCATAGACTTGGTTCTCCGTGAAACGGTGCTCGCGAACCTTCGTGTATTTACCCGTATCTTGGTATTTCTATTAATAATGAAAAGTAACGCAGCGTTAGGCGGCGGTACGAGACTTGGACTCCTGGTTGAGCAATCGAACGCTGAATCGTTTCCAGGAGCCCGTTCGTCGAGCGATTAAACAGCGCGTGCAGGCGAGGACGACACAAAAGGCTTCGCTGTGATGCAACCGGATCGTGATGGAGAGCGAGCGTGATCGTGCGTTGAAAAATAGATCAAAGTCACGCGAGCGTGGATCGCGCAGGCTTCCACCCGTTTCCAAATCGGTGACGACCTTCGCACCATTTACAGCGAGGAACAAAAGCTTCGGAACGATAACCGCGCGTAACCGGTCGACCGACGTGCATCCACTTTCGTTCGCGCGTTACGATTCTGTCAACACCACACCTGAAGTTCATTATCATATTGTTATCGACGCGCGTCACTGGCGCCCCTTAATGCAGGTGCTCCTTAATTGGATCGGCGAGAACGATTACGTCGCGTTACGAAATCGCGACAATGTGACTGGAAATAAAATCGCCGAGTCGTTCTCGGGAATTAGAGCGTCTCCGATATTCGACGAGGAACTTATCGAATTGCCAACTTCCGCTTTCTCGAGGTGTCGCCAATGAGAAAGCGTCTCGAACGTGACACGCGTTTTTTGGATTTCGAGAGAACGTGGCATGATGCGATCGTGATCCGTCGATCGAAGGAGAGAAGAATAAGATACTCTCGATATCCAAACTGCGAGGTGTCGGCTTTGAAAAGAGGGTTGTCCGAACGCAGAACGCGCCAAGTCAAGCGATACGTTCGTGCCGAAGGTCCGGTGCAGCGATTTCACTTTCACGAGAGCGGGACGTCGTGTCCGGGGTCAGAAGAAACAGAATTCGGCGACAATCGCCAATTGGAATCGCGTTTGCGATCCAGAGAAAGGCTGGATACGCGTCCCAAGGCTGCTGGAATACCTACACAGGCGTTACCCGTTTCTTCTTGTCCGACTCGAACGCCTTGTGTACGTTCACTCACGGAACTGAAGACATTGCCGTCGCTGCCGCGGTCGATCGTTGCGATACGCGTACGTTGGCGAAATCATCGTTTCATTTGCCATTGTTTTGAACTTGTTCGACGTTGGACCATCTCTGTTGCCACGGGATTGCGCGAATATCCCGTGACTCAAAATTTGTCCTGCGCGAGACATCCTCACGTCCAATTCTCGCAACCATATGGTAATGAGTAGCGATGTCTACGCGGGGTTCTTCATTAAGATAACGATATGATTGTTCTTGATTTTAATAAGCGTGTCAAGATCTGCATCGATGCCTAAAAATTTCCTAACCGACGAAGTAAGTTGATGAAATTTTCGCGATGCAACGTTCCCAGGAGCGAAGGCGAACAACTGACCTTTCGTTCCCGATACTCCTTCCCTCTTGACTTACCAACTAAACGCGAACCAAGAGTTAACAGTGGAAAAATCACTCGCAGAGGGTGTTGCGATAGATCGCCGTCAAGATACGATATGCCTTCGAGATAATGTGGATAATTAGATGACAATTAGGATCGATAGCTCGGTGTGTTGATTAAATCCTGGGTTCGTGGGTCGATCTCGTGGTGTAATACACCGTGGTTATTTCTGCTCTTAATAGACTCCTGCTTCGTGCATTTCGCCTCTTACGTCCCGGCTGTATATCCGTTTGTAACGTCGGTGCGCAAGAAATAGCGGCCCCCGACCGAACGGAAAGGGATCGCTAATGCACTTCACGGTAAATGACCGCAAATTCAGATGGAATTGCCCGACTCGTCGATTTTTCGCGCGACTAGTTCCCCTGGCTAATAGTCTCGCTAACGATCAGCAAATTATGATTTATAGCCTGCCCATCGGCATACGTTCGATCGACTTTTCGATAGAATATTAGCTACACGTTCGAACGTCGTTTCGCGCGATTCTTCAACGGATCTACTGTTCGTGCCTGTGGCAGCGTAAATCCCTGCTGGTAAGGGTTTCATCGACCTGAAAACGAGTTCCAAGGTCGTACAGATGCAAGAGGCGTTGTTACCTAGACGTGAACTCTGAGACGCGAACGCCGCACACGCGCGTTCACCCGTGAATCCAGGAGAGATATCGCGCTTAAATACATAAGCGTCTGGTATACAATCGGCTGCGATCGCGAGCTGTACGTACGCTTATGTACGTAAATATGCGTACGTCTGTGTTAAATTATCACGCCGACTCTTGTTACGTGTTCATACAGCATGATCTAGCCAGGATCAGAGCTCGAGAGACGATAAAGCAACCACCGATCACGTACGAAAGATTACACCGTTTGTTAAGTTAAGAACAAAAGGGAAAAAATTGATGACGCGAATTATATATGTTCGTATGCGTAACGACGATACAAAAAGCGAGCTTCTCGTTGGCGGGCGATTTCTCAGGTGTTAACAGCGGCAGGTAATGGATCAGGAAAGAAACACGATATTCTCGCTTTCCATCGATCGTTCGGGGACAAAAAGGAATATCGTAATTGTGGTTTACGAGTTCGCATCGTAGGGACTTGGGTTCCGTTGAGCAAAACTAAAAAAGACCAGCCGGACTTTCCTGGGGAGAACCGGTAACTCGTTTGTGCGTGCTATACACATATTTCTCGATCGCGTACGCGTCATGATTTTTATCGTTTTTACGCGTTTCCACGGTCGTATATCTCGACAGGGGTCGATTTGCGAGGTGGCATCGACGCGAAACGAGTCGTACGATGCACAAAAGCAACAGGTCGAACGTCGAGACGATAGGCGGTCAGCGTGCGTCAGTATGTTCGTATTTGCCTCGATATACAGACTCTCGACACCGAGATACGTCCCTTCGATAGCGTTCTACGTCGAACGAGAGAGGGTCAGCTGAAGGCTTTCCAGACGCGAGAAATCCACCCGTAGATATATCGTTGACATGCTCCACGTTTTGCCTTATACGTTCGCGAGTGATCTGCACGAGTTTTGCTGCGTTGCGACACATTTCTCGCGAAACCCGTCCTTCCACCGCTGACTCCCGATATGCAAAGGTAAATCGTGACCTGTCCCGTTGGTTTCTTTTCAGACCAAAATATTTCCAGGCGTTCGTCCGTCGTTATTAACGTCGGTGTCCGAACGTGACGCCTGCGTTTCGCCTGAATTTCAATAAGAGAGTCAACCAGCCAGCGATCGAACTCCCTTTCGATCTCATTAGCGCACCGGATAAGCGCAGCAATGCCGAGAAACGCACGGTTCACCAACAAAAAATACCGCGTACTCGCGGCGCGGCACTCTAACGCGTATATTCTGCAATATAACTTTCTCCGTGAACGAGCTACTTGCTTGCTGCCAATTCGGCACACCGATTACGTTCTGTTCCGCTATGCCGTCCATACAGTTCGCGCGGAAACATTTTCTTCGCGATCTCGTTAGATCATGAAAGTTATGTCACACGAAGCGTTCGATACAGACGCGCAATCATGGGAGATTCCGCTTACAATCGAAGAAAAAGATTTATACTGGAAAGATACGTGCGATAACGCGTGCGCATAATCGTAATTACTTTCTCCGTTGGCCAGGTAAATCTCAACCGGAAGGATCCCGATCGCGTTATAAAGGTCGACGCTATTCATCGCGAAATGGAAATCGCTGACTCGCCGTCTCTCTTGCGATTTCCTAGTTTCGATCTCATTATTCCGCTACACGATGATCGAACGTCACCGCTCGTGACAGGAAATTTAACCGAGAAGATGGCAAACGCTCGTCGTGATAGGTAATCGCGTTATACGAATATTCGAACGTTAAAAATCGCGGTGTCACGGCGAGCACAAAGGAATTTGATCTTTTATTGGGAATGAAAAAAATTGGAAAAGAACACCAATGCGGGTGCGTGCGACGTTGAGAAGCCCAGTTAATCCGCCTTTCTACGAGTGGAAGGTCTGTCGTGCGTTCTAACACGCGCGCCGATTACGTGCCACGCGTGTTTCTTAATACTGTATACGGTTACCGTCAGATTTCCGTGGGAGTGTGCAGAATCAGTCCCACGGATCGATCAAGGTTTTACGTTACCGATCGCGGCCACTCGAGAAAGGAGCAATCGTCCTTCTCTTTCTCTAGTTTCGTGCCTTTTTGCTGTCACCTTTATCGTGCCTATTGTCCACCGATAGCTTCTGATAAGATCTCCTCGCTCGCCGAGGTCTTTCAAACCTTATGGTTCTTTTGTTTTTCGTAAGCAATTTGCGCAACCTTCGTGGGTAGCTGTCAAAGGGGTTATACGTTGCATGGCGCGCAGACTTTTATAAAATTTCTAAAAAATGGAAATTCTGTCCATACAGAACTCGGTGTAGCGAGAGATAGATAAAGACAGAGAAGTCGGTGGGTAGAGACGGCGGATCTATTTGAAATAATCGATAATAGCTCGTAACTAACATAGAATGTGAATATAAAGTGGCGCTTCGATGTTTCTGTTACTTTAAATTCCACGATGAAATCTCGGCGACTCTCGAAGGCGGATCTTCGTGGCTCGAACCTTTCGCAAAAACGTCTCAAAAAATGTATGCCACTTACATCTGTTACGTCCGATCTTATTTTCGCCGAACTACAGCCAGTGTAAGGAAAAAAGGACAATCGAGGGAGAAAAGGACAAGGTTACGTTCGTTGTAAGGCGATCTAGAAGCGAAAGAATCGAGATCTTATCTGCGCGTTGCTCAATCTAAAAATTGTTGCCCGAGGGTGGCCGGAAACCAGAGCAGGTTTCGTAAACGAAGGTCAAATATTCGAGCAGCTATTCTTTCTCTGTGGTTCGTTTGAATGTTTGATTTATCGAGGCCGTCAACGTCGACAAAAATTTGCATAGGCAGCGAAAGGTAGGAGGCCTGCTTTTGAAGGTCCTACGTTCATTTTTTTACGTCTCGTCGAGCGACTGCATTTTAAACAAGATAAACAGAGGTTCTTTGAACTAAAAAGTTTCTATTCCACCAAAAAACCCGGTATTCTCAGCGGATCCTGTCGCCGAAAAAACCAGCAATAAGTTAGTCCAAAGTAGCACAACAATACCATCATAATGCCCGGTTTGTAAATTTCAAAGACATTTTTTTGCATACTGGACACATAAATCGTCTCGCGACATAATTTCCTTCGATCGCTATCGGATTATTCAAATCGCTTTTGTCGTCGAATTGATATGTATTTGCATCGTAAATTAACGCGGACGCAAAAAGTGAAATATTTATCATTGACAGACTGCGAGATATGGTACGATCGAAAGATTTGCCAGCGATAACGCGTGCCACTCTTGCCAAGAACGAACGAACAATTATAAGATTCGAGGGTGTACGCGTAACGGAATCGATTAATGAGATGCAGCAGAATGCACGAGCGCGTTATCAGGCCGGAACATTCTCAAGAACCACGAAGGAAATCGACAAGGACGCCTCGGACTCCGGGTTCAAGATATTTTTAGGTGGTTCGGAAATCTCAGAGCGCGGACACGTATGCTGCCCTTTCTCTTTCAGCTGGTTACGAGGACTTTGAGGGAAAGGACAAGACGTCGACCTTGAAGTGCAGACTACATTACCTTTTTTCTCATCGTCATAACGAAAATAGTGCGAAAGAAAGATGGTGGGTGGTACTAAAACTTAGAAAGAAACGCGCGACGTCTGAACGAACGGGTGACGGCATTCACGGAGGACCAGCTTCTTCGATTCCAAGTTCTACGTCAGTTTCGCGTGGATTCCAAAATAGTAGGTATGCGTGGAAAGTGAAACGTGCCGCGCGGCGATACACATACCTTGAATTCCGTCGAACTCAGCGAAAGGGTGACGCAGAAGCTGTTTTTAAAAATTTATAGCGGCGCCAACCGAACGATCGGAATGTAAATCGTGCCACATCGAAATGAAGAAAAAATTTAACGAGTTGTCGTTGTTTTCTACGATGCCAGAAAAACAAGTTACCACGATCGGGCGACGATCTTTAATTTCCGCTAAAAAGAAAGATCTGACGCGAAGAAACGAAGAAGGAAAAGAACGCGGCTGTGTACACGGTTAAAACGCAATCACTCGACTACACGGTCGAATATCTTGGTTGAGAATCGCGCTGAATTCTTTTTCATGAATTCCTTAATTAATTAGACCATGCAACGTGAGCGCTAGCCCGATGATCACACGCTGTCTACGCCGCGCCGCAATGAAACTTTGTCTACACGATGAAAGTAATCCCACAAACGAACAGCCGTCTATGCGGAACGATTGCATTCCGTTTTTTACCAATCCGTCCGTTAGGCTGCTCGTGCTTGTTTGCTTTTACTTGTAAATCTTTACTCCGTAACACTTGTGCGACAGGAATACTCGAACGAATAGCATATCGTCACTGGGTGAACAAGAAATTCTCAACGACTGTGTTCCTTCCTTGATTTTCAGTTTAATTTACGATCTTTCTGCTATCCGTGCTTTCCACCGATCTTCTTCCCTTTGATGCTACTTCACACAAGCGATAATTTAAAACAAACAATTCGTTCTCGAGCAAGAACAATACTAAAAGCTTGTCAGATTATTTTGGTAACATTGTTTCGAATTCTCTTCAATTTTACTTGTAAATTACCGCTTATGTAATAGGACATCGAATGGCTGTGGGCGATTATTGGTTCTTTACGTGTAACGTGAATCGATTACACGCTGTGCTAATAATTGCAGAGGCCAGCGAGGAAGAGTTAAACCACAAGATCGCGACTGCGTTTCCTATGTGTTCGCGTCGAGTGATTACTCGATTGTATAACTTTATTAATACGAAGTAACTATTCGCAATCTTCCATTATTAGCGAATTTGTTAACCACAGAAATTCTATCTCGAACAAACTAGAGGGTAAGACGTCCCGAAGATATGAGAACAGCTACCATTACGACTATTATTGTATTTATCGACGTAAGATTATAAATTATTTGTTCCGAAACGCTAATCCCAGTAACACCAGAAGAAAACGTAATAAACAAGTAGTTATGAAATATCGAAGACAGCCAAACAGTACGCTGCCGCTTTCTTTCTCTCTAAAGTGTCAGTGAAAAACTGATACCGGATATTGACGACCTACATAGAGTAGTAGCTTCTTGGTTTTGCGAACAAGCCTTGAAAAAAACTTGACCGAATTGTTACAACACTCTACCATTAGCATTGTTATTAGAAAGAAGAAGAAAAAACAGGTAATCACAATTTTGCTTGGAAAAGTTGCTCGTGTGAAGCGTCTGCTGCGTAATCAAGCATCTATCACGCTGTTTTCGCTATCGTTGTCGACGCAAGCGCACGCTCGCGCGAATGCACGTGCGAAAGTCCCGTGAGTAGTAGGATTTCGCTGAGTCCCCAAGACTTTGGAATTGGTGTTGTTCCTCGCTTCGGACACCAACGACAGAGTGAAACTTCCTTTCTCGGCTATTTTCTGTACACGTGTCGCGCACTTCGTTTGCATTGATCGAAGTTTCCAACACACCAGACGACTATTGTTTCACCTAAATTGACAACTATACCGCGACTCGATTTCGTCAAAAATTATTCATAGAAGTTGCGGAAGAAGGAAGATTGACGCAACGCTGGGTCTTGTGACAAGCAATTAATTTTCATGAGCAAGTTGGTCGGCGTAATTGCGCTAATGGTGCGGCCTCGGTAATTGCATAAGAATTTCAACCACGAAACGTGGAATATTTAATTGTTAGCAAAGCTATCTGTCTAGATTTGGTCGCCTCGGGTCGCGGACGTTCGCACCAGTGAAAAGGCAAAGAGATACGGAGCGAGGATACCGTTCGAGTTGTCGAAGGAGAAGGTGAAACCTCGTTTCTCGATGTACCGTGGCTTTTCGAGGGCACGGGACGTAAGTGCGAGCGTACGCGAACGTGTATGTCCTTAATACCCGTTTCATTTTGTTTCTTCCCGCGTAACTCGTAAGAAATAGGACACGGTGACGGAGATGCGCGCGTACATAGATTCAACGTAAATTGAGTGACCGTGCAAGCGACATAATTCATTACGTACGTACGTAGAACTTAAATGCGTTCGATAAAAGATACGAGAATGTTGGATAAAAACGAACGTGCTCGGAACTGGATAAATATTTCAAACACAGAGCATAGAGCATCTTCGATAAGCGTAAGATCACGATAAATGCTCGCTCTTTTAGAATAACGATTTTACCAAGACGTATACGTTCGCTGTTCGCAACTGAAAGGTTAAACAACGGCCGATTGAAAAACAATAGCAAAATAACGGTGCATGAAATCGCACGTCAATATCTCGTAAGACTAATAGAGCAGACACATTACGCCACTCTGGTCGATTTCGAGATAACATCGAGAGTATATCGTTCCATCGAACAGGATCTCATTTACGACGTAGGTAGACGATTGTCCGGTATTAAATCATATTGGACAAGCTTCGACATCCCTGACGACGTACGAGTGCGTGGGCGTTTCTTTGCGACGTGAAAAATGCTTGACCTACGACACCAACCATCCTCGACAATTCTCTTACCGATTCAACTTCGACTTCGAGCAGTAAATCGGTGCAAGTTGCGTTTAACGAGCTACGCACAAATCCTAACTGTCTTATTTATTGCCAGCCTCTGTCGAATCTCTTACTGCGGCTGATAGACGACGTAAGCGAAAGTTTCGTCTCCTGCATACGCAACGACTTTCAGAAATTTCACAGATAGACTATACAGAAGGCGAATATTTAATCAATCGATGGTTAATGCGATCAAACACGCGATTCTTGAAGCTCGATTGAGGCTAGCCTTATTCGGAGGAATCGACGAGTAGGGGAAATAGCACGATGACGCGATGACGGAGGATCTTGGATGTTTGACATTTGATAATCGGTGATGCCGTCGCGATAGGTATGGACGAGCAAAGACTCTACGAAGGTGAGTACTTTGATTTCGGTCCTCGGATAATTTAAACTCAAGTTCAAGCTGAATTAGCATCGTCGTTATACACACGAATGGACGGTAAAAGTGGTTATTTCGAGTATCGTAACGTGTAATGATCCTGGTTATTTGCGAATCCAAATATGGATCCTGGTTCATCGATCGATCGTTCGGAGCTGTTAAAAGCGATAGCTGGTTCCACACGTATTATTATGGTCCTCGGCTAGTCATTTCCTCTACGTATTGTTGCGAATGTTTTACGACGCGAACACAGACGTTACCGCTGCGTTCGTAATAGGTAACAAGGTGTGTTAATACCATCTGGTGCTCTTAAATTCAAGAACTTAAGAACGTGATTTGTACTTATGTTCGTTTACATAATTCGGCGAGATTTACGGTAAAAAGTGTCGGTAAATAGAAGTCAGAAGGAATTGACACAAGCGAGGGTCGCGTATAGCATGTCTGTCATGATCGTCGAAACTCGTTGTTGTTGTTGCAGAGATGGCTACGAAACCAGTCGGCGGTCCAAGGATAATGGCGGCTGAGGAGTCGAGGAACTGATATCGGTGCATTGGCCACGGTAAATTCTCTTGGTAATTGGCGAGCAGCGAGAGCTACAGCGAAGACATCGATGGATAATGCGGCGCGGCGAACGTAATAGGCAACACGGCGCGGTTCATGGCATAACCTATGTACGCCGTGGTAAATTCTCTCGGTAATTGCGAACAAGAGGCAGAGGGTGTGGGTGCTGATGGAATCCCGAGGGAAGGATAATGGCCGGAGAACGTTTCGCCGCGACACAAAGCGGCGAGTTTGCTGGTACTCGACCGGACAGATCCGTTCTCCGCGTATGCTAACAAACGGAATTACAAGCCTGCGATATTACGATATCGGATACCCTCGAGGAATACTTTGTCCGATGTGGAATTCTATCCTCGCTAAACTTCGCCCTCCCTGGTGTAATACCGTGAAAAACATCGAAACGTATGAGCATAATAACCGCGACACGGCGGTCGTCGATGAGAGTGAGAAGCAATTTCCCGTGAAATCGATGGATAAGTCGCGAGCCGCCGTTCATGCCAGCACCGATACGCGATTTATATTATATTCCTAAACTTACCATAAACACAGGACGCTATGATTGGCCGTATAACGGACGACAAGCATCACAAGCGAATTCCTGTAATAATTGCGAGGCAGAAGTGCAGTGCGGGTGCACTTGGAATCCCGGAGAAAGGATAATAGCCGTGGAACGTGTCCAGTCGCGGTTTGTATCGTATTCCTTGAATATTGGACGAGCACGTACTACTCGAGCTATCGGTTTTAATACGCCGCGCGAACATAATTTAACCATCCGACTGTCGGCGGATAAAATATCGTCGACTGGCTTACACGAACGCTTGTAATCCGGCCTTTTAAAGGAACAGTATCGGCGAATTAAAGTCGCGAATACCTATGTGATCCGGTTAAAAGGGGGATTCTGTTGGCGAAACGATTTGTTCCCCGCGACATACGTTCTATCAGCGAAATCCTCTCCTTCCTCGGGAAATATTGTAATAATTCGAACAATCGTTCGGTAAAAAAGAACGCGATGGCTGATCTGGTTAATGTCAGAGAAAAACAACTCGAATTTCCGATAATTGGAACGATCACCGAGTAGGTTTCTCTTTTACTCGGAATTCTACAACCCGAAAGTCATACGAATTTTAGCGAAATAATTTGCATTGCAGAAAAAGATCATTGTCTTCGGTTGGGAAAAATTACTTGTAAAAATTCGAATCTATATTTTCAAATGTTTAAACCTTCGAGGAGATCGACTGGAGATCTAGCACAAGGCGCATAAATAACTCGAAGCTGTAATCGTGAACAAAGAAACGATCACGACCTCCTATCCCAAACGATAATGGAAAAGCTAGGGAACCGTGAGGTAATTCATACTCTTTTTTTACAAGAGTACCGACTCGAGAGGTTTCCTCAAGCCGCACCCTGCGCCACCCAAACGTAATCTCGGTAATATTTCTAACCGAGCCCTTGACGCCGAGGTTGAGATTGGGGGCGGATAAATTACGGGGCGTAAACTGCATCCTGACAGTAAATTACTCGATAGCGGTAGACGATACCGTGGAACGTGGCGCCTACGCGTGAAACTACATCTACTTCCATAATCCTAGGATCCTTGATCCGCAGGATTCCTGCGAGAATGTTACGAGGATACCATCGCGATTCCTATCTTTTGTCCGATAAATTTCCTTTTTTCTCGCGGTTCTGAGAAATCTCGACGTCGATCGACCGAGAAAGACGATGGTTTAATTGCCAGAATAATACTATATTCTTAATTTCTACGCATAGGACGGAATCTATTTCAATTTGTCCGTGACTGAAAGAGCGAGAACAAATCGGAGAGAGATTGAATAAATTTGAATACTCGTAGCTGCAGGCACGTGGCTGCGCTCAGCTGTTTTCATGGATAACATCTTCGTCATCCCGCGTAGCGGTGTATTTCTAGCGAGAAAAAAATATTGAAACCATCGTCGAAGGTCGGATTCCAGTGAATCTCTGCGTTCTATTAACGTGTTATCGCCGCTGTATCTTCGGGAAGTTACGATAAAGGTTCGCTGGCGAATGGCGCCATTCAGCGACGTATAATCGTTATACTCTCTCGTGTTGTTGCAACAAGATGATTCAATCGTACGTTAAATGTCGCCGATGTTAACTTTTTTTTTTCAACTTTTCGATAGCTTTTTAAGTAGCTCGTAAGAAATGCGTCACGTCGTAAATTAAGATCTCATAGACTTCCCTAGAGCGAACGTAGCTGAATCGAACGTCACTCCTATAATTTTTACAAAAGCATCGATTTCCCAACCGGTATAATTATATATCGCTCGCGGTATCAAAGTTCACAGGCGGCTAGAACCAACGGCGGATGTACGTTAGAGCGTGCGCGTTCCTTGTTAACCGATGGGAATAGATTTCTGATTCTATCCACAGTCGCGGCGGGCGTCTCTTGTGCTAAGAGAGCACCGCCAGCAAACGATTTCGCAAATGGATCGTTTCCACGGCGAGCCCATCAACCGTGTTACCGAAATCTACCACGGTTGTTAATATTTTCTTTTGTCTGCATCTAAGTAATCTTTGAATCGAGTCGTTTCGTTCATTTAATAATTCAGATTAATAAATCGAATCTCTTCTGATACGATCGTCACGGTTCACCGAGGCACGATCGATCGTCAGTTTTGCAATAAATTTGTTAGAGATCGTTTGTTGTCGATCGATTCCCGTTTACTCGAGAATCGACAGGATTCACGTTCCGCCGAAGCTTTCGTTTCCCTCGCGAGAACGTAAGAGAATGATTTCGTTGTGAACAGACGATTTGTTACGGCAAGTAATTTTTGGCAATCAGTAAACAGCATTGTTACTTGTTACTCGATTACAAGCGGTTTCTGTTGATTGTCCGTTTCAACGATCGACGGGGAGAAACTCTTGCAATCGAGGTGCTGGTAGGTGGATTTCGCATGCGAAACAACCGTTTTGCGAAATCCTGTTACGGTGGCCGCAGACTTCAACGGAGGCGCCTAGGTGAATCGACGAAAATTAACAACCGCGAAATTGGATTGAATTTATTAGTACCGGATTACGACGAAATATTTCAAACAATCAAATTGGAAATCTGCGAGTTGTCCTAAATAATTCTTAGTCAACTTGATACGCAAGATCAAAAAATGGATAAAAGAAGAAAGTGTAAAGAAATCCCATTTGTGAAACTAAAATGATATTTCCTTAAGAAAATGTTCAAAATATTTAAAAAGGCATCGAGTATTCTCGGCATCTCTCGATAAGAACCGCTAACGAGTAGCAGATTTTTCCCAAAGCAGTCCAAGCGAATTAAACCAAACTGGCTATTCAAGGAAGCATTTTAGAACGTGTCACCGTATTTGGGGTTCGATCGAGAAGGGAACCGCCGTGAACGTCGAGAGAGAAAAAAGGATCATGCGCACCCTTGGGGCACGCCCTCAGAGATCAAAAGCATTTTGCTTGATTTCCGCGTGCGCCAGTTATTCAACGATCCAAACATTACGTAAACTGACATTTTCGCGGCTAACTTAAACCAGTCAAAGAGTGCGCTAATCGGTATGCCATCAACTAGGAAAGAATTATTAGCAGAATTAATCTTTTTGGAAACTTTCTTCACAGCGTTGTCATTGAATAACGAATATTTTATCTCGTAGTGGAAATATTAAATAAATAAACAAGTATACTTTAGAAATAAAGTTTGAATATCATAATTCTATAAAAAAAAAATTGCGAATGCATATTTGTTTTCAAGTTCTCTAGCAAATTTTTTCCAATATTTTTATTCTAAATTTATTTCGAAACCCATTCCGAAACTAGTAAAATATCACTTGTGCATTATGTAACGTAAGCCGTAAGCTATTCAAGATATTTAAATACAAGTTTGTGTCGCGTTGCCGTTCACCACTTCGTCTACGATCGGTTTTCCTCTTCGACCTTCGAGAGTGATTTAAAGACGCCGGCGCGAAATACGTTTCGCGCGAATCGAATTTCTGTATGAACGAAAGCGCGAGCATTACTTAGAGCCTCGCGAAAAAATTGAGCACCGCAGTTCCAAACAAAGAAAAAGGAGTGGCAAAAACAACGTACTTGTACAAATAGTGATGTAATAAACCAAAAAATACCAATTAAGCATTCGATACAAAGCAAAAATTAAAATCCAGATGTCAAAAAACGATATCTGAAATGCACTGTATCGACGCACGAAAATAAAGAGAAAATAAAATTTAAAGATAATATTAAAAAATTGTGCAACACTCACCCACTCTTGATACGACCACCAGTAGGAGCAACACGCTGCTCACGATGATCATTGTCGTGTTCTTCTGTCTCATCCTAACCGTTCGATGAATTCACGCAGAAACAATTGGAAACAAATTTCCAAATCGATAACGACAATGTTGATGCTTGCTATTCGAACGTCGAAGGATTCGCGCACATATGCGTAAAAATGGTTGCAAGGCGTATACGAAAATGAAAACTAAGTTAACCGGTGAAACGGTGATATAGCGCGAAACGGCCGACTCCGCGCCGACGTTGTTGCCGCGGTGGTTTCCTTTCGTTTTTCGTTGTTTACGTTTTTACCGAGCTTGATCCCGATCGAACGAACACTGGCTGTCTCCAGGTGCGTTCTTCTTGCTCAAGAAGTCGGTAAAAATTCAACGGGAAAAAGGGAAGGAAGGAGGCAACGAGGAGCCGGAGCAGCAGCTTCAATAGTAGCGCCGTTCAAAGCCGTGAGAGCTCCATCGACGTCGCAAAACATATGCTACGGTCACGAAGAGAGAAAGGTGACTGGGTATACGCAAGGCGTGCTCAATACCTCCTGTCTTCTTGGCATAGTCACCTTTCTAGCAAAGCAGCAACAAAGAAGGGAGTGTTGGTACTATATCGCGTGGCCACCACCATTCTCGCGCTCGCGATCACCAAACGACCGATGGTGGTGGTTACGGCGGTGGTGGTACCGATACACCGATCAGCCGCCTTCCACCACCAAATCCGCCTTCCTTCGATCAGATTTTTCTGTTCTTCGTATCGGTAACCCTGAAACCATTCTCGGCTTACGTGACCGGCCAACGAGAGAAAAGTTTGACGTTGATCTCGACGCTCTTTCTCCTGCAAGCGAAATGCCGAGGGTTAATTTCGGTTCTTTGCGAAGACACGGCTATACAGTCGCGTGAAATATTCCTACCTTTCTTCGTGTCTTCCAGGAATCTTTAATGGTGTATTATATTTCGGAAGAAATGTTGCGCAGTCGAGTCGGGGGGTTCATGGGGAAGAAATATGGTTCTTTCATGGAGGTAAATCTCTAATAAAGAAACAAGCAATACTATAGAATGAATCACAAATAAAAACGTGAGAAAATAAAATTAATCACAGATATATCCTTCCTACGAATCAACGATTGTAGGTTTGTATAAAAACTTTATTTTCTCGGCCATATAAAATCACCAATATTTGTTCAAACACACGTTATTTTGACGCAACAAGGTTACATTGATAATAAGCTTCGAATTACAACGAAAACTACGTTAATTTTAAAATATTCTCTTGTTAGAATTAAAAGTTAAAGTTTGATATTTGCAACAAACGGCAAAGCTATCGCGGATAACTTTGTTCGGAATAAAAGCGACCATTTTGCACAGTCCCGTACGTAATTAAATTTATAGGGTGGAGAATATGCAGGAAAGAAGAATCAAACTTATTTGTGTCGATAAATAGCAACAATGATAAGACTTTAATTTCTTGCGACGTTAATCTTTCGAATAAAAAGATACAATGAATCAGAAAATATTTATCGAAAAGTATTCTTTGTTCCTGCTGACCTTTTTGGTATCGAAATCAGCGATACGATAAAAAATATAACACTTCCTACAACATATATTATAACGTATACCGCGACAAAGAAATGCCATTGGTGGAATTACACAGTCCTTTTTAATCCTGCATCCGATAATTACGAATATATCACATGATAATTATAAACATATCACATATATATGTACATTATTTTCATTTTTTATACTGTGAAAACACAAATACGGCATCGAGTTTACCTACGTGGATCGTGTACTTTTCCCTTGGGTGAACCAATATAAATCAACATAAACGACTAGACATACTTGTGGTGTTCTGTCACAAGTAATTTCTTACTTCCTTCCAAAGGTCTCCTGAGAGCGATCGAACTGTACACGTATTCGTAAAGAACAAAAAAAATACGCAACATCTGTATGTATACATATACAACAATACGTAAAACCTTGAAATACTTTCTACGTACTTGATTACAACTTACGAATAATCTGTGCCTTGGATATAGAGAAACTTTTTATAGAGAAACTACGAACGTACGGAGTTGTGTTCACATTGAGAAATGAATTTAAACGTTTTACGTAAATTTACATTTACTGCAACGATGAACCCTGAATAGAGCCAAACATTCACTTCTCTGAAACTTGCAAGGATAACAGCGTTAATTACTATCGGCGGATTATCAAAATTTATATGTAGAAATAACAAAATTATTATCAATTGCTCTCAGTCCACGAAATCGTAAGCTGCATTTCAGTTCTCGCGTTACATAGATCCATCCCTGAGGCTACTATTATATTTTCAACACTGAATCCGATACAGCTACGTTTTTTGTCTGGTTTATATAAAATATTATCTGCGCGATAATTATTGTTTCAACGATTAGAGAAAAGTAAGCGTTTAGTAAATTTGGTTTCGAGCGATTTCAATTGACTATGATTAGAATACTTTGTGTAGCTTCCAAAGGCCGGTTTTAAAAATCGAAGAATTTGTCAAATAATGTTAGCTTTTTTTTTATTTTTTCGTTTTATTAGTAACTGTGAAACGATTCGTATGTACATCAATTGAACACGGCAATATATACAACAACGGTTGCACGCCGTGGCTCGAGTTAGATTCGAACAATATTACAAGATACCCCATACTTTGTACAAAATTCATTTTGCGAATACATAAAAGCGCAGAATATCGCCATTCCTCGAGAATGAAAGACCTTCTTAATTTGCTGCCCGATAACCACTGAAACACAGTGGTTTCTTACTTACAACAATGTAAGTGTTCTCTATACATTTGGAATAGCCTCTAGCGCGCACACGCGGCTGCAATTAGCAATACGCGCCACTATTTAATAGAAATATTTGAGGCTATATATAGTATGCCCGTTTCGAGGGTAGATAACTGCATAACTGATAAAATATCCTGTATAATTCTAGTTACTAACTAATTCAATTTGCCTATACTTTTTGCGCAAGTTGCTTACAGAGTCTTTGAACAAAACAGGGTCGAGCCTCATATTGGATCGTAACAACGGCATGTACCCGAAAACAGCTACAAACGTGTTCATACACGTTTGCCGTTGTATAAAATGATCTGGATCGTTCCATGGGGATCTGAAAATTTCATGTGTCAAGTAAGAGAATAAACTGAAGATGCTATTCAAGAATACGACACTTTGCTACGCAGGTATAACGATGCATTATAAGCATCAAGCGGACCTTATGGATAATATATAATTATTTTACACATCGACGAATAATATTTTTAAATCACGAAAAATAAAAAATTTAAGCTTACCACAACTGCAATGAAAAACAATGAAAACTCAATTACCAATGGCAATAGAATAGAGACAGCATATACGTGATACATTTACGATAAAAAGCATGACACTTTTAAAACTTATAATAAATCTATGATTCAATTGTTTCCAATATTTGTTGCACAAATGAAAAACAAAATAAATACTTTATAAATTTAACTACCGACTAAACGGATTTACACATCATGGCGTCGCTTTTATTAATGAAACTTTGAAATAACGATCCGCCAATCAGAGCATAACTACTACAGATCTAATCGATATTGTGAAAAATCGATTATGCAATATAATGTCATTAACCGATTTTAAATATTGAAATATCATTGATCAATTTTAAATATTAAAATATCGTGATAAATTTTTTATTATTGAAATATCAACGTTCTTTAATTTAGAAGATTGGTTATGAAGGAATGCTTACAGTTACCAGTGTCAAAAATATTGTGTTCATTTTTAAAAAAGTGACAAAGTGGACCATTTGTATGCAATCAAAGAAACAGTCGCGATAAGCGCTAAAATCATTCGGTAAACCATATTTACCTGCGTAGCAGCTTGACAAAAATACATAATACATACCTGATTCCACCCACTGTAGTATCTTTATACAATTTCCTTTGAGTTACTTTAATAGGTGGTCTTCGCGTAACATGACTTACTAAAAAATTCATAAGTATGTCCTCGCAGTTTTGTGATTGCTCGACAGTCTTGTGTAACGTCGAACTCAGTAATTCGGTATATAACGTGTTATAATAACGATGATAAAAGGCGGCACCAGTAAGAATTATACTATAATCATTTGTCCATTTGCTTGTATAACCCCATGAGCGCTTTAAATGATAAAAAGATTTGTATAAAAATTACCGTATATATTAGATGAAAAATGTTGTTTTATACACTTACTTTAGAGTCATCCCAGTAATGTGACCTTGCTGGGTAACCAACTATCCGGTCAGGAAATGATCGCCATACCGTAAAGGCGAAATCAATTTCATCTGTGTTGAGTGTGGCATCTTCGTCTAGAGATAATATGGCACTAGTTTTGATTAATGGGTGAGGATAGAAACGTTGAGATATACCATCGACCGTAACGACATGTATTGATGCTTTGATCCCTTGCCATCGTGGTCTTCTTGGTAACGGAATGTCCGAGTTCCACATGAGAATAATCTAAAGCGAATTGTGTGTTAGTACAAAATATAAAAAGGAATAGAGAAAAAAAGGAGTTGATTTATATGATAAGCTCACCTTATCTAGGTATTTACTTTTCGCAAGACTTTTAAGCAGGCGATATAGCACAGCAGTGGATCCCAACTGCGAGTATATGATGGCAGTGAAGGTATTACCTGGATTACTTTTCGAAAATGGAAGTTCTTGCTGACTATCGGCAAATTGCGGTAATATTGCTAACGCTCCAGGACTAGTATTCCAAACAAATTTTTCTCTTGTACCTTCCCAAGGCAAACGCTCACGGATATTCTACGAGTTCGACAGAATATTACAAAGTTAAAAAATCCTCTTATCGCTAAGATATTAACGTTACTTTATAATACTACCTCAAATACTGTAAATACAATTTTTTCTATCGAGGAAAAGTATCGTTCCCAAAGAAACTGCGTTTGCTGCCGCAATTTAAGAATATGTACATTGGACACAGACCGCACTATATCTGGAATCTAAAAAAACAACATTTATCTGTAGTTCAACTTGATCGCTCTTTTGATAATAGCCTTTATTTCAATCTTATTTACTTGAAGTAGCAGTCTTTCATCGGAAAATATAACAGCTTGTGTCCAATCAATTCGTTCATGAAAAGGAAGCGCCCAGCCATTACTTAAAATAACCGGAATGCATCCAGCTCTTAAAGCTTCTAAAAATCGGAAACTGCCAAGTCTTCTTCCTCTTGGTACAAGACAAAAGGTAGCATTCATTAATAAAATTTCATAATCATACCTGAAAAACATGAATTAAATATCAGTTTTGATTTTTTATTTAGAACAGTTGTTTGTTAGATTATCCCTTCTTGATGCTCACGTATCATATTCTTGATTATCTTGTTGACAATGTTCATCTTGTAACTCTCTCCATGCTTTACCATGACGGCAAGTTGTAACAAATACCAAATCCTTGCCATTATGTAAATGATAGAGAGCATTTCTAGTTTCAGAACCTATACCATGGACGTATCTTTTACCCTTAAAAGCTGCAACGTATTTTTTATTATTAGGAAAATTATTTTCTAAAGCTTGACCTGGCTCTCCACCGCGTTCTGGATGTTGTTTTCCGAACAATGGTATAGATATGTCAAAATCTGGTCTATGTCTAAAGATAGACATACTGGCCTTAGCAAGCATAGCATATCCCAAATCAAAAGCCAATGACTCTTCTGCATAATCAGGCCATGTTCCAGAATATAAATTAAATATCAAATGATTTCTGCCATTATTCCAATATGGTAAACGTATTAATTTTGAAGGAAGATTATGCACAAATTCCGTTGATAATGGATCTCTGTCTAATGTATCAAGAGCTAATACAAATATACATGCCCGAGTTGGATCTGATGTATAATATCTTGATTCTGTAATAACATTCAATATTTTTTGGTATAATGGACTTATCACATCTTCAACCGGATACACATATACTGTGAAACCTTGTTTGCATCTGGTAAAGTCAAAACAAGTCTCCATACGACATTGCCTTGCACGATGAGACATAGGTGGGATTCCATTTGATGTTCTCAAATCCTTGTCATAGAATTCTTCATTTAGACTTAAATATGAAGGCAATCGCTCATAAGGCAACTGAGATCTGCCTGTCCATTTTTCACTTTTTAACCGATAACCACCAAAGTAACAATATCCAAGAAACGCACATGTTACAAATAATAATAAATAGCGCTTCTTGGCTTGCATTTTTAATGCAATCAGGTTATACTCCAATATACATTGACTTTAAACATTATTTTTCACATATAGAATGCATGGCATTTGATCATAAATGCATTGTAATGGACCTATTACTACTTCAATTTTATAAATACACAAATTCAAAACTTACTCCAAAATGAAATTAATTTCATTCTTAAAGGTTGCTGAAACAAAAGAAAAAAGAAACAGCTATTGAAGAAAATGAAAACATTTTCACATATATATATAATATATATATACATACAGACATATATATATATATATAAGAGAGAATAATGTAATAGACTTTCATGTATCATTAACATACAGTATCTAAATGCATTGCATAGCACTTATAAAAAAAAATCCTATATATATTGCAGCATTTTTTTTATATTAATTTTAAATATATGAAATATATATTTAGTTACCTCCGAATTTGCATGATCCAATATTGGTTAACAGGAACGTTTTAAAGGTTGTAATTATTACAAAATACATGGCAAAAAACGCGCTGTACCCAATAAAACATCAACTCTATATTTATATTTATGCATTACAATATGATTTACAAAATGTCGAATCTAAATGACAGATTGTAAATGTCTATGGACGCTGCCGTGAGTTAACCTATACTATCCTATATTATTACGGACATTGCACACGAGAGCGACAACGTCAAACTTATCGAAGTCGACATTCGATAAGACGGGGACAAATAGAGGTTCATACTTTTTTACAATAATCTATTTTCTTGTTAAAACAACACAGTGAATTTTTTCCTTAGTTAGGTTAGTTCTGACGTACATTCAATTCGCAGAACGTGCCGGCGTTATTACGCCCATTCGCATTTTCGGTCGGCGTCACTACACACGCGTGACATCGATCGGAAAACGCCTCCAAGTGCAAAATCATTGCACGCAGCGCATTAAATAATTGGTTTAAAAAGCAACGCGAGTTATGCAATGACGTTGGAACGATTAGACTGGCAAATCGCTTATTGGTTACTTCATGCCGAGCTTTGCAGAATGTTTGATTGTGTGAGAAACACTGCAAACTACACTCCTACAAATCTAAACAAAACTGTCGATCAAGGTTATGCCGCTACCTAGTGGTCAACCGATAAACCTCTCGAACCGTTTCACCCGCTTCGATTAAATTTATTAAAAGCACATATTTTTTTTATTGTAAATCAATACTCTTTAAGAGAGACATAGTTTAGCGTAAAGGTTGTATGGTATCAATTAGAGTGAAGGTTATTGTGTTACACGAAGAGTTTACTTAAGTAAGGAAGAGAAGATAATAATAGAATGAAAATAATAAATGAAAAAACATTGAAGTGACTTTTTTATCACAAAAACTCACCTTATATTACGTTTTTAGTATCGGACCAAAATTTTCGTTTTACTATAGAAATTACAGAATTAACCGTTATACAATTGTAATATACGTTTCGATAGAAATAAAATATTTTTGCCTTTTTAATTATTTCACATGATCGTGCTTTACTCACTCTCTTAACTTGTAAACTATTTCTAAGTTAAGTACTATCCGGCAACCATGTTGCACCAATAATGATTTTACTTTGATCGTCGATTCTTGCGATTGATTTGCCGAACACTTATACTATTAAAGCATGCTCTGTATATATATATATATATACATATATACATATATATATATATATTTTCCAATATGGAATTTGAACTTATCTATAACGTGACGTAAATGTGTATACTTAATAAGGCGTGTATGCATATGAATATGTCATTTGTTGCCCTCACATTATTAAATGACATATTTATGCAAATGAATTCTTTTATCCTGCTTCTTATAGACCTTGATAGTTCCTTTTTGTTTCAATTTAGTACATAAATGACATAATTATGAAATGAATTATTACGAATCTAGTGATATATTTTTAGTGATATATTTAACAAAACTAAATTAATAACAAATAACTGTAATAAATAATAATTTATGATAGAGAATTTACAGAAAGTAAAGATACACTTTTTAAAATAATTATATATTTGTATTCTTCAGATTAATAGTGTGAAATAGTATGAGATAGTATACTAATAATATGGAATAATGATATAGTAATAGAATTCGATATATTTAAAAGCAAATAAAAATTTAATAGCATAATAAATTTTATACATCTTATTTTTAAGTATGATATAACCTAAAGCTTTATTTCACTTCTGTAACTTCTTGTCATATTTCTGATTCACCATCATAAATTTTAAGAGGTTTCGATTCGTGTCTTCTATGTCTGTCTCTAGTGTCTGGATTTAACCTTAATTTTCTTCCTGCTACAGTTGGCATATCCCTTACATTCATTAAATATTCTGCTGCTAACTGAGTACTTTCCATTTTAACTATTGCAGCCCTAAACATATAATTTTGTGATTTGTACTTTTTTGCATATGATACTATTGATACATCTACGCAAACAATAATAAACTTACTTAGATGTCTGCGAGTATGGTTTTAACATTTTAACAGATACACAGCCTGGGATAACTGCCTTCAATTCATCAGATTTTGTTCCACATTTGATATTTGATACAAAAAGGCTATTAAAGATATAAGCACATTTTATTATTGGTATTTCATTGTAATTATAAAAGATATGAAATGTACTTACTGTTTTGTCAATTTTTTATCTTCTTTCACCTTAGGTATAACAATCTTTTTTCTTACTACTGTAGTTTTTCTTTCAATTTTTGTATTTGCAGGTGCAACCAATATACGTTTCCCATTTATCCTTGTATTTTTCACTGCTGTTAAATTTTTCATCTTCTCCTTTACATCGGGAAATACTACATAACAATGCCTACTAGATTGTCGAAGTAAATTTACTTTAAAATTACCAGTAAATAATTTTGCAACATCGTCTTTATCTCGAATTGTATGTGGCAAACGAACGTATAGAGCTTGTTCTTTTTCTTGCTGTCGTTGTATAATTTTTTTTGTAACTTTCATTTTTGTACTTTCGCGAATTCAATTTTCGATAGATATAAATATAGATAGAAACATATTCACGATAGAAGTGATCAGGCTTTCATAAAATTTTAGGTTATATTTGTATTTGTGGTTAGGTTTAGAAAAGTATATAAACATAAGATGCGTGCATTGATGCACGTGCGTAAACGGAACTGATCAACTGCTCAAATGAATAAGGCCTACTGATTCGTTAGCTCCAACAGGTTCCAACAAGGAAAGGTCAAAGAGGACAAATTCTACAGAGAACGTCCGTAATACTGGTTAGCAATATACGAACCAATTGTCAATCAGATCTTTTAGGTAGAAAAGTAATGATTGGTTATAGCATAGTTTATATTCCGTTGGATGTGCATAAGGAAAACGAAAGCGACATCTAGTCACTATTGTAAACTAGTAAAATCGTAAGAAGTCACAGATGGCCGTCTCAAATCAACAACCGGTACAGTGAACGAGTTAAGTGACGCGGTTATGTACGCAAAACAATCGCGTCAGACGCGGAAAACGTCGTGAAACATGTAAGGAGTTTCTATCATAAGTGCCAACACGTTGAATTTTACGTTCCTTTTTGTTTTGCAATACCACCGATCAGCAGTGAAAGCAAAACTTGGCTTGTTCCACCGTTGCTTTCACGAATTGGTTTTATCGTCAGTGACGTACGGTTCTCGAACACCGAGGCCAAATACAATTTGCTGTTCGAGGATGAGCGCGAATAATGTGCAAGCACTTTTCGCCTGTTCAAGATGTTTCTCAAGGCATCCTTTCGAGGAGCTTTCGCCGGGGCAACAATTGTGCAAGGTATTGCTTTGGATTTTCGAATTTTTCCTCGGATTCCACCACACGACTACCAATTCTTTTGGAGCGTCATTTTTCGTGTTTGCAAGATACGATGCTAATAATAGAACTTTTAATTCAAATGCACGTTCCAGATACAATTGTTGCTGTTTTCATACGATCAAACCTTAAAATATGAGTTAGATAAAAATTTGGTTGCATACAGACTCGCTTTTAAACTAAAATTTAAGAACAATTGTGCGTATGCACCTAAAAATTAAATAATTACTGTTTTAACTGATCATTTTTATTTGAAAATTGTCTCAATTCAATGAGACATTGTGATTTGGATTTTAATAAACATTTTTTTCTTCCAGTATTATGTGTTTTGTGCAAAAGCTTGAGTAATGTGTGAACATTAAAACTGACTAAATGTAAATACATACATTGTAAATTTTTATATTTCTGCATTCTTTTAATCAATTTTTACTATATTATGTTGCTTATTTAGGAATGCAGAGGTGCATTTCCTGTGGTGAAATGTACATATTGTAGATCAGAGTTCCAACAAACAATGTAAGCACCACATGAGTTATTTCCCATTTTGGTTAATTTATGTAATATATCTCTAAACAATTTTATTCTTTAATTTGCAGTAAGGGTAATACAAGCACTATTTGTAAGAAATGTGAGCAGAATGTGAAATCTTATGGTAAGCCATCGGCCTGTGAATATTGCAATACCATAGCTGCATTTATTGGTAGTAAATGTCAAAGATGTACAAATTCTGAAAAACGTTATGGGCCACCAGTTACTTGTGAGCAGTGCAAACAGAAGTGTGCCTTTGACAGACAAGATGAAGATAAAAAAGTAATTCATTTTGATAAGATAATGATATGCTTGTAAATTGTGAACGATAATTACTAATATCTTGATTAAAGGTTGATGGAAAGTTATTATGTTGGCTATGTACACTGTCATATAAACGAGCATTGGCGAAAACTAAACAATCGGATGCTGAGAGGAGGGCACATTTGAAACTTGCACAACAACGAGCAGCAAAGCACAAAGAACAAAAGTAATTATCCAAATACGTAATGTCACAAGGTAACTTTGTGCTTAGTAGTCTTAATTGTGTTCATCACAATTTCTCTTTTGTTGTAACATAATCCGGTAATGTTTAGTATCTAGGCATTTTGTATGAGTTCCTGGTCAATTTGTTTATTTTGCTTCAGATTAAAAAGTCACAATAAGAGACCACACAGAGTCGATGTAACGAAACTACCGCCTCAGTCCGAAGGTGCAGACACAAACGGTCCGACACCGGTGAAAGCAGCGCGGATGGGTGGCGTTCACGATCCGCATGATCCCAACAGTTCGGATCACGTAGTTGCGGTTACACAACTTAAAGAAAAGATAGCCCATCTCCAGAAACAAATCTCTATTAAAGATGGGCAATTACTTGCTAAGGATAGACAAGTATGTATATTCTGAAAGCGAAAATCTCTGAAATGTTATCGACCAGCTTTGATTCAGTTAGAATTACTCTTGTTTACAGATTACAGAATTGAAGGCAAAAAACTTCACGTCGGAAACGGAACTTCGTAACAAGATGAAAGCGACGGAGAAAGAATACGAAGCCAAAATATCGACAATGCAACTCAAGATCTCCAGTTTGTTAAAAGAAGTTGCTTCTCTATCGAAGAGTTCTAAGCGGGGCGACAGAGTTGCTGCTACGAAAACAGAAGCTGGGACCAACAGTGGAAGTGGAACAGACAGTCCTGTACCTTGATAAGGTAGGACATTTCACATCCTCATTATTCTTTGTCAATTAATGTTCGAATGATCATATTCTATATTTACATTTTAATTCGTCGACGCGACATATTTATAATAATAAAATGTTGTAATTGAGTATATATTTAGTGTTTGGAATGATATTTTATTTGTGATTTAACGTTCATGGCTTCCTAATCTTTTACTTCTGATAAGAGCCAAACGTTATCAGGATTCCATTTCTTGTGCTTTTAGTTGTGTTCTATTATTTCCAAATATGTGTATAAGAATGTATAACTTTTGCTACCTCGCTCCTATAGTTCCATATGATGTATTGCTTTGGAGTGATTTTACGATACAAGGCTCATAGTTTCCTTTTATGTTCCGAACGTTACAAAATGCTTTGTTTTGCGTTAAAAATTTCGCGTTTTAAAAAAATTATTTTGATATTGTGATTGCAATAGTTACTGTTACTACGAGTCTTCTTTATCATTCTTTTTTCTTTATGCGTTATCGTTGCTTAAATATTTTAGATATGAAATTTATAGCACCGTCAACGATTTTGTGCTTATGCTCTTTGCGGTTATGTAAGATAGTACGAAGTAAATCTATTTTTTGGCGCGTATTTTAAAGAGTATTTGTTCTAGACAAAGAACGTGTAATTTTTCTGCGAGATGAAAGAAATCTTAAAATTGTTTTCAGGGACTTGGTTAGCCGTGACAACATACTCAAATGTCCATACCCGCATAAATCATGTAGTATATTACATATAGCTAATTGTTTCCATTAACAAGGCAAAATCTGTATTATTTTTCTAATTAATATAGGAATATATATTATCTTCGACGTGTATACGGAAAGTTTTACACGTTCTTCTAATGGGGGATGATGACGATGATGTAAGTGTAAAGAAAAGGTGTTATTCGTAAGTTAGGTAGCTTTCCCCCTTTTGTTCCATTTTTACCATTTCGCGGACGCAAATTTTTGCAATTTCCATTTCGCGATAAATTTGTTTATATGACAATGAAATTGCACTTTATCGAATTGTACATTAATAAATCGGAAAGGTATCCGGTCCGAGAAAAGTGATTTTTAAACTCTATGATCGAAGTTGATACTTGCGTAAAATGAACAGAGTTATATGCAGACACATACACACATACACACACTATAATTGAGCAATAGTGCTGCTGTAACATTTTCCTATCTATAACGATGACGATGTAACGACGATGAACCAGGATATGGTGATTGTAGATCAATTTACAATAAAAGGTTAAAAACGATATACCTCGCCTTATAAGTTGAAACATATCCTTGGACTTCCTTCCTGTTAGAAGGATCCGTCTTTCTATTCGATCGTCGTTTTACACGATAGCTTATATCGACGGAAAACAACGAACGATTTTTCATTTTATGGAGAGGTAAAGTGAATGATTGAAATTAGACCTTACAACTAGAGAGAGAGAGGTGTGAATGATAGGTAGTGATATGTGCATATAAATATCCAACAGCCATATATTTATTCTTTATTTTAAGAAACAAATGCTAATTGAGCATTACCTATTCAATAATTGTAATGATAATAAATGCGTAACAATTTACTATATACGAAGTGTAAGGATAATTAACATTTAATTTATAGTCGTTTAAATACGTACGAGTGTGTACACGTGTGTACAGTACAGTTGGAGTTATCGTTTAATTATTACGAGATGGTAAGAACTAAATATTGCTTGTCTGTTGTCGAGGCGGTTAGTCGCTTGATTCCTTCGTTTATCTACTTTCAGCGTATTTACACGATCTTCTTAATTTTCCATTCTCTACACCGTTTTTTCGTTTCCTGTTTTTGTTTTTTCGCAATTTAAATCTTATACTTTAGGTTTATTTCTCTTCCACTTTCGCTATTTCATTCTCTCCCTTACTTTCGCCCTCCCGTTCGTTCGTTCGTTCGTTCGTTCATTCATCTGTTTTCTTTCATTCCAGCATTCTTTCTTTCTCTTTCATTTCTTCATCTCGTTATTTATAATAGTGCGTTTAATGCAGGCAAGGTAGGAAATCGAGGCAATATACGGAATGACAATCGTCAAAACGTCACTGGAAACTATCTCCCGAACTTTCATATTATCCTTGTATAATATGAAATACATATGAGTATGTAAAAAAATATACCTGATGTGGTTGAATTCGGTAATCAACACTTTTGCGATCGATGGATTCGAATTGTGTCAGATGTCTTTTAGGATTCATTAAATGTCGTATAGTTGTAACCAGCATGATCACTGAGCAGCTCTATATATATACCTGTCATGTTAGCAATCCCGAATTTCCAAGGTACTATACTTAACTAGTTTGTAGTAGCACGGTCGCAAAAGTATTAAAATTAATGATTGGAATGTACATCTGTTATGTTTGATGAGTGCGAAATGAATGGTGTCGTATCGAACGAACGTAGAATGTTCTATAGATTGTCGTTTCCAATGTCGTTTTCACGGCATAGAATACATGCAGGCCTAAACTTACTACCGAAAGTCAACATCGTAGAATCGTTCAGTCCGTGTTTCTCCTACGATTTTGATACGATCAAGGTAGTCCTCAGCGTCCTGCGCGTGTCTCGATTAGCCGATAAATCGCTAGTATAGCGTACACATCGTGTAAGAAAATTTTCATTTGGCCTAGGCATTCGGTAGAATGCCCGAGTCTTCTACATTGCCTGTTAACTTGTTTGCAAAAATCAGCATAAAGGCCTTGCGAATCGTACCGTCTTTTCTATCGTTCTCCTTCTTTTTCTTTTTTTCTCTTTTTTTTTTTCTCGTTTACCTTCTCCTCCGGGATACGTATGAACGGAGATTCGCCGAAATAAAGTAAACTTTAAAGCTGCCTTAAATTTATGACGTATCGAAATATCGTTTCCTGATAAAGATTCTATGATAAAAGAGCCTTTACACAAAAGGGGTCAGCGAAACGGAAGAAACGAACTAAACGATCAGTTCCAAAAATCTTACGACGAGCACCATGATATTTGCAGGAACCATAGAACTTGTCACGTTCCAAGCTAAAACGGATAGATGATGGATAGATTGCGATTATTGGACGCGGAACCTTTGGATTTCTGTAGGTTAATTGTTTACGCGAGTTGCGCGACGACTTTTTTTTCTCTCGAAACTGAGACATTAAGAAAGGAAGTTTGGAATATTAATTGTCCTTGAACGCGGTCTGTGCTTCATGCCATTTGTTTCTTCGTTCTTTTCCTATCTTCCTGTTTAATCTGATTTCTCGCCCTTGGAGTCGTATCGCGATGCACGTACCTTTAGAATGTTTTTATAAACGATTGATAACCGTGCGTATATCAGTCTGCGATACATTGTAATGTGCTATCGTTATCGATTAGCGATTCCAGCGTCACCTCGTTTTTACTCGCCTCTCAAAACTCGGGGATTCAGGAGGCGCATGAATCATTAACCGATCGCGACTTTTATCGTTTCGTATCTAATGGTAGGCTGCGCTTTCTCACTGATTTCGACTGTCGACGATTCGGCACTTAAAAATTAGTGGAAGTACGAGTGACGAAATTTTGTATGCAACCGAATGGAAGATACGAAAAAAAGAAAGAAAAGGAAAAAGAATCAATGGTGCGTGGCCATTGATGCGAGCCTGATTAATACGTTCGAGTTTCTTCGGCAAATTTTTTTTTTGTTTTTGATCGATCGTTCGATGACGAATCCTTCGAACGATCGATTGGTGATCAGTATTGTTATTACTATTATTATTAATATTATTATTATTATTATTATTACTATTATTATTATTATTATTATGGATTATTGATTATTATTAATATTATTTGCTTTCTTGTTGTTGATAAAAAAAGACTTATCGTATTTTTGCCAATTACGAGCAGCGTTCTAAAACGATCTTACAAATTTCATCGTAATCCGAATAACTTTACGTACATCTAGAAAGATACAATTCTTTATGTGCTAAACGTTTACGTTAAATCGAAGCGCGAACCGAAAGTTGGAGGAAAGGCTCAGGCGGATCTTATAATTATACACGAAAAGTTACCCACGAGACGCAGCCGTGTGTTAGTTTTTTTTGACTAGATTTTCCTTTTTCGCGTGATTATGATTTCTGCGAATTTCTCTACCCGATGTTCCCGTGTTAATGTGCGCTTTCGACTTGTTCCCAATGAAAATCACGCCCGAGTCTTCGCCCCGACGACGAATAGGTTATTTTGTACACCGGACATCGCGAGTCAACGGCTTTTCTCGAAGATTAACGAATTAATGCCTTTTCATCTGAATACTGCGTTTCCAGCGCGCATATTTCTTCAATTCTTCGTATTCTTTTAACGACACGAAAATTAATCAGCTTTCTTAATCGCGTTACGTCGCGACGAGTAAACGAGTTTTGTGCGCGATCGCGATAAAACGGGAAAGATAAGACGTTTTTCCGTCGAACGATCAACCGTGTGACGATGAAAATCGTTCTCGATTTCTTTATTATCGTCTTACCGCATCGGCGTTTACAATCGACGACAGAGAAAAAAAACCGTACGTTCGAAAATCGATCGATCGAAACGAGAAGAATAGTGTCGCGAAAGGAGAAAATTGAAAAGGGAAAGAGAACGAAAAGAAGGATGGAGAAGGGAAATAAAAAGATTCGTTCGCGTGGACCGAGAGACTATGCTTTCCGTTTCGAAAATTCCACGACAAAAGGACGCCTAAAAAATATATATATATATATATATTTTTATATATATGTATATGTTATTTATATGAACGTGTATAAATATAGATATAGATACTCGATCACCGAAAGCTTTTTTCTCGTGTTTTAACGTTACTACAGTACGCGGCGTAATAAATTACCTAATTTCTGAAAAGGTTTATTCCTATCAAAAGGATTATCGTAGAGCGCAGCCTACCGTGCTTCTCGCCAATCGACGACGATTTTAAATATACATATATAAAGGTATTCATAAATTAGAGCTCCTTATATTATTACCTTTTTAAATTATCGAATAATTAATAGTAATGTTAGTATATACAGGTACAGGTCTCGTATAGTTGCAGTCGTGTCGTCACTGGTTGTTCGATTATCGCGTTCTCTCGCCTTTGTTTCTCGCGCGTTTATACGCGAATATGCTGACGGATGCCGACAAAATCCGTCATCTTTCACTTTCAACCGCCTAAGTTCGAACGCATAGAAAATGGTACCGTGATATCGCGAGAAAGAAGGAAATATAATAATTATTCGACGATGCGTATGTTTCATAATAAAAATAGTATAAACTATGTTCGTAGCGCGCAAATACGCGTTACGTTTCAGGAGTAAAAATTATGTACGGTTGATAGTGTTTGTCGTTCAGACGAACGTTGGAAGTATTTGCGGAAGTATTTTTTATGGACTTTGTATGTAGATAGAAAAAGCAACGGCTCGGTGTACCGCGTTAATACGGTACCTTTTCTAAGCATCGCTTTAGGATAGACCGTGGAAGGATAATCGAGAAGCTCGGACGACTTTGGTACTCGCTTTTTCTCGGTTTCTATCCGATTCTATCCGGAAATGGCAGCGTGTGACGACTCGAGACATATTAATCCTATCGTTCAATTCGTCCCTCATGTTCATTTGTTTGACGTTTTAGATTTGTTTTCGTTGGTGGCGCTACCATAGAAAAAATATAGAAACGAGTATTTACAAGGAAGGAACTTTGTATGCTCGTAGCTGGAATCTCGTCGATTCGTCCACCCTCGTCAGAGAAATCGAACTAGTTCGCGTTACGATTAACGTACGTAAAGTAACCAGCTTCCAAGAAGTGTATCTACTAAAAGCTTTGAATTCCTTCGCGTTAACAATAACCAAGCAACAATATTTAACAATCTCAAATTACTTGTTCACGTAATCTCACTCACGTTTTCGATCGCGTTCGACGATTTTCCTGTCTCCGATCGTCTCTGCCTCTTTATACGTTCTTCTTACACGCTGTTTACGACGAACGAAATGAAGAAAAGTACAATTCGAAAATTTCTCCGTTCTTGCGACCCACTGCGAAGGGAAGCACGAACGAGTATCGTTGTCACTACCATCTCACGAGGGCAACGTCGCTTTCGTCTGTCGTGAGCAACTCGTTTACTATTCCACGGCTGGATTTTGCGTTTGAGCGAAAGGGCTCATACCCCCATTTTTAGGTGCACTCGATTATGTGAGGCTGGGAGGTCTCTATGACGCTTGGCCGGCCTACGGAATTCTCCAGGTTGTGAAGAGACGTCGAGTGTGGGCCATGCGTGGATCCGTGCCTCTCGTAATTATCGATGTGCTCCAGTTCGCATTCCTTCGGCATATTTCCTGCGATCGAAACAATATTCTCCTTCAGAATTTCTTCCAAGTTGTCTATTGGTCGATCAATTTCTTCTCAATTCTACTTACCGACGTTCATGTCCGGGCCGTATTCGTAATACGTCGGCGAACCCACGGCCGCGGCTAGGGCAAGTTCATCCTCGATATTATTTGGTCTGCAACTGGTTGTCTTCCAATGGGTCCTAAGACCGCTCGCGCTAATGTACTTCTTGTCGCAACCTTGACAGGTGTAGGGCCTTTCGTTCGTGTGTAACCTCTTATGTAACTTGAGGTGAACGAACTGAGTAAACTTCGCGGGGCACAGGTCACAAGCATAGGGCTTTTGGCCGGAATGCAGTCTCAGGTGAGTCTTCAGATTTGAGGTCGAGCTGAACCTCTTCTTGCAGATTTCGCATTGATGTGGTTTTTCACCTATATCGTTGATACAGTCTTAGTGTTCTCTCTCTCTCTCTCCCTCTCTCTCTCTCTCTCAAGTTTCATATCCTTTCAAATTATATGGGAAAATATAGTTAACTTACCTGTATGCACGAGATGATGTTTCTGTAGATGAGCTAGCTGGGTGAAACTCTTGGTGCAAACGTTACACTTGAATGGTCTCTCGCCGGAATGAGTCCTCAGGTGCACCTTGAGATTCGACAGTTGGCCGAACGTCTTGCAGCAGACGTTGCATTCGTAGTGCATCTTTCCGTCCTTCTTCTTTAATGGGTATGGTAACGACCTGTAGCCCCTGGATCCTTGGGAGTTCGGACTCAGCGAACCACTCTGCGAACAACCGTGGTCGTCCGGGGATAAAGAACTCGCGGGCGAGTATCGGTTCAATGACGAAGAGTTGGCATGAATGGTGAGGCCGGGGTGATGACCCAGGTGAAGATTGTGCGTGCCAGCTATTAACGTTTGGTTACTGTCGATTTGCATGGTCGACGAGGTCGGCAATTGGTGACTGCTCGTGGCAGCCTCCAGCCTTCTTCCATCGGCTCTCTCGTAAACCACGTTTCCGCTAGGGGTTGGCGAATAGGCGGTGCAATTGATAGACAACGGCGCCACGTTGTGATGCAGCGAGCCATTCTGATGATAAATGCCGTAGGGATAGGACGAAGGCGATTGAATAGGTGAAATGGGCGAAACACTTTGATTGCTGTTCGCCGCGGAGGTCGGGTACACCGGGCTGGATTCTATTTGACATCCGCCGGAACTGGAGTACAAGATCGTCGGGGTGGACGCACCCGTGGGATTCGTAGACGGTGACGGACTCTTGGTCTTTCTCTTAGGCGGGCAGCTACTGGATGTCGTCGAAGAGTGAAGGTTACTCGTGGATGTCAGTATCGTGCTAGACGACAGAACGTTCGCGCTAGAATGGTGATTGTTGGAATTGCTGGACGAATGGATGTTCCCTGGATGAGACTGTAGAACGTTGTTGGGTCCGGTACTGGAGTGTAGATTGCCTGTACTCGAGTGAAGGTTTCCCGTGCTGGAATGCAAGTTACTCGTCGGACTTTGCATCGGTAGCGTGCTGTTACCACTGGTAGTGGAATTGACGCACGTGTCCGCTTGCATAGGCAGATTCGAACTGGAATCGGGACTGCAAGGTAGAATGTTTCCGTAGCGATGAGATTTTTTGTAAGAGTACGCCATTTCCGTTGGACTGGATGGCGGCGGCGTGACCGAATCGGCATGCGTTTGATGGTGAATCTGATGGTGTTGTTGCGTTCCATTGTGATGATGGTTGTGGCTGTTGTTATTGTTATCGGTACTGCTACGAAGAAGGATATTTTCGAGGATAGAGCTACTCGGGCTGGTCAGATAGGCTGGTCTCCCGGAAACGGGTAAAGCACCCTTGACCTCGGACTCGTAAAAGGGCTTCGGGTTTTTCTCTGGAATTTCATCTTCGGTTACCGTCGTCAGGACGGCGTTCTTCTGAAGAATTATGGGTGACACCGGTTTCTGTAGTTCCGGGGTCACAGCTCTGCTCGGCAATTCTTGATCTTTGTCCTTTCCGTTAGCGTCTAGGTTCTTCGACGCCTGGAAGTTCCCGTAGGTCTTGGTGATCTTGATCTTAACCTTCCTGTACTCGTTCTTCGCAACTGCATTGTCTTGTTTGAGCACCTCGTTGTTGCATACCGACGTTTTCGCGTTCTTGCTGAAATCTAGCACGTAATTGTTCTCCGAGTCCGACTCGCTGCTCTCTTCCGGGGGCGTGAGGATCTCGTCGTGATAACCATTGGAATGATAGCCTTCGTCCGATCTAACGGAACCGTCCGTTGGGGTCATTTGCGAGCGTCTCTCGTAAATCGATGAATCCTTTAACGGTGACACCACGTCCACCGTAGGTGGAATTTCCGTTGGTAACGTTGATTGTTGTACTTGTTGTCCTGTAACAACGAAACTTCCGTGTGAAACGTCGTCAGCCACGAAGCACTGCCGAAGCGACAAACGAAACATGTGCTTACGTATTCTTTGAAGCATTAATTCACCCGTTAGTGGGTAATTGAGCCTTTCTGCGAACTCTCGACAATACCACACCAGAAGCTCTTGGTTCGGTAGTATCGGTTTGATTGTGTAAAAATAAATGTTCATCTGCAAAACAACCACGATCGAGATGAGTTACTGTACCAGAATGATTCTGTTAGAGTGCCTCGAGCTGATTCGAACGCGTGGCGTTCCATCAATTCGGCTCACCTTATACTGGCATGCTATTAAATTCTGCGATTCGGACGAATAAGCCGGGTTTACGTAACGCATCCAATTTGATTTCTGGACGTCATAACCGTCGATGTAGTAGAACAGCTCGTTGTTTTTGTACACCTATCGAGCAAAATGTATGATTTAATCGTGACAATGAACACGCTCGATATATGCTATTGCGTAGAATGGTAGCTGCAAGAAATGTAAGATATCGCGAGAACCCTAGCTCGTGTTCAAGGTAGAGACTAAATCTTCGATGTTCGACGCGGTTAAGGCGTCGACCAACGAGGAAATATTGGCGATTTAATAGTAAGAATCGAGAGAGAACCAAGTTCTCTATCGTAACTCATCAATTCGTTACGAGGCATCAATGGCTTCGCGGGTTTCGCTTTAAGGCTCGCTAGATCGGCTGAAACCAGTTTCTGGTCTTTGCAGGCTTCCCTCTCTATCTTCTTCTTTCCCTTTTCGCCTTCTTCTTGTTTTTTTTTTTTCTCATCATCCGAGAGACTAGCCGATGATGATAGTCGAAGCTCGCGAAATAACTGCTACGAGGATTTTGAATAGGCACTTAAATGATTCTTACCCTCCAGAAGTACTTCCGGTTCGCGTCGGCCGGCACCGAGTCCTTGGTGTACACTTGTCCCACGAGAGGACCGAACCGTGTTCCCTTGGGAATGTAACTTGTGCTCCACACTCCCAAAACCTGCGAATACGTAGCATATTTTTTTATCGTCTGCCGACTCCGACTTAAGCATCGTTTCGCTAGAATTCGTTTGTTTGCTTTGTTATATCCACGCGAGGAGAATTGGTACGGCATTCGATACTTGAAATCTTTAATGTTCAGCGTTGACGCGAGGTTCGTAGAACGAGAATACCGAACAACATGCACGTCAATTCGACGGGGAACGTACGTCACGTTAAACTGTTTTATCCGCGTGATATTTACGAACGTTTCGGTAGGCTGCTCTATTTTCGTGTGGAGAAATGTTATCCATACTTAGATCGGGTATATCTGGATATCCTTCGTCTCTCCGATGATTTTAAACTTTGATTTTATGGCTTGTACTTTTTCCTCTTTTTTCGTACGTCGATTCTAATCAACCGAATAATACTTTGTACTGTTCGAACTTGAAACGCGTCGTGCAATGACCGAGACTACTGGTCTCGATTCCTGTCACCGAGGAAAGTGTAACGATTTACTTGAGCTCTAGGTCATACTCGGTAAGTTAATTAGCTTCGTTACTCGGTCAAGTTTGATTCGCCGCTGGTATCCCTTAAATCGCAACAATCGCCCGGTCCGACCGAATTGAACGAAATCAAGTTCCCATAAGTTCGAAATTAAGTTCGTAAGTCTGAGTTGGTATCATTAGCGAGTCTAGGGAATTAACTAACGAGAAATTGCGATTATTCTCGCGACTCTCACCGAGGAGGTCTCGAGAAAGGATTCTTTGGCGGAGGAACGTACATCGTTGAGGGCCTGAGAAGGTTTGAGGACCAAATTTCTTGGCAGGGATGCCTCCGCACGATTGGTATCGCCTGGCGATGCCGCCACATCCGGTACCAAATATACGGCATGCTGCTCGAATTCCTCTTCTCTCAAGGTCGCGTGATCCCACTCGCTGGCCTCCATCCTTCACTGTACAGAAATTCAAAAACGTAACGTTAAATTTCGATGTTCGATTCAAATGTTAGATAACGGGCAAGGAAAGAATGAAGAAGTATCTCAGTATTCGAGTAGTATTCGATCATAGTTGTTAATTTGATTTCGTTACACGCGTGTAACTTTGGTGCGCAGAAACGCAAAGACTCGGTACGTGTTTCGATACCGTTATAGCCGAATCGTTTATTTAAAAACTTAGCACATAGCGATGCGCCGTTATCTACGAGCTTCTACAGCCAGGTTCGATCAGGTTTCGTGTTTGATTCGATGAATTATTTAATCACTCGATTCTTAACATTTAGTCATCGAATAACTGCCACTATACTTTTCAACTTTGATATTTCGATCTAAACCTTTCCCCGAGCATTGACCGGGAATGTGTGCGGAAGCGGTTTTACAGTTCGAGCGTAGATCATCGCGGGTGAAAACGAAACGTGAAAATCGCGATATTATTAGAATTGACTTAGAAGTGTCTATGTATAATGACGACCGACAACGCAGAGGGTTATAAATAGTTGAGATTCCGGTAAATCGATACGATCAATAACTCCAGCCATTAACTTCGAAACGCTTGTAAAAGAAAAGCAACGCGTTCGTCCGCGTGTCGACGCTTGCAACCAACGAGAAATTTATTTTCGCTCATCATCCGTTTCTCGATAAGAATCGGTGAATTTAACGATCGATCGTTTTTGGTTTACGGACGAAAAAAAAAAAAAATTAGCCACGTGATAGACAAAAATTGTGCTTTTCCTTGTCCCTCAATCGGCGATGGTGCAACACTTTAACACCGCGAAAGTGAAACCCGTCCACGCATTGATCGACTGCAGGGGTGAGTGGGAGGGGGACGGGGCATAAACTCTGAAGTCCGCCCCTCCGACCTCTCACCCCCGCCCACCTCGCCATCGGGGGTTTTCGCTACTCGTTGAATTTCCATTTCCGTGGAAATAGCACGCTACCAACCCGTTCACTATTCGTTAACTTTCTGCGTAACTTTTTGATTTTCGTTCCTCGTCTCTCGATCCCCTTCGACGAAGAGGATTTGTCTTTGCTCCCAATTTTCGATGCTCTTTCGAATCGTATTTTCGTTAATCGACTGCTAAACGATATTTGTTATTATATTAAAGTCGCCTTCCTTTTTCACCGTTTATCGCATGGTATTTTTGTATGGATGAAACCTGTTCTTCAGAAATACCTTAAAGTATTTGTTGGATCTTTTTTATAAGTAACGATTGAACGTTGAAAATTTTCCGTTGATTGAAATTCGATCCCGCTTTTTGAACGATGAATCGTTCAGACATGGTTTAAAGCGTTTGAGACAAACGTTGCAATTTCCGGCGAACGATCACGTTCATAATGCATCATGTTAACACGTACTTCTATGAAACTGACTTAAAAAAGGAAACATAAAACAACAGTATACGTGCATCGACTCTGTTGAACTTTGAGGCATTTAAATATCTTATAACTTCCGATGGGGTATACCACTCGCCATACGTGTTGTTTAAACGTTTCGAGTTTTTGTTCGTCGTACCATTAATTTATTGTTTTTGGTCGTTCGTTCTAAATAAAATCATGTCAGTTGATATCGTGCAGCGTTAACGTGCAGTACTCACGCCTTTTGGTGCATCGGTCGCGAGCTGCGAGTCGACGAAACGAATTTAATACCGCCTCGCGATGATTTCCTCCGCTGCTTTTTCGTCTATATTGTGCTGATGCGACTGATTAAGTCCCTCGGAGGGGATGATTTTCGAAAAGAACTGGCGGGGCCGGTTTTACGTGATCCTGTGATTTCTCAGGGAGATCGGCATCCCGACGACTCTTGGGACACTCGGGAGCCTCGGCTGGCCTCGCGTTGAGGGATGAAACACGTTGGCTTTTCTCAACATTTATTTGAGAATGTCCCTCGGCAAGGCGAAATTTCGACGTCGATAAGGCCGATCGCTGCCGGCCTAGGCGGTTCTCTACCACCTATACGACGCTTATCGATTATCAGGACATCGAGAAAAGGAAATTTGGATCGGCGCTGTCGTTGCACCCGATTAATCAATCACTGACACTCTCTCTTCTGCTTGTTTATCAACAACAACTATCCTTTGGAGGATCTCGACGCGACACCACTGCCCTTCCGTTTTCTCCTTGATCTCTCCTTGCGTGTTTATTCGCGCGATCGTCGACGCTGTTTCCCGTCGAATACGAAGGAAAAATTAAACCGGAAAGCACCGTTTTCTTTTTCTCTTCTCGAAGGCACACGCGAACCACTTCCACGCACTTCACCTCTTTCTGTCTCACACCCTCTCCACCCCTCGTTACTTTTCCAGGTTGAACAACTACGAAGACGGATCGACGGCTCGAGAACTCGAAACCAACGAACGATTTTATCACGAGGGAAAAAATGACGCACTAACGACGATCGGGGATCTTTCTACCCTCTCTGTCAATGACAGAGTGGTCTCGCGGTTAAACGGCGAACGCGAGCGAGCACGCCGCGTTATGATGCCGATCGTTTGACAAACAAACCGGTGGTGTTGGAACGCGATCGATTGGTTTGGTTTTATATTTAACAAAAAAAAAAAAAATGTCGTCGAAAAAGGCAACACTCTTCCGCGATGACGAACGCGTTTCGCGTAATTTCGCGTTTCAACCCTTTTTCGAGGGTGGTTGGTCTCCGCCTTCGGGTCTCTTTGGATGGCACACGCAGAGCAGTGTGTGGAACTCGGGTAGACCTGACCTAGCCCAACGCGAGTCGGCTTGGCTCGTCCTCCCCCTGCGTCGGTATTGGTCGCTCGCTATCCCTCTCTCTCCATCCTTCTCCCTTTCTCTCTCTTTCTGGCGAACACGAACGCGGTGGTGTGTGCCAGCAAAGCTGCCAGACCAGAGCAGAGGTGGTGCATTTCTCTGCGCTGCGCTTTCGATCGACCCGTTGCCAGAGGTTCTCTCCCTCCCCCTCTTGCCCCGTTCTCTCTCTACTTCACCCTTCGCCGTTTCGTCCTCTTTCCCATCCTTCTCTCTCCGCTTCCCTTCCTCGCTCTCCTCCGCCCCGGTACCTCTCGTGCATTTCCCCCTTTCATCCTTGTCGCTCCGCTTCGCGTTTCTTCTTCTCTTCGTCGAGCGCGTTCTCGTTACCCCTTTCAACCCCTCCAGCTACTCCAGCGCGTGCAACCGTGTCCCCTTCCCTTTCTTCTTTCCTCTCACCGATGCCTCCCCTTTCCCTCTTTCTCTCCTCTACCTCCTATTTCTCTTTCTTCCGTCCTCGGATTTTCCATGCCGTCGGCTCTGTCTCTGTTCGTCGATGTCGACAGGGTGCATGCGCTGATCGCTTCTAAGTTTAATTCTTCGGTAACTTCTCGCGATCGTAAGACGTTTTACCATACCACGTAATGGAGAAAAATAAGGCGCGAGCCGCGCGTGCATCGCGCTGACCGAGGCCTATTCCGCGTTCATCGCGGCGCATATTCTCGATACGAACGAGAGCACCGCTGTCCACATTTCGATTCGGTTGAAAATTCGAATGGATTTCGTAAGGGAGCTTAGTTTTGGCGGAGGTGGTTTATGTAACGCGTAAAATCGATAAGGCGAGAGAGTTGGCGAATGATCTAAGAATACAGAAGCGTTCAACTTCTCTTGTGCGCAATTCTACGCGGAAAATATTGGAGGGAACTCGTTCGAATACGAGTCGATGTAACTTAAGGACACGCGATGGAAAAATAGTTCGACGGAGTGGCGAAAATTTGAATTTAAACGAAGTCTATACACAAGACGATGAAATTGACCTCGTTCCGACAGGTTTCCAACTAAAATGCGACGAGCTAACAACATTCGCGATTTAAATTTTCATATTATCGTCCATGATGCGGTGTATAAGCTGGAAACGATTATCGTCGTTATTATCGAAGGACAATTTTTTCTGGTCTGGTAAATTTACAAGCCAGACAGCCGTCTACAAAAATCCTGCGGTGTTTTTCTCCCGTCCTTGTTTACACCTCCTTTGAGTATGTGCTTTTTCTACGGTGCGTCCCTCTCACACGGTTTCTCCTCGTCCGTTGTCCTCAGGCAACCCCTTTACGGGGACGTGCATTTAACCCCAGCGCCACCCTTTACCTACACTCCCACCCTCCTTTTCCATTCACGGTTCGTTGCATAGACCGATCACGTTCGAGCCAGATGAATGTAAATCGGCCCAAATCGATCCAGACCAGTCTGCAATCTAAAGAGCTAACGATCTTCTCTCTTCGATCGCTTATTTTCACGTTGTTTTCTTCTTTTTGTATCGATGTCGGTATCTTCCTTTCGCAACACCAAGTACGTGGAATCCAACTGGCCCAGACCCTGGCCCAGAGTCACGGCCACTCGAGATCGGTAACCCCGTTCACTTTGGTTAAACGAGCATCGCTCGTACATGGCTCGTTTTTTCGTCTGCGCGTCATCGTGAGTACCTAGCTTGGAACTATCGGCACCTCGTAACAGAGGAACATACACACGGGTCGTCGAACTTTCTCGGATTCTAATCCCGAAGACCGGTCTCGATTCCATCTACCGGGTTACGTGTACGAAATCTGCCACGCACACAAAAGCCCGATTTTCATCGTGAGATAATACCGTCGTTGTTTCAGCCACGGTCGCTGCCGTTCGCCATGAATATCTTTGCATATTCTCAACGAAAACATACGTACGAGAAGTAAATAAAAGACGATGTTGCCTAAATGCGTAGCTAGGATTATAACCATACAGACGGAAGACCGAATACGGTGTAATAAAGAGTATAGGGAGGAAAAAATAGTCTGTCCGAGGACAGACCACGAGTGGGTGTATGGAAATTTTCTACAACGTACTCAATGACCTGGGAAAAATATTTACTGCGCCGACGATGAGGCATTGCAGTGTATCGACTAGCAATAATTCACTTGGCACTGTTCCTGAAATTAATAGAATATCGTGCCAGCTGTGATTTATTCGTAATTCTGTGGAAATGCCTCTACCGGTGGAATTAAATTTATGGCAGTAATAGCGCTTTATCGGTCCTCGCGTGCATTGTCTCTGTCGCACCTGAATCCGTCTCGTCGCGATTCCATCTTCCTCTTCTTTTACAGGAATAAAATAATTCCGCTTTAATCCTACCATGCGTGCGAAATTTAACGGCAGGCTGCTTTTAACCCGGTCGCGCGTACACTGCACCGACTACTTTCGGCGGAAATTTGAAAATAATTAAATTTGTTCGCTCCGTAAACACGCGGTGTCCCCGGGCCAGACAGACAAATGTTTCGATTATTCGCAGCGAAAGTTCTAAACGATATTCGCGATTGCACTTTTATCAGAGAAAAGAACAATAGATTGTTATTTCGGTATCGGATCTTGAACGCGTATCCGATCGGGCTGATTTCTTTGTCATCGAGACTCGATCTCGGTGCAGTTTCGCGACACGAGTCTGAGAGTGACTCGTGCCGGTATGTGGGCGAGGTCGTTGATCTCTGCGTGAATTCGTGCGACGAAATTTTGTCAGCGGAGCACGGCTTATTCGAAATTTCACTTTTCGAGGAGAATCGACGAGCTGGAGATCTACCTTGCGAATTTCCACGCGGCGCCCTCCTAGCGAAAGAAGTTTCCGCGTGAATCGCCGACGACTACTAACCCAGATACGTTCCCGGGTCGTCGATCTTTTCCCTCCTCGGAGGAACGGCTGTACCAGATATATTAATTTCCTTCGGTTCGACCGCTTCTTGCGAGAATCACCGTCAGATAGGATCGCACGATTTCGGAATAGCTCACCTTTTTTAGACGCTATGGCGACACCGAGAAACAGTGTCGTTCGCTTCGTTAGATCGTCGGTTTAGACGTCGGTCATCCTGTTCATCCTTAGATATCTTCTGATTAACCAACTTTTCATCGGTGTCGATCGAATCACAGAATTTCGTAGAAACAATTTTCATTCGATACTTTGATCTCGAATATCCATATTTTCTGAACGTTAAATCGATATCGATCGAACGATATTCCATGGATACCTTTATTATCGGTTAACGACATTAGATACCTTCGAGTTACGATCGAAAGGGAAATCAAAGGTTCCCGATCCTTTGTCCTCGTAAAATGAATGACGGAAGCGCAACGTGTTGTCTCGTGGCTGGCAAGTTTCTAATCAGACGCGTAATAGCGGCCGCGAATAGAAAACCGAATGTGAACCGGAAATGCCGTTTCCATGGAACCCATTCGAACTATTCCGTGGTGTAGTAGGATACTTTAACTCTCGTACAACACTCGTAACTGTTACTTTAGAGAATAACGGGCCATGCGGGCGTATGCGTGTTTATCGCGGCGATTGCGTATACACACGCGGCTTTCCGAGAATAACGGACAGAAATTCGCCTAGAATGAAATATTGTTGACTCACCGAAATGTTTCCGGGCTCTTTACAGATTTTATTTCTCTTTCGGTTAGCGTATACGACTCGTGCGAGGGAATTCCTGGAAGATTCGTCAATTTTTTCCGGAGAGCCTCTCGAAATTCTTTTACCGCGTAAAGTTGAACATTGAAAGTTTTACTGGTGGACGGCTGGACGTCGATTATGACGAAGATATCGCGTAACGAGGTAACTTGGATCGACTGACCAATTAGCGGATAAGTTGAGGATTCCGAAGGTTTAGAAACTTACAGGATCGTCGCATCAAATATTCATTCGGTGTTCTTGACGGTTAAGAAAGGTCTGGACATCTGTAAGAAGGTCGATGCTTTGCCGAGTCACCGCGGTGTCAATGACCCTTAAGGCTTTGAACCGGGACATGTTGCGTTTAAGCTTTTTGTAGAAAGTGCTGTTATTCCACTGATCTTGCAGAGAACTTTACTTCTTTACGCGCGATAAAAAGCATCTACTATTTTCCGCGTGTAGCTGTTGGCGTCTCTAAAGAACTTCGCCTACGTTCCGTTAGTCGATTTGAATTTCCACGACTATCCTGTGCCACCTTTACAATTTACAAATAATTCATTGTCCAGACATTTCGATAATTTCAAAAATCAATTTCGATTGAGCAGCTGCAAAATTTCTCGTTCGATTAGTTTCAAATTGTGCGACGAGAAACGATTTTAACGAGAAATAATTCTCATTATTTCTCGATAGAACCGAAGAACGCGTCTTCCTTTGGATCAGCGTTATCGACGGTCGATTCTTAGCGAAAATCAAAGTCCCGTTTCCGGCGCGTTTCTCGGACTAGTCGGCGGCGCGTCTTTAAAGGCCGACGTACTCTCGGCTGGTAGCAAAATGTAAACCGGAAAAGCAACGAGCAAGTGAATTAGCGAAGTGAGTTCGCGATTGCCTCCCCTTCTACGCCTGCTCGCTTCGTCCTTCTTTCTCCTCGTTCACCTGGCACCTTCCATTCTCTCTCGCCACGGATCTGAAAGAAGGTCTTTGCCGGTCATTGTCCCACTTGCAAGTCTACTTGGACTTGGACTTGGACCACGCTATAAGCATGGTGCGCTGAGTAACGAGGTTCCGATACCCCCATAGGGGACCCCCTTTTGCGCCTATATTCTATACGCAACACGTACGTGTACGTTCACAGACAGGGACGGACGGAGACAGTGTTCAAGCGGTGAACGAACTTTAACGCATCGTGTTCCTAGCCATGCGCGAAAATCTTCCTAAACGAGCGCGCCGCGTTTCCTTCTGTTTCTCAAGAATCGTAGTTTTCTTTGCACATCCAACTGTTACGATCCTTTCTCGTATGCGATTCTGAAACTGGTTGCAACGTTCAATCGTGATTACATTTCGTATCGTAATATCGCTGATATTCGAGACGATGAGTCGCAATTTTTGTGTATTTACATCAAGATGAATTAATTACACGCTATCGATGACGCCTGTCGTTCACAGTCTTGTCTCGTGTTCCATCTAATTAATCGGCACGGGCAAAAACGTATCGAATGATTGGCGATAAGTCGACGTGGCAAAATTAGTTCGAGACACACGAGTTACGATACTACGAGGCTTATGATCCGCCCCTGCATATCGCCACGTACTGGCATCGAAACCAAACCGCGTCACTCGCCTAACTGTACATAGGCTTGTGTATACCAAGGTACCGTACAGGTACGACTACCAAACGGTCGTAAAACCATGAATACGTGAAGACGTTTACACGTGGGCCACTATGCACGCGTCTATGCGTGTACAGGTGCGTAAAAGCACCGTTGTACAGCCGACGAAGGCGCGGTCAAAAGTAAAACCGAATTCGTTTTCGGTAGGACTTCGGTCAGTCGTGTTTCTCCTTATCTTCCGCGCTTTATCTCTCCTTCTTCACTTTTCCTTCCAACAACATTGTCATCCCCTCGGCGTTTCTATTTGTCGTACGACGTACTATTCCGTATCTTCGTGGCGACTTTTCCTTCGTTTCTAATAAAACGAATGAGATTTTCTTCAAGAGCTGTGCGAAAGTCGGGAAACTACCGAAGACTATTGAACTCTCCGCGATAATAGGATGAACGATCGATGATTTGGTTAATCGCATGCGTTAATGTCGCAAGGTCCGCGCACACGCGCCGTAAAAGGTATCGCCGGCATCCTCTGCTTCTTATGTAACCCAAAGGCGAGAGATGAATCGAGCTGTGCCAGGTCAGAGACATCGTTTCCTGGCTCTGTTCTCGAGTTCAGGACCTCGAACCGAAGGGAATTCGTTGAACCTTGAGAGTTCATCGTATCGAGTAGAGCCGAGCGTCACGTTGTGCCGATCTTCGTGATTAGTCGTGATCGAACTGGACGGCCCTGAATTCCAAGTATCTTTTCATCGATCTCGACAGGACAATGATAGTCGAAGCGGCGCGGCGGCTGGACTCGTTCTTCATCCTCGATGAAGTCACGAACGAACCGTGACCAATTTTGTCTTCGTCCGTCAGTCGAGGCATTATTATTATCTTTTCGATACTTCTATGCTCGAACTCTCCAATTACGAGTGACGAAAAATTGATTTCGTTTGGTGGAATCGCGAAGAGAAGTTCTTCCGCTAACCGAACCGTCCGATATTGTCGAATAGCGTCGAAGCGTATTGCGTTGGAAGAGTATCGTATCGCTCCGCAAAAGTACAAGTGGAAACGTACAATGTCTGGTCGGCCGTGATAGAAGCAACGTGGCGCGCGAAGGTAGAACGCCGCTCTCGAGTAGTTGTGATCGACGTCAGGCCGTACGTGGCCAGCCGCTTTCAATGGGGACACGTGATCGGCAGACTACGGCAGTGGTGGAGGTCGACCGGCTGGTTCGCCGGTGTGTCCTCTCTTTCTGTTCTTTCTGTTCTCGGCCGAGGACCTCCTCTACGTACGCCGGTACGCCGTGGAGTCACGGACGACCGCTATATCATTTTCGCTACCGGCCTGCGCGCCTCGGTTCACCGTTCTCGTCGGTTGTTGAACCCGACTCTCTTTGCGCGCTGCATAACCCATTTTGTAATAGCACACTTCGAACAGGCACACCGGTATCCTTCTCGAAAATCGACGATCCACGCGTCGATTCTTCGTATTTCTAGTCATTCGCTTCAATATGTTTTCGATACGTAGACAAGGGTCTTCTCTCGAGAAAAGTGTGGAAAATTTGACGATACGCGAGAAAGAAGAAAACTCGTCAGGAAAATTTAGCAGAACTCTGATATTATTTTCTTTTCTTAACGAAACTGTTCGATAGTTTGGCATAGTCAGCGAATCCTCGAAGAATTGTTAGAGCGGAGAATGAAATCGTCGAGATTTTTACTAGCACGAGTGAAATGAATTTGTACTAGGTCGCAGGTTTCTATTCTCGTCGGTTATTGAACTTGACTCTCTTCACGCGCTGCATAACCCATTTTGTAATAGCACACTTCGAGCTGTCGGCTCGACCGTCTCAAAGACAATTTACGCTTGGTTTCCATTCTTTCGCATCGAAAGAACTCGATGAACCGCTGGATACCTGTCGAAACGAATATTTGTCCGTAAATGAAACAGAACATTCGCTCGAAATCATGGCGTCTCCGCGTCTTCGATTCCCTTTTGCCGTGTGCCCGATTTTCACCGAATGAAAGGCGGATTTTCATTTTCCTGCACGGTCGATGAACTTGGCACTCGCCGCGCGGCATAACCCATTTTGTAACACCACAAATCGCACCGGGACCCGCACATCCTATTACAAAATGGACTACGTAACGGTGTCCTTGTTGGAAACTATCGTTCTTTGCCCGCATTCTAATTTCTAGATGATTCGCTCGGGCTAAAAATCGGATTCATAGAACGAACGTATATAAAAGGGGGCTAGAGGAGAAAAGTGAGCGCTCGAAGAAACGTTCGTTCTCATCCACGATCCGTGTTGCTACGGCAAAAAGCAAACGAATGGGCAATCAGCTTGCGCATTGCAAACCAAGGAAGAACGTTTGTACCGTTTCGAAAATTTCCCTCCGCATTCCTGCCATTTCTGTCTCTCTTTTGCCCATGTAACCCATTTCGTGGAAGCAATCACGATGGAGGGACATTTGCGTTCTGATAAAATTAATTCTTGTTCGGCATACGCGATCTGAGTGCTTGTTTGCCGCTTTATCGCCTGCATTGACCAGCTTAGAACACGAAGAGTCGAACGAAAACTCGTATGTGTTTCGGGATGGATCTTTGCACGCGCCGCGTTCAATGATAAAAAGTGAAAATGAAGGATGGTGATCTCTCTGGTAATCGTTGACAATTTACGCCAAAATGTTATGAAATAAGATTCGTTAAGAGGGGAATACGCAGGATTATCAGCATCGGAATTTGCGAGACGATCCTGATAAGCGGGTGGCACGTCACCAAGTACGGACCTGCGGTACACCGTTGGAGAAATTGTCGTAGCCAGATAAGAGCGTCGGTTATTCGGGTATTGTGCTCGACTGCGTGGTGTAAGGCAGGTCAGGTACTTCTATATCTCGTTCGAGCTACTCCTCGAGGATCAACGGAAACATGGCGTTCTAATGAAACGTACGAAAGATAGAAGCAGCGTTAACGTTGATCGGAGAGTACGTTCGTTTGATATTTTTCGAATTTTGACCAAATCGTTATCATGGCAACGTTAAGAATGACACGTAAAAACTACAGAAGAGAGAAGATATATATAATTACCGGAAGTACCTGTAGTAGTAGCTTGTAAGACAGGAGAAATTGATATTTTGCTACGCACCGCGAGAATTCTAGCCGAGCTCGTTCGACGAAACACGTAACACGCATTTGCGCTTCCGGTCGATACCTCCGGCCGATAAAACGTTCCCTCGTAATCGTTGTGAAAGAGATTAAATAACGGAGTTTGTCCGTTTCCGCATTGAATAGCACGAACTTCAATGTCAATGTCAGTCGCCCTTTCACCTTATATAACCAACGAGTGCGCTCACCCGCTCGTCCGCTCGCTCGCTCTTGCCTGCTGCATATTACCGGTTTAATGCGTTTCGAGTGGCCCGAATGAAACGAAATAATTTCCATTCGTACGTTCATTCAAGGATCAAAGTTAATTAAGATGGAATTATCAACATCGTTCGGTAAAGTTTCTCCGAGTTTCTTTTCGAGGGGAAAAAAAGAAAAGAAAATAACAGAATCTAACGGCAGGTGAATGTCAAAGGAAACGAGAAGCATTGTAACAACGCTGAAAATCGTTCTGATGAATCGTCCACGGTATCAAGAAGAAATTAGAAGTTAACCGCATGGTCGTTTTGAATTGCAAATTGGCATACTTGCTCCACGGCGATCGTTACTTCGCTGCTTATTCAAAGTCGTTCGCGGGTACTTGAGAAAATGGAAATTTTACGTGGTATCTTTTCTAGGTAAGTGTACCTTCTCTAGTAGCTTGGCGATAGTAAAGCGCGTTTATTACCGATGAGAGAGTCAAGGATAGCTCAGCCTTCGACACTAAATTTAGCCTGCATACGTAATTACCATCTGGAGGTGACACCCGGAAAATGATATAAAATCGTGTCAGAATCGCGTTAAACTTGTTCGCGATCGAATTCTGTTCGTACATCTTCCTATCGAACAACTTCCTGTTTTACGCTCTTCCCAGATAGCCCATCAGCTGCCGCGTTCTGACCACGCAACCGATTTGTCTTTTTCCTTTTTCGATGTAAACTATAATCTTCATCGTGCTCGACTCGAACAATTTAAATTCAATTGGAAGGACGATAAAGCCTGGCGAAGTAACAAAAATTTATCTCAAATATCAAATCGTATTTTAGATGAATACTTTTGAAATCGAGTATCTAAATTTAACTCGATCAATCGATAATCGATCAACGACCTAAACGGAGCTGAATCCAACGGTGTTTTAAAATTCTATAGCGTGTAAACGACTCTTAGTCGATATCGTGCGCGTGTAATATAAAAATTTGAGTGTGCGAAATGAAATAAATAGAAAAGTAGTCGGAACGGAAGTGACTCTGCTTAGGAAAAGTATGTTTTGATCGTACTCGAGAGTAGCTCGGGGCTGTCGACAGGTAGAGCAAGGCTATAGCGAAGCAAAGCGAAGCGAAGGGAGGGAATCTCACGGCTGATGGCTGGCCGTGACTTTACTCAACTCAGCCGGCACTCGGGCCGGCGCAACGCGTCAATGTAGAACGGTCATTGACTCCTGGTGCTCGGCTCGCGAGCCTCCTATATACGTGCAAGCTCGAACCTTCCTCCTTCTCTTTAACCAGTCGCGCTTCTGCGCGATGTGAACACCCGGTACGTAGCTTTACGTGGCTCACCGTTCCTCGTGATACTTCGGCCTTCTTCACTACTCGATCATCGAACCGACTCATTTTTGCTACCTTTATTTACCATCCAATTGTGATCATTCGATCGATCGAACTTAATGCGCTCCGTTGAATGTTCTGCTATACTTCCTATCGCTCGTTCTTGCTAATCACAACGAGTTTTAATTGATTTCTCTTTATCTTCGATTTTCCGAAATTTTTCAGCCTCTGTGTCTTTTGCTATTTTTTGCATTTTTATCGGATCCAATTTAACGTGTATTTCGCGATATAGTAGTGTAGTAGTAGTAGCAGCAGTAGTAGCAGCAGTAGTAGTAGCAGTAGCAGCAGCAGTAGTAGTAGTAGTAGTAGTAGTAGTAGTAGTAGTAGTAGTAGTAGTAGTAGTAGTAGTAGTAGTAGTAGTAATAGTAGTAGTAGTGGTAGTGGTAGTAGTAGTGGTAGTGGTGGTGGTGGTAGTAGTAGTAGTAGTAGCAGCAGTAGTAGTAGTAGTAGTAGTTGTTTTTTCGATAATACAGGATCGATGTAGGGCGGTTATTGGCTTTTTGCGCTAGACTCACTCGAGACCCCCTGCTCGTGTACACACGCCATTCACATTTACGTTCGACGTTGTCTCGAAACGAGTCACCCGGTATATGATACGTGCCTCTGCAGGATCCGTGATACTTTAGGCTTTTTCGGTGCACCGAGCACGGCCAGAAAGTTACGATAATTTTTCTCTTTCTCTCCCTCGATATCTCGTTGCTCCGGGACAATCTTCCATCGAACGATAAAACGTTTCAGAATGAATACGTACTTCGGTGTACGCAGGATGTGAAGTACCGCGGTTCGTGCTAATGGTGTTTCCCTCGGAATACGAATGTGTTTATTTTTTCCCGGTTGACCTTGGAATCCGGCGGCAACGAAGGAATTTTACGATATTTTTATGGAAGATTTACGCGCCGCTGCCACCGCGAACTTTATCGCGGTAAATTCTTGCGAAGAACAGGGTAAGTGAGAATGAGGAAGTGAGTATAATGGCCTTTATAGCGGGGCGCATTCACGCAGACTCGCGCACCTCGCTTTTAACCGGTCCTACGCACCTTCTCGATAATAATAATCGCAACAGCGATAAAAATAATGACTTTGATAATCGCGATAAATTCGCTGTTTGATAACGACACGAGATCGATTAATTGCGACGATGGGGCGTGAAATTTGAGGAATCGGAGGTGCACGTTAAATTATCGTTGCAGAATCGGTGTAAGAAACGGCGGAGAAAATATCTCTAAGTACATTTTGGAGCAAAAATACAAATTGTGAACGCAGTCATTTTTGTTTAAATGTTTCTATGAACTTCTTGTAATCTAATAGACGATCTTGTAAGGATCGCAAGGAAAATGGCATAAAGATCACTTGAAAAGATTTTACGAAAGGATCGAGGGGCGTGTAGACAAATGTGCGAATGCGCGATAATTAATAACAGAACCGTGAAATGCGTGGAACGGGACACCGTGTATATACCGGACGGTCATCGTTACGGTAGCGCGTAATACTTTACGGTTCGGCGTATGTATTATCGCGGAATCGCAGGACAAGCGCAATTTTTGCATGGAAAATGGCGCTACGGTACTTTCAGCCTCGCCGCTCGCCCGCGGCGAACGAATCTAGGCTAGGCCTACGAACGACACGGTCATCGACCACCCTTGATTTTTTTTTTTAAAGACGGAGAAAGCGACACTGCTTCTGCCTTGTACTAATTAGATTATGACAAGATCGAAGTATCTTAAAAAAGAACCTTATAATATTAATCTGATCTTCAAATTCAGTTACATTATTTCGCTATTTTGTATCTAAATTCAAATTTTTTCGTTTGAATCTTTGAATTTCTATCTTTTTCGAATTTTTACAAATGTTTGCGTTTCTTCTGTCGGATTTTTCCCTTTATTCCCTGCCACGAGTGTCAGATACGCTGTAATCATTGGAAAAGGACCCCTTCGTCGAGTGGCCCGTTTGAAAGGTGCAACGACCGTTCCAATAAATCGACCGCCCCCGTCCCCCACCCCAAAATGATTACATACACGCGAGTTTGCAATGACCGCGGCTACGAACCGCGGTCTGCGGATACCGTTATGTCACATTAGTAGGCACCTGCGAGCGTCATTATCCTCTCCTACGGCGTGCCATTCTCAAAATCGAAAACCACTTATCTTGTAACGTGGCAGAAATCGATTCCTTTCGCACCGTTTATGTCTCGTTTAAATATCCCGACGTTCACCCGATGGAGCCCTAGTTTAGCGGAACTTAGTTCCAGTTGATTCAAGCTGTTGCTTGATTGGACGTTACGTTCATTTCGATATCTTTGGTTTTCCTTTCACACTTTTAACGAATCTTATCGCTCGTCATTCCTGTTTCCACGAAGTATAGTGGAGTATAAGTGAAGAACGGAAACGCGTGATTCCTCAAGGATCGACAGATTTTCGAGCAGACGAGTGGAGGAAGAAGAGACCAACGGTGCACCGTTATGTCATATTAGGAAATACGCGCGTTTAACGGTGTTTCTTTATACTCGTTTCGCTGTTTGATACTTTCGAGGTAGCCGAATCGTTTACCAACTGTTCGATAATGAACAAACGTCTTCCGATTACAAAGAACGATAACTCGATTTGTTCATGTTCGGTGTAAATTTACGTTAATCTTCGAATGTCGATCGGCGCACATGGATGGAGTCTAAATTACAGACATGGTGATCGCTTTTAATTTAAAGCAAATATTTGCTTTTCTATTTGTCGTTGAAACTCGATGGATTTTTTCAATGGAAAAGTAGGAAAAATAAAACAGTAACGACAGATCAACAAAAATAACACGATTATTCTGGATCGACGAAGCTTATACGATGCGAATCTGTAAGACAAGGTGAATCGCGAACAATGCACTCGGGAACGAAGCACGGATTGCGTTATTACCGTTCTCTTTTTTTCCAGGCTTTAACTTTGGTCCTGGTACCGTTAGGGCCAAGGCTCTCAAAGAACCGAGCGTGAAGAAACACTTTCTGTATTCGAAGAGCTCCTTCTATGACGTAACTCGCGCACTAAAGGGTCTCAACCGTTTGAAGTAACATACTCCATGCTATTTTATTGCTCCATCGTAGTTAAGCCATCGATTACACGTGGAATTTGCTGGCAACGATTAGAAAAGGAATCTTACACGTCGTTTAGTTATTGCTCGATACCATTTATTCCATTCTTCGATTAATTTTTACTAGCGGAGTGTGGTTGTACGGTATCGGATTCGCAACTTTCCTCGTAACAATTTTGCTCCGTTTAGCGGTAAAACTATGTCAGGTCACCGCGTGTTCTCCGGAACTCTCCAGAAAATTGACCGCTTCTTTTAGAATGATTAGGAGGGGGCGCGCGCCTACTTTTATAGTAAACAAGCGCGAACGTGTTTGTTGTAAGGATTGTTACGCGTGAAACATTACTCGGACCAGGGGGTTGCTTTGAAATTTAAGACATCGTATACCAGCTGAATAGGAGGACTCGTCACTCACCTTAGACGTTTCCCTGGAAGCCGGCGAATCCTGACACAACCACGGTAAACTGTCAAAGTTCACAAGTCAAAGTCACTGACATATCTTCAGGTCGTAATGTGGTCCGTCAGCGGTCACTAGCGTCTACGCGCGAAACTTTGGCGAACCGAATCGATCTCATCGACTCGATTCTCGTTCCCGACGAACAAACAAACTTGAACCGAGTTTTTCAACTGCTTTTGCCGGCACTGCTCTCGACGTAGTCTCAACTTCCTCCCGATCTTTTTGAGGTCCCAGAAGAGGAAGTTCCCTGTGAGTGGAACAACTCGAAATTAACGACAGAACGTCGCTGCCGTGTTCTCTCCCTTATCGACGATACGCTCGATCTTCGTGGTCCGACCTGTTCGTGGCTTCGTCACTAACCTCGCAGGATTTCTCGCGAAGGTCCGAGCGCGCGTTAAACAGAGGAAGACAGGCGGTAGCGCGGAAGAACTAAGCGCGTTGAAGAAGCGATCGGAATCACGCGCGGAGGACCTCTCCTCGCTCCTTGGCGAAGAGGACTGCCTCGTCCTTGACGTACGGTCGTGTACACCGTGCGAAGCCGCGTGGTTCGAACTGACGAGTACGGTGGGTAAGGTGAGTCTAGGTGTCTCCTTGTGTACGAATCGCGGTGTGCGCGTGTACGCACTAACGTAACCACGTTACCGTGGCGCGTTCGTGTGCGTCGCCGGGAGGACTGACGGAGGACGGGTAGCGAGGAAGGAAGAGGAGGCCGGCTCCGCTCGCCTCGACTCGACGAGTAGTCTCACTTCGCTTCTTTTCTCTCTGTTCCCTTCTCTTCGATTCTCTTCCCGTTCCTACACTCTAACCGGCCCCTCGAACCCTCTTCGTCTTTCTCGGCCGCGCGAGTTCGAGAAGCGCGAGCAGCAAGCGGCGGCACCGGCGAACCTCCTTCCTTCGATTCGTTCTTTCTTCTGCCTGACTCTTTCCTCGTTCTCTCCTTCCTTTCTTTCCTTGGATTCTCGGCTCGTTCCTCGACAGTGCAGAGGACGCGGTGCAGCCGGTACGTTTCGTTCGTTCGGTTCAGTATTCCCCATCGACAGAACCAACGGTACTCTTCCCCACCCCCTTCGTTCGGCTCGGCACAGCTCGGCTTCGCTCCGAGTTCTCCTCAGCGAGAAGGCGGTAGCCTTCTCTCTGCTTCTTCTCTCTTTCTATTCTGTGCTCCTCTTCTCTGTTCATCGCCGCGGCCATCGAGTAGCCCCGCTCTCTTCGCCTCTTTTTTCATTTGCTCGCTCTCTTTCTCTCTGTTTTTCTCGACGCGCCTTCCCTCCCCAAGACGTGGCTGTACACGCGCGTAGGTCTCGCTTCTTCCGTCTCCCTTCGCGAACGAGCGCGCAACCGTGTCTTCTTTCTCTTCTGGTTACTGACCTCCGAAAATACGAGCCGGAGGACCCAGGCGTATACACGTCTTTTCAACCTCCGAGCTTTCCACTCTAATCCATCTTTTCACCGCGATCAGGAAGACGGTCAAGGGTAATCTAGTGGAGCCAAATCAGCAGGTCGAAAGGGGGTTTGATTCTCCATTGTCACGCTCTCGAATATTCTCACAACTTTTGGGAAACTCGAGTTAGCCGCCCCGAAAGCGAAGAACGTCGTTCCCACTGTTTCTTCTTTTCCCTTTTTTATTTTCCTTCGAAAGGGGTTTGAGTCCACAAGTCGAAGATAGCGTTAAATGGAACGACAGCCGTGGAAGGTATGGAGTCACGCAAAAAGAAACGTCTCTTAAAGGCGGCTGGAATCGGCGATCGGTTAATTATATAATTTCAATCGACGTGCCGTTTTTACGCTGGGTTGTCTCTTCCGTGTTTCTTGCTCCTGGTTACTGACCTTCGGAAATCCGAGCTATCAGCCGCCACTCGTTTTCTTTTCGCGTTTCTTCGGCTTCGTTCTTAACGGCCGAGGAGCGACGACGGGGAATCTGGTGTTGATGATCGTGGAAAAAGTCGCGGATCGATTTCGCCACTTCCTTTCTTCGCCACCGTGATAATTATCGCGCAACCTCGCTACCGTTGCAAGCTCTACTCTTCTGTCATCGTACCTTTAATCGTTGCATTGCCCGTTCGATTATCGTTCACTTCGATAACCGCGCTTCTGCGAGCGGATCAACGAGCGGAAAAGTAGGAAAAAAGATGGTAGCGCGAATGGCCCGCGCGCTATGCCGCGTGCGTTCACTGTGAATCGTCTTTCCGGGCGTTAAAGTCTCCGAGCTCCAATGCCACGTGATGGCGCGGCTCCGTCGAGAAATACGAGACCCTCGACAACCATGTCGATTTATCAACCTTTAACGCGTTGCGTAAGAGGGCCTCGCCGATCGAATAATACGTTTGATGCGTTGCGTCGGTGTTTCCGTCTGTGTAATCGTAAATTTGAAAGTCGATTGAAAGTAACGACGAGGGCAAGCGCGCGATCACCAGAGAATGACCGTGAATGAATTATTTTCCATGTTGATCGTCCTCCTCTCGAGGATTCGAAACGCAAGAGAAACGTGAAATCGAGAAAGACGGATACGACGAGAAGAGGAAATGGCGGTGATAACGAAGAACGATAGGATGCGGCCACTTTTACATAATACCGCGTATGCTTGGAAACAACCACGCCGCGAAACGATGCCGAGATCGATCGACCGTGTCCTGTCGAATTACTCCCATTGGTTAGTCGCGTTCATTTTTTTTCGTTCGTCGTCGCGAAGGATTTCTATCGAGCTTAGAATGTCTATGATGGGAGCGTCTTTCTAAGCAACGTCCGATTAAAATGCACGATGCTGCGGTGGAGAGAAGGGACGAGCTAACGCACGATAGAAGCGACGAAGGTGAATTGTCTTCGAGGTAAATATACCGCGTCGTTAGGATTATGCTCCAAGATCGTCGATCAAGATACTCGATCGTCGCATCGAACAGCGCTCCATGAAAATCTGCTATCGGGTTTCCTCCGTCGCGCTTGTCGTAAACTTCACGGGCACTGTTTTTATGTTATGTCCTTTGCCCGTTAGACGCGTAATACTAAAGACAACGAAATTGATTTCCCATCGCAGCACCGGCGTGGAAAAATTACTCGACGTTTTACGAATACTGTGTAATTTTAGAAGGATTAGCAGCTTATTAAGAGTTTGTATTATTTCAAAATGTTAAGATTTATTTCTTTGGAAGCGAGCAGAACAAAAAATTCTATCTCTGGATAATCTCTGGAGGAAAAGAGCGATCGGTCGTACCGCGCGGAGCGGGTAACCGGAACGGAACGGAACGGAGTGGAGCGTTCGCAAGTGGTTACTGACCTCTAGCATCGAGCACTCTTACGCTTGCACTACTTAGCTAGCTCGTCGTTACCGAGCTGCGTACCGAGCCGCCGTGATCATGTTAAATCGCCACTTTTCTCGGCGTACCTTCGACGTTGCGGCGTTACCTTTACCTTCACCTTGCGCTTCCCGCCACCGTCGCTTCCGCTCGCTGAGACGCCGGAAGGCCAATAACGCGTTTCACCACTCTTCTACCGGAAGCGCATTCTCCGATCTATGTCATAGACTCTTCCTATATACATAGAATCTTCGTGCAAGGAATTTACTTTTCTCTAGGTTTTCCGTTTACATATATCGTCGTCTTTGTCTAATTTTGCAAAGTGCTTCTTAACGTTTCCTTTTCCGTAAAAAAAAAAAAAGGAATCGTCGAAAATCGATAACGTTGAAAAGTAAAAGGTTAAAACGCGCGAAAAAGCGTGCCGGCCGCTTTCGAACTGAGCTCAAATTGAAATCACGTTCGCGGAATCGGAAGAAAAATCGACGATTTTCCCCTGATATCGCGTTAAACGTGGTTCAGAAGCGCAAAGTATGACACGGCCGGCGAGAGATGTCCGTTGCGAGTTCGTTAACCCCTGAAAATACTCTCTTACATCGTGGTTGCGTGCACCGCGCACCGGGATGCACTAGTTTACTTCTTTCCATAGAGGTGGAGGTGGTCTTGTCTTGACTGTGTATACGTGTACGTTGCATCGCGCCGCGGCGCTTCTCCTCACCGGGACTCCGCATTAGAAACTTCACCTACATCGGCCAGATGCCTCTCTTCTTGCCTCGAATTCTGCACGGCATTACCGCCGCCACTGCTGCTTCGAACAGTAATTAACTCGAACGATTCAACGATCCACTGTGAAACCAGGAAAGTGTATAAACTTTGCTAGCTCTAGCAGCTCTAGATTCAATGAAAACTTTCCAACATCGATGTTAGAGATTTGCACGGTTAACGTTATACAGCACCAAGGAACGATGCTTTTTCCTTTTCACGTTCCTCCGTGGATTATGTGTATCAGGATGAACGATGAAATCGACTAAAGAAAGTATTCCCAATTGATTCCGTTAGCTGGAAAATCTATTTCACCTACATTGCAAGACTAATGTCGTCTCCGCGCAAAATGTAATTACGCGCTCGAAATTGCCACTGTTTTCGAACGCGATAAGAACGTTCAACGATTAGTGCGGATGACAGCTCCAAGATTTGCAATCAAGCCGCGTGTCCGTTTCAAGATAAGAAGAGCCAACAATCATCGAATATTACGTCTAAACGCTCTGTAGAATTACAGCGTTATAAATTTCGACAAACAGATTTCTTCCAGACTTTTTCCTCGAGTTATTCGACACTTTCCCTGCTTGTACGGTAACGCTTCCTGCCGACGACTGTTCGATCCGCAACGGGATCCTCGATTTAGAAATTTTAATCCGTTTCCATGGAGCGAAGATCCAATAACCCACGAGAACCTTGAATACTCGATGGACAGCTCTATCCTTGAAACGTCCTCGCGCCAGCTGCTTAATTTAACAACCGCGTATTCTGAGAAATGTCTCTCTATCGTGGCCTTCGCTACCGAAATACCCACGCGTAAACCAATGCACAATGGCACTTGACACCGCTCTCCTACTCTTTTTCGGTTTTCTAACGAAACTCTATAATCCCTTGTACAAATCTCAGAGCTATCAAATGAGAGAAACAAGACTTGGTCTGGGAAAGTCATCGAAATGTCGACGCTCGAAAGGGAACGAGCCTGGAGGTGAGGGGAGAAAATTGTGTTAACGTTACTCGAGGCTGGCTGACTCGTTTTCGTTTGGGCCCAGAAATTCGAGCGGTACGTCCCTGACGGTCTCAACGTCTGGCTAGGCTAGGCACGGGAGTACTGTTAGCTTTGGGTCTGAGTCGCGAATCGAATTGAAAGGAGAAACGAAAGAAGAGGAAGAAGAAGAAGATGAAGAAGTAGAAGTAGAAGAAGAGAAGCGCGAGATGGAGGAGGAGGAAAAAGTCGAAAGGGAGGAGGCGTTGGTGGTAGAGGGAGGGGATCGGGGAGTGGGTAGAGAGCTGCGTGGAATCCTAGGGTGAGCCATAATGTAACACCAAGTCGGAAACATCGAGGTTCGTCCTCGCTTGCCTCGAGCGAGGGACGCCGCCGCTCGCTCGCTCGTTCTTCGTCCTCGCTCGCCTCGAGACCGCTCAGAAGTGAAGTGGCACACAATGCGTAAGAGTATTTTCAGGGGTCGACGACCGCTCTGCTTCCTCGAGGCTGTCCCTAGCGATGGCTTTGACCGCGAATCGAACGGTATCGACGCCTCGCACTTGACAAGCCTTTCATCGTTCTGTGTCTGGCAGAGATAACTTTTACGATTAAATTCAATCGTGTATACCTATGTATCAGTTAATCGCGAATTCGTATTCGATAATAGCGAACTTATGAGCAATTATCGAATATCAATCGGATCGGCACTATGAAATTGAATCGGATCTGTCGTTATCAAAACCCTTTTGCTTTCCCTCACGGTCATCTGTCCCGTTATTTTTTCTTCTTCCTCTATTTGACTCGCTTCTTTTAAAAGTTGTAGCTTCTTGGTTGGCCCGAAATACGACTAAATTTTTAATCTTAAATAATATTGCGTCAGTGGAATAGACCTAACGTTTCCCTGAAAAACTATACGTCATAATTCGTTCTAAGCGCAACATTCGAGCATTTAATTAACCGGGCGAAGGTCTGCCTCTTGCGATCTTTCGTTTTCCCAACATGGATTCGAGAAACTCCGATGAGAAACATTCGCGCCCGTTGAAAAAAAGCGCGGGGTTACGGTTCAACGATTTTTTTCGCCGCTTTGGCGACCGGTTTATCACATTTTTAACAACCGGTTCCTCTCGACCGACCGTTGGAATCGCGTTACCGATTGTATGCAAAGCGCACGCAACGCGGAAGTTTTTGCATCGCTAAAAATTTCCAAGGGTTACAAAAATCACCATCCTGTATGATACCGATTTTCATCGAGCGATCCTGCGCGAAGCCCAGGAAACCACAGATCCTTGGTAAAAAAAAACGAAAAGAATCAGTGGTCTATTCTAGTCGGCAAGTCATTTTTTGCACGGAGTTCAATGCTCGAGGTTAAAGTCCCGACCCTGAAACTTTTAACCTGTCGAATTCGTAGCCGCCGGTGACTAAGCTTCCCATTTATCTCATATCGACGATCGCGTTATTGTCGTGCTATTTCGTAACTAACTAAGCAACATACGTATACGAATACACAACGATCCTCCTCCGCGTTGCTCGTTCGATCGCGCACAGGAAACGCGTGCTACGTGACGCAAGATCTAAATTGGCGTTGATGCCGCGCAAAAAAAATACGTCTTTTAACATTTTTGTATATGATCGTTTGACCACGCTATTATAACGGCAACAACGTGACCCACAGAAATATTCGACAACCTAAGAACGTACGTGTTCTAGGAAAAAGAGCAACGACATCGATCATCAGCTCCTAGTTCGATTCAATTCCTATCGTGCAACGATTTTGAATATCCGCGGATGAAACGCTGCTGTAAGACGTTATCGCGAATGATCGAATCGAAGCACCGAGCAATGCGACGAACAAGCTGACGAGACATTGGCGATCGGATCGATCGTAGGTTGTCGAAGCGGTATCCGTTTCGGGGTGAGAATGGGGGCGCGCAAGGTGATCGCGCGATTCCGCTTTGAAAAGGGAATTCTCCCGTGACACATTCGTTTTTATCGCTATCTGGCTCGAGCACGAATCTCAGCCGTGGTTTCTGGGCATATACGGAAAGTCGGCGAGTCGTATGCTGCTCCGTATACGAGGCATTGACCCGACGTCACCGCATTTCGTTCTTATACCTGGCCAAGCTCCTATGGAATGACTCGCTTACTGTTCCCTCCGCCATTCTCGCAGGTGTTTGTCCCCGTACGTAAACAAATCCGCTTCTAACGGGGCCCCGAAACGATTACGTTCCCCATAGGGGAATACAGGACAACGTATCGCCTTACGTAATCGTCGATTTCGACCGGGCCCGCTTGCGGTACGGTCGAATTCTTGCGACTGAAACGAAACTTCCTCTTCGGTGAGAAAGTCTCGGCGTACGGTTTTGTCCGGATCGTTCCTGCAGAGTTTAGAATGCTCGATTAATTAGAACGGACGATTGGCAGGACTTAGCGTAAAAATTGTTGCTAACTTATTATTGCAGAGGAAGATAACAAATTGTCATACTAACGAAGCACTAACCGACGACGTTACAAGCTATTACGTCTTTCAGCGAATCATCGCTCGACGAAACCCAAAGCATATTACCTTGTTCACTCGAGAAGATTAATTTCTCCGGAAACTACGAATAGAGGTGGTTTAATCTCTTAGGTTGCGCAACGTTCTCGCATTCTACGACCATCTTAGGTCCACCGAAAGTTCCACGAATTCCAAGCTTTCTTGCAATGGCTGATTAAACAGAGACCTAACCGTTCGAACCAAAAATGTTCGAAGGAACATTTACGAATTAAACAGAAAGATGAACGAATAGCGGTGCAGGTGTATCGCAAAAGATTAGAAAGATGACGGACCCGATGCGCCGGTGCATTCTCGACGTCGTTGGCCGCACGGACTTAGTTGGGAACGAGGAAGACCTAGTTCGAAGGTAGAACGGCGCAACGGCACTAGGTCACGCATCGCAGTTCCTGAACGGCGCGAGCGTTTGTCTATGTGTACACGGGCTTGTATGTACATGTGCATGTGCATCGAGCACCCGGTACGCGGCACGCATACGCGACGAGAGAGTCCGACGATAGTCGCCGTGCTAGAAGAGACGAGAGGACCTTCTAGTCACGACGATCACCACAACGAAATTTCGAACGTTCCAGACTCTATTGTCGTTTGTCGGCCGTTTTTCAACGATCGCGCGTTAGAGGATGAGGTAAGTTGAGAAAAATGGTCGTAGGAGTGAGGTCGTTCGCTTGAAGTTATTTTTAGATATGAAACTTCAAGATAAATATTCGAAGGTCAACGTTTTTTTCAACGCTAGGTATATATTTTTAAATATATGCAAAGACCAATAACCTTCTTCGAACAAGATACAACTTTCATCGATGACAGACTTTTCGAGTATCTGAGAAATTTGTCCCAGCGAGAGCAATCTTTATTGGTTTGAACGCATAGAGCTCTTCCGGTCATCGAACGCGATAACGATCACGGTTTTCGAAACAAACACGTTCATTCATGTCGAATGGTTTCGTAGGGCTTTCACCCTCTATCTTCGTGCCAAGGTGCGGCCGCCTTCGAACGAACGACGAGTAAGAGGCACGATCACCGCGAGGACTAACGGTAACGCCGAGTCGTTTTGTCCCGATTGCGTTTAGGGAACTTTTCCATTCGACGGTAACGAAAGTACCGTGGCGTGGCCTGGCGAGCGTATAGGGACCCGCATGCGAGAGAGTGAATTTCGTCATTCCAGCCATCGACGAGGAAATCTACATCCGAAAGATGTACTGTTAAGCGACCGTTCGAAGCGAAGGTGAAACGACCGAGCGGACCGTTGGGTTCAATGGAACCGATAAAACCGAGCATCGATTCGATTGCTGTTATCGACGCCAGCGAGGCTCGTTTCGACCGATGAAAAACGACCTCGCTTCTCCGACACCGGAATTCGTATCGAACCAGCTGCAATTAGCGTTCGAGGTGGATGAACGAAGAGCTTGCAGAGGTTCGTCGAGTCGTCGAATGTGATCGACGCTCTATTCGAATAGATGGCGGGTGTTCAAAGATAGCGTAGTAGTATAATTTTCGGAGTGACAATGTCACTCTATTGTTTAGCGAACACTGGAGGCGACGGATTTCCAAGAGACGTAGGTAGTCGGATTTTTCTCGTCTGCCTGGAGAAGATGGACGCGGTGTTATTACGGTGACAATGCGAACGGGATGAACGTCCTGATCTCGTCACTGTCCTCGGACAATGACCTCTCGTAAAATCGTCGACAAAATTTCGCGAACGTCCCTCGCTATTCACCGATCAGACTTTGGTCGTTTCCAGTACCTGTTTGACGCGAGAGAAAGGAACAAAAACTCGAGCTCCGTTATCCGATCCATCAGTTCCCCTAAAAGAAAGAAAAAAATTTGCCTGCGATGTTTAGTCATAGGGGAGAATTAATCTCGTGGCTGTTAATTTTCAGACGCTGTGCAAAGCGGCAGGAGCGAACCGGCCGGAGCAGAGTCGATCCGAGCGGAGCGCGATTAAAAGTGAAGCCTCTTGACCACGTGGCCGGAGGTCAAAGTGGCGTAGGCAGACGTTACTCTCTTCGTCTGGTTGGCGGGTTGGTGGCCGCCGCGCGGTGGAAGCGAGCCGCGAGGCTGGCAGTGGCGGCGGCGGTGGCGGCGGCGACGACGGCGGCGGTGGTAGCGAGGCCTCGTCGAGCGGTATGGTAAGTGTGTTAACAACGTAAGCGGGGTGAACGCCCTCGATAGACCTAGACCCAAAAAGCGCTCGTTCCATGGGCAACTGCCACTGGCACTGGGTTAAGGCGAAGTCATGTGACGTGGTGCAGGCACATAAGTCGTGCACATCGCACGCACACTGGCGCAACGCCATTACTTTCACGCGTATGCGTTCGTTTCTGCTCGCATGGACGCGCACGCTGGGGTTCGTCGGCCTGACCATCTCGCGGAATGCCACGGAATTGTTTCGACACGTTCTTTTCTACGCAACATTCTACGACTCACCGTTACTAGGACGCTCGCTATTTATCATTTTTTTTTTCATTTTCTTCGCTGCTCTACGACGATGGCGGATTTTGGTCAGGAAATCGTTTGTCATCGCGTCCCTGACTTTTGATTTTTCGGCGTCACACGTGATTCTCGTTCTTATGGCGAACGAGTTTTATAACGGACAAAGACGTGTTTAAACGATCGAACGATAGATCGTAGGCAGATTCTAAGCGTTTCGGAGCATTCTTGTTGTGTAATTAGCGAAAGTTCGAGATCCGAGTTCGATCGCGCGTCATCCTCGAACCTTTATGATTCATTGCTTACCGTTTGTGGCGTGTCGAAGCATTTTCCTTTCGATCGTTCATCGGCGAGTTCGACGTCACGCGATACCAATACACTTTCGAATATTCTACGAAATTTCAGAAGCGGAGTTCCCTATTGCTAACGAGAAACGTCGTACTTTCAGTCGCGTCTTACAAATTTGGAGCGAGTCAGCACGGATCGGTGGTCTAAAGATTAAACAAGAATTTCCCTCGTTTTCTACGATTCCTGTTCTACATTTCGACTAAACGGCCGACCGCTCGTCGACGTCATTATCCGCTCCGGGCGGCCGTTGAAAGAAAACAACGATACTTCTTTCTCGACGGCCGTTCACCCCGACACCCGAACTCCTTCAGCCGATAAACAAATTACAATCGACATGTGAACCATCAAGATACCGGTACATCGACCATGTACGAGGATCTGCTCGCGCGACAATCAACGACCATTTTCAGGTCCAATAATCTTGGGCTCCTTACCAAACTGTCTTGAAAATAGAAATTAATCCCACACCGGGATACGAATATTTCTGCCCTGTTCCGCTCTATATTCCCATCACGGATACACGTTACACGCTACTGCGATCGGTATACATCGTTCTCCAAAATCCTTCCACGAACAAACGTTCTCGGTTAAAGCATTTAACTCCATTATTCTTCGTAGTCGATTCCGTGATCGATGGAAACTAGTTGAACGAGCCGCGATTGCTCGTTCGTGGGTTCAAACGGAAGGAACAAAGGAAAACTCGGAAGTAGAAAATCCAAATAGCGTTTCGCGTGAACTCGATGTTTGGGAGATGAGGATCGGGGCCGCCCGCTACACGATGATTATCCAGCCTCGCATAACTGGCGAGGAAAGGTATGGATGTATAGTACGTCCCAGCGGTCGGTGGATGGAAGTCCATCCTTGATGGAGGTTACTCCGGGCCATCGTCCCACATCTTCTTGGATATGAACTTGTGTCTTCGTTCGACTTGCCTCCGATCGTCTCCCTTCGCTTCTCCTTCGTCCTTCTTCCTGCCACCTCCACCGCATCCCCGCCACCATCGTCACACACCATCGTCACCATCCTCGTCCTCCCTCGTCTTGTCTCCGTTCTGGCTGTGTCTTGGCTTCTGGCTGTGTCGTGTTGCGTGTTGCTCGTCCTCGCCACCTCCACTCGGACCTAACCCCCTCCAGCAGCTTCGGCTTTTCTCCTTCTTCGGTATTCTCATCCCCTTCCTCCGAGAGGTCGATTCCAGTGGCGTGAGTTACTCGCGATTCGGGTTCCGAATGCCGATCGACGGAGAACTCGGGCTGCCCTTCGTTTAAGGTAGCTCGGTTAACGGAGATCAAGGGATCGATGAGACCACGCGATCATCCCTGTTCCTATCGGTGACGTAAAGATCGAAGAGCTGCGATTACGATAGAAGAACGTAGTCGCTTGCGATCGATAAGTTAGAAGAAAAAGATCTGTAGATAAGTTTGATACGAAGAAAGTAAGTTTGAGAAGAACACTTTCGGTTAAATGTGCTTACAGATATTGCCAGAACTGTCTTCAATGCTGTACCGATTAAATATCACCGTAACTGGGATCTTTATTCCACGATGAGACATCGTACGGTGAATCGGTCAAAATTATGCTAACTCTGACTCTTGAGAGAGAATGAGTTGTCACTAGACTGGGAGTAGGGATAGAGATTTAGTATAGGAGGATGACGATAGATTTGGGAGTTACGCTGTTTTGAAAGTGAAAAAGGCAATGACATCCTTAGAAATACTTTTAATTCGATGCTACGTTTGCTGGCATCGAATGAGTTTGTCGCTGTTGCGCGTGTTAACATCAGTAACGTCGTTCCTGCTGTCGGCAACGAACATCACCCCGACTTGTGCAGGAATACCGCGGAAGGTCGACGGACAAGGTAGCGCGACCTGGATTACGCTCGAGTTATCGGTTCCCTTCGCACTTTGTTGCTCACAGGGTTAAAGCAATCGCTTCTCGCGATTCTGAAAAAGAAAAAGACTCGGAGGAAGAGGCAGCACACTTGCATCTCTTCTTCGATCAACTCGATCGACGCGACTGGTGATCGATGAGCTCATCCTGATCGGTGATCTCAGTCCTCAATCTCGTTTTCTATCGACGCTGACGGATCCTTTGAAATTCTTTCCACCTGTGAATCATCAGACAAATTTCGTGTGATTGAAAATACATGATCGTGAAGGAAATGATAATGCAATGGCGGAACGTCGATAACGAAGGATTCAGCGAGCAGAGACCAGGTAAATGGCCCGAACGTTGAACCGACGAATGACCTCCGACAACAACGGCCTCCGTTTTCGGTGTCGAAATCACCGTCGCGCCAGAATAATGCCTTTACGGCTTCGTGCTTTCGACTTTTACGACTGATCGTTAAACGAAACTCCTCCTCCATACTTGAGCTTCCGAGCTTGTTCATCGGTTACAGAGAAAACACCGATCTCTGTCTCCGGAATTTTTTCCATGTCTAATTGTCTCGTGAGATTTCGTTGGAAAGGATGTTTCTTCTTAAGGAGTCATGGACAAATACACGAGCCATCCGCTTAGTCACTAAGAATGGCTGTAACAAAAGCTTGAGAAATTTATGCTCAAGATGGAATTTCCGGCATAATCAAGCTTAACAATGTAGTAATGAAATAAAGTTTAAACAAAATGCAAAGGGCAAGAGCTATGATATCTTCTCTCTTTCAAAAATGTTCTATGCATTCATCCTGTTCTGTTAAAGTTAATAGATCCATTATCTGTAATTCTAGGAAACTCGCAGCTATAGACAATTCTGAAAACGGATCCGAAGGAGAAAGGGGGTGACTAGCTGCGTCGACCCAATAAGGCCGAGGGGATTTTCAGGGACACCGGTTACAGAAACATCACGATAGCTCATAGAAGTCAGAAGAGGAAAGGGGAAAGATGATGGAAAGAGTAGGGAGGAAGGAACACGGTCGAGAGAGGGTTTCTATGTGTTCGGGACGCGGTCGAAGACACGAGACACACGGCGACCGCTCGTTACATAAGTAAGGTAAAGGATCTCCTCTTCTGCTCTCCTTGAGCCGATCCACATCCGCGATTATGCCACTTTCCATCGACCTCGCTTCACCTCAGCTCGCCATACACCGACGGCACATGTGTACAGTGTACGTGCAACGGAAGCTCGTGATTTTCTTTATGGACTGAATTCGGAACTTCGTGAAATCGATCGACAGGGATCTCGGGTTTCAGGGAAAGGATATGCTCGTTTTAAAAAATCGAAAGGCATCGAACGATAACTTTTTACGATTAGTTAAACAAAGTACTCGAAGATACTTTAGATCGATCTTTTAAACGAATGCTTCGGAAAATAAAACTAGTCGAGTTTGGTGTCGGAAAATCGAAAATAGAAGATTAGATATAATACTGTATTTTATCTCCGAAATAAAAGGAATTGTGTCACTTTTTCTCTGACACGCCCGGAGAAAAGGAAGCTGAAAATTATGCCGACCTATTCTGTAGCCCTTGCACACATTGTCCGGAAAAATGCTGCGGTGCGAAAAAGATTTATTAAACGTCCCGTTTTTTCTTTTCTCTCGGGCCAGAGACGTTTTTAATTAGATAGCGAAATTTGTACTTTGGTCTATTTACTTCCTTCTCTTTAAAGCAAAGATGCCTCTCGAAAATTTGCCCTGCCTTTTTCTCGTCGTTCCCATTACTCTTTCACAATTCTTTGCAAACGGCATTCTATTTGCTCTTGATTCACCGTTAACGAAAATTAACCGCCCGAAAACATTCTTTGTTGGTATCTGCGCGGAGAGGGATCAAAGTAAACGAAACTTCGTCGAGAATAAAGTGCATCGAACGAATCGGCGGTAATCGAACTGGCGTCATTTTAGCACGCGGTTCCGTATTATGTAAAGCGATTCGCATCGGCGGAAGACGCGTCTTGCTTCGTGGACCAATTTGTTACGTCCACGGTTTTTACGAAACACTCATTCGCCGCGCTGGTCCGTTTTATTCTTTCCCCTTCCATCCTTTTTGCTCGCCATCGCGATGTAAAGTTAATTGGCGTAGCGCCGCGCGGTTACTCGATTTACATGAGTTTTAATTAAGCGACTGCGTTTGCTCGTCTCACAGCGAACGATACCTACCGGGGCCACGTGGAATTTTTGAAGTAATTGTTATGTGTTTTGCACGCCTTGCCCTGCCGAGGTATGAAAGAGGGGCTGGGCAGATACAAATCTTCAAGATCGTAAATTCGCTTTTTTAATGTTACACCGCGAGGGCTATCATTCTCATAATGACCTCTTTAATTCACCAGCATATTTTCGACAATTACTACGCTCTCTCGTTTGCTCTTCTCATCTTTTGCCTGACGTAAAAATCGTTTCCCGTGATCGTTGAGGTTCCTTCGAATAAATGGACACTAGATCTTTTTATAGTCGGATTATGGTTCCCTGTGTGAGATCGGTGACATTGATAGGTCAACGAACTTCTCGAATGACCTTGCCTTGGTAAGTATAGCGGTACGGTGAAAAGATTCATAGGCAAGTAAGTTTTCTCCTACTGGACGAATAAAACGGAAATATCGTGTTTGGTATTATCGTTTCTACACTTTAGACGATAAATAGATACAGTTACGTACTTTTTTTCGTTTTGTCTTTGTTAACTTTGTTCGTTTTTCGTTTAGTACTTTGCTGTGACATATATTAATTGTTTCGATCTTTTACATTTAGCGGGGTTTGTTCGCACGCGACTAAACGGTATGGTCATCTGGCGGTGAGAAAGCTGAACTAAAATGTCACTTATAATATGCTACTACGCGAGTACATCTCGTCTGTAATGACATATAAGTTCGTGTCACATGTCTTAGTCATTAAAAAATTAGAGATTCTGTTATGCTGCAGATACAGACAAGGTACAAAACAGATGCGACATGTAACACTTTTGCCTCACGTTTTGAGGATTTCCTGATTCTCTTACCATTTTCGTGTCACATGCGATGTTATCGATTCGATATACATATATACATAGTAGCGATTTGAATAACATAATACATAATTTACTAGAAAGAAAGTTTTCGAACTTGTGTGCAAGATTTGTAAATGATCCCAACCAATCAGGAGTCAGTCAGGTGAAGATTTGGCGCTAGATGACGTTATACAGCGAAAAAATGAGAAAAAAATGAAGATCTGTACGATTATTAGGTTCGTTTAACTAATATGTTCTTATTTAATAGTTTGTTAGATATTGTTGTAGTGAGATTACCCGAGTATAGCTAATGTGTTTGCCGAATATTATTTAAACGGACGCGTTACCAGTCTTCTATTTTTCTATGTTATTACAGTAAAAGTATGTTTTTAAGGACGAAATGTAATATTTTGTATATTTTGTTACAGATTCTTCATAACATTTCCCCTTTCGCCAGGAAGGATGTAGCGGTGTCTCAGCTTTAAGCATGTAAGGGTTTTTACACTGTATCCCAATTAACTTTATTCCCCTATTTTTCCGTAACAATGTAACATTTTATTTTGTACTTCGTTTCATTATATTCCTTGTATTTTACGATATTATTACTTTAAACTTTCAAATTAATTAGCGTTATCATTGAGAATAAATTATAATACTTTATGCTTTGTTACAAGTTTCTTTTGGCCTTCGCTTCTTCCGTCGAATTCGGCGGTTCTGTCTGATGACGCCTTGGTCATGGCTTCCCTTGGGCCACAACGATATCGATGACAACGTTCTTCGCATTTAATCATGAGTCGCATGCATCTTTGTTTTTCTGGTCACTCAATCGTGTCGTAGGATGAAAGGTCCGAATCGACACGGGTGACCGATCGTATTACGTAGAATTTTTAACTAGCATGGTGACCGCAGGTATTTATTATATCCATGAGTAGTAACTTTTTTTATTTGTATTTTATTCTTTAGTTGAGGGCAGGTTTTCTTACGAATCGCGTTTTTAAGTGTTGTTGATCAATGCATGTATGTCAGTGTAATATTTACATACTACAATATAAACAATCTGTATGAATAGCATAATGTAAATAATTAATGTATGTTTAAACGATTGAAAATGACAGAATATATTCATTATAATTATTTATAAAATCAAATTATATTCAGTATGATTATTTACAAAGATTAAATGTCCATACAGTATATATTGTATGAATATTGAAATAAATAGCGAAATGGTTTTGTTCAAGTATTTTGTAGTGGAGAAGTCTGATACACTCAAACTTCGTTAGCACGAAGATTTTAATTATGATCGAAATTATTATAATGCTAATGATGATTACATTCAATCTTATCTTCTATTTTACGATAACGTGGAATAACATTATTATTTAAGTTATATTTTCAACATAATTTTAGTGCAATTTGGAATATGAAATATGAAGGCATTATGTCTAATTTTGTTCACTTGTTAAGGTGTATCAAATTTCACGTGTAAGCAGACACTTCGCGATCAGAAGATTTCAGAATCAAAACAAGTTTTGAGTCATTCTTTGTGCTTCGAAGATGTGTTTTAACGACGAAATAACTCCAGGATGTTTCTGTTGGGCAGTATTTCAGTTAGAATTATTGATATAAATATTATTTGAAAATTAATAAAGTAAGGTAAAGTACAGAATCAGTAAAATTTGAATGAAATAGGGCTATTATCTCTTTACATGAAAATTGTAAAAGATATGTCAATTATATATTTAGCCTAGAATTTTCAGGTTTAACACCTTCCATGTTCATTGCCAGCGCTTCACTCACCGACTCAGGTACTGCCGGATAGAAGAAAGACAATGGGTACGATGACTAGTTCATAAGATTAATAATTTCTCAGTAACTGATGTTGCGTGTATATCCTGTATGACGTATTTTATACTCTGCGTGTGTGTCTGTGTGTGTGCGGCTAGGCCGTGGAATTGCGTTGTTTCTCAGTCCTTATTACATTCACTATAATCAAAAATAATTAAAGAGTTCACAACTAGTGACGTAATTAGAATTCACAGCTAGATCTACGATTAAATACCTACAAAGAATTATAAGCAACAAAAAATATGATTATGGCTGATAAATGAGATATATGAGTCATATAAAAATATGACTGTCAAATTACAATGATATCCTCCATATCATTTATACCAGTAGTGCTAACTGTTTAAAGATGTTCGTACGTATTATTGTAATTAAAATTGAAATTTATACGCGTTTTTATCGTGTTCAATGCACGCCGATAATGTCTTCGTCAGACAATTTCAGAAAGGCGCTACGCACATTAAAGTGTAAAAATTGTGAGAACGGTAGAACCAGTGTGTTCGTGTGTCTATTTTGTCATTTTTTAAATATACAGTTAAGTGAGATAAATAGGATACTTTCCGGTATGAGCATTAATTGTAGATAGGGCCAGACACGTTGGTACAATCCCTGATCGGGTTAGAGTTAGGCGCATATTCATGTGTTTCGGGAAATTTGATTTGGGAAACCGACGGTGAATCACGATGACGGAGCATGCCATTTATCTCTGACTTTGCCTGTCGATTTTTCAAATTTCGTAGATTTTCAAACAAACGTTTATGTATTGTTGGAGCATACACATGCGAACGGACAGCTATCACTGTGCGACGTTCATGTGCATTTGAATTAGCTTCCTCGATTTATATTTTTATTTTACATCGTACCTGTGACAGCATGTTCCTGCTCCTGAGTCATTTTATCCAGTTTCACCAGTAGCTTCCTAGAATGTTATTAGTGTTGCAAATATATAAATCTGAATGTATAGGTTGATAATTATTACTGTTGCGCAAATAATTGCTATATAAAATCCTTAGATCTCCGGTAGATAGAACATATAAACATTTACATTTGCAATAGGTAGGATTTATGAGCCTCTAGATTTGTAATAGATAGGACATAGGATAAAGTTTTAAATGTCTTACAGGAATCTTTATGGAATCAGTAAAGCGAGATCCAAATCGTATTTAAAAATATGTAAAAAGATATCCAAGGTTTTAGAAGGTATATTCATCCCACACACGTCTTCCCTTGCCTTTGTTATACTCGTATAAATTTACAGTTATGTAGCCTGCATTTGAATTCGATTTATAGTTAGTAGTTAGAAGCAAAAAGAGAATTTTGAACTTTCCTTATTATTTCCATCTTGGAATTTCTACGTAATTAAGTGAATGGTAAATGAAAGAGCTCTTGTAAATAATTACATTTATTTATTTATCAATTTCACAGTATAACAGTGTATACGATACGCTGAATATAGAATAATCTCTGCTCTTTATCGTTTACTAATTAAGGCGATTAGTATGTGAGTGATCGGTAAGAACATATATTATATAGCACGTGTACTTTTTATTGGTCGTCACGATATTTTTTTTGTCGCTTCTTCTTCTTTCGCTTTCCTTTTATTTCGTTATAGAGGTACGCTACCGTTTGTTAGCCTATTCTCTTGCACGTTTGTCCTTTCTCTTCTCGACGGTAACACATCTCTACCAAGTACCGTATCAACAACTAATTATTTTTCGTAAGACGTTAGTTTTTTTTTTTTTATTTTTATGTACTCGTGCGGATAAGGCCACAATTAGTGATTTTCCGCGTGTGCGTGTCGCACACTCGTCCGACATGCGTGTGTGGATGCGTGTGATTCTTTTTCTTTCTCTTCCTTTTATTTATTTTTTTTTCAATTTTTTATCATTTTCTCCACTTTGATGTGGTTAATGCAAAAAATGCTCGCGAACGTATATCGCGGATACGCGAGATAACAAGATCATTTCGATCTTTACTGACTTTCTTGTTCGAGAAAAAGTACAACGATCGAACATGAAGGTCGATTGCATTTAAAATTCGCGTTTTCACGCATTCGCGAATATGTGCACTTGTGGGCTCGCGTGAGAGTTAAAATCGTTCCGAGGCTAACATAGGAAAGATAGAAATTTAGTTACGATCGTTGGAGTAATACAAAAGTAAAATTTGTACATTAAAAATCTCATACATCGAAAAACCCTTGAATTTGAAAAATTTTGAATTTTTCTAACAACTGTGCACCCGAGCCCCGTCGTTTTAATTAATCGTTCGTTATACTCGAATTTTGCACGAGTCTTACTGTACAATATCGCGGAGCGATAGATAGAGATAGATAGAGAGAGAGAGAAAAAAGGGTGCAGTTTTCGCGCGTGTTGGGATTCGCGTTAGTGTGTACGTGTGTGATTGTTCGCGATCGTGTTCGTGTGTGTACGTGTGAGTTTAAGTTAAATAAAAATAATATTATCATAGGTATATCAAATTTAATTCCGTAAGAATATATAGGATCCATCTGTTCTTCCTTTCTTGTCCCTGTCGTTTAACTTTTACTCCTCGCGTTAATCTTTGTCGTGCGTTTCTCTATCTATTGTATAAAGCGAAAAGAAAGAAACAGTAACGTTAATAACACCACGACAGTACGTAACTTCGTTCCACTTCTAAACACACAGCTCGATAACTTGACGACAGTAACTATACTGATTAAGGCGGTTTGATTCTCGTACTTTTCAAGGCATATTCCTTCGGTTTCTCCAACGCGCTTCTCTGCGATAATTTTTACGTTTGTTCGATTTTACTTTCCTTTGTCTCTTCGGCTGTTACGGCGCGACGGAGAAATCGGAATCGCGAGTGACTAAAATGACCTCTAAATACTACGAAGCTAGGAAGTACCCTCGTTTCTGCTCGCGTTCTCTGCTTCGAGATAATATGCACAAAAGCTCGGCATTATTACCGAGCCGATCGAGAAGAACAGAGAGCTTTCCGACCAATACGAAAAAAATCGTCGCGGGATGGTGTCTGCTTTTTCAATAAAAAGTACCGCGTTTCTCAACTATGAGCACGTATACATACGTATAACGATATATATATATATATTATTATACGTATGGGAGAAAACACGGTAATTTTCATCGCGTTCGAGAGATGGTGACTAAACTATTCAATTATCCTTCTGCAATTATGTTAAAGTTGGTCGACTTCCTTCTTCTTTCTTTCTGTTTCTCGAAGCGGACTCTTCCAGTTGTTTCCAAGGGAAGGTTTCTTAGCGAGGATATTATTCCCGTATATAGACTGGACACCGTAGACCCTTGATAATTCTCGTTTTCTTACTCCTTTTCCCTCTCCCCTACTTCTCGTTCGTTCTTCTTCGCTCGATGTTTCACTACCCCTTTACATCAACTTCATCTTGGCGCAATCAGGGCAGATAATGTCTTCGCCGTCGGTGATGAATCCACGACCGACCAGCGAGGTCTTGCAACCCGCGCAGATGAAACAATCGTTATGCCAATGCCTGTCCTCGAAAGAGATGAAGCGAGTTCCGCCAATGCCTGAAATACACGGGCAACGAATCAGAAATTTATCCTCTTCAGCAAGAAAATCTTCTAAGAGTTAAATGAACATCGCAAGGGATAAAGTTTATCGCATTCGTAAGAAGAAACAGAGATAAATACCAGTAATCGGTTTGGAGCAGGCGGTGCATCTCTTGGCGAACAGTTCTCCAAAGCAATCGGCGCAGTAGGGCTTGTCGTCGCGGGACGTAAATCGCTGGCCAGCCAGTGAATTGTTGCAGTTGCTGCAGGTGAAGCAGTCTCTGTGCCACGGTTCGTTCTTATACGTTACGCCGCCACTGGTGATAATCTGGAACGATAAGATCCCCTTTATCTATCCATTCTCTATACGAGAACACATTCTCCTCCGGCAAACGGACTTTCTTCGCCAAACGGTTAAACAGCAGGAGAATTCTTCGAAGAGATAATCGTTTGCTGAACTAAAGATATTCGTTAAAACACGCGAATAATTTCCTTGCTTATAATGCGCCACAGTTCATCGATTTACCTTGTTGCACTTAACGCATCGGGTGGCGAACTTGTCCTCGTAGCACGCAGCGCAATAGATCTCTTGCTCGCGCGGAATGAAGCTCTTCGTACCGATCGGGTTCTTGCAGACCACGCAACAGAAACACTTCTCGTGCCACTGCCTGGTCTTGTACTCCATCTTCTTGGTACCTAGGATGCGAAAGACATCCTTCAGACATCGAAACTTTCCCCCAAACGAACAATACCCTCGCGTAATATCACGTTTTCGCGAAATAATTACAAAGCAACGTCAAAAGAGGTGGAATATTGTGGCAATGTCTAGACGATCGGTCTGCAAGGGTGAAAGTTTGCAGCGTAGGGTGCATTTTGCGTTTGAACGATCGCGTGCGGCACCCGACGAGCTCGCATGTCCGTTTCGCTCGTGCAATTCTAGGGAGATGACTTTCCGACAACTCACCGATAAGGAATCGTTCTTAGAGGGAAGGCAATCTGGTAGAGAAACGCGATTCGAACCGAGGGTAGTTTCGAATTTCATCCTCCATTCCTAGAGGAATTTGATTTTGTTGGCGAGAAGTTATTTCGACCGACATTCGTGACGATTGGTCGTGTTTGTACAAGAAGTAGGTTAGAAAGTTCAACGAGACAGGTGTAAAAAGTCGCGCAAAACCGGAAGATCGCCGGCGTAGATAGGTGTCATCTCCCGCAATGCGGTTTTAAAGTTTCATGCACGGAACTTTCTAGTCACGGCTGTTAATAATCTACATAAGATGGCTCGCTGTACTCATTCAACTCGATCGTAGTCATCTCTATCGACTAATAGAAACTTACAACTGATAGCTACCTTTTCTACGATTTACCTACAACTTCGCTAAGAACTTGACTCGCATACTCAACGATCAAATTTATTCGAAGTGGTTGTTTTCTTCGGCACGCGCGGAAAAGGAGAAAATAAATTTCGCTTTGGTATACCGATCGTAACGTGTAATTCCACGATCGACGAAATTACCGGGTTGCGAGCGAGCTCGTCACTGGTCCTCTATAATTGGGCAGATCATCGAGTCCCACGCTTACAATCTTTCGCTTTCCGTTTACGTGAGAAGTCGCGCGAGCTTCGAGTCGCTTCCTTTCTCGTAGTCGCGACGAACACAGAACCGAAGTTTATGACCACGATCCGTCACAATCTTACGAGTGGTTACGCGTCCACTTTTCAATCGCCTTCCTCCGCTATGATATCAGAGAATCAAGCGTTGTTTACTAATCGTGACAATCGTGACACTTGCACGAGTCTGCGTTGAGTTTTTTCGAGCGCAGCGGAATCTTCCCCCGTAGGCGTTCCGACATTTCTCTCGCTCCTTAGCTCCTTCCTCTTTCTTTGCGCCGCACCAAGGGCAACCCGAGTTAACGATGACTCGCTATTCCGAAAGGTGATCTAATAGGACTTAGAAGAGGTCCGAGTGATCAGTTAAATAATACCATTTGTGGTCCTCAAAGTTTCATGAATCATCGGTTTCAACGTCTTTCGACACCTACTATGTTTCCTTCTTTCTTTACCAGCTTTAATTCGTTTAAATCTTATCCATTTGCCCACATTTTAGGAAACTTTTTCGCAGTTCTTGCGCTTACGGAAAGGCGGACGAATCGTAGAAAGAATCGACGTGGCATACCCAGCTCCATTCGACCATCTGTTGCCAGTAACGTCAATATAATCAACGCATTATCATCCACCGCGTGGTCGTTGATAAATGAACAGCGCGCCGTTACCGGTCCCATAGTTTCCGATCGATCAGTCACTGCGAATTAGCCTGTCCCTTGTAATGCCCGTTCGAATCAAGTTTATTTCCATTTATCGAGATCTTGGATCTACACGTGGACGATCGCATGCCTAATTTGCGCGCAGAAGGAAGTACAGCGTCGAATCACGCTGTAATAGCAGAACAAGTTTTGGTAACAGTCTTCCTCTTCTTTTTTTCGATATCGTAGAATACAATAGCGTTCGGGACGTAGAAGAGATAGCTAATCATCCGAGGCAGACGCTATTGTATTCAAACGGAGCTCGTGTATGGGAACCGACGAAAATATAGGTTGAGAGACCGGCAAAAGGTCCTAATTACGAGTCGTGCAAAAAGTTCTGGGGGAGAAACGAGTAGCAGGAACTGTAGCCCGTGTATTTTTTGGCCGTTTGCCTCCCAATATAGATAGCCTAGATTCCAGTGGTCCTCGAAAATGAAAAAAGCAACAGCTTTCCGTGCGCTATTCCTTTGGTCCACCGTGAGTCAGGAGAAGGCTTGTGACGTCACTTGGTCCAAGCAATACCTCCGTATATGTATAAAGTCTGATGGTCCAAGGCCGGCGATGTGGTAATATCGCATTATACATGTCGCTTTAGCTCGCTCGTTACCACTGCGTTTCATCGGTCTGATCGACTGTGAAAAATTGCGCGTTCATTCGATTTACGTATTAGAATAATTCGGAGGAGCGGTGCCGTTAACTCGCTGTTTCCCATGTTTTCCTCAAACTCTTTTGAAAAGAGGAACCGGCTCTTTTATCCGAAGGATCGAAATAGATTCGCGAAAAGCTCGTGTGATTCGAGTATTTCTGGAAACAGCTAAGCGTCGATCCGCTAACCGCAGGTCGAAGATTACAGAGTCTTGAAATCGAAGATCGTTAACGCGATCGTTCCGCATTTTACGAGATCTCGAATCGACGAGGTTCTGGTAATCCGTTGAAAGCGGCGATTCTCGGCCACGTCAAGTCTAAATATAAATTCACCGACGAGGAGAACACCGGGCCTCGGACTTTCCAGATCTACGCGAGCGCTGCGCGACTAACAGCGACGAGAATTTGGTGAAGTGAACACGTGAAATTCGACGCGGCTCAGGCTTCACGACGCGTCCCTTCATAAAGCGTTATTAGTTATTGTGCAAGAGGAAAATATAGAACACGGTGGCCGCATCCGGCCTGTTTTTAAATCATTCGCCGTTGCACAACGGACTTGAAACGTTACATAAAACTTTACTCTTCGCCGTGTCGTGCCTACGACAAGCCTCGAACGATCAATCTTGCCGCGATTGTTTTCCCCACGTCTCCTTTCTCGCGAGCAAACTCGAAATCGTTCTTTTCCTTACTCTATCGGGGATTTACGAGGCGTCAAATACGTAGTTGATAACGGCCGAGGCAGATTGCGCCGTGATAAGAAAGCAAGAAATTTGCCTCGATAGATATTGATGCATCTAACAACAAGCGTGAATGACAGTCTGACAATGAATTACATCAGTCGTATTAATAGGACTTCTTATCTGCATGCACAATTTTTTAATCGATTGGCTCATTCTGCCAGGATCTATCGATCGCGGTTGTCCGCCCGATCTACTTCTTGTCACCGTTTCGATCGATCCACGCACGAAGAGCGAACCGTGGAAAAGTCGCGTTTCACGAGGATCTTTTTCTTTTGCCAGAGTTCGCGAACATTCGAATAAACGACGGATGACATCATTATTTAATCGCACCGTAGCAAACTCCAAGCTGTTTTGCAATTGACCAACGACAAATTTTGCCGCGTGCATTACGCGACGATGCTGGGCTTCGTTAGACGGATTTGCATTGTGAATTATCCGCAAACAAACCAAACACCAGTCGCGTCCTTCAAATAAAACAGCTTCTGTCGAACGTTAAAGTCAAAAGTAACTAGAAGGGAAAAACGAATTTTCCAGGAAATGTTGAAACGTTCATTAAGTGACACACGTGTCGTGATCGCAGCCGGAAGTATCGAACGCTTTATTAATCCCACGACACAGTCGATCACGATCGTATAGCTATATTAATCATAAAGCTTGAGTGTACGATTAGCATAGAATCCCGTCTGTTTGGTTCTCTACCGCGTCTCTGGGTGATTATCTCTTCTCTAAACACGCGCTTCGCAAACACGTTTCCGTCTTTCCCGCTAGATTTCGTTAGACGTTTCGTTATATACTCTCCACGTTATTTACGATTTCTTATTAAGAACTGTATGGTTGATCGAGTCACGGACAATTAACCTGATTCACTAAGCAAATGTAGCCACGGACAATCGAACTGTGCGGCCGTGCTCGTGTTTCCACATAAGGTCACGGTTCCCTTCGAATTCCCACTTTTCCTCGGAGCCTATTTTTCTTTCTCTCTCTCTCTCTCATTCCTTTTTCCTTTCTCTGTTGCACGATTCGCCGACTGTCCGTTCGATCGGATAGTTTATCGCGGGCCGGTTGCGCGACATCGACCCACGATCGGCGTGCCGATGTCGACCTTAGGAAAACTTGAGAACGGAACCTTATTCGTCGCCCCCGCGTGCATCGCGTGGTTTTGCAACGTCCTCCAAGATCGACCCGGAATGTCGAACACGATACTTCCCAGAACGTTTTGTTTTCGTTCGAGTTTTTAAACAAAAGATCATTGAAAAATAAGAAAGAAGGTCGTTTATCATTTTCGTCACCTGGATCTGCCTTTTTCGGATCTCCCAGCAGACAGTCTTTGCCCAGACAGCATCTGAACTTAGGGTCACCCTCCAATGAAAACATGCTGAATATCGCAATATCCTCGTCCTTTTCTTTTGCCCTTCTTATCCTGTCCTCGCCCACCTTCTTCGTTTGCAGGTGAAGCTTAGTGGATAGCCGTTCGCTCAACGTGTCTGTGGCCATCTTTCTCTTCGTTTCTGTTTTTTTCTCACGAGTCTCTTAACTTCCACGACAAAACGTTCACTGAAATTTCGATATCGCGATGGCATATAAAATACCGACCCTTAGATTTCTCACCCTCGATCGCGCAATATTAAAAGAGTTTGCACTAAACAAGCTGTAAAACTGTCAGACATAGAGCGCATATCGTTGTCGTAAAGAATAAAAGAATCGTTGCTTCTACTATCGAGAAAGTTGTAAAAGTCAACGAGACTTTTACAAGTCGCAAGTGGCAAGTATTTTTATAGCGATGTCGTTCGAAGTAAAAGCATTCGAGCGAGATATCTGACGTTTGTCCGAGATCAGACGTGTTGCGAGACGTGTTTACACCGTCGTTAACCAAAGTAAAAGCGTCCAAGGAATAAAATACGATGCGTCTACTATGAATTTTCCCAAGCAACGCGTGTCGAGGACCGATCGAGAAGTGAGAAGATCAAGAGCTAACCTACGGGAATCGGAAGAGAGCCGGATTGACGCGCGAACACGATTCAAACACGACGCAAATACAACGTCTACGGAGAGTAGAAGCTAAGGAGAAGAAATCGGCCGATCGTGCGATTGGCCCGGAGTCTTGCGAGCCACTGAAGCAACCGAAGCGAGCCCCCTCGCTGGACTCACCGTGCACACCGCGAGCACGCGCAACGTGTCTTCTACTCCGCTGATAAGTTCGCCTTTCCGCTCCACCAGACCCACTCTCCGCCATCCTGGAGCGCGTCCGCGAATATTTATATATTTACGCGGCGCGTTCGCTCCAGCCCAGGCCCGGCCTCGTTCGTCGAACCGGCTCCTTTTCGTCTCTTTCGAGATTCATCCGACCATCTCCTCTGCCGAGTACGTCTAGCATCGTCGCAGATGCAGAAGCGAGGAATTGTAATTGACGCGTGCATTAATCGATCGAACGACGGGCACGTTTATTTCGATCGTTCAGACGTCGTGACATTGATGGTTGCTTCTATAAATGCAGTCTGCTTCTTTCGGCTTAAATGATATGCATTAACCTCGAAGTTAACAGGCGCGCCGATCGCTTTAGCTGCGGTAGTCATCGGTTTTACATCTCGTTTGTCACGACGTTCACAAAGGGGAAGGATTTCTTGCCGTAGACGAACGATTTTCTCTGCACGATTACGCCATCGAGTACCGTGGTGATTAGCGCGCTGGCAATTAGTGGCACGGAACTCTTAAACTTTTTCTTTTTCCGACGACCAGATTATTATTCCTGCAGCGCAATAGCCAAAGAAACGAATGACAAAGTATTTTGCTTGAAGAATGAACTAATCGGCCGTGATTCATCGAAAGAATTGAGTCGATTAACACGTTCCCTGATAAGCGACGTCAAACGCCAACAGAATGCGCTCAATTCACGATCGTCGCGCTAGTTTAACCTTTAGTTAGTCGTACTCGTTCGATCAAGTTATTGATTCTTCTGTCCTGTAATCTCTCGTTTCTTTTAATGGTTGAATAAATAGCGGTATCTTTATCGTCGATATCTCGAGACTGCGTCGTAAAACTCAATTAAAACTCGTTAAAGATACTCCATGTCAAAAATTTGCAAACAGCGAACTTTTCCGCGGGAAACCAGATCGCTCGAATACGGCGCATTTCTTTTTCACGAAGTTCATTCGCGATGCACCACGCTAGATATCGTTCGAAAGGTCGAGCCGTATACGGACACGCGTTGGTACCGAGTCATTTTCGCAAACGATTCCTCGCCGATCCCGTAACTATCTGTGCCTCTCTTAAGATTTAACGAGACTCCCACGCGCGTCACGTAAGTCGGAACCAGTCCATCAGAGGCACGAACCTCGTTCGCCAAATCGATCATCCATCCTAAGCACTTGGCTTTCTCCTCGACAGTTTCGTTTAAACGTATTCGAAGCTTAATTCGTATTCTCCGAATTTCGTTGCCATACGGTTTTACTTGCACGATGTCTCGTTCATCTTGTAGCGTACTTGACCGAATTACCAACCCGTAATCTTTCAGCGGAAGTAGCTGCCCTCGAGCGAAGAGCTACCTTTTCCCAAAAGAAACAAGGGGAACTAACGTTTAATCGTCGGGGCTCTTCCGAGGTCTACGATTCTCGAGGAATCAGCGGCTCGTTAACACAGGCTCTCACGTTGTCGTCCCAATTACCTGTGTAGTGGCCTGAAGCATGGTCGTCGAGGCACGCGTGAATCACGCGATATATAGGTCGCGGTGCGCTCCACCACGCCGTCTGCGATCGCCGAAGGTTGCGAGGCGACAAAGCGATAAGTCGTTCGGAGATTGCGTTCCGCGCTTGTCGAAAAAGGTCGCGCGCATAATTGCTCGACAACCTTTTTCGACCCACTTTCCCGCTTCTCGATTCGCTCGGCTCGAAACCCGCCAGAGAAACCGTACAGCGCGAACTTCGTTCGCCAAGTTTCTTCTAAAATGCGATCAAACGTCGATGTCTGCCGGGTCCAGAAATACGGTCCAGGTTTGTCGTTTAAAATACGTTTCGATAGGAAGCGAAATTTTGGGGAAAATCCCACGAACAATCTGGACACGCGCTGAAGAATCAGAGGTCACAGAAGTTTAAGCATTTCCTTTCCCTTTGAAAAGGATCGCGATAATTGGTTCGAACCTTGACTCGATTGCCTTAATAAGAAACGCCGAATGCGAGATCTATACTGCCCGTGTGTCGCACTCGGGACCGTGAGTCATTCCTCGGGGGTCATCGCTGCTGGAAAACAGGTGGTTCGATCGATCGTCTAGACCGGACCTCCTATAGTCGGCCGATGGTGAACGAATTGGTTATTTCGGGTTACAACGGCGGTCGTATTTTTATCGCTGTTCGAACAGCGTTCCTTCGAATTCAAGCACTCGACAGGATACGCGTGAAAGAGGCGTTCTGCTATTTCTGCGATCGAAGAAATTGGTTTCGAATTACGTACCAGCACGGAAGATTTCGCCGCATCCATCGCAACGGCTGGCGAATTGGGCGTCGTAACAGTTGCCGCAGTAGATCTTGTCCACCTTGCTACCGAACTGTTTGTCCACCAAGGACACTCTGCACCTGTTGCAGAGGAAGCAGGCCTCGTGCCAGTGCTTATCCTTGTACGACAAATCCTGCAAACGATTCGTCGCCAATTATCGTTTGCTCGCTCTCGCCTTACGGAGGTGATAATCGTTTTCGTTTCGTGTAACGGACAAGCGACGGACAGGTTGCGAAATGAAAATACGCGAATGGATAACGAAAAACAGGATCTCGCGAATTACACGCTGAACGAGCAGAGGAAAACATCGATTATGTTTGACGCGACGGCCTTTGCGACTATAAGGAACTCGCTTTAGATCCAGCGTTGCCTTAAGCAAATAGATTCGTTGTCAGTCAGTCGTCTTGCCTTTTAGGCTCGAGTTACACAAGCGTTGTGACGATGACGTCCGTTGTGACGGAAGTTGTGGCTACAGTCACGCGAGCGTTGGTTTTGATCTCCGTAATTTTCCCATATCAGTACGCGTTTCTAGTATCCATACGTGGCCAAAACTCGCGATGAATTCGAGATTACTGAAAGATGCATCTTACACGATCTCTGATGCATTTCGAACCGACGAAAAGAAATTTTTCGATTATCTTCGCATGTCGCGGTCGTCGTTTGACGAATTAAAAGAACTGAGAAGACAAAACAAATTCTTATAGGTCGTGTTTACACATTACGAATATTCATCCGTTCGCGTGTCCAGTTTTAAAGGAAAACAAAAAATACAACGACAAATCTGACGGACGTAGCTCGTGTGACCGATCTTATGCAAAACGATAGAACGCTACGACGGACGTTGCAACGTTCGATCACGTTCCGACGACCAACATGCGAATACAAATCATCGAATTTAGAGAGAGAAACGCGTTTGTATCGAAACGAAACGCGGGTTTCCATTCCGGGATCGATTACAATCGCTAACTCGTCGACCTTTAAGCAATGCTACTAGAGCAGTGTGTCATTCCGGCGAGGAAAAGGTACGCGGATCCTTGGGTGTTTGTTTCGCTATGTAAGAGGATAATTTTCCGTCGAGTTGGCAAACGTCTTCTCGCGTGATATCGATTTGTCACGAAAACCGGCCGGCGAAATAACGCTGTTCGTGGTACGCTTCTTCTGATTTGGCTGGCCAAGTAGGAGGAATAACAACGACGAACCAGCGAGAAACGGAAATAAGCAGGCACCTGCATCATCGTTTCTATTTCTAGGAATGAGTAAATCAACGCCCATGCTCGTTCGTATATCGCCACCTCGTCTTGCGATCATACGCGAACCGATAATTACCGATTTTTGTCCGATCGGCTTTACTTCGAACCACGGAATTCTTCGATACGGCGAAGGTCTTTCGATTTTTTTCACGCGTGGAAAGGGTGGAACGCGTGCCGTGTGCCGCGAATCTAAATTTAGGGGAAAACTTTGGTTTTCCGCCCGGTTGGATCGTATCCAAACCCACGTATCGTCGTCGTTTCGTGAAATATCTCGGTTTCTATCGGGCGCGTGTTCGCGACACCAAGTATCGAGAGAAAAATCGAGCGTTTGGGCGATCGAGGTCGGTGAGTCAACGCGTTTATCGCTGGGAAAATAGGATCGCGAGATATCGGGAATGGAACCGCGATATACGTACCTTGGAGTCGATACCGATGATTTTGTTGCACTCCTCGCAGCCATTAGCGAAAACGCTCTCGTAGCATTTGATGCAGTAAGGGTGCTCGTCCCTGAGCACGTAACGCTGCCCGGTCAAAGATTCGTCACACTGCCAGCAACAGAAATGGCCGCTGTGCCAGTCCTTGTTCATCGCCTTCGTGTACTCGCCACTGAAAATCAACTGGAAACGAAAAACGCGACCTGTTTAGAGACGATCGTTCCTGCCAGGTTTCTCTCGGAACGCTCGTTAGACCCGATCCCCTTAATACGTTAAGGCAATCGAACGATTCCATGGAACAAGGAAAACGTCGCTTTTAAAGCGACGTACTTCTCCACGACAATTTTTGGCAACGCGAAATATTCGAGAGATAGCATCGACTCTGTCTAATTTAAACGCGAAAACTCTGTTTTTCTTTTCACGATAAATCTCGTGGCATGTACGACGACGTAAGCTCCAGATACGCTCTTCTCACAGCATCGTTTTCTCTCGCTTTTTCGTCCGACGAAATTTCCCACCGACCGAACCGCAAAAGTTCCTCGCAATCTCTCTCTTTCATTGCTCGGTGCTGCAGTGTCTAGCGTATCTGCGACGGTGTTGCGATAGATTTGCTGGTTATATGTACCTTGGTTGAGTGCTATTGTATGTGCTGGCTGAGTATTTTTTGTACGGGAACATATAATCGTGGCGTAAAGAAAAATGCATAATATGTATCGTACGAATTACGCGGCACTCTCGATCGTCGATCGAGAGGATCTCGCGTCGCGAACCTCTACTCCCATGAGAGAAGAGCGCCCCTCGACACGAGAAGCTGGCCGGTTACCCGGAAATTTCGCAAAACGAACGTGTTTTGAAAACATTAGCAAATCTTTCGAGCTCTCGTTACTATCGCAGCTCGTTCCTGTGTGGTTCGTTGTTTTAGTACCTCGTTACTTTGGAACGGTAAGGAGGAAACAACCAGTGGAAGGGGAGGGGGGACGACGAACCGACCGCGGCAAACGTAACCATGAAATTTCGCTATCGAAGTAAAGTAGGTCGAGTCGGAAAGCAAATACAGCTCGCGATCAAAGAGCTTGCTTTCGTCCGTTGCCGAAATGAATCGTCGATTTTTCTCGTTTGCCGCGAATATCGAGATTCGCGTTTGTCTTTCACCATGCTCCATGCTGAAACTCGGATCAACGACGAAAAAGGCGAAAATTTCACGTGACAACGATCGAGTTGGAAAATCGCGCGGGTTCACGGGTGACGGCCAAGATCTCGTTTCGCGAGGATTGCGATCGCAAACGGAAAGCTCGTGGCTGAGAAAAAGGGGATCGTCGAAAACGTGTTCGGGCCGATCCGAGTTAAATCTGCAGCCAGCACATACTCTTCGATGGCGTGGTGATTCTGCGTGCTGTCGACCTCGGTGATCGTGACCTCGGCGTTCTGATCGTGGCTCTCCCTGCGCTTCGTCGTCTTCTTCACTTTGCGAATCTTGCGCTCGGTGGTCGTGAACACTACACCGTCTACTTCCGCCATCGTGTGCTACTCGTCGAAGCTTGTTCCGCGCGTTTAACGATCTCGGTCGCGAGAATACTCTCGAATGTCGTCTCACGAGGAAACGAGGAGAAGAACCGGGAACCGGACGTGTAGTCCAGGAGAAGAGACGAAAAGAAAGACGAACGCTTGGAGCTTCGGAAACGAAAAAGGCTGATTGGCGCCTCTATGAAAATGTAAAACCGGAGCGTGGTCGGAGTGTTCCGTGTGTAGCCAGCAGCTTTCGAGCTTGCGAACTGACTGAAATCTAGGATCGTCGCGCTCCGGGCATCATCATATCGGGACGCTATTTTCGGCGTCCCGACGACTCCAGAAACTCGCCGCGCGCGTCCGCCACCCTCTTCCCCCATCCTCCTTTTCGCTCTCTTCTCTTCCCTCTTCATCTTCCCTAACCTTCTACTCCTTCTTTTCCTCCGTTGCCTCCTCCTCGTCGAGATTCTCGATGCAGTGTGCCGGGTGCAACTTCTCCACGACACCCCTCTTTCTCTCTTTGACTCCGTTGTCCCCCTCTTTAGTCGTTGCCATTCGACTCGTTAGCGATCGACCGCGACAGGTTACAGTTTCGCGGCAACGCCGCTCCGATTCCTTGAAATCTTTCCCTTTTTCTTCATTTTTATTTATCTTTTCTCGATAGCGATATTTCTGGACACTTTAACGGCGTCTCCTCTATCTGCCCGCTCGATCAGACGATTCGATTTCTGAATGATCGGAAGGACGATCGTTGAGTATCCCTCTATGTATTAGCCCATTCGATAGATCAAATGAAATAAAATTGTATGTTGCTTTCTGTTTGCGATCGAATTGGTTCGATAAGTCTGGGAATTGGGAGCAGTGGTAGAGTGGTAGATAATTTCGTCGATGAAACGCAACTAGGTAATCGACGACCAACGAATCGGATCGTTGCTTCACGATCGATGGAATTGGAGTAAAGATTTTTCCAAAAGCTTTCCGATCTAGGTCAGATAGGATCGACGCGAAAAATCTCTTATCGATAAAGCCATTTGTAAACTATTGCGATCTATAGAGATTCGTAGGAAAGATACGAAAGCGTCATCGATCATTCACGATCGTTTCTTGAAACATCGACAAGTTGATCACGTGCCAAACAGGTGGTTCCTGGTTGACGCGGGGTGAAACTACGCGAAAAATAGAACTGGCCGGAAAAATAAAGAAGAAGTCCACGGTGTAATTGGATCGGAATGTTCCGCACATCACCAATTCGTGTGGCCCACCCACGTTCCGCATTCTCATCGTCACTGATACCTCTTTCAGCCGTGATTATCAAACACGACCAACAACCATTCGCGTATTCTGGTCCGGTTTGAAAATCGTAACCATGGCCGGCGAGAGAGAATTACGGGAACACGGCCATGGTAGATTTAGGCGGTGGTCTCGATTTCACGGTTTCACGGTAAATCGCCATTCCATCATACAGATATTTCAGGAACGCCGGCCGTTTTATAAATAGCAGGAAAATGAAAATCGCCCGTCACAGGAGGATGTGATCGCCTACGCGGATTGAGAATCGTGGCGGGCGGTAACATAATATCGGCCATGAGGGGTCCGGAAGAGGGACGATTAAAAATATAACGCCGCTGAAAAATCGGGTCGACCAAAATAGTGGAATATCACGAGGATTCTTCTGGCGATGAGCTTCTGGTGTACCAGCTATTGCCTTGAAAACGTCTATGGTGATCGTAGACGTTCGATGATCAGCGATAGATCGCTGATATCCGTTTAATACATTGATACGCGATGTACATTTTGAACCGTAACTCTGTCAAAGCACCAACCAGCGAGCTTCGAAGACGACCGGGTAAAACTTAGTGTCCCCGTAATCCCATAAACGTTCGTAAAGGGAAGCCCTGAGAAAGTGTCGCGTCTGAGGTAAACGACGAGACAGGAGTGCGATGTATACGTATATTATTTGCAAGCGAGTACGAGATTGATATTTTGGGAGACCCCACGCGAGGCACACGGCACCAATGAACGTGCCAGAGAACTGTGAGTATTTCGTACGAAATTGGGATCGCGTTTTCTCACCCCGTCTCCTTGCGATTCTTTTTTCCCTCTACAACGTAAGATTCCAAGATCTTGGGGATAACAATAGCGGGTCCAAGATCGCCAGTGGCCTCGGCCAGAGTCGAGGCTGAGGGATATTATGCAATCGTCGCGTCGCGTCAGTGGCAAATTTTCTATCGTTTCATGTTAGAACCAGGTGGCATTTGTTTTTTTATTTCACGTAGAATGAATCTGATACCAGTCGGCGAGTAATTTCGCACACCGCCGTTGTCTCGCGGCCAAAAGCGATTCGCCATTAGTTTTACGACTTCGTCGCCGCTATTCCAGGTCGGTTATTTGACAAATAACGACCAAGAATTCGGTGCCATCAGTGAAAACACGAGTCACCGTGATTTGTGAGTATACCGTCGTTGTTTCGCGCCGTCTCGTTTGTACACGCACCTTCCTAACTATTTGACGACCTGGTCGAAAGTTAAAATCTATTTTATAACCGTAATCGTGGTTAATACGCAGAGTTTAAAAAATATTCCGATTGCCGAGTGTTACACGAAGCAAGTACGATGGCGGTGATTAGATTGGTCAGTGTTAGTGAAGAAGAATATTCGATAACGCGACTCCTATCAAATTGTCCTGAATTCAAATCGCCCCTAGTGGGGTTGGAAATTAATTTCTCTGTCTTTTCTTTGCACCTTTTGGTATGTTAGATTTTTAACAGTCAGCAATTAGTAATTTCTTCGAAAATAAATCAACCTAGGATCAACATCGACCGTTATCGGACGATGAGTGCTTCTATCGATCTTTTGGATTTTCCGAAATCTCAAGTATTCCCAATTTCTCGATAATTGAGTGGGTGACAGCGACATTGAGTCGTTCAATGTTTGTATGTAAAATCATACAAACAGCGGGGAAAGTGTGTATGGTGGTTTTCAATTGTATTTCACTGTCTAAAGAGTGTCGAATGAATTGGGTGTAACTAACGAGTGTAATCGGAGAGAGACGAGAGGAGCTTCATTGATTGCGTCATTACCCAGAAAGCTTTGTTTCGATCGGGATCCGGTATCGAGTACTGTATCCGTCCAGTTGCTGCACTCACATCCTCCGCGTCCCAATAATCTTCGTCCTCGAACGAGGACACGGACCTAGATCCCTTTCTCCTCTTCTTCTCGTTGAACTCTTTCGAGTCGGAGTCTGTTAGGATGTTCCGGATTCTCTGATAATCCTCGTCGTCCGCCTCCTCGAAGCTGGATATTTTCAGCAGACGCGCCTCATCCTTGGATCTCTCAACGGATGAAGTTGCATTAGTCATCGAGAAGTTATCTCGAGCGCCGTCGCCGTCGTCGGCCTTGTCCCTGGAACCGGATCCGAATCTTCTATTCTTAAAGGTCCTTCTGCCAAAATGATCCCGAGACGTGAGATCTCTTCTGCTCTCGGACAGACCCAGAACCGAGCCCTCCAGTTCCGTCGAAGCTTCCAAGCTCGGTAGTTCCTTCTCGAAACTGGTCTGCACCTGGACGGACACGCTCCTCCGACTCTCTGACCTGGACATCGTGGGACTGTCTGGAGGCGACGTGTTGGTCCATTCGTCTCTCTGGTAGCTGCCGATGGTCTGAACGGAGATATCCGACTTTCGTCTCTCCGGATCTCGGTGCCTCTTCGACTTTCTCGCCGTTAAATTCTCGGCGCTTCTGCTCACCTGTGCGTCCTTCGATTTCAACCTCGTGGGCTTCCTCGTGATCGTGCCGGAGGACTTGATCTTCTTCCTCTGACTCGGTACTCTTACCGATTCAACTTGATGTTCGGCCGTGTTCGGTTTCTCGGAAGGAATCGATATTTCGCTTTCTCGGAGATTTTCGAGACTCTTCGAAGGTTCGGGAGACTTGGAGCGAGACTTTCTGATCGGTTTCCTGGGATATTTCCTTTGCTCGTGGCAATCGGACTCGTCTATCGAGGATCCGCCTTCCGAAGGACTCTTGTATCGTTTGATCATTGGAATCGATTCGAAGGATCTCATTGTGGGCGCTTCGTTTCCGGAATCGTTGTCGAACGACGTACCCACGTCGCTCGAAGCTCCGGAACTGGACAACGGATCGTCCACGTCGAAAGGAATCGGCGTCGGTACTCTGACGTATTTCTCCGGTTCTGCGGTTATCACGGATAATGGTCGGTCTCTCGAACTACTTTCCATTCGCCAGTTTTCAGTCGCATCTTCGTAAATATCTCGTTCGTATAGATCCCTGTGATCGCTTTCCGCTTCCGCTTGATCCTCTCGAGAATCGCTCGCTTGTACCAGATACTCGAAATCTGGACTGAGCCTGGAGTCCGGGCTTACCCTGGAGGGTAACAGGAAATCTCTGGCGCTGCATTCCGACAACGCGCTGTAGTCAAAGTTCTTGTCCAGGGATCGCAGTTCGGTTCTGATTCGTAAACTATACTCGTGCAGATTCTCCAATTTGTGCTTGGCGCCACGAGGCAAATTCACGTCGGTCGAGTGACTGAAACTGCAGATGGAGTCATGAGTGCTCATAGTATCGTTCTGCTCGTGATACGAGAGACACGGTGTGGCTGGTTGATTGATCCTGATCACGACGCCGTCGGTGACGTGACGGAGGCAGGCGAGCAACTCCAACATGCCGACGCATCCGATCAGTATCGACATCATTAAGCCCATCTCGAAAAGCGTTCTTGGATTTTCCGATGAGAAACGGTAAGAGCGGTCTTCTATCGTATTATCATGAATAAACGATATTTTTCTACGCGAATCACTTTACAGATAGAGACTATGTTACGTCACGAACTCGACACGTCAAATACCCATACAGTTGGCGGTGCTTCATCCTATCGTTCTTTTTCTCGAGCTCGTCGCTCTTCGGGAGCATAGAAGAGACCGCTCCAGGATGATCTACGAGAGAAGTCCTCTCGGAAACGTATACCGGAATTCCTCGATCTCGGAGAGCGAAGGGAATCTCGGTGATGTGCGTGCTACATCCATAAGATATCCTCGGGATCTCGACCAAACTCTTGGTGTCACTCGGGTAATCCTCTAGGCTGACGTCACACACCCGGGGGACGAAAGAGAGGAAAGAGACGAGACGAGAAGTTAAAACGACTTCCTAGGGGGGGCACCCACCACCCACGCGCACCCACTGGTCCACAACGGTGGCGTAGCCCGTTTAGCAGGCTGAAAGGCGTCGCGGGCCCTGACCGAGCGGCACGTACTCGAGGAGGCGGTGATCACGCGATTATCGGCTTATCCATGCGGCCGGATGGCGGCCAGAGAACTGTTTTATTTTCCGTGGGCAAACCGTTCGGACCCGGGGTAAACTAGTGGCCGTTCGGCTCGTTATGTCGACGTAACGTTCGACTTGAGGAGCGAACCGTGGCTAAGGCTAAAGTTAGCTCGAATGTCCCTGGACGCGAATCTCTGTCCTTAATGCAGCGTACGCGTCGCGATCGATCACTCGCTCGAGATAATTAACGGAGCCCGATTTGGCAGTCGCCGCGTGCGACGTCCGATCATCGGCCGCGCGATTAATTGCGATCGATGCCGAGCTCTAATGAGCCAATCCGTTAACCATCGTTCCACGTCGTGTTCGGAAACGTTGGCGCGGGGGCGTCCTTTCGATATCTGTACGACGTCGCGACGAGAGAACGAGAGTTTGGCACCTTTGGTCGCGATCGTTTCGCAAAAACGAACGATTCGTCGCTTGCAACTTGATTCGCGTCCAAGCGCATCTTTAAAATCGATCATACAGCAACTAGCACGGTCAGTGCGAACTCTGGTCGCCGTTCTTTTCGTTTACGTCGTCCCATCTTTCGTCGCGAAACTTTCGAGCGAGAGAAAGTTTCCAGGATTCAAGTTCAGTTGCGGCCTGACCTTTGATCCGTTACGTCGATCAATTAACCTAATCCCATTCATCGTTGCGCTCTCTCTCTTTCTCTGTGTTCGCTCGAACTCGACGGAGTTCTGGCGTGGAAATTCCGGCTTGTTTACGTGGCCGAGATGCGCGGCCGAATTTCTCGCGTTACTCGCACCACTTTATTTCGGTTACCTCATCGGTTACGAATCAACGAGTCGAGCCGATCTTTGATACACGTTTTGCGCGCGGTACGTCTCTCTGGCGCACGTCCAAACAGATATCGAAACACCCAACGTCCAGCTTATCGAACTCTCGATGATCTATATTTGCGCCGTACCGCAACACTGTCCGATTGTTCCTTAAAAATCGTTTACCTTTGTTTGTATGCTTTTCGTTCGACCGTACCGACGTATAGAATAAGACGATAGAAATCGATAGGGTAGGAGAAAAAACGCGATAAAGTTTCGAATTGCGTATCACGATAGCGTATGACGCGTAAACACGCGCGTCACGCTGGCGTCAGTTACCATGGCACGATTTATCGAACACGATCCGCTGGAGTAAATTGATTTACGATTACGTTTCCCGCGCAGAGAACACCGCTGGTTATGCAAAACGACTGCGTCACGTTCGTTTGATCTGTCGTGTAAATACGAAGAAGTGGACGGAGCGATTCCGTGTGCTTTTCTTTCGCAATGATCGGAGCAGCGCTGTTTGGATTATGAGTATCTTTATTTCCGGAGCTAAAAGAGGATCCAAGGAACGAACGAGAGCTTTGCCCTCTGCCTCCCTCGATACTTATCCATCGAATCTATTTCTAACGTTAGACAGGATTTTTCGTGTAATTTGTATAGTTAATCGAGTGGAACGACTTCTGAATGAAAAGCGTCGAAGATACGATAAGCAGGCGCAAGGTTATCGCTCCCTGCCGGAAAGAAGACCTCGACGTCTCACGAGATTCCTGTTGCTGTCGAAGGAAAAGCTGGCCGTGTGATCGATGGTCGAATCACCTCGTCCACACCTGGCACTTGAACGAGTAAATAAATCATCGACGAAAATAAGATTCCGTCCTCCTCGTCCTATCTTGTTTCCTTGTGTATTTACATCGAGAAACGACTCGAAACAACGTAGCGACAATCGTGGGTCGCGACGATTAATATTCTGATTCACGAAACGTTTCTGCCAGCGAAACTGCGCTCGTCGCGTTGTTTTCACGACATAGTTCCAAACTTCCTTCCCCGGTTGAATTTGCAAGGTTACGGTTTTCTAGTCACGAACCATGGAATTAATTTCTCGTTTATGAATCGTTGGTTTGGCAAACAGTCGTGGTTGGACCTTGACCCCTTCCGCTCATGGATCGACTAGAAATCGTACACGGTTGGTTCCGCGGAACAGCGAAACGAATCGAATCGACGTTCGTTCGAAATGGAAGAACGTGGATCGATCTGAAAATGCGGCCGTAGAAGGCGCGACATTCCACGGTCGTGGCGAAGGGTCGAAATTAGTCGACCCGATTGCCACGAAAGCCGGTTCTTCTGGAGGGAAACGGAACAATGCCAATGTTATTTCGGTCGATGATCGAACGTGTGTGCCATGGTCGGAGAAAAGCGTGCCACCGGATCTCTACGAAGTCATTTCGCGAGTCGACCGAATTAGACCGCTGAAAACTTTGCAGCCGTTCCCACTGTTCCTAGGACGACCCTTCGTTCCACCTTGTGTCAGGTGCATGGAATCTTTTGCTCAACGAGCACGCTTCCACCTTGCGGTTTAAGCGTTAGCGGCTCGTTCACGCTTTTCTGACCCTCTCGAATAGTCTTTGGATCAAAGATTAATATGCCAACGCACACAGCTATTTTTCTACCTTTTGTATCGTTGCTCGGATCGAAATTAACGCTGATTTTACGTGAAACTTGGACGAGTGGAGCAAAGAACAGAGTATCGTCAGCGGGCAAACAAAATGCTAAATACAAAAGCTGCGATCTTAGCTTGCTATCGTATTATATCGAATGTCCGTCGCGCAGGCGCCCGCGTGTTTACGCGAAATAGGTTGATGCATACACTTTTTTCGATAATCGCTCCGAGAATAGCCAACCTTCGACGCTGCATCGACCATCGTGTTTATCTTCCACGATTCCTTGCGTGGAAACTTTGCTTTTAACTGTCTCCGATGCTCGAAATCGATGGCCGCGGCTCATTTTGGAACCGGTCGATACGCGAAGAACGCTGTAGCAGCAGGGAAGCGGTCAAGTGCAAAGACCTAAACAGAATGCTAGTCGTGCAGCTCTCTGTTTCCACGACTTATCGCCCAAGCTGCTAGGTTTTCGTTTAAGTATTTTTGACGAATGAACGCGGCTCCGGTGACCTGAATTCGCGTCATTCATTTTCGCGTTGCAACAGCAATGCGCTATTTTCGAAATTGCTCTCGTACGCGGCTTCTAGTCCGAACGATCGATCCCGTCTGCTATAATACTTCGAAGCGCTCGCTCGATGAAATTTTAAAGAAACATTAATTGCTCCGAAGCGAAACTTGGATCGAAAAGTAGTAACGAGTGGCTTATATACAGGGTGGTTGGTAACTGGTGGTACAAGCGGAAAGGGGGTGATTCTACGCGAAAAAAGAAGTCGAAAATATAGAATAAAAATTTTTCGTTTCAGGCTTTGTTTTCGAGAAAATCGACTTTGAATTTTCGCTCGGTACGCGTACGGTACGTTATAACGGATTTCATCGTAGATCGTTGTCTCGATGGAAAAATTCAAAAAAATTTTCATTCTATATTTTCGACTTCTTTTTTCGCGTAGAATCACCCCCTTTTTGCTTGTATCACCATTTACCAACCACCCTGTATATTTTGTCATCGACAGATGCGCTTGACAGCCAAATTGCGAGACGACGTAAAATACAAAGCGTCTTGCTATTCGCTTTTCCATTCGGAACGTTCTTTCGTTTCCTAGCTGCGACGATCGAGCGGGATACCCGATCGATCAGAAGCTCACCGCCGTAGCGTTCCTAGCGCGAGCTAGAACGATCGAGCGTTCGAGGGTGCACGCTCGCGGGTCAAATGGAGGCGCGAGAGACAATTTTTGCGCAGCAGACGCGTAGTACGTGAACCACGACGCTCCCGAAATAGACAACGCGGTAGAATTTTACGACGGCGACGCTATAACGGCTTGTTGCGTCACTGTTACGCCACGCTTTTCTATAAAGGCCGTTTGTTTCCCGTCAGAGGCTCAGACCGTCTTCCGAAATGATCGTCGATGATGCTCGAGTCTCGCGCGTCTAAACCTGTCGCGTGTTTTTTATCAGAAATATTCACAAGCTTGCCGACGCTCTCGCCGAAATTCCTTACGAGATTCTATCGAGATCCGGTTACGATTACGTTGGCCGTACGCCCGAATACGAACTGGCAGGGAACAATGCGAACGTTCGTTGCGTGTTTCTGTATTTTATTGTCAGACAGAGCGAAAGAGTATTGATCGTCGATCGACAAAAGGCTGTTGATCGTCGATCAAACTAGTCTTTCGAGGATCGAACGTTGTCCTCAGCGGGTAGTGGCTCGTGTGTGGCTGAGTGTGACTCGTTTCACTTACCGAAACCAGAGACCACTGCTTTTACTGCCGCAGAAAAAATCAATGACGATCGCGAAGATGCGAGAACGCCGGACTCGACGTGACTCGCGCGAATCAGGAGGACGGGAAACGCGACTAGATTCGATCGAAGAGGGAAGAACGGGTTGGTCGATTATTCTCGCGGTTTGCTAGGCCTTTCGTTCGCCTCCAATTGACTGACTCTAATAAAAGACGGGAACGGTTCTCGGTGTCTGGACACTACGCGATCGTGGTGGGAGCTTCGACAAGAAATCAAAATAGATTACCGACCGGCCGCAGGTACGATTAATAGGGTTTCCGGTTGGAAGAAAACCAATTCGGACGTGTTAGACGAACGAGAAAGGTGGTAACAAATTGTAACAGCTGAAGCTTTGTAGCTTCTCGAGTTAGCCGCGTTCCAGAGGAACCATCTTTCGGTCGCATCGAAGTTTTTCTCGATTCTGAAAAACTTCGGTTTAGTACTGTCACAGTTTGAGTTAATAAAAAAGAAAAAGATGAAACATCGACAAGTTGTTTGATTATCCCAGTCATTTCTTGGAGAAGATGAAACATGGAAACGCGCTGTACTCGATTGATCGTATATTTGAGTAACGTTTAATACATACATCGAAACGAGTGAGTAAAGTTATTAGTCAGCGACGAATCGAGATAAAAAGATCGTAGGTTTGGCCAATTCGCGTTTCTACAACATAATTCGCATTGCGCAGTGGCCACGGTGACGAACATGCTTGTACGATGTTCGGCTTCAATCCTACACGATTCCTATTTCCGTCCATCTAAATAAAGCCGAAAGCGGCCCAGTTCCGGCGCAACGCGCGAGACAACGCCTCGCGATTGCGCTGCACTTCGTATCACTATGCCGCAGATATTTTAACAACAGTCAGACTGTTTACGATTAGCCAAGATCGACGTTTAAACTGTCACGAGAGCTCGATATCTGTCAGCGAGAACAGCGAAAGTTTCCAGACAAGGGAGAGAAAGATTCTGGAACAACCGAATAAATCGTTTGACGATTGCATAAAATTGCACGGTAACTTGTATATTACTCAATGAGAATTTATTTGCGCCGGTGATCGCGGCAATGTCGACGTTAAATCGTTCGTAAGCTCGGAAACGATGTTCTCGTACACTTAAGAGCGGTAAACAGGCCCGAGCTTGGCACGAATCGCGATTTACGCGCACCTTGACAGCTGACTGTGCGCATTTGGGTCACCGGTGAGATTTCAGGTTTTCTTAATGCGAAAGCAATGCCACCGATGCAATAAAAACGCTCGGCGGAACGATGCAAAGTACCTTCGCAAAACAGTCGCGCGCGATCTTTCGTTTTTTCGCCGGATCTTAACCGTAAATGGAAAAATCAACCGCATGTGGGACGACGAATCAGATTTGCTTGAAAGAGTAACAATAAAAATTGTTGGTTTTGTGAAAATTAATTAAAAAAATTATCGTTTATTACGCGCGAACGATTCAGTATTTCCCGCGTTAGAATTCGAAACGTGCATCGAGATTCGTTTCTATGTATCGATGGCAACGATCGAGGTTAGCAAACCTCTACCGTCGATAAAGGAGATTTCAGTAGATAAGAACGTTTCGTCACGGAATGAGCTACGGCTATCTTACTAGCGCCGCACGGTAAGTTTATCTGATCGGGTACGGCCGGTATTATTCCCTCTTTCGAGCGGGAAATTTAAAACGTTTAAGGACGTTTCATTAAGCAATTCGTAGCTTGTTTTAACTATCGTCGACTTAAACGTTGCCATAAATCGTCGCAGAGGTTTCGATTACCGAAATTTGCGAGCAAACGGCAAATAAACGTACTCACCTCGTCGCAAGCTGCGCACCTGGGTTTCAGCTGTTCGGCGTAATGCCTCTCGCAGAACAGAGTGTCGTCGTGTACGCAGTAAGCGAGATCAACGAGAAGCTCCTTACACTCTGTGCATCGGAAACAAGCAGGATGATACAAAAGACCCAACTTGCTCGCTGATACGGCGAGGCTACCGTATTTCAGGGGTGCGTGACACGCGCCGCAATCCTACAAACGAATCAAACACTCTTAGTTTCCATAGAATCGCATAGAATAATAATATTCGCGTTGATACTTACGAGATCTCTCTCGAGTACTTCTTGTACGCTTCCGATATCCAACGCGATCTCGTTCCTCGCCGCCATAAAATCGTCCGCGCTACTGGCATGTTTCGGATTCAAATGGCGACAATAAGCTCTGGCTAAGTCCTGCTTAGGTAGCTGAATCGCCAATTGTCGGTCCCTGTATCGTTCCCCAGGCGTGCCTAGCCTGGGTACGGATATCTCCGGCAGCATGGAGAAGTATTCTTCCACCTGTAACAAAAGGGAAACGAGCGTGATGTAGCGCCGATGTAATTTCTAACGAAACAAGGACGGATCGCTGCAAAAACTCGCGTGTCTATCCAATGTCCAGTAAGATACGGTAAACGCGATTACGGTAGCGGAAGGAGCGAAAGATAGAGTATCCGCCGATGATAAAGACCAGCTCCTGGTAATTTACGCCGAGGGCTTTGGAAAATATTGTAAACTGCAAGCGCGTGTAAACGAGCTACTCGACCGTGAACGCGTAACGCAACGTTTTTCACGATCCTATTACTACTGTATCTCGTTATTAGAGAGTTGGTTCCATCTGCGGATGGTATCCTCTCGACGTAATCGACCAGATAACTCCCGACAATTGTAGAATTTCATGTGTTACGATTGTTTGTTGAATCTCGGCGGTTGCGTCAAATCGAGACGGTACGCGCGCGGTTAAACGGGATCGAGCAGGAAACGATTATCACGTTGCACGGAACGAGCACGGAAGAAACGATCGCGATTACCCACCTTGTAAGCTGGTAGACCAGGAGGAGCCCAGGCGAGGCCCTTCTCCCTGGGGTCGAAAGCAACCGGGCACGAAGATTCTTCGCCTTTGAGGCCCAAACGAGACCTGACCGACACCCATTCTTCGTGGCATACATCGTGCGCCTCTCGGGGACACTTGCAACTGGTGCAGTTCTTTCTGAAAAGGAGAAAGAATCTCTCAGTGATTCGTTACTTTGCAAAGTCATGCATCATTCATGATATACTCGGAATTTCTCGTGGTATCGAGCAAGAAGATTAATGTCTCTCTCCCGTTTAGGAAACTGCCTTAGTTTCCCCGTGGCTGTATGTAGGGCGGACACCAATACCTTAGCTGCACGTATCTATTAAACCGAGAGGATACCACGCAGGCTAAATATTTGTCTCCGGTCTTTCATTAACTCCGGATACGTCTCCATGTCCTGATAGAGCCTTTAATCGAATCCAGTTTTATTGCGCTTTAACGCGAAGCGCTTCCTGCCGATGCTCTAAATCAATGCAAACATCTGCGTTATTTTTTTCCAACGATGTCCTCGTTTCCTATTTTTTTCAATTCATCTACTGTTCCAACTGGGATACGCTCGTTTCGTCAACGTTAACAACTCTCGATGCCGCGACCTGATTTTTCTTAGCGCGTCCAAAACTACGATATTAATTCCACCAGAAAGTTTGGAAAAACTTGGCCTGCAGCAATCTGCGACTCGATTCGGGAATAACAGAGGAAAGGCTGATTGCGCAAAAGTCGCGACTCTAATTCCTGCCGCCCACGTATCACACGCTAATGGTCGGATCGAACGTCAATCGTATAATCAAGGGGATGCATTTGCCCTGTTGCCGGCATTCATCGCCGTTCTACCGCACCCTTCCGGATATAACAGCGACAAGGTCGCGTCGACTCTAACACGAAACTCTCTTTTCTTCTTTCGTGCATTTGACCTCGATAATACGACTACAAGGGCTCTCAGATAAATCTAACAAAAGGAAGCTTTATCCGGCGCTATATTCAGGAAAAAAAAACGGGGAAAAATAAGACGAGGAAGCGACGAGTGGTGCGGCGATTTACTCGCAAATCTACGAATTTCGATTTGTAGGAGCAGACGAATGGTGGAAACGGGCGAAACATAGGCGAAGATCGACGCAGAGGAGAGCTCGTTAAATTTAACAGTGCCAGCGGACGCATTAATGGGCCGCCGTAAAATCGGGTTTCATAGAAGCGCGATTTCGAGACTGAGAAGACATTCGCGCTCCACGCAACTTGACACCTTATTTTCGTCGATCGAGCAACCGAGAACGAAAAAGATTCTTCGTATCCCGTTCGTAAATTCTCGAAGCTAAACTAGTCCATCGAGAGCTCCTTTCGTGGGTCGTTCAAAGTGCGACCGACAGTTCGTAAAAGGCGAAGCATCGCTCTGTTCTTACGTGACCGCGATATCCAGCTATACTGAAACTTATCTTTTCCCCTTGATAATCAGAGGAACAACGATTTTTAGCTCGGCAACCTTTGAGGAATTATCCCCGTGGGGCACAGCGCAACACTTTTCATAATGTCGCGTTCATAATGTCAGAGAAATAGACACTTTGTTTGCCAACGAACCATAATCCGGCCGTTAGCAAAGAGGTCTTGAGCGATAAAGGGTTCTCGCGGCTGCTACGGAACGGCTCGTTTCTCGCGCCTTTTTCGTTGACAAGGGGACGATAACGTTGAACATCCACCCGCGCGTCGTGTTACGTTCTCTCGATATTATACGAGCGCCGTGCATGTGTCCTGGCATTGCAGGGTGGATGCAAATTAACGTTGACGCCTCGTTAACTCTGCGAACGTGAAACGTAATACTCGCATGGTGGACCATAATTCATTCGCATTCATGGCACGCTGTCCTAGAGCCGTTTCAACTGGTTCGCTAGCGACACGCTCGTTTTCCTTTGCCCACGTGAATATCCGCTGACACCGATTCGATCGCGAATACGATTCCGCTCGTCGTGCGCGTAAAAAAGCAAATTTTCCACGAGAAACAGCGCGTTTTCGAGTAACCGATTTGTACGAACGAAGGTTTTTAAATTTGGCTCGGTCGTGCCTCGCATCGAACTCGTGAAAAACAACGCGCGCGAATTTAACCAATTGCGCGCCTCTTTAAATCTCGTTGCGAACTAGTCGGAGTGGTTTGCTACGAAGCTCGAGTATAATCGACAATGGTTAGGAAGCACCGTGGCCTGGTCTGAAATGGCATCTCGTAAAGAGCGACGAGAATCACGGAGATGCCATCGTAAAAAATTTAGCAGAATAATTTACGAGGTCCCACGCGCGTCACGCACGACTATTTGCGTCCTTCGGTTCGAGCAGCGAGACCATACCGCGCGATTAATTCCTCGGGAGATATATAAACCGAGCGATTTGTCCCGACATTCCACGATGGGTGATACAAGCGTAACGCGTGTAAGCGGCGCTGTTGGTGCGGAATCCGAAAAAACGTAAAACTGAAGAGGCCGGAGCCAGAGTGGACTTATATTAATGCGCTTCTACCGCGAGAAAAGAAGCCGCGCCGGAGGAAAATTGCCCTGGAATCGTCGCCAGATCATCGAGTTTATTAATTGCCAGCGGTGGAAGATAACGCGCCGTCGTGGTTCGAAGGAACACGCGTAACACGACTCGTTAAACGACGCTAATTCGATTTGCACGCGGTGCGATTGAAGGAATCGCGCGCGTGTCACGCGGTCGATCGACCGGCTACGTTTCTACGGCACGGCGCCTCGCGCGCCAAGAAAGGTGCGCGCGTGAAATCTGGAAAAGCGAAAGACTGTGTCGTGAGAAGTAGTCGTCGACGTGACTAACTTCGATCCGACTTTCTAAGCTGCTTTCTGTCGTGAAACGGGCAACCAACGAGCCATCGACGGCAACTCCGTCTGCCTGCTAATGCCGTTTAATTATATTTTTGCTGCCCTTCCCCGCCAGTCCTCTCACCGGCGCTAATGGACCTCTAGAATTTTAATTGGTCGCGATGTTATCGAGTAAACGCGTTGCCTTGAGATTGTTAGACGTCCGTGAAAGGTGTTACGGTCTGCCCGTAAACGATATATCAACTGTGATGGCACGTGTCTGGGAGGAGCAAATATTAACCGTGTACTATCGTTAAACACGTCGGCCGGAATCGAAAGCGCATGTACCTTAGGGCGCCAGCTAGAACTCGATAAGAACCACCGAGAGCTCGATAAAACCTGAATTCAAATATCGCCATGGTAAAACCTGAATTCCCTACGTTTTAACCCCAGCTAAATCCAAATCCGATAGAACAGGTTTGCCACATAATCCACTCGCAGCAAACTCGTTTGCAGAAACTAACTTTGCCGCTTTCTTCAATTACCTAACTATCAGCTCGAACAGCTCGAACTGGTCGAACACCTTACAGTACAGGTGCAACACCCTGACGCAGGCCCACTTCATACCGGGCCAGGGTGCCAGGCTGAGATCCAGCCCGTCCTCCAGGGGACACTTGCCGATGGCGAGGCCTCGTTTCAGCTCCGCGCCGGAGATCGTTGGAAACCGATTTTTTCGATCGAGCATGGGATTCCTCCTGGTCCGTGGTGCATCCACGCCACCGGGAATTAATCCCCTTTTGATCTCGGCACCGGACAACGTTGGGTACCTGTCCCGACGATCCAACGATACCGCTTTCTTGTAAAAATCCTTCTCGGACACGGTAGGACATCTGGCGCGCGTCGCCTCGTGAAAAGGTGGACTCATGGGTCGTTTTTTCGGCTCCGGTATCTTCACTCTGATCCCTTGAGGTTCTGCGCCCGGCGACGATACGCAGGACACCCTCACCTCCATCTTTGGGCCCTCCTGACTCGGTCCCTTGGGACTCATCCTGGGGCCCAAACCCGAGAGCAGCGTTGGCGTCGTATGACGCCTTTGCAGTTTGTCGTTCAGGATGAGCCGCTCGACTCTCTACCTTTGATCTTCATCTTCGCGTCCGCTTCTCGAGATTTCAAGGGTTCTCCGAGCTTCGCGAATCTTCCTCGATGTTCTTGCCAGGTGTCTAGAATGATTAATTTTAAGGCTAGGAGAAGATTTCTGCTTTCTCGTTGATCCTCGTGATCGCTGGCCGAGTCACAGGTGTACCGGACTTTCGTCCCGAGTGTGAGTCATCGAAACTTCGCGATGATTGCCGTTGCACAGAGCGAAGATTGGCAAACGGCACGTCGCCACGCGCGATGATCTTTCAAGACGTGGAGTTTCTGGAAAATCACGCGCGAAGATACTTTCACCGGACAAAAAGCTAATCGAAGAGTAACGGAAAGCGGGGCGCGGATGATCGAACGTTCTTCTCGCGTGCAAGAAACGCTCCCGATCCATATTAGCCCGTTCTTTCTGTTTTCTACCCCTCGTAAAAAGTCCCATCCATCGAACGAAAACGTAAGAAAGAGAAACGATCGAAGGAGCGACGAGCGACCGAGAAATAACGCGATACAAGCTGAACGTTCGTTTCGCAACTAGATCGCGAAACTGCCAGTGCTCGTAGAAAAACGGCACGGTCGGTTTATAATTCGGCTCGAATGCAGGTCGATGGTCTGTTTTATCGCCGACGAACGGACGGCTGTCGCCAGAAAAATTATTACATCTAGACGCGCGCGAGAGCTTTGTACGCGCGGCCGCTTGAATTTATTTTCATTGCGGAAATCGCCATGGTTCACCGAGACACGCGGTTATTTATAGGAAGGACGATCCTCCGGGATATCTGTGCGTGTCATTGGTGTAAAGAAGGACCGAAGGTTGCGCGTGAAAACGCTCGATCGAATCAAGAACCGAGAGATCGAAGCCGAGAACCGCTTTGTTCGTGAATTTCGCCATCCCGTTGTTCTCAAAGATTATCACGTTCCTCGAGCCGAGCGATCGCTAACTTATCTACAAGGTCGATGAAGTCACGTTTGCCCCGAATTTTCATTTCCGCCTGCTTTCGATCGACAACCTGGCCAAGCGTTGGTGCGCGGCGATACAACTCAAACAACCGGCAATCTGAACGCGAACAAAATTTTCGGAACGTGCCATTTTGACGAAACGCGTTCGACGTTCGATACGGTTTTTCGCGGCCGTGCTGAGCTAATAGAATCGGAGTGCTGTACGTTGTCGCGATGAGATAATCTCTATAAATCTAACATCGAAGATAACAGGATGGAAGCAAGAAGTTGCCTTTTCCTTACACCAGCGTGCTTCTATCGACCCACTCGCGTTCCGATGAAAACGAATAGGAATTTCCGTACAGAGACCTGGCATTAATCCTACACGCTTTTCAGCTTCGAAGCAACATCCACCGTTCCATTCCAGATAGTTGCGGATCTATCGGAAGAGCGATTAAAATCAATTATCCCGGATCTCGCAGAACCGCCGCGAGGAAGACTCGGTTCTAATAACGTATCGATATGAATTCGATCGCTAACCGCCCATTTTGTACCTCCGTCGTATAAATAACACGTTAGACAGCAGATAGCGAGCAACCGCGTATGCCGCTTGCAGCGTACGCGAACAAGGTTGACGTAAGCAAGAAGGTAGGAGCTAATAACGTTCGACGCTCGTGTACGATGTATGTATGTATGTATATCGGACGTTAATGGCTTGATATAATCAAAGCCCGGTGACGACCGACTACGATCTTTCTTCCATTTCTGAAATGGTTTTACCTGGAATCCGATTATTCCGTCACAGGTGAATCATCGCGAGCGCAAATCTAGCGCGAGAATCACCGATAGGGAGAAGGGGAAGGGACAGGGGTCGGTTAGTTAGTCAGTCGTCAAATTGCATCCAGGCGAATTCGTTTGCCAAGAAGAGAATCCGCTAATAAGAGCAAAGTATTTTCGTCGTTCGTTCGGTGATCGCGTACCGGTCGTTCGGAAAGAAAAATGCGTTTCGCGATTGAAATATCGGTGACTACGTGCATACGTACATCGTTGTGTGAACGTATGCAATCGTACGCAATCGTTCGAAACGCTTACAAAAGACTGCGATAAGAAATTCTTACGACGATAAGAAATTTATGTCGTTTCCTACGATACGATAATTTTTCGCGACAGAATGGCCGTTCGCGAAATTTTTCACGCTGCGTTCCCGCGATCATGCTTCGTACTTTCTGTTTACAGCGACTTAGAAATCGCATAGCGCTCGGCAACAGGCATGAAAACGTTGGACAAGCGTAGTGACAGGTGTCAGGATGTGAAACAAAGAAGGTAGACAGGCAGCTTTCGCGTCAAGGCAACGCATCTTGACGGCATATTATCGAGATAGGAAGGCGGACGGCTAATGGCTATTAATTAGATAAATGTTGGCTATATTAAGCGGCGGCGATGCAGGCCGAATGGAAATAACTCGGTCGCGGAATAACACGCAATTTCGCCTTGTTTTTGTCTTCCCGATGGCGTGTTTCGTCTATTGCCTATCATCGGCGATCGCGAGCCAGCCCCGCTGGTGTTTTTCGATGCTTGCATCGTGACTCGCGCGTTTCGCGTCCCGACGAAAGTGAAATGAACTAGGGGGGAGCGGCTCGATGCCGACGTAGCCATCGTCGTTCACGATCGGTATCTCGGCCAAACGAGCACCACGATAAAAATATAAGTAGGTAATCTCGCCTCGGTGAATTCTCCGTCGTTTCCGTTTATCTGCGCGACTCTAGACAACTCGCATCGTGCAGACCGTTCGACCTCCGCCGCGTCTCTGTAAAACGTATGTATATCGCCTACCGTAACAACTTGCACGTGTGTACACAGAAGCGAGGAACGCGCTTGCACTGTTATTATTCGCGAACTGCACACCACCACTCGTAATCTTGGCCAACAGGGCGAAATCACCGCACTGTCTTCTAGATAGCACCGTAGATTATTGCGAATCTGCGATCGGGGCGAGAGGAAGATTAGCGCGATAAAAGTGAAGATACAAACGCGCGCGGTAGGCAGCCGCGGGAACGCGGGAGATTCGAAATGAAACGGCACGGCGCGACGCGTGCCACGTAACAGAGTGCATTCGCAGAAGGAGCGTACTTCAAACTGGCGCCATGAGATTCGACGAGAACGTAGGTAGGTGTGTACCTATAGTTAATACCGGGTGGCCCGTGAAACAGTGCGGCTCGGTGGCGCAGGCGCGGGCGACGCGGATCCCTCGAATGTCGTCGAAAGCTCCGACACGGACCAAGCTCCCACCTTGTCGTGAATTGCAACCGAACACGAGTCGAATTAGAAGCGCGGCCCGCGCAGCTTGCTGATCTACCATTTACGCGCGCTATCAGTCTTCTCGACTTAACCCCCGGCAAATCTCTGGTTTTAAAAACCTTCGAGAGGGCTGACGATCTTCGGGATCACGAAACGTCGAGCAAACTTCGAGGGCGAATCCGATGCTCTTCTAACGAGGCTACCCTTTTCGTCGGTCGCGTCGATAAACCGACGACAAATCCCTCGAGAGCGACTGGATAAACCGGTAAAGAGCGAACGTACATAACGAGGAAGCGACGTTTCCTTAGGGTTCTAATTCGCAAACTGACGCGAGACTGTAACGAATGCCGGTGAAAATAGGTAATTTGCTGGACGATCGATAACTTCGGAAGCTGCTCGATTCGACACGCTCTATGACCGCATCAGGTAACAAACGCCTGGCAAATGTCTCGTTACGGCGATTCGATAAAAGGTGTACAACGTGTAAATCACGGTGCAAGACGACGCCGTGGCATTTCGTCGTGGATCGTTAACGCGTTTGTTGGATGTGAAGTCAGCATTTTCGATTATGCTGCTCGAGGCGTGTTTGAACGGCACCGGGAAACGCGTTCAGACCGACCGTTCTGAAATATTGGCACTGTCGCGTTGCACGGAAGTTGTCGTTTTGCTCGAACGTGTGCAATAAGATGGACGATGCTTTTACGAATCGTTTAACGCTTGCCATTTCGAGCACTTTTTCGCTCGAACGCAGTCAGCGGAGAAAGGAAAATTACCCAGCTCGCTGTTTCTCGCGAGACCTTCCTCGCTGCTCGACTTTAATTATTATCATTATTTATTTATGCAGCGTAATTTCTCCACGATGCGGAAGAGAAATTACCTTCGTCTTTTTGCGAGAATCCAAATACGGTAAAAGATTCACCGTGCCTCGAAGCAGTCGTATCTACCGGTGAAAGGATTTTTAAACGCATTATCGTCTATTTCTTCTTCTTCTTCTTTTTTTTTTTTTTTTTTTTTTTTTCGTTCTCATTGTCCGCGCGGAGCTATGTCAATCGCAATTGCAAATTGCACAACGACCAATTAAGCGCGGTGCGTTTATCTCGAAGAGCTAAATGGTTGGAAGTAATTTCCTTCTCTTCAAGAGGTAAATTTGACGTCTCGCGTGTTTCCTCGCGTTAAACACAAGGTGAACGCGCCGAGATTCATGCTACATTTGCCGCGTCGACTGGAAGATCTGTCGCGGTCGGTAGATATCTCGTTCTTCGCGCTTACGTAAGAGGAAGCGCTAATAGAGAGCGATTTCGGTAAGCGGTCGAGCCTCCCTCGAAAGCTGCGCAGATCGCCACGAAAATATGACATAAGCCGACAAGATTTTGGCATAGTCTACCGACAACGACTGACGTTGGGACGCGCAAGACAGCCTGTCGTAAACACACGCGTTCGTTTCTGGACTATCGCCCGTTACTACACCTGTCTTTCTACGGGCAAGTATTTCACTTACACGGTATGCAAATTACACCGCGAGAATTACTTGTAAATGTTCTCGAGTTTGCGCAAGTTTTTATGGATTTACGTTTCGCCGAAGCGGAATAAAGGAAAAACGGTCGATCGATGAACAGGCAATTTTATTCTGCCAAGAAGTTACGATGCGGAAATTACGGACGCGAAGGGATCTGGCGCTATCGAAAACCGAAGAATAGCCGGAATAAGTTTCATACGAATCACCTTGGCAATGAGTCGCTGATTTATTCTGGTACGGACGTGAGTGAGATTTATTTGACGTACCCATATATTTTAACTAACCACGAATTTCTAGGACGTTCGCCGTGAATAACTAACATCGAATGACTTTGAAACAATAAACGATCATTCGCGGTTTTGATCGTGACATCCTGATACTGCGCAGACCAGCTTCTATAGTTTTCATTCGACTTATCTATCTACTACGATAGTTGAGGGAAATTTCCAAACGTAAAACTTCCAGCCATATGTCGCAACAAACTCGATTAGCTATATTAAATGCAGCACGATTCCGTCCGAAACGTTACGAGCACGAGGAATTAGTCGTATTATCGATCAGCGATGTCATTAATCTCGCAAACGAAAAGCTACGTAATCGTCAAAGACGCGAGACGTACGCTCGCGTCGAGATTGGACAGGTACAAGGAGGATTTCGTAAAATGTCGTCTCTGAATAATTCGCATTGCGTAAGCCATTCGCGGTCACCCGCAGGTTCGCAGAAACACGAGAGTTGAAATACGCGGAATATACGTTGCAAAATTTTGCGTTCGCTAGGCAGACCGATAAGGTAACGTTCGTTGAATTTGTAACTAGAATCTCGAATAGCAGTTGCGGTAAATTTAAACGGAAATTGCTAAATTCCGTCTCATCTGTTTTCGGATGAAACGTAAATTGCCATGCGCCAAAATTAAGCGACATTGACGAACGAACGAGCGGACCGTACGAGTCATATCCATGAGCATCATCCTGATTTAGATTCATAAGGGGGGAGTTTCCTTGCGAAGAAATGCACGTGTAATTATCGATAATTCGAGGAAAATCTTATCAACTCTGTACCCAGCAGCGACGAGAACGTCTTCTTAATGATCCCATTAAATGAAAAAGAAACAGCCAGTACGAGCTGTCACGTGTCATCTCGAATTATTTTCTATCTTTCAATCTATCGCGTCATCGATTTCCGAGTTAGCCTTCCGAAATGTTTTCCGATACTTTACTATTCGAGTTTACTCTTTTCTTCGGAAAACGATGATCCAACGGATGCACGGATAAGAAATCGCTAAGGTTGCGTCACCTAACGTGGCTATTCTCTCTTCGAGAACATCGATAATTCAAGTACTTGGAATCAGGAAAACACGTGTCCTTACAGTGTACAAACGTCATTGTTGCAGGATTGATCGTGCGTGCAGTCAGTGCGTTCCTCCTCGTGAATATCGGGTGGCGGGCCTGAGAGCGGAGATGCACTGCCCAGGCTCAGAGAAAAAGTTCTCCGTACTCCCCGTCTTCTCATAGCGAAATTCCGTTCTCGCGAGGGGAATCGCGGCGTTTTCTTCCTCATCTCAGTGAGCTCCTTGACGGAGAGTCCATCGTCCCAAACCATGGCCGAAACACTCGCGGAACACGAATCGACGAATCGACGATCGATCAGAAACTGAGTGTATCGCACGGTAATAAAGCGGTCCCTGATCCTCGTACAGCAGAAGGCTTATCGTTCGAAAGCAAACACGGCCGCGTATCGAGATAACAAAATAATTCGTGAGAAGCTTTCAGAGAATCACGAGGTGGCTCGACCTTCGGCCGCGTCAACACTGAAACCAAACGCGACTGAACGAGGCCAGTTGGTTGAACGACGTCTCATTGGATCCCCCTGGCAGGCAAATCGAATTAACTTAATGCGGTTATGGAATCTACGAGCCTTTTCGTTGTCCCGATCGCGACTCGATCTCGGTCACCGCGTCATGCATGTAACGATCGTTCCGCGTGAAACGAGCCACGGCACACTCGAGAAATCATCAACGCGTAGCCTACGATTTTGTCCGATAACGTCACAAGTGTTACTCGTCGATTGCCGACGATGAATTAACAAAGGACACCGACGATTCGAACGTATGAAAGATCAGCTGAAAATCCCTGATCGCGTTAAGCCAGCTTCCATGTCGATCCACGCGCGACTTTCGACTGGCTGGTCGTCTTCCAGTCGCGGCACATCGCGTTTCGCTTGAGAACAGAAGCCGCAGTGACCTTCGCTCGATGGTTTGCATTACGAACACCGTTGTTCGGAATCGTACGCGGTCTGTGTCATCGCTACCAATCGTTTCTACGTTCAAAGATAAAAGTCTGCTTTTCCTTCTAGCCGATCAATACGGTAGATCCGTGTTCTCAATCACGTACGCGTCTCAGTGGCTCGTTTTATTTCACGCAATCCTATTGGTACGCTTCGAGATGCTTCTCGACTTTAGGTCCTAAATCGTTCGAGTACCTACAGCATTGGGAAGGTTAATACCTGGGTTCAAGCATATTTGGTTCGTAACAAGATGTAAGTATCTGTATTTTGCCGCGTGAATCATCGAGCCGCGATTACACAGCGGCCTTAATGATATCGTAAAGCGTTTGAAAGCCTCTCTAATACTCTAATCGGAACTTGCACGCAGCACATACGCGAACTGAAACGACCGACGATGGCTGCTATTGGGCAATTGACGAGAGAACCTTGTTGCTCGACATTGAGTCGGACTTTGACTCTATGCTGCGCGTCTGGCAGCTGCAATCGCGCCAGCCTCGCCTCTAATCGTCCCCTCCATTCGTCGTAAATTCAATCCGCAGTTCAAAGATCTTATCGCCAGTTATTTACAGTCATTGATGTTGAATGTAACGCGCAAGCAGCGTTTTTCCGCAGCCGGAATTTCGTGCGCGAACCACACCGTTGCTGTGCGGTTAATTAATCGTTGGAGACGACGCGTCGACTATGGAAGGAGAAGACGGAACGATTCTCGCGAAACGAATTTGACGCAAGACGCTTTCAGCCACGTGAGACGTATGTATATCGTGGTGTATTCACGAGAACGCTGAATACGACTGAGACTACAATGCCAGTGGTGTCCTCGTCGATAAAGATTATCACGAGCAAGTAACCTCGTTATCTCTGGCTTTGGTGAGGCGTTGCCAGCGTGCGTCCCTTGAAACGAGTTGCGTTTAAAAGGACGTTTAACGCGCATTTGCATACAATCAGATTCTCGAAAGCACTCCATCATTCGCCTTCATTCCTGTCTGCAGTGGCATAAACGATTTTTCTGGTTGTCGCGTATCCAGGTTTTCGTTTGTTTCTGGTTTTTTAGCGTCGAATTCAACACGTTACGGCGTTACAACGTACGCCTCGATAACGACGCTTTGCTTCGTGTGCAGCTTAACAAACAGTCGTCTGGGTGAACAACGCCAAGTCTTTAATTGGGAAGTCACGTTTAAGTACCGGGAAGAGCAATACCTGTCGGGTTTCTCAGATACGAAGAATCCTTACAGCTAAGACTTGTAATTGAATTATCGAGCTTCGTAACATTGGGCGATACGAGAATTTCCGTGGCAGTCGTTTTTTCTCCTCTAGAGCTGGATCGTTTAAAAGGTTTGCACGAGCGAAGGGGTCGGCGAAAATCGAGGAAGCGGTAAAACGATCACACGGAGAAACGAACATACATTCAGAGATGAAACGTGAACGCGTGCTGTCACGATAGCCACGATCTGTTTATTTGTTGTAATCACAAAGAAACTTACTCCATTACTGAGATGGCTGACAGCCAGTACATTTACAAGTCAGAACGTGACACAACGCAAACACGTATCCCATCCACGCAACAAGCCTTCGACTTTCGACCAGCCTTCGCTTGATCCTTCTGCAAACTTAATTCCGCCGCGTGTAAACCTATCAGCGTTTAGCAAAGTCTCTGTGTCGTCGTTGTCTCTAACCGACTGTCGACTCACCGATTGCCGTGATAAAGGGAGGAGTCCTCTTTTCCAATGACACGAGCGGTATAGCTCGAACTCTCCCACTTGGCGCCCATCTCGCGTGTATGCACGTGCTCGCCACGTGGAAATGCGACACGATTCACCAGCGAACCTCCGGTAGACTACGCGCGAGACGATCAAACGTAAGAAACTCGACGAACGAACGACAGGATCACCGACACGGCGGAGACTCGCGAAGCGGCTCTAACGAAGGAAGGTGGAGGCCGCGAGCAATTTTGACGACGATACTTTGCGTCGGCTTTCAGCCTGTTCTCCAGTCGCGCGAATGACTTTATCGCCGGGTTATTTGTCCCGATAGCGCGAACAACCGGTCGATCATACTCTAAATTTAGCGCAGCTCGATCGGTTGAAGAGCGAGCGAGACAAGTTGAGAGAAACGGACGATATTACGCGCACTCACGCACGATGGCACGCACGTCCGCCGGAGAAGGCAGGAATATACGCACTGTTCGCTAACCGCTGTAACTGTTAACTTGGATCGAAATCGTCGAGCTTCTTCTTCTGCCTCTCCGACCAAACCATCGTTACTTGTGTTCGTGCTCGTGCGCTGTCAATGCCAGCTGATCGGATAGAGCAGCACGCAGCTCGGCTTTACGCGCTCGATGATTTATCGCTGTCCCGGAATATAATGCTCCCGTTCATCGCTTCCTCGGAGCTGAAACGCCACTTTCAGAAAGGGCTTCTCAAAGTCAAGGGGTCCCCTTTCGCTTTCAGAGCTACCGTGACGTTGCATTCGCCCGGTCTTCGTCTTTCTTCGGGGGAAAAGATACGCGTTGTTTCAACGTGCCGTTGATTCAACAGCCGATAACGAGGATCGATTTAAAGAAACGTCGCGGCAGTAGCTGTCGCGAGCAAAGCAATCGACTCTGACGAATGTCGCAATCGGTATGTAGAAAATATTATCGGCGAGTGAATGAACGCCTACGCGCGCGTGGCATGTCGGCCGTGTGTCTTTCAATTTATTTAATCAGAATAAATTTATCCGCGTCTGCCGATGTATTACTTAACGCGTACTCGTGTCGCAATCGCGAAGTTAATGAAAATCTCGGATTGTTCTAGGATTTGTAAATGTTATTCGTGTATTTCGTGTATTTCATGGTATTGTAGGAATATCGGATGGCAGGCAAATCTTCGTACGTTGAAGTTAGATAAAATAAATAATACTAAAATAATAACGATAATAGATTGGAAACTCTTAAAGATATCACACGCACGACACACACTCTTGCCACGCGTAGCCAAATCTCTACGTGACATCGTGCAGTCCATGCGTGCATCCTTCAAATCGTTCCACGCTCGCTACCGATATCTTATACATTATATAATCGCACGGTTCTTTGCTGTTCGCCATTATCACTCCAATAAGTTTAACCGTAATAGTAATAACCGTAAAAGTAATAACCGTAGCAGCAGATACTTTCAATTTTCAGTATGCACTCGGAAGAATTTGTACGAAATAGTCGAAGGATTGTTAAAGCTACTAATACGAATGTAACATTGACGAGTTCAGTGGACCCAAACGCGCAGAACAAAAAGTGAAATTCTCGACACTATTTGTCCGTGCAAAGAGAGGCTTGAGCGCTAGAAAGCCATGTAAACCGAGGAGAACACGCTTTTGCCAGGAATTCTAATCCCTCGCGTGCTTTCTTCACCCACGCGTCGCATTCCCATACGACGACGACGACAACGACGCGGCGTGATTACGCTTACGTACTTACATATTATAGATGCCAGCAGAATGCGAGCGAGCGAGCGAGCGACCGCACGCGAGTACCGACGCGATCAATCGCGCCGATATGATTCCAGCGCGAGAGTAAACGCTCTTTATTCGCTGACGATAATATCGCGTTTGTTGTACGACCGCGGACAAGATGTAACGTCCATCAAACATCTTACGAGACATCTTGTCGGCTTAACTGAAGTAGAGGTCTTGAAAAAAGTCAAAGGTTTTATAGTATCCTTAGATATAATCTGGAACGATGGGAACAGTAATTTCGTTCGATTTGATCAACGAAACGGATAAAATCGACAGACAGGAGACTTAACGAAGTGATTGGCAAACGAAGGTTTACATCGTTAGAGCAGGCATAAAAATACCGAACGTGATGATTCGAATATGATTGTCGCGGTTCGAGTGGAGTTCTCGAAGAACGGTCAGAAACGATTACCGTCGTGTAACATTTTGAAGACAGGTTAACGATTATAGCAGCACTTGTTTATACTTGATATGCGACGACCGTTCGATCGATCTTCAAAATTTAGTAGTTTGTTTTAAGCAACTGGAGATAGTCCAGTGAATTATCGAAGTGTTTACCAGCGCTGGAGTTATTGCCGGTTTATAGCGGATAAATTTCTCGGTATTTTACAGGCGGTTAAGTCAAATAAATAGCCGTGCCGCGTGCCGCATCTCCGACCTGTGGTGGCTCGCGGAATATTAAATATAGAGCTTTGACACACATAGAATGTCGCGTGATCGTTCCACGCGAAGAGATCGCGAATTCACTCGTGTTTTGCCTCGGTCCATGTTCTCGTAAATAAATATCCGGGAATGTGTCGCATGGAAACCGCGTTTCTTTGCTTTGACAACGGATTCGTGCCAACTCCCTGGAACCTCCCTCGTGATTCAGTGCTCCGATCGAACTACGGTGCTCGCGCGCCGATGGCGGGTCAATCTAAAAAGCTTCGACGAGCGCGTCCCTCGAAGAGATCCTTGAAAAAAGTGTTTCGTGCCGAGATCTATTTGCCAAGCGGCTTATGACCATCCCGCTAAGTGATTCGACACGAGTTGGTGTAAAAAACCTACGTTAGGGTGTGCGTTGTATTTGTTAGAAATGTCACTGACTACCTTCCTTTAGAATTCTCGTATTACCCGACAGAAGCAGTTTCTAACGAGCTGAACCCCGCAATGGTGGATCATGTAAGCGAGGCTGTATCCAGCCCTACTGTAATCATAAAAAAAGATCGTGGTTCCTATACCACCTCCTAGATTCATCGTTCGAGAACGACCACGAGATCACTGTGATCCTACTTTCCCCGACGATGAGCGGCAGCTTGGCTAGGTAACGCGATAAATCAATTCGGGCATTAAAATCACCGTGGTCGTTCGGCCGACGCGATCCCGTTATTACGCTCTTCGCATTGTCACCGATCCGCCTGCGTCTCTATCTTCTCGCGTGTCTGCGAATTGAAGTGTCCCACGGTAGGAAAGATCAATCCAGAGAAGCCGAGAACGGCTCGTGCGATTTGTCAAGTTGGCGCGTTGCGCGCAACCACGTGGAGTCGCCTGTCGCGGGCGGATTTAGTCTCCACGAAATCGTAAGACCGCGAGGGAAGTTGGTTGCTCGTTCGAATACTCGATGCAAAAGGAAGCTAAGGCAACTTAAAGACAGGACATGTCGATAAGTGCGCAGCATTTGCTGGCGCCTACGACGCTACGACAAAGAAAGTAGCGTAAATTAGCGGAAAAACGAGCGGGGACTAAGCGACGAGAGATGGAGTCGCGACGCGCGTGCGACATTACCGCAAGGACGATTCAATAAACGGTTTATCGCGTATCCGGAAAAGTAAAACGCATCCTGGTCACAGCTGCAACTCCAGGAACTTCGAGCGATGATGTCAGAGAAAGAGGAATACGTGGCTGGTTGTTAACGATCGTTTTTGGCCGGGAACCGTTTTGACGTTCCGGTATTCGAGCCGACAAAAGCCGCTGGTTTTCGGTCGAACGGACGACACTCTCGAGGCAGCCGTGACTAAGAAAGTTAAAGTATAAAGGTGATCTCACTGCGCGGTACGCGTGGGTGACCGACATCTTGTCAGTCCTACACGCGACGGAGCACCTGCGTGTCATCGCGCGTAGTAATCGTCCGAGCAATTATCGGCGAGAATCACTCGACGGGACGGACGTTCGTAATAATAGTCGCGCGAGAAATCGAGCGAGTCCTCAAGGTTTTCCGATGGAAGCGCAAAGGTGCTACCGACGTGACGCGGCCGCAAAGAGTATCCGATTGGCTGAATACCAAGACGCGGAACGTTCGAGGAAACTATGCGCCTCTTCCTCGGATTTTCGCTAAGGGGAATACCGCGTGGCTCGATCAACACCTTCCGCCGGTCTTTCGGCGAGCCTCGAGGATTCGTAGCGATCAAAGCAAAAATACTGGTGCGCTGGAAAGACGCGCGACTTCAAAGCGCCAGTTATGTCGCGCCACGCGCAAACCAAACATTTATTTGCCGCGAGGAATCAACTAAATAACTGTCGATAACATTCTCTTGAAACTTAATCGGGGCTGTCTCGAATCTGGCGTCGAAACGCGGTTTTGACAAGCGAAACTCTGAAAATAATTTAAAATAAATAACTTTAACCGGGAAAAGCACCATACCGGCTTTGAAGGTACTTAACCGACAAGTTCTTTGAAAAGGCCAGGGACGACGTCGGCATTGGCCGCACTGAAAATAGTCTTTTATCGTGTTTTCGGAAGCGGCAACGGCTGCGGGAGGTGGGTGCCGCTTGTAAATCAGCGTTTAAAGCGTTTAAAAACGCGATAGGTGGGCCGATTTAAAATAGACGGTGGAACGCGCGAGTAGCCGCACGCCGGAGCGCAATAGGCAGTGTTAAATCTCGCGAAACAAAAAGAAACGAGTACGGGCGACTTTCTGCATTTCGTCATTCGATATTCCAGCATGCAAATCGAGAAGCCGCGGTTGCGCCAATTCCGGACGCTTCGCTGCTCCGCGAGCAAACGCGGCCGCCACGATGCCGCTGCTCTGTCGCGGGAGAATCGCCTTGTTAAACGATCGTTTTTTCCATTCCATGTTTCGACATTACCTGTTCGCCGATCGCTTCTGTCCTCGTGATACTTTTCGTTAAACCGCGGATTTTTATTCGTCCTGCCCGACGGACGGTCATGAGAAGAATAAATTTGGACACTGGACGAAATTGATATGCGAATTTTAATAGGTCATCGTGTTCTCCGCTTGAAATAACTAGGCCTGCATAGCTGAGTAGGCCGGCAGACTTCTACATTCCTTCCTCTGTGCTGAGATAATTCAAAATATTACATAAAAATAGACACGTTGTAACTATGCTACTTGCAACACCAGAGGCAAGATGAAGGTCTGTCGTCGACCCTAAAGAGCCAGTAACTATTAACGATCCGATGCCAGAAGCAACGATCATGTATCCTGAAATCCGCCTAAAATGAACCATTAAAACCAGGCTCAACGACGAAACGATGTGTCGTAAGTGGTGTGGACCAACGTTCGCTGATCTCTGCAATAAAAGAAACACGAATGGACGTTAACGGTACGCGAGCGAGTTATACGCGAATAATGGCGCGTTACTCTCGGCTCTTGTATGGTGTTACAGAGACGCAAACGTTGAGAGATATCGCCTGCTTTTTGTACCGCTACTTTTGCGACGCGCTCATCGTCGGTGCTGTAATTTCAATGAATCATAGACTCCTAAGAACACCGTGCCTATATTTCACAGGCTACTTATTCTACAGGCCTTTATGACTACAACGTCGACATAAAAACGTCTTTCCTTCTAAAACGTTCGGATTATTTTCTACGAGGGGTAGATTTCTAAAGAAAGATTCGACACGGTTCGAGTTTCTACGTTGCCCGAAGTAAATTTTTAATTCAAATTTCCGGTACGAAAGGCAAGAGACTTGCGGTAAAGCGGAGCAACAGGTGCCCCCGTTGGTCTGACTAGAATCGATCAGAGCCACTGGCCGCGTAAACTAGTCCACGGACGAAATTAATACGACACGCGACTGCTGCACAGCTGTTACTAAATACAATTCTATTTTACCTATGTGCCCGTCGAGCAGTCGCCAAAGCAGGTACCGAAACCCAGCTCCCACGCGCTCGCGTAACAATCTCGAGACATCGAGACCAGTCTCCCCGGAGCCAGTATGCAGCTAGCAGACTACACAGGGCGCTAAATCAAATCGACTCGAATCACTACTGGGAACGTGTGATACACTACTCTCGATTGTTCACGAAGCACAGTTTCAGCAACGAACGAGTCGTGCAACAGGTACACGCAGCGAACCCGGACTCGACCAGCTTCTAATCGGCCCACGCACTCACACTCGGTCTGATCAGTTGCGTAATCGCGATACCGCGATGTCAAGACGACATCGATGGAGAATTCCGAGCGGTCAACGTAAAATCGAGATGTCACGCCTCGTCGAGAAGAGAAGATAAACGTCGCGTCGGTCAAACGTTGATCTCGACTGGACAGGTGCCGAGAAAACACGACGATCACGGTCAAAAGGCGAAAACGAACTCGTGCGCTGCTCGCCGACCCTATACTGGCGCATATTGCCGAAGCACGTGCACGCGTGGCGTATTGGAGTTGCCAGAAAGAGGCGAGGCGAGACGAGGCGCGATGCAAGCGAGCTAGCTAACTCACTCGCTTGCTCGCCAATGACTCACGGCTTCTGGTGCGTGAGGACGCACACGCGGATCGACGTCTGTGTGTCGGGAGCCTGCGTGACTCGAGTTTCGAGCAATTGCTGTTCGATCAAACCGACTAGCCAAGGCTTACCGGTTCTACTCGCAGCGAGACAGTTGTTCGAGTCTCTATCTAGTCATCTATTCGACGAATTTGCGGTGATTCGTACGCGATACCTGATTTTCGTGAGAATCGATCAAACAGCGATGTACCGAGGTTGGCTGTGGCTGACATTGTCAGAGCAATCACAACCAGAGTTCGAAATAAACCGAGAATTTTCAGCGGGCTCGTTTGACGCGATCAGTAAACGAAAATAGAGATACGGCGCGAGATAAATCCGCGTGGACAAAGAACAGCGGGAGAAAAATCCAGCGACGAGAGAACCTTGTTCTTTAAGAACGCCTCGAACTTGGACCCGCGGTAACGAGTTAACGCGATCTATCATCGCGTCGCTGGAATCTATGTTAATCTGTTGGTTCTATGACTCGGTGGATTTGCTACGCTCACAATCGGAGACTTGTTTAGACCGTAACGAGCGTAACTGCGTGTTAGCCTTAAATCGCGTATTCGTAACCCGGAATCGTGGTGGATCTAGAGTGTCGAAGATCTGGTCTAGGTCTAACCGAATATGTAGGAGAGGAACGCCAATCTAATTCCGCTATGATATTATATCGCTGGCGATGTTTGGAAAATAGTCGATCCACAAGTAGGGCCACGTGCTCCTGTCGTGGCATGGATCGTTTGAAGCGCGATACGCTCGTAAAATCTGTATAAGTCAGCGTAATACAGGCTGCGCCGCTTATCGGTCTCTAAAACGCAGCCGCGAATTAAATCGGCGACGAATAGCGAATCCGCCTAATTCAGAGAGCTTTCCGCGAGCTGCAGCCGCTATTTGGCAACTGATAAACCTATAAATACGAGCACGTGCTCCACGTTTCACGAAGGAGTGCAAGAGAGACGACTGTCTTGGATAAACAGCTGCTTGCTAGATTATTCGGATCCGCTCGGGCTGGTAAATCAGTCAAACGATATTTCGCATCGAGTGACGCGCGCGCTCTCGTAAATCGATAAAAGTTAAACGCTTGCTTACACATGGTCGACGCCTATGCGATTTCGTTGGGCGAACAACAGTCGAAAATACGCGTGTCAAACGACTCGTCGACGCGTATCCGTTCGCTTTTATCGCGTAAATTATCGACGTTCATAGGCGTAGGCGCTTCGATAAACGGAGGTGCGGTCGAGCGCGTAAACTTTGATAGAAACGAATTGGTAACGATTCGCATGCAGCGTGTAAAATTAAAGGCACGACCTCTGTTAGAACTATGCCGCCAGAGAGCCGACTACCGCCGCGTTTTATTGGATTTAAGTGAAAGCGGGACAACGACGAAGTCTCCGTTGTTTCGTAAGTTCAGAGACGTCGATACAGCGCCTCCGAGCCGATGATTAATAAATCAGGGAACATGCAACAAGTAAAAGTTTGCTGGACGGAAGTCGCGGCGAAGACGACGCTTACGAAGGTCGGTAATCGATAAGTCACACCTTTGTTCGTTCGTGTTTGTAGTCTAAAAACGGGGAAAGTATCGCTCCGATAACAGTCGTTACGAGACTTTCACGACGATCACGTGAATTACGTCGTCTTTGTCTTTCGTTCGCAGAAACTGGAACGGATTATCGAGGAGAGAACGTAGACAAAATCCGCAATCGTCAGGCACAAAAATCTATTTCGTAACGCTTTTGCTGGCTAGAAGAAATCACAGGCGAAGCCTAGCTCGGAATCCATTAGCGATACCGATCTGGGGACGTAATTTAATTATCTAAATTTACCGCGTATGAATCGGGCATGACGACGCGCTCCTTCGTTCCCACATGTCAAGGATTTATTTTTGAAACGAGCTACGACCCGCTACCAGGTCGAAATAATTGTAACAAGCGTTTCTAGCTGACGTTCGACCTTGTTTTTCCAAGCTAACAAGCTTAATTCGTGGCAGCAGGCGGTAGGAAAAGAGAAACGACGCCCACGCGTTTAACGTGTCCAGAAAAGCAACGGTCAGTCGGATTTCCTACGCACGAGCTCTCGACGAAAATGGATCGGTGAAATTTTTCCGAGAAGCACGTCACCTGAGGGACGCAACGATCGTCCCACGCTAAGGGGAATGAAATTGAATCGAGAAGCCTAGCGACGATCGAAGGCCGCGCGGATTCGGGTGGCTATAGGTGGCATAACTGTAAATCCATCTCGGTGGTTATAAATGCAGCCGAGCACGAGGTAGTGTCCCATACCTTTCTCTTGCAAGCGCCGCGATGCTGGAAGGAAGATCGGTTCCCTTCCCCGCTACTCTGACCAATTAATTCGCTATTACCGCATTGCTGGTCCGTAAATCACGGAGGATAATTACTAGCTGGTAATTCCATCGCTGTTCAGTTACGCTTGGGATAATGGATAGGTTGTGAAGCGTTTCGGTGAACAATTTCGCCATGATTCGATCTTGTGCCGATCCTTTGTCCCGTTTCGTCGCCTTTTTTCCTTCCTTTTTCGTGCCGTTCCACTCGACCTATTCATCGAGAATATTCTATTCGACTCGTTGATCACGTTGATTTTGTGAATTCAATTCTCCTTCTTACCGATCAAAGCGATCTCCTCTCGCTTGATAATGACGCGAGAATGACGCGATTCCCTGTCGCTTCAACTAATGGAACGAGATAATTATTTCCGGATAAGCAACCCGATATCCCGATTAGAGAAACTCGTCGATCGATGAAACGCATTAGACAATGTACGGCTAATTGAAAGGCGATGGGATTCATCGATCGTTCGAGCGGATCGCGCGCAAGTGTCAACAGACGTGAGAAACTCGAAGACTTTGACACCAAAGTGTGTCAGCGTTACGAATACGCCGCTGGAGAGGGAACACCGATTCGCTTAAATGCCATCAAGGTTTACGGAAGCTCGTTTCCTTCTTCTCCTCATCTTCGCAGAAAGCAAGGTGAACTAAGGTTTTTTTTTTAAAAGGACGATAAAGGACATCGCGGTGAACTACTGAACGCAACGGTATCAAAAACGTTTCGACACTTACCTCCACGTGTGCGGCGAGAATCCTGAACACGTATCTCCGCATTGTAGACAAGGTTGCCCCTCTTCGACGTCCGTGATCAGGACACCCTACGATCAAACAAATAAAAATACATTTTCGTTTTTTACATATCGCAATCACGGCGAATCTAACAATATCCGATAAAAATGATAGTTGTTGCGATAAGGTCGCGTTAATTGCAAAATGGTGAAAGGTCTGGATCATCTTTGTAAATGTCAGTCGCCTACGGCGTCGTTCAATGATACCTCTATTCGGCTACGAATCGACGCTCCGATCTAACAGCGATACGTTGCTCCCTCGATCGTAAAGAATAAATAAAAAAATAGGAAAAGGAAAGAGTTAAGAGCATGAAAGACAAGCGCGTCATCCTCTCGCACGATCGTGACGCGTTCGTTAATTACGTCCGAAGCGGGACAAGGTCGGAGTCGCGAGTCTTGTAATTGGGAAAAGTTTTTAATCGCGCGGCTGGTCGTTGTTCGTGACAACGCGTATCCACAGCGCGTAGCCGTACTTCCAAAAGCGAACGATCGTCTGAGATTTCCCGGCAAATCGGAAGAGTTTGCCTTTTAAGACGTTACACGCGGGCTCTCCCACGTTGTCGGCTTTAAAGAATCGTTGGGTGACATTTGGACGCGGCGCGGCAGCTTCCAAACGCGTCGTCGCGAACGTTTACGAAGCGGAGATAAAGGGAAGCAACGACGATGGAAAGCTCGAAGCGCGTTGGATGCGTTCAAGAACCTTCCGGCCGGCATATATGGTCGGTCCGCCCACGTGAAACAGGTCGCGGCACTGGCATCGCCAAATATCGAGTAGACAAGTAACGCGCCATGGAAAATATGTAAGCCGATGTGTCTCTAGCTGTCTATATATAGGAATCTTGAATAATGATCCCTGAGCGAACGCGCGTCGCCTAATTAACATATTTTTCGTCCTGACTCACGAGTGAAAGGACCGGGTACTCGTTTTTTCTCCGGAGCTCGCACTACTAACTGGAAATCACCTGAAAACCGAGCGCGCGTACCTTGCCGCGTTTGATTTATGCAGCCGTTCTTTCAAGCACCGTCGGACATTTTAATCTCGAGTCGAGTCGAGCTCGAGTTGTTTTCCTCGAGTGTGCTGGGCTCGCGTCTCGTTTTCGACGCTGAATCATACGCCAAAAGGCAGACGATTAGATCATTTTTCGAGCGAAGAAAAAAAACGATTTCAGGAACGCACAGAACGAGATCCTCGATGATCATGTAAATTCCTCGTCAACGTCCGTACGTTGTCGTTATTTCGTCCACGCACAGAGCGCATGTCGTTGACTCCTCGTCCGTTTATAGCGCGGTTAACAGCTTGGTAAGCGAGGTCGCTTCGGTCGTCGCGATTCTATCGACTTCCATCGTTAACGACGATGATTGACGATCGTCGATTATATGGACAAAGGCTTGGCGTTTTTAACGCGGCGGTTGCGAACACGGCTCGAGGAAAGATGTGATCCGTACGGCTGCGTACGTGTCCTACACGCCGCGCGACCATTCCACTTGTAGGCGGTTCGCTGACATTTCCATGACGTGTTAGCCAATAGATGGTGGAATTACGTAAGGACATTGAAAACTTGCGTTAAGCCGACTGAATGACAGACCGTTAACCCTCCGACCGACTGGATGGATAACTCGCTGGCGCGCGAAAAAATCCAAGCGGTGTAATTTTCGCTCAGACTAATTGCGCTCCGCGACCGTTCTGACCAACTTTGACTCGAGAAAGTTCACGTCTTAGCCCGTGGCGAGCGGTATCCGTGCTCGAAGAAAGACTAAATAGCCGAGTAACGGAGTGGATTAATTAAAGGATTAACAAGCGTTGACGGATAAAGCAGCGGATGGGTTTGCTTTCACCCTGATTGACTTAACAGCCAGCCCAGATTTTTGCGTCTTCGAGCGCTCGTTATTCCCTCGATATCGTAGCGGTGACGTCGCGTCGACAGCATAGAATTAGCGTTGCAAGCGGCAAGAAGATGTTCGAAAGAACAGAGGCGTATTGGGGTTGGTTTGGAATCAAAAAATTTCACTGGTCAACTAAAAATTTAATCAAAACTTTCTACATGTACTCGTTCATATATACGCATCTAATAATTCCATAAAGATAAGTCGGTAATTGCTCTCATAATTACTTTCACTTATTTCATACATGTCCGTTGAACGTTCAACGAGCTCTCGTGTAGTTGTGCGTAGATATAATAAAAGCATGCATACAACTATCTAGGAAGTAACGTGGATGGTACCGCCGTATAGTTAACGTATGGCGTGAAGGAAAAAGAAATCGCGATACAAAATCGTGGCAGGAGCGAACCACGACTAACGACCGATCGTCAACAAGAGCAAATCGCGTGAAACACGGCAAGAAAACGTTCGCACCTTCCAACGATCCACCAACACACTCGGCACGTACTGATTCCGTCCAGCGGCGCGTCGCCCGGTGAAAATCAGAAAAACAAAATTCCTCGCTGCGCCGGTCGATTACCAGCGTGCAGCACTCCGATTCGCCTCAGCTTTCGAAACCGTTACGAGAATCATCTCGCTTTCATCTTCTCCATCGATTTATGAATATAGCTTCTCGCTTCTGAACCATAAAGGACTGATCGAACGCAATTGACTCATGAAAATGCCATACCCCTTCGCGGTAATTCCAGACTCTTCTCGAAGGTGTAGAAACGCCTCTCCCTGGTATAAAGCCGTCTCCGCGCGTCGACCCTCTCTGTCGACGATCATTCTCCTCCTCGTCTTCGTCGCTGTCCGCTTCGTCCTCCGCCTCGTAACGCCTTCTCCTTTCCGCGTACGTGTCCTGTACAGGACGACGGCGACGCCTCCTCTCGGCCGGGCTCGTCTCCGGACTCGTTCGAATCCTGATGATCGTCGCCCCGTTTCTCTCGTGGGTCGACGTGTATCTACTCTGTAGATCTCGAGGATGTTCCCCGTTGCCAAAGCCGCTGTACGTTTCCAATTTCGTGCAGCTGCGTTTCGAGTCCTCTATCTCGTTGCCGAATCCTTCGTTCGACTGTTTTCTCCCATGGAATTCTTGAATTCCCGTTTCGGGAGAGGGATCTCGGTCGATCTCCGAACGACCCTCCGGATTCGCACGGTATCTGCTGTTCTCTCGGAAATACTTGGCGGCGAAAATCCGGTTGCTCTCGTGCCACGACTTGGAATCGAATTCCTCGCGGTCCTTGGCATCCTTTCGACACTCCGCTTTCGGTTCGTCCCGTTTCGGCGGTGTCAACGGTCTGGAATGTCTGTTCGATCTTTTATCGACGGCCTCGTGATTTTTGCTCCTCGAAGACGTTCGCCTCTTCAACGAGGAGTCTCTTTCCAAATCGTAATCCTGATCGTTTAGGGGGCTCGTTCGGGTCTCGTCGTCTTGAGTCTGAAACGACACGCTGCCAAATTCGACGTATCGTCCATTAGGAGAGTGCCTTCTCCTTGGCTCGTCCAAGTTTCGAAAAGATACTTTACTCGGCTCGTTATCCTGGCCTTTGTGGACAGGTCTTCGATCCGCATCGTCGTTACGATCTTTGTAGGAAATTCTGCCAAACTCGACGGTCTTCTCCTTGAAGGAATTTTTACGACCTAAGTCGCCGCTGGAATGATCTTTGAAGCTAACTCTGCCGACGTCTGGCTCTTGATCCTTGTACGAGTGAATTCTACCTGAATCAAAGTCGTGTTCTTTGAAAGTGATTCTACTGACTCCGTCGGTATGTCCTTTCAGCGAACGCTTCCTCTCCTCTTCGTCGTCGCGATTCCTAGGCAGAATTCTCCCGTAATCCGAATTTTGTTCCTTGAAGGAATTTTTTCTTCTTGCGTCGTAGACCTGCTCTTTCAACGAATTCTTCCTCGAGACGTGTTCCGGCTCCCTTCCGAAGTATTTCTTCTCGACGTCCTGGCTCTTGAACGAGTTTTTTCTGTACAAATCGTTTTCTTCGTCCTTGAAGGACGTTTTCCTACTCAAACTGGGCTCCCTATCCCGAGAGTGGCTCTTCTTCGTGTCAGCAGATTTAAACGAACTTTTTCTCGTCACCTGTCGATCGTGATCCTTAAACGAGTCCTTTCTCCCTAAGTCGACGTCCGAATCTTTCAACGAAACTCGCCTAGGCGATTCTAGATCTCTTCTGGGTTCTACGAGAGCTCTCTCGTACTTCTGTATTCGCACGTCGAAATCCTCCGGATTGCCATCGTAAACGTAACTTCTTCTCTTTGGACTGTTCTTCCTTCGAGAAACGTCGTCTTCCATTTCTCTAGGTCGTCTATGTGCTTTTTCCACACCATACGCGTCGGCTTTCCTCTCTGTAAACGAGTCATTGGATTTCTCTATCCTTCGGTCCACGGAACGATTTCTATTATCTTCCTGCTCGTACGTGTCCAGGTCTCGCAATTTAGATCTGCCAGATCTGCGCTCACCTTCTCGATCGTTGATACGATCTACTTGAACTTCGCCTCGACCTCCACTTTTCGATCTGTACTCGTCCTTTTCCGGACTGTGCGAATCGCGCTCCGCTCTAAACTTCAATTTGTCTTCTTCTCGAGACTTGAAGCGCTCTATCATCGCCTTGATCCTTCGATCCGGCGATCTTCCATCGACGGCCAAGTTCTCGATCTCCTTCAGAAGCTGATCCCTCTCGTCGTTTCTCTGCGCGTCGTCTTTGTCGTCGTATTTCGATCGAGCCAGCTTCGACGTAGCTTTCGAGACGTCCGAGTTTTCCCAGCTTTCTTTCTTTTTCGATCTATGCGATGCCGCATGTTCGCGATCGATGGATCCCGTCCTCGTTCCATCGTCACGCTGCAACGTCCCCTCGTGATCGTCGCAACGATCCTGCCTCGTGGAATCGTTCTTCGATCGTCCGTTGGTTAATCGAGAACCCTCGAATCGATCTGTCTGCTTCCTCGACCTGAGACTCTCGTTCTGCACAATGTCCTTGATGTCCCAGGCGCCAAAGTGTTCCTTACTCTTTTTATACAATAAGTCCGCGTTTACGTTCCCGTGCTCCTTATAGTCTCGACCGTTCTTGCTCACCTCGTCGTTCTGTTGCCCCGTCATGCCAAAATGGTAACGATTCGAGATGCTCTTGTACGACTTTAACGCGTGATCTTGCTGCTCGTCGGGCAAACGGTCCTTGGAATACGAGGTCACTTTGGAACCTTCCTTGATCGACGAGGAACCACGAAGAAGACGCGACATGGTCGTGCGCAGCACCGTATATCAACCGTGTATCTACTAGAACCGATCGATTCGCGTCACGTTGGAAACTTTTCAAGGTTCCGTTACGGTTCTCCGCGAATCCAGTTTGCGACGTGTATTACCGCGTCCGATGACTTAATCGGGTTCCTTTCGATCCGTATCGCGAATATTCTCGTCGACAAGTCCTGTGAGGAGAAATCGCACAGCTCGATCACATATCAGCGGCGCAGTTCACGCAGCGAAATTATCCAGTCGCGACTATCGCGAGCAGAGTTCAGCAACGAGTGACATCGGTAGTCGGTCAAAGAAACTCGATGCGATGATTTCGTTCGTTACGGCACAGAGACGACGACAACGACGACGAGACCGGGAGGGAAAAACGCGCGTCGTAGACTCGGTATCTCATCGGATTCTTTGATAACGTGGTATCGCGGATCGACGAATCGCTATCGTGGTAGAGAGAAGACAGCTCCTCTCGTCGCTTCGGCCACCTCGTAACCGCAACAAACAGCAGTATCTTTGGATCCCTTTCGGTGGCTTCTTTTCGCGAGGCGAAGCCGGCTTCGGCCGAACGAACGGAGCAGACGACCCTGAAAGTCGTCTGTGGACTTTCACGAACGCGAGCACTTTGCCAGTCGGAGTCACCACGAGAGTGTGCACCGGAGGAGAGCGTGTTGTTCCTCTCCCCCTTCTCGTCCTGTCCACCACCTTCCTCCTCTCCCTCTTTCGCTTTAGATGCCTCGCTCTCTACGTCCCCACTCACTGCCTCCTGCATCCTCCTCTCCTTTGCACCGTCACCTCCTTAGCTGTCCTCCGTCCTGCGGTCCTCCTCGAGGTGAGGCGGACCACTCGATTCTCCCGTTAATCCGGCTCCTCTCTGCGTCCTCCACCTCCACATCTGGCGCGACACGACCACGTGAGCTCGACCTCGCTCGAGTTCACCGGGATTCTGGGACTCTTCTCCCAGCTTTTCCGCTCTGTTCAAACCAATTTTCACCCGAATCTCGATTCTCTTTCCTACCGTAGTTCTTCCTTCGTCGACCTTCAGTTTCTTTCGACACGTGTTACGATCGGAAGCAACACATTACGGCGAAACGACCACGACGACAGGGATGTACAATGTACGCGCGCTCGTTTAGATTATGTTCCATCGAATGCTCGGGTAAATCGAGCGGATCTTCTTCTTCTCCCATTCGTGGAGCTTGTCTAATTACAGTCATTTCGCTGGGACGATCGACGCTCCTAATCGGCTCGTTTTCCATGCCACAGACCTCTCATCGGAACGACTCTCGGCGTTGTTTTGCCTCCTCGATTCCTGCTCGACGAACAAGTCTAGCAAAAAGTCGAAGAACGTCGTCACCGACCGCAGCAGCTCCTAATGACAGTGCGTCGTGGTTTAACCGACACTTGAGCGAGTGCGTAACGGCTCGGAGCTCGAGCAGAGATAGGCGCCACCGTCGTTTAATAGCTGCGTTAGGCAAAAAACGGGCAAGATACGGTGTCTTTCTCTTATCTTTTCTTTTCTCTTTCGAAAGGGGGTTAGGGAGAGATGACAGCTGAAAATGGTCAGCGGGGCGCATCATCGAAGCGACTCGCAAAATGAGTTACTTCGGCTTGACTCATCGAGTCCTTAGAAAAATGATCAGGTGATCGAAATAAGGGGGAAAATCAAAGAGAAAAGGACACAGATCCCAGGAAAAAGAGGCAGAAAAACAATCATGGCCTTCCTTGGAAATCTCCTCCACGCGCTATGGTCATTCGGTCAGGACCAGGGGAACGAAAACCTGTTGGATGATTCACAGTATCCTTGAAAAACAATAAAAAAGTGTGCGTTTTTTCTCGGCCGCCCTCGGCAAATCGTTACCGAACGAAACCATCGGATCGTACGGGCGAGCAAAGTCCTTTCGCGTCACGGAAATGCTCAGCGGAACGTTCGGTCGCGCGATAAAATCGTCCGTGCGCGTCTAATAAGTTCTCGGACGCGAGATCCCGCGGGTGTGGTTACCGGATTTATCGCGAATCACGTTCTGACAGGTACGTTGATTCGCACTGCAACGCGACGGCCAGCTCGAGGGACGCTTGATCCTTGTTTAATGAGACAGGATAATTCTACTTAAACGAGGAGACGTTAAGTTCGAGACAATGCCAGCCCCGAACGTGCAGGGGTAAAATATCGTGGCATATTCTCCGCCGATTACCGTTCCCGCGTTATAATTTATAACGCAGTCGGATTTATTGCGCGTGGGTGGCGACTCGGTTGTAAATTGACACAGACAGATAATTTTCGACCGGGTTTTAACACGCCGGCTGAAACAGCTTTCGTATATCTCTCGTTAATCGCGTATCGGCTCCCCTAAGTGGGCTGTCACTGTTACGCCACGCAGCTGAACAATTGCCCGTGGCTCGCGTATCGCGTTCCTCTCGTTTAGAATATGACTTACGACAACGGCACGCTGATATCTCGGTCGATCTCGCTGGATGGTTGAGATCAACGTAGGATTATTCTTAATGATAGACGAAGAAAAATTTGTCGATCGTAGAAATATTATACAGGAATTGGGCAATTCGACGCGTGTTTCGACGAACGACAGTTGCTGGTCGGAACCAGCTGACCGATCAGTCTGGCTTCGAAATATTTCCAAGTCCTTTCCAAACAGTGGTGGACAGATGGTCTAACAGAAGATTATTCCCAGCATCCTGTTTCCTGTTTCGGTTCGAACAAACGCTACCCACGATTTTTACGATTCCATGAACTCGAGCTGGATTTATGCGTCGATCTTAACTAGAATGCGACGATCGCTGAACGGGTCCACGTGCCGCCTTTGCGCTCCGTTCGCCCGTAATTGCTCGATGAATTTCTAACCGCGAAAAACCTGTGAACCGGGACGCTCGTGCTCGTTCAAGGAAGAATCGGCAAAGGTATGAACGCGTCTTGTTTTTTCTCCGCCGCCACCAGAAATCGTGCTCGGCCGATTTCCATGAATTATTTTGTTTCACCGCGACGAACTAAGGTAAAAGTGCTCGCGGCATTAAGAATTAAGAGGCCAGAAAAAAAGAGAGCAAAAGAGGGGGAGGGAGAGAGAGAGTGGGAGAGAAAGAAGCCCGCCACTAAGAGAAGAAGGAGCATATCGGTCTTGGTTATCTAGGCTAAAGGCTATGAACGCGATCGATTTCACGAGCGATCTTTCCGTACGCATGAACGAGAAATCAAGGCCGTCGCTTTATGCATCTTCTTTGATGGTCGACGGAAACGACTGTATACCCACGCCTCCTCTTCTGCTTCCTCCTACACGTGATCCTTTGAAAAAGTCGGTCGAAGATCGATAATTAAATATCTTTGCCTGTTTGCGAGACCATGCAGGAGCGTATACTTAAAATATATCGAGGACTCGACGACGACGATGAAGACGCCTGTAAAGAACAGCGACGTAGTCGCTTTTAAAAAAGCGATTGATCAAAAAATACACCGAGTATTCGACATCGGTGATCGATGTCGGATACTTTTTCACGCGAATAGAAATTTCATAACAAGGAGTTTTCGTGGAACTCGCTGCTACAGCCCTGTGTGTGGGCCGCGACAAGGTCCTGTCACAACGCCCCCGCCGTTTTGCACAGAGAGGTCTAACCGCTTGGTGAACGGGGCCTTACGCGCGCGTATCGACCTTTTCGCCCGAAATGGTGAGACCGAGGATATCCGTCGAATCGACGGCTTACTCTTCGATTATCTGTGTCACGGAGAGACTCGATCGCTCCCCGCCGTACGAATAATCCAACAACGATCGTGAGCCTCCTAAGAGAACACCGCAGAAGGATCATCCACCTTCCATAGAATCTTCATCGTTCCAAGATTCGGTTTCTTCGATCGGTTGCGAATTTAACGACGATTCGAGAAAGAATGGAAGATCGAACGCGAAGCGTAAAACCGCGTCGGAGCGTGTCTCTGTATCTTGGAGGCGCGTAAAAACGTGCTTAATCCGGGAATAGATGCGGGCATCCGTTTGAGATGTAATGCACGCGATGCCTACGTACTTGTCGGATTCAAGGGCGACGTATTCGAGCACCGATGATTTTAAGGCGTCGTTCTCACATTCCCCTGGCAACTAATGAATGCGCGAATACCAGGCCGATCCGACAATAGATACGATTTGCAATCGACCCCGCACGCATGTTTATCGATGCGCGTAAACGCGACCGATTCCAGCGTTCTTCTAACCTACGCCAATCGTCGATCGCTAGATCGGCTAGCCTAGACCCCGTTATACACCATAGACGAAACGAAACCCAGATTCGATCTGTATCGAACAATACGGCATGAATTTGACACGACTTAAATAACAACGTGCCAAAAGTAGATTTAACTCTGGAGAATGTCTCGTTGTAAAGGGGAACCCTTTACTACGTAAGTATTCGAGAAGCGTCGGAGAAACGGCCATGGGAGTGATTCGTCCGTAACGATCGAACAAAGGGAGATAGAAATATTCTAATTGGATTTAACCAGGATACCGTTAAGCATTTAGCGGTGCATGTCACAATTGTTCAGCGTCTGATCGTAACACACGACTGTGGTGAGTCATTCGGTCTTGTACCGTTCTCGTTTCAATGGGGAACGCTGGACCGTTGCACGGACATTCCGTCGAAACGCAAAGTTCCAGGATCTCGAATTCCAGTACGGAACGTACGCTATTTGAAACGCTGACTAATTACGGAACCGCGTAGGATCGTTCGCGAGCTTTCTTTCTCAGACTTCTTCGAGTCTTATTTCACTCCGTTAGAGCTTCGCCGACGAGACAGTGATTGATAAATATGTTCTAGGTTGCAGGGAAGAACCCGAAGATCGCTTAGAATCTAGCTATTCAACTGGCATGCTTTTTGCTTGCGGTTCCGTTACTCGTTTGCGTTGCGAAAAAGCTTGATGGCGATCTATGCTGTTACGCGTTGCTTGTAGTCTTCGCCGAGCTATTACCAGTACGAAATATATCCGAAGAAAATGTTTGTAACAGTCGAAGCAACGAACGAGGCAATCCAGTTTCGTATGCCATGTCGGCGCGCGCCTCTAAATCAATCGATCATCGTGGCTTAATCCAACGGCGACATCGTCCGGTGATCGTAAGACCGCTGCGATGAACATCGACCGTATCCCAGGCCGGTGTTGCAGGGATCTGCAACGTTTGAAACTTGAAAACCGATTCAAATTGCGATCTGTTTCGACGATGCAAAATATAATTATCATTGAACGCGATAAATATATTTTAACGTAGGAAAAATTTAATTTCGTTCTACTTGTGGAATAAAAAAATTGATTTCCAATTTAGGAAGCGGGAACGATTTTCGTGCAGATTACACCTTACGTCATCGTGTCCAACGATAGCCTTGCTCTTTAAAGAAGCCGCTGAAAGTAAATCGTCCTAATGCTACGAATTATCGAAATTCGATAACGGCCTGAATCCCGCATAACGTATATCTCGATTGGAATTACGCTAACGCACGTTAGTTGGTATATTCGATGCAGAGACGAAGAGTACAAAGTTGTTGCTTTGGAGAAGTTGCGGAACAAATACGGGAAACGAGCGTCAAGCTGCGAGAGTTACCACCCATTTCCAGCTGTTTCTGATAAACTATTTTCTGCGTATCGCGTCCTGACGTGAAGCCGACCACAATGCTGATATTTCGCGAAATAGCTTTTCTCTTCGTCATCGAATATCTATACGTTAACTCCGAATAACTTTCCTTGCAATCGGTAACGCGTAGGAACACAAGCGATAGACGTCTTCGTTGCATAGTTGCGGTTACAATTGCATCGCTACGCTCAAAACAAGAGTGACAATTGCGAAAAGATAATCCTAGCTAATATCCGACGTCTGTATTTTTTCCTACGTCGGACTCGCCATATCGTCATCGAGGGAGAAAAAAAAAAAAAATGCCACGAACCATCCCAGATTCTGGAATACTCCGTCACGTTCGTAATTTCATCAAGGAACCGGTGTAAATGAACGCTGACATTGAGCATCGACGATATGATGTCACCCGCACGGAAGTGGCGTCATTTGGCCGTTCAATTTAAGACATAAATAATTCGTGTCTGGTCACGACGACCTTTATTTCGTCTCTACGCTCACGGCATGGCAATCCACTCCTTCGACCTATTCGTGCAAAGATCGAGAATCTCGATCCTCGTATACGATCGAAAGCGAAATTTACAGGATTCTCGAGTGCGCTCGAGTCTCGGCGAGATCATCCAGTCGAAAATACGGCGAAGCCTGATATAGATAAAAAAAAAAAGAGAAATACAAAATCGTTGTAAAAAAAAAAAGTCACGGAGCGGAGCCATTTTCCGATAGTGGCCGGTATCGCGGCGCGAGATAAGAATTCCATTCTCGCGGGATTGATATTTTTCAGCACACGTCGTAAATTTTGGGTGAGCCAAAGGGAAAGGGAAAAAAGGAAGAAAAGGGAGAATGGCGACGTGCCAACTGCAACGTTACACAGCATCTTTCTTCGATCGGTTTTTGCGCCCGTCCTTTTAATCTACATGACTCTCGCACCGTTTCTTGCCTCCCTTTCCCTCGATATTGCTCCCATGTCCTCCCTCCCTCTTGCTTTCGCTCCTCCCGTTCACTATTAGACATTTGACTCATACGCGATCGTGCGCGGGCGATCGCCTCGAAATATCGACGAAGGATTAAACCGCCGATCGACACAGTTCCTTTACGTCATCCCTCCGCTCTTTGCAACGAGGGCTTTCCCTTTCTTGCTTGCGTCGCTTTCAGCGCGAGCAATCGGTCGTGATTCATCGAACCGTCAGCGCGAGCCGCCTCGAGATTTGTTAACAAAGCGCTCGAAAGTATTTCAATTAGCATTTCTTTCTTACATTATTCATAAAAGCGACGCGCAAAAGCGACCTACGACCAACGACGAAAGCGAAACCTTGCGTGGTGACCGCGATCGGTTCGAATAAATATTGCACGTATCGATGAAAAATTCTCAAATATCCAGGAACCGTGGAAAGTAGAGCCACACCCCGATGATTATCGTTACAAAGTCGCGTACTCGATCAAAATTAATCGAAAGAAAGCGATCTTTCGTGAGACGGTTTCTTACGCGCTTTTTACTTAACGATCGCGTTTACTTAACTTGCCACACGAGAAATAGCATCGTCGCGACTGGATCGCGAAGAAGACGGTAAACCGAGAAAGGACCTATGGCCCTCCGACACTGACATTCCCCAACGATTGTGTCACGCGTGTTTATAGGCTTCCGATGCATTTTTGTCCAACGCTGTGCGCTCGATCGTGCTCTGTCAGGTCACTGTCACCTGTGCTCGCTCTCACGTGTCCGACACGCTATTCCAGATATCTCTAACCCAACGTTCGAGCAGTTTTTTTTTTACTTTTCCCTGGCTGGAACGGGAACAAGTATCGCGCGAAGAATGTCGCGCGCGTGGGATTATTCGATGCGATTTAATTGGACTCGTTTGACACAGGAAAAGCTGCCTACTCTCGGTCCGCATTTCCGGCCGAAGCTCGATATCGCCATCATTCAACTCGGTGATATTCCTCCTGTTGCATTCCACGCGCTTCGCCGCAACTATGGCGTTACGGTCGATATTAGCGGCGTTGCTAGCAAACCATCATTCGCTCCGGCAGATTCTTTAAAATTCGACCGATGAGTCGCATCGTTGAACTTCTCGTACGCACTGTCGGTTTCTAACCAATGTTCACGATCGGAATGCCGCACCACTTGCCCGCTATATTTAGATACGCGAGTTTTAATTGAGCACGCGACAACCTATAGCGTTCGTGTACGAAGTATCGGGACAACCAGAGATCGAAAATAACGAGCATCGACTAGTAGTCGCTGTTGCTCGTCGCAAAGAAGAATTCGTTCCGCACGTGTGTGATAACGGGGAATTAGATCGGCGATCATGGATTACGAACATCGGGCGTGTAACGAGGAATTTAATCGATCGTGTTACAACACACGAAGTCGGCCGTATTCAGCGATAAAGCATGCGACGAGGAAGGAGAATGGAAAAGAAATGTTGGCGCGATTTGACGTTGACGAATTTTCGATTTCGTAGATCGCGATCAACCCGACCGAATGACATTACGTGGTGCATGTAAAAATATCAATCCTTGAGAACTGTTTACATTGTAAAAAATCACGATAGAAAGAAGTGAACGAACGTATGTCATCGGTGGGGGTACAAAGGATACGCGTATGGCGTACGGCGTACCACGAGAGTTATGTAAAAGAGAGAAGTGCGACCAGCGAGTACTCGGCAGAACGTAAATCCTGGCGAGCAGATTTACTGTGACGGAAACAACGAGCAGAGGGATTAACTTTTAAGATATAGCCGACAACACGTTAGGGCCACGAATATTTAGGAGGATGACGCGCGTGTAATGCAGAGTGAGAGTGGAACGCTCGTAATTCATAAATTATACAATGGCGTACTAACATCGTTGACCGGAGGGCAATTAACCCTTATTAAATAAAGTGATACGACCCTGACACAATCAGGAACCACGGTCAGTTCTATGCACTCGACATAATGTAATTTAATAACATACTTCCTCGTGATTAATAAACCCTTGTCCCGTAAGGGTGGGCAAATCTGCCTAAATCCCATGGACTGCCACTAATATCCAGATGTCCTAGCGATAAGCTGTATCTTGTAAGCGGCTAAACTTGTACAATAACCAATGGAACGATAAAAAAAATTTCTCTAATGGATTCGGATAAAAATTGCTTCACCGAGAAGAACAATGAACGAGTGGGTCGAAGTTATCGAGTTGTCACACCTTGCGAAAGAATGTGTAACTACAGAAACGGCGACCCAAAATTTATCGCAGGCCACTGTAAATGCGTCACTGGGAATTCTAAATCGCGGCAGTATATTCCGTCAACCGATAATATCTCGTTAGGGAAACGTTGCAAAGACAAAGTGAAGTTTTCCTTAGACGCGTCGCGATAACCAGATACGAAGCGCAACTTTATATCCAGCATCGAGTTGATCGCTCGAGTTCTAAAAAGCTAGGCTTGTTCTCGTTTCTTTGTAAGAGTAAGAGATACCCTGTCGAACGTTAGCCACATCCGTTTCTATCGTAGAGTCTAGCGCGCCATTCTTAGAAGCCGTTGGTGTACAATTTTCATGTCGTCGTGGAAACATTATTCGGAAGATAGGAGTGACATGCGAAACGATTACGAATGAAAAAGCTTCTGTTCTTTTAGCAACGGCCTCTTTTGGGCTCCTTTTCTTTCGAGCTCTCGCGTTCACGGTCCACGTTCATTCGTCCGTAACGCAAAGACACCTAAAGGCTCGTTCTTCTGTGTCTCGATGCAGCCGCTCGATGATCACCAAAAAGGGAAAACTAGTAGTCGGATGTAAATCAGGCCGAATGGCCGTTAGCTATGGCACGTGCTCCAATCTGGTCACGAAACACGCTGCACCGAGATCTCCGAGTATTGTTCCACACATAACACACCGACCCCGATTTCTCTATTATCGGTGTTCTGGCTAAATATCGCGGCATCGAAGGACGCACGCTGCGTATTTGGCTTGCCACCGATACACTCGAATTCCTTACGTCCCCGACCGACACGGTCAGCCTTGATCGGAAACCGTATGGGGTTCCACGGTATCCTATCCTGAACTTGGCCCTGGAATATCTGCCTCGACGTTGCGCAATCCCATAAATTAACTGTTACGTGAAATTTAGTCCAAGTCAGGTTTCCCCAAATGTCCCCGAATGCGATTCGAATGGTAACGGATACGATTTACGATGTGCCTTGTAGGCGGTACACGGTATGCATCGGCGTGATTTCTCTTCGAAATTATTGCTTATCAATCTCCTTGAACGGGCGGCACTTGTGCAGCTTCTTGTTCGATCGTCGACCAGAACGGTACGTGATTCCTTAGATTTCCTTCGGTATAAAAGCAGAGGAATCAAAGGATCGTTTCGTAACGTTCCGGCAATGAAGAGGCAAGGACGGTTTTTTGACGCGGCAAATGAAATTAAAGTAAAAGAATAATTCACTAAATCGCGAAAACTTTGCGTAGCTGTCGGAATATTCAGAGGGAATATTTCGTATTTCCGATATTTTCAACCAAACACGGTCAATTTCTCGGAACAGCGGTCCCGACAGAATCTTTCGGGCAAACGCGTCGATTACTTTCCGCCCACTTTCTTCGGACCCTACGTCTCTTCTTCTCTCGACGAAGATTCATCGTCGAAATTAAAAAGATACGAACGAATTTAACTCTCTTGAGCGCTCCTATAAGCAAGTCACGGAAGTTTCGCGTAAAAAGAGAAACCACGCCTCCTTTACACTTCAAAAGCAAACCGTACCGCCAACGCGTTGAAACAGGATTCGACATCGTACGATTATTCCTATTTCTCCCTCATAGTTTCATCGAGCCGATTTATCTCGCGGGACTTCCTACACGAGGCAAAGCTAGGCTAACCTTTCGGGGACGAACTGGCACGGGAGGGGATGAAAAAGATCGAAGGTTGCACTCTAGATAAGATCCGAAAGGGCGTGGTTGATTATAGTTGCTGTATATCGCAAAGGATGTGTTCACCTTTTCAGGGTTGACGCTATCTCGAAACTTTCGATCCAATTAATCGCATCGGAAACCCGATATTTATTGGGAAACGTTTAGGCTCGCGTATAGAGCGCATTGTGTTCTGTCGAGAGACGTTCCGGTCTACTCCCGCGTTTCTTTCTTCGCGATTATTTTTTTTAATTGCAACATTTTGTCCTCGTATGGTAAATGACGCGTTTCGAGCGAAGACTCTCGCCGTTCGAAATGGACTCTCGAATCACCATCTCGTGGCCAGTTAAAAACCCGATAAAGAATCTACGATTCGAAGAAAACCACTGACTCGCGATGCGTTTTAACTCTCTGTAAATCGTGGCGAGGATAAGGAATGCCGATATTGCATATAAAAACTACGTAACGAAGAAAAGAAAACTGAAAGCAAAACGGGATCATAAAACGACTCGTTGGACCATGAAATTATAAATGAATCGAATGATTGCCAGTCATCGAGTTCAGAAATCCCACGAGCGAGCGTGAAACGTTCCGCACGTGAGTTTACGTTACCGATATTCACCGGAATTATGATACGATAATCACTGATAGTTACGAGTGATCTATCGGATAAGCGATTAAATATACCAGTCAAGGTTCTATTCTTCAAAAAAAAAAAAAAAAATTGTCAAGAATTGAAAAGAAATTATTATCGGTTAATCCGAAGATCAGATAACGAGCACTCGTGAAATCATGTTGCCAACGCGTAATTATTAATATATTATCGATTACCGACAGGTCCGCGCGATCACGTACCATTTACACCATTACTACGTGTTTACCTTCCATATACGAAACAAGTGTGAGTCGGCGTTAAGTACCTACGTCAGAAATAAATATTCACCGCGCACAAACCAGCGAACAAGCACTCTAAATGGGAACGTGCTAGGCTTCCCGCATGATTTCTGTGAATCAGCCGAACTCATATTTACGACATATTCGAACGAATTAACCGGCTGTTTCTTAAGCATGACAGTCATCTATCTGGTTCGCTTATAAACACGTCTCGTGGGATTGCCGGCGCCCCGTTTGTAAAGTCACTATGTTACGTAGCCATAGGACTCGGCCAACGTTGACCACGTTACATTACGAATCCTCCTCGAGCATTAGGTAAGCATCCCACGGGAGTCACGCGACTCCCGGAGGAGCACAACTGCCGACAAACACGCGACCGTTGGCTCAAAGCGGTTTCCATTTTCCGCAACGTTTCTCAGTTTCTCCTTTAAAAATACTTTTCCCTTTCCTCTGTTGCCGTTTAGCACCGATACGGCTTCGTTTTTCTTTTATCTATTCTGCAAATTTGCAATTAGCAAACTATTAAGGAAAAGTAAGAAGCGAAATCGTTTCGCTTGCCGCGAAACGACGCTCGTTTCAATCGGAACAAAAAGATCGATCCTACCTACTGGAAGACAGAGAAGCTGAGGTTGCTTGATTACCGGCAATTACTTTGGTACCCTCGTCGATCGTCAGTCACTGTTAATTGAAATCTGTTCAACAGAGGGTACACGTGTAATCACCCACAGAAATCCTACGTTGACCTCGCGTTTTCTGCCTCAACCGTTTCTGCTTCTAATAAATCAGCAATTTCTCCTCGTTGGAACATCTTGGAAAGTTCTACTAACGTGACGCTCTCGGAGGAACTCTACGGATAATTCTAACCAGCTGTCCGGAAGAACCGATACCGAACGGCCTAAGGTGCCGCGTTTCGAGGCGCTAATTTCCAATATCGACAGACTGCCATGCGAAAAGGTACACATCGACCTACGAAACAAACGTTTTGTGTACGTTCCATTTCTCGTACCATTCATCACGTGCGACGTGATCGCGAAAAGATGAAGACATAAATCGCCGAAGAGAAAAACAAGTCGTGGAAACGTACTCGGGCAATTACGCGCGTCATGGGTGTAACTGATAATTGATATCGAATCTTTGGCCGGTGGACTCCTGTCGGGTATGAGAAATAATTGACAAGCCTCCATTTCGAAAGGCAATGGGATCGCGTGTCGCCGGTATTGCTCGATCGACGAGACGATCGCTTCGAGCCCGATGATTCCCTAATCGATACGCGGTAACCATGTTCGTCGTCCGAGAACTCGTTTAACCGTAAATGAAAACACGACGCGCAACATTGGCACAATTCTCCTCGTTTCCACGAGACGCTCGCGCGATTCCCCTCTTCGTTCCATCCTCGATCGTTCATTTTCTATCGTTGGGATCTTTTGAAATTGAATCGGATTTACGCGTTCAATCGAAATTCGCGCCCAAAAATGGTAGCGTAGTAGATCGTGAAATTGTGACTGCCGCTTGTTCTTTCGTTAGACAACTCGTTTGTCAGAGATCTAGAATAGTCTGGATACCGATATGTACTCTATACTCCACACGATAGTCTGAATACGAGGACATCGCATATTCTTTTCGCTGGAGCGCGCTCCGATCGCAGATAATCGTACAATCGTCAAGACAAGGCTCGCGCGAACCAACTTTATCTCGTCATTTTTTCCAACGTTTAACACGTAGCTATAGGAGGAGAAACAAAGGAGAGGAAAATATCATACGTGACGACGATGTTGGTGAGTTATCCTACTTTCGCTGGTGAACGCGGCGGAAGTTATGAGGTCGCAATACCGCGGAACTTGGTCGCGATGCATCATCCGCGGCTCGCGATTTCTTTTCCAGTCGCGTCACGAACCGCGCAATGATACGGCGGTGTGGCGATACGGAGCGGCGTTGGAGGATTAACGTGGATAATCACGGAGGGAAGAGCGCTGAGCCGGCGACGTGGTAAATCGTAAAAGAGAGAAGGAGAAACGGTACGGTTGTACCTTGTTTCCTAACGTTGTCTCGTGCGTAGCGAGAAACTCGCGCCGGTTTACGACTTGTTCCAGCAAATGATAATAATTGACCTAATTGCGGCAAATGAACCGTTCGCTTAAATACGCCGTATATCTCGCGATTTGCGGCTGCCGTTTTGCGAAATAAGATTAATAGCTGCCTGTCCGAGGGAAACCGATGATCGATCGTGCGTTTTATCACGGCAATTTCGTAAGGTAACAATAGGCCTCGGTTTTTAACGAGAACCGCGGCTTGCAGTTAGGCTAAACGTCGGTCAAGTACCAAAAGCGAGGTTTTGCTCGGCCGCGACGAATCGTGGCGGAAATTCGAACGGCGTGGAGCGGCTCCCCGCGATACGATCGGCGATTTTCGATTTCAGTCACGTGAGTCTGGCTTAGTCGCAAGCGCACAACTGGACGTGGCTACGTGAAAGTCTTACGGGTAACGCGAAACTAAAGTTCGATTGAAAAAACCATGAGCAGGGAAAAAGAAAAAGAGGCCGAGCGAATGGGTTCCCGTTGCTTTCACTCGAGCTTCGAGATAGACCAGCCTTCGAACGTTCCCGTAGCACGCGCGACTAGTTTATTGCATTTTAATAACACGAGACCTTGCGCTAACCATGGCTAAGACGTCTATGCGAAATATCGAAACGGGATCGTTCGGTGTACCCGTTTAATTAGCAGCCTGATCGCCATCACGGGGCGACGAAGGTTCAGTGAAATGTCGTGACGAGAAAACGAGCAAGTCGTTGCGAAACCGACAGGCGAACGATGTACGTGGATACGAAAATACCGGTACCTTCGCGTGTCGTTTCGTCTTCAATTTGTCCTAGGAGGAAAGACAAAGCGTCCGCGAATACGTCACAGATACCAGACTTGCAAAATATTAACTTTAACTTGTAAGAGGATCCTCGAAAGCACGCGTGACCGTGTTCGCGGATTTGAAGAATGAATCAACAGTGTCGTGTACTTTTTTACCGATTACTGCCCTGCTGATAAGCTTCGCTTACGCAACGCGTAAACGCCGCAACAGCGGCAATATCTTTGACTTAGGTCTATCGTTGCGATGTAATAGATTTATCGCTTCAATCCAAGCCATCCTAATCGATTAACCGCCTCGAATGGCGTGTATTATTCGGCTGGCGAAACAAGGAGCAAAAAGCGCAAGAAATCGCGAGGCGATCGCGTTACGAGATTGCACGGCATTCGTCAACGCTATTTATATCGGTTACACCAACTTCCTCTCTAAGGGTAACGTTATCGTCCAACTCGCCTGCGTAAACAGCATTTCGGAGATCTCTGTTGCGAAGAGATATCGGACTATGTCGTTTCTTCCACCGTGATACTATTTTCTTCTATTTTCGTACACATTAAATTCTCCATCCGTATTCTCGTCCATAGTACAAAAATCGTCGAGCTTGTTGACGAAGCAAATACCTAATGTAAATAAATGCGGAGCAGCAGTCCCAAATCAATCGAAATCCAAATCGCTATAGGACAACGAATCCAATCGCTGGTAATCGCCTATACCACTAAAGTATAAAACGATCTGAAATCTAACAATTTTGCAGGCAGAAAATACCAGGCAATCGAAGGAGTTTTCTAAACACGACGGCAACGAGACAAGCCTGGAGGGTTGAAATCGACGCTAGCGTGTCGACCAGCTCGAATCAAGCTCGGGCTCGATGGAGTCGCGTTGCCATAGACCGGTATAGGTATCGCGTTACCTCGGTGCACCAGCCTCGGCGTTAAGACACCTAATTGCACGTTATGTTCGACGCGCACGTACGCACACCAGCGAGCCCCTTACCGAATGGTAATGCTCTCTCGGTGACCACCTTGCCAGGCAGGAAAGTGGGTGAACTCTGCTCGTATTTGTGACGAAGAGACCAGAGTATACGCGTTTCCTTTGTCGCCTCTCTACTCTCGTATTTTTTTTTTTTTTCCTTACTCCAGCTTGTCGAGCTTTCCATGAAGGATCTCCGTGGAAGGGAACCGGAGTCTGTTCCTGACACGAGCGATTGCTACGAGCTTCCAATTAAACGTGGATTCTCCTCAATTTTTCGAAAAAATATCTCTGTTAACTAATACTCTTCTGATAATTTAACTGGAGTGTTATAGGCTGTAGAATTTTAATTCTGCTACGACGAAGTTAGTCGATAGAAGGTATATCGAATCTTGCTCGGAAATCGAAATGCAACAAGCAAACGGGCAAGTGAGTGAAACGATGGAAGAATTCCTATTGCATCGCACGCGATATCAGGTTTTTTTTTTACTAATGTGCAAATAATCTAAAGCGCCATGAAATATGTTCGTGGAGAAACATAGCGCTTCTACCGCGAGTATTCCGTGAGAAAAAAGTAACACGCGAGGTTGCACGGTATAAATCTAGCCGCGATCGATGTCCTCTTGGTAACCATTTCCGAGGACATTCCGTTTTCTCGAATGGGACCAAGAACTTGACGACGATCAATTTTTTATCTACTTGCAGTGAACAAACAAATTCAAAACGGATTCGCAATGGTGAAGCGAGCAATAGTAAAATCGATAAACGATTGGCTACCTATACAAGACAGGTGATGTAATCGATAGTGATGTTTGTCGAAAATACGTTACCGAAGGACGAGTCGCATTGCGGAAAGAGAGAAAAAAAATGTTTTTAACGTGGGAACGCGCCTATCGGGGCCACGGATAGGCGGAACAAAGTGCCTAGACAACGACAGAAACTGTGTACGATCGTTTGTTCCTACGAGAAGTAACGACCCCGTTCAAGGACGTCTTATGTACTGGGTTACGCGGGCCAAGGTCGACCCGATTACGTGTACACATGTCAAACGATGCTTTTTAAATAACCTTCGCCGTCTCGGTTTACTTCATCGACTAGTGATAACCTCGCAAATCGAGACACATTTGGAGCAAATCGCGTCGTAATTTTCATATTTTATTTTTTATAAAACACGTTCATAGATTGTCGCGCGCCTGTCCACGCTAACAAAGTTTCTACGTTCGTTGCTTACGACGTCGTAACGTTATTCATATTAATTCACAGCAATACTTAATTATCCAGGAATGCTGCACGGTGTTAAATGGTCATTTGCATAAGTCTACTATGTACAGAATATTCGAGACATGTTAATTCGCAGACGTTTGAACGAATAAATTGTAATCTCACCTTGGTGTCGAAGGCGTCACTAGGCATTCGCTGCACGCCGTTCATCTTGGCAAAACAATCGCTTTTCCGGTCCGAGCCACTTCCTTGTAGCGTCGACGATCCTCGACGATCCTCGATATCCCAGAACTCTCGAAACGCCACTCAACAGAGTACAAGTTCTCGCCGTGAGATGAATGGTATACCACGCGGAACACCGACACGCGCGAACGCGAGTCAAAAATTTAAACTCATAGGAACTAGGAGTCGCCTCGACGCATCCTCGTACACGTGCGCGCGACAACTGAAAGACATTTAAACGTCTTTCGAGTACACGAATTCACGCGAGATTTCACACACCGTTTTTGCACCTCGACTCAACCGACAAAGGACAACGATGCGATTAACGGTCAATCGTGAAGTCGACTCTGCTAATGTTATGCCAACGAAGGAAGTAAGGCTTGCGAAACGCGACACAGGTTGTCTCTATAAACAACTGGTTATTTACAATCTTACCATGCAAACGTCGAAACGCGATTGCATCGAAACGACCACAAAACGATCCGTGTACATTGGCCGAATCGTCCGAATAATGAAACGGTTATCAACGAAGAAGAACAATCGTTTTATCCGGTCTGTTAATATTTTTTATTTCAAACGTCAACTGTGCGAATGATCTCAAGCTTTTGCAAGCTTTGTCAGCGAAGTTTTGCTAACAAACTGGCTATCGATTCCTGCGAGTAATCTCGAATTTGACACTCTGTATATCTGACAGCATCCGGTGGACGACACGCGAGAATTAACGTTCACGGTTCTATGAACAAAACGCGCACCGTTTCATGCAGAACCACGCTTTGCAGTCTGCGATAAGAGATTTGAAACTCGCCTACCGAGCACCGTAGTTCGCGCCTGCGCCGCGATATTTTGCTCGTCGTCGCGTACCCTGAAACACGTGGTATCCTTCGAAGCACCGCCCCCTCCAATTTCTCGCGGTGTTCACAAAAGTTTTGAATATTTACAAAGGGTAAAAGGTATTCAGCCCGTGGTGTGTATTAGCGGCGAAATCGATCGAAAATACGAAATAGTCTCGGGCCGCGGGAGTTCGTGCATAAACATGTTTTGATCTTGAAGCGGAGAATGCCGCTCTCGCGGATAAATTTTCATCAGATCAAATACTAGAAAGGACTTGGACCGAAAGATACCACGCGCAGGTATCACGAAGGCAGGCTACTCGAAAACTCGACGTGTTCCATGTACAAGGGGGAGAGAAACAGGTTTAAGAACCGTAGTTGACCGGCCGCCTTTTAAATCGGTCATCTGTCTAGCCGGTAGAAATTACGTCGATTCGAAATCAGGTACTCGTAGCCACAGGTTCTTGGGGCTCGAAACTCACTGAAAATCGTAATCAGAAGTAGAACCAGCAAGTCGAAGCGAATGAATTAAAAGGAAGGTGGACGTGTTCGCGTACGAACGACGGTTTCGTGACACCGAAAAAGAAAGAGGACACGTTGCACTCGCGATGGGAGAAACGATACGTCGTGGGTAGGCACATGGCAAGCATGTCCCTGCCGCAGGATTATACGTAGCAGCCGGCGTTCGGGCGCTCCGCGTCGCGACTGCCGGCGCGGCTAAAAAACCATACGATGACCTCATCACACGAAGTCTGTTCTCCTGCCCATGTCACTATTACTAGCCATCCTGAAAACATCGCTAACCTCCACCGTCTCCTGGAGGTTACTGTTCGCATTATCGCTTATCTGGAATATCCTGCCAGGACTTCAAGATACCAGCACACTAAAAAATCGTATTTACTTTTCGATGTCTTATGGTAATTTTAAAAATACCCGCCTTTCCACTGTACCCTAATTGTACTTGCAACACACGGATATCCGATATAAACATGAGATATTATTATAAAAAACATATTTCCTGAATGTAAATGAAAATATAATTATGAAGTTTTTTTTAATACAAAATTCCTTTACCTGTCTTACATGATTTTATTCTGTAAAAGAATGACTGCCTTTTAAATTAGAAATAGGATATGTGTACATAACATGTCACAATATACGAACAAGTCGAAATAAATTATTTTTATTTTTATCTGTTAATGTATCATCTCTGTTTTCAAATTAAAATTGTACTCATAACTAAAAATGCATACAGAAATAAATATGCATTTCGAACAATACATGCAAAACAAAATGGAAGAGTATAGTAAGACACGTGCGACCTATGCGACATAGCGAACGTATGCATTATGGATCCGAAAGATTTATAAGTTACATCGCAAGACACGTTCAATGAAATTTTGTATTATAATGTCGTATTTATTTATTGATACTTATATGTCTTGATAAAAGACATTTTATAAAATTTGTGATTATTATGTATATTAGAGGTTATGTGTGATGTACTGTGCTTAAATATCCTTGTAGTATCATTGTAAAAAACCTTTTATATCTCTTCGTGGTGAGAATATATTTTAAAACTACATTGTTTTTATCGATAACTAATATATAATATTTGATTTTAGCTGTTAATTGATTTGTAATAATTAAAAATGTCTTCTGACAAGTCTGACGATGCAAGCAATTCACTTCCACCAAATATCCAAATAAAGGTAGAACCTGGGACATCTTTGCCTGTACCTATACAAAACATTAAAACAGAACCTGGTTTATCAACTACTACTAGATTAACTTCTTTCCGATTGCCAAGAGATTTAACATTGGGGGGTAACATTAAGACTGAGAAATCCAAGAAAGTATATATACCAAATTTAAATGCTCAGAGAACTAAGAAAAAAGAGTAAGTCAATTTTATAAGAGGAATTAATGATTGAGTTTATGAATTTAATGAAACGATGCTTATTTTCTAGAGACTCGACGCAAAATGATTCTGCAAAGACAAGTAGAGATAGAGACCATAATAGAGGACGTGGCAGAGGTAATACAGATAGAGGACGCGACAGAGGACGTGGAAGGGGATCTAGCAATCTGATTCAAGTATAATGAAAATATTTTTCTAGTAAATATAACTTTATATTATGATATTTTATATAAAATATGTTTGTAGTCTAGTGGTATTTGGTCCACTGGAATAGTGAGTACACCAGGAAAACGCTATAGCGGTGGTTGTAGGGATAGTGATAGAAGTGCTCAAGTATGTCTAGAAAAACCAAAATTAGAATTGAACCGTAGTGTTGATAAAGCTGAAGAAGAAGAAAAAGTAAAGTTACTGCTAAGAGATGATTTCGTCGATGATGGAGAACCTATAAACTTTGATAATGGACCAGTTATTTTGCCAATGATCAAAGGTTTTTATTACTTTCTAGGTATTAGTAACTATTTTTTAAAAAATCATATTTTATTGATTTTTACTTATTATAGGAAAGTTATACAAGGAGGACACTAAAGTATCAATTGAAAAAGAAGAGGAAGAAGAAATAGATAGGAAACCCATTATTTTGGAAAATGGAGAGGGTAAGTATAATCCTTTTTTCTCTTTTGATCTATAATGATAATAACATTACTTTTAGTGTTACCACCAAAGAAGGAACATAAACTTAAGATACCCAAATCTGATGTAGAAACAAAAGATGAATTTTTAGAAAGCATTCCCAAGATTATTGAAAATAAAGCAAATTCATATATTTTAATGCAGGTAAGGAATTCTATTAAAAATGAAATAAAAGTAATATTCATTTTCACATATAATTCACTAAATAATTAATACAGTTTCCAGATTGTTTACCAGGTTTAGTAGGTGGTGCAGAAGACACTAGACCAACTCGATCAAATAATGCAAATTACGAAAAGGAGAATGAAAGTAAACAACAAACGGAATTTTGTACTTTAAGTAGTTTAAAACCTGGTATTTTAGGGAAGTTACAGATATTGAAATCGGGTAAAGCACGCTTATTACTGGGAGAAAATAATTTAACTGTTGATGTTGGGTCACATCTTAGTTTTCGACATGTATGTATCTGAAATGATCGTAAATATTGGATGAAGTTATAATTATAATAATAATAATAATAATAATAATTAATATTGCAGGATCTTATTGCCGCAAAAGTGGATACCGAAAATTTAATCGGTGATCTTATTAATTTAGGTCCAGTAACCAGTACGCTGATATGTTCGCCTGATTGGGAATCAATGCTAGCCAAATTATAAATAAATTTTTAATATGAATAGATCTTATTACATACTCTTTATTATGTGGAATATTTGTATATGTAATGAAAGCTAATGTTATTTAAGATACAAAAAACGAATTTTTCAAAAATCATGTATTTTCAATACTACAGTATACGTGAAAATCATGTCACGTACAAATCCACTAGTAATTCATACACCTAAATAAATTTACAGTAATTGTAGAATAAAGTTTATTATATAATTTATGTGAATGAATACGTCAACAAGAGGGCGTGATTCCTTATAAAATACGTTAATATTTTGTTCCAAGACGCAATTTATGCTTCTGGCTTAATAATAGATAATTCAATGAAAAATTATTTTTACATAAATCAGATTTAGAAATTAAATTCATCAATACGCTATAAAATGATAATTAGCTTGTAAACTTATAAACTACTAAAACCATGTATTTGCTTAGTTGTGTCAACTTTAAAAGATGTAAAAATCGTACATTAAAGTGGCACAAAAATTATTATTCCTATGATAATAACTACTTTTATTTGCTAATAAGGAAAAAGAAACAGCTATTGTATTCAACTTCGTAATCTTAATATTTAGGGTCATAAAAATTAGGTTTCTTCATCTAAGCGATGGATCTGTTTAGTAACATCAGACTTGTTTTACACAAAAAGTGTGACACGATAAAATCCTACTTAACGATAATAATAAACAGAAATGTATTCGTGATACAATCAGAGCAAGTGCATTGTAATACAGAGATACACACACGTAACACACCCTCGATAAATCACACAACACCTCAATCACTTCCTTCTATGCTGTGTCCTTTCTTCATCGATTTTAATGCTTTCTCGCGAAGTTTTTTTTCTAATTCTTCTGTATTACCTTCACTTACATCAGATTCGTCAGAATCTGCAACCTTCTTCTTTTTATGTTTTCTATGTTTCTTATGCTTCTTATGTTTCTTGTGCTTTTTATCCTTCTTCTTTTTCTTTTCTTCTACTTCACTTTCCTAAAAATGCAAATTGCAAATAATGAATCAAGTGAAAATCTAGATTTTGCACAAATTAAGCCTCGATGAAATAAACAATTACCTCTGATTCACTAGTGCTAGTTTTAGTCTTTTTCTTACGTTTCTTCTTCACTTTTTCTTCATCTGAACTGTCATCCGCTTTTCTCTTTTTCTTCGCATCTTTTTCTCCAATCTCTTCATCATCTGTACTTGAGTCTCGCTTAGATTTTTTCAAACGTACCTTCCCTTCGTCTTCGCTTGTAGAATCCTTTCTTGACTTCCTCGTTCTTGACTTTTCATCTTCCGAAGAACTGTCTCTTCGTTTTCGTGTCTTTTTCGGCTCATCGTCCGAACTCGAATCTTTTTTGGATTTTCGTAATCTGGACCTGTCGTCTTCAGTTTTATTTCTTTTTATCTTCTGTTCTTCATCTCCCGAAGAGGAATCTTTCCTAGATCTTTTTGATTTCTTCGTTTCCTCTTCTAACTCTTTTTTCGGTCGCTTACGAGATTCGTTCTCGTTCATTTCCCGTTTTCTACTATCTTTTCTGTCTTTTGTACGTTCATCTAATGAATCTATGGAAATCACGGGGATTAAAAATTTGTAAAATTGTAAAGGAATTATAATTGCAAAATTAAGTTATGTAAAATTTACCACCTCGATTCGAATCCCTAATTTTTTTGGTTTTCTCTGCGTGCTTTCTTTCCTCTTCAGAATCTGAACTAGAACCACATTTGTCCGACTTCTCTTCATCCGTGGAAGCTTTCCTGGATTTCTTGGACTTCTCTAACTTTTTTGATCTTTTCTTACCTGCAATGAGAAACAATGTAAGAAATGTTAAAGAAACATAATTCCTGCATGTTCAATTTTATCCTACCTTCGCTTTCACTATCATTTGAATCTGTAGAACCATCGCGTTTTTCCCTCTTCGATTTTTTTATTACTTCTGCTGGCTTTTTCAAGAGAACTGGTTCTGCCGATTTTTGACCTGACTTCTTGTCCTCGGATGTAGTTTTGATTGATTTGATCGATTTTTCATCCTTTTTTAACGGGAACGTATCCGCAGATGAAAAGCTCGATTCTTCTTTTGGTGATTCCTCTTTGTTATCTTCTCTAAAAACGACAATAAATGCTTAAAGTAAATGATTTTCTTTACATATCTTAAACAGTACTTAAAGAACAGGACTTCAAACTTACTTCGATGGTTGTTTGACTTTAACCGCTGCTATGATGTCTTCAGTCTTTTTAAACGGAGACGGCGTTCTAGATAAACTCTTCGAAAACTAGAATAATGAAAAAAACGCAATTACAAAATTAGAAATATATGTTATATATTACAAATATAATACAAATGACTGTCTTAAACTTACTCTGTGTCTAGTTACAGGAAGCGTAGCAGATTGAAGTTTTTTAGGAGAAACGCTGAGATCTGGTTTCTTGATGTTCACAGATTCAGCTTTCTTGATGTCCTTTTCGGGTCGTTTGATGGATTCCTCCTTGATAGGCTTCTCCTTTTCTTTACGTTTCTCATCTGCGTGTTCACGATCCCTCTCGCGTTCTCGCTTTTCTTGAGACGATTTCCGCTCTAGTGACTTTCTGCACACAGACAGTGAAAATTATTATTAGAGAAAGTAAGAACGTTTGTTCACTGCTAAGCAGGAAACACAACGTAGCTGCTTTACGCTCCGACAATCGTAAGGTCTGTAACAAAACGTGAATGTATGAGATAATTCGTTTACTCACCTGGTCACTTCATCCTCATTGCTAGAGGAACTACTTTCGCTACTTTCCGAGCTACTTGACTTAGACCTTCCGTTTCGTAATTCTTTTCGCGATCCCGTATCAGTTGATCTTTTAATTTTTTCATCCACTTTCTTGTCCTTTGTCTTCTCCTTAGCATCTCTTGAGCGATCAGGAGATCGTTTTCCATCTTTCGAATGATCCACCGATGATCTTTGATCTTTTGATCTAGACCTACGATCCCTAGATCTAGATCTTCTATCTCTATCCCTTCTGTCCCTGTCTCTGGAACGGTCTCGCCTACTCGATCTGTCACGAGAGGAAGATCTATCGTACCTGAGGGATCGGTCCCGTCCGTCTGGCGAACGACGTCTGCTATCACGACGATCCGGAGATCGACGTCTGTCTCTTCTTTCCGATGATCTTCGTCTTCGATCGAGAGATCTCCTTCGGCGCCTATCTCCGGGACTTGGTGATCTGCGACGATATCGTGCCGGGCTTCTCCGAGGAGGGCTTCTACAATAATTACGAATTTGTCGATGACATTTAGTTACGTAAAGGTATGAGTAACGAATACGATTTATACCTGCGTCTACTAGGTGCTCTGCGCACAGATGGAGGTCGCATGCTGCGACTGCCGCTGTATCTATCCAATCTCTCCCGTTCCCTTTCTCGCTCCCGTTCTCTTCTTCTTTCACGTTCTCTGTCTATGGATCTCCTGAACACAGATAATTCGGAAGTCATATTTAATAATGATTATTGTAATAAACATCTGTAATATATAATAATATTTATAGTTACCTTCTATTCCTATCTCGAGATCTATCCCGAGACCTATCCCGTGATCTATCGCGTGATCTATCTCGCGATCTATCTCTGTCCTTTGATCGACCTCTATCTTTTCGTGGCGTTGGACTCCTTCGCTTAGGAACTGACTTTCTTTCACGACTCGAGTCACTGTCACTACCACTATCATCCTTATTTGTTTTCCTATATGATCTTTTTGCCTGTACTCCATCTTTCTTCTTTCTAATTTCGAAGTCATTTTTATCTTTCGCTCCTTTTTCTTCTTCTGATTCGGAGCTACTGCTTGTACTTGCATCTCGTTTCCTGTTGGAATCGAGAGTATCCTTTCTCTTATCCGGTGACTTCGAACGAGATTTTGATGATCTTGAATCGCTTGAATCAGATCTCGATTTTCTAGACTTACTTCTATCAATGCTTTTCGATCTTGATTTTTTAGATCGTGAACGAGATCTTGAATGCGATCTTGGAGACTTGGACTTTGTACGTCTAGATTTCGAGCGATCTTGCGACCTGGATTTGGATCTTCTAGACTTTGACCTAGACCTAGATCGTCTTGATCTTGACTTAGATCGAGATCGCCTCGACTTAGATGCTGGTGATCGAGAACGACGTGATTTTGAATCTCGACTGGGCGATTTGGACCTAGATTTTTTGGAGCGACTTATAGGTGATTTTGATCTAGATCTAGATTTTTTTGCTTTTTCTAATGATTCAGGAGATGGAGTACGATTGTTTTTCTTTTTCCCATCAGCAATGCTCATTAATTTAGCTTGTAATCGCGATATCGCAACAGCGGCTTCCCTATTAAAACATTTTGATAAATAACCTTTCCGGAGTTTATATTAAGCAACAAAAGAAGAATACTTACGGTTTTGTCTTAACTGGCATGAGCGGTATAGCATTTTCAGGTTGAGGTGAATCTTCTCGTTCGACTTTAATTTCAGTCATATCTTTTCCGTTGTCTTTAAGAGAATTTTTACTAGGCGATCTCGAAGAAGATCGTCTTTTGCGGCTCGATCTGTCACGATCTCTGTGTCGATCTCTCGATCGACTTCTTTTTCTGCAGGTGGTGACATATGTATTTTTGAAACATTTTTAAAGACCTATAACGGTAATATTTTATGAATTCAAAGAAATACCTGTCTCTATCACGATCTCTACTTCGATCTCTTCGACGTTCCTTCGAAGAACCACGTTCTTTCTCTTCTTTTTTTATCTTGCTTTCGGCTTCATCTTTTTCTTTCTCCCTTTCCTTTTCCTTTTCTTTCTCCGCCAAAGAAGCTTGGAGTTTCTCCTGCTCTTCCTGTTTTCATAAATCACTTATTTATAAATAAACATAAAAAAATGTATAAAAATTAATTTGCATGCATCAGAAGCATTCATTTAATTGAACTTTCCTGAATGTCAAAATTTAGTAACTCAACTGTTTTGCTATTATCAGATTAGTTCACACAGTAGTAAGAATATAAAAATTGATAATTACCAAACGCTTTTTTATTTGATCTTTCTTTTGTTGCAAGAAAGCCTCTGGAATGCCCGTTACACTTTCTTGAGCAGAGACCAAGAGGTCCCATAGTTCACCCATGAAAGATCGAGCATTTCTTCCATTCAGAAAGCCAGTGAGGTTGATCTGCATTTTTCGGGGGTCAGGAAACTGTAAATTATACAATATCGTTTTTTATTTTTCTGTACATATATTATATATATTATCACAATAGAAAATTTTAAGTTCAGTTCTATGCAATTTTGGCACGAGAGTAAACATTATAATGTCCATCTCCCTACGTCGATACTAACTGCTTTTCCCCCTCGAAAAAGCAGATACATTTCTTATATTTCTAATATACCTTACCATCAACAGTAAGCTGCTCGTTTCACGGCTGCACTTATATGCAATATGCTAAGAAAAAAATATACTCATCGATAAACGCACACGTAGCACAGATACATAGATACCTTCTCAATTTAACAACACTGCTAAAGTAGGCAACAATGCTGAAATAGGATTTGCAAATATATGTTAAAAATGTTAGCTGAAAATGAAAGGATTAATTTGGAATAGAAGGAACACCGTTCCACCAACCTGTGATATTGACAAAGAGTGTCAAACCGAGTAGAGATACCTCCGGCATCATCCACGATCGGCAATCACATCTGGGATTGACGGAATGTCTGGAGAATCATTAACTGGAGAACAGACCTGCACGATGTAACGATCCTCGATCCCTCAGGATGGGGCTGAGAGGCACGGAGAATGGAGGAACCTGCATCTCGGGAGAATCCGCCATGTGTGTCGATTGTCCTTGTGTAAGAAGAGACCACAGCATCTGGATAGGGACTGCGATGATTTCCTTCCGCTCCAGTTTGTAGTGCCGATTATTGGTAGACGTCCAACGATCGAAAGCCACAGCAAAGCTTTCGCAGTTGTAATTTGGAGTGTAACCACCTCGAATGAGGCAGCCACGGGTTGGCGAAGACGATGTTCAGTGCAGCTAGTAGATGGCGTAGTTGCAGCAACGAAGACAACTGCAGAATGGTAGAAGGCCAAGGCAGAGCTCCATATAAAGGTGAGAAGATCAGGAACAGGACGATGCGACGATATTTTTGCGAATACGCTGTTCCTCCGATGATGATGAGTCGGAGCTGGACGAAGTGCTGAGGTTGAAGTTTCAGCAGTGTTCTAAGATGACGTTGACATACCAGCTGGCATCAGCTAGCGTTGACGGCTGATAGAAAGGCGGCCAATCGGATGTAGAGAGGAGCACATCCGAATGCCATTTGGACAATAGGGTTGAGCCCCACCAACGGTCTCTACTTATACTAACGGGGAATTCAAACATACGTGATAAAACATTGATTTTATATGTTACAATGTTGCAGGATCAGCTACATCAGTTTTTCGTTGATATAGGATATAGCTTGGAGTGGATACTTAAGATCAATAAAAATTGGGTACACAGGATATAGAGGTTCGATGATATATTATCAAAATTTAAAAAAAAAAGAAAAAAAACAATGAGGCAAGTATGACTAATATGGTTTCTGCCTCCTTGCTTTTCATCTCCAAAGTCAGCACATTGTGCAGATTTTGGATGATGGCATTTGTAACTGGTACAAAATATTGTGCTGAAATAATGTGTATTTATCGATTTCCTATGATGAGGGGAAAAAGCCAAGTGAACGCATTTTATATTCCGTATCATTAATTTAAAATCTCTTAGGCCAAATTGTAATCAAATTGGTAATGTAACAAACTTCTTACCTTTTCTTCCAGTTGATTATATACAAATTCTACCACTACATCATCCTCCATGCCTAAAATCTGGGTAATCTTTGTAGTTATCCATGGTTTAATAACATCCAGCTTAACTTTGCTCATATCCACCTAAAAATAAAGTATTTTGTAACTAGTATGAAAACTAAAACCGTAATAAACGTAACCAAATATACCACATATATATCATATATATATATATAAATATATATAATTAACGTAACCAGATATTGGACTCAGATACTTGCCTTCTGTGTAAGAGAGTCTCCAAATTTCATTTGTTTAAGAAGTTTCTTCTCCTTATCGCTGAACCTCGTGTCTTGCGACGCGGTAGTCCCCTGAAATTCAGCAATTAATCCAAATTAATCCGAAAATATCGAAGAAAGTAACAGCTTGATAGGATTTTAACAGCGCAAGACATTATTTTTTAAACAAAAGTTCCAGCGAATTTACCGTGTACATCATTTTGGTAATGTACAGAAAGCAAAAATTGCACGATGTTCGATGTTAACTGCCTTCTTCAATTCGTTTTCTGAACAGAAAACGGGAGAATGTGAGTCAGAAGAAGACGTAGTTAAATTCTACACCTCTTACTATTTGCAAAATTTCATACACTTTTGTATATACAAATATCAAACGCGGCTAAACCTAGCACGTATGAACACAGACGCACAACAGGATCAATCCGCCAACATGGCGTCGGTCTTGTTAAAACAGGAAGTTGAAGTTGCTTGAAAATAAGCAGTGCTGCCACAATTCGTAAGTGTTGCCAATATTTCCATTTATCTGTTGTGAACTGGTGTAGACCTTCCACTAACGTGAATATATCGTATGATAATCGAGTAAATTCTAAAGCTGTGAATTTAGTTATACAGCAGCGTAACCGAGACAACGAGCAAAAGTTATTTAACAAATCTATTGATTAAATGTCAAAGTTATTTATCAGTAACAACTACGATCATTTTCAAATTTCGTATTTACTTTCGTTACCATAGGAAAGAACATTGCCATGGTGTAAATCGCTCGTTTTCTAATATTGTAAGTTCCAATCAAATTAATGTGTATTAGCATTAATTAATAGGAATATATCTTATTGGACAACAAATAAATTGTAGATTGTTATGTAAATCCGAGCAGATAAATGGGTTCCTTTGCGACCGAAAAGTGAGAATCATTAGAATCGTTAAATCGTTAGAACCTTCGCTTTGAGCTTAGAGTTTAAATAAATCTCATTAAATCATAAGTCTTTATTAAAATAGTCAATCTATTATAAATATTCAGTTTTAAATATAAATCATTGTTCACGTTAATCTTTCTTGTTATGTATTTCTTTGTTTAAACATCGAGTTAGTTTTTCGAATTGTTTAAAGTTGTTACGTAGTGCTTCAGCACTCCACAGGCTGCAACCGTGCCAAATTCCCCAAAATCTTAGCAAGGCCACGCAACATGTCATAGTACTATTTATTGACAAGAATTTTGATTTTGTCAGATTTTGTCATCATATTTTAAGATTTAGGTAATCCAATTCTATTGCCTGTTGCAATATAATGAAAAATAGTTTGATTAAAAAAGTTGGAATAAAAATCGACGCAACTTCTCCTGTGCGTCTTCAAGTAGAGAGAGAACGTCAAATAGTTGCTTTGAAAAAACTAGATGGATATTTTTCTGATCTGCATATTTTTCCGGTTATCAGCGTGAACGGTGCGTATCTTTCTAGTACCGTTAGCTGCTGAAAATAGATTTCAAAGTATGTATTTATACCGTTTCTCCCCTGGTGCTTTTAAACCAATCGCATGCCGAATCGGAATAATTCCCTTTCGACGGCTCTTAAGAGGTGAGAAAAGGACACAAAGGTTTACGGTAATTGATTGAAGGAAAGATTCATTTACATAATACATCGAAATCTAGTAATAAATTATAAATATATACTTGCATGTTACAACTATAAATACAAAAGATGACATGTGATATGAAAGAATTGTTCGTTGCATGCGTAACATTTCGGCATTTCTCTATTTATCACTTTCCCCATACGACACTGGCACAGAACGATGTGCGAATTCGTATTTGTCCAGTTCGATTTCTTTCTGTGTTATATCAACAAAAACGATCGACGATTAATTTTATATATAAAACCGAAAATCATTTCGCTCAACTACTATGTTTAAATTAAAATATTTCAACTTTTGAATCAGTAGGGCGCTCTTCTATTTGGAATTACATAGGAAACTCGCAAATACCGTAGAAAATGGATATTCGACCAAAGAAATATAAAACTATCGATGATCAAGTGGAGCGGCATGAATGAACGATACGAGTCAGCTACTTTTGGGCGCTGCATGGATCTCGCCTATGAAATAACCAAGTGAAGTAAATCGAGGTGAAGGGTCCCGCAAAGCGGGTAACGGTACATTATACTCATCGGAATTCATGGTACGGTCCATTCGTACTGCGACTGCACGTCCATCCTGTTTGTCGGTACGATTCCAGCGCGAGCTTTCAGAGTCCGGTTCTGAGAAACATAAACGGGCCAGTGACGTATCTTAGCACCGATTCAACCGACTCCAATATGGGAATAAGAATGATCCTTTTGAAGATCTCGCTTTGTATTGCGATTGAGATCGCACGGCACTACATTTTCCGACGCTCTACCGCTACAGAATCATCTTTCTTCGTACAATGATGAGAGATTTTTTCTTAATGAACGTATCCAGGAGTTGTAATATACGGGAGAAAAAGTCGAAACCGGAACTTTCGCTCGTTTAATGACCGCTCCAGCTAATTAATCGTTGGTATTTTGCACCAACACACGGTGCAAAGAAGATTAATTCCAGAAGTTTATTTCATAACAAACGAAACAGAATGAACGTATAACGATTCCAAGCGTTGGATGAAGCGAGCTGGGGAACGCATTAACAACGTTTCCGCCTTGTTACGATGCGGTCGACGCAAATGATATAACTTTATGATACCTTTTGAAAGAATTTCTCGTCTATACTTCCTGCGGAGCACTGTTACAAGTTGATCTATACACCTGCTCGAAACCGGCTCGTGGGCAGGTCTAGTGAACTCGATCGGATTCCGAGACCGGATTCCGCGAAACGACCGCCGCTGCTCCGATTTGTTTTTTCACGCTAAAATAAGTTCTTCTAGATTATCTTCTTCTTCATTTATCTCTTTTTTTTTCTCGCACGACTTTAAAAAAAAAAAAAAAAAAAAAACAAACGACGATAAAAGAGCAGCGCGGTACTGTTCGACCGTGAAGCACGCCTAATTATCGATGTTTCTTCGAAGCTGTCTTCTTTTGCAAACAAACTGATGCGAACAGTTCACGGATCATCAGATTTTATAATCGAATAACTCTACCGATGTACGACTGTTGCGAACCATCTACGATAGAGAGTCTTTATTTCGAAACATAAATTATCTATACGTTGACCTCTGAAGCCACCAACAATTTCGCGAGAAATCCTTGGCCGCAACGAGAGGAACCTTCAGCTTCGGCTAGAAAGCTGTTCCTCGTGGAAATCGTGACGTGATACCCTGGACAAATTAGAAAAGCTGATTGTTTCACGTTAAAAGTTGCTATCCCATCGTGCAAGATAGATATATACTGTTGCATTCCCAGGGAAAATTGTTCATGTCGCAGATTTCTCTCGAGAAATCAATTCTCTAGTGACTTCAATACTGGTTTCAGTATTCTTTGCTAGCTTCGTCAAAGAGGTTACTAGGTTCTTCGGCGAGGTTGTTCGAGCTTGGGGTCACCTTCCACCGATTCGTCACGTTCGACGCGGATCTCGATCTATATCCTCCAGCGCAGAGGTGTACTGGTGCGCTCAATGTTGATCGCTAGAGTTCGACGAACGTTTAAAAGCTTGGAACTGCCGGAGGCTCCGACGTGGCGCTCGCCGAATTTCTCGGCTTGCACACGCAACCGCTTTCAACCAGAACGTAATCTTGGCCAGTCAAGGTCACCGGTCCAAGCGGAATCACCAGAAACAGGTACGGCACGTATGTCTGCGTGCACTCACCGTGGACCACGTCGCACTCCTTCGATCTGTAACAATGCGTTCACGTTTTTATGCCATTTGCATTAATAGTCGACGATAGAGAATATTTTATCGATAAAGAGAAAAGAGGAGGGAAGGAAGATTGAAATTTCTTGGCAGTTCACTTTTGGTATGCGACAGTTCGTGGCTGGATAATCGCGCTGACGCATACCGGTTCAAAAACGTTCCAAAAGTAGGCTCCGTGTTGGTTAGACCTGTTCGGCCCACTGCGCTACATTTGAATCGATACGACTTACCGGTAGGTCTCAATGAAATTCAATTGGAATCACGTCGCATGTATTTACAGATCACGATCGAACGTGCTAAGAAAGTAACAGTGGATAACGATCGAGCCTATCCTCTTGATTTACAGGTACAGATTTACAACGGATGAGCGAGTTTTGAAACGACATATTCAACGACATCGTCGTGATGCGATACTCACTCGCAAACTTCGAACACGACTTGCTGCAAAAGGTCGGGGAACTTCTGCACGATAGTCACAGGCTGACCGCTGGTTAAGCTGACTCCGTACATAGGAGCCGTGGTGTTGTACCTCGTTTTGCATAATCTGGCTGGGGAACCACATGTCTCCTTCGAGGAAAATGCTCTACCTGGAAATAAACGTGTTGTTCCATATGAAAGACGTATTTCCTGATATTTAGATCAGAAGTTGTACCAGTCTTACGAGTTTCGTTGACCTAGAAACTACTACAACTTTTTCGCAAAACTCGTACAAACGATTACGATAGACAGCTTCGTGTAAAAGAATTCTCGGGAGCTACGTAAAAAGGGTGAAAAGAATCTAAAAGAAGATGTCGTAACTCGTTTACGAGATTGGCGCCCTTTCTTTGGAATTCTGTCGGTTCGTGTGTTCGAAACGACGAGTGGGTCGCCGGTATCCCGTTATGAGCAGAACGAGCGATAACTGTATTGGCCGGATAACACGGTGCCTTATTACCGTCCTCTTGCACCAGCCAGCCATTATCTAAAGGACGGAGAATCGATCCCAGTAAATGAAACCTCCCGAACAGGGACTAATACATTTTTCGCGGGCACGGGCAACAATCGACGACGAGTCACGATTTTAAAAAGGAATTCATCGAGGATATGCGTACGGCGGGTGTTGTACTCGGTTGAAATCGGGTTTTCGTGTCATAAGGACAGCTACATAATTCAAGGCTGCAAAGTGTCGGTACATCGCGCAACCGGTTGTTCCGATTTTTCTGGATTTTTCAGCACGTTTCTGACATTGCAAACGATTTCGAAAAATACTTTAGAAACGTTCACTATGTAATTGTTGCAGATATTTCGTAACTCTAAACCGTCTTTAGAACAAACTGACGTTTCGAGCGTTGGATCTTGCTCGACGCAGAGACAACAGAATCACAAAACCAATAAAAGCAGCTCTCCTTGTAGACTTAAAACGTATATTCTGCCTACGTCGAATTTCTGAGAATGTTGATCAAAGAAACGACGATAGACAAGAATACAATGTTTGTATACGATGGTACAATAATCTTGTAAAGTGCAGTAAAGAAACAACTGTAATAAATCGTAAATAGAATATCGAACAATATAACGAGAATCGCGTTATCGGATTATATTTGAACAAAGTGGTAATCACAGGATAAATAAATAAAACAGAGGTTCGACGAGGATGTAGGTTATAGCTGTTCGTAATTATATTCGTGATTCAAGTAACCGGCTCGACTACTGTTGCGCTTCGAACAAGAGGGACAAGTTCGTCTTCCGCGTGTTTTCAAGCAAGCCACGTCCTCGACTCGATCGTGATCCGTTAAATTGTTTCGCAGTTGAATAGGAAACGTCGTCGTTCCCAAAACGCGTTTCGAATACGATCATAAATTTCTCTGCAGAACTGGAAGCTGTCAATCTACTTTCGACGGGAAAAAACGAAACAAGTACTTTTGCGAACTTACCATTTCGCGAGGATTCGGCGATCGAATAATCTCCATGAGTAATCTTGTAATTGTGCAATAGCGCCTGTCTGGTTAATTCAGGATCGATCGTTCGAGGCTGATGGGACCTCGCTGTTCGACCGCTCGCCCAAATATTCTTGTAACTTCTCGATATCGCGGCTCTACGGCAGTTGTTCGTTTTGGTAACGACGTCGCGAATAAAGCTGACATCTTTTAAATCCTAACCGAAAATCTCTTATATAGGAACACTTACGAGGGATACACCATGTTATTCGGACCTATACAGTCAGCTGGATCTGTGAGCGCGTCTCCCCACACGTATTTCAAGCCTAATCCATTCCCCTCGCATCTTTTGGCATACACGACGTGGGCGCATGTGGTGATAACAAGAATCAGACCCAGGTACGTGGACATCTGAAATTACAGGAAAAATCATGAGAATAACACGCTTGAAAGAGTAGAAATGGACAGATAGTTTCACGTATCGAGAGTCGTTTCAAAGACAGGCGTATTAATGAAAATTAATTACGCCGGTGAGCAACATCTCATGAATAAAACAATCAGAACTGGCTACTAATCGGATTACCAAAACTCGTACGAGAGAACGTGTTGTCACCGCGACGAAGGAAGGTGTGAGTGAACGCACGGTCTTGGAACTCGAGTTCGCACGAGGTCAAGAGCAAAAGTAAATGACACTGGGGCTCTGGTTTGTGACGCGTCGCGCAAAAATCCACCGAATCTCTTCGAATGAGCGTGTGTAATTGGGATTCGCGTAGCTGCACGCTTTGGCATTATTAGTCTACGATTTTGTAAACGTTTAACCATTGACTGCTGGTCTATCATTATCATTTCCTTTTGCGAACTCGCCCGCAGAGGTTCCGTTTCACGGGCTGGTAGCGGGTACTGTCCGAACGGCAAAGAAACGAGCGAGCGAGCAAACTTTTTCCCTTTCGAGCTTCACGAACGATGAAAATCGTCCGGACGACACGAGAGAGTGACGACCGTGCGCAATTAAGAATAACAATTAGCGAGCGTGCATAACCAATAGGACTCCATGTATATACAGAGTTTGGGGTTTCTAGGTTGTCAGGTCCACATTACTTCCGCTATATGTATTTCTCGTCGTTAATCGAACACGAGTGAAAGCAACACGATAGCATGCGGCCAATAGCGTTCGATGCTCAATTTCGAATACTGTGCAAATTTTATTGGCGAGAAACCTCAATATTCGATCTAGTTTTTAAGTTGCTCGATCGGTGCATTTGTTTGATGTCCATTTTTTCATTTGTCGATCATTTGGACGATTCCAAGTCGAGAAGAAAAATCAATGCGGCAGAAAATTGCGGTTTAATGTTTGGCCAAGTGATAAATTGCGCGTGGGAAAAGGAAAGGAAGAAAATCATTAATGGGTAGCACTCAAGGCTGGTCATTGGCCGTGACTGACATCGCGTATCTGTTTCTTCAGGAAGCGCTGCCTACTTTTAGCATTCCTTATTCCTACTTTATAGAAAATATAACTGAAATATCTGTACAATTTGTAATAATATTCCAATGTCGTATATTATATCGATCGAATCGGATAAGACACATATTTCTATATCGCTTGACTCTAGAAATCAGAACGTACATTTATTCTCTTATTTTGATTAATTTTAAGCATTGCAGGAGGAAATCTCCTCTAGATCCTCTTCGATCGAGCTGTATGTAGCCGAGTCACATTGCATCAACGTCAATGGTCAATGACACAGCATAATTACCACGTAAGAACATTCGGATAAATATCTGAGGTATCTTTATCGCGTCTCGATGGATTACATAACGGCGAACCTGCGAAAAGGCAAAATCGAGCAACTGGAAGAGACGTGAGAATCACTTGAACTTGGAAGATAGAGGTTTTCCGCGAGTTCACGGATTCACGGTAATTTACTATCAACAAGAACAATTATTCGAGCCGCAATTTCTCACGTTGCTAGCAGCTTCTTTTCCCAGTAATTGTTGAGAGAGTACTGTTAATATGCTAACACGTCGCGGGAATAATTAACAGGCTACCACCGATCGTGGAAACAGTTGGTAGAATTTGAACGAGGCTCGTCTAACTGGAGCTGCGAAGCAGCTTCAAGGAAGTTCGGACGATTAGATGTAATGCGAGAATTGGTAGGTGAAATAGACTTGATGAAATATGACATAGAAAAAAGCTTGGGAAGAACTCTGCTTCCGGCACTCAGGAGAGGATTCCTCGTGGACCATGAACGTGTCATGCGGTTGTTTCTAACGGTAAAGATGAATCGTCCTAAACGCTTTTTCCTCTCGCTTCGGCTGTTCTTTATCGAATATACATTTACTCATCCTTGGTCTCTGTTAACGGTATAGTCATTTCGGTATTTAGTTTCACGAATAAATTATTATAACTGTCACGGAGTTGTTACGTATTCGAAATTCCGCCTCTTCGGTCTCCGTGTTCACAGCGCGAAGATTTCCTAGTCAGGGGCTCGTTATCGCTTTCGCATGACAGAGCGCAGACGCCTCGTAAAATATCGAATGTTCAATTGTAATTTTATTGTAACAGATCTGCACGATTAGCGATCGTTTCCTTGTCGCAATAAGAGCAATATACTTGATCTAAAAGTAACTGCAATTCTAAACGGAGTAATACGCTGGATCAAAAACGTAAGGGAGCAATGAAAAAGATAGGAACGCGATTTTGTGACAAGTAATAAACGAGGGAAATGTTAGTTTAAGGAGACGTGTCTAATCATTGTCCCTTTGTATTTTAAAGCCTGGAAGAACTTTGGCGTAGAGTCCAATCCGTAAGATTTGATTTCGATTACAGTAATGACTTTTAAGATGCTGCGCATCACCTCTCGTAACTGCTTGGAATGTTTTTCAAAGTGTATCATAATTTTTTCGATGCTCGAAGATTAACGTGCAGTCGCTGTATATTTGTCAGTGTTGCATTGAAAGCTTCAAACTTTATGACTATTCTTATATTTTTGCATTAGGATTCGAGTAGCAGTAGTTCTAATTAAAAGCGAAATCACGAAGCAGAAATTCAAATTTAGAAATTTCACGATTTCAGAATGCTGCTAATCTGTTTTGAGATTTTTTTCTCCTTAAACAGGAGATCAGAATGAATGTTATTTAATTTAAACGGAATATCGTAGAATATTGAAAATTTTTGAGCTTTCGAGTCATTAAAATTTGTACATACCATTTTCAGATGTTACATTCAGTCATGAAAATTTGTCATTATTATCTGTTACAACCTGCAGGATGTCACTCACCGTGAGAAAGACCGTTTTTAACACTGTGCGTTTGAATCCTTTTCTCGGTCCGTTTGATAATACGATCGGTTATACGCGTTACATGAATCGATCGCAATGTTCGGGTCTAAGAAGGAATAGAATTAAAATGGGGGCACACGAGTTCCTTAAACACTGTTCATGTCACCACACCGGATGTCGTGGGGTCGAACACCTCCGTCCTCACAGGTGGATGTCTAGAGGTTGACTGTAGAATCGTAAGTAACCGCTCTCCGTGCTCTGGTAGAGTCAGGGAAAAAGGGGGGATGAGACGAGGAATATCGGCTCCTGTTCTACTACTTTGAAACCTTTCTTCTTTTCTTTGTGAGGAGACTAAAGAGGGTAAATAAGAACACCCCTTTTTCCTTTGCGTTTTGCCAAACTATTAAATATTCCTCACTTTCTGAGGACTACTTTTTATACAAAAATGTGTTAATAAATTACATTTATAGACTAGGAATATTAAAATAGGATTTATGGATGTGGAGGTTAATATAATAATGCAATTGGTAGAAGTACATTGTCTTTATAGCTGTTCGATGACAATGTATTACAAAAGTATACATATTTTTAAATGAATAGTGATGGAGTGATAATAAATTTGTGTGCCCAAAATTATTTCTATCTTGTTTTGTCCAATTCATTGTAACCAGATTCATTAAATTATTTCCATAAATATAAACTCTGTTGCATACTTATGAAATTTACCTTTTCATTTAAATATTAGTTCGCATATCGTATTTCATATTTTGAATCTTTAATTACATGTCATAATCGCAATAAAATTTTACTACTAGTTAGAGAAGAAAGCAATGTCAAAACAACATTCGTGTACGAAGCTGAATGTTATATTACATAGAGAATATATCTTCAAAAAATCCTTAAGAGATTTGACGAGAAAGGTGGAATTATTCAGGCTTCGATAACAACAGACAAATATCTGTTGTATTTCCTAGTAATTCTAGGAGCAATAGATATACGAAATATGTTACATATTGCAATAAATGACAATTACTTTTAAATACAGTAGTCCAATATCGAAATATCTTCTGTAAGTCATTTTCTTTGTATTAAAATAAGTAATAGAAATTTTCGTCAGATATACTCAAACTGCAGTCTTATAGATACTAATTGTTAAAAAGAGACTACATGAAATCAACTTAAGAGATTAAACATAATAGCAAAGTTATATATAGTTCACTTAATTTCGTAATAATCGAGTACAATAGCGTTAATGATTCTAAAAATACTATCCAAGTTCTTCACTAAATGAAACTTAGAGACTTAAAATTCTTATATCTGTTACTTTAATTAAATATATAGGCTAATAATAATATAACGTGATCATTTACTTTTTACAACTGCTTTCTCAGTCGTCAAATTTAATAGAATTGACGCTAGTATCTATTTGACCACCACGGTAGCTACCGCGCTTTTTCTTCGTTTTCTCGTGACGAAATGTCTTTCCTCTTGTGAATTTGAGGTCCTGATTCGCTTTCTCTCCCCAAGAACCACGAGCACCTTTCTGTTTAACAAAAATTCCATATAATAATATTCACTTACTACATAAACTTTATTTAGATACCTGACTATTCCGAATTAACTTCCCTCACCTTTATATGTAATTTCTATTGTCAATCGTCAAACGTAATTTTTTTATTTTGTTGCGATGCGTTATCGAATGATCTCTGTTTATCGAAACTACCTCTGCCCCCCCTAAATCCGCCGCGACCACCCCCTCTTTCACCTTCGGCGTTACCCCATGATTTCCTAAATCCGTCGGATCTACCGCCTTCATTAGTATTTCCCCTATCATTCCCACCCCATGATCTTCTATTGTCAAAACCACCTCTAAAATTTCCTCGACCTCCCCTAAAACCACCTCTTCCTCCTCTATCGCCACCACCGCGACCTCCCCAATCCCTATCACCTCCGCCGCCACCTCTTCCCCCTCTATCGCCACCACCGCGACCTCCCCAATCCCTATCACCTCCGCCGCCACGACCTCCCCTGAATCCACCACGACCAAAACCGCCTCTGCCTCCGCCAAATCCACCCCTTCCGCCATGTTTCTTAAAACCACCCTCTTCCTGATTGTCCTCCTAAAACAAAAGACTCAGGTCAATCGCCGTTTTCTATTCAAGTCCATTTATACGTGAAACATCTTTAGAAGCATTTTTTTATATTGTCTTTGCTAAAAAAAAAACATGAAAGGTATTGGTGAATGCAGGGAAACATGGTCTCAAGCTTTTATAAAACGACGAGTGACCTGTGTTTTTCAAATGTTTCCAAGCATTTACCTTTGCCTCAAAAGAATTGTTTGCCAATTTGGGATCCAATTCTAGCTCATCATCCTTTACACGACGAAATGGAGTATTTTTGTGTCGCTAAACACAGAATTTTGTAAATAAAAATGTTTCTTTTTTCTTGTATAAATGCATCAAATGCAATAACTATTACCTTGTCGTTATTGAAACTATTATTCGCCTTTACAAAATTACTGTAATTATTTTTCTGAGCTTTTGCAGGGGGCTTTCCTACATCTTCCTCTTCTTGTTCCTGTTCTATTTCTTTGTGTTTTCTTTTCTCAACTTTAGGTGTCTTTGGGGTTGGAGTTATTTGCTGTTTTTCATTAGAATCACCTTCCTCTGAATTTGAATCTCTTTTAACTGCTGTTTCTTTTGCGACAGGAGTTTTAGCAATAGATGTATTTGATTTTTCATTGTCTGATGAATCTGAATCAGAATCTTCACTGGATGATTCCTTTTTATCTTCAGTTTTCTTTATTGTTTTTGTAACTGCAGATACTGGTTTTTTGACTGGCTTTTCATTTTCAGATTCATCCGAATCTTCAGAACTGGACTCAGCTTTCTTTGCAGGTTTTGTTGTCGCTTTTGTAGCTGTCTTTACATTTTCATCTGAATCATCAGAATCTTCACTAGAAGATTTTGCTTTTTTAGATACAACTGGTGTTACTAATTTAGCAGGAGCAGGCTTTTTTGTTGGTGGTTCTTCTTCTTCACTGCTATCTTCGCTGGAAGAAGATTCATTTTTCTTAGCAGGTACTTTCCTTGCAACTACGGTTGTTTGTGGAATAGCTGGCTGTTTAGCTGGTTCTACATCTTCACTGCTGTCTTCGCTAGAGGAAGACCCTTCTTTTTTAACTATAGCTTTCTTTGCTACTACTGATGTTGATGAAGGAACAGCCTTTTTAACTTGTGATACTTCTTCCTCACTACTTTCGTCAGTAGATGATTCTTTCGTTACTGTTACTGTTGGTTTTGTTGGTAAACCTTTGTTTTGCTTTCCTAATTTTGTTGTTTCCTTCTTTTGTGGAGTAGGCACTACTTCTTTCTTTTGTTGAACAGATTTTTCCTGTTTTTTCTTATTTGGAATAGCTTTAGCAACTGGTGGTTTTGCAATAGTTGCCTCCTCTGAAGAATCATCCGAATCATCGCTCGAAGATTCCTCTTGCTTAGCAACATTAGTAGGTTTAGCAACCGGCTTGGCTTTAACTGCTGGCTGAGGTTTGGCAACTTCTTCTTCTTCCGAAGAATCATCAGAATCATCACTAGAGGATTCTTCTTTCTTTGCTGGTGTTTTTATTATAGTTTGTGTAGATGTTGGTTTCTTTAATACTGGCTTAACTGGACTTTCTTCTTCGCTATCAGTACTATCTTCGCTCGAAGATTCCTTTTTATTTATTGTGGATTTTGTTTGAGCTGTTGCAGCTGATTTTGTATTTGCTTTTGCAGTTATATTTGCTTTAGATTCTTCTTCGCTATCTGAATCTGAGTCATCCGAAGATTTCTGTGTTTTAGATACCTGAGTTACTTTTGGCGTTGATACTGCTTTAGGTTGTGTTTTAGATACCTCTTCCTCTTCTGAAGAACTATCATCTGAACTTTCTTTTTTCTTTACAGGCGGCGTTTTAGATAATGGTTTAACAGTAGTCTTAGTTTTTGCATGTACTTTTAGTGAAGGTTTTTCATTTTCGCTAGAGCTTTCTTCTGAAGAAGATTTCTTTTTTTTATTATTCACTGCAGCATTAACTGCAGCTTTACCATTTACTTGTGGCACCTTCCTTGGTGCATCTTCTTCACTCTCCGAACTTGTATCTGAACTTGTATCTTCAGCTTGTGCCTTTATGTTTAACTTTATTTGCGATGTTTTTTGAAAATGATTAAAAACGTCCTCAATTGTTGGAGCGCCCTTTGGCAATGCGGGCTGTAAACGAAATAAACGAACATGAGTGAAGGTCGTAGTATCTTTACGATGAATTACCCGAAATTAAATAATATATGGATCAGAATATTAATTAATATACATATAATGAGTAAAAGTGATGATAATCAAGTTCTATTTTAACATGAATTCGAAATATAAAATAACGAATTTATTTCGCCCACGTGGTAAGGCCGAATGGCGGTACTTCTAGTATCGCATATACATTGACTTCTTGAAAATCGATCAATTATTGTATGTACGAAATAACTTGTTAGAATCTTACCGCTTTTGTTTTCTTTTGAAAAACCTTCGCCAACGACGCGTCCTTTTTTAGTAAATATTCATACACAAGAGCAGAAACACTCAATTCTACAACAGATGCCATGATGGACGCGTGCGAAGAGCTGCAAAACCTAGCCGCAATTGGATGCACAACAGCAGTCTCATACACTCCCCATTTTCATATATATGGCGCTACAGTCGAGCACGGATTGTATTGGATGAAGATGCGTTATGTAGTAACGTGCGGTGCATGTTACTTGTGGAACACATTGTTGCGACATCATTTCGGATTGGTAATAAGATTATTTCTATTATCTCAAATGTATTCTCATTTTTTGTGTATTAGTTTATTCATATTTAGTTAACGAACTATTAACGTTTGTGATGTAAAGTTATAAACATATATTGTCAGTAGTCGCGTTAAATCATTTCTGTAATTCTTTGAGCTTATATACTATGTTGATTTTATGAACGTACTCAAAGTTCATAAATTTTTCCTCTGTCTTTTGGTTGGTGAAATATCGGTTTATAAGCAGCGCATTGGATGTTTTTAAAATGATAAACCGGCTTCGTTATAACCTGTAAGGTACTAGAATTTTCGGCGGAAATTTGTTCATTCAATTATATCGGGTGGCAGTTATTTGAAAACTATGACAGAAACTCAGCAGAAAGCAAAGTGTATTACGCTAAAAGGATCAGCAGAACTGGTTAAAGAATATCTTCGTAAGTTAATCATACTTTTTACATTCTTTTAAAACTTATTTACAATTGTCGAGCGTTACTTGGAATTTAATCAGAATTCATCGTCTTACGTGTTGCTTCTACTCGTTTCAGTTTATGGCGTGAATAGTATTTTGTATCAAAGAGGCATTTATCCTCCGGAAACTTTTGAACCCGCCGAACATTTTGGTTTGTTCGTTTTAATGTCTACAGATGAAAAGATCAAAGGATATTTGGATACTGTTCTTAGCCAGATTCAGGAATGGCTTATTCAACGAAAAGTACAAAAGATAACGCTTGTTATAACAAATGTTAATACCAAAGAAGTATTAGAAAAGTGGGATTTCAGAGTAGATTATGAAGGTCAGTCATCTAATGGCGCCAATGATAACACAAAAAATAGTCTTCCTGAAGTGGGTACAAAGGACGTGAAGGCTATACAGAAAGAGATTCGTGAAGTCATACGTCAGATCACTGGTAACTTATTCGATAATTCAAGTCTTCATAGTACAGCGCTTTACATTTAAAATCTGATTTGTCGGATCTTTTATGTTTCAGGTACAGTAAGTTTTCTTCCACTATTGGATTGTTTATGTTCATTTGATATTTTGACGTATACTGTACCTGACTGTGGTATCCCTAAGGAATGGGATGAAACCCAGCCAGTATTTATCGCAAACAGTCAAGAAGTACAATTACGATCATTTTCAACTTCTATTCATAAGATGGATACCATAGTTAGTTATAAGAATGTTTAGCTATTACATGTTTTATCTTTGATAATTGAAATGTACATATGAAATATATATTTCTTTCATCTTTTTAACAGTAATTGATATTAAAGACTGCTATTTAACTTTCTTTTTGTATACAAATGATTATAAGATGAAAGTGGTCGTGTTGTTCTGAAAGGTTTGAATATACTTTACGAATTATTAGTATTACCTACAAAGAGTTTTATACGAATATATATTTTGATATAACTTTGATAGCTTGTCAGTTTATTGTATAGGAAATCCCACTTCCAGCAGTTATCCTTGTATCTTAGACTCCTGTTTTTTCTTTCTAGTATCAGTATATATTTTTCTATTTTACGTTCGTATCTAGTTATTTAATGGTTTAGTTAATGGTTAGGGGAAGAAGAGAATTGACAAGAATCTTGGCAGATTTTATTAAAACATAATTGACTATTACACTTAACACAGGAATTATATTATTTTACTTGGCAAAGCATGAAAGATACGACTAGAATAAAATATTTTTCGTGTTTGACGTTCGTCATATACCAAATCGCAAGTAACATCGTTAGCATTACTTAAATATTCTTAAATGTACAAGTGCTCCAAATTTATCAAATACTTCGTTCTGTTTTCCTTTTTTTCTCGATGTCGATTCACGATTAAAGAATGTTACAGTAATACATGAATATCTAAATGAAATCTCGAAATGGATAAATACCGAACGGAAATATATTCTTTGGGAGCACGTACATGTTGACTAGGCATTTCTCTTCGTTAGGTGTAAGTAATTGCGGCGGATTCGGATCATATCTTTTTGGATGCGTCTTCAACCGAAATTCAATAGAAACTTCGTCCCTTACATAAAATTTTTTTTCCGTTTTTTATTTCATTTTACGATGTCGTATAAGTGGTATTTGGTCGTAATATCCTCGTTTTCGGTACCTATTGTACCCGATCTCTTCGACAGAAATCGAAGACCACGTTAGGAAACATCAACAGCGGCTTATGCTTCGTTAATACCTGCAGCGTTCGTTTTTCCCTTACGACAATTTCGCTATTAACTCGTTAGTACTTCGTGCTGCTAGAATTAGCCATACGATCCATAGTGCACTTGGTTCGCTATTAGACCAGCATGGAACGTAATCGTTCCCTGTCACGCGTCGTACAAAACGAATCGTTCGATCGGCCCTCTTTTTTCAAAACTAACATTACTTAACTTTCGAGAACAAGGCAAGCTTGCTTGTATCCGCATGTGTTGGCGCAGTTCACGCTTATGACCACGTGCAATCATTTCGAGGGCGGACGGCACGTTCGTAATAATCTTTAACGCGCAAGCTGTACGCTCTTAAATCTCGCCTAGACTAGATTTGCTTCGGTTTCTCTGGTTAGTTTTACACACTGCAAAAGCTGCTGGAAATACGTTGAAGTTTATAAACACTCTAATTCGGCTGATCCGCTGTGACTGTAAAGTCTGAATTGTGACTGAAAACCATTGCTTTATTGTACCTTCGAGTTTAGTTTGACTTTTATTCTATCACTCTGAACGATCGCTATAAATACTAAAAGGGTCCGAAATTGACAGGTCCGTTTGGTCGTCACATGTAAGCACAGCACCGCGGATCAGAACGAGTCATGTCTCTATAACATTACGCGATAATTCTCTTGAGTATCGTAAAAACGCGTCTCCTAGTAAAAACATTGAAAAATAAATAACGTGAAATAATATACAATATTTTACAGTAGCGCTTAGTGTTATCCGTGATAGGGCAATTACCACGGAACAGTTGCCGATGTTCTTATTCACTTCCGTAGAAAAAAAAAAAAAAAACGTAACGTCCCGGAAGTGGGTTGGTCGCATTTCCGTTTCATGCGATCCTGGCACAGGATGATCTCGTTACGGGGCTAGATGTTAACGATAATGATCGACGATCGCCTATCGGTAATTAACTATCATCGTCGTTGGTACAATCGTTAGCACGCAATCACCGTTCCGCGGCCCTTTTTCACTCGCTCGAGAAAATCGACGCGTTCACTTTTCAGCCCTTGTAAATATCGTGTGCAACATTATGCACACTTTGGGTTCTCATTTATACACCTCTACTTAAGTTTACCTTGGACTAATCGCTATATTCGATTTACGATCATTTTATGCGTAAAATATCATAAAATACATTCCTCTTTTGTTCGCTATGATCAGGCTCGTCGTTCCGTTCCGGTGTCGACATTCGTGTTTTATTCTTTATCTTAGTAACAAGATCGAGTGTGAAAAGAAATCAGAATCTTTCGGACGTAGCCGAATACCCGATACTCGAATAATTGTCATCTATTTAAAGATCAATATTAACAGCAGCTAGTTAATAGAATCTTGGGGTTGGGAAGGGGAACGGCACTAGACGGAACGGCGCGCCATCGATGACTTACGATGACTTTCATACAAATCGTTCGATAGGTACGAGCGACGAAATAAATTTGTAACGAAAAAGCACGGCGGCACTAGTAAGCTTGCACGGACATCATACGCTGCCACGATTTTCTTCTCTTCTCAAAGTTTCTGATATATCGCTAGAATGGTAAAGTATTTCCTCTTCTCTCGCAAGAAGAACTCTGGAACACTGTTCGCTCGTTCGTTCAACAACTATCTATATGTAATTCTTTATAGCTCTAAAATGTAAAAAGTAAGCGTGCGTGTGTTCACCGATCGATGGAAACGCGAAACACCACGGTCTCGATCTGTATGCCAAATTTCACTCGAGTAACATTAAAATACGCGAGAAGCGAGAGAAAGAGAGAGAGAGAGAGAGAGAGAGAAAGGCATTTTAGCCGTTAGTTTTTCTTCTTAACGAGTAACTCGCTGGCTGTTATCGTTGCATTCGACTTGATTATAAACGCGCCTTGTTTCCCACCGTTACCATCGTTACCTGCTATTTCCTATTTTCCGTCGACGATCGTTTCGGCGAGGCCAATCGAGGCCGATATTACGATTCTCGACGACGATGCCAGCGAGAATGCAATTACTCGTTCGCTGTCGAGGCGTAACAATTCTTACGACGATGCTTTGCCGCGAACTCCGTTAATTAAAGTGCAGCCTGATTTCTTCGGTTCCGGCGTAATAACGCAACCACTCTTGTCGCAGGCGAAAAGTAGGGCCACAAACGACTCTGTCGACCAATTTCCACCCAATCTCACGATTTTTGCTTTATCCCTGAAGAATAGACGAATCGATCGCTGTTCGTCGTTTCCATCGATTGGTGTTCGACGCACACACCGCACGCACACACGCTGCTCGAAGGGATACAAGGAATACTTTGTACAATACTCTCCTGGAGGCGTCTGACATACGTTTCGACGAACTGTCGCTCGAAAACCGAGAAGCGTCTTTTCACGGTAACATTGCTCCACGTTTGGAACATCGGGCCGTTCATCGAGGCAGATCCGTTCCTATCGACGAATTAATCGCGAACTGGTTCTTGATAGTTTCGCTTGATTTTGCAAACGAACGAGAATACGTTGTTACGTTCGATAACATTTCGATGGAATTATATCGAAGGAATTGGACGAGCCAAACAGGTTTTCGAAATCGTCGAAATTCACGTCGCTCCACGCAATTACGTTTCTGCCTCGAAGACATTGGCTGTCGCGTAGGAAGACTCGTTGATCCCAGAAATCCTATTACAAGATCCGGGATCGTCCATGTCGTGCCTTTCTTCCTGCAATCCCGTAAAACGAAATCGTCGCCTCCACGTGGTGTTCTAACGATCCGCACGTGCTTGCGGATAAGGTTTACGACGTCTACCCCGTTTCTTTTTTTCCTCTCTATCCCTTTTCTTACCTGTCGAGTTCTTTCGCCCGGTGCAAACCTCCTGAGCGACAGGAAGTTCGAAAAAAGAAAGGGAAACATGTATTTGCGACTTGCTCTTCTCAAGAAAGATTAAAGGAGATTTTAAAGCGTGAGCACGTCGGAAGACGATGTTGCCGCTTTCTCGACGATGATTCGCGAAAGAAAAATCGATTCGCGTACGTACGTACGCGTTCCGAGTCCCGCTTTAATTTTCGATACGCGTAAATGATGGACGAGCGCAACGCCGATCCCAAGGGAGAAAATTAAAGCTGTTGGGACATACCGCGCGAAATGCCAGGAAAAACATATCTCTGCAAATACAGTTTACACACATGGGACTTAAATTTGATTTGGCCACGATAGTTTTGCCCGTGCCGTTAGTCGGTGCGGCAACGTTTATCGTATTTCTCACATTTTCATGCGGAAACCATGGGAAAGAGAGGAATAACGGGGCAAAAAGAGAATGGCTGGACATTTCCCTCGTTGTTTTCGAACGTCGAATTCAGCTACGATACTTTTTCCGTCCGTGAACACGGTGTTTCCATTGGATGGCGACTCTTGTTTCTTGAGATTCTCCGTTCTTCGTGTTTGCTCTTGGACGATGTCGAACCACTCGACGATGCTCTGCAACGAGAAAGAAGTTCGGATCGATTAAAAGGAGTCTCCGTTCGATGTGTATTCAAGTCGCGCGAAGAAGGAATCGAGTCATCATCGCGACGCGACGTTCTCTGTCTTCAATTTAAGACGGGTGTCGTCGTGGACAGGATAAATTGTAGCTAAAAGAAATTACGCTGGAAGCTAAATTAGCGGTTTTACAGTGATCTCGCCGCGTCTGCGGGTCAATCAAATATTCAACAGTTAAAACAAAACTACCAAGTACTGCGGTGTTGATTCATTTATCCTGCCAAGTCCTCCAGCAATTTCTCATTTCGAACGAAACGGAAGGCAGGCTTCTCTGTTTTCCCTGCAACTTTCTTCCCTTTCGTGGTGTTGTTTCGACGCGGTTGTTACTCTTCCGCTTTTCTCCTTTGTGCTATGGATGAAGCATCGTTCAGAAGGATCCCCCGCAACCCTGCTTCTTCTTTCGTCTACCCTATTTGTATCCCTCCTTCCGTTGCTGGGCGTAGATTCATCTTTATCTCAACGCAGCTCACCCTCGTGGATATTTGGTATAACAGGGCATCACTGTTCTGCTTCTCCTTTCTGCCTTCTCCTCGACAAACGAGAGGCTTAAGGTGGCTAATGGAATCAACCTAGCCAACGATAGTTTACCTTGTCTCTGCTTTAACGAGCGAACCAAATAGAAATTCCATCCCTCTGTTCCGCTATATCTGTTATTCATACTATATATACACTATGCTCATAGTACGATTGGTCTCGCCTCTATTCCTATTATCTTACGTTTAACTAGATAAGAAAGAAAAAGAGAATTCTTACCTTGTTCGGTACGATCAAGATGGAAGAATGGACGTTGCCGATGTTGTCGGAGAGGACGTAGCTTGGCGTATCAGAAGGACTTCCTGAAAGGCTCAACCTTCCGGAAAGTATGCTCCCCGCAGTGAATTCGAGCAGACTAGTTGACGACGATGCTGAATTATCGACGATCCAGGATGCGGGATGCGCGTGGATGACGTTGGTCGGCGAATTGCTGCTTCATCTCCTGGGGCTCTCCTGTGGCAGCAAGTGGCCGTCGAAATTATTCGTGAGCCGCAAAAGGTACCGGTGATTCCTCCGCTCCCGGACTTTCCGGCCTAATTAGTCCGGTTCTATTAAGTTTATCTGGGGGCATCAGGGTCGCCAAGTTCCTCGGGGAACTGACGCTGTAGGAGGAAAGTTCGGTCAACGGGAGGGAGATAACTCTGGACTAAGTAGCGAATGATTAAGCCTGAATACCGCGGGATCGTATGTTTCCGCTACCCTCGTTCTATCTAGGGTTGATGCTAAGTAACAATTAGACCGTTTTAACCATTCTCCAAAATTGACGATTCTTAAAGACTTTGCTCTCGTACGGTGCTAGTCGTTGAATTCTCATCGGAGAAGGCATCGTAAAATAATGAAAATAGCAAAATAGCGTTAAATGGATACGTAAATGAAGGAGCAGCTACCACGGTTTAGTGTAGGTTAGGTTTCGATCGAATGTATATTTGATTATGTATAGTGCAGATTCCCGTTAGCAGTCGTTACGAACAAGCGGAATCGGTAATAGATGTGGCCGACAAATTTGTTTTTGCCGGCTGGAGAGGGCCGATAATGGTCTTTGCTTCTAATTAGCATGGGCCATTAGGTTTATCTATGAACGTTGAAGTCGTCGAGTTTCGTTCTTGTTGCGGCTGGCAACCAGACGATTTCACGGTTTACCGATGTGTTCTCGTGCAATTATCGGGGGCAACATTCGTGTATTAATACGTGATTACACTCGGCGACGATTAAAAAATAATTGCCGTCCGCTCGCGGCCGCCAATGAAAATGGGAAATTTAATTTTTATCTCGCGTTCGCTTCGAAGGACGCTCGTTACAATTTGTTCCCGTAATTGATTTCGATCGTCACAGAATGGTCGAGGCATGAAACGCGCCTTTATCCACCATTAACAAATTTCCTGATAAAGTTGTTCGCCAATTTTGCTGTTGCTTTCATCGAGCAATTTTTATTGTCATTAATCCTTTACTCGTAATCGTTATTTTTCCTCTTAGGTGGAAGTTCCACGCGTCGAATAACGAGTTTCTCTAACACAATTTCTCTAATACGCGATAGTCAGCACTTGTACCATCTTCGGATTTGTAATTCGGAAGCGTCCTATAGTTGGAGACCGCCGGCTTTGAAGCCAGGCTAAGTTAGCTAGCTGGCTTCCCACACGCTGAATAGTTTGCAAGTCCATTATGACGGTGTTAAGGGTGCGTATCTTGCACACGTTGCACCGCGTATACATATAAATCTCTGGACACTCGGTACGTATAGCTGACGCGGTCGTCTGAAACACTTCGGCCAAGCGATTATTCCGATTATCTCTAGAGCAATTCGTATTTTTCGATTTCCTTTGTTCTATAAATGAATACAATTCCCGGACTCGCAGTTTCTCTAGAATTTTAACAAATTAAATTATTCTATCTGAGTAAACGCGTAAAGGAAAGCGTACACATTCTGGAACTCATTTCTAGACATGGAAAATTTAGCAGCGATTTCTTTGGACGATCGTTGCCAGTTTCTCTTTCTTTCTTCTTTTCTTTCTTCCTTCCTTCCTTCCTTCCTTCCTTCCTTCCTTCCTCCCTCTTTTTAATACTGACCGTCTCTTTCTATTTTCTCTTTCTCTCTCCCTCTCTCTCTCTATTCCCCTCACTCACTACCTCGTGAAGCGTTCGAGCTGTCTGCGTTTCGAGAGTTCGCCTTTTTTCCAGAGCAGCTTTTTCCCCCCTGATGTAAAGGTTGCCGCGAGTTAGCAAAGAGCTCCGGCGCAGATATCGCGGAGCTCATATCCCTGGGCACTCTTTTCGCTGCGTTTCCCGCCTCTTCCTCCTTTTCCACTGGCGTTCCTTCTTGCAAAACGACCATTCCTCCGCATCCCCCTACTACGTCGCACTATCTAAGGACTCCAGGGAAAGTCGGCTGCATATTACATCGGGATCTACGTTTATTAATCTACGAGTTGCTCTTCCAAAGTCACGGAGATGTGTGAGAATTATCGATGGAAAAAGCGGCACTTCATTTCTCAGTGGTCGAGGCACGTTATGTGAAAATTTCGTTTGCGGTCTCTTTTCGCGGGACAAGGAGGGACAATCGAGTAACTCGAATCGACAGGAATATGGTTGATATCTGGTGCGAGCCCTTTTGTAATTAATTTGACGAGGAGAACGTCGAGCGATTTGTCGATTATCGTCATTTCGTGCCGCTGTCTCCAAAACTCGAAGCAAAATGAAATCTGTCTCTCTATAAGGGCTTCCTTTGACAAAATTCTGGCTTTCTGAATTTCGAGACTCGACAAAGTTTTCATAAGAAGCGGATATGAAATACCAGAAATACTGCAAGGGAATAAAAAGAATTTCTCTCTTCGCGTTTCTTCACGAATAAGAAGAACATCGCAAACATCGATGCCAGACGAAGGAATATGAGAATAGTAGAAATTGAACGATTAAAACTAGCAAGTATCGACACTCGTATGTAACGTGGTTTAGGTAATATCGGTAAACTGCCGAGGACGCGGCGTGATAAACTTACCTCTGAAAATTGACGGCGTAGCCAGGTACTCGTTGCGGGCACGAAACGAGGCAACGACGAACAGGAGCATAAGATAGAAGATGTAGGAAACGAAGCGGGAAAATGGAAAACGTTGGAGTCCCGAGAAGGATGAGGTGAGAAGGTCGCGAAAGCTCGAGACGTTTGGTCGGGTCGGGGAATGGAGATAGCGCGGGGAAACGTGGAGAGCCCGAGGAGAGTGGAGAAGTCGAGGACGCGTATGTAGGAACCTGAAGGGGTATTGGGAAGGAATGTGGGTGAGGCTACAACAAAACAAAACACGATGAATGTCCCGATGTGCAAGCTGCAAGCACAACAATGTCAGGAAGATCGATGGTTAGTCTTTGTCGAGGTAGCAATGCCGCGAATTACCTGGATAGATAGGTTCGATAACGCGCTTTCCGATAAATTTGCCCGGCGACGTTTAATATTCCGCGACCGGTTCTCTGTTACCGGAAACGCTTTCCCATTTGCTTTACGAAGCGACGCGACACGCGTTTGACTTTATATCCAGGTGATTCGTCGGTCGTTCGATTAAAGATTAGTAGTATCATCAAACGCGTTGTTAAACGAAGATCAGCGCAAGAGCTGTACGCAAGCGACAATTGTTCTCTATCTTACACGGCTAGCAAAGATCGTTAAACGTTAGTTTACAACTGAGACTGTTAATCGTTAATTTACCTTGACAGTGCCGCTAGATGCGCTAGAAGCGGGCGAGCGTCACGTCCTCGGCGAACGAAGAGAACTTATCCATATCTTGAGTTAGCGAGAGCAGAACAGAAACACGATTCCATTAATTCTTACGGATAATTGTTAAATAGACAGGACTTCGCCGATTCATCGTTCGTTCGATTCAGAATCGGTTTGCGCGGGAAAAATGTTCGATCGAAATCGGACAACGGGGACGGATTGTGAATCGAACGAATGAATTGGAGAAGCCGGTGTGACAATACGGCTGAGAAAACGCGAACGCGCGGAAATACATGTGGGAAAGAGTGCGCGTGCGTTTTTGAAAGCGGGAGTGGTCCGGCCTCGTACTACACCGGCGGTCGTCTTACGGGCTCTTTAGGGCTCTTGGTCGACCCTCGAGAAGAGCGAACACGAGAGCTAGCACGGGGTCGAGAAACGGTCATAGTTCTATTTCCGTCCCTCGTGAATCATTCTCGCTTCACTTATCTCTCTTAATGCTGGTATAACGCCGTTATATGGGTCCGTTGAAAGATGCTGCATTCCTGATAAAGCTCCTTCGAGGATGATTTCGTAGGGAGATCGCCTCTAGAAGGACTTTCGCGACGAGAAAGAGAAAACCTTTCCGCTCGTTCGTCTGGTTACGTTCGGCCGCGGTCTCCCGCTGGTGGAAACGACGAAGGCGAACCGAGGCGTACGATATTTCGAGAGTATTCTCGCGCTCGAAACGATCCTCGAGCGTCCTCTGGTCAGTAGACGTTGTAACGATGGAAATTTGACCAGAGAGTCGGTGGTAAACGGTCCGTTGCCAGATGGCCCTAAAACGATAAATTTCTTCACGGTAAAGTTGCTACAACTCTCGGGAATTGCTTTAACGACGTGTACCGATGTCAAAGTTCGCGTTAAAATCCAGCAGCGTTGGGAAGAGTCCGATCGACAAAGTGTCCCGACCAACGAGATAGTGTTTCGCTACGTTTCGCGAAAAGTGATCTCGATATTTCGCGAATCTCCATGAAACGACCAATGAATCTCGTGGCCGTATACTCGTTGATAATTAAGTGGTGCTTCGCGTACGCACGGAGCTTAACCTTGCAATTAGCCCAATTCGTGGCTTAAGCGATATCAATTAGCCAAAAAGTACATGACTACCAGGTCGCGCGTGGCATCCTCTCGTCGGGATTATACCGCGAGCACTGGATCCGCAAGATCGAGATCTCGGTTTGTAGGGCTGGATCGGAACGGTGTTCGATCGGTCGGCAACGTGGTATCCAAGTGCATAACGGAACGATAGCCTCGCCACGGTAATACGTATCAGACTACATTTCACGGTTGATCGAGGCCCAGCCTGGCGCCATAGACAATTTCCCAAAGGGTTCCAGACCGATATAATAGGGTGGCCAAGGCATATACCGTAGCCGCGTAACTCTATCGCATTACCGTTGACCCGAGTAACCAGTAGGCTAGATGCCGGCTCGTTCTCTCGGGGTGAATTCGTCAATAGCTCGTCGATTCTTGATCAAGGCCAACGAGACTGCCTTCGGGATCAATTTTCAAGTTGTACTTCGCGGCACATACGCTGATCTTGCCTCGCTGATCCGCCTTCTTGCCTCTTTCTCGTTTTAAATTCCGTCGCCAATTCCTTTCTTTACTCTCGCAACTATTTCTCAGCTACAACACGAACCATCTCGTTATTTTTTCCTCGTATCGTTTGATTTTTAATACGGTCGAAAAATCAGCGTAACTTTTCCCCCGGAATCTGAACTAGAAAATGAGAGTTGGAGTCACGTTGGCACGACGAATTCAATCGTTGAAATCGTCGGAGTGTAGATGACAGGAAGATCAGGCGACACGCATGGTCGCTGTCCAGCTGGCTGGCTATGGTCCACCGAATGTCCTCGCAGTCGTTATAGTTTAATGCGCCGGGCAGCCTCGTAATGCGGATTCATTGCCGGGCAAGAGCATCGAGGTGGCTGTTCGCTCGTGTAAACATTGCGTATGCTCAACGACGGTGAACGAGAAATCGTGCGACCGCGTCTATGAACCTCTGTGCGCCACAGCTACAGCCTCCTTATAACCGTGCGCCATTCCCCCGGGGACATATGTCCTTATACCGGCTCCGTGAGCTTTAATGAAAGCCATAAAGCGTTCTCTGGATCGTGCTTGCGGCACTATAGCTGGCTATACTGGTTTCGGGATGGAATGCGGTTCGTAGCTACGAACATGAAGTTCGAAGCACGCCGTCGCGAGTGGCCGATTAACAATTGAAGCGACGATCTGGATAACGAAGGTGACGCCGAGAACGTACAGCTACCTGCGACCGTGAATCTCCCTCTCATCTTCCCTCGGCTTTCAACTACGCGTCGCTTGGTCGTGGTTTAAGGTTCGTTCTATCGATAACAGAAATGGTATCGTTGTCGATGTATTCGCCGGTTCTCGGTTAACCTAACAGGCTACACGAAGGCGAGGATCGACTCGGTCGGTCCTCGTTCGTCAGAAACGCGCGTCGATGGAACGCGTTGTGGATGACAGTTTTTTTAAATTTAAAAAACCGCTGTCACCAGCGAATCCGGGAAACGAAAAAACGTCGCGTTTAAATCTTTCGATTTCTACGTGTTCGTTGACCGTTTTTTTTCGAGTCGGCGAATATTGCTCTCCGTATTCGGTGGAGGATGAATTTTCGTAATGAATTTTCGGGCGGATCGATCGAGGAGAAAAGGGAACGTAACATCGGCGAAGAATTCTCGGCGTGTTTCGCAAAGAAGGTGAATTCGGGAGAATGAATTTTTGCCGTCGCAAAAATATCTTCACGTGCAATCGAATTCGGCCCTCGAACGTATTAATTTCGATTTAATCGTTACGTTCGATCACGGTCAGTAATACACGGTACGTCCTGTTCACCACAATCATCGAGTTATCGTTGTTTCATCGTCGTTCACGCTGTCGATACGTTCTCTCTTCATACATTTTAATTTATTGACCTTTCATCGTGCGCGCACTTTAATTCGTTCCTTTTGTTTCGCGACCGGATCCATCATCGTTCCCCGTTTTATATCTGCACCGACGTGCATTGTTGTAACCACCCCTTTGACGGTTTTGCTAAGTGAAGTGCACCGGCAACAATTTGTTCGAATTCTCGCTACCACAATGGATACATTTCTGACCGAATACCTGTATTTACGTTCGCTATTACGACATTGGTCGTTAGATTTTTCACGCTGTGAATTAATGCTCGACTCATTAAGAGCGTGCGAATCGTTTAACGCTTAATCTGTAGATGTGTTTAGCATTATGGGAGTCGCTCGAGTTCGAGTCAACGAATCACCGCTTTCTCCCCGTTCCCACCTCTTTCATTACAATTCCAATTTCATTTCTGCCAGTGAAGCTTGAACGTTCGAACCGCCTAATGCGATCTTTCGGGAAATCAAGATCGCGTTTCTCACTCGCGGTGCGAAGCTGTAAACACGAAAATCGATCGCGTTCTTCAGCAACGGTCCCATGCACGCATAAAACGTTACTGCTCGACGATAAATATAAAATATCTTTTTTAGTGATCCTCTGGAACTTAAAGTCGTCGTTAGATATCGTCGAGAGGTACGCGGAAAAATTTATCGAAACAATTGGGTGCAGAGCATTCTAGCCGCGTTTCTTGCGACTGGAAAGTGCTTATCGACCGAGCGAACGTTTGGAAAATCAGATTGTCGAGGCCATGGCGTTTTCACCTTATTGGGACCGGGATACAGATGGAAGGAACCGCTACCATTTCAGCGGCGTATTTGTATTTCGACGCGAACGACACGACATAAAACGCGAATCGATGGTCTCGCGGTAAATATAAATCCTGCGTCGATCTTACGTATTCGAAAGAATTATAGCCGTTAAGCCGGTGCAAGCGGAACGAACGTAGAGCGAGGAAAATCTCTACTGGGCTGGATTTCATAATTTTGGATTACGATCGTATAATCCTTTTAGCCATTTAGCAGTCTCCGCTGTACGATTGGAATAGATGGACGGACGATACATGCGATATTTATACATGCGACAAGGGTAATAGGAGATGGCGGATGGCAGAGGAGCAGTGTCCCGGAAGGACGCGATGCAGTTAGAAATCGGTTGTTTGTTCGCGGGATGGTGTCGCGTCGTCGACGTCGTACTCGTATCATGATAGCTGAGCGAACGATCCGGTCTCGTAACGCTTCGATTCGTCGTCGAATGCTCGCATAACCGGCTAGTCTGAAGCCGGATTTTCACGCGAGGACGTCGCTCGTAAAAGCCGGCGCCGTTCTCTCGCATAATCCTGCGGCTACGCTGCTCCCGCCCACGCTTTACGACCGTTTCACCTCTGTACCGGAATGACATAATGCAAAGCGAACCAAGATTTACATCCCATTTGCCTTGCTTTCCGCGATTGTCCGGGGTTAACGGTACTTCCTACTCGTATTTCGGATTTTCTGTCGGCCACCCAGGCTACCCCTTTGTTTTCCGTCCGAGAATTATTTCGTTTCGGGGCTGGTTGCCTCCCCTCCCGGTCACGCTCGCAATTACTGCCGTCCCTCTGGCGGCCTCGCGTTTTTCACAACTGCACGTTGCGCGGCGATATTTTTTTCCGCTACTTGTTGCTCCTTTTTTCGCCGTTCTGCCCGCGTAATTGCGCTTTAACAGTCTCTTGTCGGTATTCCTTCCTTTTTTTCGTCGCCTACTCGCTCGTCCCGTTGTTTCGCGCGCGCTTGCCTCACGCGTTCGGTTTCGGGCTCCGAGCTCCGGGCTCTCTTATCGATGCCACCAGGGACAAAAGGGTGTCGGTGCCCTTGGCGGTCCCTCGTCGGCGAACGATCGCGATGTAACGCTCTCTTGCACCGGAGCCGATTCTCTGTCGAGCGGACGACGACATGCAAAACGAACCAAGATTTGCATCCGAACTGGCTGGTCGCTTTACGCCGCGCCGGCCACCTCTACACGACCGAACGAGTTCTCCCGTTCGATTATGCGAACGTTCGTGTCGTTACGGACGACGTGCATTGCGCGGCATAATTTCACGGATCGCACGTGATGCCTGCAGCCGCGCGAAAATATAACCTGTCATTCCGCTCTTCTTCGTAGCAAACATCGCTTTGCGCATCTTCTGTTTCTTTCTTCTTTCTTCTCTTTTTTTTTTCCAGCGAACGTCGAGGCATCGAAGAGTGGATTTCGCTGCGATATCGATTAGTCAGTCGCCCGGCGACATCGGGGAAATAACGTTTCGGTGAACAAGGTTTTTTGAAATCCAGTTAGAACGCGAGCACTTTGCCAATTCGTAAATTTAATCTCTCTGACTTGTATTTCTATGCGTTAATAAACGCAGAACAGCGTAACAAGCGGGCCAGCACGTTGCATCCTTTCAATCACGGCTTTAAAACCACTCGAGTTCCAAAATTTTCATTCCATATTTCGTACGACCTCGTTGTTTACCGTTGTATCCTATCGATTCTCTGATACCGTACGCGTTATTTTCCTGTCGTCCTTTCGTTTGTTCGTTGCACCTATTCCAACGATTCGGTGTAATCGTTTAGCGTGAACTGTAGCCGTCGAAAAGCTTTTTCTACCTTTTCGGAACTCGTTTCCGAATTATCGCCTGGATGGTTTTCTGCGTCGCACCAAAGTCATCGAACCGTTCTCCTTCGGTTGGACAACCTTCTCGCTATTAATAGGTTCCTCCCAATAACACGCGCGACAGATTAGAATTAAGAATCGTTCACGGTCTCTTCAAGGTTCTTCTATCTTTAAAAGAATCGCTTTCTTCACGCGTCCGTCCTCCCCCGTCTTCTTTTCCACCGCGATCGTTTTTTCACCAACATGCACCTGTTTCTCGCTCGAAGGCAACAGTGGAAACGTATCGTTGAATTTCAAACCGCAATTCGAGAACAGAATCCGGACGATTCCGTTACCCGATTATTTTCCTTGGAAAATCGGGGTTTCCATTGAAAATAGCGAAATCGATGTGTCAACGATTGCCTCGCGTCCCTCGATAATCGGGAGTTTTCGTTCGGGGTCGAGGATCGTCGGGAAAACAGTTGCTGATATTTTTCACCGGTCAACGAGAATATGGAACAAAAAGATCGCTGTTTCGATTACGTTGAAAAAATGAGGCGCGCTGTTTTCAATTATAAAAACATCGTTCCGGGGGCAGTTGTTTGTTCAGTCGCAAAAAAGGAAAATATTTAATCGACCCTCCAGCGAATTTTCGAAATTCGTATTAAAATCAACGTATTTCTTGTTCCGCTGTTTTCTCTCTGTCTTTCTGCCTGCCTCTTCCGAATAATCGCGTTACTGGTGTTTCACGACCGGGCATCCCCTGTTCGAAAGTATCGATCGGTCCGTCGATGAATTATTAACAACGCAGCAGGCTGCGTCAACTCCATTCGTAATAAATCGCGAGCATGCAAGAAGATCAGGTGAGATTCGTCTGGCGCGAAATTTCTATCGGTCGGCAAATTTTTCAAATCCTGGATCATTTCGCGCAGTCTCCGTACAAACAAATAACCGACTATCTAGTCTTGGTTTTTTCAAAGGTTTATCGCGACCACGGAGAATTTTTATAACAGCGTGGCTCGTTCTAAAAAAGATACGCCACGATAATTCCGATTCGGTGAAAAACCTGATACCGTTTCCAACATCTTTTTGAAGCGCTGCTTTTAACGACTTTCACTTTCCTTTTTTTTTTTTTTTTTTCTATCCGTACGTCGATGACAACGTGAACGGTTCTTGTTCGATTGTCCGGCAGATTTTTTTCCAACACGTTACTTTATAGGATTACCTGTGTGTCGCACGATACGTTTCCGATAAACGAATTAGAGATCTTGAACAAGGGATCGTTTCCTTTTTTCTCTCTCATTTTTACTTCAACTCTCGGATAAAACACTGCGATATTTTTCGGTGGTGTTCTCCTCGAACGTTTACTATCAAAGCATCGTTAGCTAGCGGTCTCTTAGCAAGCTCGAGGTATGCTGTTGGTTCTCACGCGCTCCATACGTCAACCGTGTTAATGCAAATACAGCCCAGCACTACGAATAACAAGGTGCAATGTTACAGTTGGCGAACAAACTTCACTTGAGTTTTGAAACGGTGCAAAGTTCACCTCTGATGCGGAATTAACCCTTAGTAATCGTCGTTACGGGTAATAGCGGTACGTGTAATCCAATTGCGCCGAGTTGTTGCAGCTTAGATCGTGCAAGTCGTGCAGGTTGTTTTTTTATCTATGGTAAAAACGTTGCCGCAAGCCACTGCGTGGCTCGTTAGCCAACGTTCAGCGTCGAATTTTGAATCGTCGCACCGACGAAATCACGCTCGGACCTAATTTGACAGGGAACACGGGGGATAGCAGGTAGAGGGAAGGGCGTGGAATGGAAAGCGGCGCGGTGTGACAGGCTATAGGAGTGTCGCATCGGTTAATACAACGAGACTAATGAGTCGGACGCATCGAGTCTCGGAATTCGTACACTCGGCTTTCGTTTCGGATACGGTCGCTCGAATTCACCTCTAATTAAGGCGTTAATGAAGAGCCTCGGGGAGAGTCCGATGATCACTTTCCTCTTTTAGTTGAACCCTTCGTGACTTTCCTGCTCGGCGACCACCCTCAGCAACGGGCATTCGAGGAAGGGCGGTCGATTGTCGAGCGGGAATTAATCCTACGCGCGATGAGCGATGCCTGGAAAGCACGGCTATGCACACGCATCCGCTATTGTGCGCCGGCGGCTTGCCCGTTAATTAAATCATACCTAAATAGGGAGCTTTGTTTTCCCTCTACGAAATTTCCAGAGATAAACTAACCGCGACACAGTTTGATGCTCTGATCTTGGTGGTTTGAGCGTTTTCACGGACCCTTCTCTCGTGCTAATGTCAGCAGGAGAACGATGGATCGAAAAGTGGCAAATTTTGACCTCTTCGGACACTTAAAATTCTAACGGGGCACCGTTCTGTAAATTCTAAGATATCGTAAAAGTATAATCATTTGTGACAAATTCGTCGAGAATGTTATAAAAAATGTAGATGAATTTAACGATGCACCGAAAAACAAATCAGAATTCTTTCGCTTCAAACGATCGTAACTTGGAAATTAAAATTCCAACACTGTTTTGTAAAGAGAAGTCAATATAGTTTATATCGCATGTAAAATCATATTATTCAAATTGGTAATTGATAACGATAAAATGCGAGAAATTGAGGTAAAGTATTAAGATGCAAATATGTTCTTAATTATAAATGTAACTTCTAGAATAAGATATAAGTTATTGAATATGAAATATACTTCGTCCTCTTATACTTCATCCTCCTCTTCTTCAGAGGTCCACCTCTTTCCTCCGGAAAAATATCGATTGTACTCTTAATTAATTTAACTTGAACGCTTATGGAATGATATTTTAAGCGTCTGACAGATTAGCAGCTTTTAATTTCTTCTTTTTAGATGAAGACTCAAGAATAGCTACGTCTGTTTTCCTTTAAAGTTTAACGTACGCTTTCGTCGATGAATAAGGACGCTTTCCAACGGCCCCTTTTTCACACGCATCGATATAGCAGCAGTCGTCTCGTGTAGTTTTTCGAAGGTCCTTAATCGTAAACTCGTCGAGCTATGAACATTTGGACACCGTTAAATTTCGATTATCGACGAAGGCCTCGAGGGAAGACGAACGAGGACGGCAATCGATTCTCTTTTACCGATTTACCACGACAATGCAGCCACCCCTTTGCAGTCCAGCCAGCTTACCACTCGCCGCCCTTTTCTGTGTTTGTTCGTGGAATATATGAAAGGAGGACAGAACGAACGTCCTCGCGTATTGAAAATTCCCTGTGATTGGGCGCAATTGATGAGACTACGGTATTGCGGACTACCTAGTCGCTACCGTTCGTGATTTCAGTTCGTATTACCGGTAGGCTAATGTACGCGCAAACGCAACGCGAATCTGTCGGATTAGTCGCTCGTGACTATCGATAATACTAATTTTCGATTCTCGTTCCTCGGACCATTCGGTCCGTCTGTTTCTGATTATGTCCCCGAGGATTATCTAGGATTACTTCTAGTTCCCCGAAGCCGCATCTTCGTTTAAATTATGGAATTTTGACGCGTTACGCGCAGCCTCGCTATCCTTCAACTGTTCGATATTTCTTCCATTTTCATTTTCGTTTTCCATTTGTTGCATTCTGTTACTCTCGAAGCCGAAAAAGAAGAGCAAGGTATCATTGTTGAAGTTCATTTAGACGATTGAAAACAATGAAGTTATTTCAGGTAGGCTGCGTATTGTATCGTATAAGAGTAAAAATATCTGGAGAATATTTAAAATCCAATTTAAAGAGAAGCTGCCGGTTCGCCGTATTGTGAAAGAAATCCGCAGCTGTTTTTCCAATAAAGCCGAACTTCGTTTCTCCGAGTTCGAGCAGCTTCTCGCAATCTTTCCAACGGTATTGTGCCATCCTCGGTTCTATCGCGAACCAGTTTCTCCTTCTTCGCGTCGCACAATGCCTGACCGTTGTCTCCGGGCTAGAGGTCGATTTAAAACCGTGATTTCTGCGCGGCAAATCGATACCGTTTATCTCGACAATTCCCAACCGGAAAATACAATCGAAACAATTTTTACTCGGCTCTCGTACCGCTGTATTCCACCAAGTTTCCACAAATTGTTTAAGAAATCTCTTATCGAGGGATTAGTGCACTTTTCCAAGACCGACGGGAATCGAATTTCTTTTATTTCTCTATCGCGATATCTCGTTCTTTCTCGATGTGCTTACGTCTATAGTTTCCACGATCCTGTGCATTACGATGATCGTCACGTTTACACACTTCGAAAGATCCCAATTAAACGCATACGTAGATCAACAGCGTGTTCGTGCCTGGATGCGCGATCGCGTTCTCTGGACAGTCCGTTTGGAAATCACGTACTCAGCTCCCGATGGCAGGAGAACGTCAACGCGCGATATCTCTTGGGAAGAACAGGACGTTGACGTATGAATTTTGGCTTGATCACGACGTTTTGCAAATAAAGTTAGACCGGTTCGGCGCGGTTCGGTTTTTAACGTATAATAATAGCGGTTCTGCTCCACTATTGGGAATCGTAACATCGCGTACGACGAAGTAGTCACCGGGGAAAGAGTGATCTCCGGGCGGTAATTAACGAGCGGTCTTCGCAGTCTTCTATTTCCCGGGAATGCGCGTTGTTTTGTTTTCTCTCGAGTTTACCGATTCATTATTTTCCCACCGCACCGCGTGATGGATCCCTTCTCGATAATTAGCATCGCGATTAATCACCGCGTTGTCCGGCACGACAGCGTTTGTTAAAGTTCATCCTTGAACCGCGCTTGAATTTTTCCGCACCGATCGTGAACGACAAGCAGCGGCTGGTTCTTTGGCGGCGAAACACTTGTCGCGTTTCGTGACCTTTGTTCCTGACGAAAAAGCAGCGAGGAAACGGCAGTGTGCGGCAATCATGAAAATCGAATGAATTTCCAGGCAGGGGCTGGCGGTCGCGCAAGAAGCAATTTCTCTTTCGGTACATGCACAAGACAGGTTTAATACATCTCGGGCGGTAGATATTCATACGTTTTACTTCACTCGGCGAGCGTTGGTCGCTTTTTTCGCGAAAATCGGCACCGTCAACAGCAGAGCGGCGAGCCTCATCGTCGTCGAAGAAACGCGAGAAAAATAAGTTTCGCCAGAAATAAAGCAGACGATAAAAATCGCTTGCGAAAATAAAAGCTAACCACGGCCGATTTACTTTGGGGGCTGATTTTCGCGTGGAAAGTTCTCCGTGCAACGAAGAAAAGACAGATTCTCTGGCCATGTTTTTTTCTTTCCTCGTCTTGAACCGGGACGACGCGAATCGCGGTTAGCAAATATCCCAGAACCAACCGCGGTTCGATTCGTATTTCTATTTCGGTAATCGCATCCGAGGCGCGGCGCGAACTTAAGCTCGTCCCGAGCTGCATTCTCTCCCAACGAATGAATTAAATTTATCGCCCATTAAAATAATCCGAATCGGTTGAATGCGATTATTTCCTTTAAGCAGGAAGCTTCCTTTAACCGAGATTCATATTAAATTTAAAGCGATCCCTATTGCGGCGAGTGCTTGATTATATTTCACAAGGGGTAATCCAGTAAATCATTTCTATTTTCGAGCGTCTGCCAGAGCGACGTTGTACATTAATTTATAGTCCGTCGGCTTGGCCAACTTATTCATGAATTATCACACTTTTAAACGAATTTTCCCGAAGTAACAGGTTGGCTCGGTTCGCCTCGGCTCGATTCGACTAGGCGTT